>NC_091080.1:53224166-54540833 GCF_032405125.1 Capricornis sumatraensis
ATATGAATAATGCCCTAGAAATATACAAGCTTTCAAGACTGAATTAGGAAAAAAAAAAGAAAATTTGAACAGACAAGTTACTAGTAATGAAATTGAGTCAGTAATCGGGGGAAAAAAAAAAAATCCCAACAAAGTCCAGGACCAGGGAATTCTGCCAGACATTTAAAAAAAAAAAAAAAAAAGAGAGAGAGAGTTAATACATATCATTCTTGAGATATTCCCTCCCAAAACAAAACAGAACAAAACAAACAAAAAAAAACCTGAAGACTTTTCATTCTAGGAGACAAACATTACACTGATACCAAAACCAGACAAAAACACTACATAAAAAGAAAAATATAGGCTAATAATCCTAAAGAGCATAGAAGCAAACATCTTTAATGAAAATATTAGCAAACCAAATAAAAAAACTAAGTGGAACTACCATATGACCTAGAAATTCCACTCTTGGGTTGTCCAAAGAAAATAAGATCAAAAACACATATGCACCCTAATGTTCATAGCATCATTACTTACAATAGCCAAGGAAGTAACCTAAGTGCCCATAAATAGATTAATGGATTAATAAAATGTGGTATAAATATACAATAAGATACTGCTCAGTCATAATAGAAAGAATAAAATCTTGTCATTTCAATAATGTGGATGGACCTAGAGAGTATTCTGTTAAACTTTATACGTCAGACCAAGAAAGACAAATACTAATTGTTGTCACATACATGTAGAAACTGAATGCAAAACAAACAAATATATCAAAACAGAAACGGATTCCTTAACCCAGAGAACAAATCAGTAGTTGTGAGAGTAGAGGAGAGTAAGGGGATTGGAAAAATATGTGTATGGGTTTTAGAAGTACAATCACAAGTTATGAAATAAATGAGAAGCTGGGACATAATATACCTCACAGGGAAAAATAGGCATAATATTTTGAAAATTTGGATAGTGTCTAATATATAAAAATATGGTATCAATATTTGTACACCTGAAATGAATATAGTCCTGTAAGTCAGCTGTACTTCAATCAAAAGAAAGAAACCTCCTTAAGAGGTAGATTTTTTAAACAGTTTAATTGAAAGGAAGAGAAGAAACAACCACTGTTGTGCATGATTGAAAACACCCACTCACATGGGAATGTAGGTTCTGGGTTCCTAGCTAAAGCCTAAAGTGAATCTAGAACTGGTTGTTAGAAACCAGGGACTCAAAACAGAAATAAAAATAAGGTTATGCAAAATGGTAATGTAGGAGGGTTAAAATCAATCTATTGATAGTCAATTTCTTCCTATGAATTAAACTTCACAAGTCAATTTTTCTTTCTTTCTTTTTTTTTTTTTTTTTTAGAAATTAAGCAGGGAGAAATGATTTCTTCATTGGTTTGCTATACCTTCCATAACAAATCACCATTAAGTGACTTAAGCAAAAATATATTTTCTCATTGTTCTGAAGACTAGAAATTTGAGATTAAGATGTCAGCAGGACTAATTCCATCTGGAACTTGGAGATGGTAGTCTTTTCTTTTTGAATTGTCCTCATATAGTCTTCCTCTGTGACTCTTTGTGACAAAATTTCCTCTTCTTACAAGAACACCAGTCATAGGATATTTAGACCACTATAATGACCTAATTTTATCTAAGCTACTGATGTATAGAATTTATCTCCAAATACACTGACATTATGAATTACTAGGGTTAGGAGAGCAACATGAGTGAGTTTGGGAAGCTACCACTCAGAGGATAATGAAGCTATTGGGAATGTTACCTCAAAAATCTCAGTAATACCACAGTCATGTGTGTGTGTTAGTTGTGCAGTCATGTCTGACTCTCTGTGATCCCATGAACTGTAACCCACCAGGCTCTTCTGTCCATGGGATTCTCCAGGCAAGAATACTAGAGTGTGTAGTAATTAGGTCCTCCATGGGATCTTCCCAATCCACGGATTGCACCCAGGCCTTCTGCATTGCTGGCAGATTCTTTATCATCCGAGCCACCAAGAAACCCCAATATTACATTCAGTTAGTTCAGTTCAGTCACTCAGTCATGTCTGACTCTTTGCGATCCCAGGCCTCCCTGTCCATCACCAACTGATGGAGTTTACTCAAACGCATGTCCATCGAGTCAGTGATGCCATCCAGCCATCTCATTCTCTGTCATCCCCTTCTTCTCCTGCCCCCAATCCCTCCTAGCATCAACGTCTTTTCCAATGAGTCAGCTCCACATGAGGTGGCCCAAATATCAGAGTTTCAGCTTCAGCATCAGTCCTTCCAATGAAGACCCAGGACTGATCTCCTTTAGGATGGACTGGTTGGATCTCCTTGCAGTCCAAGGGACTCTCAGGAGTCTTCTCCAACACCACAGTTCAAAAGTGTCAATTCTTCGGTGTTCGGCTTTCTTCATGTCGAACTCTCAAATCCATATACGACCACTGGAAAAACCATACCCTTGACTAGACGGACCTTTGTTGGAAAAGTAATGTCTCTGCTTTTTAATATGCCATCTAGTTTGGTCATAATTTTTCTTCCAAGGAGTAAGCGTCTTTTACTTTCATGGTTGCAATCACCATCTGCAGTGATTTTGGAGCCCAAAAAAATAAAGTCTGACACTGTTTCCACTGTTTCCCCATCTATTTCCCATTAAGTGATGGGACCGGATGCCATGATCTTCCTTTTCTGAATGTTGAGCTTTAAGCCAACTTTTTCACTCTCCACTTTCACTTTCTTCAGGAGGCTTTTTAGTTCCTCTTCACTTTCTGCCATAAGGGTGGTGTCATCTGCATATCTGAGGTTATTGATATTTTTCCCAGCAATCTTGTTCCCAGCTTGTGCTTCTTCCAGCCCAGCATTTCTCATGATGTACTCTGCACAGAAGTTAAATAAGCAGGTTGACAATATACAGCATTGACGTACTCCCTTTCCTATTTGGAACCAGTCTGTTATTCCATGTCCAATTCTAACTGCTGCTTCCTGATCTGCATATAGGTTTCTCAAGAGGCAGGTCGAGTAGTCTGATAATCCCATCTCTTTCAGAATTTTCCACATTAGTCATGTTTGATTTCTGCTTGTCTTTTGTTTTCCATGTGTTATTTTGTGCTGTGATATTTAAATTTAAGAACAATTTAAGATTTTAAATTGCCCTGCACCCCCAAGTGTCTCTGGAAAAGGCATGGCAACCCATTCTGGTACTCTTGCCTGGAAAATCCCATGGATGGAGGATCCTGGTAGGCTGCAGTCCATGGTGTCGCTGAGAGTCAGACATGATGAGCGACTTCACTTTCGCTTTTCACTTTCATGTCTTGGAGAAGGAAATGGCACCCAACTCCAGTTTTCTTGCCTTGAGAATCCCAGGGATGGAGGAGCCTGGTGGTCTGCCATCTATGGGGTTGGACAGAGTCAAACATGACTGAGGTGACATAGCAGCAGCAGCAGCCCAGGTGTCTCTGGACTTGGGGTCCTGATATTCCTGTGGCTGTTTATCTTCAAAAGTCTTGATGTTACTTTAAATAAAAGTCATTTAGGCTGAGTTAAAGCAGACAGCTCACTCTCTAAAAGGACTATTAAGGTTATAAAACTGAAAAATGACAAAAGCCAGGGCCAAACAACTCTAGCTTAAATGTTAAGACATTTAGTTCTTGAATACTAATTTTGTTAACACCACAATTTTTCATGTGGGGTTTTATTTTTTATAAAATGTTTTATGCAATCAATATGCACCAAGCTTTCAACAAAAAAAGGGCACAGAAAATTAAGTTAACTATAAAATGGTGTTAGATGATTCCTGACCTGCTGCAAGAAGTTTCCTAAGGACATGATTTTGAATCTTTACTATATTTGTTCTACCCAATAATCTACAATTATATGGGCACTGTTCTTACATTACTATACAGAATATGGCCCTAGTCAATAAGTTAATTAAAAATAAATCAGAAAATTCATCTACAAATCAAATAATGGATATTTAGAAAAAGCTTATAAAACTTGAAAACTTTTCTTTCTAAAATGGTTATTAAACATGACATTTGTTTTCCTTTAATGAAGTCTACATCTTCTAATATTAATAATAAATAGTCAAAGAATCGTTTTCCTTGTTTTATTTTCTTCAATTTAATTTTTAATGATATTAAATTTAAGACCACCTTGAAATTTATGATTTATCTGAAGATATCAGAAATAATATATTTTCCAATAATGGAAACAATAATCTGACAAAGAATTTTTCAAGCAAAGTACTGGAGCAACCATGCCAGTGATTTTTGATACAAATGTAAAGATATGCTAGAAAGTGCTTTTCAATATAAGTAAAACTTTAAAATAATTATAATAATGACAATGATGATGGTGGTAGTGGCGACTCACACTTGCCATGGGCCAGACAATCTTGCATGTTTCTTATGTGTACATCTATTCATTGTATGCACATATGAAAATGATCACGTATTCTTTGTTTTATAGTTGATGAAAAGGAGAGTGAAAAATGTAACTTGCCCAAGATAACACTGCTATTAAATGGTAGACTTCTATAAAAATAACCAAACTCAAAGATATTTCCATTTTTGTGTAAATATTTTCTCCTATTGCCTTTTTACATTAATATTTTGAGTAAATCATATATACTATCATTAGCACATCCTTAACTCTAAGAAACTTGCTTTATTCTGACTTGTAATATTATATATTATCACATGATTTTGTACTTTATGTAAATAAAATCATATGAGGTGTATTGTTTGTTTCACTTGCTTTTGTTGTTGGAGAGATTTCTCAGTTTTGTTCCAAGTAGCAAGTGTCCTTGAATATGTACATCTGCTCTGTTGCAGATATCTATCCATCTTATCTACCTTCAAATTAACACAACACTGTTTAATTTACTATAGCTTTTTAAAAAGCTGATTTTTTTAAGATTGTCATATATTTTCCTGGCATTTCAATAGAAATACATATGCATACCTATACAAACTGCAGTGATTATTTTCCAGAGAATTCATTGAATATGTAAATCAATTTGATGAAATTTAACATCTTTCCAATATTGTACCTTCCAATCATAAACATGGTCTATACTTCCTGCTATTTATAGCTCACTAATTTCTCTCTTGAAACCTACTCCACTATTCTTGCCTGGGAAATCCCATGGACAGAAAAACCAGGCAAACTATGAGCCATGGGGTTGTTGTAGGAAGCCCTCCCCGCCAAAGAGTGGGCTCTTGTCCTGCACTCAGAAAAGAATTGTCTGAGGAGACACATACTGACAAAGCAAGAGACTTTATTGGAAGAAGGCACTGGGGTGGAAAGCAGCAGGGTAAGTGAACCCAGAACTGCTCTGCCATGTGGCTTGCAGTCTTGGGTTTTATGGTTATGGGATTAATTTCTGGGTTGTCTTTGACCAGTCATTCTGACTCAGAGTCTTTCCTGGTGGCATAGGCATCACTCAGCCAAAATGGACATTAGCAAGAGGGATTTTGGGAGGTGGACAGACATCCGGTGATCCTTTCGACATTTCCCGAACTCTTCTGGTTGGTGGTGGCTTATTAGTTCCGTATTCCTTACCAGGACCTCCCGTAGTAAAACAACTCATGTGAATGGTTACTAGAAAGCCTGGCCATGTTGGGTGGTGTCAGTCAGTGTGCTTCCCCTAACAGGGTCGCAACTTAGCAAACTAAAAATAAAACAGTTTTTCTCAGTAATGTTTACACTTTTCCATATAGCAGTCTGGCAAAAATTCATTTCTGTGTGGTTTTACTGCCAATGTATATAATGTATTAATATAATTATAAAATTCATTTTCCAGTGATTAGCTAAATATATGTAAATAAAGATAATTTTAGATTGACCTTATATCAATAATCTTACTATACTCAATTTTAATAAGCTAGTTGTAGATTATTTTATTATAATAATGTAGCATTTTTAATAAATATTTGAAATATTACATGCAAATCCTAAGAGCCTTATGTTTTTCTAATTCTTAAACACTTTCTTCCTTGCAATAATAAAAACTTCCAGGATAAGGAAGAATAAAAGTGATGATTGTGGGCAGCCTTGTATATTTGTGATCTATTTGTATGTCATCATCTGCTATGTTTCTCTAGGTGTTTTTAGTACTCATAATTGAATTAAAGAAGTTTTTTTGTGCTCTTAGCATGTTAAAACATTGTCAGTGAAGGTTTCTTTAGTGTGGTTTTTGTTTTAATAATAAAACTGTTTTAAAGTCTATTTTATCGGATATGAGTATTGCCACTCCTGCTTTCTTTTGGTCTCTATTTGCGTGGAATATCTTTTTCCAGCCCTTCACTTTCAGTCTGTATGCGTCCCTTGTTTTGAGGTGGGTCTCTTGTAAGCAGCATATAGAGGGGTCTTGTTTTTGTATCCATTCAGCCAGTCTTTGCCTTGTGGTTGGGGCATTCAACCCATTTACGTTTAAGGTAATTATTGATAAGTATGATCCCGTTGCCATTTACTTTATTGTTTTAGGTTTGGGTTTATACACCCTTGTTGTGTTTCCTGTCTAGAGAATATCTTTTAGAATTTGTTGGAGAGCTGGTTTGGTGGTGCTGAATTCTCTCAGCTTTTGCTTGTCTGTAAAGCTTTTGGTTTCTCCTTCGTATTTGAATGAGATCCTTGCTGGGTACAGTAATCTGGGCTGTAGGTTATTGTCTTTCATCACTTTAAGTATGTCTTGCCATTCCCTCCTGGCCTGAAGAGTTTCTATTGAAAGATCAGCTGTTATCCTTATGGGAATCCCCTTGTGTGTTATTTGCTGTTTTTCCCTTGCTGCTTTTAATATTTGTTCTTTGTGTTTGATCTTTGTTAATTTGATTAATATGTGTCTTGGGGTGTTTCGCCTTGGGTTTATCCTGTTTGGAACTCTGTGTTTCTTGGACTTGGGTGATTATTTCCTTCCCCATTTTAGGGAAGTTTTCAACTATTATCTCCTCAAGGATTTTCTCATGGTCTTTCTTTTTGTCTTCTTCTTCTGGGATTCCTATAATTCGAATGTTGGAGCGTTTCATGGTGTCCTGGAGGTCTCTGAGATTGTCCTCATTTCTTTTAATTCGTTTTTCTTTTTTCCTCTCTGATTCATTTATTTCTACCATTCTATCTTCTATTTCACTAATCCTATCTTCTGCCTCTGTTATTCTACTATTTGTTGCCTCCAGAGTGTTTCTGATCTCATTTATTGCAGTATTCATTATATGTTGACTCTTTTTTATTTCTTCTAGGTCCTTGTTAAACCTTTCTTGCATCTTCTCAATCCTTGTCTCTAGGCTATTTATCCGTGATTCCATTCTGATTTCAAGATTTTGGATCATTTTCACTATCAATATTCGGAATTCTTTCTCAGGTAGATTCCCTATCTCTTCCTCTTTTGTTTGGTTTGGTGGGCATTTCTCCTGTTCCTTAGCCTGCTGGGTATTCCTCTGTCTCTTCATCTTGGTTATATTGTTGCGTTTGGGGTGGCCTTTTAATATGCTAGTAATTTGTGGAGTTCTCTTTATTATGGAGCTTCCTCACTGTGGGTGGGGTTGTATCAGTGGCTTGTCAAGGTTTCCTGGTTAGGGAGGCTTGTGTTGGAGTTCTGGTGGGTAGAGCTGGGTTTCTTCTCTCTGGAGTGCAGTGGAGTGACCAGTAATGGGTTATGAGACGTCAAAGGTTTTGGAGTAGCTTTGAGCTGCCTGTATATTGAAGCTCAGGGGTGTGTTCCTGTGTTGCTGGAGAATTTGCGTGGTATGTCTTGCTCTGGAACTTGTTGGCCCTTGGGTGGTGCTTGGTTTCAGTGTAGGTATGGAGGCGTTTGATGAGCTCCTAATGCTTAATGTTCCCTGAATTCAGGAGTTCTCTGATGTTCTCAGGCTTTGGACTTAAGCCTCCTGCTTCTGGTTTTCAGTTTTATTTTTACAGTAGCCTCTGGATTTCTGGAAAGGGTGTGGAGAAAAGGGAACCCTCCTACACTGTTGGTGGGAATGCAAACTAGTGCAACCATTATGGAAAACAGTGTGGAGATTCCTTAAAAAATTGCAAATAGAACTGCCTTATGACCCAGCAATCCCACTGCTGGGCATACACACAGAGGAAACCAGAATTGAAAGAGACACATGTATCCCAATGTTCATCACAGCACTGTTTATAATAGCCAGGACATGGAAACAACCTAGATGTCCATCAGCAGATGAATGGATAAGAAAGCTGTGGTACATATACACAATGGAGTATTACTCAGCTGTTTAAAAGAATACATTTGAATCAGTTCTAATGAGATGGATGAAACTGGAGCCGATTATACAGAGTGAAGTAAGCCAGAAAGAAAAACACCAATACAGTATACTAACACATATATATGGGATTTAGAAAGATGACAATGATGACCCTGTATGCAAGACAGCAAAAAAGACACAGATGTGTATAAGCGGACTTTTGGACTCAGAGGGAGAGGGAGAGGGAGAGGGTGGAATGATTTGGGAGAATGGCATTGAAACATGTATAGTATCATGTAAGAATTGAATCACCAGTCTATGTCTGATGCAGGATTCAGCATGCTTGGGGCTGGTGCATGGGGATGACCCAGAGGGATGTTGTGGGGAGGGAGGTGGGAGGGGGGTTCATGTTTGGGATCGCATGTACACCAGTGGTGGATTCATGTCAATGTATGGTGAAACCAATACAGTATTGTAAAGTAAAATAAAGTAAAAATAAAAATTAAAAAAAAATAAATAAAATACATTAAAATCACAAAAAATAAAACTTTGTTGATTTTTGTTTTATAAAATGTTTTCTTTCTGAATATACTGAAACTGTTTTTCTCATCTTGGCAGGAGATGAAAATTTTCTCCTTTGTTCTTAACAGAACAAATTAATGTAGTGAATTGCATTAATTGATTTCCCAATGTTAACTCAATCTTGCATTCATGAATTGAACCCAGTTTGGCAGTGGTGTATTTTAAGTATTGTTGTGTATTGTTGGACTTGGTTTGCTAATCTTTTGTTTAGCTTTTTGCATCTATGTTTATGACACAGTTCAGACTATAGTTTTTCTTTCTTGTAATAGCCTCACTAGGATTTTACGTAAAGTAATGTGGCTTCAAAACAACAAGTTGTTCTTTTTTTTCTCTCATCTGAAAGAGTTCCTAGAAATAATATATTTTATTTCTTAAATATTTAAAAGAATCTTTTTTGAAACTATCTGGGTATGTAGTTTATTTGAGTTAAAGTTTTAAATTATAAATTCAATTTATTCAATAGATCGAGGACAACAGAGATTTTCTTAATTCCTAGTTTTTCCTTCATTTTCAAGAATACAACATCCCAATGCAGAATGCCCAGGGTTTTTTATCTTTGAAAAGTTTTTTGAATCATCAGCTACCATAGTAGCAGAAGCAAAACAGCTAGACTAAGAACACTGGCATAAAGAGAAACCAGTACATAGTTACACAAAATAGTTTCTCAGTCAATTACAAATGAAATGATCAAAAAGATATTTCACTCTCATAAAGTTAAAAATGAAGAAGTTGAAAATTTTCTCATAAATCTTAATTTTACTTTAACTCTCATTTCATGCCATTAGTTTTTTTACTATATTAACTTAGAGAGTTATGTATGTGTGAAAAAAATACTTTTCCAATTATGTTAGACAGATATAATGTAAATAGCTGGTAGGAAATCTCACATGATGAATAAATTAGCAAATCTTTATGAAGGTGAGTGGTTTTTGGTTTGAACATGCTATTATATATCCTATTTTCATGTTTATACCTTAAACCAATTTTAAATTTATAAGTATATATAACTAAAACATTGTGATATCTATGGAATATGCAAAGATTTCAATATTTAAATATCTCATAAAAGATTTAAATTTTAAAAATTATAAAAATACTCTTATTTTATATTTCAACAGTGGACATATCTTTTACAAAATAAAAAATTAACTTAGATAACATTACTGGAATTTAAATGTTGCTAGTTAGTACTAGTTTTTTTGGTGTAATTTACAAAGTTATTTAATACTGATATCCAGTGTATTATTGTTTCATCAATATTAAAATCATTTAAAGTATTTTCACCTTTAATTGTACAATATTTACCAGTATTTGTTAATTCCTAGGTTATGAAGTCATTAGAAGTTGTTTCACTTATAACAAAAATCAATCATAAATTCATTTTAATAAATTAGATGAAAGATATTAGTGGTGAAAGATTAAATGAAATTAGATGAAATAAATTTATCTATGAAAGTATGAAAGTATGAAAGATATCAAATATAGCATTACTTTTAAGTTACATTTTTTTCTTAAAAATATATTAAAATAACAAAACAGTATATATAGCACCTGGTTTATCACATATGACATCACTATAGATCACTTATGACATCACTATAGATGACATAAAATCTTGCCTAGATATTTTCCAGTACTAAGAGGAATTAGGCTTGCAGGGAATCCAGAGACCACAGAAATATAAGACTGTGAATATTTTTTAAAATATGTAATACTACTACTAAATACATAAGTAAACATAGTAAAAATTATAGTGAATAACTTCTTTAAAAATACTTTCTAGTTCTTACAATGACATAATTTTTTTAAGCATATGGTATTTTTCACATTAATAGCTGGTGATTTAATTTCAAATATTGAATATATTGGGCTTCCTAGATGGCTCAGCAGTGAAGAATCCTCTGCTAAGCTGGAGACATGGGTTCAATCCCTAGTTAGGGAAGATTCCTTGGAAAAGGAAATGACAACCCATGCCAGTATTTTTGCCTGGGAAATCCCTTGGACAGAGGAGCCTTCTGGGTTACAGTCAATGGGGTCACAGAAGCGTCAGACACAAATTAAGGACTAAACAACAATGAATACATTAGTTAAAGGTTAATAGTTGACTTTACATAGTTTAGCTCAGAATTTAGCTTACATTAATACAGACAACTTCAATAGATTAACCTTGATCTAACATCTATTTATAGATTGGATATGTAATTTAGAATTATTAATTTATAATTTTTGTGTTGAAATTTAAACCTTTTCATTTTTTTATATCAACCTAATAATTTATTGACTTTTGCTCATAATTTCACTGTTTGTTTATTTATCTAATTTTCCTGCAGTGGGCTTGACTGAGCCTTGTTAAATCCCTGCTGGGTTTACTGCTTTTGCAAGTCAACCAAGAGCCAACGCTATACAAACACATTCTCAACAAATCTAGGACACTTTTGTTCCAAATACCATTAGTTCACCTTTGGCTAAGCCCAGCCAGTTGGGAATTTACATATTCTGCTCAGATAAAACAGTAAGAAACAATGTTTGTCTTTGAATCAAACAGATGTAACATATTGCGTTTGTTTTCCTCTCTTGCACCCAAGATCCAAACAAGCTCAAACATATATCTCACGAGGTGGGAAAAAATCTTCAGACAATAAGGTGTCTAGGAATGAAAACAAGGCTCTCTTAAAAGACAACAAGTCCCTCTGGCAAGAAAATAAAGCCCCTTGGCAAGAAAAAAAAAAAAAAAAGCCTTCTGAATGGTCAACCATTTAATTTGTGAGGAAAACCAATCCCTGAGACAGCAAAATCAGGTGCTCTGTAAGTTTAACAGCACTATTTCAGAAAGCCAAAAATCACCTGGGGAAGAGATGAATGCGTTGAACACAAAAAAATAGTCTTATTGGCAACAGAATCGAGCTCTGGAGGCTCAGGTCAGGGCTCCCCGGGAAGAGGAGATAGCTTTCCAGAATGATGAAAGCACTTCAAGAAGAAATAAGGTCTCTCCATGAGGAGATTAAGGCCCTTACAGCATCAGAAGCGTGCGATCAAGATGGAGGAAGAGGCCCTGATGAAAGAAGGTCTGGCCCTGGAGCTGGAAAAACAGGCTCTGTGGAAGGAGGAACAGGCCCTCCGTGAGGAGAACAAGGCTCTGAGAGAGGAGAACAGTGCTCTTCAAGAGGAGGAAAAGGCACTTCTGGAAGAGGCAAAGGTCCTGGAGGAGTGGACTCAGATTCTTCAGGGGAAAGACAGCAAATATGCTAGCTGGAAAAATACATAATAATAATAATAAATAAAGCAGAAGTGTGACTTGAAGTTGTAACCAGCAAATCATGAATATCATTGACATTCCAGAAAGAAAATTAAAACTTTTGAAGGCAAAATAATATTGGTGGGGTTTGAGTCAGAAGCCTAGAAATGAGCAGTGCTCAGTAGCTGGTCCTAGAAACCAAATCAAACCCTGAAAAAAAAAAAAAAAAAAAAAAGTGGAAAGATTCTTTACGATGTGAGCCACTAGGGAAGCCCAGTGGTTCTTTAGGTTTACTTAAATTGTACAGATCTATTGGTGGTAAATATTTTAGAATGGAAAAAAAAATGTATTGATTAAAACATGTGATACTGAATGGACTAGATGTTTGCCTCTTACTTTCAGAGTCATTTGGTGAACAGTGTAAGGAATTAACTTTCTCTTAGAATTATGAACAATATAGTGACATATAAAGCTTTGTATCCATAAACATGAAAATATATGTCTTGTGAAAGAATATTCAGCTTTATGTTTATTCCTATAATCTAGCTGAGGCCAATAAAATAATAAGAATTTTTCAAATATGTGATAATATAACAATTAATGAATGTTCACCGACTTCCCACTGTCTTTTTTTTTTTTGTTTTCCTCTCAATTATTGTCTTCTTCCTTTTGCTTCCTGAGAGGGTGCCATGACCTCTAATAAATGTATTAATGGGAGAAAAGGGAAAGAGCTTATGGAGTTCAGAATGTGAATCTGTGCAACAGTCCCTGTTCAATGGAAACTAGGGAAGAAATGGAATTGTCAGATGGTGTCTAAATGTTGACAAGTGATCTAAGTGAATCACATTTTAAGTGAATTAAAAAATCAATTCTACAGAAACAAAGTCGCTTGGATTTATGTATTTATTGCAGCTATGAAATTAAAAGACGCTTGCTCCTTGGAAGAAAAGCTATGACCAACCTAGATAGTATATTCAAAAGCAGAGACATTACTTTGCAGACTAAGGTCCGTCTAGTCAAGGCTATGGTTTTTCCTGTGGTCATGTATAGATGTGAGAGTTGGACTGTGAAGAAGGCTGAGCGCTGAAGAATTGATGTGTTTGTACTGTGGTGTTGGAGAAGACTCTTGAGAGTCCCTTGGACTGCCAGGAGATCCAACCAGTCCATTCTGAAGGAGATCAGCCCTGGGATTTCTTTGGAAGGAATGATGATAAAGCTGAAACTCCAGTACTTTGGCCACCTCATGCGAAGAGTTGACTCATTGGAAAAGACTCTGATGCTGGGAGGGACTGGGGGCAGGAGGAGAAGGGGACAATAGAGGATGAGATGGCTGGATGGCATCACTGACTCGATGGACGTGAGTCTGAGTGAACTCCAGGAGTTGGTGATGGACAGGGAGACCTGGCGTGCTGCAATTCATGGGGTTGTAAAGAGTCGGAACGACTGAGCAACTGAACTGAACTGAACTGAATAGATACTTGCAGAACACTAGGTTACAAACTGCTAGGGGGCTGTTGCTATTCCCTAATTTTAATCATTATAGATTTTGAGCACTTAATGCAAGGTAAACATTTAATAGATTATTTTTTTGAAGTCATATTTCATTCTGATTCTTGTCCCATGTTGGATAATATGAATATAAGAAAAAAATATAGGAGGAAAAGAATTTCCTGTCCCTAGATGCTGCCACATCTGCAAAAGAGTCAAGATACATTTGTCAGTTCAGTTCAGTTCAGTCACTCAGTCCTTCCAACTCTTTGCGGCAACCCCACAGACTGCAGCACGCCATTTGTTAAACACCTCTAATTAGCATTCTACTAAGTAAAACAGGTACATTTAAGTGTAAAAAGTGAAAAGAGACATGTTCCCTGATTTTAAGATTCCACACCCCCTAAAGTAAGAGAAAGACTATTACTTTATTCCTTAAGAGAGTGTATCTCCCTGATAAACGATTTGGCACTGTTCTTTGGAACTTACACTGCCCCCATTTAAACAAAATAATTTAGCCTTGGAGAACATTAAGAAGCAACATTTGTAGACAGTTTTCAAAAGACTTATAGTCAATTGGGACAGGGAAGAAATGCAAAACTTTTATCATTGTTTTTACCTTAAAATATGTGGAAGACACCTGCAAGCAAGAGAATGTCCAGTATGGTGTTCTAGGGATTTATGGTTATGTGACTTTATTGTCTGTACATGAATTCTTATATATAATTGTTCACAGAAAACAGTCTTTATTCCAAAAACTCCCTGCTCTAGTATTTAGTAAGAATAAACTACTCTTTGGTGGTGAGGTCAGAAAGGGCAGTGCCCATGGAGGGGACACAGTTATCAGTGATTCTTCTCAGTGAGGAAGCTGTCATTATTGCCTCACAGCAAAATCAGCAGGCATTCAGCTTAAATTGAAGACACAGGACACTCTGCTCAAAATTTCAGTCTCTCCCCTTTGAATTCATATGCTAAGCTGAAGACTGGCACTGCTACAAAGATGTTTTGGTTAATATTTATAGCACACTCTGCAAATGAGAAACTATATAAGTAAGAAATGAGTTAAAACAACTTATGTCAATATCCCTCTTCATACATCTATGATCTTTCATCTTCACAGATGAATAAAATATTAGATACATATAAGTGTACTTTTTTAAGTTTTCATATTATTGTTAGACATCAATTGAAATTGTATGTTAAACAGAGGAAATGAAAAAACGGGTGCATTTTGACACTCAAACTTTAGTGTATATGAACTTCATTTCTTTGTTATTCATTTCTAGGTCTTTCCTTATAGTTGTTTCCAGAAAGGGTGGCCAGTTAAAGGTCATCTGAAAGCCTAATGCTCTAACCATGATTGCCCTTAATCCAGGCCAGCAGATAGTCATTAACTACAGGATAGATAGTGGCATGGATGTTCCAAATATCTTCTTAGAGATGAGAACCTGTTTATCTTGAAGAGGCTATCAGACCTCAAACCATATGCTAGGCTATATTTAAGGCCACAAATCTCAGGCTTACAGGTCCATCCTTCCTCACTTTGATTTACATTGTTATGCTCTACAGATCCTCTAATATATCCTGGCTCTAAATCATTCCCTATTATCTTGAACATTTTATCAAACTTTCTGCATTTTTAACCTCTTTTCTGAGAGTTCCTTTTGTCTTAGATAGACCCCAGTGATACTGCCCTCCTTGGTAAATATCTCAGGTTTTTAGGCGCCAGCCAAGATGGAGCTAGTGTAGGTTTCCTCATTCTCACTGCACTTCTAAAACTTTTATCTTGTTTCCTCCTATAAAAGATTTAGTTTCAGTGAAGCATATGATATGGAATACCACTTTCTATCCTAAGTGGTATTTCATATTCAGACTTTTTATTTGTCCTGGTTCAGATTTTAAGTCTTTTAGAATTCAGATCATAGTTTTCTGCCTCCTTTTACTCTTCTGTATAACCTCAAACTGCACATAAAGGTTAGTCTAAAAATGGACCACATAGTCCCTTGGATCTTTTTATTTCCAAAACCATTTCCCCAAATCACATCAGTCTCCATTCCTATTATCATATCTTAAAATAGTTATGATTTGAAAATATATTGGTTCAGAAATCTTAACTATCCAAGTTAACACACTCTGTCCACCTGCTACCTTATTTCCCTGTTTACCCACTCATGTAGAAATCTAACTTAGAACTCAGCCAGCATTATTTCACTACTCTTCAGTTCAGTTCAGTTCAGTCACTCATTACACCTCACATTTTCACTTCTCTTGTTATTCAGCGTAGATTCTAGTTCTTTACTCTTTACTCATAGATAATGCTCTTTACTCTTTTGACTCACACTGTGGCAACCACTCCAGTAGTCTTGCCTGGAAAATCCCATGGACAGAGGAACCTGGGTGGCTGAAGTTCATGGGGTCGCACAGAGTCGGACATGACTGAAGTGATTTAGCAGCAGTTCACTGATCTGAAAATTTCCAACTCTGATTACATGTAACTATGTGTAATTTCCTCATCTATATCTTGTCTATTTCCTTGTGTTCCTGAGCAGCTGAACAAAGAGGTGTTGCTATTGTTAACATAAGAGTAACACTGTATACTTAGAGTATTAAATATTTACATATATTAACTCACTTCAGCTTTGCAAACAACTTACTTTCAGTATCCTAATTTTACAAATGAGGAAAGAGTAGCACAAATAAATCTTCCTGTTTCCAAGATCACATGTATGATTTTTCCAATATAAGATTTAACTATGGTCTGACTCCATACTCCATCCTCTCTGCCTCTACTGGTTATTACAATATAAAATCACCCAAATGCAGATAAAGAACACACTGCCCAGCAATTCCACTTTATTCCTGCTTTCTAATGTAAACAAATTTTAAAGTCTCCTTTCTCCACTATCTTTGATAAGTCTCACTACCAAATGAAAAGCCTGTTTCTTAGATCCTTGAGAAAATACACATCAAAAACTCTAGCATTATTATTCTACCTCAAGTAGAATTGTACCTATTCTCTCCTATTAAAAGGAAAATGGCTTTACCACAGATTAATCCTTCTGTATCTGTTCAGGATTTCATCTTATGTTTTCCTCTCAGGGAACTTATTCTAATCTGTGTTCTCTAGCATTTAACATTCTTGAAAATGAAAGCCAGCCTTTTGTCTCTTAGTCATTCTAGTAGATACAAGGCTGTTTATCAGTGTGGCTAAATATAATACTGATTAGTATATCCTTTATGATTAATGATGTTGAGCATATTTTCTTGTGCATACTTGTCATTAACATATTTTTTCTTGTGAAGTAAATTTTTAAACTACATTTATTTTCTCTTGGTGGTTAGTTTTCTTATTGAATTTTAAAAGTTACTTATTTGTTTAATACACAGGTTCTTTCACAGTCATCATTATTCCAAATATTTTGTGCAATTTATGGCTTGCTGTCTGATTTTTCAAACATGAGACATGATGAGCAGAAAAGTTTGAATATAAAGTCCAGTTTATCTAATTTTCATTTACTGGTGCTTTATATTTATATCTGTTGTCTCATTAACATTTTGTGTTCTCATTTTGAACCATATATTTTTGTCTAGGAATATGGGCTAATGGTAACAAATTCACCCAGACTCTAATGCAAAGTGTTTGCATGTGTATGCATAAACTCTGGCACTATTAATCTCTGGCTCGTGTAGCGTACTAGGGAATACTAAAGTCTATATATATATTATCTCATATAGGAGCCAGGGCACAAACAACACATTGTTATGGAAATGCCTAGTGGTGGATGTAAAGCCTGATGCTGTAAAGAACAAAATTGTATAGGAAGCTGGAATGTTAGGTCCATGAATCAAGGTAAATAAGAAGTGGTCAAACAGCAGATAACAAGAGTGAATTGACATTTTAGGAATCAGTAAACTAAAATGGATGGGAATGGGTGAATTTAATTAGATGACCAAATTAAATTCATATGACAAATTTAATTCAGAACTTCTACTGTGGGCAAGAATCCAGAGAAGAAATGGAGTAGCCCTCATAGTCAATGAAAGAGTCCAAAATGCAGTACTTGGGGGCAATCTCAAAAATGACAGAATTATCTTGGTTCATTTCCAAGGTAAATCATTCAATAACACAATAATAAAAGTCTATCACAACTACTAATGACAAAGAAGATGAAGTTGGATGGTTCTATGAAGACCTAGAAGACCTTCTAGACTAGCATTTTAAAAAAAATGCCTTTTTCATCATAGGAAACTGGAATGCAAAACTAGGAAGTCAAAAGATGCCTGGAGAATAGGCAAGTTTGACCTTGTAGTAGAAGATAAAGCAGGGCAAAGGCTAATAGAGTATTGCCAAGAGAACCCACTGGTCATAGCAAACTCCCGCTTTTAACATCACAAGAGATGACTTTAGACATGGACATCACCAAATGGAAAAATGGAAATCATATTGACTATATTATTTGCAGCCAAAGATGAAGACGCTCTATACTATGACAAAAACAAGACCAGGAGCCAACTATAGCTCAGATCATGAACCCCTTATTGCAAAATTCAGACTTAAATTGAAGAAAGTAGGGAAAATCACTAGGCAATTCAGTTCAGTTAAATCACTTAGTTGTACCCGACTCTTTGTGACGCCATGAATTGCAGAACGCCAGGCTTCCCTGTTAACCCACTCCAGTGTTCATGCCTGGAGAACAACAGGGACAGGGGAGCCTGGCAGACTGCAATCTATGGGGTCACACAGAGTCTGACACAACTGGAGTGACTTAGCAGCACTCCCTGTCCATCACCAACTCCAAGAATTCACTCAAACTCACGTCTATTGAGTCGGGGATGCCATCTAGCCATCTCATCCTCTGCTGTCCCCTTCTCCTCCTGCCCCCAACCCCTCCCAACATCAGGGTCTTTTCCAATGAGTCAATGCTTCACATGAGGTGGCCGAAGTACTGGAGTTTCAGATTTAGTATCAGTCCTTTCAATGAACATGCAAGACTGATCTTTAGAATGGATTGATTGGATCTCCTTGCAGTCCAAGGGACTCTCAAGAGTCTTCTTCAACACCACAGTTCAAAAGCATCAATTCTTCAGCACTCAGCTTTCTTCACAGTCTGGCTCTCGCATCTATACCTGACCACTGGAAAAACCATACCATTGACTAGAGGGAACTTTGTTGGGAAAGTAATGTCTCTGCTTTTCAATATGCTACCTAGATAGGTCATAACTTTCCTTCCAAGGAGTAAGTGTCTTTTAATTTCATGGCTGTAATCACCATCTGCAGTGATTTTGGAGCCCCAAAAAATAAACTCTGACACTGTTTCCACTGTTTTCCCATCTATTTCCAATGAAGTGATGGAACCAGATGCCATGATCTTCATTTTCTGAGTGTTAAGCTCTAAGCCAACTTTTTCACTCTCCTCTTCCACTTTCATCAAGAGGCTTTTTAGTTCCTCTTCACTTTCTGCCATAAGGGTGGTGTCATCTGCATATCTGAGGTTATTGATATTTCTCCCAGCAATCTTAATTCCAGGTTGTGCTTCTTCCAGTCCAGTGTTTCTCATGATGTACTCTGCATATAAGTTAAATAAGCAGGGTGACAATATACAGCCTTGACGTACTCCCTTTCCTATTGGGAACCAGTCTGTTGTTCCATGTCCAGTTTTAACTGTTGCTTCCTTATCTGCATACAGGTTTCTCAAGAGGCAGGTCAGGTGGTCTGGTTTTCCCTTCTCTTTCAGAATTGTCCACAGTTTCTTGTGATCCACACAGTCAAAAGCTTTGGCGTAGTCAATAAAGCAGAAAGAGATGTTTTTTTCCTGGAACTCTCTTCCTTTATCCATGATCCAGCGGATGTTGGCAATTTGATTTCTGGTTCCTCTAACTTTGCTAAAACCAGCTTGAACATCTGGAAGTTCACGGTTCACATATTGCTGAAGCCTGGCTTGGAGAATTTTGAG
Source organism: Capricornis sumatraensis (assembly GCF_032405125.1). Lineage (NCBI taxonomy): Eukaryota > Metazoa > Chordata > Mammalia > Artiodactyla > Bovidae > Capricornis > Capricornis sumatraensis. Next base: position 53,243,607 of record NC_091080.1, read on the forward strand.
CCTTACTTTACTAGCATGTGAGATGAGTGCAATTGTGTGGTAGCTTCAGCATTCTTTGTCATCGCCTTTCTTTGGGATTGGAATGAAAATTAATCTTTCCCAGTCCTGTGGTCACTGCTGAGTTTTCCAAATTTGCTGGCATATTGAGTGCAGCATTTTCACAGCATCATCTTCCAGTATTTGAAATAGCTCAAGCTCTATTACCTCCACTAGCTTTGTTCATAGTGATGCTTTCAAAGACCCACTTGACTTCACATTCCAGGATGTCTGGCTCTAGATGAGTGTTCACACCATTGTGATTATCTTGGTTGTGAAGATTTTTTTTTGTACAGTTCTTCTGTGTATTCTTGCCACCTCTTCTTAATATCTTCTTCTTCTGCTAGGGCCATACCATTTCTGTCCTTTATCAAGCCCATCTTTGCATGAAATATTCCCTTGGTATCTCTAATTTTCTTGAAGAAATTGCTAGTCTTTCCCATTCTGTTGTTTAACTCTATTTATTTCCATTGATCACTGAGGAAGTCTTTCTTATCCTTCTTGCTATTCTTTGGAACTCTGCATTCAGATGCTTATATTTTTCCTTTTCTCCTTTGCTTTTCACTTTTCTTCCTTCACAGCTATTTTTAAGGCCTCCCCAGACAGCCATTTTGCTTTTTTGCAGTTCTTTTCCATAGAGATGGTCTTGATCCATGTCTCCTGTACAATGGCATGAACCTCCATGCATATTTCATCAAGCACTCTATCAGATCTAGTCTCTTAAATCTTTTTCTCACTTCCACTGTATAATCATAAGGGATTTAATTTAGGTCATACCTGAATGGTCTACTGGTTTTCCCTACTTTCTTCAATATAAGTCTGAATTTGGCAATAAGGAGTTCATTGTCTTAGCCACAGTCAGTTCCAGGTCTTGTTTTTGCTGACTGTATAGAGCTTCTCCATCCTTGGTGCAAAGAATATAATCAGACTTCAGTGTTGACCATCTGGTGATGTTCATGTTTAGAGTCTTCTCTGTGTTGTTGGAAGAGGGTGTTTACTATGACCAGTGTATTCTCTTGGCAAGACTCTATTAGCCCTTTCCCTGCTTCATTCCATATTCCAAAGCCAAATTTGCCTTTTATCCCAGGTGTTTCTTGTCTTCCTACTTTTGCATTCCAGTCCCCTATAATGAAAAGGACATCTTTTTTTGGGTTAGTTCTAAAAGGTTTTGTAGGTTTTCATAGAACCATTCAACTTCAGCTTCTTCAGTGTTACTGGTTGGGGCATAGACTTGGATTACTGTGATATTGAGTGGTTTGCCTTGGAAATGAACAGATATCATTCTCTCATTTTTGAGATTGCATCCATGTATGACCAACTATGACTAGACAATTCAAGTATGACCTAAATCAAATCCCTTATGATTATATGACAATGGTGACAAATAGATGTGAGTGATTAGACCTGACAGAATGCCTGGAGAACTATGGACAAAGGTTATATTGTACAGGAGGGGCTGACCAAAATAATTCCCAAGAAAAAGAAATGCCCCAAAGGCAAAATTATTGTCTGAGAAGGCCTTAAAACAGGTGAGAAAAGAAGAAAAGGGAAAGGAAAAGGAGAAAATGAAAGACATATCATCTGAATCCAGAGTTCTTGAGAATAACAAGGAGAGATGAGGAAGGTTCCTTAAGTGAATACTTCAAAATAATAGAGGAAAACAATAAAATGGGAAAGACTAGATATCTCTTCAGTATTCTTGCCTGGAGAATCCCAGGGGCATAGGAGACTGGTGGGCTGCCATCTACGGGGTCGCACAGAGTTGGACATGACTGAAGTGACTTAGCAGCAGGTGCAACAGCAGCAGGTAACATTTCATGCAATGATGGGCACAGTCAGTTCAGTTCAGTTCAATTCAGTCACTCAGTCGTGTCCAACTCTTTGTGACCCCATGAATCGCAGCACTCCAGGCCTCCCTGTCCATCAACAACTCCCGGAGTTCACTCAGACTCACGTCCATTGAGTCCATGATGCCATCCAGCCATCTCATCCTCTGTCGTCCCCTTCTCCTCCTGCCCCCAATCCCTCCCAGCATCAGAGTCTTTTCCAATGAGTCAACTCTTCACATGAAGTGGCCAAAGTACTGGAGTTTAAGCTTTAGCATCATTTCTTCCAAAGAAATCCCAGGGCTGATCTCCTTCAGAATGGACTGGTTGGATCTCCTTGCAGTCCAAGGGACTCTCAAGAGTCTTCTCCAACACCACAATTAAAAGGCAGCAATTCTTCGGCGCTCAGCCTTCTTCACAGTCCAACTAAAGGATATACACTGTCTGATTCTAACAGAAACAGAAAATATTAAGAGGAGATAGCAAGAATACACAGAAGAACTTTGCAGAAAAGATCTTAATGGCTGGGATAATTACCATAATTGCATGTTCAGTCACCTAGAGTCCCACATCCTGGCAGGTGAAGTCAAGTGGACTTTAGGAACCATTGCTACAAATAAAGCTAGTGGACCTGATAGAATTTCTGCTGAGCTATTTCAAATCCTGAAAGATGATGCTGTCAATATGCTGGCAAGTTTGGAGAGCTTAGCAATGCCCAAAGGACAGGAAAAGGTCAGTTTTCATTCCAATGCCAAAGGAGAGTAATGCCAAATAATTATCTAAGTACCACACAGTTGTGCTTATTTCACATGCTGGAAAGTTAATGCTCAAAATCCTTCAAACTAGGCTTCAACAATACATGAACCGAGAACTTCAAGATATACAAGTTAGAATTAGAAAAGGCAGAGGTCAAATTGCTGGCATCCATTGGATCATAGAAAAGCAAGGTTATTCCCGAAAGACATCTATTTATGCTTCTTTGACTACACCAAAGCCTTTGACTATGTGGATGACAACAAACTGTGGAGAATTCTTAAAAGGATGGGAATACCCTACCACCTTACTTGCCCCCTGAGAGATCTGTATGCAGGTCAAGAAGCAACAGATAGAACTGGACATAAAACAATGGGCTGGTTCAAAATTGAGAAAGGAGAACCTTGCTTATTTGACTTATATGCAGAACACATCATATTAAATTCCAGGCTAGATGAAGCTCAAGCTACAATAAAGATTGCATGGAGAAATATCAGTAACCTCAGATATGCAGAAGATGCCACCTTAATGTCAGAAAATGAAGAGGAAGAAAGAGGCTCTTGATGAAGGTGAAAGAAGAGAGTGAAAAAGCTGGCTTAAAACTCGGTATTCAAAAAACTAAGATCATGGCATCTTATCCCATCACATCATGGCAAATAGATGGGAAAAACAATGGAAACAATGACATAACTTATTTTCACATCAAAATCTCAAGATACGATGATTGCACCCATTAAATTAAAAGACGCTTGCTCCATAGAGGAAAAGCTATGATAAACCTAGACATTATATTAAAAAGCAGAGACACCTCTGCTGACAAGGTTTATGTAGTCAAAGCTATGATTTTTCCAGCAGTCATGTATGGATGTGAAGCGTGGATCATAAAGAACACCAAAGAAGTGATGCTTATGAATTGTAGTATTGGAGAAGACTCTTGAGAGTCTCTTGGACTGCAAAGAGATTAAACAAGTCAATCCTAAAGGAAATCAGTCCTGAATATTCCTTAGGACTGATGCTGAAGCTGCAGCTCAAATACTTTAATCACCTGATGTGAAGAGCTGACTCATTGGAAAAGACCCTGATGTTGGGAAAGACTGAGGGCAGGAGGAGAAAAAGGCAGCAGAGGATGATGTGGTTAGATGTCATCATCAACTCAATGGGCATGAATTTGAGCATGCTTCAGCAGATGGTGAAGAACAGGGAAGTTTTGTGCACTTTAATCTGTGGGGTTGCACATAGTAGGACACTATTGAGTGACGACAATGAAAACATATCTTTTTAATGAGAAATACTCAAGAAAAATTATTTCACAGAAAGAGAATCTGGAAATATTTCAGAGATATTCCTCTAGAACCAGGCAATTGCTGTGTCATTTAATGAGATGATGTACCCTTCAGTTCACTGAAGTTCCTGTAATATACCTAACTTAGTCCTGACTCATGTTCACATAAGTAATCTTTATTATTAATTCCTGTAGGCCTTTTGATTGCCATAAGAACTAATATAATATCTATTTATTTATTGATATTATCATTTAAATAATATTTAAAGGCTCAGAAGGTGCTGGAGATCTGCAGGGGTCCAGCCCCAGTGGATCCAGGGTGATTCGAAGGTGGGGACGGAGTCAGCATCCTGGAAAAAACTTATTTAATTACAGATATAGAGGGAAATTAGAAACAGATAGTGTAGTAGGAAGATTAGTGGAGAAAAAGAGGCTGAATAACTTGGATTACGTGGAATAGCATCCATGCTCCAGATGGGAATTCAGCCAGAAAAACAGGAGCAAGAAAGAAGCGAAATGGGGGAATCAGTCTTTCCGGAAACTGATCCAATTTCTTTATTTTTGGGTTTGCTTATATACCTTTTGTTACACATAGGGATGAATACAGAGTCACGTGGGAGTCAGCAGTCCTGACCTTTGTCAAAATCAGGTTCTTCACATAAATGTATAAAAAAAGGTACATCATCTTCTGGCCATGAGTGAGACCTGCTGACATTTTATGATCCTTTCTGATAACCAAAAAACTTATTTCTTCCAAGGGTGTTTTTTCTTAAACCAGGCACCACCCTCCAAATAAAGTTACATTCTTATAGGGTGAGGGTGTAGTGAGTTACAGTCAAGAAAGGAATTATTTAACCCAAGGATAACATGATTAGTCTTAAAGGTTAATACTTATTTCTCCAATATGCTTAAAGGTTAATACTTATTTTTTCCTATATGCTAGTTATATTCATTATAAGGGTAGGGAACATGGAGATTTAGCAGCAAACATCAGCCCAACAAATGAAAATCCTTTCACCAATGCTCCCCTTAAGATCTATTTAGTCTTAAGATATGATAAAGTTACGTTTTTACATAGCAAGGACACAGTGATTTATAACAAAGTACAGTGATCTATTACAAAAGAGAAAATCCATTAACTCAAAAAGTCTAGTATTGCTAACATCAAAAACTACTATATTTCCTTTTCTATATTCCAAATACATTGATTAATATATTCCCAGGTGCCTAAGGATATGGAGGCCTGGCGGTAATCATTGACTCAACAAGAAGAAAAAGCCCTATGCTAATTAAGACTCTCAGAATACTCCAAAACTCTCTGTGCTGTTTATGGTTAAGGGGTAGTAAACAATCATGTGGTAGTGGCAGCAGTATGGATAATCCTGTCACACAAGCTAGTCTGTCAGCAGAGAGGTTTGACCTGAGACATCCTTGTCCCACCCAGAGCAGGGAATTAGCAGCAATTATTGACACAACAAATGAAGAACCCTTCACCAATATAATTCCTAACCAACCCACTATACTAATAATTTCTAACTCCCCAAAAGAATTTGCCTTTAGTAAGTCTAAAACATCTCGTGCCTCTCAGATTGGAAGGCTGTAAACAATCACATGTGGCCAGACGAACCTATACAGGTGGGTTAGATAACCTTCAGAGGAGTCCGTAAGCTGAAACACTCTTGTCACGCCCAGGAATTTTTATTGCCTTGGAGCTGCACATTTACTCCTTCTCCAAGAGAAATGGTTATTGGGGAGAGCCCCCGTAAAGTCCGAGGTGTAGGTGAGAGCATAAAACAGACTCTGGTTTTGGGGTTAGATGCTCAGGAATAGGGGGTTTCATGAGGCTTGATCACGCCTTTTCGTATGCCAAGCCTCCTTCCTCATGACCTTTGCCATGGGCGGAGTTCCTCACTCTGGCTCCGGGCAGAGATCACTCAGAGGATGCTCACAATTGGCCCAAAGAACACTCAGTTGGATGATATTTTCTAATTAATTTAAAACTGATATATGATTATAAAACATCTTGATGGACTGTTTTAACTTTCTATCACAGGTACTTTGCCTGTGATAGCTAGGTAAATGTGCAACAACCAGTGCAACCAAAAGAAAAGTGGAAAAAAAGCCTTAATTTGGAAAATACAAAGTTCAAGATGTCAATGTGATGCTACGAATGAAGAGTTGGAAAGAGATGTATGCAATCATGGCGGGACTTCCCTGGTAGCTCAGGTAGTAAAAAATCTGCCTGAAGTATGGGACACATTTCAGGGTTCAGTCCCTGGATTGGGAAGATCCCTTGGAGAAGGAAATGATTACCCACTCCAGTATTCTTTCCTGAAGAATTCTCAGTGAATCTAGATGCTTGACAATAATTTATATGTATGCTGTAAATAAGTTAGAAAATATTAACTAAGTTCAGATGTTGATAGAATTAGTTATAAATCTTTAAAGAAAATTCATAAGATATTAATAATCTACAATTTGTTGGCTACGGTTCACACTTTAAACAGAAAGATTGTATAATTGAAACAATAAAGTAAGACATTTCCCTCTAAAACAATTTCATTATTATTTTATTTTATTAATATGTATTTAATATACATAATTATTTTAAAATTATTATAGAATATATTAATGTTCCTTGTTGTTAATAGTAGAATTAACACATGATTTTGAAAAACATGAAAGTAACAGAAAAATTACAAATTCAGGAACAAATTTAGAGTAGATAAGCAGTTATTTTATGCTTGGGATACTATAACTTATGTTCAGGGACTGTAATAGACCAGACAGTAATCCCAAGAAAATGGCTCATTAAGGGTCTCCAAAGGGAAATAACAGCAGATTTAGGGATTTTAGGAAGATATTAGAGTTGTCTGAAATTATAGATTTTGTACTGAAGAAGTTGTAATAAACTAAATTGCATTCAGAGTGAAAAGTCAGAAACACATAAAATTGCATCAACAAAGGGGAAAGTATTTTATGGTTGTTTACTTTACTAAATAAAAACAACAGAAAACAATCATGATTCATATCATTTTTATCTTTTCTTTTAATTAGCTAAAGAGATAATTGTTTTGCTTAACAATATTAAAGTAAAATATATGGTGTTATTCTTGATTCTGCTCCAACCTTTAATTTTTAAACTCTACAATCCCCACATATATCTTTGTAGCAGAAGCATTACATCAGTATCTATGTATTTTTCACCTCCCCAGAATATCTAGAACAATTCAGCTTATAGAAAGCATCAATGTTATTATTGCATAATGAATGATATATCTGATGAATTTATTGAAACATTTCTGATTTAGGCTGATTAGAATACTAAGCTAGAGATGAAATTTGCATCTGCAATGTATGATGCCATAACAGTGATAAAGTGAGTGAAAGTCTCTCAGTCGTGTCCGACTCTTTGCAACCCTGTAGATATACAGTCCATGGAATTCTCCAGGCAAGAATACTGGAGTGGGTAGTCTTTCCCTTCTCCAGGGGATCTTCCAGACCAGGAATCGAACGAGGGTCCTGCATTGCAGGCAGATTCTTTACCAGCTGAGCTATAAGGGAAGCCCATAACAAATGACTCACAAAAAGATGCTGCTGCTGCTGCTGCTAAGTCACTTCAGTTGTGTCCAACTCTGTGTGACCTCATAGATGGCAGCCCACCAGGCTCCCCCACCCCTGGGATTCTCCAGGGACTAGGAATTAAATTTCCTAAGTATGGAAGTTTTCAAAAAGATTTACTTTGTCCCTGCTTCTGATGTTATAGCAATTGTTCTTCTACACTGAATCTGGGCTAAACCAAGTGATTGGCATTGTCCAAGGAGATTTGATCAGCTGACTCAAGTGTAACCTCAGGAAAACACTTGCCTATTTCAACTTGTGTCCTACTATTTCTAATATTCCCCACAAAGCAGTTCTGGGATTATTCACTTTAAAGTAAGAAACATGTTGACCAATCATTTATGAAAGGACAGAATAGGCAGGTGTATGAGCCCATCCTAGATCAAAAGAACATTCCAGAACTGCCAAGTCTAATTATGAACCCGCAATCTTACCAGCCAAATAAGTTTTATTAATTTAATCACTGACATTGGTCTTGCTATGTAATATGATTGAGGTAATGAAGAGAATAAGCACTGTTGTTGCTGTTCAGTTGCTAAGTCGTGTCTGACTCTAGGTGACCCCATGGGCTGCAGGTCTCCAGGTTTCCCTGTCCTCCACTATCTCCTGGAGTTTGCTCAAGTTCATGTCCATTGAGTCAGTGATGCTATCCAACCATATCATCCTTTACTTCTTGACCCACATTAAGGTTTCTCAGAAGACAGATAATGTGGTCTTAGATTCCCATCACTTTAAGAACTTTCTACACTTTGTTGTGATCCACACAGACAAAGGCTTTCTTATAGTCAATCAGTAGAAATAGATGTTTTTCTGGAATTACCTTGTTTTCTCTATGATCCAACAAACATTGCACATTTAATTTCTGGTTCCTCTGTCTTTCTGAAATCCACTTGTACATCTGGAAGTTCTCAGTTCATGTACTGCTGAAGCTTAACTTGAAGGATTTTGAGCATAGCCTTCTTGTTATGGGAAATGAGTGCAATTTGTTAAACATTTTTTGGCACTGCCCTTCTTTGGGACGGGAATTAAAACTGACATTTTCCAACCCTGTGGCCACTGCTGAGATTTCCAAATTTGCTGACATACTGAGTGCAGCACTTTAAGAGCATCATCTTTTAGGATTTGAAATAGCTCAAATGGAATTTCATCATCTCCACAAGTTTTTTCATACTAAATACTTCCTAAGACCCACTTGACTTCACACTCCAGGATGTCTCTCTAGGTGAGTGACCACACTATTGTGCTTATCCCAGTCATTAAGATCGTTTTTTTTTTTTTTTAAATAGTTCTTCTGTGTATTTTTGTCACCTCTTCTTAAGATCTTCAGCTTCTGTTAGGTTATTACCATTTCTGTCCTTTATTGTACCCATCCTTATATGAAACACTCCCTTGATATCTCTAATTTTCATGAAGAGATCTCTAGTCTTACCCATTCTATACTTTTCCTCTATTTCTTTGCATTTTTCATTGAAGTAGGCTTTCTTATTTCTCTTTTCTATTCTCTGGAGCTCTGCATTCAGTAGGATATATTTTTCCTTTTCTCCCTTACTTTTCGTTTCTCTTCTTTCCCCAGATATTTGTAAAGCCACCTCAGACCACCACTTTGCCTTAAATTTCTTTTCCTTTGGAATTATTTTGGTTACTGCCTCCAATACAATGCTACAAACCTCATTCCATAGTATTTAGGCACTGTCTATCAGTTCTGATCCCTTGAATCTATTCATGACCTCTACTGCATAATCATGAGGGATTTGATTTAGGTCATGCCTGAATGATCTAGTGGTTTTCCCTACTTTCTTTAGTTTAAACCTGAATTTTGCAGTAAGGAAGTGATGATCTGAGTCATAGTCTGCTCCTGGTCTTGTTTTTGCTGACCAAAAAGAGGTTCTCTGTCTTTGACTGCTTATAATAGAATCAATTTGACTTCAGTTTTGTCCATTTGGTGATATCCATTTGTAGAGTCATCTCTTGTGTTGTTGGAAAGGGTGTTTGCTATGACCTGTGTGTTCTCTTGGCAAAATTCAAGTTAAGCTTCAGCAGTACATGAACTGAGAACTTCCAGATGTACAAGTGGATTTCAGAAAGACAGAGGAACCAGAAATTAAATGTGCAATGTTTGTTGGATCATAGAGAAAACAAGGTAATTCCAGAAAAACATCTATTTCTACTGATTGACTATAAGAAAGCCTTTGTCTGTGTGGATCACAACAAAGTGTAGAAAGTTCTTAAAGTGATGGGAATCTAAGACCACAGTTGGTGTTCTGCAGTCCATGGGGTCGCAAAGAGTCATACACCTGAGCAACTGAGCTGAACTGAGGATATCTATGCTCAGGCTTTCTCTCTCCATGCCCAATTGTTCACTCTTGCTTGACCATGCCTGATTGTCCTTGATTTGTTGACTTAACATTCCACGTTCATATGCAATATTTTTCTTTAGCATCAGACATTATTTTTACCACCAGACACATCCACAACTGAGCGTGGTTTCCACTTTGGTTCAGCAGCTTAATTTTTTATGGAGTTATTAGTAATTGCCCGCTGCTCTTTTCCAGTAGCTTTCCAACCTGGGGGACTTATTTCAGTGGTATATCTTTTTGCCTTTTTGGATGGTTCCTGTGGTTCTCAGCAGGAACACTGGAGTGCTTCACCATTCCCTCCTCCAGTAGACTACATTTTGTTAGGACTTTCCATTATGACACATCCATCTTGGGTGGCCCTGCATGGCATGGCTCATAGCTTCATTGAATTATACTAGCCTCTTAGCCACAACAAGGCTGTGACTCATGAAGGGGAAGAATCATCATATGATAAACCAAAGTTTTTTTTTTTGTTTGTTTGTTTTTGTTTTTGTTTTTTTCTTCTCTGCTATTTTATTATTGTGCTTGAAAATGTAGCTTTAAAAAATATTTTCAGTTAAAAAATAACAATTTTATGTTGTGAACATTTGGACTAGTAATAAAATAAATTTACTTATAGACAGGAATCACTTTAAATAAATATAATTTATTAAATCATTAGCAAAATATTTAGTTGAACTGATAACTGCAGTGTAACTGTGTGAGCATGTTGTCCAACTCTTTGTGATCCCATGGGGTGTAGCCTGCCAGGCTCCTCCACCCATGGAATTTTCCAAGCAAGAACACTGAAGTGGATTGCCATTTCATACTCCAAGGGATCTTTCTGACCCAGGTATGGAAATTACATCTCTTGTGTCTCCTCCTGCATTGGCATGTGGAGTCTTTACCAGTGCTGTATAAAACATTATTGATGTATTGCTAAATTTATATGAATAAAGAATCAGGCTATTAGCAAATAATTAAACTTTTAAAATGTAAATTAATTACTTTAAACAGAAGACAAAATGATACATATTAATAATTATTTACATCCAAAAAGAAAAAATGACAAATATTTCAATGATAGCAAAAGTAAAGAAAAATACATATAAATTATTCTGCTCATCTCTATTCAACCTAAGAAAAATTCTTAGTTAATGTAAAAAATGATTGTCATGTTCATTTAAAAGAAATCATTAAAAGAAATGTGATAAAAAGTACAATTTTATAAAAGTGGATTATTCTAAACTAGCTTTATATATAATTTTATTAGAAGTAGCCAGTTATTAGCAGATTGATCTATCTTCCTTAAAGTGGCTTCAGGCTCTGCCACTTTCTCCAAAAAATATGACAGCATCACATCACTATTCCACAGTGACCAATCTTGATCTTGTAGGCAGTACACCACTGATGAGATTTTGGAACTAAGTTAAAAGCCACAGATGTCAGACAGTAGAGCCAATTACATTCACCTTTTCTGAATTCCCTTCATTGATAATGCTACCAGATAGGGAGAACCAAAGAAGACCCTTCCTCATGGGCCTAGGTTCTTTGTAAGGACACAAAGAAGAATCTGAGGTCTTACCCATGGCAAAAACAAGTGTTGAAGAAAGAACAGAAAGAACACCTCAAGGGAGAGGTGGGCCAAACCAAGAAGGTGCTGGAGCCAGAATGATGAGGTCCGGTGATTTTTAAGACAGGCTTTTATATAGTCACCTAGGTGGGCATGGACAGACAATTTTGATTGACAGTTGCAAGTTGCCTAACAAGAAACTCATATGTCTATCCCATAATTCAGTCTGTTATAATCAGATGTATGCATGTACAGAATATTTATGAAACCTTAATATGCTCCTGGTTGCCTAAGGTCACTTGAGGATACAGTTGTGCATCAAGAGTGCATGTGCTGGAGTTGGAGAAACCCCTGTGGTTACTTTATATCCATTATGTGATTAGTGCATATTCCCCAGAGTTGGAAGTCTCTGTGGTTACTTTGTAACATATCTGTGAGCTCTTCCGGGAGGCATTGGTGCCTCTCTTGGGTGGAGTTTAGAGATCAGCTTGAATCTTTTCAGCTAGGTCACCCCTTGTTGCTAATGTCTAAACTCTACCTAACAGAAACATGTCAAAATACTTGGTTTTCCAAGAACAAACTTCCTACATAGTGTAGAACATGAGTCTAGGATCTGACTCTGGTGCAATAGGGATTTAATAAGTGGTTATGACCAACCTAGATAGCATATTCAAAAGCAGAGACATTACTTTGCCAACAAAGGTCCGTCTAGTCAAGGTTATGGTTTTTCCTGTGGTCATGTATAGATGTGAGAGTTGGACTGTGAAGAGAGCTGAGCGCCGAAGAATTGATGCTTTTGAACTGTGGTGTTGGAGAAGACTCTTGAGAGTCCCTTGGACTGCAAGGAGATCCAACCAGTCCATTCTGAAGGAGATCAGCCCTGGGATTTCTTTGGAAGGAATGATGCTAAAGCTGAAACTCCAGTACTTCGGCCACTTCATGAGAAGAGTTGACTCATTGGAAAAGACTCTGATGCTGGGAGGGATTGGGGGCAGGAGGAGAAGGGGATGACCGAGGATGAGATGGCTGGATGGCATCATGGATTCGATGGAGGTGAGTCCTAGTGAACTCCGGGAGATGGTGATGGACAGGGAGGCCTGGCGTGCTGCAATTCATGGGGTCGCAAAGAGTCGGACACGACTGAGCGACTGATCTGAACTGAAACGTCATTTAGTATATTGGTGAAAAGATGAATTAATCACTTGGTAATCTTTACAACAAGCTCTCTGAGTTAGATATATCCTCTAGTTCTTACTGCCACTATCACCAAAACACAATATATTTATGTATGTCTTTGTTTAATATCCATTTACATCTATAACCATATATGTTGGTTTCCTAGGGTTATCATAATTAGTATCACTGATTGATTGATTGAAATAACTAAAATTTATTTATTTGCAGTTCTGGAGCCTGGAAGTCTAGCATCAAGGTGTTGGCAGGATTGTTTTCTTCTGTGGCCTCTCTCCTCGGCTTTTGGATAAGCACATTCTGTGTGTTTAATGGTCTTCCTCCTGTGTGTGTCTGTATTCTAATATTCTCTTCCTATACAGAGACCAGGCATATTGGATTATGACATTGGTTTACCTCAATTACCTCATTCAAGACCCTCCTTCCAAATACTGGAAGTTGAGACCTTTACCCACGAATTTTGGAGGATACACTCCAGCCCACAATACTATACACAAGATATAAGTTTACTTCAAGATATATTACATCACAACATAATAAAACTTACATCCTCATAAAGAAGTAAAATGATATATAATCTATGTAGAAAAAAGGATTATATATTAGAATTTTTTTAAAAAAGTACCAAAGAAAAGGAATAACACTCTATGGAAGTTTTTAGTATTAGCAAAATTTATAAACATACTAAGATTCAGATAAACAGTTATAATACATTTACAGTATAATAGATTATTAGTTATTCCCACAAAAGCTCCAAATATTCATGCAAAGATAATCATCCTTATAGAAGGGATAGAATGAGGATGAAATAGAGGAAGAAAAGAAAAGGAAAATAAAAGCATCTAAATATTTCCTGACAAGTTTTGTCTTACTGAGCTTGGTGTATTCCTGAATATTTGAATAATACTATCAAGAGTCTCTAAATCAGGATCAGCTTCTGACCAATCTCTGGTCAGATTTCTCTCAGCCACCACATTCCATTCTGTAGAGAGAACTAGGATACTAGCTTCTTCCCTTTTCCATCTGATCATGAAGATTTATTTTTTAGCCTCTCTCTTGACATCCTCAAGATGACAGATAGCCCCATCAGAGGAGGACAGCCCCAGCTGACAGGGAATGGGTTACTAAGGCTCAGTGGGAAATGGGAAACTTGCTACTTGTCACCATTATTTCCTGCTATCTCAGATGGTATCATAGTAGTATCAGTCAGTGTTCTGTAAGAACATATGAAGGGCGCAGTGAAAAGGGGTTTCAAGCTCCCAACTTACTCCAGGATACTTGCACACATTCTATGAGAGATCAACAATACTGTGAAGAGCTTTTATTTACCAGCTGTGAGAACTGCAAATTTGTTGAGGCATACTTTTAAATATATACTGCAACCACATGGCTGAATTATGAGAATGAGTTACTCTTCTGCTGAGTGAGTCTTTGTATCCTTTACATTAATATCTCTCCATCACTTTTTCCTTCCCAATGAATGTAAGTTTTGTTTAATTTTCACAAAGCCCCATGAGCGAGGACAATATTATATTTCAGTTTTGATATATGTAAAATCTCAGATCCTACTACTTGACACTAGTAAGAACTGAGTTTCTATTCTGTAACATAGAAGTATTCTCCTGTGCAGAAGTTTTCCAAATAGTTCCTTGCCTTACCATTACTAATAATAGACTATGTTATCCAAGGAGGGTTGATAAGCCTTTAGGACTTGAATTTAGAGAATTTTTCACCCTACCCAGAGTGAGTGAATTTACATATTAATACTCAAAATTATCCCTAAAGCTTTGCGTTTTCTTTTATTTTTAAATTATATAATAGTTGGGGAATATCTTTTATAGTTCACCATGAATTGTAGACAGTTTTCTTCATTAAAACTGTTATATTTAATCTTTTCATAATATTACTTCTGTGATTCTTCTGTATATAGTACAAATGCAACATTAGCAAAGGTAAAACTTTAAAAAAAATGGCATACATTGTATTTCATTTTCTATTATGAATTACATTTATTTTCCAGTAAGAGAAACAGAATAAATTATGAAATAATTAAATGAATTTTGTGTAAAGAGCATTTTCTACCTCATTTCTACATGAGGTAGAAAATACACTTTTTGAATGTCATTGCAGGGTTACAACAAAAACCTGAAAGTTGAAGTCTATTGATAGAATTCCAGTAAGCATGGTTTAATTCCAAATCAGTCACAGTTCTGACTCAGAGAAAGCTTTTTTATTTCTTTTTTTTTTTTAATCCACTCTGTGCAAGTTGTTAGTGAACATATTAGTTAATGACCTGAAGGCAAATCCCTGACAATGTGATTTTGTGCTAATTGTGTGGAAAATTTTTTCTAGCTTTTAAAAATGTTACATTCTGAAATGCTATAGGGAATTCATCTTTCCTATTTGAGCTATTCTATTCAACCTTCCTCAAGGGCAGTGAATCATATTGAATGAGTCATCCAGCATTCACATCATATCTAAAATCAAGGAAAACTCCCAAGAGGCAATGTTAGGGATTAAACACTCTCATTTCGTTTACATTCAGTTGGCATTAAAATGAAAAATAAGTGAAACAATTGACTATATTAAGACTATAGATATTTTAATATCTCATTTTCATAGTATGTTACAATAAAATCCCAAACTTTTAGATACATTATAATAAAAGTATTTTTTAACTTTACTTTTAGAAAAGCTTCTTACCTTAAATTTCCCCTCTTTAAAACATATTTTATTTATTATTATTCAAATAATTTACACTACAAACATATTAAAATAAATGTATGCTTCATGAGTGTGTTTATTAAAGGAAGACCAGTGCTTTAGCAGCCTCAGGTTGAAAAATATTAAGTTAAGGTATGTTAAGAAGTGAATGTGAAAAATATATGTGTGTACATATATGTGTATATATATATATATATATATATAAATTTTGAGCTTGTTCAAAGGTAAAGAATCCACCTGGCCTACAAGAGATGCAGAAGATTCAAGTTCAGTTCCTGAGTTGTGAAGATCGCCAGTAAGACGGCATGACAACCCACTCCAGTATCCTTGCTGGGAAAACCTGATGAACAGAGGAATCTGACAGACTAAGTTTCATTGGAGTTGCAAAGAGTTGGATATGACTGAAGCAATTGAGCATATACATAAATTTTAAATATTGCAAGAACATCTGCAATATAGTTTTAAAAGCTTAATTAAAAATATTGAATCTTTCAATTCACTATAGAAAACAGATGAGAATATTTAAATATTAAACAAACGTTAATTTAATTTTATATTTCATTTATATTAACCAAATAAAAATATGAATGCTCTCACCAAGAACTTCATCCCTTAAGATTTCTTGCATTTTTAACTGCTCTCTTATTTTAACTATATTTTTCATATAAGACTAATTCACATACTCTATCTATGCCACACACACACAAACTGCCCTGGCACCTTCCTAGTGTGTGTAATGTATACACTTTCAGTCCATCTAAATTATGTTGAATTGTGTATAAATGTGTCTTCAAATTGTATAGGTTTGTTTGAAATGAGACTTTTCATTTCCTTTAGCACTACTGTCCTATAAACTGTATTATGTTCTTATGTTTTCCTGTCAACATTAGGTTTTTGAGATATACTGAATTTTAATAATAAGTGTAGCCTATTTCCTTTATTTATTTATCACATGCATACATATGATATATGTATCTACACATTATATATATATATGTGATATATATATGATATATATCACATATCATATATATATATCACAGATGAAAATGCAACCAACCAGTAATGGAGGGTTTTCCAATTTGGCGCTAGTGGTAAAGAACTCACTTGCCAGTGCAGGAGACCTAAGAGATGTGGATTCCATCCCTGGGTCAGGAAGATCTCCTGGAGGAGGACATGGCAACCCAATCCAGTATTGCCTAGAGAATCCCATAGACAGAGAAGCCTGGCTGGTCACAAGGAGTCAGACAAAACTGAAACGAATTAGCACTGGCACACCTGTAATGGATTTGTCATCTGCCTATAGCTCTGTTACCAAAATCTACAACAGGGTGATGAATGTCTTTATTAATGTCTCTTTACAGTCTATGGAAAGATTTTTGGAATGTATGTACTCTACTGTGAGGCTAAGTAATGAATGTGCATATTTGCATATAACATTTCACTTTTTTCCATGAAATTTTCCAGGCAAGAATATTGGAGTGAGTTGCCATTTCTTTCTCCAGGGGATCTCCCCAACCTGGGGATCGAACCCACATCTTCTACATTGCAGGCAGATTCTTTACCAACTGAGAAACATGGGAAGCCCAAGATTTTACCAGATATTACTAAATATCTCCAGAATGCATATGTAAGTTTCCAAACACGGAATATCAGCAATGCTTAAACGTTTCCAATTTTCCCATATTCTTATATTCCTTTTTTTTTTTTTTTAACTTTTCAACATTGTATTGGTTTTGCCATACATTGACATGAATCCACCACTCGTGTACATGTGTTCCTCATCCTGAACCCCCCTCCCACCTCCATCCCCATCCCATCCCTCTGGGTCATCCCAGTGCACCAGCCCCGAGCACCCTGTGTCATTTATTGGATTGACAATTTGTTTCACATATGATGATATTCATGTTTCAATGCCATTCTCCCAAATCATCCCACCCTCACCCTCTCCCACAGAGTTCAAAAGACTGTTCTATACATCTGTGTCTCTTTTGCTGTCTCGCATGCAGGATTATCTTATTTCAAAGTGTAATATCATTACAATTTTGCCACTCTACTACCTGCAAGAAGGTATGCAACTAAGCCCATGTGCTGTAACTACTGAGCCTGTGTGCCATAAGTAGAGAGGCTGTGTGTTGCAACAAAGATCTTACATGAAGCAAAAAAGATCCTGGGTTTTGCAATTAAGATTCCTCACAATCAAATAAATAAATAAATATTAGCAAACAAACAAACAAAAAAACCGTATTGCACCATTTAAGAGACTCCTGAGACTACATCAAGCACTCTAACATTTGCATTATAGAGATCCAAGGAGAATATAGAGAAAAAATGGTAAAGATGTAATACCTGAAAAATTCCCTTATCTGAGAAGGGAAGCAGATCCAGGAAGCACAGAACATCTCAAATGAGATCAATTCAAAGAGGGCCACATCAAGACCCTTTGTAATTAATATGGCAAAGATTTAACATGGAGAGAAAATACTAAACACAGAAAGAAAAACAATTAGTTGCCTGCAAAGGAACTCCAATAAGACTATCAGCTGAATTTTCAGCAGACATTCTGCAGGCCAGAAAAGAGTGACATGACATATTTAAAATGAGAAAAGGAAAAGGCTACAGTCAAAAACACTTTACCTGCAAGCCTATCATTCAGATTTAAAGGAGAGATGAGATTTACAGACAAGCAAAGCTAAAAGAAGTAAGAACCTCTAAATTAGCTTCTCAAGAAATGTGAAAGGGACTCTCTGAGTAGACAAAAGACAACTCAAAACATGAAAATTTTAAAAGGAAAAACTCATTGGTAAAGGCAAATATTGTAATAAAGCCAGTAGATCAACCAAATACAAAGATAGTAGGAAGGTTATGAGGCAAAGTAGTAAAACCACTTATATGCACAATGAGTTGTTTAGAGATACATACATACACAAAAAAAGAAACACATAAAATATGATGTCAAAAAAATCAAGCTTTGGAGGAAGATAAAAATGCAGCATTGTTAGAGTGTGTTTTAACTAGAGATTATCCAATTAAATATACTGCTTCACATCATATATATATATATATATATATATATATATATATATATATATATATGTAGGAATATATTGTTATATATTATTATATAAAAACTTCATCATAACCACAAATCAAAAATATAAAATAGATACACAGACAACCAAAAAAGAGAAAGAAATCCAAACATAATGCTAAAATTTGTAATCAAATTATTAGGGAAGATACTAAAGAAAAGAACAAAAATGAAGTAAAAAAGACACACAACTGACAAAGTGATAATAAATACAAACAAATTAGCATTTACTTTAAATGTCAATGGATTAAATGTGCCAATGAAAAGACATATGGGATAAAAAAAATAAAAAATAAAAAAATAAAACGGACACCACAGAAATACAAAAGATCATAATTAGAATAGATGTGTATCCCAATGTTTGTAGCAGCACTATTCACAATAGCCAAAACCTGGAAGCAATCTAAAAGTCTATAGATAGATGAATGGCTAAAGAAGATGTGGTATAAGTATATAATGGAATATTATATTTAAAAATTAATGAAATAAAAAATATAGTGAAATCCTCCCATTTGTGACAACACAAATGGAAACTGTATATCATGCTAATGAAATGTCAGACAGAGAAAAATAAATATCATATGATTTCACTCCTATGTGGAGTCTAAAAGTCATTGCAAATGAACAAACATAAAATAGAAAGAGAGTCATATATACACAGAACAAACAGAGAGAAATAATTTGAAAGAAGGAAGAAATAGTTTTGTGAATCTAAAAGCTATAAATTTATAAAATAAGTGCATCAGGGCACAAAATATGCAGGGTAATGAACATAGGGAATAATTGTGCAATAACTTTGCATTGCTACAGTGGTAACAGTACTTTTTGTGGTGATCAGTTTGTAATGTTTGGAAATACTGCATCACTATGTCATGCACCATGAACTAACAGAGTTGTAGGTCAATTATACTACAAAAACAAACACACAAATAAACTCGTAGAAAGAGCAATCAAATTTCTGGTTACCAGAGGCAAAGTGTTGAGGGGGAGGGGAAAGATAGTTAAAATGTGCAAACTTTTATTTACAAGATATATAAGTAACAGGAATATGACATACACTATGATATATTTCACTTACTGTTGTATGCTCTATATAGGTTCCTAGGAGAGCAAATTTAAGAGTTCTCATCACAAAGAAAAATATATTTTTATTTTTTGTTTTGTATCTATATGAGATGATGCATGTTCATTGAACTTACCATGGTAATCATTTCAAGGCAAATGCAAGTCAATTATTATTCTATATACTTTAAGCTTACACAACACGGTATGTTAGCTATATCTTAATAAAACTAAAAACAAAAAAGCTTATATGTAGTGAAAAAAAAAAAACAAAAAACAGAATAGCCCACCCAACATTGCAGGAAAAGAACAATTTTAGAGAAGTAACACCATATAATGTCAAGACTTACTATAAAACTACAGTAGTCAAGAAAGGGTACCACTGACAAAATGACTAGTCAGAAATATCAATAGGGCAAAACAGAGAGCTCAAAAATACATGACCCAAAATGCAATCAAAAGAGGATCAAAGATAATAAAACAGAACAAAAATATTCTTTACAACAAAAGGTATGGGAACATTCAATATCCAAAAAGGAGGGGAAAAAAGAATCCAGATGCATATCCTACATGGGCTTCCCTGGTGGGACAGATGGTAAAGAATCAATCTGTAACATGGGCGACCAGGGTTCAATCCCTGAGTTGGGAAGATCCCCTGGAGGAGAGTATGGTAACTCACTACAGTATTCTTGCCTGGAGAATACCCATGGGCAGAAGAGAGTGGTGGGCTACAGTCCATAGAGACACAAAAAGACAGACATAACTAAGTAACTAGGCACACACACATAACTCAAAATGGATCACAAACTTCAATGTAAAACAAAAACATAAAACAACTAGGAATTAATATGGCAAAACACCTAAATGACCCTGGGTTTGGCAATAGCTTTTACATATAATACAAAAAACACAGCCCAGAATAAAATAATGAATAACTAGATTTCAATAAAATTTAAAAAAAAATCTGCTCTTAAGTCACTGTCAAGAGAATGAAAAGACAAGTCATAGACTGGGATAAAATCTTTGTCAAAAAAAAAAAAAAGTACTACAGGACTCTTATCCAAAATAATCAAAGAACTCTTAAAATTCAACAGTAAGAAAACAGTCAATTAAAAGACCTGTGGGCCTCTAACGTCTGTATCTATATTCGTTTTTTTCTCTTTCTGCATAACAACTTGCCAAATGTTGGCAAGAACTTGGAAGCACAGAACATATTCACTGCTGGTGGGAATGAAAAATGGTATAATCACTTTGAAAAATAGTTTATCAGTAAAGGAAATCAATCCTCAATATTCTTTGGAACAACTGATGCTGAAGCTGAAACTCCAATACTTTGGCCACCTGATGCAAAGGGCTGACTCATTGGGAAAAACCCTGATGCTGGGAAAGATTGAAGGCAGGAGAAGGGGATGACAAATGTTGAGATGGTTGGATGGCATCACCGACTTGATGAACACGAGTTTGAGCAATCTTCAGGAGTTGGTGATGGGCAGGGAAGCCTGCTGTACTGCAGTCCATGAGATCGCAAAGAGTTGGACATGGCTGAGCCACGGAACGGAGAAGGCAATGACACCCCACGCCAGTACTCTTGCCTGGAAAATCCCATGGACGGAGGGCCCTGGTGGGCTGCAGTCCATGGGGTCGCTAGGAGTCGGACACGACTGAGTGACTTCACTTTCACTTTTCACTTTCATGCATTGGAGAAGGAAATGGCAACCCACTCCAGTATCCTTGCCTGGAGAATCCCAGGGACGGGGGAGCCTGGTGGGCTGCCCTCTATGGGGTCGCACAGAGTTGGACACGACTGAAGCGACTTAGCAGCAGCAGCAGAGCGATGGAACCGAACTTAACTGAACAAAGTTGAATATACCTTTCCATAAAGCTAGCAATCATGCTCCTTGAGGAATTAGAAATTTACATTCACACAAAATTCTTCGCAAAGATGTTTTTAGTAGCCATTTCTTTATTACCAAAAACGTGGAAGCAACCTAAATGTCCTTTGTCAGTTAAATGGAAAAATGTGAGATATCCAGACAATGGAATATTATTTATTGCTAAAAAGAAATGAGTCACCGAATTGTGGAAAGAAATGGAAGAACCTGAAGAATATTCTTAAGTGAAAGAAGCCAAACTGAAAAAGATGCATACTATATAATTCCAACTATATAACATCTTATAAAAGGACCAAATTAAAGAGATGGATGGATAAAACAGTAGAGCACAGGGGATTTTTAAGGAAAATAATCACAGTCCAAAGCCTGAAACAATAAATTTTGGTTAATCCTATGGTTTTGACTCCTCCTTCTCAGTTGTGCATTTAAAATCATTATAACCCCAAAATTAAAGTTTTATCTTGAGTGGGATATTCAGCCCAATTAGAAACTCTGTGTTCAACTCTAGAATATGGTAGACAAAGAGTGAACATGCAACTGTTCCTATTCTTATTTTAACAAGCTTTCAGTAACTTTTTAAATAAAATATAAAGCAATAGAATTACTAAATTATGTTTAAACATGTCCAGGTTCTGTATTATTTGGCTATTTACTTTTATTTGCATAATATTGATTTGTATGATATAGTACACTTTTTGTTCAAATATCTTGATAATAATTTTGCATTTCAAGGATAAATCTCACTTGATCAAAACTAAATAATCTTCATTTTCCATAACATCAAAAGATGTGTTACATATAGTTTTTTTTTTTTTTTTAATCTGTGTCAACACATAAAATTAGTCTATAATTCTCTTCACTTGGCTTGCATTTATCTTACTTAGGTAAAATTTAGTGCAAAGTTTTCTACTCTTTTTTTTTTATGCTGGGCTGGATGAAGTGCAGCTGGAATCAAGATTGCCAGGAGAAATGTCAATAAACTCAGATATGCAGATGACACCACCCTTATGGCAGAAAGTGAAGAGGAACTAAAGAGCTTCTTTATGAAAGTGAAAGAGGAGATTGAAAAAAGTTGGCTTAAAGCTCAACATTCAGAAAACTAAGATTTTTGGGAGCTCCAAAATCACTTCAGATGGTGACTGCAGCCATAAACTTAAAAGATGCTTACTCCTTGGAAGGAAAGTTATGACCAACCTAGACAGCATATTAAACTACAGAGACATTATGTTGAAAACAAAGGTTCATCTAGTCAAAGCTTTTGTTTTTCCAGTATCATGTATGGATGTGGGAGTTGGACTGTGTAGAAAGCTGAGCATCAAAGAACTGATGATTTTGAACTGTGGTGTAGGAGAAGACTCTTGAGAGTCCCTTGGACTGCAAGGAGATCCAGCCATCCATTTTAAAAGAGATCAGTCCTAAGTGTTCATTGGAAGGACTGATGTTACCTGAAACTCCAATACTTTTGCCATCTGATGCAGCAACTGAACTGAACAGAACTGAACAAAACTATGCATTTTAACATTTTCATTTATATAATGATTCAAAATTTCTATTTCTTATACTGTCAGTTGGAGCATTTTACAAGTGAAGAAAATTAATCTATGTTAAAAATGCGTCCAGATTTATAGATATTGGTTAAATAGTGATAATGAATAGCTCTTCAAAATTCTCTGTAATTATATGTAGCATAAAATAGTCGAAATCTCCTAGTACTTTGCTATCACCTATCTTTCTTAGAAAGAAAACTTTCTGAGAGAAAAGTTTTTAGGAAAACTTTTTTCAACAGAAAACTCTTATATGGCTGAAAATAGAGAAGAAATTCACTTAATTTTCAAGAATTATAAAAGGAAAGCAAGATGAATTTTGCAGTTTAAGCAATATATGATAATATGTGTTTTGAGCATTGGGATGACTTTACATATAAACTGAAAGAGACTATAACATGTCAAATATATATATATATATTTGTAGTGGCATCACAGAGGCTGTTGAATTGCACTGACTGTTGAATTTAAAAGTATGTTAACATCTGATACATTTATGAAGTTCATTAAAATAATAGCAACTATACTAAAAGATAAGTAAAGGATATAATTTTCAAACTTAAAGGTAACAATCTTATATTTTCACATTTGGTAGAAATTAATAGCAAAATAATTCATCATAAAATTCTGCAGCTGTTATAGTCTAGGGGATATTGGAGTGTCAGGATTAGAGGAGGGGGTGGAATTCATTGAATGAAACATTTTGTCTCATGAGCCATTATTTCAGAGTATTAACATAAAGATGAAAAGGCAAAAAGATAGGACACTGAAAGAAGAACTCCCCAGATCGGTAGGTGCCCAATATGCTACTGGAGATCAATGGAGAAATAAATCCAGAAAGAATGAAGGGATTGAGCTAAAGCAAAAACAACACCCAGTTGTGAATGGGACTGGTGATGGAAGCAGGGTTTGACGCTATAAAGACAATATTACATAGGAACCTGGAATGTCAGGTCCATGAATCAAGGCAAATTGGAAGTGGTCAAACAGGAGATGACAAGAGTGAATATCAACATTCTAGGAATCAGTGAACCAAGATGGATTGGAATGGGTGAATTTAACTCAGATGACCATTATATCTACTACTGTGAGCAGGAATCCCTTAGAAGAAATGGAGTAGCCATCAGAGTCAACAAAAGAGTCTGAAATGCAGTATTTGGATGCAATCTCAGAAACGACAGAATGATCTCTGTTTGTTTCCAAGGCAAACCATTCAATGCCTGAAGAAGCTGAAGTTGAACAGCTCTATGAAGACCTATAAGACCTTCTAGAACTAACACCCCCAAAAGATGTTCTTTTCATTATAGGGGACTAGAATGCAAAAGTAGGAAGTCAAGAAACACCTGGAGTAACAGGCAAATTTGGCCTTGGAGTACAGAATGAGCAAAGGCTAATAGAGTTCTGCTAAGGGAACACAGTGGTCATAGCAAACACCCTCTTCCAACAACACAAGACAAGACTCTATACATGGACATCACCAGATGGTCAATACCAAAATCAGATTGATTATATTATTTGAAACCAAAGAAGGAGAAGCTCTATATAGTCAGCAAAAACAAGACTGGGAGCTGAGTGTGGCTCAGATCATTAACTCCTTATTGCCAAATTAAGACTGAAATTGAAGAAAGTGGAGAAAACCACTAAACCATTCAGGTATGACCTAAATTAAATCCCTTATGCCTATACAGTGCAAGTGAGAAATAGATTTAAGTGACTTGTTCTGATAGAGTGCCTGATGAACTATGGATGAAGTTTCATGGCATTGTACAAGAGACAGGAATCAAGATTATCCCCAAGAAAAAGAAATGCAAAAAAGCAAAATGGCTGTTTGAGGAGGCTTTATAAATAGCTGTGAAAAGAAGGGAAGCGAAAAGCAAAGGAAAAAAGGAAAGATATACCCATTTGAAGGCAAAGCTCCAAAGAATAACAAGGAGAGATAAGAAAGACTTCCTCAGCAATCAATGCAAAGAAATAGAGGAAAACAACAGAATGGGAAAGACTAGAAATCTCTTCAAGAAAATTAGAGATACCAAGGGAACATTTCATGCCAAGATGGGCACAATAAAGGACAGAAAGGGTATGGCCCTAACAGAAGCAGAAAATATTAAGAAGAGGTGGCAAAAATACACAGAGGAACTGTCCAAGAAAGATCTTCATGACACAGATAATCACAATTGTGTAATCACTCACGTAGAGCCAGACATCCTGGAATGTGAAGTCAAGTGGACCTTGGAAGCATCATTATGGATAAAGTCAGTGGAGGCGATGGAATACAGTTGAGCTATTTCAAATCTGGAAAGGTGATGAGGTGGAAGTGCTGCATTCAACATGCCAGCAAATTTGGAAAACTCAGCAGTGGCCACAGGACTCTAAGAGTTCAGTTTTTATTCCAATCCCAAAGAAAGACAATGCCAAAGATTGCTCAAACTACTGCACAATTGCATTCATCTCACATGCTAGTAAGGTAATGCTTAAAATTTTCCAAGTCAGGCTTCAGCAATATGTGAACCATGAACTTCCAGATATTCAAGCTGGTTTTAGAAAAGGCAGAGGAACCAGAGATCAAATTGTCAACATCCGCTGGATCATGGAAAAAGCAAGAGAATTCCAGAAAAACATCTATTTCTGAAAACATCTATTTCTTCTTTATTGACTATGCCAAAGCTTTTGACTGTGTGGATCACAATAAACTGGAAAATTCTGAAAGAGGTGGGAATACCAGACCACCTGACCTGCCTCTTGAGAAATCTGTATGCAGGTCAGGAAGCAACAGTTAGAACTGAACATGGAACAACAGACTGGTTCCAAATATGAAAAGGTGTATGTGAAGGCTGCATATTGCCACCCTGCTTTTTTAAGTAAAATGCAGAGTACTTAATGAGAAATGCTGGGCTGGAGGAAGCACAAGCTGGAATCAAATTTGCCGGAGAAATATCAATAACCTCAGACATGCAGATGATACCACCCTTATGGCAGAAAGTGAAGAACTAAAGAGCCTCTTGATGAAAGTGAAAGAGGAGAGTGAAAATGTTTGCTTGAAGCCCAACATTCAGAAAACTAAGATCATGGCATCCGGACCATCACTTCATGGAAAATAGATGGGGAAACAGTGGAAAGAGTGGCTGACTATTTTTCTGGCCTCCAAAATCACTGTAGATGGTGACTGCCGTCATGAAATTAAAAGATGCTAACTCCTTGAAAGGGAAGTTATGACCAACCTATACAGCATATGAAAAAGCAGAGACATTTTTTTTTGATAACAAAGGTTTGTCTAGTCAAGACTATCGTTTTTCCGGTGGTCATGTATGGATGTTAGCATTGGACTATAAAGAAAGATGAACACTGAAGAATTGATGCTTTTGAACTATGGTGTTGGAGAAGACTCTTGAGAGTCCCTTGGACTGCGAGGAGATTCAGTCAGTCCATCCTAAAGGAGATCAGTCCTGGGTGTTCTTCGGAAGGACCGATGCCAAAGCTGAAACTCCAATATTTTGGCCACCTCATGACTCATTGGAAAAGACCCTAATGCTGGGAAAGATTGAGGGCAGGAGGAGAAGGGACGATATAGGATGAGATGGCTGAATGGCATCACTGACTCTATGGACATGGGTTTGGGTCATCTCCGGGAGTTGGTGATGAACAGGGAGGCCTGGCATACTGTGGTTCATGGGGTCAGAAAGAGTTGGAACGACTGAGTGACTGAACTGAACTGAACTGAACAGAACATAATTTTTTTTTTTTTTTTGCATAAGGTCAGTAATTCTTCACATAAACTACATAGCTAGTAGTTTTCATATTTGATATAGTTTACCAGGATGAATATTCATTGGAAGGACTGATGCTGAAGCTGAAGCTCTCATACTTCAGCCATCTCATGCCAAGAACTGACTCATTGGAAAATACCCTGATTTTGGGAAATATTGAATGTGGGAGGAGAAGGGGAAGACAGAGGATGAGATGGTTGAATAGCATCATCTACTTGATGGAAATGAGTTTGAGCAACCTCCAGGAGTTGGTGATGAACAGGGAAGCCTGGCATGGTGCAGTCCATGGGGTCTCAAAGAGTTGGACACACTGAAGGACTGAACTGACTGAGTAGGCTCTTTGCGATGATGGGAAAGTATTTATTTGTAATCTCTGGAAATATATCATATGGATGTAATTTATATATAGATAACTAGAAAATTAGAGTGCACACTTTAATAAAAATATCTGGCTTGTTACATGGAAAGAAGTCTATCATTCCAGAATATGTAAAGATACAGAGTATAAATTGGGTATGTGTTATAACTAAAAGAACTAATGTAAAAAAAACCAGCTGATGGACAGGAAAGATGAAACAAGTGAAATCTTGTCATAGATAATAAAAAGAACTGTAGAAAATTACAACAGATTAAAGAAGGTAGAACAATGGAATTGTAGAAATAAAAGTTATTTTGTGCATCAAATACAACAACTCTTTCATTAAAAAAAAAAAAAAAGTTCAGTGTCTTTCCATGGAAAAAAAAAAAATAGAGCTGGGACGGAAGTCTATACACTTGATTCCTATCTTACACTGCTGCAATTCTAGGCCTCTGTTACAAGAGATTTTTTGTGTGTCTACTTCACATACTAGTTGTGTTATTGATGTTGTATGTTCCATTAACTCTCTTGGGTAGAAAAAGTAGAGAAAAAGAAAGCATATCTCTAGGGAGAAACAGCAGACAGTGGGATAGATAAAAATAAGCTACCATAAGTCCAGCTGTAGTCTTTCATCTGGAATCATTGCCAAACCTACTGATCTGTTTCCTTGAGTTATAGCTGCCTGAGGCCTGAAAGTCACTTTTTTGATATACCATAACCCACAATCTAGTAGGAAAAAATAACTGGAATCTTACTCTCCCTGGAAGCTGTGTGGCCTCAAAGTGTCATATGCTAAGTCACTTGTCACAGCTGTCAAATCACTCCTTTGTTGTGCGATGCTACAACTCAACAAAAGTAAGTCTTCATTTCTGCACTTTGGCATGTTTTTGGAATTTGTACTCACATTACTAATTTAAAGTTTTTGAATCACCTGAAAATCCTTGAAGTTGACACATACATTGTAAAAATAGAAACTACATAATATAACAAGGAGATGGTTAAGTAATACCTTAGTTATTTGGCTTTCTCTTGAGGATATGTTTCAATGACAGGATTAGCTCATGGAATACAGTGGGGTCATACTGAAGACCTCCAACAAATTAGCCTAGGTCCCCACTTCAAATTAATATACTTCTTCATATAAAATAATATTCGTTAGACTGTAACAGTATTTTGCTAATTTTTGAGTTGCTGCGTTGAATTTTTCCCACTTAATGTCTAGTTTTTATAACATATTTCCCCCATTTTATATTATCAGTTTGGTTAAACTTTATCATACTTGATTGTTAGTGCAATTTATTAAGTATTTTAAAATTTAAGATGTAATGATAAATTTTCTATTTTTTTTAATTCAAAAATCAAGGAATTCATATGATGGCTATATAGCTACAAAGAGATTTTTTTTTTCTTTTAAATCGCAGTCTCCTGATGATTATGAGGTTTCTTTACAGAAAATAATATAGTTTTAACATATATCAAGGTGTAGTAGATCGTGTATGTCTATCAAGAAAATTATTCAATTATAATTCTTGTATATTAAACTGGTGATTATTTACTGTGAAGAAAGCTGAGTGCTGAAGAATTGATGCTTTTGAACTGTGGTGTTGGAGAAGATTCTTGAGAGTCCCTTGGACTTCGAGGAGATCCAACCAGTCCATCCTAAAGGACACCAGTCCTAGATGTTCATTGAAAGGACTGATGCTGAAGCTGAAACTCCAATAATTTGGCCACCTCATGCGAAGAGTTGACTATCTGGAAAAGACCCTGATGCTGAGAGGGATTGGGGGCAGGAGGAGAAAGAGACGTCAGAGAATGAGATGGTTGGATAGTATCACTGACTGGATGGACATGGGTGAACTCCAGGAGTTGGTGATGGACTGGGAGACCTGGCATGCTGCAATTCATGGGGTCGCAAAGAGTCGAATACAACTGAGCAACTGAACTGAACTGAATTTTGTGTTTGGTCATGAACAAAAATTAAAGAAAGTGAAAGTGAAAGTCACTCAGTCCTGTCCGACTCTTTGCGACCTCATAGACTTTACAGTCCATGAAATCCTCCAGGCCAGAATACTGGAGTGGGTAGCCTTTCCCTTCTCCAGGGATCTTCCCAACCCAGGGATCAAATCCAGGTCTCCCTCATTGCAGACAAATTCTTCACCAGCTGAGACACAAGGGAAGCCAAACAATGATTAGTAATTGAAAATCAACTGTGAAATTCCCAATATACTTCAAATTGACTTATAATGGTGAACCTTTCAATTCACTTCTAAAATGAAACACTTCTAATGAAAAATCGTGTCCGACTCTTTGCGACCCCGTGGACTCTAGCCCACCAGGCTCCTCCATACATTGGATTCTCCAGGCAATAATACTGGAGTGGGTTGCCATTTCCTTCTCCAGAGTATCTTCCTGACCCAGAGTTCGAACCCAGGTCTCCCACATTAGAGGTAGATGCTTTAACCTCTGGGCCACCAGGGAAGCCAAGTAATTGAAAATTAACTGTGAAATTTCCAATATACATCAAATTGACTTATAATGGTGAACCTTTCAATTCACTTCTAAAATGAAACATTTCTAATGAAAATAATTAAAACATTTTAAATAAAAGAGTGCATTAATAAAAATTTTAAATATATTCTGGATAATCAGTGTAAATAACATTAGGACATTCTTTTAAACTTTAGGATATTTGAAATTAGAAAGATCATGTTAACACAGTTTAGTTGCCATTGTTTTATATGAATCAGTACTTTATTCTATCACTGAATGTATTTTTACTCTAAAGAAAGGAGGTAGAAAATGAATATGATGATCTCCCTTAAAATAGAAGAGCAGTATCATTGACAATATATATAGTTTAGGTGATCATGTTCTTATGCTTTTGTATAATGTGATTAATACAATTATATTTCTCCCACATGTAGGCTTCATGTTGCTAGAGGCAGAAAGGCATCGCTTGGGGAGGAAGGAGGATATTCTGTATAAGATGAAATGACCATAACATCCCTTTTCTTTATTTATGTACCTACTTTCAGCACTGGAGAGAGGGAGTGCTAGAAGACAAGGAGGTATAGGTGGCATACACACAGTTAATATGCATACACATCCTGATCATTCTCTCAAAGGTATAACTGAGGACTAAGCCAGAAATATTTACATAACTTAGTCTAATTCCATGTCACAGTATAAGGTTCTCTTCCCAAGAGAAGTTAAGGAACACAACAAAACAAAACTTTGAATAGTATTTCTGACTAAGTTGTAGAAGTTAAGACATGCAAACATATTGATCTTTTCTTCCTCCACTGCCCTATTTGTTTTCCTCCTTTTGGTTTATTCTCCATCATCCTTTTCATCTTTCCTTTCTTCCTTTATCTAATTGTAACTCCTTGCTACAGTTTTTCTACTTTCTATCTGTCCCTTCATTATGTTTTCAGCTTTGTTTAGAACAATGTGATCTATAGATGTTGAATAAGGAGGTACTAGAGACTCTGTTTTTAATCTTCCGCTCATCTAATGCAGACACACCTTTTCTCTTCCACCTATGCATAACATTTTTATGCTATCTATCATAGTAGAGGCATAACTTTTATAATGATGTGTAACACAGTGTATATATATATATATATATATATATATATATATATATATATATATATATACATCCCAAAGTTTTTGTTAGCTATATCTAAAATAATATAGAATCAAATATCCAAATACTTTGAAATAGGGTAATTATTTGGAGTAGCAAATGGCAACCCACTCCAGTATTCTTGCCTGGAGAACTCTAAGGGCAGAGGAGCCTGGCGGGCTATATTCCATGGGGCTGCAAATAGTTGAACACAACAGAGTAACTAACACATACAGGGTAATTATTTACTCTACTTCCCTCTCAGAGTGGTAGAATTACCTTTAATATATTTTTTATTAAGAAGGAAAATTGTTTTTATGCCTACTTCCCTGCCTACCTGAAACAATGCACAAACAGTCCCACTTTCTTTTGCTTGTTCCTAAAATACTACATAAATATACATACATACCCACTCCTAACAAAGCAGCCAAATGAACTAGGCAACAGATGGGAAACTGAGAGTCCATGTGTTCACATTTCTGCTATGCCAATAACTTGCTGGGTGATCTTAGGCAAGCCACATATCTTCAGATAATTGCCTTCTCTGTAAAAGAACACAGCCATAGGGCCTGAATATTAGCTCTCAGAAGCCAATAATGGATTTGTCCTATCATCCTTCTAAATATGGAAAACATATTTAAATAATAAAGAGCTAGAATTGATCTTATTATTATTGCTTAATCTCACTAAGTCTTCCCTGCTGTTCTGAAGGCTGTAACCAAAATGCTTTGAAAAATCCAATTTAAGAAAAATAACTTTCTTCAATACAACAACACTAAGAATTATGGAAAAAAAATGATACATTCTCTTATACTCACACAAGCAACAAAAGAAAAAGAATGCATTTATTTGGCCAGAGAATTTATGCAAATAGGTGCATCCATGAAATAATCCTCAAAATTCCACGTGGTGCTAGTGATAAAGTACACACCTGCCAATGCAGGAGATTAAGAGATAAGAGTTTGATCCCTGAGTTGGGAAGATTCCCTGGAGGAGGCCATGATGAACGACTGAAGTATCCTTGTCAGGAGAATCTGATGGACAAAGGTGCCTGGCTGGCTACAGCTCATAGGGTCACAAAGAGTCGGACATGACTGATGTGACTTAGCACAGGACATTAGTCATTAAATAAATTGAAATAAAAACCTCAGTGATATTTCATTCACACCCACTTGGATAAATAAAATTTTTCAGTGCCAGAAAATAAGAATTGCAAGCATGCAGAAAAATTGGAACCTTGATACATTGATGATAAGATTATTATTCAGCCACTATGAAAAACAATTTCAGATTTCTTCAAAGTTTTAAATATTTAAATAGTTATTAAAATATTTCAGTACTAATTGTTTGTCAAAGAACATTGAAAATATATGTCCACATAAAAATATCTTCACAAATGTTCACAGAAGCATTATTTATAATGATCACAAAATGAAAACAGTCCAATATATATTACTGACAAGCAGGTAAACAAAATGTCATATATTTATTGTTGTTGTTGCTTTTCAGTCATTCAGTTGTGTTTGACTCTTTGTGACCCATGGACTGCACCACACCAGGCTTCCCTGTCCATCACCATCTCCCAGAGCTTGCTCAAACTCATGTGCATTGAGTTGGTGATGCCATCCAACCATGTCATCCTCTGTCATTCCCTTCTCCTCCTGCCTTCAATCTTTCCCATCATCAGGGTCTTTTCTAATGAGTCAGTCTTCCCATCAGGTTACCAAAGTATTGCAGCTGGAGTTTCAAACTCAGCATCAGTCTTGCCAATGAATATTCAGGTGTATTCATAAAATGAAATATTATTCACCCATGAAAAGGAATGAAGTAGTGAAACAGACCACAACATAGATAATCCTTGCAAACATCAAGCTAAGTGAAAGCAGCAATATCATTTTTTTATGTCACACACTACATTATAGCATTTATATGAAACATTCATAATAGGCAAATCCAGAGAGACAGAAAGTAGATTAGAAGTTGCCAGGGACTGGCTCCAAGATGGTCAATGTTAATTTCAGTTGACCCATGTGGGTCTTAATAACTAAATTTCAGAAACATACTGGAGTGTATATATACATATATATATATATATATATATATATGTATATATACACACACACACACATATACACACACAATTTATTCACCACAGTTTATTCATCATTCCCCTGTCAATGAACCTTTGTGTTGCTTCCATGTTTTCGCTATTATAAATAGTGCTGCAATGAACATTGGGGTGCATGTATATTTTCAAATTATTATTTTTTCTGGGTATATGCCTACGAGTGGGATTGTTGGATCATATGGATGTTTTATAGGTAGTTTTTTAAGGAACTCCCATGCTGTTCTCCATAATGTTTGTACCAATTTACCTTCTCAATAACAATACATCAAGGTTCTCTTTCCTTCACATCCTCTTCAGTATTTTATTGTTTGTAGATTTTTGACGATGGTCATCCTGACTGGTGTCATAAAGATAACAAAATAATGCCATTACAGCAAAATGAATGGAACTAGATATTATCATGCTAAGTAAAATTAATCAGACAGAGAAAAACCTATCTCACATGATATCACTTACATGTGGAATCTAACTTTTAAAAAATGATACAAATGAACTTATTTACAAGACAGAAACAGATCCACAGGTCTTGAAGTCAAATTTATGGTTACAGAAAAGGAAACATGGGAGAAGCTGATAAATTAGAAGATTGGGATTAGCATATTCACTCTATTATATATAAAATAGATAACTAATAAGGAACTACTGTACAGCATGGATTGTGAGTGAATGTGTGGATGCTCAGTCACTCAGTAATGTCCTACTCTTTGTAACCCTATGAACTGTAGTCTACCAAGCTCCTCTGACCATAGGATTCTCCAGGCAAGAACACTGAAGAAATTTGCCATTTCCACCACCTGGGGATCTTCCAAACCTAGGGATAGATCTCATGTCTCCTGATTCTTCTTGCATTAGCAGGCAGATCCTTTACCACTGAGCAACTCAGGAAGCCATAGCACAGGGAAATATACTCAGTATTCTGTAACAATCTATACAGAAAAAGAATCTGAAAATGAACACATTCAGTTCAGTTCTGTTCAGTCACTCAGCCATGTCCAACTCTTTGTGAAGCCATGGACTGCAGCATGCCAAGCCTCCCTGTCCATCACCAACTTCCAGAGTTTACCCAAACTCATGTTCATTGAGTCGGTGATGCCATCCAACCATCTCATCCTCTGTCATCCCCTTCTCTTACTGCCTTCAATCTTTCCCAGCAACAGGGTCTTTTCAAATGAGTCAACTCTTCACATCAGGTGGCCAAAGTATTGAAATTTTAGCTTCAACATCAGTACTTCCAATGAAACACCCAGGACTGATCTCCTTTAGGATGGACTGGGTGGATCTCCTTGAAGACCAAAGGGACTCTCAAGAGTCTTCTCCAACACCACAGTTCAAAAGCATCAATTCTTCGGTGCTCAGCTTTCTTTACAGTCCAACTCTCACATTCATACATGACTACTGGAAAACACATAGCCTTGACTAGATGGACTTTTGTTGGCAAAGTAATGTCGCTACTTTTTAATATGCTGTCTAGGTTGAGCATAACTTTCCTTCCAAGGAGCAAAAGTCGTTTAATTTCATGGTGCGGTCACCATCTGCAGTGTTTTTGGAGACCCAAATAATAAAGTCTGACACTGTTTCCACTATTTCCCCATCTATTTGCCATGGGACCAGATGCCATGATCTTAGTCTTCTGAATGCTAAGCTTTAAGCCAACTTTTTCACTCTCCTCTTTCACTTTCATAAAGAGGCTCTTTAGTTCTTCTTCACTTTCTGCCATAAGAGTGGTGCCATCTGCATATTTGAGGTTATTGTAATTTCTCCCACCAATCTTGATTTCAGCTTGAACTTCATCCAGCCAAGCATTTCTCATGATGTACTCTGCATATAAGTTAAATATACAGCTTTGACGTACTCCTTTTCTTATTTGGAACCAGTCTGTTGTTCCATGTCTAGTTCTAACTATTGCTTCCTGACCTGCATACAGATTTCTCAAGAGGCAGGTCAGGTGGTCTTGTATTCCCACCTCTTTCAAAATTTTCCACAGTTTATTGTGAACCACACAGTCAAATACTTTGGCATAGTCAATAAAGCAGACATAAATATTTTTCTGGAACTTCCTTGCTTTTTCAATGTTTCAGACAGTGTTTGCAGTTTGATCTCTGTTTCTCCTGCCTTTTCTAAAATCTGCTTGAGCATCTGGTTTTATGGTTCACGTACTGTTGAGGTCTGGCTCAGAGAATTTTGAGCATTATGAGTGTGTGAAATGAGTGTAATTGTGCTGTAGTCTGAGTAATCATTGGCATTGCCTTTCTTTGGGATTGGAATGAAAACTGACCTTTTCCAGTCCTGTGGCCACTGCTGAGTTTTCCAAATTTTCTGGCCTAGTGAGTGCAGCACTTTCAGTATTATCTTTTAGGATCTGAAATAGCTCAACTGGAATTCCATCACCTCCAATAGCTTTATTGGTAATGATGCTTCCTATGGCCCCCTTGACTTCATATTCCAGGATGTCTGGCTCTAGGTGAGTCATCACACCATCGTGATTATCTTGGTCATAAAGATCTTTTTTTGTACAGTTCTTCTGTGTATTCTTGCCACTTCTTGTTAATAGCTTCTGCTTCTGTTAAGTCCATACAATTTCTGTCTTTTATTGAGCCCATCTTTGCATGAAATGTACCTTTGGTATCTCAAATTTTCTTGAAGAGATCTCTAGTCTTTCCCATTGTATTATTTTCCTTTATTTATTTGCACTGATCACTGAGGAAGGCTTTCTTATCTCTCCTTGCTATTCTTTGGAACTTTATATTCAAATGGGTATATAGTTCCTTTTCTCCTTTGCTTTTCACTTCTCTTCTTTTGTAAGCTATTTGTAAGGCCTCCTCAGACATTTTGCCTTTTTGCATTTCTTATTCTTGGGGATGGTCTCAATCACTGCTTCCTGTACAATGTCACAAACCTCCATCTGTAGTTCATCAGGCACCCTATCTATCAGATCTAGTCCCTCAAATCTATTTCTCACTTCCACTGTATAATCATAAGGGATTTGACTTAAGTCATGCCTGAACGGTCAAGTGGTTTTCCCTACTTTCTTCAATATAAGTCTGAGTTTGCAATAGGGAGTTCATGATCTGATCCACAGTCAGCTTCCAGTCTTGTTTTTGCTGACTGTATAGAGCTTCTCCATCTTTGGCTGCAAATAATATAATCAATCTGATATCGTTATTGAACATCTGGTGATGTCCATGTGTTGGGTCTTCTCTTTTTTTGTTGGAAGAGGGTGTTTGCTATGACCAGTGCGTTCTCTTGGCAAAACTCTATTAACCTTTGCCCTGCTTTATTCCTTATTCCAAGGGTAAATTTGCCTGTTATCCCAGGTGTTTCTTGACTCCCTAATTTTGCATTCCATTCTCCTATAATGAAAAGGACATCTTTTTTGGGTTTTAGTTCTAGAAGATCTTGTAGGTCTTCATAGAACTGTTCAACTTCAGCTTCTTCAGCATTACTGGTCAGGGCATAGGCTTGGGTTACCATGATATTGAATGGTTTGCCTTGGAAACGAATAGAGATTATTTTGTCATTTTTGAGATTGCATCCATTTCTGAATTTTGGACTCTTTTGTTGACTCTGATGACTACTCCATTTCTTCTAAGGTATTCTTGCCCACAGTAATAGATATAATGGTCATCTGTTTTAAATTCACCTGTTCCAGTCCATTTTAGTTCACTGATTCCTAGAATGTTGAGGTTAACACTTGCCATCTCCTGTTTGACCACTTCCAACTTGCCTTGATTCATGGACCTAACATTCCAGGTTCCTATGCAATATTGCTCTTTACAGCATTGGACCTTGCTTCTATCATCAGTCACATCCACAACTGGGTATTGTTTTTGCTTTGGCTCCATCCCTTCATTCTTTCTGGAATTATTTCTCCACTGATCCCCAGTGGCATATAGGGCACATACTGACCTGGGGAGTTTATCTTTCAGTTTCCTATGCTTTTGCCTTTTCATACTCTTCATGGGGTTCTCAAGGTAAGAATACTGAAGTGGTTTGCCATTCTCTTCTCCAATAAACCACATTTTGTCAGAACTCTCCACCATGATCCATCTGTCTTGGGTGGCCCCACATGGCATGGCTTAGTTTCACTGAGTTAGATAAGGCTGTGGTCCATGTGATCAGATTGGCTAGCTGTCTGTGATTGTGTTTTCAGTCTATCTGCCCTCTGATGCCCTTTCTCAGTGCCTACTGTCTTACTGGGGTTTCTCTTAACTTGGATGTGGGATATCTCTTCACGGGCTGCCCCAGCAAAACTCAGCTACTGCTCCTTAACTTGTACATGGGGTATCTCCTCTCAGCCACTCACTGCTCCAGCACCATGCACCTGCTATATATAAACATATATATGTATGTGTATAAGTACAAAACCGAGTCACTTTGCTATCCTGAAACTAACACAAATTTGTAAATCAAATATATTCCAATAAAATATTTTAAAAATCAAGGTAAAGTACACATGACCTATAATTTACCATCTGAACAAAAAAAAAAAAAAAAACACAGAAAAATAGTGGGATGCCTTAGACTGTTATCTTCAGAAAGCAGAGCTTGAGAAACTGTTTTTGTTATTTTGATAAGACTGAACCAGGGATGTAGTTACAACTGAGATTGCATTATGGTTCATGTAAACTCTGTTAAGAACTATCACTCGGGCCTAGTAGGACACATGTGTGCTACCTCCATACACATAATGATACATGTAAAATATAATTTGAAATTATTTGCTTGGGAGGAAAGTGGAACATTTGTCTCTTAGTATCTTGCCCATTTGTCACAATTCACACCGTGTATATCACCACCCTCACAGTTCAGTTCTTGAATACACAAAACCTAGCAGTTTCCCCAGGTTGAGGCCTCAGAAAAGCTCTTGTCCAGAAAGCCAGAGAAAGCCAGCTACTGGCTGCAGCTGAGATCTGGTGCTATTAAGTTGCATTTCGTAGAAATATTGTGGAGCAACTGTTCAAAGAAGATATATCACAACTATCATGCTGAGAAGGAGCATTTGCATGCATGTTTCTTATCCATCATTTTTCCTAGTTTTGCTGACTAGAGACTATCTTAGGGAAACCATATACTTCTGATGCCTAGAAATAAACTACCTCTGATTCCCTTCTTTGGTCTTTTTGAAACAAAAGGTCAAGGAATATGCGTGGAAGAAGACAATGGAGGTATATATTAATAGCAGTGAATAACATGACACATCTAGAATGTTCTTTTATACATTATGGTTACATTTTCCAATATTGCTATCATGAATTTAAGACACACTGCATTATCTAAATGGCAGAAAGTGGGGAGGGAAAAAAGAGCCTTTTGATAATGGTGGAAAAGGAGAGTGAAAAAACTAGCTTAAAACTCAACATTATAAAACTAAGATAATGTCATCCTGTCCCATCACTTCATAGCAAATAAAAGAAGGAAAATGTGGAAGCTGTAAGAGACTTTATTTTGAGGGGCTCCCACTGTGGATGATGACTGCAATCATGAAGTTAAAAGAGGCTTGTTCCTTGGAAGAAAAGCTATGACAAACTGACAGCATATTAAAAGCAGAGACATCACTTTGCCTAAAGTAGGTTCATATAGTCAAAGTCATGGTTTTTCTAATAGTCATGTATGGATACGAGAGTTGGACCAAAAAGAAGGCTGAGTGCTGAACAATTGATGCTTTTGAATTATGGTGCTGGAGAAGTCTCTTGAGAGTTCCTTGGAGAACAAGGAGATCAAACCTATCAATTCTAAAGGAAATCAACTCTGAGTATTCACTGGAAAGACTGATGCTGAAGTGAAACTCCAATGATTTAGTTACCTAATGTGAAGAGTCAAACATTGGAAAAGCCCCTGACGATGAGAAAGACTGAAGGCAAAAGGAGAAGGTGGGGCAAAAGGTGAGATGGTTAGATAGCATCATTGACTCAATGGACATGATTTTGAGCAAACTCCAGGAGTTAGTGAAGGACAGGGGAGCTTGGGTACTGCAGTCCCTGGGGTCACAAAGAGTCATACACGAATTAGGGACTGAAGATCAACAAACATTATTTAAAAGGTAATACTGTCCATAGAACACAAAAATACACAAAGCACTATGATAGCTTTCTTACACAAGCTATTTTCATGCTCTCCTCATGATGATCCTATGAGATAGGTAGTATTATTATTCTTCTTTTGTCAAGAAACTACTAAGATTCAGAAAGATACATATTTTTTTTTTTTCAAGGAAACAGAGTTGGATGCTTTTTAACTTGAATTTAACTTCAGTTATCTTAGATTGTCAATGTCAGTGATTTTTCTGCTATACTTCAGAAATCACCTTTATAACACTATTATCAAGAATAAAGATAGAATGTTATTAAATGGATTGCTTTTTTTGTCTTTTGATAATGATTACATTAGTATTTGCCTCCTTTTTCTTGGTTCCTGATGAATGCCATTGGACAGCTCAGTATTTGGTAATATGCATGAAATAATTTTTCTGTGCAAGAATAAATTTTTTAGGAGAGTAATGTGGTCACTTTTGGTCCCCCATTCTCATAAGGGAGAATAGACATCACTATCCATACTTCTTGCTCTTCTTATTGCCTCCTCATCCAAAAGCATCTATCTACATTGAAAAGATAAGACAGCAGACAGGATTATGGTGGCTTGCAGTCATTAAAACATTCTTCCCCTTTTCTTTAACTTCCTTATTTCTGAATATGCTGACCCAAATAATTGACCTTAGGTTTTTCTTTTTTCTTTTTTTTTTTCCTGCTATGTCCTACTAATTCCTTGCTATTATCATTTCCTCACATTAACCCTAAGTTTAGCTAGTCTCAAGTTCTGAACTGAGGACACTGGACTCAGGGGTTCAGGAAAGGCTACTTAAACTGATGCAATTTCTGAAGTAAGAGAAGTGTCTTAGTATGTACTTTATTCCTGGGGATGGATATAAGATTGGCCTTTTCTTTCATTGCAGTGGTATGAATTTAACTTTAGTTTGGGAAGTTACAAATGCAGGGATTCCAAGTGAAAATAAGACTCATCCTATTTGTCAATAGACAAGTGAATCCAGAAAAATGATTGAGGTAGTTACA
This sequence comes from Capricornis sumatraensis, assembly GCF_032405125.1. Taxonomy (NCBI): domain Eukaryota; kingdom Metazoa; phylum Chordata; class Mammalia; order Artiodactyla; family Bovidae; genus Capricornis; species Capricornis sumatraensis. The sequence continues at coordinate 53,283,483 of NC_091080.1, forward strand.
TGTAGTGGTAAAACAGACCAATGTCTTGCAAAGTGAAAGTGAAAGTGAAGTCGCTCAGTCATGTCCGACTCTTTGTGACCCCATGGACTGTAGCCTACCAGGCTCCTCCCTCCCTGGGATTCTCCAGGCAAGAGTACTGGAGTGGGTTGCCATTTCCTTCTCCAGAGGATCTTCCCAACCCAGGGGTCGAACCCAGGTCTCCAGCATTCCAGGCAGATGCTTTAACCTCTGAGCCCTTGAAAAACTATAGTTTGTTTTCTTCTTGACATTAAAGAAAAAATTACAAGGATCAGACCATCATATTCTATCTGAACCATTTATACACAGGAGATTGATGTGGGATCATTTGAATATATTTAAAAAGAAATTTATTTTGGAGAAAATTTTTTTGAGAAAAGCCTGAAGACTCTGATGTGGCAAAAGTGATATTATAATAATTTATTGCTGCATTATTGACAAAGCATTTTTATTCTTATTTCAGAAGAGTCAAATACAGGCAGATTCTGTGATAGAGGTTGAGTAGTTTTTTGATAACTCTAGTTTTATTTTTTTTTTTAAACCTGGGTATGCAAAACAAGACTTTAAAATGAAAGTAAGCAAAGAACAAAGCTAGAAAAGCAATGTATAAATATGTGAATTTAACAATATATAAAATTTAAAAAATTGATCATCAGCAGCCTGGGGGCCTGGCTTGCTCAAGTTTGTTTTCCTTGGTATCTGTAAATAACATTCAAGTCCAAGGAAGACAATGTCATAACAGTAAACTGTGACTCCCTGTGACATCCCCTGAAGCTCCTGTAGTCATTTCCACACCATGTTTTCAGATGGGCTCTGACATTCTACAAGATTTCAATTGAGGATTTCAGGAACCCACAGTTTGTGGATAAATCAACATCACAGTGGGATTAATATGTTCAGTGAACAGATAATGTGGAACAGGAATTTGAAACCATGAGAAATCATACCAATAAGGTAAGATAGAAAAAAAAAAAAAAAAAACAGTGTAACTATTATGAACCCAAGGGCTAAGTGATAATTTAATAATACTGTTCCCTTAATACTTTGTCAGTTGGACTTAAGATTGCACAGAGACATAGTGGAGAATAATATGAGTTTAAAAAGCAGGTGTTTTTTTTTTTTTTTTTTTTTTTTTTAGTCAGAATTGAAACTGTATTGAAAATGAAAGAAAAGTAGTGGAAGGCATTTGATTCAGCCAAAAAAAAAAAGAAATTTGCTTAGAAAAAATGTCAAGGTCTCAAACAGAAATTTATTACAAAATAGAGAAAAAAGGTAATCTCTCCATACTTGGCTGCTTTTGAAACAGAAACTAGCAAAGTTGAAGCTACTTTCTTTCTGTATTGGGACTCAATAAGATTTCATGTAAGAAGAAAAAGTCAAGATGTTGGTAACATTTAAAAAGTGGAAATCTTCCATGAGAAGAGTGGGAGGCAGAGAAGCACAAAATTATATCCTGTAACAGTGTTCTTTGTTTATTGGAACAATTGCGCTAGTTTATCAGGTAAGAATTGGACACATTTCAGAAAGAAAGTTTGAAAATACCAGAATGAAATTCAAACATTTGTTGAGTTTCTTGATTTTAAAAATAGAATCCTTAATAAAATTAGAATTCTAAGTTGCAAAGCAGGTTATTTTTGTGCCATAGGGAACACTAGACTACAAGGGGACTTCTTGGATTTTGAGATTCTAAAGTTAAGCAAGACATGAAATTATAAACTAAATCTAGCTTTTTGGAATGCTGGACAAGTAGTTGATGGCCTTCCCATGGGAATTTGCCTATTTGGAGAAGCGAGATTTTTTTAAAGAAAGAAGTATTCTTTTTTTTTTTTTTTCACACTAAGAATTCAAAAATTGTATCTTTCACTCCAAGAGACTTAGGAAAAAAAATTAAAAGGGCCACTTTAGTAAAATAAACATCTGGACCCAAGTAAATAGAAACCAAAGGAAATAAAGATCCCTCAATTGAAAATAGTATTTTTCCTGCATCAGGAAAAGTACCAGAACTAAAGTTCAGTTCAGTTCAGTTCAGTTCAGTTTAGTCACTCAGTCGTGTCCTACTCTTTGTGACCCCATGAATCCCAATACGTGAGGCCTCCTTGTCCATCACCAACTCCCAGAGTTCACTCAAACTCACATCCATCTGGTCAGTGATGCCATCCAGCCATCTCATCCTCTGTCGTCCACTTCTCCTCCTGCCCCCAATCCCTCCCAGCATCAGAATCTTTTCCAATGAGTCAACTCTTTGCATCAGGTGGCCAAAGTGCTGGAGTTCAGTTTTAGCATCATTCCTTCCAAAGAACACCCAGGACTGATTTCCTTTAGAATGGATTGGTTGGATTTCCTTAAAGTCCAAGGGACTCTCAAGAGTCTTCTCCAACACCACAGTTCAAAAGCACCAGTTCATGTTTCAATGCCATTCTCCCAAATCATCCCACCCTCTCCCTACTATCATGTAAGAAATGAAGCACCAGTCTATGTTCGATACAGGATACAGAATGCTTGGGGCTGGTGCACGGGGATGATCCAGAGAGATGATATGGGGTGGGAGATGGGAGGGAGATTCAAGATTGGGAGCTCGTATACACCCGTGGCGGATTCATGTTAATGTATGACAAAACCAATACAGTATTGTAAAGTAAAATAAAGTAAAAATAAAATTAAAAAATAATAAAAATTAAAAATTAAAAAAAAATAAATAGGATAAAATGTAAAAAAAAAAAATCATGAGTGATTTCTCTCTCAAAAAGAAAAAACAAACAAACAAACAAACAAAAGCACCGATTCTTCAGCACTCAGCTTTCTTCACAGTCCAACTCTCACATTCATACATGACTACTGGAAAAACTATAGCCTTCACTAGATGAACCTTTGTTGGCAAAGTAATGTCTCTGCTTTTGAATATGCTATCCAGGTTGGTCACAACTTTCCTTCCAAGGAGTAAGCGTCTTTTAATTTCAAGGCTGCAGTCACCATCTGCAGTGATTTTGGAGCCCTCAAAAATAAATTCTGACACCATTTCCACTGTTACCCCATCTATTTCCCATGAAGTGATGGGACCAGATGCCATGGTCTTAGTTTTCTGAATGTTGAGCTTTAAGCCAATCTTTTCAGTCTCCTCTTTCACTTTCATCAAGAGGCTTTTTAGTTCCTCTTCACTTTCTGCCATAAGGGTGGAACTAAAGTTAAAAGTATATTAACTTTAAAAAAAAAAAATTATCAGGTCCTGTTGAGAAGTGTAGGAGACTAACAAAAGTAGATGAGACATATAAGACATTTATTCAGAGGTGTAATTTGTTTCCTGTGGCTGCTGAAACAAAAATACCACAAATTCAGTGACTCAAACAATACACATTTATTGTTTTGAGGTTCTGGTAGCCACTAAAATTCTGAAATAAAGATGCCAGAAGAGTTAGGTTCTTTAGAGAGCTATAGGGGAGAGTCTGCTCCAGGCCTCTCTCTTGCCTCCTGGTATATCAACACACTCCTTGATGTGTGGATGGCATAATCCTTGTACCTGCATATTGTCTTTTGCTATACATGTCCATCTCTGTGTCCAAATTTCCCCTTAGGACACCAATCATATTGGACTAGAATCCATCATAATGATCTCATTTTAATTTCATTTGCAATGATTCTACTTCCAAATAATGCCACATTCACAGGTACTTGGAGTTAAGACTGCAATAGCTTTTGAGGAGATACAATTCAACCCTTAAAACCAGAAAATAGTGCAATAGACAAGGATGCTTCTGGTGTCTTTAAAATAAATAAAATTACCCCAGTCTTGTGAAATTAACAAATAAGTTACAAAATAACATACAGAAAAGATTTTTTGTGCATAGTATGGGATAACCTATAGAGAGTCTCATTAAACATTTCCTCCCTCAAGATCTGAAACCAGGCAATTTGACTGAGAATAGTGTGGTAAGTGATTCACAAACAGAGACATTATAAGATGAGGGAGAAAATATTTTAGGCAACAGGAATCATGGGCCTGGAATTATCCTTTAAAAATATGCAGCAAATTAGTTACTGTGGTGACAAAAGAAAACTAAGGCTGTTCCTAAACCAAACTTGGGTCCACTGGCCAAGCAAGTAATCCAGGCAGTCAATGCTTGAAAGACACAAATTCCCTGATGGCTTTCAGAGAAATATTTTTAAAGATGGTAAGGATGGGTTGGGAAGTCATGTGGTGTGTGATCAGCTCATAGATCTTCTTCTAATTGGTGGTGTGGTGACTGAGTAGCATTTAGGAGTCAGCATCATCCACCTTGTTCCAAGTGGTCTGGGGCATACATACCTTAACTTTGTTTGATGCCTGGACTATTATATTTGTGTCTTGCTTGAATGTTTTCCTTTATTTTCACTCAAAGAAGGTCCAGAAAACTAAAGTTTTTCTAGAAAAAAAAGTCAGGCAGAGAACATGTCAGGGGATGGAGGGAGAGATCTGTCCCAGGCAGGCCCCATAGTGTCCTGCTCTATTTCAATACATGGTCTTTCTAGAGAAGGGAATACAGAGAAACCTCAACATAAGAGGCTACTTGAACTTTAGAGTTTCATGTTTCATAGTAGGACATCTTGGTAGTAGAATTAAGTATGTTTCCATACAGAATTATTATATTAATTTCAACTATACAGTGCCTTAAATTCTAACTAAACAGGACTATGTAGGAACAGTGTTTTGTAACTATACGAGGGGAAACCAAAGGAATGTAGGAACTTCAGGGAAGCACAGGAGGAAGAATAGTCACCTTGAAAAAAATCTACATGTGGGCAAAACAGAACCATTTCAAATGCTGAGAGAGAAAGTGAAAATGGATGCAGACTCCATTTTTTTAAAGCAAGATGCAAGACAAATATTTTGATCAGTGATTTTTTCCTAGATGTCATAAATGTAATAATTACATTTATTACATCCAAATGTAAATTCTAAACAGTTGGTACTAACTGGTATTTTGTGACAGGTGAAGCCTACATTTTTATTGTCTTTTTTTTTTTTTTTTCATGTCTTTCATCTATACCCACTTCTGAGTAACACTGAATCGTCACTTTCTTTTCTTTTCTTTTCTTTTTTTTTTTTTTTAATGAATTACAGAGATTGCATTAAGGTTAATTTTAGAGAAATGTATTTTTAGAGATTTTGGAGTGTGAGAGACATGAGGAAAATTGAAGCTGGTTTAATTTAAATTGAGATGTTATTCTTAGATAGTGTATTGCTGATCCTCTTTCACACTGTTTGCATTATTCGCTGAACCCAGGGTAGGCAAGGCTCCAGCTCAGAGGCTGGAAGAAGACTTGAGGAGCCATAGAAACTGCAGACAAGTTTATTCTCTTCTGGTTGGCATGGCAGCAATAACACAGTCTCTTCTGGCTGACACAGCAGCCACAGTAGCAGCCATAACATAACTACAAAGGAACCATAATGTAGGCATAACATAACCTCATATAACATAACCATGATGCTGTGCTAATGTAGCCCTAATCCAACAGCAGCCAAGGCTTTCATGGTGAAGCTCATACAGGTGTACTGCACAAAGTAGCCCATGAGTCAGCAAGTACCTCGATATGCACATGAGACATGCTATAAGTGATGTCAGCTGTAACACAGCCATGAAAAGTTATTGTTTGTAGAACATGGGTGAAGAGGGCATGAGAACATGGGGTGAGAGAACCTGATTGATGCCGTCTTGTTCATTTTCCCACAGATAGCCAAAGAAAAAAAGTATCCAGGAATCTCACAAGCACCCAAATAAGACTTTTGTGGCTGTCCATAAAGCAAAAAGCAAAACAAAACAAGCAAAACCAGAAAGATTTTAAATTTTGAATTGGATTAAACTGAAATTTTGTATTGAATTTGAAAACTAAATTTCAATGGAAATTAGGTATTTAATTTTCTGATAACATAGAAAAAGGCAATTTGTATACATTATTAATATTTCAGTCATTTTAATTGCTCTATTGTATTCACTGGATAATTTCAAATGAGCTGTATTGAGAAATCTGTCTAGACATGGGAAATAAAATTGGCTCACCCATAGCAAAAAATTAACTTAGTGTGCAATATGGAATTATTTCAAAATTTCTTATAAAAAATAGATGAAATACTTGCTACCATGGCTCCCCAGGTGGCTAAATGCTAAAAAATCTGCCTGCCAATGCAGGAGATGGAAGTTCCATCCCTGGGCTGGAAATATCCCCTGGAGAAGAAAATGGCAATCCAGTCCAGTATTCTTGCCTGGGAAATGCCATAAACAGAGGAGCCTGAGAGGTACAGTCCACGTAGTTGAAAAGAGTAGGACAAGACTGAGCACTCATGCTCCCTCTCTACTTGTTAGATGGAAGATAGACTTAAAGTGCTGAGGAGAAAAAATAGTAGAGCATTATTACAAGGGAGCATTGTTTTATTATACATATATTGTCTTTTCAGTGTATTTACAAATATATGTGAATATATTACAGTCTACAATCCTGTTCTAACTTGATATTTTGATATCTGTTTTTAAATTTTGTAGCTCTCTGATTTTGTGTCTATTAATAAATTATAAATGATAGATTATTATGATAATTTATTAGAGAAATGCATAGAATTCTGGGGAAATCCCTTACTGCCTTTGTTCTAAATTAAATAAAGTTAGAGTTTGCAGACTGAACTTTAATTAAGCTTTTCACCTTGATGGTTTAAGACACAGATCATAGTGTATTAGATGTATTAGTAGACTAGTACTACAACAATGCTTCATGGAAAATCAACTCCGAAATTAGTGGCCTACAATTCGCATTTCTTTTTCTTGCTCAAGGGTATGTAAGTCAGCTGAACAGTTCTGTTTTTGACTATATATCAGGTGTCAATATTTGAGTTAGTTCATGCCTGCTCTACTTGTCTCCACTTCTTGGTACAGTCATTATTCAGTATTTTCCTTATGGCAAACCTCATGAGTACTAGAGAACAATATAAACTAAATAAGCTCACTTTAGCCTCAGCTCTTAGCATAGCTACCTATAATCACCAGCTGGAACAATTTACATCACCAAGTCTAAAGTCAGCAAGGCAGAGACTGATTTACATTATTTCTTTCAATGTCACCAATTGCACATTTTTGTTCGCTGTTCAGTTGCCCAGTCATGTCTGCCTCTTTATGACCCCATGGACAGCAGCACTCCAGGATGCCCTGTCCCTCACCATCTCCCAGAGTTTGCCCAATTTCATATCTATTGCACCAGTGACGCCATTCAGCCATCTCATCCTCTGCCACCCTCTTCTCTTCTTGCGTTTAATCTTTCTCAGCATCAGGGACTTTTCCAATGAGCTGGCTGTTCACATCAGGTGACCAAAATATTGGAACTTGAGCTTCAGCATCAGTCCTTCCAATGAGTATTCAAGATTGATTTCTTTTAAGATTTACTGGTTTGATCTCAGGAATTTTCAGGAGTCTTCTCCAGCACCACAGTTCAAAGGCATCGATTCTTTGGTGCTCTGCCTTCTTTACGGTGCATCACTCACAACCATAAGTGACTACTGGAAAGACCATAGCATCGACTGTATGGATCTTTGTCGGCAAAGTGATGTCTTTACTTTTCAACATACTATCTAGGTTTGTTATAGCTTTTCTGCCAAGAAGCAACCGTTTCCAATTTCATGGCTGCAGTCACCAACCACAGTGACTTTAGAGCCCAGGAAAAGGAAATCTGTCACTATTTCCACCTTTTCCCCTTCTATTTGCCATAAAGAAATGGGACTAGTTGCCATGATCTTATTATTATTTTTTTAATATACAGATTTAAGTTGACTTATACACTCTCTTCCTTCACTCTCATTAAGAGATTATTTAGTTCCTCTTCGCTTTCTTCCATTACAGTGGTTTCATCCATGTACCTGAGGTTGTTGATGTTTCTCCTGCCACTCTTGATTCCAGCTTGTAAGTCATTCAGCCTGGCGTTTCTCAAGGTATGCTCAGCGGATAAGTTAAATAAACAGGATGACAACAAACAGCCTTGTTGTATTCCATTCTCAATCCTGAACCAGTCAGTTGTCTCATACAGGGTTCTAACTGTAGCTTCTTGACCTGCATACAAGTTTCTCAGGAGATGGAAATTCTTGGTTCATGTAGTGCTGAACCTACAACATGAAAGATTTTTAGCATGAAAATATTGCACATTATGAAGCTACAAAAGTTTTATTTGTGCTCAATATAATCTTGTTTATGATTCCCAAAGCTGCAGTCTCAAACCTATTTTCTCAAGCCTTAATTGTAATCTCAAACCTTAATTACAAGTCTATATCTAGAGGTTGTTATTTTCAACCTATACATATGTGTGTGTGTGTGTGTGTGTGTGTATGTGTATAATTTTATAATTAAAGTTTTATTATCCAGGAATCATTTGTCACTAATTTGATTCTGGATTTTTTTAGATACTGCCATTTAATGGTTCACATGGGCCTACATCTCATATCTCTGGTTTTCTACATTCTGTAATCAAAATGTTCTGATTGCAGTTCATTCCAAAAGTTCTCATATTGTTCTTTTTGCTCATCCTACTTCTTCTTATTTTAATATCCTTCCCATCATTCCCGAATCTTTGCTCTTCATAATCCTATTCACCTATCAAAAAGTGCCAGATCAAATTTCCTATTAAAAAAATGGTATATACCTCTTTTGAATTTTCACTTTATGTGTTTTTCTCTCTTTCTTTTTTTACTTATCAATCAAATTTTTCCCTGAAGTAAAATAGCAATGAATAAGAATTATATATGCAAAATACAAAACTTACCAATTAAAATATTATTTACCAAATTCTTATTATAAGATGTACAATATTGAATCAATATATGTACATTATTTCAACCATTATATAGTCTAGAGATAAAAATTTTCATTCATTCATTTAACAGAGAATTTACTATAAAGCATTCCAGATATTGAAGAACAGAAAAGCCAAAAAGGGACCAATGAAATATAACAAATTACTAACTGCAAGAAACAGCTGCCACCTCTGGGGACAGTGAACAGAAGGAAGTTAACATTTAGAGGCCTGAGAGGAGGGTTCTGTAGCGGAAAAATTCATACTTTTGAGAAACTGAAGTTGCTTGACAGTGCTCATCATTCTGAATGAGAAGAGGGCCCCATGGAATTGGATCAAACATTAGAGAGAGGGACACAAATCACATGGTACTGAAGTCTCTGAAGCAACACTATGAGACTAATTCTGAGAGGTGGGAAAACTGTCACGTGCTACAAAAAACTGACGTGGGGGGTGAAAAAGTAAGACTTATGACATTGACAGGACTAGGAAGCACAAACAGGAAGATAATCTCAACAGAAAGGACTCTCTCCCTCTGTCTTCCAACCTTGCAGTCTTCTCAGAACACCACATTGGAAAAGCCTTCTTGGAAGCAAAGAGACAAAAGAGAAATCAAACCCGAGTTTGATCAAACCTCAAATTACATGCTTTGCACCACAAAATCAATTTAGAAGGGAATATTTGGAGTTGTAACATCACAGTTTCTCATTCATAGAAATATTCATATAACAAGGAAAGTGCTTAAAATTTATATTGTCTGATTATGGAAACATTTTTCCCAAAGCATATAATCTTCATCACTGCAGATCTTTGAACAAAATTATCAACACATTAATAGTAGCATTATTGGCAGTAATCAGTTGTTAATATTGTTATTAAATGATATAATATTTTACTTAAATTCAATGCATAAATAAGCTGTTGAGATGAGTTATTCTTAGTATGGGCTTCTCTGGTGGCTCAGCTGATAAAGAATCCCACCTGCAATGAGGGAGACCTGGGTTCAATCCCTGTGTTGTGAAGATCCCCTGGAGAAGAGAATGGCCACCCACTCCAGTTTTCTGGCATAGAGAATTCCATAGACTGTATAGTCCATGGGGTTGCAAAGAGTTGGACACAACTAAGCAACTCTCATTTTCACTTTTATTCTTAGTATTCTAAGAAGATATAAAAATAAACATATCATACATAATTAAGACAATTAAAACCATATGGAGTATTTTATGTAACCATAATAAAAAGGAATTTAATTTAAAAAGCAAGAAACATCAAAAGAATGCTATATGTGATCTATTTTGTTTGGTCTTAAAATTGAACAATCAAAGTTTTAGTTGTTCAGTTAGTCCAACTCTTTGCAACCCCATGGGCTGGGGTCCATCAGGCTCCTCTGTCAATGGAATTCTCTAGGCAAGAATACTGGAGTGGGTTACCATTCCCTTCTTCTGAGGATCTTCCTGACCCAGGGATCAAACCCGAGGTGCCCCACACTGTGAGAAAACTCTTTACCATTTGAGCCACCAGTGATTCTGCATTTTTTCTCAGACACCAGTAAATGCCAGATTCTATCAACATGCCTTGAACACAACAATGAGTTTAAACTCACTTTGGAATAAACAAAACTCAGTGAAATAAATAATACAAAATTTTGGTCATTGATAATATATCTGAAGTGGGGAATCTTATAAGTTAACTAAATATAAAGTTTTCATAGATGAAGTTTCATTCAAAAGGATTACAAAGTAAATGATTTAAAAATACTGGGAAAGAATCCACTATGAATGAAAGTCACATGACTTTCACAAAATCAAAAGTAGCACTAGACCATCCAAGACATCATCTCATCTGATTATTGCATAGAAGTTCTAAAAATAATATACGTAAAATTAGGGACATAACAGAATAAACAAAAGCACAAGAAAAAATTCATTATAAACAATAAAATAATAATTTGAAAAATAAAACAACTGGAATTGTGATGTTGAAAAATATGCTCATGAATTTAGAAACTAATGAAGAGATTAGAAATGTAAGAAAAAGCATATATAAGCAGTACTTTGTATTGTTTAGGTTTTCATTTGTTTTATAGGTTTCAAAGTGGGTGGTGAAATTCATTAAAAATTACTTTTATTTACCATCTTTTATAAGAAGTCTTCTTTTTTTTTCATTTTTTTTAATTTTTATTTTTACTTTATTTTACTTTACAGTACTGTATTGGTTTTGCCATACATTGACATGAATCCACCACAGGTGTACATGCGTTGATAGTAGTCATTCTGACAGGTGTGACATGATAGTTATTGCAGTTTGAGTTGCATTTCTAGGATAATTAGTGATGTTAAGTATCTTTTCATGTGTCTTTTGACTGTCAGTATATCTTCTTTGGAATAAATTGTCCATTTAGGAATTCTACCTATGTTCAGTGTAGGTTCTTGTTGTTTTTGATATTGAGTTGTAGGTGTTCATCATTTATTTTGAATATCAATCATTTATAAAGTATGAAAAGTGCTAACCACTTAGTTGTGCTTGACTCTTTGTGATCCCATGGACTGTAGCCCACCAGGCAAGTTTGTCCATGATATTCTCCAGGCAAGAATACTAGAGTAGGTTGCCATTTCCTTCTCCAGGGGGTGGTCCCAACCCAGGGACTGAAACTTCATGTCTCATGTCTCCTGCATCGCAGGAGGATTCTTTACCACTGAGCCACCAGGGAAGCCCTGGTATACTATTATAAAGCATACTGTTTGCAAATATCTTCTCCTATTCATTAGATGCTCTTTTCATTTTGTTGATAGTTTCCTTCACTGTACAAAACTTCTTAGTTTGATGTAATCCCTTTTGTTATTTTTAATATTTTTTCCTCTTGTCGGGCAAGTCAAATCTAAGAGCATACTGCCTGTTTTCTTCTAGGAGTTTAATTGTTTCAGGTCTGATATTTAAGCATTTGATTCATTTTGAGTTTATTTTTGTATATGTTGTAAGAAAATGATGAGGGTTTATACTTTTACATATAGTTGTCCAGTTTTACCAACATCATTGGGAAAAAGCACTGTATATTCTTTTTCCATTATCCTGGCCTCCTTTGTTGTACATTATTTGTACATATAAGCATGGGTTTATTTTTTTAGACTGTCTATTCTGCTCATTGACCTGTTTTTGTGCAAGTATCATACTCTGTTGATTTATTCAAGTTATATGAAAAATTACATTGATATTTTGATTGTAATTGCATTGAATATATAGTTTTGGATAATATAGACATTTTCATAAAGTTGATCTTTTCAATCCATGAACACAGTGTATCTTTCCTTTAATTTGCATTGTTTTCAATTTCCTTTTTTAATGTCCTGCAGTTTTCCGAGTAACATGTCTTTCAGTTCCTTGATTAAATTTACTCCCAGGTATTTTATTCTTTTGAGGAATATGTAAAAAGCATTGTCTTCTTAATTTCTCTTTCTGACTGCTATCAGTGCATATCAGAGGGAGAGGGAGAGGGTGGGATGATTTGGGAGAATGGCATTGTAACATGTATGCTATCATGTAAGATTCGAATCACCAGTCTATGTCCGACGCAGGATACAGCATGTTTGGGGCTGGTGCACGGTGATGACCCAGAGAGATGTTATGGGGAGGGAGGTGGGAGGGGGGTTCATGTTTGGGAACGCATGTACGCCCGTGGTGGATTCATGTCAATGTATGGCAAAACCAATACAGTATTGTAAAGTAAAATAAAGTAAAAATTAAAATTAAAAAAATAAAAAGAAAAATAATAAATAAATAAATAAATAAATAAATAAATAAATAAAGCTTTCCTTTGAACCAAGGGAAAAAAAAATAAAAATAAAAATGCAACAAAGTTCTGTATAGTAATTTTGTATCATGAAAATTTTCTGAATTAAAATTTTAGCTAAAAGTCTACTGAAAGAGTCTTTGGAGTTATATATATATCAAACCACAGTGAAGGATAGGGAAGGCTGATGTGCTGCAGTCCATGGGATCTCAAAGAATGAGACACAACTAAGTGACTACAAAAACAATATCTAAAAAATATGACTTGTTTTCCAACTTGAATGCCTTTCATTTCTTTTTCTTGCTTACTGAATGTGATTTGATGAGAAAGAAAAGTGTTGGTGAGGATGTGAAGGAAATGGAAGGGCCATACATTGTTGGTGGGTTTATAAACTGGTGCAGCTACTATGGAAAACCGTATGGAGATTCCTCAAAAACGAAAAGTAGAATTGCTGTATGATCCAGCAATTCTACTTTTGAGTATTTATCTGAAGAAAACAAAAAATAATAATTCAAAAAATACATATACCTTTATGTTAATGGCAACACTGTTTATAATAGTCAAGATATGGAAGCAAACTAGATGTGCATCAGCTGTCAGTGTATAAACAAGATGTGGTATATATGTTACATTTTGTGGCAACATGGATGAACCTAGAGGATATTATGCTACATTAAATAAGTCAGACAAAGAAAAATACTGTATGATTTCACTTGTATGTGAAAGTCTAAAACAAAACAAAATAAAACAGAAGCAAACTCATAGATTCAAAGATAAACTGGGTGATTGCCATAGGAAAGGGGTTTGAGGAGATGAGCAAAATATGTGAAGGGGATTAAGAGGAACAAATTTTCAGTTATAAAATAAATAAGCTATAGGGATGTAATTAAAGCACAGCAAATATAGTCTGTAAGCTGTAATAACTGTGCATGGTGATAGATGGTAGCCAGACTTGTGGTGATCGTTTCATAGTTTATGAAAAACTCAATTACTATACTATACAATTGAAACTAGTATTATACTTTATTACAATTATAATATAACTAATAAACTTCTATTCTAGATATATATATATATAATTTCACATTCATCCATACAACAGTTTTGCTAGGATTCTTTAAGCTTGTGAAAATAAACCTTAGATTTCAAAGAAAAATTCATTCAATTGCTTATCATTAGGTATCATTTACTAATTAGGGAAAATTAAGGAAAATCACTGCAGATGGTGACTGCAGTCATGAAATTAAAAGACGCTTACTCCTTGGAAGAAAAGTTATGACCAAAAGCAGAGACATTACTTTGCCAACAAAGGTCCGTCTAGTCAAGGCTATGGTTTTTCCAGTAGTCATATATGGATGTGAAAGTTGGACTGTGAAGAAGGGTGAGTGCCACAGAATTGATGCTTTTGAGCTGTGGTGTTGGAGAAGACTCTTGAGAGTCCCTTGGACTGCAAGGAGATCTAACCATTCCATTCTGAATGAGATCAGCCCTGGGATTTCTTTGGAAGGAATGATGCTAAAGTTGAAACTCCAGTCCTTTGGCCACCTCATGTGAAGAGTTGACTCATTGGAAAAGACTCTGATGCTGGGAGGGATTGAGGGCAGGAGGAGAAGGAGACAACAGAGGATGAGATGGCTGGATGGCATCACTGACTCGATGAACATGAGTCTGAGTGAACTCTGGAAATTGGTGATGGACAGGGAGTCCTGGCGTGCTGTGATTCAAGGGGTTGCAAAGGGTTGGACACGACTGAGCAACAGAACTGAATTGAACTGAAGGAAAATTTAGATTAGTATTATTTTTTTAATTTTTATTTTTACTTTATTTTGCTTTACAATACTGTATTGGTTTTGCCATACATTGACAGGAATCAGCCATGGGTGTACATGAGTTCCCAATCCTGAACCCCCCTCCCACCTCCCACCCCATATCATCTCTCTGGATCATCCTCGTGCACCCGTCCCAAGCATCCTGTATCCTGTATCGAACATAGACTGGTGATTCGTTTCTTGCATGATAGTATACATGTTACAATACCATTTTCCCAAATAATCCCACCCTCTCCTTCTCCCTCTGAGTCCAAAAGTCCATTCTATACATCTGTGTCTCTTTTGCTTTCTCGTATATAGGGTTATCATTACCATCTTTCTAAATTCCATATATATGTGTTAGTATACTGTATTGGTGTTTTTCTTTCTGCCTTGCTTCACTCTGTATAATTGGCTCCAGTTTCATCCACCTCATTAGAACTGATTCAAATGTATTCTTTTTAACAGCTGAGTAATACTCCATTGTGTACATGTACCACAGCTTTCTTATCCATTCATCTGCTGATGGACATCTAGGTTGTTTCCATGTCCTGGCTATTATAAACAGTGCTGCGATGAACATTGGGGTACACATGTCTCTTTCAATTCTGGTTTCCTTGGTGTGTATGCCCAGCAGTGGGATTGCTGGGTCATAAGGCAGTTCTATTTGCAATTTTTTAAGGAATCTCCACACTGTTCTCCATAGTGGCTGTACTAGTTTGCATTCCCACCAACAGTGTAAGAGGGTTCCCTTGTCTCCACACCCTCTCCAGCATTTATTGCTTGTAGATTTTTAGATTGCAGCCATTCTGACTGGTGTGAAGTTGTACCTCATTGTGATTTTGATTTGCATTTATCTAATAATGAGTGATTTTGAGCATCTTTTCATGTGTTTGTTAGCCTTCTTGGAGGCTTCTTTGGAGAAATGTCTATTTAGTTCTTTGACCCATTTTTTGATTGGGTCGTTTATTTTTCTGGAATTGAGCTGCATAAGTTGCTTGTATATTTTTGAGATTAGTTGTTTAACAGATTATTTTTAGTAGCAAAAAAAATGTAGAGTTTTGCTGGGAGCCACCATGGGAGCCACCCATGACAAGGTCATGTGGAAGAGAACTGTTAAGCAAGGCTTCAGGACTCAACGAGCTCCCTAGACTTTCTCAAGCATCTACCCCAAAACCAGAATTTGTCTGTTTTACTATTTCATGACTTTCACCAATTCCTCTGACACTAACAGGGGGCTAACCCTGACCACCTTTCTCTGGAGAAAATTAACTTAGGGCTATAGCTAATAAGTCTCCTGGACATGAGAGGAATATTTCCAATCAAAACCCCTCTGTTAGCATTATAGCTTGCTTGGCAGGTATATCCAGACTCTTGCAGCTACACATATGATTATTTACATCCTCCCAACTGTGAGAGGCATGGAAAGCCTAAAACATAGAGCCTTTTAAAGAGTTAAAAGTTATTAGAGTAGTGCTAGGCATAGGATTTCATTATTGGGCCAATGCTTGTTGCTAAGTTCCCATATCTCTTATCCACTGTGCACCTGGGAGTGTATTAGTTAACATAGTTGGAAAGTAAGAAAAACAAGTGTAGCTTTGAAATTAACCACATCAGACTTTTGAGCTAATTGGTTCTTTCTTGTAACTCACTGCATCTTTGCTTTGTGAGAATGTAACTCTGTTTAATACTTTTTGAGGCTGACATAGACTAGAAATATAAGAAAAAAACATTTCAAGGGAAAATAAGCTTCCTGGTTGAGAAGCTTTTATCAAAAGAGGGTCATAAAATGTTCACAGGCCCCCAAGGCCAGAAGATAATGTACACAATTATTGTTTATGGGAAAGGTTTGCAGAAAAATCCTGGTTTCGATAAAGACAAAACAGATGTAATGTTTGAGCTGACTGTATGACTTTGCATCTTTTATTTCCCTCTATGTATAAGACAAGATATAAAAGTACCTTTTAAAAATAAAGCTATTGGGCCTCGCTTGAAGAAGCTTGGTCACCCTGTGTTTTTCTTTTTTCTCTTTTTTTCTCTCTTACTTTCTTTTTCAGGCTGACCTCTTGGAGCATAGAGGCTCCCTGCGTTCACTTATTTGCCCGGGTTTCTAAGACCTGAACGGGAAGACATTCTGCATCTTCACTCCTTCGGGAGACCGGGAAGGCACCTGTGGCCTCCGTGAACAGGGGGAACATCTTGTCTCGAAGTTTTATTGGCTTTCTATGTAAACCAAGGAATATCAGCCTCTTTCTCTCCTCTATTTTCTTATCTACAATATTCTTTCCTTATCTCTCTCTAAATCATCCGCCGATGCCATTTTTCCTTCAGGTTCTCCTGGATCCTGCGGGGGCTGGACCCCGGCAGAGTTTCTTGGGTTTATTATTATTTTTCTTCAGAATGATATCACTTTAAGCTTCAAAGGACAATCAAGAATATATTCACAGATTATTTTTGAGCTCATAATTCCTAAATCAACTATATTCCTGTTTATCAGTGTTAAGTTATAAGGACAATATGCAGCTACATATCACTGTTAAACGCTTGATGCTACGGAAACCACCATAGTATATTAAATTTCAAGTACTTAATTAAAAACTATAACTTATTTAAATCTTATGTCTAAATACAAAGTATATGAAGGCTAATAAAAGACATAATTTTAGAAAACTTCAAGAAATGCAAAGACTATAAAACATATTAACTACTAATGTTGTTAAGAAAAGTTAGACAATGAACTGTTTGGCATCATAAGACATTCAGAGTTAAAAGAACAAATGTAATACTATTTTAAGCTATATACTAAATATTAAACTCTATTCTAATACAAGGATCAATAATGGTTCAAATTATTGAATAAGTTCCCATACTTTTCTCATTACTTCAGGGCTGAGAATTAACACCAGTTTTAAAATGAGAATTTACAAATCTAAAATAGTCTTGAATCCACTAAAACCTCATAAAGGCATTCAAACTCTAAGCCATAAAATATTCATAAGAACATGTACATTGCAACAAGAAGAAAATTAACTTCACATTCAACTGTAGTTCTCTATTACAGATTAAGTCACAATGCTAATTTTGGTCCCATGAAATCATTCTTTCACACTTGTAAATTACTGTAATGTTTTTGGACAACTTTTTCAACTCCAGTCCACTTACCAAAATTATTTCTAAATAGTTCAAATAATAATGTAAAATTTTGTTTTCTTTTTAACTTTTCAGTTGTGAAAAATTCAACCAAAACTTAAATAAAGTAAAAATCAACATAGAAAATGATATATTTTCTAAGTAATTTTGAGAGTTCTTCGTTTTCTTCCCCCACCCTTTTCTTGGGAGGGGAAAATATTGCCAGGACTTAAGGTGAATATGCACAATTAACAAGAGAAGGAGGTATTTGCAAACTTAGAAAACTTGGGAATGGGACAAAAAAAACTGAAAGAGCCAGCAAACAGAGTTCTCATTTTCTTACCAAAAATTGGAGTATGTAGTTAGGCACTTGGAATTTTTCCTTCAAGATCCATTTTCCCACATTGAACTTGGCACACTGTTGAGTTCAGTTCATTTCAGTCACTCAGTCATGTCTGACGTTTTGCAATCCCATGGACTGTACCACACCAGTCTTCCCTGCCCAACACCAACTCCTGGAGCTTGCTCAAACTCATGTCTGTCGAGTCAGGGATGCCATGCAACCATTTCATTCTGTCGTCCTCTTCTCCTCCTGTGTTCAATGTTTCCCAGCATCAGGGTCTTTTTAAATGAGTCAGTTTTTCGCATCAAGTGGTCAAATTATTGGAGTTTTGGCTTCAGAATCAGTACTTCCAATGTATATGCAGGACTGATTTCCTTTAGGAGGGACTAGTTGGATCTCCTTACAGTCCAAGGGACTCTCAAGAGTCTTCTCCAACATCACAGTTCAAAAGCATCAGTTTTTCAGGGCTCAGCTTTCTTTATAGTCCAACTTTCATATGCATATATGACTACTGGAAAAAACAAAGTTTTGACTAGATGAACCTTTGTTGACAAAGTAATGTCTCTGCTTTTTAATATGCCTTCTAGTTTTGTCATAGCTTTTCTTCCAAGGAGCAAATGTCTTTTCATTTCATGGCTGCAGTTACCATCTGCAGTGATTTTGGAGCCCCAGAAAATAAAGCCTTACACTGTTTCCATTATTTTCCCATCTATTTGCCATGAAGTGATGGGACCGGATGCCATGATCTTGATTTTTGGAATGCTGAGTTTTAAGCCAACTTTTTCACTCTCCTCTTTCACTTTCATCAAGAAGCTCTTTAGTTCTTCAATTTCTGCCATAAAGATGGTGTCATCTGCATATCAGAGGTTATTGATATTCCACCAAGCAATCTTGATTCCAGCTTGTGCTTCATCCAGCCCAGCATTTCACATGATGTACTCTGAATATAAGTTAAATAAGCAGGATGACAATATACAGCCTTGGCATACTCCTTTCCCAGTTTGGAACCAGCCTGTTATTCCATGTCCAGTTCTAACTGTTGTTTCTTGATCTGCATACAGATTTCTCAGGAGGCAAGTCAATGGCCTTGTATTCCCATCTCTTTCAGAATTTTCCACAGTTTGTTGTAATCTACACAGTCAAAGGCTTTGATGTAGTCAAAAAAGCAGAAGTAAATGTTTTTCTGGAACTCTCTTTCTTTTTAGAAGATCCAGCAGATGTTGGCAATTTGATCTCTGGTTCCTCTGCATTTTCTGAATCCAGCTTGAACATTTGAAATTTCACGGTTAATGTACTATTGGAGAATTTTGAGCATTACATTGCTAGCATGTGAGATGAGTGCAATTGTGAAATAGTTTGAACATTCTTTGGCATTGCCTTTCTTTGTATTGGAATGAAATCTGACATTTTCCAGTCCTGCGACCACTACTGTGTTTCCAAATTTGCTGGCATATCGAGTGCAGCACTTTCACAGCATCATATTTTAGCATTTGAAATAGCTCAACTGGAATTCCATCACCTCCACTAGCTTTGTTCATAGTGATGCTTCCTAAGGCCCACTTGACATCACATTCCAGGATGCGTGGCTCTAGGTGAGTGATCACACCATTGTGGTTATGGGTCATTAAGATCTTTTTTTGTACAGTTCCTCTGTATATTCTTGTCACCTCTTCTTAACATCTGCTTCTGTTAGGTCCATACCATTTTTGTCCTATATGGAGCCCTTCTTTGCATGAAATATTCCCTTGGTATATCTAATTTTCTGGAAGAGATCTCTAGCCTTTCCCCTTCTATTGCTTTCCTCTATTTCTTTTCATTGATCACTGAGGAAACAATATCTCCTTGCTATTCTTTGGAATTCTGCATTCACATGTTTATATCTTTCGTTTTCTCCTTTGCCTTTTGCTTCTCTCCTTTTTTAAGCTATTTGTAAAGCCTCCTCAGACAACCATTTTGCCTTTTTGCATTTCTTTTTCTTGGGGAAGGTCTTGATCACTGCCTCCTGTATAATGTCATGAACTTCTGTCCATATTTCTTCAGGCACTGTCTATCAGATCTAATCCCTCGAATCTGTTTTTCACTTCCACTGTATAATTGTGAGGGATTTGATTTGGGTCATGGCACTCCGAAACCTGGCTAACTCCTGGCATCATACAATGCCTTTCAGCTAGGTACAGCCATGTACTCCAGTGATCAGCATGAGACACTTGTTTAATGGACCAGGATTCTGTGGGGATTTTCTAGGACAGAATACCTCCCATCCCATGTTTTCCACTTGCCTTTTGTCTTTAGTAAAAAAAAAAAAAAAAAACTTTAATCAAAAGACATAGTCAGAGACACAAAATTGCAGAAGCAAATAAAAGCTGCTAAATAGGACAAAATAATAAAAGATTATTAAGTGAACAATGTCAAGGATCTTTAGCTTATCCCCAGATATAATATTCTAACCATATACTTTGAGCTGTTTTGTAACTACTAAAACACCTGCCAGTTAGAAGAAGTTAACTGCATAATGATCAGACTGTAGTCATGACATAGGCAGCTCCATCTGACACAATTCTGAGAACTGGCCTCAAGGAAATAGGAATAAAGTGACCCTGAAAGTGAAGATGAAAATAAAGTATTCAAGGTAACACTGATCAGACCACCACATGATTGGTTTCAAAATGACTGTCCAAATTGATTGTGCTGCTCTGCATGTAACCTACTCTTCCCACCTATAGGCCCCTGAAACTCACCTTTGAAAGCACTTGCCCCGTGGTTGGTAGTGTGCACTTTTGAACAGAAGTCCAGCTTCTTCCCGGGTTCCTGGCCTCTGATAAAGTAACCTTTCCTTTTCTACTGACTCTTTTGAGTGATGTGCAGCCAAAGTCAAATTCAGTAACATTGCTGACATTTGTACCTTTGGAATATCTAACAAAAAGAAAAAGAAAAGAAAAAGAAAAAGGAGAGTGACTTCTCCTCTCTCTCTCTCTCTCTTTTTTTTTTTCCTTTTTATCCACACCGCCTAGAATACGGATGCAATATCTCAAACATGAGGACCTTCTCTGAATATGGGACTTCTCAAGTGGCTCAGTGGTAGAGAATCTGTTTGTCAGTGAAGGAGATGCGGGTTCAATCCCTGAGTTGGGAAGATCTCTTGGAGTAGGAAATAACAATCCACTCCAGTATTCTTGCCTGGAAAATTCCATGAACAGAGGAGTCTGGTGGCTGTTATCCATGGGGTCTCAAAGAGTTGGACATGGCAGCATGCATTTTGAACATATGTGATCTTGAGGAAAGAACTTATGCATGTCAGATGAAGAACAAAGAAGGATCATGAGTCCCAGATATATTGGGGCAGCTTTAACAACCACAATTGCCTAACTACAAATTTCTCTGAGCATTTTTAGTTCATTTATGCTTCTATTTTTAGATCTGTGTTATTTTCAGTAGTTCTAATCCTAAAAGATACTGTATATTTTTGGACAAAACTAAATCAAGAGAGAGGGAGGAAAGAGAATTAGAAATGCAAACAACATATTCAAAACTAGGGTAATAAAAAAAGAAATAGTATCAAGAAGACAGATGGAGGGGAAAAAAACTATTTTTTCAAAGAAATATTTTAAAATGGAACAAGAAGAAACAGAAATAAAGGCCATTGGTTTAGAATCATCACTACATTGAAAGCTCATTTGGGAAATTAACTGAAAAACTGGGAATCCCTGGAATAGTTAATGAAGGGGAAGCAATACAGAGAGGTTGCAGAGGATGCATACATAGACAATGATGAAGCTATGTGGTCTAAATTATTCCTCTTTTGACTCTATTAACTTTGTGGCACTTCAGTTCAGTTCAGTTCAGTTGCTCAGTCATGTCCGACTCTTTGTGACCCCATGAATCGCAGCATGCCAGGCCTCCCTGTCCATCACCAATTCCCGGACTTGACTCAGACTCACGTCCATCGAGTCAGTGATGCCATCCAGACATCTCATCCTCTGTCGTCCCCTTCTCCTCCTGCCCCCAATCCCTCCCAGCATCAGAGTCTTTCCAATGAGTCAACTCTTCGCCTGAAGTGGCCAAAGTACTGGAGTTTCAGCTTTAGCATCATTCCTTCCAAAGAAATCCCAGGGCTGATCTCCTTCAGAATGGACTGGTTTTGTTTTTCAAAGTGCTTAAATACTATTCCTATTCAAAATGTTTCTGGTTAAAGCAAAAGATGCAGAGCATATTAGTTCCAATAACCAATTGTCCATTACTTTATTTGTTACATGTTATTATACCAGACTGCCTTTGAATTTTCATGTCTATCAACTGATTTTTTTTTTTTTTTAATTTCAATGCTGTGCTGTGCTCATTCAATCATGTCCAACTCTTTGCAATCCTATGGATTGTAGCCCACTAGGTTCTTCTGTCCATGGGATATTTCCAGGCAAGAACACTGGAGTAGGCTGCCATTGCCTCCTTCAAGTAATCTTCCTCACTCAAGGATTGAACCTGCATCTCCTGACTTGGCAAGCAGATTCTTTACCACTTGAGCCACCTGGGAATCTGTTTATGTCAATAGAATGTTTCATTTGTCTCATACAGAAAAAAAAAAAAAAAAGTATGCATTGTATCATCTTAAAACTATCTAATCTGGAGTCAAATTGACTTTATTTGGAGTAATGGATCAGTCATTTCTAGATCTGTGACTGTAGGTAATTTCCTTAGATAATTGATCCTCAACTTGCTTATCTGGCAAAAGTAGTATACTAATATTCAAATTGAAGTGAATTTTTATGACTACTAAATGAGTCAATTTATGTGAGCCACACAGTCTGTATGTAACATAATAGCTCATAATGTACATTGTGTTTTAAAAGTCTGGTGTCTGTGAAACACCTACATAAGAATGATCTGTAACACTCATTAAAAATGAAAGATCCATTATATCTTGGTGGAGTGTAAGAAATCTGGATCTGTAACAGACACTGCTGTAAGATTTTCACTGATTGCATGGCATTGAACATAACAGATCCTCAGTAAATTGTTATCAATTTTTTAAAATTCAAAACTGATGTAGCATGACACTGCTGCTGCTGCTGCTGCTGCTAAGTCACTTCAGTCGTGTCCAACTCTGTGTGACCCCATAGACGGCGGCTACATATTTTTAAAAGTATTTATATTCATATAAATATATATAGATAACTGTACCTATAGATTTCAACATAAATGTATCAATACTTAGTCTATCAATAATAAGCAAAATTAGCATAGCAAGTTAATTTTACATTAAACTATCACCTTGACTATATATATATTTTTAATGCTGATTTAAAACCTCTTCTTCTACAGTAGGTAGCAGTTAAATGACATTAATCATGTGCAATGCTGTAATTAAATAACCTTGGCTTACATAGCATTATTCAAAACTAGAAATTTGTCTATGGAGAAGAAAAATAAAAACATAAATCTTATTGAAAATTCTGATACATATTGCTTCTCTTTTAAATGCTTTCCATGGTATACCAGATTTAAAAGAAGACTAGATAGATACTTTTCACAGATAAGCAAATAACTTCTGTTAATCTAATACACATATCAAAAACAATGAAAGTAAAAAATTAAACTGTTTTATTAGCAATAAACTTTTATAAACACACACAAAAAGGCAGATGGATGAATTTAAGTAATATTAGGCCAAATGTTTAGCTGCATTGCCATTATCACTGTTATTTGTAAATCTAAAATAAATTATAATGCCAAATATAAAAAAAAAATTGAAATCATAATTGAGCAAGCTTTAAAAGTGAGCAAGTCTCTTCACTGAGGAAAAGGGTATAACTGAAGCAGTTCTAACAAAAATTAAGAGTAAGAAAATAAATCACTCAAATAACAACATACAAAATAAGAGAAAACAGAAGGCAAGAAGTGTATAAAGCAGTAGTGAGCATGAAGAATTTTTACAAATACCATTCTGAGTCAAATGCACTGTGCCTTTTTCTTTAACTTTACAAAGACAATTTTATTCAGTTAATTAGGGATTTAATTGACTTTCATTTTGTCCTTTCACTCTCTCTTTTCTTCTTAGTTCTAAAAGTGATGATCAATGTACATATCCCTATCTATTCAGTTAGAATCTCCCACATTACAGCCCTAAATGTCATTTATAAAAAAAATCATATATTGTTCTGTATGATCCAGTGCCTATTTATATAATATTTTTGTTTTAATGTACTTGACTGCATACTTTAATGTTTACTATATAAAAAAGAAAAAAATGGTCAAGTTAGTTCTAATGATGGACCAGACGTATAAAGATATAAATGGACTCCTTGAAAGTCTAAAGTTTTGTAGGTAGAAAATCAAAGAAAACTAAAGCATAAGTCTTTTCACTCAGGCAATTTTTTCCCTACTGCAAATTAGCAGGATTTTTTTTTTTTAGTGGCAAACATACAGCTGGTGAGGCCATAAAGTCTTGAGAAAAAAAAAAAATTCAAATTGCTAGTAGTACTGTTTCAAAAAAAGAATGGTTTTTGGAAATAAATCATTTATAAAGATGAGCTTAAATTGCTTTCTGAGTCAATGTGCTATAAACAAAGAGTGAGCAACTAACTATTAAGATATCCCTGGTTCTAAAATTACTGAAGAGAATTTATAAGCAAAATATACTTCTCTATCACTTGATACACATTTGATCTCTTGCTATATCATCTTTGAAAGCTATCCATTTATTATAGATCAATACCAGAGCTCACACACACACACACACACACACACACAGAGTCTGCCAGTGAAGTTTTCTCTGAGGAAAAATTCCTAACTTTTCCATTTAGGAAGTATGTCCTATGCTAATCTGAATCAAGCTTAAATTCAAAACTAACCGAGAGGGAAAAGGTAAGGGCCATGTAGAAAGCATAATTTATTTCAACAAGTTAGAAAACTAAGTTGCACACACACACACTGAAGCACACACAGAATGTTGCAAGTCACCAGACTCTGGAACTGACATATCAGAAGAAACTGTGTTAACCTTTGGAATCATAATTGATATGACTAGCAGACATAGAATCTAAAGAATATTTCTTAAGTAGAAAGAAAAAAATTTATCAGGGTTTCCAATGAATCCTGTGAAATTTCCACAATAATATATTTTTAAAACAATGAGATCACAACTTACTATGTTTTTAAGGACAATGGGGTGATTCATTTTATTCTAGTGATGCTATCAATAAACAGAAGCATTGATATAGATTGCTTAGTAAGAATGAGTAATCATTTTATTTTTATTTATTTTTTGAGTATTTTTGAATAAACATCTTTAAAGTGCCTACAAAAAGTTCATTTTAAAAAAGTAATTTTGCAACTTTTCTTCCTACATGATATGATAAAGATTCCACTACTCTTTCATTGTTTTCTTATTTTCCAAAACAACCTGTGTAATTCCCAATATTAAGAAAGTGTGCATTACTTTCTACTACTACCTGTTTAAATGAATCTTCAAAATGTAAAAGGAAATTTTGTATGCAAATTTAGAACACCTACAAGAAACAGATAGTTTCAAAATTATAGATAAAATCCTAATTATAGTTATTATGTAACATTTAAGACAAACTAGGTATAAAAAACTGAAGACATCTGTATCCACCTCTTAGCTCAAAAAATTAAATGCTACAAGTAGAAGTGAAATTCTCTACTTATGACTTCATGAGGTGACTTCTATGCTGACTGTATGGTTCATCAATCTCATTTATGTCTCTGTGTTTGTTTTTTTCTTTATTACATACGTATCTATACTTAGTGTATAGTGTTCTTTGCATATGCAACATTGTATTAGTAGCATCCTATCTCAGACTTTATTGGGGGGAGGGCTCCAAAATCTATGCAGATGATGACTGCAGCCATGAAATTAAGACACTCCTTGGAAGAAAAGTTATGACCAATCTAGACAGCATATTCAAAAGCAGAGATATTACTTTGCTGACTAAAGTCCTTCTAGAGAAGGCTATGGTTTTTCCAGTAGTCATGTATGGATGTGAGAGTTGGACTGTGAAGAAAGCTGAGCGCCGAAGAATTGATGCGTTTCAACTGTGGTGTTGGAGAAGACTCTTGAGAGTCCCTTGGACTGCAAGGAGATCCAACCAATCCATTCTGAATGAGATCAGCCCTGGGATTTCTTTGGAAGGAATGATGCTAAAGCTGAAACTCCAGTACTTTGGCCACCTCATGCGAAGAGCTGACTCATTGGAAAAGATTCTGATGCTGGGAGGGATTGGGGGCAGGAGGAGAAGGGGACGACAGAGGATGAGATGTCTGGATGGCATCACTGACTCGATGGACGTGAGTCTGAGTGAACTCCGGGAGATGGTGATGGACAGGGAGGCCTGGCGTGCTGCGATTCATGGGGTCACAAAGAGTCGGACACAACTGAGTGACTGAACTGAACTGAACTGATTGCATGCTGCTGCAACTTCCCTCTGCTCCCACCAAAGAGAGGAATGGATTTTAGTTAGATCACCCACTTTTGATAGTAAAAATAATCACTCATATTTTACATTTCTGTCTGTGTGCTGGAGAAGTTTTACTATGGAAATAAATACTTATTGCTTTACCTTGAAAGCTCAACATATGACATTGAAAATAAGGAGAGACCTTCACATTCAACGATATAGAACGATAGAAAAAATATAAATCATTTTTAGAGGAAGTCTGCAAAATGTTTTTTGATGTCCAGATGTGTCTTTTAGAACTGTTCAATGAAACAGTTCTAAAAGAACTTCATGAAAGAAAGTCTATTGTTACATAGTAGGAGGCCTATGGGATAGAATTCAATACATTGCACTCTGTAGAGAAGGCAGAGATTTGGTAGGTATAGAGGAAGGCCACAGAGATTCCAAAACTACAAAGACTCTAATCAGTAATTAATTTATAGATTTGAAAATGGGTTTCTACACTAGGAACTCAGAGAAGTCCAGTATCTCAGGCAACCAAGTGTCAGTGGCCTTGTCTAATATAAAGCAGGGTAAAAAGTAAAAATGTTTGGTCATGGGCAAAAGTATTCCTGACCTTAATCTGGAGTCTGGGTACTAATTTGAGGTTTAAAAGGATGTAGCATGCTGGTTCTGAAATAAAAAGCCAGCAAGAGCTAATCTAATAATCCAAGCAAAGAAATGCATCATTCAGCTTTGTTAAATTTCTTCATAATCATAGGGCAAATACTGAACATATTTGTGTCGATAATATCAATATTATTTTTCATCAGCACCTATAAAAAACAGACATACATTTTAGTAGCAGCTATGGAAATTTACAAGTGTTACCAGTGGTACTTGAAACGAAAGAAATGCCAGTTTCTAAGTTTTATGAATTAATTTTCAGAAAAGATTAATAATGATTAGTGGCAAACTTCTTCTCCTATCATGTTACAGATTTATCAAGTGCAACCCTCCAGGTGGTACAATCATTGCTCCATCTGTGATTGTTTGCATATATTCTAATACTATCAGCTGGGGCAAAGATAAGTGGTTCAACATCATAATACAAATATATATGCATATATTTATACACAGACATATGTATATGTGTATGTGCACATGTGTGTGATAGACAGAGACCAAAACAGAAGTAGTATGTGTATACTAGCCTAAACAGATGCCCAAATAACTATATATATTTGGGCTATCTATCATGTATCAGGTTCTCAGTGATTAATAATAAACATTAAAATTGCTCTTTTTTATAAGCAATTCTGTCAGTTTTAGATATGTTCTTTAAGGAGAATTGATGATACAAAGGACTTAAATTCAAATAAATTGGACGTCAAAAAATTTAAAAAAGCAAATTGCTTTAAATAAGACTAAGTATTTATTAATAATACTCAATGTCATATTTGATATTTTAATTTTCTGTTATTAATAACATTTGCTATATGAAAGTTAGGATAAGTAGAGTAGGAAAAATTACATTACTCATTTTTCCAAGATACATTTTGCAAAAGGAAATATCTAATTATAGGAAGCATTAACTTTCTGAAAGTTAAATATCTGGAAGCTTAATATATCTTTTTTTAACAGACAAGTGCAAATTTCAAAAATTTTAAAAACTTTTCCTATGAATATTTTTACAAGATCTCCCTCTTCTGGACAAACTAGTTATTTCATTTATTTTTATCCAACAGTGGTCAAAATCTGCTGATAAATTTGGGCAAAGCTAATTTATACTAATCTGGCATCAAGGAGATAAATGGACACACTTCAAAAAATGAAAAACAGGAAGCTTTTTTCAGTATCTCTTACATGCATACTGTTCTATTAATGTCTGCTTATCTAATTTCATTTAAGTTTTCTGCCTCACTGATAGTCTGAGGATTCATATGCCAAGCCTGGTAATAAGTTAATAAATGAACTGAATGCTTGAGGTGTTCCAGATGGACTTAAATTACAAATGCTGTCATTCACAAAAGAGACTGAGCTTAGACAGCAGGACTGCAAGTTTCCAAATGCAGACTTACCTATGTCCCTTAAAATAGAGGTGAGATGTAAGCTCCATTAAATGCCCTTTCAGAACTTACTTTTCCTCTCAAGTTTACAAACTGGATTGAAAATAATGCGGGGAAAAAAAAAAATCTGAGGAATAGAGGTAAACAAAAGGCAATAAATGCTTACCATAAAATTTATATTATAATAATGTATAAAAATATTTTTACCATATGTATCTGTTTCACTATCACATATTTATTAGTATACCATAGTCAGTTCATTTAATTTTATAAAATTTCAGAAAAAAAACATGTATGGAAGCTTTGGTAGGAGCTATTGTTCTTAAAAGCATATTGAATTAGGGTACTAAAAGTCTTAAAAGCTTTTATTTAATAATTTCTTCAAAATATATTTGCTGTGGAATGGCAATTCAAAACAAATAGAATGCACCCAGTAATTTCAAGAAAACATGGAATAGTGCTAAACTTGGAGTACATTAGCAAGTCTTGATAAATTTGAAATACTTTGAAATTATTCTCCACTTGATTTTGTACACATTGCAATTTTCAGGAAAAAAGTTTGATAGTTTTAATTAAATGTTAAAGGATAGCAATGACCCCTGAATTTTAAGAATAATCAAGTGATATAAGCAAATAATGACAAATTCCATAATATTTAGTATTTTAAAATTCTATTGTAAACACAACTACCTCTAAATAGAACAATCAAAGAAGGTTCTTAAGGAATAATAATATAGGCACTGAAGCTTGAGCCTCAAGGAGAAGTGTGTCAGGAAGGGAAGAAAGTGTTATCTTCTGAACACTCTAAATATAAAAGCAATGCTTACTGCTAAAATTTTTATTGGAGAAAACTCTCTGGTGGGACTGACTAAGCAATACATAGGGTGAGATTTTATTTATTGCATTCATTGTTGCATTTCTCACATTTAATAAAGTACTTGGTACATAGTACAGAGATCTTTAGATGTTTCATAAAATAAAAATGAGAATAGGTTTAAATAATAGGATAGAAATATACAATGAAAATTCTTGAGAGTCTTTCTTATGATTTTGGTCTCTATCCTTTTCCATTATGTAATTAGTAGAGGACCATTTGAGGTTAGTTGGTTTTTTGTTTGTTTCATTTTGTTTTGTTATTGTTGTGCTTTTAGTGAAAAACATTTATCAGATCTGACTATAATGTCAATTTCATACAGGAGAGAGAAGATATTAGATCCTAGGTAAATGATGATAGAACATCAACTAAAACATCAACAGGGATGGGAGTGCAGTTAAAAGAAAATTAATTTTTCAAGTATCTGGAAAAATAATTAACAATTTAGATAAGAGAATGGAGGAATGGAAAAAAGATAGATTGAGAAAAATAGCTCTTTAGCTTAGATGACTATAGATGGTAGCTACTATTACTGAAGATTTTCTTAAATAGAAGCAAATTATAAAAATTAAAGTATGTTTGGGGTATTAATAAGGAAGATATAATCAATTTCTGATAGTATTGTTATGAAGGTTAATAAAGGGAAATAAACTGCAAAAATTCACAAACTCACAAAAAATTCTTAGTAAATAGATGAAGTATGAAGAATATTTGGAAAACTCAGCAGTGGCCAGAGGACTGAAAAGGTCAGTTTTCATTCCAATCCCAAAGAAAGGCAATACCAAAAAATGCTCAAACTATCACACAATTGCACTCATCCCACATGCTAGCAAAGTAATGCTCAAATTCTCCAAGCCAGGCTTCAGCAGTACATGAACCATGAACTTCCAGATGTTCAAGCTGGAACCAAACATCAAATTGCCAACATAAGTTGGCTCATCGAAAAAGCAAAAGCGTTCCAGAAAAACATCTACTTCTGCTTTATTGACTATACCAAAGCCTTTGACTGTGTGGATCACAACAAACTGTGGAAAATTCTAAAGAAATGGGAATATCAGACCACCTGACTGGCCTCTTGAGAAATCTCTATGCAAGTCAGGTAGCAACAGTTAGAATTGGGCATGTAATGACAGCCTGGTTCCAAATTGGGAAAGGAGTATGTCAAGGCTGTATATTGTCATATACAGAATACATTATGAGAATCTCTGGGCTGGGTGAAGCACAAGCTGGAATTAAGATTGCCAGGAGAAATATCAATAACCGCAGATATGCAGATGACAGCACCCTTATGGCAGAAAGTGAACTAAAGATCCTCTTATGAAAGTGAAAGAGGAGAGTGAAAAAGTTGGCTTAAAGCTCAACATTCAGAAAACCATCATCATGGCATCTGGTCCCATCAGTTCAATTCAGTTCAATTTAGTTGCTCAGTCATGTCCAACTCTTTGCGACCTTATGAAATGCAGCATGCCAGGCCTCCCTGTCCATCACCATCTCCTGGACTTCACTCAAACTCAGGTCACTTCATGACAAATAGATGGGGAAGCAATGGAAACAGTGACAGACTTTTTTTTTTTTTTTTTTGGAATTGGGGGGAGCTCCAAAATCACTGCAGATGGTGACTGCTGCAGCCACGAAATTAAAAGACTCTTGCTCCTTGGAAGAAAAGTTATGACCAACCTAGACAGCTTATTAAAAAGCAGAGACATTACTTTGCCAACAAAGGTCCATGTATTCCAAGCTATGGTTTTTCCAGTAGTCATATATGGATGTGAGAGTTGAACTATAAAGAAAGCTGAATGCTGAAGAATTGATGTTTTTGAACTGTGGTGTTGGAGAATACTCTTGAGAGTCTCTTGGACAGAAAGGAGATCCAACCAGTCCATCCTAAAGGAAATCAGTCCTGAATATTCATTGGAAGGACTGATGCTGAAGCTGAAGTACTAATACTTTAGCCACCTGATGTGAAGACCTGACTCATTTGGAAAAATCATGATGCTGGTAAAGATTGAAGGTGGGAGGAGAAGGGGATGACAGAGGACGAGATGGCTGGATGGCATCTCTGACTCATGGGCATGAGTTTGAGTAAACTGCAGGATCTGGTGATGGAGAGCAAGGCCTGGCATGCTGTAGTCAATGGGGTTGCAAGGAGTTGGACACAACTGAGCGACTGAAATGACTGAACAATCCTAAAAGGCCAGATTATTAACATGGCACCACAATGATGTTGAATGTTGGCTTGTGAATATAACCAATATTTTCCAGTATTCAGTTCACTTTAGTCACTCAGTCCTGTCTGACTCTTTGCAATCCCATGAATCCCAGGACGTGAGGCCTCCCCGTCCATCACCAACTCCTGGAATTCACTCAAACTCACGTCCATTGAGTCGGTGATGCCATTCAGCCATTTCATCCTCTGTCATCCCATTCTTCTTCCCTCAATCCCTTCCAGCATCAGAATCTTTTCCAATGAGTCAACTCTTCGCATGAGGTGGCCAAAGTACTGGAGTTTCAGTTTTAGCATCATTCCTTCCAAAGAAACCCCAGGGCTGATCACCTTCAGAATGGGCTGGTTGGATCTCCTTGCAGTCCAAGGGACTCTCAAGAGTCTTCTCCAACACCACAGTTCAAAAGCATCAATTCTTTGGCTCTCAGCTTTCTTCACAGTCCAACTCTCACATCCATACATGACTACTGGAAAAACCATAGCCTTGACTAGATGGACTTTTGTTGGGAAAGTAATATCTCTGCTTTTGAATATGCTGTCTAGATTGGTCATAACTTTCCTTCCAGTGAGTAGGCATCTTTTAATTTCATGGCTGCAGTCACCATCTGCAGTGATTTTGGAGCCCAAAGAAATAAAGTCAGCCACTGTTTCCACTGTTTCCTCATCTATTTCTCATGAAGTGATGGGACCAGATGCCATGATCTTCATTTTCTGAATGTTGAGCTTTAAGCCAACTTTCTTGCTCTTCTCTTCACTTTCATCAAGAGGCTTTTTAGTTCCTCTTCACTTTCTGCCATAAGGGTGGTGTCATCTGCATATCTGAGGTTATTGATATTTCTCCTGGAAATCTTGATTTCAGTTTGTGCTTCTTCCAGCCAAGCGTTTCTCATGATGTACTCTGCATATCAGTTAAATAAGCAGGGTGACAATATACAGCCTTGACATACTTCTTTTCCATTTGGAACCAGTCTGTTGTTCCATGTCCAGTTCTAACTGTTGCTTCCTGACCTGCATATAGGTTTCTTAAGCATTAGACATTATTAAAGTAGTTGAACTGAGAGAGTCTTAACCTCATATTATGTACATGAGAAAAATGACAGGGAAGATCATACAGAGTTCATTCTATTTTCTGTTTTCTGAAGTTTTTTTTTTTTTCTTAAAATATCTAGAGCCAGTTATGAGATATCAAAAATGTAACCATTAAAGAAATGCTACATTTTTTTCAAATCCTTTGTAAATATGAAGATTGTACTGAGTTATTTCTAATGGGGAAGAATGACATCATTTCAGATGCTTTTTCTCATGTGAGAAATGAAATCATATTGGTGATTCTAAGCCATAAATTCTTCATCTACATCTTTGCCTCCTAATAGTGTTAATGAGAAGATTTAAAGAGAGAAAACAGAATTGCACCTTACCTTCTGGCATCTAATTTTAAGTACCATCTCCCTATATCTTTAATTATATGTTAAAGATAGCTCCCTGTAGCTTTAATTATATATTAACATTCATAATTCAATTTCATATATATAGGTACATTTATTTAGTGAGTTATAAAATATTTTCTCTTTACAAAAAAGCACTTTCAAATGTTTTTTTTTTTTTCCCCTTGAACCATCTGAATAATTAGTTTGCTGAAAATCATTTTAAAACTTATGTTATACTATCCTCCCCTGACAAATAATAAAAATATTAGCTAAGAACTGAATCTATTGTTATTTCATTGTAAATACAATTTTAAAATGATCATTTTGCTTCCTGTACAGAAACTAATAGTTATACATCATGCTAACATAGCCAAATCAGCAAAAATTTGGATTATTAGAATTTGGAGTCATGTTAACAACTTATTTTTTGGCAATTTATCAAATTATACTACATTTCAAAGAGCCAAAAATAACTGAAATTTTGTTCTGTTGATTATGTAGCTTCCACACAAAACAGATCATTCTGCTGAAGCAGCTGGACATGGGAAGGATGACTGAACAGAGCAGAAATGCATTAATCCCTGTAATAACTATTTAGACTTCTCATGCAAGGATTAATTAGGGGATTAGACAAAGAAAAATAATGTTTCTGAAAGATATAAAATTTCAACCTACACCAAAATGCAGACACATGTAGAGTATGACATATTAAAACATGCTTAATTGCTATTCCTAGGTGATTCACTAAACCAGTTGGTCACTGACATCAAGCCTAATACATTCTCTAACCCATTTTTTAAATATAAGAATCTTATTCACCTTGCCACCTTCCCTGAATTTATACCCCTAAAATTAGAGAAATCAAGTGAACATTTCATGCAAGTATGGGCACAATAAAGGACAGAAACAAACAGTAAGAATCTAACAGAAGCAGAAGAGTAAGAAGATGTGTCAAGAATACACAAAAGAACTATACAATAAAGATCTTAAAAACCTAGATAACCACCATGGTTTAGTCACTCACCTATAGCTGGACATCCTACAGTGTGAAATCAAGTGAGCCTAAGAAAGCGTTATTACAAACAAAGCTGGCGGAGGTTATAGAATTTTAGTTGAGCTATTTCAGATCCTGGAAGATGATGCTGTAAAAAGTGCTGCACTCAATATGCCAGCAAATTTAGAAAACTCAGCAGTGGTCACAGGACTGGAAGAGGCCAGTTTTCATTTCAGTCCCAAAGAAGGACAATGCCAAAAGATGTTCCAAGTACTGTACAATTATGCTCATTTCACATGCTAGCAAGGGTATACTCAAAATCCTTCAAGCTACTATTCAGTGTATGTGAAATGAGAACTTCCAGATGTACAAGCTGGATTTAGAAAAGGGAGGGGAGCCAGAGACCAAATTGCCAAATTTCGTGGATCATAGAAAAAGCAAGGGAATTCCAGTAAAACATCTATTTCTGCTTCATTGACTACGCAAAAGCCTTTGACTGTGTGGATCACAACAAACTGTTGAAAATTCTTAAATAAATGCAAATGCCAGACTACATTACCTGTCTTCTGAGAAACCTATATGTGGCTCAAGAAACAGTAGCTAGAACCTTACACAGAACAACGGACTGGTTCAACATTGGGAAAGGAGTACAGCAAGGTTATATAATGTCACTCTGTTTATTTAACTTATATGTAGAGCACATCATGTTAAATGCTAGGCTGTATGAAAAACAAGCTGAAATTAAGACTGCTAGGAGAAATATCAACAGCCTCAGATATGCAGATTATACTGCTGTAATGGCAGAAAGTGAAGAGAAAGTAAAGAGCTTCTTGATAAGTGTGAAAGAGGAGAGTGAAAAATCTGGCTTAAAATTCAGCATTCAAAAAACTAAGATCAAGGCATACAGTTCCATCAAGTCATGGCAAATAGAAGGGGAAAAATTGGAAGCAGTGACAGATTTTAATTTTCTTTATCTTCAAAATCACTGCATATGGTGACTGAAGCCATGAAATTAAAAGATAATTTCTTCTTGGAGGGAAAGCTATGACAAATCTAGACAGGGTATTAAAAACCAGAAACATCATTTTACTGACAACGGTCCTTATAGTCAGACCTATGGCTTGTTCAGTAGTCATGTAGAGATATGAGAGGTGTGCCATAAAGAAGGCTGAGCACTCAAGAATTGATACTTTTGAACTGGTGTTGGAGAAGACTCTTGAGAGTTCCTTGCACAACAAGGAGATCAAAACTGTCAATCCTAAAGGAAATTGATCCTTAATATTTATTGGAAGGACTGATGATAAAGCTGAAGCTCTGATACTTTGGCGATCTGATACAGAGCATCAGCTCATTAGAAAATACTCTGATGTTGGGAAAGACTGAAGGTGAAAGGATGAGATGGTGAGATATCATCACTAACACAATGGACATGAATTTGAGCAAACTCTGGAAAATAGTGGAGGATAGAAGAGCCTGGCATGCTGCAGTCCATGGGGTACAACAGGTTGGACATGACTTAGCAACTGAACAACTATTCCACCTTGTTTACAAAACCCTCCTTCTTCAGGATAGAAACAGATATTTTAGCCATTCATTTTGACATCTCTATTGCATTCATTCACTATGATTATTGTTTATACTTCATCTAAAATCTCTATTTACAACCTTATGCAATAACAAGTACAGTGTGATTCTTATCTAGCCTTAAGGGAGAACTCAGATAATCCCATGGCAATGAGGCATTATCAATATTGAAGTAGTCCTTTCCTGTTGTTAAAAACAAGACAACAGGCCAAAAATGGAGTCAGTTATGCTAAGTCTCACATTATGAAACTAAGACTTACTTTCAATACAGCTTCAGTTCTCCCAGGAAAGGAATACTAAGCCTGTCAATCAATAATCCCTAATAAATACTAGTTAGATAATTTTTTCACATATCCATGAATCTTGTTTGATACTTAAAGTTAGATGAGTATAATACACCTACATAGTAAGTATTATTTAATAAAACAATAATTATGAAAGTCTCAATTATGTACTGAGTATTTATTAAATATTAAATCTCTTCTATGCTTACTTGTAGATATACCCTGCATTTCTAATCACCTTATAAATTTAACAACAGCATGAATTATTTATTTCCTATTCCAAGCACAAAACCTTCAGTAGCTCTTGATTTTATTAACAGCTTCAGTCTTATACTTAAAGTTCCATGTAAAGTTGTTATTCTGGTAAGTAGAATAAAATCTTATCTACAAGTTTAGGATATCCTTAAGGTGTTTAGTTAACCAGTCATATCTGACTCTTTGTGATCCCATGGACTATAACCTGCCAGATTCCTTCATTTATAGAATTTCCTAGACTAAAATACTGGAGTGGGTAGCCATTTCCTTCTCCAGGACATCTTCCTGAATCAAGATCAAATCTATGCTCCTGTATTGCAGCCAGATTCTTTACCGGCTGAGTTACCAGGGAATGCCCATAGACAACAGGAATATTTTCCAGACTACCATATCAGACCACATGTTTCAAACAACTCTTTCCTCAATGTATATACCAAACTTTTAAATCCTAACATCAAGATCAATTCATTGGGTTAAGATAATTTCTATAAAAAGTTTCTAAGAAATCATTTTTAAAAATCTGGCAGAGAAACTAACCAAAGAAGAATCTATTCTTTTATATATTTATTGTAATAAATCCAAAGTACTCTGGTTGTTATGAATATAACAGTAGACAAAATACTAAAGTTACAGTTTTTATGAAATGTATAGTCTGATAAACTCAGGATGATGCACAAATAAATAAAATGAACTATTTAACATGTATCAGGTATTACTAAAAGAAAGAAGGTGGAAAGAAGTAGAATGTGACCAAGATTGGTAAAGACATTTTTGATAAGGCAAAATTTGAACAAAGGTCAGAAGGAAGTAAAGGAATAAGTCATGCAAATCTAGGAGAATATTCTATGAATAGAAATAGTAAGTCTCTTAAAATTAGAGCAAGGAGATTCGTAAAGCACACAAATAAAGTATAGTTAAGAGCTGATGGCAATGGCAACCCACTCCAGTACTCTTGCCTGGAAAACCCCACGGAAGGAGGAGCCTGGTAGGCTGCAGTCCATGGAGTCGCTAAGTGTCGGACACAACTGAGCGACTTCACTTTCACTTTTCACTTTCATGCATTGGAGAAGGAAATGGCAACCCACTCGTGTTCTTGCCTGGAGAATCCCAGGGACAGAGGAGCCTGCTGTCTATGGGGTCGCACAGAGTCGGACATGACTGACGCGACTTAGCAGCAGCAGCAGCAGCAGCAGCAGGAGCTGGTGGAGAATTTTAAGCAGTTAAGTCATATCATCAAATTGACATTTTAAATATCTACATAGTTATAATTACCACCTGGAATGCAACATTGTAACATTGAAAAATTTATACTCATGGAATAGTTAATAATCTCTCTTGCATAGAGCACTATGCTTGTGCCCTGCACATTTCCTCCTCGCAGATTTTTCAGTCTATTAGCAATGGATATGGGTGAAGAAGGGCTGCTGCTGCTGCTGCTAAGTCGCTACAATCGTGTCCGACTCTGTGCGACCCCACAGACAGCAGCCTACCAGGCTCCTCCGTCTCTGGGATTCTTCAGGCAAGAACACTGGAGTGGGTTGCCATTTCCTTCTCCAATGCATGAAAGTAAAAAGTGAAAGTGAAGTCGTTCAGTCGTGCCCGATTCTCAGCGGCCCCATGGACTGCAGCCCACCAGGGCCCTCCGTCCATGGGATTTTCCAGGCAAGAGTACTGGGGTGGGGTGCCATTGCAGACAATATAAATAAAAGCTGATCATAGTGCATGATGGAAAGTTAAAAACAGCAATGAAACACACTACAAGGAGACTGCAGAAAAGTAACCACAGCCAAATGAGGAATATTAATTTAAGCTTACTGGTGGATGTCTTAACTTATGAGCAGGATTGAGGCAAGTGATTTGAAGACACTTGATGACTTTTAAATATGGACATGTGATGCATACCATATGTATACCATATAAAAGCAATTTAACATTATTGGAGTGTAACGTATAATGCATTGGTTTATGAAGTAGTTTATATCCTAAATATATGATTAAGGAGATTGAGATTTATCCAATACAAAAGCAGGAGTCATTAGAGTATTTAGTTAATTACTTAAAATTGCATTTGATGTCACTGATGTGTAAGAAGGGTAAATGTGAGGAGAACAAAGCAAAGGGCAACAGCTATTGGGGTTTTATAATCATGAGAGAATTGGGGCCTGAAGAAGGACTTAGGTAATAAGAAAAGAGGAGATGCATTGGTTGAAAAAAATACATGGAGAGTAAAATCAGCAAAATTGATGGTTAGTCACAGGAGATAAAGGGGGGAAAAGTCAAGAATAACTTCTAGGTCCTCGGTTGTGTTAACAGATCAAACACAGTGCTGCCGGCAGAAACATAAAATACAGAAGAAATAGGCCCTAGGAGGAAGGATATTTGCTCAGTTCTGACATTTTGAAGCTCCTCTGTGTTGCCTGTGTTTGTACAGCAAGCAAACAGTGTGATAATTAATCTGAGATTACTAAGGAAGGTCTAGGAAGACAAATAAATTTGGGGAAAAGAGGCATATAATGAGTAGTTGAAACACTGAGGGTCAAGGAAATTACCCAAAGGTAGTATATAGAGAAAAAGAAAACCAATGTGTTCCAGAAACCTAATTTTAAGATGAATTGAGATCCTTGAGAGAGTTACAAAAAGATAGAAAAAGAAAGAGAGACATTATGTTCAGTTCAGTTCAGTAGCTCAGTCGTGTCTGACTCTTTGTAACCCCATGAACTGCAGTACACCAGGCCTCCCTGTCCATCAACAACTCCCAGAGTCCACCCAAACCCATGTCCATTGAGTCGGTGATGCCATCCAAACATCTCATCCTCTGTCGTCCCCTTCTCCTCCTGCCCTCAATCTTGCCCAGCATCAAAGTCTTTTCCAATGAGTCAGCTCTTCACATCAGGTGGCCAAATTATTGGAGTTTCAGCTTCAACATCAATCCTTCCAGTGAACATCCAGGACTGATTTCCATTAGGATGGACTGGTTAGATCTCCTTGAAGTCCAAGGGACTCTTAAGAGTCTTCTCTAACGCCACAGTTCAAAAGGATCAATTCTTTGGCACTCAGTTTTCTTTATAGTCCAACTCTCGCATCCATACATGATCACTGGAAAAACCATAGCTTTGATTAGACAGACCTTTTTTGGCAAAGAAATGTCTCTGCTTTTTAATATGCTGTCTAGGTTGGTCATAACATTCCTTCCAAAGAGTAAGCGTCTTTTAATTTCATGGCTGCAATCACCACCTGCAGTGATTTTGGAGCCCATAAAAATAAAGTCTGCCACTGTTTCCACTATTTCCCCATCTATTTGCCATGAAGTGATGGTCCGGATGCCATGATCTTAGTTTTCTGAATGTCGAATTTTAAGCCAACTTTTTCACTCTCTTCTTTCACTTTCATCAAGAGGCTTTTTAGTTCTTCTTCACTTTCTGCCATAAGGGTGGTGTCATCTGCATATCTGAGGTTATTGATACATCTCTCAATAATCTTGATTCCAGCTTGTGCTTCCTCCAGCCCACCTTTTCTCATGATGTACTATGAATATAAGTTAAATAAATAGAGTGACAATACACAACCTTGACATACTCCTTTTCCTATTTGGAACCAGTCTGTTGTTCCATGTCCAGGTCTAACTGTTGCTTCCTGACCTGCAGGAAAAGGCAGCTCAGGTGGTCTGGTATTCCCATCTCTTTCAGAATTTTCCACAGTTTCTTGTGATCCACACAGTCAAAGGCTTTGGCATAGTCAATAAAGCAGAGAGACATTAGAAACTTCAAAATGAAAAAAAAAAAAAAAAAAGGAAATAATGAAGAGTTTTCTCTGTCAGGAAAACTGAAGGATTAGAAAATTTCTAGAGAGAGATATTTTCCAAATTTGACTGTGAGGTTTTTAAGTTCAAGTGTTGTTGGTTTTACCCTCTCTTCTGCCAGGTCCTAGAATACAATTTAGCAAATAGTAAACTCAGTACAAAGCTGGTATTGATAGAATGAATGAAAAGAAGAGACCCCTGGATTCAATGATGAAACAAGATCACCTAGTATTGCCTCCTAACAGGGAAGCTTAGAAAATTACGAGTTTATCTACATAATCGTGACTCTATATGCTTCCCTAACCCTATAAATATATTTTCAGATATGGAAACCAGAAAAAGGAAATATTTTGGGAATAATATCAAAAAGAAAAAGTTTAAAAAGATAAGATCTCTTTCAAGTATGTAGTCATTCTCACAGTTATAAATACATTGATTCAGATAATGAAATTTAAAATCTAAGAAACTAAAGAGAGGAGTTCAAATTCATCATCCTTAAAATAGAAATACATCACAAGCCTCACTTTGAATTGTGAATGATGAAAATAATTTTCTGAGGGGCATAAAAAATATTACTTTACAAGCTGGACTACCTAAGAAAGTAAGGTGGAGAATGGACATGCTGCTGGACAAATAGATAATAAATCTAGTTCTATGGCCAAATTTTCAAAAGACCTTGACATAATTGCTTGAGCATTTTCATATAATTTTTCATAAATTTGTAAAATAGTAGAATTATATAAATTTTATGGTGATTTTGAGTGCTAAAGAAGAGTGTTTTTAAAACTGCTACTAGGGCCACTATGTCGGATATCATCTTCCTTAATCTTACTCCATACCATGTAGAGCAATACTAGAAAACGGAACGAGAAGAAAGAATGCAAAATCAGAGATAGATAGAGATAGGTATGAAAAGTAGAGACAAAGTAAAGAAATAAAACAAACAACAAAAAATATGATTAAAAAAAGGATAAGAAAAATCCTTTAAAAAATCCTTAAAAAAGTTTTAAAAATAAGAGATTGATTTGAACTGACAGTTGGAAAATAGATAATAAAAATATACAAGTTGCAATATTGAATCTACACCTCTTCCAACATAGAACGGAACTGAAGCATAATGTATAGTTCAGTTCAGTTCAGTTCAGTTGAGTTGCTCAGTTGTGTCGGGCTCTTTGTGACCCCATAAGTCACAGCACGCCAGGCCTCCCTGTCCATCACTAACTCCCGGAGTTCACTCAGATTCACATCCATTGAGTCAGTGATGCCATCCAGCCATCTCGTTCTCTGTCATCCCCTTCTCCTCCTGCCCCCAATCCCTCCCAGCATCAGAGTCTTTTCCAATGAGTCAACTCTTCGCATGAGGTGGCCAAAGTACTGGAGTTTCAGCTTTAGCATCATTCCTTCCAAAGAAATCCCAGGGCTGATCTCATTCAGAATGGACTGGTTGGATCTCCTTGCAGTCCAAGGGACTCTCAAGAGTCTTCTCCAACACCACAGTTCAAAAGCATCAATTTTTCGGCGCTCAGCCTTCTTCACAGTCCAACTCTCACATCCATACATGACTACTGGAAAAACCACAGCCTTAGTTAGGTCTACATAAATTTTTCTTGAAATCACCTATATTTTCCAGACTAGTAAATTTGGACCTAGTCAATTTAATAAATTTAATACTCAGAATCAGATGTAACAAGTCAGGACTTACAATGTTGCAAACATACAAGATCAATAAATAAGATAATGTGGATAAACTGGAAAGTGTATGGTCTCAGTATTCCTTGAGAATGGAAATCTTTAAAGTTGCAAAATCTAAAACTGTGTAATATAGAAGGAGTCACTCAACATTTAAGAGTGTGGGTTATTATCATTTAGAGATACAATTAAATTCTGAGCTTATGATATCAGTCTTGAACCTAATTAACTCTTGCTATGCCACAGGGTAGGAACTGAGTTGCATAACAGTTTTAAGTATATTAGTTTCAGCAGCTACTCTGGCTTTTACCCTACCTGAGGTCTTCATGCAGCAGGAAAAGCCATCGACAACTGGAGTGCTTTGATTTATATAGTCTACTTCTTCAATATTAAAAAAAAAAAAAAAATCCTTGCTTCTGGGATGTTGACTTGAATAACACTGTGTTGTCCATTTTCACCTCACTTCCCAAGATTTTCCTAATTTAACAAAGCACCACTAAACATGTAGCAGGCTTCCTGGTGTCTCAGCTGGTAAAGAATACAACTTCAATATGAGAAGTCCCTGTTCAATTGCTGGGTCAGGAAGATCTCTTTCAAAAGGGACAGACTACCACTCCAGTATTCTTGGGTTTCTCTGGTGTCTAAGATAGTAAATAATTCACCTGTAATGCAGGAGACCTGGGTCGGGAATATCCTCTGGAGGAGGGCAAGGCAACACATGCCAGTATTCTTGCCTGGAGAATCCCCATGGACAGAGGAGCATGACAGACTATATAGTTCACAGAGTTGCAAAGAGCTGGACACTACTGAGCGACTAAGCACAGCACAAACATGTAGCATCTTCATTTCTTCAATAATTCTTCTACCTGAAGATATTTTATCCCAGCAACTATTTTAGCAGTCCTGCAGTATAGAGTACCAGTTATGTAAATAGCATGAATGCAAAGCAATAACAACAGGCAAAACGAGATATTGACAAGAGGATATGACAGGTTATAATTTCCTACACATTGAAAAAATCAATGGATTTACTATAGTACGAGTCTAACAAAAGTGTTTACATTTTTCTTATATTATTTTCCCA
The DNA here is from genome assembly GCF_032405125.1 of Capricornis sumatraensis. Taxonomy (NCBI): domain Eukaryota; kingdom Metazoa; phylum Chordata; class Mammalia; order Artiodactyla; family Bovidae; genus Capricornis; species Capricornis sumatraensis. The sequence continues at coordinate 53,326,040 of NC_091080.1, forward strand.
TGAATATAAAAACAAAATTGATTTTTACTCCTTTTATAAATTTAGCTAGAACTTTTTTCTTATGGTACATTTTATTCACTTTCCATCATGCTGCATTAGAAGTATTAATACAACACTGATTAGCCACCAGATGTCAGTATATGCACACAAATATTTTACTCTGAAACAAGTGCTAGCAAAAAAATGTTGAGAAATCTTTTATAAAAGGCACTCATAAGACCCAGAAGGATAATGCGGGGAAGGAGGTGGGTTCAGAATGGGGGTGACACATATATACCTGTGGCTGATTAATGGCAAAACCATCACCATATTGCAAAGTAATTATTCTCCAATTGAAATAAATTAATTTCATAAGAAATACAAAGTGGATGCTTTTTCTTTGAACAATTAAAATAGTTTAAGCATCTACACTTTATTTATTTGTATAAGGTTAAAAACCATCTTTGAAGCTTTCATTCTAGCCAAATATCATCTTTTATTTTCTCAATTAGAAATATATTTCTGACACTATGTGAAAGTATTTACTTATGAACATATTACTATTTAGTTGAAATTATTATCCAATTAAAATTCCTTTTCAGTTATTCACCTGAAATTATATAAGTGAATCTAAAACTTTTAGCTAATACAGTTATACACATGGAAAACTACAGAGGATAGTTTGAAAATCTGGTCAAATAGTAAGATTATCTCTAAGATGTCCAACTACAAAATTATGAGATAATAATGTATTTGTTTTCCCATATGCTGGGGGAAAAAAGAAAATGCAAAGAAGACAATATTGCATTACACATTGAAAAAAAATTTCTGCAAGAGAAAAGAGATTGCATATACCTATCTCATGAATTGGAGAAGGAAATGGCAACCCACTCCGGTATTCTTGCCTGGAGAGTCCCATGGACAGAGGAGCCTGGTGGGCTACAGTCCATGGGGTTGCAAGAGTCAGACGCGACTTAGTGACTAAACCACCACCACAACCATCTCATGAATAACTGAAAAGTTTATTAGAAAATATTAAATGGCACTAAAAAATAATTCTAAGAAAAAAGTGTCAGAGGGAAAAAATGGAATTAATCTATGTCTTTATTAACATATTAATTAAGATACCAATCAGATATTAGATATGAGCCTTGTTCACAGTTTCACTAAAATTATGTAAAATTCTAATTTAAGAGAGGTTTAATCTTAATCTTTAAGCTTTAATTTAAATCTTAAACTTTAATCTTTAAACTTCCCTGAGGGCTTAAATGGTAAAGAATCTGCCTGCAATGCAGGAAGCCTGGGTTTGATCCCTGGGTCAGGAATAGGCCCTGGAGAAGGGAATGGCTACCCACTCCAATATTCTTGCCTGGAGAATCCCATGGACAGAAGAACTTTGTAGGCTATAGTACATGGGGTTGCAAAGAGTCAGACATGACTGAGTGACTAACACTTAATCTCATAGTTATAAGAATGCCTTATAAGGCTACAATCATTTTTAACTAAGTACTGAGAAAGTTTTTAGGAAAGGCAAAAGATCCTGAACAGAAATAAATAAGTAGAATCCATGAATTCACCCGAAATGAAAAGTTTAATTTAGTATATGATAAAAAGTGGTGTATCAAATAAGTGAAGGAAATATTTATTATTTGATAAATATTTTAAGATATTTGGACAGCCATAAACATAAGTAAATATATTTTCATATTTTATAGGAGCAAATATATATATATATATATATATATATGAAGTTATGTTCTAGAAGTATTTTCAGGATAATTACTGCAATATTGACTTTCTAGAGCACATTGCTTTTGCCATTTTCCATTTTTGTGCATATTGCTGTTTTATAAGCTTAGAATTGAATAACATATGCATGTAGTTCTGTCTATTAAAAACTGGATTTATCAAAACATGAAGAAGGGAAAAATGCAATCTTAAAATAATAAAATATATAAAAATTATGTATTAATAATATATAATATATATTATTAGTATCAATAATATATAACAGTATATAATGTTGTGAATAAAGACATTAACAAGATGAAATAATGTGAAGAGATCAAGAAATATTCATAACCATGGTGAAATGAGAATATATAATTAAATGAAGTGATAGCTTGTCATCATTAGAGGGAAGAAAAATCAAACGATCATTTCTGGATTTGAGTAGTCATCTTGTGGCTTCAGATGCCATTTCAAAAGCAGGAAGATTTTAAGACATTTTCTAACCAACTCAACCTGCAGTAACAGCTTAAATTCACCTTTTGTTATTCAGTCGGTTTTTCATGTAAATTGAGTTCCCACTTTTTGTCAAGAACTGCCAGAAACTCAGCAAGTATTTGTGCACAAAATACGCATTTCTGCCTTGGGATTGATGGTATTTATAGAAGATGTATTCAGATGGAGGGAATGGAACAGAGACTCAAAAGCTAACGCTTTCCCATCAGAACTTCAAGTTTTTCAAACCTAAATATTTACCATGTTTAATGAAAATATTTTATTAATTTTTTCTGTAGTTTTCAATCTCTTGACTACTGCAACGTGATGTGTAATGTGTAATGCACATATGACATAACCTAGATATTTCCTTTGTGTTTTTCAATACCACTTCCTTTCCACACACTCTCTATCTTTATCTATTAATCTCTTCTTTATCCTGCATGTCAGGAAGAATATGCTTTCTTTTTGTTAAAGCAGATATTTTTCACATGTATTACAGATTGTAAATTCTCTCAACACTTCTAGAAAAGAGTGAAGTCTATTCAATCTCAGTTTTTTCATCTTCTGTATCTCTTGTCATATGGTACATCTTCTCAGGGGAGAAAAATAAACTAGATTTTCTAATCTAAACACCCACAAACACACACACCTACACATATGTGACAACACAAATACATTTTGAAATTATTGTTTTCTTTTTTTAATTTTACAATAACCAGATAGTTTTTTTTTTTTGTCACTCACTGTTAATTTCTTAGTTTCTCTTTTCCAGTGTTTATGTGATACACATTTTACATAAACATGAGCCTGTTGTATATCATAATTTTATATGTGTGCATATATTCTACTTTTGCTGATTCACAGATGTCTGCATAGTCATGCAGAAAATTTGTTACCTAAAATATTGAAGATAAAAATGTCACTCAGATATTAATTATTAATTAAGCATAGAAAATTGGTTTTAAGAGATAACAAAAATTGAATTCATATTAATGTTCAATTATTATATAACCATCCTTATATTTACCATAGGTTTTTGCAGTAAATTTTCTCCACTATAAAATTACTATTTATTCATTTAAAATTAATAAAGATTTTTTGGAGGTAGGTATTTTGAGACTGAAAATATTCTGTTGCTCCTTATATTTGCCCACCCATTTTAACATCAATTAAGGGACCTCTCATGTGCTAATGGTGACTTTTTGTTTATGTATTATTTTCATATTTACTGGGCTTTCCTTGTAGTTCAGCTGGTAAAGAATCTGCCTGCAGTGTGGGAGACCTGGGTTCGATCCCTGGTTTGGGAAGATCCTTTGGAGAAGGGAAACCTACCCACTCTATTTTTCTGACCTGGAGAATTCCATTGGTTCACAACAAATCAGACACTACTGAACGACTTTCACTTTCCATATTTATTAATCAGAATTATTTTGTATGAGGCGTCACATCTCCCTTATTTACTATTCTAATGAGTTATTTATTGATATTGGTATGAAGTCTCAGTTATTTATTTTATTAGTTTATTATAATTCAATACTATAATTATTCACTTTGTTGCTAAAATTGTTCCTGTTTTGACCTTTGGGGATCCTTTTAATTTGTCTTCTGAGTCCTTTAGATATGAACAAAATTTTAGAATTTTTCTTGGCACTACTTTCTATCATCACAAGGTGTTCTAGACTCATCTTGCATATTCTACACCTCTTCCAGGCATCATCTATTTCTCCAAGCAGCTCTGGTTCACTTTTTTGGGAGAATGATATTAGAAGTCAATATCCACATGCTGCTGCTGCTGCTGCTGCTAAGTTTCTTCAGTCATGTCCGACTCTGTGCGACTCCATAGATGGCAGCTCACAGTAAGTTGCCATTGCCTTCTCCATCCATATGCTACATGTACTCATTGTTAGTGAGGTGACACCGCATTTAGACTCTTTCAGTGGTAATTCTGAGAAATTTATATGCATCTATACTAATCTCATGTATTCATAGCTATATTTCAGTTCAGTTCAGTCATTCAGTCGTGTCTGACTATTTGAGACCCCATGAACTGCAGCATGCCAGGCCTCCCTGTCGATCACCAACTCGAGGAATTTACCCAAACTCATGTCCATTGAGTCGGTGATGCCATCCAACCATCTCATCCAATTTTGTCTTCTACTCCTTCTGCCCTCAATCTTTCCCAGCATCAGGGTTTTTTTCCAGTGAGTCAGTGCTTCATATCAGGTGGCCAAAATATTGGAGTTTCAGCTTCAAAATCAGTCCTACCAATGAACACCCAGGACTGATCTCCTTTAGGATGGACTGGTTGGATCTCCTTGCAGTCCAAGGGACTCTCAAGAGTCTTCTCCAACACCACAGTTCAAAAGCATCAATTCTTTGGTGCTCAGCTTTCTTTATACTACAACTCTCACATTCATACAAGACCACTGGAAAAACCATAGCCTTGACTAGACGGAACTTTGTTGACAAAATAATGTCTCTGCTTTTCAATATGCTGTCTAGCAGATCAGGAAGCAACAGTTCGAACTGGACATGGAACCACAGACTGGTTCCAAATAAGAAAAGGAGTACACCAAGGCTGTATATTGTCCCCTGCTTGTTTAACTTCTATGCAGAGTACATCATGAGAAAGGCTGGGTTGGAAGAAGCACAAGCTGGAATTAAGATTGCTGGGAGAAATATCAAGAACCACAGATATGCAGATGGCCCCACCCTTATGGCAGAAAGTGAAGAAGAACTAAAAAGCCTCTTCATGAATGTGAAAAAGGAAAGTGAAAAAGTTGGCTTAAAGCTCAACATTCAGAAAATGAAGATCATGGCATCTGGTCCCATCACTTCATGGGAAATAGATGGGGAAACAGTGGAAACAGTGTCAGACTTTATTTTTTTTGGCTCCAAAATCACTGCAGATGGTGATTGCAGCCATGAAATTAAAAGACACTTACTCCTTGGAAGGAAAGTTATAACCAACCTAGATAGCATATTAGAAAGCAGAGACATTACTTTGCCAACAAAGGTCCATCTAGTCAAGGCTATGGTTTTTCCAGTGGTCATGCATAGATGTGAGAGTTGGACTGTGAAGAAAGCTGAGGGCCGAAGAATTGGTGCTTTTCAACTGTGGTGTTGGAGAAGACTCTTAAGAGTCCCTTGAACTGCAAGGAGATCCAATCAGTCCATTCTAAAGGAGATCAGTCCTGGGTGTTCTTTGGAAGGACTGAAGCTGAAGCTGAAACTCCAATACTTTGGCCACCTCTTACAAAGTGTTGACTTATTGGAAAAGACTGTGATGCTGGGAGGGATTGAGGGCAGAGGTAGGGGGACGACAGAGGATGAGATGGCTGCATGGCATCACCCACTCGATGGATATGAGTTTCTTTGAAATCTGGGAGTTGGTGATGGATAGGGAGGCCTGGTGTGCTGCAATTCCTGGGGTCACAAAGAGTAAGACAAGACTGAGCGACTGAACTGAACTGAACTAGCTTGGTCATAACTTTCCTTCCAAGGAGAAAGTGTCTTTTAATTTCATGGCTGCAATCACCATCTGCAGCGATTTTGGAGTCCAGAAAAATAGAGTCAGCCACTGTTTCCACTGTTTTCCCATCTATTTGCCATGAAATGATGGGACTGGATACCATGATATTAGTTTTCTGAATGTTGAGCTTTAAGCCAACTTTTTCACTCTCCTTTTTCACTTCATTTTTTTTGGGAGAATGGTATTAGAAGTCAATATCCAGATTTTACAACTACTCATTGTTATTGAGATGATACTGCATTTAGGCTCTTTCAGTGGTAATTCTGAGAAATTTGTATGCATCTATACTAATCTCATATATTCACATCTATATTTCAGTTCATATTTATGCATATAATATTATTTTTATTAAAACTGCAACAATATACAAAAGCATGAGTTCATAATCACACCTGTTGACTCCAATCCAGCACCAAAGACTCCAATTCTTTACCCACTCACCCACACCAGTGCCCTCATTGCTTGTTTGTAGCTTGTTTCTCCAACAATGCAAAACCTAATTCCATTTCCTAAATATATTTATTTGTTTGTTTAGCCTTCTATATTTACTGATTTTACAGAAGTAATCAGACAACAAAAAAATACCTTTCATGGAGATTTACACTGTGTATGTCATTCTTTCCAGTGAGGGGGGTGCAGAATTTAAGCTATTCAATATTATTTAGAAAATCTTTCAGGTGAGACAAATATTAATTGTATAGCTTTCAGTGAATCTACTTTTGGAGAGAACAATTTAGGTGCTTTCTTAGAAATTATTTTGGTAGTGTTTCAATGTCATCGATGGCTTAGTTTTTTATTGGAAACAGAAATAAAGAACCTTACATGACTGAGGTTCAAGAGTGATTATTTGTTTTCTCATTGCATTACTTGGTTAGATTTTTATGATGCTATAAGACAAAAAGGAGTCCATATATGTTATAGAGAGATTAAAAGCAAATTTTCTAGTACAGTTTAGGAAAACCAGAAAAGCTACAAATAGAGTGTGATTAAGCTTTGCCTCTGGGCTGTAGATTCTTCCAATCAAACATAACCTAATCAGGTCCAAATGAAGTAAACTCTCTAGTCTCTCTTATGTCTTTTCAGTTTTTCCTATAGCAAGTTTTCTTTTTTTGTTGTTGTTGTTTAATCTCAATAAAATTAAATTTAATAGGAAGTTTTGTAGATAGCTTACATTCTCTGTTAGGCTACCTTGGTGATGGACTGCCTCACTTGAAGAGTAAGGATTGATTGGAGCATAGATTTACTTTCATTCTATGTTTTGATTCTTGGTTTTCTTATCTTTAAATATATAACCTACCAGACTTCCCCGTCCATGGGATTTTCCAGGCAAGAGTACTGGCATGGGTTGCCATTGCCTTCTCCAATAATTATGTATAGATATATTCAGATCAGTATCATTGTAAAAGATAGAATGAACAACATAGAGCACAGAAAACAAATGTACCACAGAGTAACTAGTCAATAATTTAAAAAAAAATGTTATAATAGTATTTTATAATACAGAGTAATATAAATTTATTTATACATTAGGCAGTTTGTGAAACAACTGTTTACTTTTTTTTTTTAAGTGGTTATCTATGAGAGCATATTCACATGTTTTCCATCAAAAAAGTTCTCTATTTAGATTTTCAGATACTTCTTTTCTATCATTTTTTTGTGTGTGTTCTCTCACCTGCAATACCTACTCAAACATCTGTACAAACATATATGTTCTGGTATAAAAATTATTCATTGGTCTCAACTATATCTTATTTTCTCTAGGTTTATCAATATTTCCATCATAATTTTAATCTCTTTGATGTGTTTTCCTGAAACTGTAGAAGGATATTTTACATTGTTCTTTATCTCTCTGATACAACATTCCACATTGTTGAATTTGTTCTTTACAATTCAAATGAGAATGCTCCCTTTATTTCTGCATTTTCATTCCTTTTATTCCGTTTGACTATTTTAACAGTTATTCTTATCCATACTCAATTTTTCTTATAATTTGCTGTTCACTTAACTTTTGCATAAAAATTTTTACCTTATTTTACCTTACAGTGAGTTCAAAGAAATGTTTTCCATGTATAAGTATATATATATATGACTATGTGTCAGTGCTTGCATAATTGTATATATAGATACTCACACTATATGCTTATGTATGTAGTGTTAAGAGAAAGTCTTTCAAGTATTAAGGAATAATATTATGGCCTTGGTATTAATAAATGCAGCTCTGCTAATCTGAAATGTGAAACTTGTAAATACAATTTTGCATTAATATTCTGAAATAATTTACCTGATGTTAAGTCACTTCAGTCGTGTCCGACTCTGTGTGACCCCATAGACAGCAGCCCACCAGGTTCCCCTTTCCCTGGGATTCTCCATTCAAGAACACAGGAGTGGAGTGCCATTTCCTTTTCCAGTGCATGAAAGTGAAAAGTGAAAGTGAGGTCACTCAGTCTCAGTTGTGTCCGACCCTCAGCGACCCCATGGACTGCAGCCTTTCAGGCTCCTCCATCCACAGGATTTTCCAGGCAAGAGTACTGGAGTGGGGTGCCATTGCCTTCTCTGAATGTAGTACCTAAGTGACTACAATTCCTGGTATGCAGCCATGTCTTATCTGCAGTCTTGCCTATACTACTTTGATTAAAATCCTTGTGTACAGGGATGCAGAATGCTTTGTGTACTGTTTTCTATTTCCTACACAATTGCTTTCTGAGCGCAATATTTGCCACTTCAGCATAACGTGTATTTTCAAGTAAAGGCACTCAACTCAAACTCCCCTTTCTTTATAATGAGGGGAGAAAAAATTCCATGAGAAAGGCATCTTTTTTATATTAGAAATAAAGTAACCATTTTATCAAGGATATGTTGAGAACAGAAAATTCTGTACATACATGACTTGTTAAGATAGTACTCACCTTCTTTTATTCTTCCCATTTTACTAGCTACTCTAGGTGTTCCCAATTCTTTGGGTCTTTATTTCCTAATGAGGGCTTCTAGGTCATTTAAAATTTCAATTTGTATTATTTTCCTTATTTTAATTGTCTTTTGTTATGGAGACCTAAAAGAAGTAGAGGGAGAAATTTTACTCTTCTACATTACTCTTCAAATAGATGGAGAAAGATGCTTATTGTTTGAGAGACACACTCACTATTCCAGTGTTGCAGTGGGCTAAACTATGACTCAGAGATATTCATGTTTCAAGCCACAGAACCCTTTTCCATGTTAAGGAAATATGTTGCTTTAACATGGAAAAGGGGATTTTGCTGATGTGATTGTATTAAGGGACTTAAAATGAGATGACTATTCTGGATTATATAAGTGGAGTGTAATTACCTGGTGTAATCACAGGTCCTTATAAAGAAAAGAGAGAGGCAAGAGAGTGAGTCAAAGAAGGAAATGTTACCATGAACGCAGAGTTCTATGTCATATGTGAACACAGGCCAAGGAATGATGGCAGTGTCTATAAACTAGGGAAAGCAAATAAATGGACTCTTCCAATGAACTTCTAGAAGGAACACAGCTCTGCCTATCCATTTTTTACTTCTGAGGTCCAGAAGTATAAGATAATATTTTGATGTTACTTTAAGCCATTAAATTAGTTTTTAAAAAAAGTTCCAGTAATAATAGGAAATGTAATACAGATGTTTTGAAATACACCCTTCATAAAGAAGTGGAGACTTCTTTCCTGTATAGCTTGGTCTTACATTTCTAAAATATTACATTTTCCAAAACAATGGGAAAAGTATGTGATATCTGTGAGTAAATTTTTATGTTTGGAAGATCACCCTACTACTTCTAAGCATGATTAATGTACTTATTATGTTTTGAAAGAACTCCATTAGCCTAAGAGTTAATGAAAATTGTTCTGAATGTTTAGCAATAATTTAACTGTCAGTACTCCAGAGTAGTTTTATTTGTTTTATTTAGCACAAGTTTCATCTTGGTCTGTATAATACTCATTTACTTTTCTTTGTGTGTTACTAAAGACATATCAAGATTTTCTAGTTTGAAAATATTTTAAATAGTAAATATAGAAATTATTTATCTAATCACATAAGTACCAATTCATCCATTAAACAGCAATTCAATTAAAACAATCATTGTATCTGACCTCAGGAAGGTAAATCTTAATAAGAGAGTCATTAAACAAGTGTCTATAATTGATGAGTTTTTCAAAAGCAGAAAATAACTAGTTTAGAAGTATTCAGAGGAGATACTCTTGAAGAAGTCAGATTGCTATGATTTACTGCATGTAATTAGCAGCAAAATATTCCAGCAATAAAAAGAAAAGTATCTGAATGTAAGAGATTAACTCCTAAGAGCAATGAGGAGTTACTGAAAATTTTGAACCAGTTAAGTAGTATGATTAATCTTCATCTTTGAAAAGATTATTGTGGTTGCAATTTGAAAAAACTGATGAATCAAGAGTACTCTCAATGCATTGCTTAAACAACAGGACATATTTAATGGAATTCAGCTAGTCTGTGCTTCAGGATTGTTATAATTGATGCAACATTTGTGGTTTTCTTTACTACCACTTTGATAGATTTTCAGAGTAAATGTACCTTCTCTGACCATTCACTTATCACTACTGATGTAACTCACTGACCCAGGTCTTCTTTGCAATTGTTCACTTTCATGCAGAGATGGACCCTGTGATGCAAATGGGAACTAGAAAATCGAACTTATCCAATCATCTCTATAAATAAGGCAGAAGCTGCTAGCAAAAAGGAAACACTGCTTTGTGAAAAGGATATGGGCTTTGTGAGAACTTTTCACTTTCTTTACCATCTGAAACACCAAGTAAGCCTCTTAGCCCTTTTCCACTTTCCACTCTAAGATTATATTATGGTTCTCTGTATCCTGCTTATTTTGAACTTGAAGTTCTGAAATATTCCATTACATATGAAATATTCCAAGTCGAGTACTGTTTATATATACATGTAGGTATTCGAAATCATATGTTTCTCCCCACCTACTTCGAAGGTATAAATTGCTTGCTGATATATCCTGAAATTGTTAATGTGCAGATAAAAATGAAATAATCACATATTATACATTTAGTTGGGAAGACTAGAGATCTCTTCAAGAAAATTAGAGATACACAGGGAACATTTCATGCAAGAATGGGCTCGATAAAGGACAGAAATGGTATGGACCTAACAGAAGTAGAAGATATTAAGAAGAGGTGGCAAGAATACACAGAAGAACTGTTCAAAAAAGATCTTCAAGACCCAGATAATCATGATGGTGTGATCACTCATCTAGAGCCAGACATCCTGGAATGTGAAGTCAAGTGGGCCTTAGAAAGCATCACTATGAACAAAGCTAGTGGAGGTGATGACATTCCTGTTGAGCTATTTCAAATCCTGAAAGATGATGCTGTGAAAATGTTGCACTCAACATGCCAGCAAATTTGGAAAACTCAGCAGTGGCCACAGGACTGGAAAAAGTCAGTTTTCTTTCCAATCCCAAAGAAAGGCATTGCCAAAGAATACTCAAACTACCTCACAATTGCAGTCATCTCACATTCTAGTAAAGTAATGCTCAAAATTCTCCAAGCCAGGCTTCAGCAATATGTGAACAGTGAACTTCCTGATGTTCAAAGTAGTTTTAGAAAAGGCAGAGGAAGCAGAGATCAAATTGCCAACATCTGCTGGGTCATGGAAAAAGCAAGAGAGTTCCAGAAAAACATCTATTTCTGCTTTGTTGACTATGCCAAAGCCTTTGACTGTGTGGATCACAATAAACTGTGGAAAATTCTGAAAGAGATGGGGATACCAGACCACCTGACCTGCCTCTTGAGAAACCTCTATGCAGGTCAGGAAGCAACAGTTAGAACTGGACATGGAACAACAGACTGGTTCCAAATAGGAAAAGGAGTCCGTCAAGGCTGTATATTGTCACCCTGCTTATTTAACTTCTATGCAGAGTACATCATGAGAAACGCTGGACTGGAAGAAACACAAGCTGGAATCAAGATTGCCGGGAGAAATATCAATAACCTCAGATATGCAGATGACACCACCCTTATGGCAGAAAGTGAAGAAGAACTAAAAAGGCTTTTCATGAAAGTAAAAAAGGAGAGTGAAAAAGTTGCTTAAAGCTCAAAATTCAGAAAACTAGGATGATGGCATCTGGTCCCATCACTTCATGGGAAATAAATGGGGAAACAGTGGAAACAGTGTCAGACTTTATTTTTTTGGGCTCCAAAATCACTGCAGATGGTGACTGCAGCCATGAAATTAAAAGATTTTTACTCCTTGGAAGAAAAGTTATAATCAACCTAGATAGCATATTCAAAAGCAGAGACATTACTTTGCCAACTAAGGTCCGTCTAGGCAAGGCTAAGGTTTTTCCTGTGGTCATGTATGGATGTGAGAGTTAGACTGTGAAGAAGGCTGAATGCCGAAGAATTGATGCTTTTGAACTGTGGTGTTGGAGAAAACTCTTGAGTGTCCCTTGGACTGCAAAGAGATCCAACCAGTCCATTCTGAAGGAGACCAGCCCTGGGATTTCTTTGGAAGGAATGATGCTAAAGCTGAAACTCCAGTACTTTGGCCACCTCATGCGAAGAGTTGACTCATTGGAAAAGACTTGTGATGCTGGGAGGGATTGGGGGCAGGAGGAGAAGGGGACGACAGAGGATGAGATGGCTCAGTGGCATCACTGACTCAATGGACGTGAGTCTAAGTGAATTCCGGGAGTTGGTGATGGACAGGGAGGCCTGACATGCTGTGATTCATGGGGTCGCAAAGAGTCGGACATGACTGAGTGACTGAACTGAACTGAACTGAACTGATACATTTAGTTTATTGTCAGGAAAATTATATATTAGTTTTGGGAGCTAGTTAGATATGCCTAATATTTAGAATTTCATTATAGAGTGCCAGGTGCCCCCAAATTGTGATATTATAGACTAATGCTGAGAAAATGGGCAAAATGGTGCCCATAAATGGGCAGCAATTGTAGCTTGAATGCATGGAATCTAAAATGGTTCTGAGAATACAGAATATTTTATTTAAAAGTATATACAATTACAAGATTTTTCTTTCAGCCATAATGAAATTCAATACTCTATTTGAATTCCTAAGAAAAGTAAAAGAGTTGGACATGACTGAGCGACTGAACTGAACTGAACTGAACTGAAGAAAAGTAAATGCAGGAGACCTGAGTTCAATAACTGGATCAAGAAGATCTCCTGGAGAAAGGAATGGCAACCCACTCCAGTATACTTTCCTGGAGAATTCCATGGACAGACCATGGGATTGCAAAGAATTGGACACAACTGGGCAACTAACACAAGAAAAAAAAAATAGATACATTTTCTTTTTCTGTTACTATGGAAAATTTCAAATATCCTAAAATTGAAGTGCAAGTAAAGCCACTTTTCTATCTTATGCTGTTTTTCCTTCTGATATAAAGACATGAATTTCTATTCTTCCAGTGGTCCGTTCACTAAAAATATCTGTGAGGTAAAACATTTCTGTATTTCAGAAATATTGTCTTCAGGTTTTTGATTATTTAAATTTTCTGAAGTCTTTGATTCCTACAATATACTTCCAAGAAAATAGTTTTCCATATCAGTCTGTCCAGAAAAATTGTCTTCTAGTTTGTGACTCTATTCAAGTAATCTTACCTTTATTTTAAAGGCCAATCCAGGCACAATATTCTCAAATGGAAATTGTTCCCATAATCTTTTCTACTTCTAGTATATCCTATACAGATTGATACCATAGCAAGTATAAAACTGTGCCATATTTGTTTTCATGCCCTCCTCCCTCTTTGTTACAATAAGCTTTCTTCAAAACTGTTTCTATATCTCTAATTGCTTTTGTAGTCCTCAAGTGTGTGGAGCATATTTAAGTTCTTAAATAATATTTAGAGCTTTCATCACAGCTCACACTGAAAGTAAATCATACTGTTTCCAATCTGGATTGCACAAATCTTCTATGCACATAAAATATTACAAGGATATTGTTGATGAGCATTAGAACAACATGTACCATATTTCATAGAATAAATAAGCATTGTTTTTATTTGTAGCTTTATATTTTATCCAGTAACATAAAATATTTGATACATGTTAAAAAATAATTTTAGGTACTATTATTATCAACCTTCCTAACACACAGGTCCATAATTATATAAGTATTTATATGTGCATGTGTATAATTTTGCTATGCATATTCTCACATAATACAGGGAGTGTGATGCTTAAGTTTATGCAATAATGATGTTTTTAAAAATGATTCCAGCAAATTACACTATCAGCTATAAGATATAAGATTTTTGCTCCATATCTTTAACTACCCAACCCAAAAAAGAGTGTAATCTTTTGTAGAACTGGCTATAAAACTTTTCATCCCATTCAATGGCTCCAAAGGTCTAGGGTGGTGATTAAGGAAGTATTAAAAAGGCCAGTTTGCTGTCAAACACAAGTTCAGTCCCTTATAATAACATAATACAGCATAATATATCATGTATATTTTTATCTCTATCTCATTATACAGTTCCTAATTGTTTTAAAACTTGGATTAAAGGAGTATATGCAAAATTGTCACCTCGCACTCTGGCACATGTGGTCTTGGCAAGGAAACTTTCAAAAACTGGCAAAAGAAGTGACATTTAGGGGACCAAAATACCTGCTGGTGAGAACTATCCTCTTGGCAGCTGTTTACACAGGCGTGTGCAGACAAGTGAATGTTTGTAACAGGTGCATGTTTGAGCAATGCAAGCTGCACTGGTTGGATCAATAGACTTGTTAAGACCTCTGTGTCCAGTGAACCTCAGCACTTGGCCACAGCTGGCTGTGTAGGTATGGGGGACATGCAAGGTGGTATTTTGATAATTAGAAAAAGTGTCTCTAATGCAAGACAAGGCTCACTGCAAAAGTGACAATTTCTATGTATCAGAATTTCAGATGTTGGTGGATTGAACAATTTTTACTTATTTTATTTCCTCTCTCAGTCAACGATGGCATTCTTGAGTTGAAATTACAAAGGTACTAAAGTTGGTACCGGTTACAGTATATTCTTATGTCACATTTTGACTTTTAAATTATTACTGTCAGACATGGGTAAGCAACACTAGACCACTTCTTTCAAATTGTATTTCTTCTCATTGTATTTTTAACGCTTTTCTATGGAACAGTTCATTATACAAATAAAGGATACATATATTATTACATATGATAATAAAATGACCAGCTTTGAAGTCAGCACAGTTAAGAACAAACATTTCCAAGTAAAAGTTTACATGTGTGCACTGCCCTAGTCTTATCTCTATGCTTGAATTTTACATGTGTCATTTTCTTTTCTTTTTTCAATATTTCAGAGTACCCATGTATATATGTATGCATATCTGATTAATACATCAAGCATTTCCCTCATTTTAGAGTCATAAAATATAACACCATGCTGAAAGTACCATTTAGTGACTAGTTTTTAATTAAATTTCATTTTTAAAATTAATCCATATCATTCTTCCAAATTCAGTTAATTTATTTCCAATCTTTATAGTGTTCCAATTTGTGAGAATATCACAATTCATTTTTTTATTTTTCTGTTGATGGACAATATTTCCAGATATTTTTACTACTGTAAATAAATTTGATAATAAGCATTCTTGAAGGTTTCTCATGTATATGATGAAACTGCTTGTAGGTGTTATATCTAAGAATGTAATTGCTTGATTGAAGGGTGAGTGTATTGAAATATATAAGATATGCCAAATTATTTTTCAAAGTGTTCATAACAAATTATCCTCCAACAACTATAAGTTTTCTTATTCTGTAATCATTAATTTATATTTTTAAACTTCTCTTATTAGGTGTAAAATCTAACATCATTGCTGTCTTAATTTGCATTTTATTACTTCTTAAGAAAGCTGATAATCTTCTTTTTTATATTTTAAATCCAGAACTGGGTTTCCATGTGTGTGAAATATTTATACTCTTTTTAAAAATTATTTATTTTCATATGGAGTCATTACATTCGGCTTATTTTGTTTGCCTAGTTGACTTTGATGTTATTATAGACCCCAGTGGTAAAGAATCCACCTGCTAAAGCAGGAGACATAAGAGACAGAGTACATCCTTGGGTTGGGAAAATCCCCTGGAGGAGGGCTTGGCAATCCACTCCAATATTCTTGCCTGAAGAATCCCATGGACAGGGAAGCCTGTTGGGCTCTATGGGGTTACAAAGAGTCAGACACGACTAAAGCGACTCGGCATACATGAATTTTTTAAGTGTGGTGCCACTATGAATATTCTTATTTCTACTTTTTCTCATTTGCTAAACAAAGTTTTAATTTTAATACATTCTAATTTTCAATCTTATCCAACATAATAATATTTCCTTTATTTACATTTTTTTAACCTTCTGTCATTCATACTAACTTCTTTAATCTATTCAGAACTGATTTTTGTGATGATAAGGTAAGTATCCACATTCTTTTTTCCATATGTTTTCCCTTTTATTAATGTAAATTTTGTTTCTTTGGTGATTTTTGATATAATTTCTGCCATATGTGGTTTCCCTACTTGAGTGTGGTTTTCAAGCTTCTTATTTCAAACTATTAAATTCAACATTTTTTATAAACTCTTTTATTAACCACCATAAAGTATTTATACTTTGTATTTATTTTCCATTCTCTTCTTGGCAAACCCTGTACCTTGCAGGTAATTACAAAGTTAGTGACTGAATGTTTGTGTCCCCTCAAAATTCATATGTTGAAGGTCCAGGCAAGTGTAACTATATTTGAATATAGAGCCTTTAAGAAAGCATTTAAGATTCAATGAAATCATAAAATTTGGGCTCTTACTCATTAGGATGTGTTTTATAAGAGACATCAAACAGAAGTCTAGCTCTTTTCCACATACAAATGCCAAGAAAAACTCCTGTGAGGGCAAAGACAGAAGGAAATCATCAGAAAGCCAGGAAGAGATTCCCCACCAGAAACCAAATCTATTGGATCATAATATGGGGATTCTAGCTTCCAGAACTGTGAGAAAATACAATTTTGTTGTTTAAGCAGAAAATCTGTTGAATTCTGCTATGACAGTTCTAAAAGGCTAAATTAAGTAGATTTATTTCTATTATTTGTTTAATCATTAATTATCCTAACTTGGGCCAGGACCAACAATTCAATAATAAATATATTCTCACAATTGAACATAATTTTCTTGTTAAAAGTACTCTCAGAATGTCCTCATGATTTTACAGAGCAGAAGCTGTGGGTTGGTATCTAATATACTAATGCTACAACTGATTTCTCTGTATTTTCCTTTAAATCAACTTGAGATATTGTGTCAAAATCTCTATTTTAATTAATATCATTATCCTTATTTAATATTATCCTTATAATATCTATCAATATCAGTTACAGATGTAGTGGAATATTTTAATGCCATGGAAGAATTATTTTATCAAGGGTTGCTATATATATATATATATATCTTAGGTCATTAATCTGTTGCTTAAAACTTCCTTTTTGGCAGGGTATTTCCTTGGTTAGTATTGTTGGGTGATATACAAATTAAAACTAAGATGTTTAATTCACTTATTGAAAATAATGAAATATATGTCCCTCTTCTTTTTCTCAGAGAATTTACTGTAGAAACATTTAATTCTGAGTACTTTCTCCAAGTACTCACTACAGCTTTTAAATGTTTATAAAGCTATTTGAAGACCAGATAGACATTTTGTCACCTGTATGACCCAGGAATACCTTCCTTAAAGACCTGGGATCTATCTCTATGAATCATACAGATCAAGGGAATTAGAACCCTCTTCTTTATATCTTCAGGACATTTTTAGTTTATTTTTGTATATGGTGTGAGAAAATGTTCTAATATCATTATTTCAAAAGTAGCTGTCTATATTGTTTGCAAATATTTTCTCCTATTCAGTAGGTTGTCTTTATTGTTTTATTAATGATTTCTTTTGCTATGCAAAAGCTTTTAAGTTTAATTAGGTTCAATTTGTTTATTCTTGCTTTCATTTCCTTTACTTTAGGAGATCTATGGCTCAGAGGTTAAAGCGTCTGCCTCCAATGCGGGAGACACAGGTTCGATCCTTGGGTCAGGAAGATCCCCTGGAGAAGGAAATGGTAACCCACTCCAGTATTCTTGCCTGGAGAATCCCATGGATGGAGAAGCCTGGCAAGCTAC
The DNA here is from genome assembly GCF_032405125.1 of Capricornis sumatraensis. Lineage (NCBI taxonomy): Eukaryota > Metazoa > Chordata > Mammalia > Artiodactyla > Bovidae > Capricornis > Capricornis sumatraensis. Next base: position 53,343,940 of record NC_091080.1, read on the forward strand.
AGTCCATGGGGTCACAAAGAGTCAGACACAACTGAACGACTTCACTCACTCACTCATCTATCTATCTATCTATCTATATATATATATATATATATTTTTTTTTTTTTTTTTTTTTTACTGCAGCACTTTATGTCAAGGAGTGTTCTGCTGATGTTTTCCTCTAGAAGTTTTATAGTATCTGATCTTACATTTGGGTTTTTAATAGATTTTGAATTTCTTTTTCTACATGGTATTACAGACATATGTAAATAGCTCATGAAAATCAGCACAAAAAATACCCAAACAACCCAATTAAAAATGCACAGAAGAACTGAATAGGCATTTATCCAAACAGGGAATATAAATGACCAACAAGCACAAGAAATATACTCAGCATCACTGATCATCAAGGAAATGTAAATCAAAACACAATAAGATACCACCTCAGACAAGTCAGAATGACTATCATCAAAATGAACACAAATAAAAAATATGGCAATGATTTTGAGAAAGGGGAACCCCTGTACACTGTCAGCAGAAATGTACACTTGTGCCACCCTTGTGAAAAACAGCATGGAGTTTTTCAAAAATCTAAAAATAAAACTACCATAAATTGAAGTGAAAGTCACTCAGTCGTGTCTGACTCTTTGCAACCGTATGGACCATATAGTCCATGGAATTCTCCAGGCCAGAATACTGAGTGGGTAGCCTTTCCTTTCTCCAGGGGATCTTCCCACCTCAGGGATCAAACCCAGGTCTCCCACATTGCAAGCAGATTCTTTACCAATTGAGGCACCAGGGAAACCCAAGAATACTGGAGTGGGTAGCCTATCCCTTCTCCAGCAGATCTTCCTGATCCAGGAATTGAACCGGGTCTCCTGCACTGCAGGCAGATTCTTTACCATCTGAGCTACCATATGACTCAGCAATTGTACTTCTGGGTATAGATCTGGAAAAAAAAAAAAACTAATTCGAATTGATATATGCACTTCAAAGTTCATAGCAACAATATTTAAGTTAGCAAGATATGGAAGTAATCTAATGTCCATCAACAGATCAATAAAGAATATGTGGTATATTCTTATAATGGAATACTATTCGGCCATGAAAAGTAAGAAATGCTGCCACTTGCTGCAATATGGAGGGACATGGAAAGAATTATGTTAATAGACATACATCAGACACAGAAAGAAAAATACTATATGATACCACTTATGTTTGAAATCTAAATTTAAAAACAATAATAATAAACAACTGAATATCACACAAAAGAAGCAGGACTATAAATATAGAATACAAACTAGTGGTTACCATCAGAGAATGGGAATTACAAAATATTGAGTGTAAGATAACCTACGATGATATATTGTATAACACAGCAAATCTAGCCAATATTTTTTTTTTTTTAATTTTTAGTTTTTACTTTATTTTACTTTACAATACTGTATTGGTTTTGACATACATTGACATGAATCAGCCACGGGTGTAAATGAGTTCCCAATCCCGAACCCCCCTCCCATCTCCCACCCCATATCATCTCTCTGGATTATCCCCGTGCACCAGCCCCAGGCATCCTGTATCCTGCATCAAATATAGACTGGCGATTCATTTCTTACATGATAGTATACATGTTTCAACGCCATTCCCCCAAATCATCCCACCCTCTCCCTCTCCCTCAGAGTCCAAAAGTCTGCTCTACACATCTGTGATTCTTGCTGTCTCACATACAAGGTCATCATTAACATCTTTCTAAATTCCATATATATGTGTTAGTATACTGTATTGGTGTTTTTCTTTCTGGCTTACTTCACTCTGTATAATCGGCTCCAGTTTCCTCCACCTCATTAGAACTGATTCACATGTATTCTTTTTAATGGCTGAGTAATACTCCATTGTGTATATGTACCACAGCTTTCTTATCTACTCATCTGCTGATGGACATCTAGGTTGTTTCCATGTCCTGGTTGTTATAAACAGTGCTGTGATGAACATTGGGGTACACATGTCTCTTTCAATTCTGGTTTCCTTGGTGTGTATGCCCAGCAGTGGGATTGCTGGGTCATAAAACAGTTCTATTTGCAATTTTTAAAGGAATCTCCACACTGTTCTCCATAGTGGCTGTACTAGTTTGCATTTCCACCAACAGTGTAAGAGGGTTCCCTTGTCTCCACACCCTCTCCAGCATTTATTGCTTGTAGACTTTTGGATCGCAGCCATTCTGACTGGTGTGAAGTGGTACCTCACTGCAGTCTCGATTTGTATTTCTCTAATAATGAGTGATGTTGAGCATCTTTTCATGTGTTTGTTAGCCTTCTTGGAGGCTTCTTTGGAGAAATGTCTATTTAGTTCTTTGGCCCATTTTTTGATTGGGTCGTTTATTTTTCTGGAATTGAGCTGCATAAGTAGCTTGTATATTTTTGAGATTAGTTGTTTGTCACTTGCTTCATTTGCTATTATTTTCTCCCATTCAGAAGGCTGTCTTTTCACCTTGCTTATATTTTCCTTTGTTGTGCAGAAGCTTTTAACTTTAATTAGATCATATTTGTTTATTTTTGCTTTTATTTCCAGAATTCTGGGAGGTGGATCATAGAGGATCCTGCTGTGATTTATGTCGGAGAGTGTTTTGCCTATGTTCTCCTCTAGGAGTTTTGCAGTTTCTGTTCTTACATTTAGATCTTTAATCCATTTTGATTTATTTTTCAATACTTCTAAATAAAATGTAACTTTTAAAAATTGTATTTTTTTTAAGTGTAGTTATATTGGCACAACTTATTGAAGACACTGTCTTTTCTCCATTTCACATTCTTGTCTTTTTTGTCTTAGATTAATTAATCATAGTTGTGTTGGTTTATTTCTGGGCTCTCCATTCTGTTCCACTGATCCATGTGTCTGTTTTTGTCTCATTACCATGCGGTTTGATGACTTTAACTTTGTTGGATATGCCTGCAGTTAGAAAGCATGATACCTCCAGCTTTGGTTTTTTTCTTTCTTCTCAAAATTGCTGTGGTTATTTGGGATATTTTGTGCTTCCATGTAAATTTTAGAATAATTTATTCCGGTTTTCAGAAAAATACCCCTGATATTTTGATAAGAATTGCATTAAATTCGTAGATTGCTCTAGGTAATATGGACATTTTAACAATATTAATTCTAATCCCATTTCCTGTATCATCTTTAATTTCCTGCATCAATGTTTTATAGTTTTCAGAGTATAGGTCAGATATTGTTTACTTCCTTGGTTAAGTTAATTCTTAGGCATATTTTATATAGGATTTTTTCATTATTTGTCTTTCTCAAAGTTCATTATTAGCAAATATAAAAGCAATAGATTTCTGTATATTAGTTCTGTATCCTGCAATTTTACTAAATTCATTCAGTTTAGTTCAGTCACTCAGTAATGTCCTACTCTTTGTGACCCCATGAATCACAGAATGCCAGGCCTCCCTGTCCATCACCAACTCCTGGAGTTCACTCAGACTCATGTCCATCGAGCCAGTGATGCCATCGAGCCATCTCATCCTCTGTCATCCCCTTCTCCTCCCGCCCCCAATCCCTCCCAGCATCAGAGCCTTTTCCAATGAGACAACTCTTCGCATGAGGTGGTCAAATTACTGGAGTTTCAGCTTTAGCATCATTCCTTCCAAAGAAATCCTAGGGCTGATCTCCTTCAGAATGGACTGATTGGATCTCCTTGCAGTCCAAGGGACTCTCAAGAGTCTTCTCCAACACCACAGTTCAAAAGCATCAATTCTTGGGCGCTGAGCTTTCTTCACAGTCCAACTCTCACATCCATACATGACCACAGGAAAAATCATAGCCTTGACTAGATGGATCTTAGTCGGCAAGATAATGTCTTTGCTTTTGAATATACTATCTATGTTGGTCATAACTTTTCTTCCAAGGAGTAAGCGTCTTTTAAATTCATGGCTTCAGTCACCATCTGCAGTGACTTTGGAGCCCCAAAAAATAAAGTCTGACACTGTTTCCACTGTTTCCCCATCTTTTTCCCATGAAGTGATGGGACCAGATGCCATGATCTTCATTTTCTGAATGTTGAACTTTAAGCCAACTTTTTCACTCTCCTCTTTCAGTTTCATCAAGAGGCTTTTTAGTTCCTCTTCACTTTCTGCCATAAGGGTGGTGTCATCTACATATCTGAGGTTATTGATATTTCTCCCAGCAATCTTGATTCCAGCTTGTGTTTCTTCCAGTCCAGCATTTCTCATGATGTACTCTGCATATAAGTTAAATAAGCAGGGTGACAATATACAGCCTTGATGTACTCCTTTTCCTAGCATATTGGACACCTAATGACCCAGGGAGTTCCCCTTCCAGTATCCTACCATTTTGCCTTTTCATACTGTTCATGGGGTTCTCAAGGCAAGAAAACCAAAGTGGTTTGCCATTCACTTCTCCAGTGGACCACATTCTGTCAGACCTCTTCACCATGACCCATCTTGGGTGGCCCCACATGGCATGGATTAGTTTCCTTTAGTTAGACAAGGCTGTGGTCTGTGTGATCAGAATGGCTAGTTTTCTGTGATTATGGTTTCAGTGTGTCTGCCCTCTGATGCCCATTCACAACACCTACCGTCTTACTTGGGTTTCTCTTACCTTGCACGTGGGTTATCTCTTCATGGCTGTTCCAGCAAAGCACAGCTGCTGCTCCTTCCCTTGGACGTGGGGTATCTCTTCACCCTACCCCTCCTGACTTTGAATGTGGTGCTGCCCCTCTCTTCTGGCTCCCCTGACCTCGGGCTTGTTGTAGCTCCTCCTGGTCACCTACCTGACCTTGGGTATGCAGTAGCTTGCCTCGGCCACTGCCCCTGACCTCAGATGTGGGACAGCTCCTGTCGGTCACCACCCCTGACCTCGAGTACTGGGTAGCTCATCTAGGCCGCTACCCCTGACATCAGATGTGGGGTAGCTCCTCTTGGTCACTGCCCCTGACCTTGGACGTGGTGTAGCTCCTCTCGGCTGCTACAGAATTCATTACTTCTGTTTATTTTAATAGAGTGTTGGTGGGGACTTTGGAGTGTTCTCTATATATTACCATATATATATATATATATATATATATATATATATATATATATATATATATATATATATATATATATATATATAAATGCAAACAGTGTCATTTTTTAAATCTTCCCTTTCAGTGTGATGCTTTTTATTTCTTTTCCTTGCTTGATTGCTGTGCTTAAGACTTTCAATACTATGTTAAAAAGAAGTGCTCAGCTTGAGCATCCTCATCTTCTTGATTTGAGAATGTTGAGTATAATGTTGGCTGGGTTAGCAGATTTGTCATAAATGGCACACTATTATGTTCAGATATGTTCCCATGATACCCACTTTAATGAGTTTTGTCATAAATAGATGTTGAATTTTGTCAAATACTTTTTATGCATCTATTGAAATGATCAACTTGTTTTTATCCTTCTTTTTGTTATTGTGGTATAATACATTGATTGGTTTGAAAATACAGAATCATCCTTGCATTCTTCCAATAAATTCCATTTATTCATGGTATATGACCATTTTTACATATTGGATTTTTTTGATAATATACTGAGGACTTTTGCATTTTTATCAGAATAAAGGTCTGCAATATTTTCTGTAATATCTATGACTGAGAAGTTCTTTAGCTCTCCTTCAATTCTAATTGATAATCTTGTTGAATAGAGCACCCTAATTTGCAGATTTTTCCATTCACCTTTTTCCTTGTATCATGACACTCCTTTCTAGCCAGCAAGATTGCTCCAGAAAAATTAACTGATAACATTTTGGGAATTCATTTTTATACAACTCTGTTTTCTCTTGCTGCCGTTAGAGTTATCTCTTTATCTTTAACATTTGCCATTTCAACTATATTTCTTAGTTTGAACTTGTTTAGGTTCATCTTTTTTGGGGACCCTCTGTGTTTTCTCTACTTGGATATCTGTTGCCTTTGGCATCTTTGGGAAGCTTTCAGTCATAATTTCATCAAATGCACTTTCAACTCCTTTCTCTCTTATCCTTCTTGGACCTCAATAATGGAAACATTGCTTGATGCTATCATAGAGATCCCTTAATCTATTTTCATTTTATTTGTTTTTCTTTTTTACCCTTCTGTGGATGATTCCCATTATTCTATCTTCCAGATCACTTATGTATTCTTCTGCATCACCTAGTCTGTTAATTCTTCCTTTTTTTTTTTTTTCCTATTTATTTATTTATTTTTTACTTTACAATGCTGTATTGGTTTTGCCATACATCAACATGAATCTGCCATGGCTGTACATAAGTTCCCACTCCTGAACCCTCCCTCCCACGACCCTCCCCATACCGTCCCTCTGGGTTATCCCAGTGCACCAGCCCCAAGAATCCTGTATACTGCATCAAACCTAGACTGGTGATTTGTTTCTTATATGATATTATAAATGTTTCAATGCCATTCTTCCTAAGTTTATTTTAACTTCAGATATCATATTCTTAAGTTTTCTTTTTCTTTTTTAATATTTTCTAGTTTCTTGTTAAAAGTTACTACTTCCTTGTATTCATCTATTATTTTCTCTAATTCAATTGACATGTTCATTACTAATGCTTGGAGCTTTCTTTCTGACAAATTATTTCCGTTTTATTAGTTGTTTTTTTCAGGGGTTTTCTGTTCTTTGAATTGAAAAAAAAAATTCGTTTGTCTTCTCTTTTTGCTTAACTTTCTCCATCTCTATGAAATCAGGAAAAACAGTTACCTAGTCTTGCCTTGAAAGAGTTTATCATGTCAGAATGAATCCAACAGTCTACAAAACCAGTGGTTTTGGTGGAAGAACTGGATCTGATCTGGTCATGAGTTACATCTTCCCACAGGGTATGCTGGCAGTTATCACCTTGGTAGGACATGGCCTAAAGACTGAGGGACTAGATCCAGAACCAGGGTTTCTCCTCTGCTCAGTGGCCAACACCAACCAGTTGGGGGCAAAAGCAGGTCGCAAGCTGCTGAAACAGAAGTCCTTAAGGTTGAGCTAAGTTGGCTTTGTTCCAGAGTTGGCTTTGTTCCAGAATATATGCTGTTTCCCTCTCCCAGCATGGGCCCCTTCCCCCCAGAAATAAGTGATGCTGTAACAAGGTGTTCAGTGTGGGTCAGGGCAAGAGCTGTGGTGGTCTTGGCCCCAGTCACAGTTCTAGACTGTTCTGAATAGACTGCCTCCATAAATGTCAGTAATATCTCCCCCCTCACTGTTCAGATGCCATTCCAGATATGGTCTGAGCTGCTGTATTCCTCACAACTGAGTTCCCCTCATTCCTGATCCCACTCTACTGTGGAGTCACATCACAGAGCAAGCAGGGCTGGAATGGGTGCCCAGCTCAGGCTGAGGCCTACACCTGGGTGATTGCAGAAAAAAACAGCCAGAGTTTCCTGCTGTTTCAATCTGCTTTCCTCCAGCTTTGTGTAGATAGTAAGCAAATGTATTCACACTCTTCATAAGTGAAGTTTAGGTTTTTAGAGTTGTCCTGTCAGTCCACTGGTTTTCAAACCAGCGAAGAGTGCTCCTCTTTCCAGTGTCCAACCCCAGAGCTAGGGTGCCCAATATGTGACTCAAGACACTCATTCCCCACGGAGATCTCTACCCATGTAATGCTCTTTTTCTTCTGTCCCTCCTTCTAGGGACACAGGCCCATACCTGGTCACTTCTCTTCCTAGCAGGTTCCCTATAAATCTTTCTTACAACTTTGGTTGTTTAAGTCTTTCTGCAAATCTCTAATTAGTTTTCAGTTAGAATTTTCCCACATATAAAGCTGTTTTTGATGTGTTCATGGGGAGAAGTGAGCTCCACATCCTTTTACTCAACAAGATTGATCTTCTTCTCTATAGCTGAATTTTTAATCAAAATGAAAAATCTTTAGTTGTATTGATGAGTTTAATCTAACCATATTTGTTTTTATTTCTGATTTAATTTTTATGATCACCTAAATTTATTTTTTCTACTTATCTCAGATATTATGCTTCCTTTCAACATTTTCCCTTTATTGAGGAACACTATATTTTCTCTTCTTTTCTCATAACTCTCAAATTTTCTATTTTATTCTTATAGGCTTTTTTTTTCTTATCAATAATTACCCTTGAAATTTTACTATGTTGACTCGAATCTAATGTTTATTAAATTTACTCCTTTCCTTACAAATGTAAATACCTTAGAGAACATTAATATCAATTGACTTCAAGCTGATTTATATGCTGATATCATCCAGTATTTTCTATTCTTTCTAATTAAACATTATTATTATACATTCCTCATTGTGGTGTTCAAGCTTCTCATGGTAGTGGCTTCTTTTGTTGCAGAATAGGCCCTAGGTGCACAGGCTTTGGTGGTTGTGGCACACAGGCTCAGTAGTTGTGGTATGAGGACTCAGTAGTTGTGACTCATGGATTCAAGGGGGTGTGCTCAGTAGTTGTTCACAGGCTTTGTTGCTATGAACCATGTGTAATTTTCCTGGACCAGGGATTGAACGAGTGTCCCATGTACTGGCAGGTGGATTCTTATCCATTTTGCCCCCAGGAAATTCCAGGATAATTTTTATATCACATTGTTTAGTAATGTTAATGCCTACCATCCCTTCTTATATTTTTGATTTTTAAACTGTGATATTTCCTTTCTTCTTGTGAAAGTAAAATTCTGCTGCTGATATGCACCAACCATGGTTTTTATGAAGATGTACTAATATTTCCAATGTACTGAAAAGAGTCATATATGGTAGAAAAGTGAAAACTAAAAGGTTAAAATATTCAGTTAAACTAATCTGAATGAAGGAGGACTCAGTTAAGTCTATGAAAGTAAAGAACCTTATTCATTTTGGTCCCTAATGAATCCTAATTTGAACCCCAATCACATGAAAGATACTTGAATATCATGAAGCGTACTTAAATATATCATATGCTCAATAATTTTTCAATGATGTAATGCACGATCATGTAGAATTAGAAACTTTAAATCACGATCATTTTTACAGCAGGAAAACGATGTTTAGAATAGGATACATGTGCTAATATTGTAATAGTAAAGTTGCGCAATGACAAAAGAATTCGAAAGCTGGGGAAAGGAATATTTGAAAGAAATTAAACAAAGTTGTTGTCACTACCTAGAACTTGTGAGCCGTGTCTCTGTAAATATAAAAATTCACTTCACTGTGGAAATCAGTAGTAGATGATTCTCTAATAGGAACAAATATGGGGATATGAAAGAATTTTTTATTTAAGCACATCTAATAGATGGTTATTGCAGCCATGAAATTAAAAGATGCTTACTCTTTGAAAGAAAAGTTATGACCAACCTAGATACCATATTCAAAAGCAGAGACATTACTTTGCCAACTAAGGTCCATCTAGTCTATGGTTTTTCCTGTGGTCATGTATGGATGTGAGAGTTGGACTGTGAAGAAGGCTGACTGCTGAGAATTGATGCTTTTGAATTGTGGTGTTGGAGAAGACTCTTGAGTGTCCCTTGGACTGCAAGGCAAACAACCAATCCATTTTGAAGAGGATCAGCCCTTGGATAACTTTGGAAGGAATTATGCTAAAGCTGAAGCTCCAGTACTTTGGCCACCTCATGCGAAGAGCTGACTCATTGGAAAAGACTCTGATGCTGGGAGGGATTTGGGGCAGGCAGAGAACAGGACCACAGAGTATGAGATGGCTCCATGGCATCACTGACTCGATGGATGTGAGTCTGAGTGAACTCTGGGATTTGGTGATGGACAGGGAGGCCTGGCGTGCTGTGATTCATGGGGTCACAAAGAGTTGGACATGATTGAGCAACTGAACTGAACTGAACTGAACTGAACTGAATAAGTTGAAGTGGTTTGCCTTTTCCTTCTCCAGTGGACCACATTCTGTCAGACCTCTCCACCATGACCCGCCCATCTTGCATGCTTTGAGAGCCCAATGAACAGTATGAAAAGGCAAAATGATAGAATACTGAAAGAGGAACTCCCCAGGTCAGTAGGTGCCTAATATGCTACTAGAGATCAGTGGAGAAATAACTTCAGAAAGAATGAAAGGATGGAGCCAAAACAAAAACAATACCCACTTGTGGAAGTGACTGGTGATAGAAGCAACATCTGATGCTGTAAGAGCAATATTGAATAGGAACCTGGAATGATAGGTCCATGAATCAAGGCAAATTGGAAGTGGTCAAACAGGAGATGGCAAGAGTGAGCATCAACATTCTAGGAATCAGTGAACTAAAATGGACTAGAATGGGTGAATTTAACTCAGATGACCATTACATCTACTACTGCAGGCAGAAATCGCTCAGAAGAAATGGAGTAGCCTTCATGGTTAACAAAAAATTCCAAAATGCAGTACTTGGATACAATCTCAAAAATGACAGAATGATCTCTCTCGTTTTCAAGGCAAATCATTCAATATCACAGCAATCCAAGTCTATGCCTCAACCAGTAAAACTGAAGAAGCTGAAGTTGAACAGTTCTATGAAGACCTACGAGAACTTTTAGAATTAACACACAAAAAAGATGTGCTTTGCATTATCAGTTCAGTTCAGTTCAGTCACTCAGTCGTGTCTGACTCTTTGTGACCCCATGAATCGCAGCATGTCAGGCCTCCCTGTCCATCACCATCTCCTGGAGTTCACTCAGACTCATGTCCATCGAGTCCGTGATGCCATCGAGCCATCTCATCCTGGGTCATCTTCTTTTCCTCCTGACCCCAATCTCTCCCAGCATCAAAGTCTTTTCCAATGAGTCAACACTTCACATGAGGTGGCCAAAGTACTGGAGTTTCAGCCTTAGCATCATTCCTTCCAAAGATATCCTGAGGTTGATCTCCTTCAGAATGGACTGGTTGGATCTCCTTGCAGACCAAGGGACCCTTAAGAGTCTTCTCTAACACCACAGTTAAAATGCATCAATTCTTCGGTGCTCAGCCTTCTTCACAGTCTAACTCTCACATCCATACATGACCACAGGAAAAACCATAGCCTTGACTAGATGGACCTTAGTCGGCAAAGTAATCTCTCTGCTTTTGAATATACTATCTAGGTTGATCATAACTTTTCTTCCAAGGAGTAAGCGTCTTTTAATTTCATGGCTGCAGTCACCATCTGCAGTGATTTTGGAGTCCAAAAAAAAATAAAGTCTGACACTGTTTCTACTGTTTCCCCTTATATTTGCCATGAAGTGATGGGACCAGATGGCATGATCTTCGTTTTCTGAATGTTGAGCTTTAAGCCAACTTTTTCGCTCTCCTCTTTCTCTTTCATCAAGAGGCTTTTTAGTTTCTCTTCACTTTCTTCCATAAGGGTGGTGTCATCTGCATATCTGAGATTATTGATATTTTTCTCTGTAATTTTTATTCCAGTTTGTGTTCCTTCCACTCCAGCGTTTCTCATGATGTACTCTGCATATAAATTAAATAAGCAGGGTGACAATATACAGCCTTGACATTCTCCTTTTCCTATTTGGAACCAGCCTGTTGTTCCATGTCCAGTTCTAACTGTTACTTCCTGACCTGCATACAGATTTCTCAAGAGGCAGATTAGGCGGGCTGGTATTCCCATCTCTTTCAGAATTTTCCACAGTTTCTTGTGATCCACACAGTCAAAGGCTTTGGCATAGTCAATAAAGCAGAAATAGATGTTTTGTTTTGTTTTTCTGGAACTCCCTTGCTTTTTCCATGATCCAGCAGATGTTGTCAATTTGATCTCTGCTTCCTCTGCCTTTTCTAATACAAGCTTGAACATCAGGGAGTTCATGGTTCATGTATTGCTGAAGTCTGGCTTGGAGAATTTTGAGCATTACTTTACTAGCATGTGAGATGAGTGCAATTGTGCAGTAATTTGAGCATTCTTTGGCATTGCCTTTCTTTGGAATTGGAATGAAAACTGACCTTTTCCAGTCCTGTGGCCACTGCTGAGTTTTCCAAATTTGCTGGCATATTGAGTGCAGCACTTTCACAGCATCATCTTTCAGGATTTGAAATAGATCAACTGGAATGCCATCACCTCCACTACCTTTATCCATAATGATGCTTCCAAGGTCCACTTGATTTCACATTCCAGGATGTCTGGCTCTAGATTAGTGATCACATCATCATGATTATCTGGGTCATGAAGACTTTTTTGTACAGTTCTTCCATGTATTCTTGCCACCTCTTCTTAATATATTCTGCTTCTGTTAGGTCCATACAATTTCTGTACTTTATCAAGCCCATCTTTGCATGAAATGTTCCCTTGGTATCTCTAATTTTCTTGAAGAGATCTTTAGTCTTTCCCATTCTGTTTTTTTCCTCTATTTCTTTGCATTGATTGCTGAAGAAGGCTTTCTTATCTCTTCTCACTATTCTTTGGAACTCTGCATTCAGATGCTTATATCTTTCTTTTTCTCCTTTGCTTTTCACCTCTCTTCTTTTCATAGCTATTTTAAGGCCTCCCAGACAGCCATTTTGCTTTTTTGCATTTTTTTCCATGGGGATGGTCTTGATCCCTGTCTCCTGTACAATGTCACGAACCTCATTCCATAGTTCATCAGGCACTCTATCTATCAGATCTAGACCCTTAAATCTATTTCTCACTTACATTGTATAATCATAAGTGATTTGATTTAGGTCCTACCTGAATGGTCTAGTGCTTTTCCCTACTTTCTTCAATTATAGGGGATTGGAATGCAAAAGGAGGAAGTCAAGAAACACCTGGAGCAACAGGCAAACTTGGCCTTGGAATATGGAATGAAGCAGGGCAAAGGCTAATAGAGTTTTGCTAAGAGAATGCACTGGTAATAGCAAACACCCACTTCCAAAAACACAAGAGAAGACTACACATGAACGTCACCAGATGGTCAACACTAAAATCAAATTGATTATATTCTTTGTAGTCAAAGATGAAGAAGCTCTATTCAGTCAGCTGAATAAGACTGGGAGCTGACTGTGGCTCAGATCATGAGCTCTTTATTTCCAAATTAAGATTTAAGTTGAAGAAAGTAGGGAAAACCACCAGACTATTCAAGAATGACCTAAATCAAATCCATTATGATTATTCAGTGGAAGTGAGAAATAAATTTAAGGGACTAGAATTGATAGATAGAGTGCTTGATGAACTATGGACTGAGGATCGTGACATTGTACAGGAGACAGGAATCAAGAATTTCCCCATGGAAAAGAAATGCAAAAAAGCAAAATGGCTGTCTGGGGAGGGCTTACAAATAGCTGTGAAAAGTATAGAAGCGAAAAGCAAAGGAGAAAAGGAAAGATATAAGCTCTGAATGCAGAGTTCCAAAGAATAGCAAGAAGAGATAAGAAAGACTTCCTCAGTAATGAATGCAAAGAAATAGAGAAAAACAATAGAATGGGGAAGACTAGAGATCTCTTCAAGACAATTAGAGATACCAAGGGAATATTTCATGCAAAGATGGGGTCGATAAAGGACAGAAATGGTATGGATCTAACAGAAGTAGACAATATTAAGAAGAGGTGGCAAGAATACACAGAAGAACTGTACAAAAGAGATCTTCATGACCAAGATATCACGATGGTATGATCACTCACCTAGAGCCAGACATCCTGGAATGTGAAGGCAAGTGGGCCTTAGGAAGCATCAACTATGAACAAAGCTAGTGGATGTGATGGAATTCCAGTAGAGCTATTTCAAATCCTGAAAGATGATGCTGTCAAAGTGCTGCACTCAACATACCAGCAAATTTGGAAAACTCAGCAGTGGCCACAGGACTGGGAAAGGTCAGTTTTCATTACAATCTCAAAGAAAGGCATTGCCAAAGAATGCTCAAATTATCACACAATTGCAGTCATCTCACATTCTAGTAAAGTAATGCTCAAAATTCTCCAAGCCAGGCTTCAGCAATACATGAACCGTGAATTTCCAGATGTTCAAGCTGGTTTTAGAAAAGGTGGAGGAGCCAGAGATCAAATTGCTAACATCCACTAGATCATCAAAAAAGCAAGAGAGTTCCAGAAAAAGATCTATTTCTGCTTTATTGACTATGCCAAAGCCTTTAACTGTGTGGATCACAATAAACTGTGGAAAATTCTGAAAGAGATGGGAGTACCAGACCATTGGACCTGCCTCTTAAGAAACCTATATGCAGCTAGAAAGCAACAGTTAGAACTGGACATGGGACAACAGACTGGTTCCAAATAGGAAAAGGAATACATCAAGGCTGTATATTGGTACTTTGCTTATTTAAGTAATATGCAGAGTACATTATGAGAAACGCTGGGCTGGAAGAAGCACAAGCTGGGATCAAAATTGCAGGGAAAAATATCAATAACCTCAGATATGCAGACGACACCACCCTTACGGAAGAAAGTGAAGAGGAACTAAAAAGCCTCTTGATGAAAGTGAAAGAGGAGAGTGAAAAAGTTGGCTTAAAATTCAACATTTAGAAAGTGATGATTATGGCATCCGGTCCCATCACTTCATGGGAAATAGATGGGGAAACAATGGAAACAGTGTCAGACTCTTTTTGGGGGGTGGTGGCGGTGCTCCAAAATCACTGTAAATGGTGACAGCAGCCATGAAATTAAAAGCTGCTTACTCCTTAGAAGGAAATTTGTGACCAACCTAGATAACATATTGAAAAGCAGCGACATTACTGGTTTTTCCAGTGGTTATGTATGGATGTTAGAGTTGGACTGTGAGGAAAGCTGAGCATAGAAGCATTGATGCTTTTGAACTGTCATGTTGGAGAAGACTTCTAAAAGTCCCTTGGACTACAAGGAGATCCAACCAGTCCATTCTGAAGGATATTAGCCCTGGGTGTTCTTTGAAGGCAATGATGCTAAAGCTGAAACTCTAGTACTTCGGCCACCTTATGCGGAGGGTTCACTCATTGGAAAAGACTTTGATGCTGGGAGGGACTGGGGGTGGGAGGAGAAGGGGATGACAGAGAATGAGATTGCTGGATGGCATCACCAACTCAATGGACGTGAGTTTGAGTGAACTCCAGGAATTGGTGATGGACAGTGAGGCCTGGAATGCTGCGATTCATGAGGTCGCAAAGAGTCGGACACGACTGATCGACTAGACTGAACTTAACTGAACTGAACTGAATAAGTTGAAGCAGGGCTTCTCTGATAGCTTAAACAGTAAAGAATCTGCCTGCAATGCAAGAGACCTGGGTTTGATCCCTGGGTTGGTAAGATCCCCTGAAGAAGGAAATGGTGTCCAACTCCAGTATTCTTGCCTGGAGAATCCCATGGACAGAGGGGCCTGCCAGGTTACAGTCCACTGGATTGCAAAGAGTCAGACGTGACTAAGCGATTAACACTTTCACCCTTTCAATAAGTTGACGCAATTTCACAGCAATAAGCTCTAACAACAGCCAATGCCACAAGGAACTAAAATGCCTCAGGGACATGTTGAGTATGAGAGTAACACTGTGAAGAATGAATGTTTTGTTGGAGGATAGCTTGTTGCAGATATGTGGTGCTCTGTAAGAGAAAGAAAGTTTTCACCAGATAGAATTCATAATGAGTTAAAAACATGTTGTCAAGGTAGATAAAGCGATAGCGGTAAGTATATGATTTTAAATATGTTGGATGAGGAAGAAAATAGCTTCAAGACCTGATGATTTGGGCCTATCAGAATAAATTTCTAAATAAAGTAAGTAAGACATTCAGTACATGATATGGATAACACCCTTCCTCCTCTTCACAGCACTGTCCCTTAACTGATAGAAGAGAACTTTTAATCAATTTAAGGTCTGAAAGAATTATATCCACTGTGATGGTTAATTTTATGTGCCAACATGACTGAGCCAGAGAACACTAATAACATAGTCATATATTATTATGGATGTTTCTGTGAGGATGTTTTTTTGATTAGATTAATATTGAATCTGTGGTATGGGTGTTTTAAGACTCAGTTATAGTGCCAGTTAGGTGTCAATATCTTGCAGAACTGGGGCTGGGTTCTTGAAGAGGCTCTATGTGCTCTGAGTTAGTGTCCAATATATGGTGCTGTTTATCAGGCAGCCAACATTCACAGATACAGTAGTGAAATGGGAGAATGGGAGTTGCATTCCTTACTATAATCTCCAGCCACCCACTAGCAAAATATTTGCTTCCTGTCCCTGTGATCTTATTCTCCACTGGTCTAGAGGTCATGGTTCCAATGGAAAAACTTATTCCACTAGCAAGCACAAAAATTATTCTACTGAATTAGAGATTAAGACTACCATCCAGCCATTCTTTACATCTCTAAATCAAAAGGTAACATGGGAGTTATGGTATTGGCTGGGGTAAATCATTCTGAGTATAAGTGAAAAATGGATTGCTGCTCCACAACAGAAATAAGGAAGATTATGCCTGGAATATAGATTTCTTGGTGGGTCTTTCAGTATTTTACCATGTCCTGTGATTAAAATCATTGTAAAACTACAGTA
Source organism: Capricornis sumatraensis (assembly GCF_032405125.1). Taxonomy (NCBI): domain Eukaryota; kingdom Metazoa; phylum Chordata; class Mammalia; order Artiodactyla; family Bovidae; genus Capricornis; species Capricornis sumatraensis. The sequence goes on from NC_091080.1 coordinate 53,360,314, forward strand.
CTCCTGTCCAGACAGGTCTACTACTGTTAAGGAATGAAGGTTTAGGTGGTTACACCAGGTAAAAGACCATACCAGCTTAGGCACTTGCTGAAAGCAATGGAAACACAGGAAGAGTAGCAAAAGATAGCTATAAACACCACTTATGATCATGGCACCAGTAACAGAAATAAGGATCATAATAATTATGAATTTTTTTTGTTTATTTCATTATGAACATGTGATGTATATATGCATATATATATACATTTATATACATGTTTGTGTATTTGTGTGATATGCATGTGATATGTATTTTATATATAGTTATACATACAAGTACTAATAGATGCAAATATTTCTGTTTTCTCCCTTTTTTAATCCCCTATGATTGAGGGCAGGAGGAGAAGGGGACGACAGAGGATGAGATGGCTGGATGGCATCACTGACTTGATGTGTGTGTGTCTGAGTGAACTCCAGGAGTTGGTGATGGACAGGGAGGGCTGGCGTGCCACAATTCATGGGGTCGCAAGGAGTTGGACATGACTGAGCGACTGAACTGAACTGAACATGTAACATAAGGTGTATTGATTTTATATCATAGTCTTAAGTACTGGTTTCACAGGTGGCTCTAGTGGTAAAGAACGTGCCTGCCAATGCAAGAGACATAGGAGGTTCAGATTCAGTCCCTGGGTCTGGAAGATTCCTTGGAGGAGGGCATGGCAACCTATTCCAGTATTCTTGCCTGGAAAATCCCATGGAAATAGGAGCCTGGTGAGCTATGGTCCATAGGGTCACAAAGAGTCAAACACAACTGAAGTGACTTACTATTCACACATGCAATTTTACATTATGGCATGTTCATTATGGGATATCAAGAATAATAAACATCATTCAAGGAGTTTTCATCTTCTGGGCAAAGAGTATGGTTTCTGTTATATGCAGAATAGATGTATCATATTAGCTGCAGGTATGACTTTGTTATTTTCTTCATTTGGAGATTAAATATGGTTTAAGGAGAAGCATTTGGGTGCCATGTTGACAGGGGTTGCCGGGCCGTGGTTTTCAAACAAGTAGTCAAACATTAATCTCGATGTTTCTGTGAAGATTTCATTTTTTTTAATGTGAATATATTTAAATTGGTGGACTTTGAATGAAGCAGATTATTCTCTATAATGTGAGTAGGCCTCATGAAATCTATTTGAAGGTCTCAGCAGAACAAAAGACTGACCTCTCTCAAGCAAGACAAAATTAGGCCAGCATATGGCCTTTGGACTTGAACTGTAACATTAGTTGTTACCTATGTCTTTGGCTTGACTGACTCTGACTCTTTAACTACAGTTGCCCTGCTGTCAAGCCGTCTAGTCTACCTTGCAAAATTTGGACTTGAAAGCCTTCACAGTAGCATCATTCAATTTCTTAAAATAACACTTCTCTCTCTCTCTACGTATATTTGTGTACACACACACACACACACACACACACACACACACACATATATATATATATATATATATATATATATATATATATATATGTATGTATGTATGTATGTATACTAATGTAGCCATTGTGGCAGAACCACAGCCTAGCTTGCTTATACTGAATGAAAAACACAATTTTATAACTTTTAGCTCTTTTCTCACAAGTAAATCTTATTATTAACGATTTGAGGAACATTTACAAGCAAGCAACTCTTATGGATGAATAAAGAGGCTGAGTTTAAGGAGGCAAAAGGAACAGAGAGAAAAAGAAACAGAGACAGTGAGATTAAAAAAAGTAAAAACATATGAGAATGTGACACTAATAGCTCAGCAACGAGATCAGAGTACAATTCAATAAATATAACCTCTATTATCATAATCATTATCCACTGCAATTGTAATTGAATACAGAAAAGAAGCATACCAAAGGAGAAAATTAGACACCCTGTGGCTATGTTGACTAAGAAGTGCTCAATCATGAGAGAGCTGAATTTGAGTTGTATCTTTCTCTTTTGCTGTATAATTCATCACAAGAATGTGAAAAAAAAAACACACACACAAAAAAACAAAAGAAAATCTTGTTCTTTTAAAGACCAATTTGATAATATTTCTACTGATTGCTATCTCATATATATAAATAAATCAACACTGAAAATTCTTTCTGCTTTGCAAAACAAACAACTCTATAAGTATGCAGCTCAATTTGCAATCAGAACCTTAATGCTATAACTTGACTTAAATTTCATTTTATTTCATGTGAGTTTAATCTTCAGTGACTCTAAGTGAGTCTACTCTTCAATGCTTCTAATCTTCAGTGACTCTAAAAGATAACTTCAGTCATCTTCGTAACTCTAAAAAATAACTGAGGACCTCTTATAACATGTTGCTTTTTCTTATAACTCTTATAATTGTTTTATCTATATTGTCTTAGTTGAAATTAAATTATGTAAGCAACAATAACTCCAATAGTATACCAGTTACTATGTAGAAGTCAAAACCAAGGAATTCTAGATAATGACTAGTTAGCCTCAACAAGCCTAAATTAGACACACAAAAAGGTATACTGTTGTTGTTGTTTAGTCCCTAATTTCTGACCAACTCTTTGGCACGTCATGTACTGCTGCATGCCATGGTTCTCTGTCCTCCACTATCTCCTGGAGTTTAGTAAAATTCATGTCCATTGAGTCTGTGATGCTATCTAACCATCTCATCTTCCGCCATTTCCACTCATTTTGCCTTCAACATTTCCCAGCACCAAGGTCTTTTCTAATAAGTCAGCTCTTCACATTAGGTGGTCAAAGTATTAGAGCTCAAGCTCTAGTATCAGTCCTTCCAATGAATATTCAGGACTGATTTCCTTTAGGGTTAACTGGTTTGATCTCCTTGCAGTCCAAGGGATTCTCAAGAGTCTTCTCCTACACCACAATTCAAAAGTATCTATACTTCAGCACTCAGTTTTCATTATGGTCCAGTTCTCATCCATACACAACTACTGGAAAAAACATAGCTTTGACTATAAGGACTTTTGTCAGCAAAGTGATGTCTCTGCTTTTAGTATGCTATTTAGGTTTGTCATAGTTTTCCTTCCAAGGAGGAAGCCTCTTTTAATTTCAAGTCTCAAGTCAGCATCCACAGTGATTTTGGAGCCCAAGAAAATAAAATCTGTCACTCCTTCCTTTTTTTCCCCTTTATTTCCCTGAAGTGATGAGACTGGATACCATTACCTTAGTTGTTTGAACGTTGAGCTTCAAGCCAGTTTTTTCACCCTCCTCTCTCATCCTCATCAAGAAGCTCTTAAGTTCCTCTTTACTTTCTGCCTTTAGAGTGTTATCTGAAGTTGTTGATATTTCTCTTGAGAATCTCGATTCCAGCTTGTGATTCATCCAGCCCAGCATTTCACATGATATCCTCTGCATATAAGTTAAATAAACAGAATGACAATATTCAGCCTTGTCATAGTCTTTTCCCAGTTTTGGACCAATCAGTTGTTCATGTCTGGATCTAACCATTGCATCTTGACCTGATACAGATTTCACATGAGAGAGGTAAGGTGGTCTGGTGCTCTCATCTCTAAGAAATTTCCAGTTAGTTGTGCTCCACATAGTCTTTCCTGGTAGCTCAGTAGTAAAGATTCTGCCTGCCAATGCAGGAGATGCAGGAGACATGGGTTCAATCCCTGGGTTGAAAATATCCCCTGAGGAAGGAAATGGCAACCCACTCCAGTATTCTTGCCTGGGGAATCCCATGGACAGAAAAGCCTGGTGAACTATAGTCCATGGGGCTGCAAAACAGTCAGACACAACTTAGTGACAACAACAACACAGCCTTTGACTAAAGGCTTTAGCATGCTCAATGAGACAGAAGTAGATGCTTTTCCTGGAACTATGAAAAGGCAAAGCTTATATAAATATATAAAATGTTATATCTAAATTTCCAATGTTAATCCCACCTTACTAGGGTTTACATTGAATATAAAAACACTCAACACAATATCAGAAGCTTATAAAAGAAATTTTATTTTAAAAAAAGGTCAAAACGAAATGCTATCTACAAGAGATATACATTACTTTCAAAGATACAAATAGGTTAGAAGTGAAAAGGTGGAAAAAATATAACATACAAAATATAAGCCAAAAAGTAGAGTGGCTATACTGACAAAATAGGCTTAAAAACAAACAAATGTTTCCAGAGACAAAAGAGGAGCTTTTTAATGATAATAGGTTCAATAAATTAGGAATATCTAAATCTAGATGTATATATAAATAGAGTTCCAAAATACATGCAGTAAAAACTGAAAGGATTGAAGTGGGAAACAGGCAATATAAAAATGAGAGCTGAAAAAAAAAAAAAAATGAGAGCTGAAGCTTCCATAACTCAGTTGTAGTAGTAGGTAGAAAACTAGGCAGAAGTCAGCATAAGAGTAGATGATTTGACAATACTATAAATCACTGGACCTACTGTCTGTTAGAACACTTTCCAATAATGGCAAAATAAAAATCCTTCTCAAGTACACATGGAGAATTCATCAAGATAGACCAGAAATTTTACTAAAAAGCAAGCCTCAATATATTCAAAATGATTAAAATAATATAAAACATATTCTTTCACCGTAATGGAATTAAAGTAGAAATCAAAAGCATACAATATATTCACTAACACGTGCAAATTTTTAAAAATACTTTAAGTAACTAATGTGTCAATGAATTATTCATGAGAGAGAAATAGAAATTACTTTGAGATAAATATTTAAAAAGTAAAATAAAATTTAACATTGTGGAAATTTGAACTTATAGTATGCAGCTCAAACAGTGTTCAGGTGGCAATTTACAAATATCAGTTCAGTTCAGTCGTTCAGTCATGTCTAACTCTTTGTGACCCCATGAACCACAGCACGCCAGGCCTCCCCATCCATCACCAACTCCTGGAGTCCACCCAAACCCATGTCCATTGAGTTGGAGATGCCATCCAACCATCTCATCCTCTATCATCCCCTCCTCCTCCTGCCCTCAATCTTTCCCAGCATCAGGGTCTTTTCAAATGAGTCAGCTCTTCGCATCAGGTGGCCAAAGTATTGGAATTTCAGCTTCAACATCAGCCCTTCCAATGAATACCCAGGACTGATCTCCTTTAGGATGGACTGGGTGGATCTCCTTGCAGTCCAAGGGACTCTCAAGAGTCTTCTCCAACACCACAGTTCAAAAGCATCAATACTTCAGCGCTCAGCTTTCTTTATAGTCCAACTCTCACATGCATACATGACCACTGGAAAAACCATAGCCTTGGCTAGATGGACCTTAGTAGGCAAAGTAATGTCTCTCCTTTTTAATATGCTATCTGGTTTGGTCATAACTTTTCTTCCAAGGAATATGCATCTTTTAATTTCATGGCTGCAATCACCATCTGAAGTGATTTTGGAACCCAGAAAAATAAAGTCATCCACTGTTTCCACTGTTTCCCCATCTATTTACCATGAAATGATCCTACTGGATGCCATGACCTTAGTTTTCTGAATGTTGAGGTTTAAGCCAACTTTTTCACTCTCCTCTTTCGCTTTCATTATTTATAAATATAAATATATACATATATGTTAATGGAAATCAAACACCTCAAATCAATAGCTTAACCTCTACCTTAATAAAGTAGAAAGATAACAGTAAACTAAACCCACAGCAAGTAGAAAAAAGGAAATAATGAATAATATGATTAAAATGAATGAATTACAGAATAAAAAACAATGGATAAAATCAACAAAACCCAAAGTCAGTTCTTTGAAAAGATTAAAAAAGTGAAAAAAAAAATTAGTAGCCTGCAGCTGTTTAAAAAATCTGTATCGATAATTTGACTGTAGCTCAGATCATCAGCTTCTTACTGCAAAATTCAGGCTTGAATTGAAGAAAGTATGGAAAACCACTGGGCCATTCAGGTATGACCTAAATCAAATTCCTTATGATTGTACAATAGAGATGAGATATAGATGCAAGAGTTTACATCTGGTAGAGAGACTGTTTGAAGAAATATGGACAGAAGTCTGTAACATTGTACAAGAGGCAGTGACTAAAACTAACCCAAAGGAAAATAGATGCAAGAAAGCAAAGTTGTTATCTGAGGAGGCTTTACAAATAGCTGAGGAAAGAAGAGAAGCAAAAAGCAAGAGAGATAGGGAAAGTTATATCCACCTGAATGCAGAGTTCCTGAGAATAGCTAGGAAAAATAAGAAGCCCTTCTTAAATGAACACTGTGCAAAAGCAGAGGAAAATATTAGAATGGGAAGGACTAGAGATCTCTTCAAGAAAAACTGCAGAGATGCAAGGAACATTTTAAGACAGGCACAATAAAGGACAGAAAATGTCAAAGATCTAACAGATGCAGAAAAGATCAAGGTTTTTTCTTTTTAATTAATTTAGAACTTTAAAAAATTCTCTTAAGATGCTCTGACTTTCCAGTTATAAATATTCTAAAGTGGAGATGAAGAAATATGTGCATAACATGATGTGTATAAATATGTTCAGACTTCCCTGATGGTGCAGTGGATAAGAATCCACCTGCCAATGCAGGGCACATAGGTTCATCCCTTGCTACTAGAAGATTCCATATGCCAAGGAACGTCTAAGCCCATGAATCACAATTACTGAACCTGCATTCTAGAACCCACAAGCTGCAACTCCTGGGCCTGTGTACCTACAGCCTGTCCTCCACAAGAAAAGTCTGCACATAGCAATGAAGACTAGCCCCCACTGACCACAACTAAAGCCCACTCAAAGCAATGAAGACCCAGTAGAGGCAAAAATAAAGTTCACTAAAAAAAAAAAAAAAAATTGTTCTTAATAGCTACTTTCATAGCAGGGAGAAACTAGAAGCAACCAAAATATTCACAGAGAACAGATGGGTACACTATGATGTTTTTATACAGTGGAAAAATACTCAGTAATAATAAAAAAAAGATCACTGTTAAAAGTGACAAAGTGTATACATAATTGTAGCAATATTTTGATAAATGAGAGATCTTTTAGGCACAAAAAGAGAATCTATTGCATGATTTCATTCACATTAAGTTCAAAAGCAAGATAAACTTTGTCAAGGTAATAGAAAGCAGAAGAGGGTTTGAAAATTTTTTTATATATAAAATGCAGTTTTTAAAAATTAATTATTATTTTTTTATAGTAAAATATTTTGTTGGTTTTGCCATATATTGACATGAATCTGCCATGGGTGTACATGTGTTCCCTGAATCCTGAATCCTCCTCCTACCTCCCTCTCCATCCCATCCCTCTGGATCATCTTAGTGCACCAGCCCCAAGCACCCTGTGTCATGCATCAAACCTGGACTGGCGATTCGTTTCACATGTGATAATTTACATGTCAATGCCATTCTCCCATATAATCCCGCCCATGCCTTCTCTCGGAGTCCAAAAGACTGTTCTATACATCTGTATCTCTTTTGCTGTCTTGCATACAGTGTTATCATTACCATCTTTCTAAATTCCATATATATGTGTTAGTATACTGTTTTTCTTTCTGGCTTACTTCACTCTGTATAATCGGCTCCAGTTTCATCCACCTCATTAGAACTGATTCAAATGTATTATTTTTAATGGCTGAGTAATACTCCATTGTGTATATGTACCACTGCTTTCTTATCCATTCATCTGCTGATGGACATCTAGGTTGCTTCCATGTCCTGGCTATTATAAACAGTGCTGCGATGAACTTTGGGGTACATGTGTCTCTTTCAATTTTGGTTTCCTTGGTGTGTATGCCCAGTGGTGGGATTGCTGGGTCATATGGAAGAAACTTTTGACTGAAAGGTGGCAACAGAAAACTTTCAGAGTTGATAAAACATTTTTATAATTGAAGTGATCATTATGGCATACAGATACACACATATACACATATTTCTGCATTATATTTATTTCTGTATACATATAATTAGAAAAAAAAATTAGATCAGATGACAAATGAGAAGCAGAGCAAAGAAGATACATACTGAAGCAGTCAAGATTATCCAGAGAACCAAAATGAATAGGATGTAAGTGTATATACACATGAAAAGAGAGAGACAGAGACAGAGAGAAATGAGTGCCAATTTTAAGGAATTGGTTCACACAGTTGTGAGAATTAAGTCTGAAATCTTCAGGACAGGCTGGCAGGCTAGAGACCCAGGGAAGGATTGGTACTGTAGTCTCAAGTCCATAGGCAGTATGGCTGCAGAATTTCTTCTTTACAGGAGCCCTCAAGCCTTTTTCTTAGGGCTGTCAGTCATTTGATTACATGAGGATGACATTTTGGTGGGTACTATATTTTATTCAATGTCTACCGATTAAACTGTTAATTGTATATAAATATACCTTTGTAGAAACATCTGGATTGATATCTGAAAGCTAGGCAAAAATGGCCTAGCCCAGTTGAAATAAAATAAAATTAGCCATTGCATATGCCAATGTAATTATTTCTTATGGTAGAGAAGTGGTATTGTAGAGTAATAAAAATACAAAGGTTTCATACTGACATATATACAATACTCAAATTCAACTCAATGGTAGAATATCTATAAATACACATACACACAAAGAAAGAAAAAAAAAATAAAACAATATTTTAGGTTTTTGTATTTTGTATTCTTTTTTACATTCTGTTGGACAGAATTGTCTGTCCTGGCTGACTCATACCCTGATTTCATTAATAACATGTTCTTTATAATTCCAATCTATTGAACATTCTGAAATATGATCCAGGAAACCAAACTACCCCTTCTGTTTGTGCATATGTTATTTTTGCTTAATCATGTCTGACTCTTTGTGACCCCAGGGACTACAGAGCCCACCAGGCTCCTTGGTCCATGGGACTTTCCAGGCAAGAATATTGAACTGGCTTATCATTTCTTCCTCCAAGGACATCTTCCATGTGTAAGTTTGGGATATCCCAAACTATTTATCTTTATTTTTAATTCCTAAATTTCATATTCAGGGATGCTTTTGCAGATGCCAAGCAAGTTATATAAAGGATAGAAATGACCTATGTAATAAAGTGTATGTCAGTTTGCAGGGATCCGGACTGCTAGCACCTAAACATTACTATGCAGAAACGTGGCATTAGCATAGCCGGAGCTACTGATTCTCAAAAAGAAAATCAGAAATGCAGATTTTTACTTGATGCTTTCAAAAATCAATATGCTGGCTCAGTTGTTTACACAATGTAAACCAAATAAAATAAGTGTACAGGCGATGAATGAGTTCTTGGCTGCCAAGGCATGACCAATATTTGACTTTCAAAAACCAAGAAATCTTCACAGTCTGAATGAATGGAATGAATGAAACATTTAAGACATCAAGCTCTCTTAATGTTGCTAGAGACTGAAGACGGATGTGTATTTCCTCTAACTCCACTACATGAAACGTTCAGATGAAAAACAAGTAATTGAATTTCTCCCTCTAGATACTCTATCACAGGGTCTTAAAACTTAAAGTTTCTTTACTTATCACAACACATTTTTTAAGAAATAGCTTTTCATTGCTGCCTTGATAAACTGAGGAATTACTCTCTAACCCTTAGCATTTTCAGGATTTTAGTTCTAGATCAGTACTATGACTGGAATAAGCCATACAGACCTTCTTTTATATAATTTTGTTTGGAAAGCCTTATTTCCAAGTCAGCATGTAACATAAAACTGGATGTATGAGTGCTTCTTATCCACACACGTATTGCATATTTTAACGGCATTGCTCTAGAGCACCAAGCACACGCTCCCTAAGAAATGTTCAGGCCTTCAAAGGCATTCATCTAATGCAAAGTCCTTTGAAACAAAGTATCGGATCATCCTGATGCTAGGTTCCCAGAGGATGATAGTGCTTAAAGATGATGTTATAGTTATTTTTATTATTATGGTATCAACATAAAAATAATAAATCACCCCTATTTCTTGTTCACTGTGATCATATTGACCTTGCTTCCTAAGTAATGTAATAACTGCTACACGTGGCATTACAGAATTGTCACTGTTCATTCCTCTCTATGCTCGATCCTATTACATACTCACTTTATGGATAGATGCAGAAAACATAAGCTCATTGACAGAAGAAATAGTCTAGCTGCATTAGGTCATTAGCAAAAGACAGAAGCTGCATTTAGAAGGAGCCAATATTTTAGAGAAATAGCAATGCATGAAGTATTCTTTACATCTTCTTAATCATTTATGCTTCCTTTTTCTCTTGCATGGCAGAGAATGCATAGACTGTAAATTAGTTTATCAGCCATCACAAAACCTGCTCTTGGTAACTTTTTTCTTAATATATTCTATACTATCTTATCATTTATCCTAATGCTCATAAAAAAAAGAAAACTTTGATTAAACCCAGTGAATATTTAATTGAGAATTGTGATGATACACATTATTCTGGCAACTCTAAAGTGATAGCACTTAAATGTATTTTCATTCAGATAAACCAGTAAATATATAATAAGGAAACTCAGCCATAGGCTTGGAATGAAAAGAGTACAATGGCATTTCAGATGAAAATATGACAGATATGGTAGATTGGTTCACTCAACAGCAATAGGCTTTTTACCTTGGTCTAAAATGGACAGATATTTTTTTTTAATCCCCTACATTTTTAAGGACCATCCCTGGTGGTTTAGGGGTAAAGAATCTGCCTTCCAATGAAGGAGATGTGGGTTCAATGAAGAAAACGGCAACCCACTCCAGTATTCTTACCTAGGAAATCCCACGGACAGAGAAGACTAGATAGAGGGTTCATGTGGTCATAAAAGAGTTGGACACGACTGAGCGAGTAAACATTCTTTTTTTCTTTTTCTTCTTCCAGCTTTATAATAGTTCACATGAAGCAATGTATAAGTTTAAGGTGTACATTAGAAGAAGTTGATTTACATACATCATGAAATGATTCCCACAATAAAGTTTGGTAAACATCAATTATCTCATTTAGATAAAACACTAAAGAAATATAAAAAAAAAAATTCCTTGTAATTGAAACTCTTAAAATTTACTGTTTTAACAATTTTTGTATATAGCTATTGCAGTGTTAGTTATCTTTATCATCCTTTATATCACATCCCTAGGATTTATTTATCCTATAACTGGAAAGGTATAGGTTTAGGACAGTTTTAAAACACTTTCACCCTAAGAATATTCACACAACTCATTTCTGGGCACTGAAACAAGAGACATCAAATGGTGCTACCTTGTTGACTTTTTCTTCTTCTTTTCTGGAACACTGGTTTTAGCTGGGTGTTAGGGAAATGAAATAAATTGTCTTGTTGAGACTTCAGAGACAAAGCAGAGCTGGCCTCTGACCTTGCTTCTAACCTGCCCTGACTAAGAGTGAGAGTGAATGACTGCCTCCTGTGAGTGCAAGACTTGCAACACCTTATATAAGATGGGGAAGGAATCTTGAGATTGTTGAGCCCCTGAAGGAGATCTAACCTACCAAGCCTTAGGCTTAGCAACATTCCAAGTTTTACAAGACAAAACAAACAGCATTGACATGAAAACAGACTTGCAATTTGGTCACAGATTGATGATGATATCAGTTGTCCTGGGAATCCCAAACTGCAATCTTCAAAATCTCACACACTGAGCAGACATACTGCCTGGGACATTTTCCCAAACGGAACTCCAGATGTGCTGTGACACAGGACTTCCTAGTACTGTTTAAGTCTGGATGTTGGTCAAAACTGAATTTGGTAATGTACTCTCTGTGCTTTCTATTTCTCTTTTCTTTTAATGTTGGTATGTTGAAAGTAAACTAAAAAATCCCCTAATACGCATTTGTATCATTCATTTGTGTTAGGTAGCTAGAATAGGAAAAAGGAGTCCAAAATGGCAGTGGCTAAAAGACAAAGAAGGGGAAAGCCCTTGAAAATAGAACAAAGGAAGGTCCGAGGACCAGAGTGAGGACCTCAGGTAAAACAAACATCCCTCCTGGGTTGCCCAGTTTACATAGGGTAGGCTCAGGGGCAGGAGACAAAACATAAAAAGAAGAGCCAAAAATTGAGCCTGGGGCTTCTCTTCTCTTTTGGATCCACCCACCCTCACACCTTGAGGAGGTATTTTCTTTTGCTTCCTAAACATAACTGAGCTGTAACACTGTCTGTCCATCACTTCAAGTTTTTGCTGCGGCAAGACAGAACGGAGGAAATTACACACTTTCCTAACATTTGTATATAAAGAGTGGCTTATTTTGTTAAAAAAATAAAAATCCTTTGATTGAGATGAAAGTGAAAACTTTTGGCAAAGCACTTGGAGTGCAATAGCCATTGCTAACAAAAATGTAATGAAAGATAGAAGACCATTCCCTGTCACTATTGAGGCAGAATTTCAGTCTTAAAGTACCACCTGTACATTTATTTTTACATGGGACAAATAAATCCTTATCTTGAGTTACTATATTTTTCTCTTTAGACTAAAAAGATGCACAGCTTGCGAGTTGTGAGTTGAGTTTTATTTGGGGCAAAATGAGGACTACAGCTCGAGAGACAGCACCTCAGATAGCTCTGAGAAACTGCTCCAAAGAGGTAGAAGGGGAAAATCAATATATAAATTTTGGTGAAGGGGGAGTTCAATACCATTAAGCATTCATTTACAAAAAGTTTTCTGCTAGTCAGGAGAATCTGATGTCACCATGACAGGATTTATTGCTTTTCTAGATATGAAGAGATGCAAAGGTTGAGATTATAAAATCTGTTCCTAAAACATCTATCTAAAGACCTGTCCCATCAGATTGCCTAGAGTACAGAGTCCCTTACTACACCCTGAACTCCCTTAGGGAATACTGAAGGTCAACAGCTGCAACAGTGCATGGTTCAGTCTCATCTACAGAGGCAGATGGCAAAAGCCCTTGTTCAGTCATTGGCAACAATCTTGGCAAGTGCCAACTTGTAGTTAACATCTCCCTTGTGTTCAACAAGCTCTAATTAATATATAGTAAACAAGAGAGTTTTAAGTACACTCTAGGCATGAATACCAAGGAAACAGGGTTTATTTTCTCTATTAAGTTATAAACCATGTTAACATTATTAGGAAAAAAAATTCATCTGGTAGTTTAACAGGAAATACAAGTTGGCAAAATAGGAAATACTCTTTTAGTACTTGTTGCCTGTCATAGTGAGTTCTGTTTACCCAAGTTGTTGATTAATAATCATTTATGATAATAAACAAACTTGTCAGTTATGACTCTCAGTGGATTCATTGATGTACATACAATTCTTGGAGAGCAAATAGTCTGCTCTGACAATTTTTCATATAGCACTGAAACTCATCACCTAGTACATCTCTGCATATTGTAAAAACGTGAAAGGTCTGAGTATGGCTGTGTTTGTAAACTAGGAATTAAAGAGATTTCACTTCTGTGTATTGAGAATATATCAGAACCTCTATACTGATCCTGAAAGATGAATCCCCTAATAGAATATGGCATTTGGTATCCCTTGACCAACAATTTGTGAATCTCTTTGAAGACCTCTTATTCTGTGATAACACTCTTCTAGCAGCAGTACACAGAGAAACAAACATGGACAAAACTTTTCACTTTTTTGCTCCTGAAAGAACTGAAAGGAGGAAATTTTAGAAAAGTTTACTAAAGAAAAATAAAAATACCCATTACCAAGTGAATGATGTAAAACATTTTAAAAGTTCGTTTTTAAAGTGCAGCTTGTGCATGACAGCCAAGATATATTAATCTTACTTAAAAAAAAAAAAAAAAAACAGCCTGGGTTTATCACTTTTTACTTCTCATTTTATTTCTGATATCCATCACTCATTGAGAGCTTAAACCTTTAAAGTCTAACAAAACAATCAGCCTTTATTGTTATCTATGTAGGATATGTTTATTTTATGTAGTTCCTAGTAATAACACACATTGTTTTCAATAGAAGAATTATATAATTTCAGCATTCTGGCAACTGGTTTTATGTAATACAAAATTCATATATATATATATATATATATATATGTTTTCCACTATAGAATGAAATTATTATATCTTAGATTAATGAAACAACTATAGTTCAGTCAACAAATGAAATATATACAGTAATATGTCTCATATTATTCATGCATACACAGGGTTAGAAATTAGAAAATATTTACACTTCCAACTTTTTATATGACATTCTCTCATTCATTAAATTTCAATAAAATAATTGATTACTGTGTGAGCCAAACTGTGTCTAATATGCCTCACATTTCAAAGAAATATAGGCAAATAGAAAATTTTACGTTTAATGAATTCCCAACCCATCAAAGGGGGGTTACGATATAAATAGATGGATAGATAGATTCAGAAAGAAACAATAAATGCCATATAATACGTTAAATAGATTTTTAAGATGATATGATAGTTGTAGATCACTAGAGAAATAAGAAAAATCATTAACAAATTGCATTTTAAGAGTTTCCAACTTCTGAAAAAGGATACAATGTAAGTAAATAAAATGATGAAATATAATATTAGATGGATTTTAAAATTGAAGTTGTTATTACTGTTTTTCAGTCACTAAGTCCTTTCTGACTTTTTGTGATCCCATTGAAGAAGTATCCCAGGCTGCCCTGTCCTTCACTATTTCCTGGAGTTTGCTCAAACTCATGTTTGTTGAGTTGATGATGCTATTTAAGCATTTTATCCTCTGCTGCTCCCTTCTTCTCCTGCCCTTAATATTTCCCAGTATCAGAGTTCTTTCCAGTGGGTCAGGTCTTTGTATCAGGTGGCCAAAGTATTGGAGCTTCAGCTTCAGCAACAATCCTTACAAAGGATATTCAGAACTGATTTCCTTTAGGACTAACTAGTTTGATGTCCTTGCTGTCTGAGAGACTCTCAAGAGTCTTCTCCAGCACCACAATTCAAAAGCATCAATTCTTTAGTGATCAGTCTTCTTTATGCCAAATTTCACATTGGTACATGACTACTGGAAAAACCATAGTTTTGACTGTATGAATCTTTGTCAGCAAAGTGATACCTGTTTTTTTAATATGCTGTCTAGGTTTGGCATAATTTTCCTTCCAAGGAGGAAATATCATTTAATTTCATGGTGGGAGTCACCATCCACAGTGATTTTGGAACCCAAGGAAAGAAAACTGGTCACCTCTTCCATTTTTTAATATAAATTTATTTATTTTAATTGAAGGCTAATTACTTTACAATATTGTATCCCTTCTATTTGCAGTATAGTGATGGTATCAGATGTCATGATCTTAGGTTTTTGAATGTTGAGTTTTAAGCCAGTTTCTTCAACTCTACTCTTTCACCCCCATCGAGAGGCTCTTTCATTCCTCTTTGCTTTCTGCCATTGTGGTGGTGTCCTCTGCATATCTCAGGTTATTGATGTCTCTCCTGGCAATTTTGACTTCAGCTTGTGATTCATCCAGTCTGGCATTTTGAATGATGTACTCTGCAGATAAGTTAAATAGATATGATTCCATGTCCAGTTCTAGCACTGTGATTTGACCTGTATACAGGTTTCTCAGGAGACAGGTAAGGTGGTCTGGTATTCTCATCTCTTTAAGAATTTGTTAATTTGTTAATCACCACCAATCCAGTTTGCTGTGACACAGTCAAAGGCTTCTGTGTAGTCAATGAATGAGAGATAGATATTTTTCTGGAATTCTCTTGTCTTCTCCATGATCTTATGAATGTTGGCAATTTGACCTCTAGTTCCTCTGTTTCTTTGAAACCCAGCTTGTACATCAGAAAGTTCTTGGCTCACATATGCTGAAGCCTAGCTTGAAGGATTTTGAGTATAATCTTACTAACATGTGAAATAAGTGCAATTGTATGGTAGGTTGAACATTCTTTGCCATTGCGCTTCTTTGGGATTGGAATGGAAACTGACCTTTTCCAGCGTTGTAGACACTACTGAGCTTTTCAATTTACTGACATATTTAGTGCAGCACTTTACAGCATTATCTTTTAGAATTTTGTTCGTAGTGATGCTTCCGCCCATTTGACTTCACACTCCAATGTGTCAGCTCTAGGTGATACAGTTAATTTAAAATATTATATTATTTTCAGGTGTACAGCATAATGATTGAATACTTTTATAGATTACACTCCATTCAAAATTATAAGATCATGGCTTTATATCCCTGTGTTCACAATATATCCTTATAGTTAATTTATTTTATATTTAGTAGTTTGTATGTTTTAATCCTGCATTCCTATTCTGTTCCTCCCTTCCTTTTGTTTCCCCATTGGTTAACCATTAGTTTGTTATCTGTTTCTCTGAATTTGTTGAATGAGTTTTAAAGGTGATTGGATGGTTATCTTCCCTCAGGATGGTGGGGAGATCAAAACGATGAAAATAAAATTTAGTATGGATTTCTTTCTTAAAAGTTGAATAAGAATGCATTGTGTTATAAAGAAAAGGAAGAGTTGTTGGGAGCCGCATTAGGCATTACTGACAAAATGGAGGCACGGCCCCAATCCCCTCTCCTCATCTTGCAGGCATGGCTCCAGGATGAAGGAGTTAGGCCTTGTGATTCTGACTTGTTCTTTCCTTTCCTTGGTTGAAATAGTGGTTGTACCACTTTAAATTAATGTTTTGGTTGAGTTGGCTGGAAAGAATGTTCAGGTGCTTGAGAGAAGCATGAGAAAGCACAAAGCCTTCTACAGTTGTGCCCAGAAAATGATATATAAAGTAACCATTGACATTTGTTCAAGGATCTTTACAAAGAATGTCCCAGGATGAGCATGTAGGCCCCAGCTTGAGGCCATGGGAAGGATTGTTATCTGAGACCTGCTTGTGAGGGAAATATTTATGGCAAAAGAAGTTTGTTGAGTTTAGGGTTTAGGAATAATTAAGAATAGCTACAAGCCTTTTTAGAAGATAGTGATCTTAAGATGCTAGGGGCAACCTGGACTTAGAAAGATTAGAAATAAACTGAGGAATGTAGCATGAGTTACAATGTAATCACAAGTTAAGTATAGGACTCATAAGAGAAAGTAGATAATAGATAGTAAAGTCGATTCTAAGAGAATCACTAAAGCAGGAACTCTGTAGGGCAACAGTGATTTCTGGAGACAGTAAATCTGGGTGTGGGAAACTGAAAATGTCAAAACTCTGACCTAATGCTTTTGTCAAAGTGTAAAAGAGAACCTAAAGCTTAAAATAAACACGTAGTTCCCTACTATGAGTCAGAGACTACATCATCGTCCACAGACACTGCTCACCCCTTCAGGCTGATTCCCTGGCTGCTGGAGCTGGACTCTACCAGAGAGTATTCCAAAATGAAAAGCAACAATGCTTTGCTCTCATTTCCTGAGGTAAAAAAAAAAAAAAAATCCATCAAAACTAGTTGAAATAGTGGTTGCACCACTTTAAATTAATGTTTTGGCATGAAGCAAAATATAATTTTTGGTCAAGAATTAATTTCCATGAGAATGATTTTGAATGTGTATTGCTATCCATTTTTCAAAGCAGGTCAGTTTGGGGCATTGTAGTGGATAAAGTCGGCCAAAGGAAGACAAAACTTCATAAATTTACTCTAAGGTGATCATTTCTTTTTGAACAGAAATATCACACTAGTGTTATATGACAATTTTCTCTAATCATTTAGATCCAAAATATATTACAGTCTTTATGAGAACATCTCAATTTTTATTTCTATATGCTCACTGTTTAGGACAGCACACTGGTCACATGATAGTTACCCAATAAATGCACTGAATGAAACAATGAACAACATGATATGCAAGTTTTCAGTCTTCATCCTAGTAATTCACCTGGGGCTGTTATACCTTACTTATAATTGTATTTTTGAAATGTATTTTCTGACAGCTATGAAACTGAAAAATTATTACATTTTAGTAAGCTTCCAGTTGATACAAAATTATGATCCAGAGTAAACAAGGAGCCAGTTAATAAGGAGAAATCAACACAAATGCTTCTAGAAGAACTTGGGTTCCAACTCAGGACTGGAACATATGCAAAACACAACTTAATAACTTTTAGTGAAAATTCAGTATGTTTCAAATTAATATGGTTAAGCAAGCTATGGAAATGTGAAGGGTATGGCATGTGAAATATTAATATATTGAGGTAAACCTTACAATTTTCCCCAAAATAGTATTTTATCTCCACTGAAAATTCAATGAAATATAATCTAAAGGGGAATTTGTGACTCTGGTGTTGGTGTAGAAAAGACATTTCGCCTCTTTGAAATATTCCTTTTTTCCCTTGAACTAGAATGATTTCTAATCAAAGGATAAAATTGTGAAGAGTACATATCATATTTCAATTGTTCTTTTTAATATCTCAATTCTTTCACTTCTGAGACTACCATCTTTTCATTATATTTCTTTAATAAATGAATACAAATCACAGACAGATAATAGATGAAGATTTTATTATTAAGTTGTTTGCACTAAATATACTCTGTAAGCAAATTTATGTATGCTCATCTCTTTAATACCAGCCTGAGAAAAATGGAATTACACAGTTATGCACAAATAATTGTTTAATTTAAAATAGGAGCCCTTCATATAAATAAATATATAAAGATCAAGATGAGAACTCAGAAAAAAATAAAAAATTACTTTCTCTAAAACACTTATAAATGCTAAAGCAATATTTTGGTTATTTTTAAACAATAAATTGCCAAAATGACAGAATTAAACAAGCAAGTGAAAAACTGAGCCAAAATGTGGTGTGAGAAGTGATCAACATGGCAGATTTAGCTTAGTCCTTACATGTCTCTACAATCACTTGGAACCAAGACTGACCAAGTCCTGGAAACATTATCTTGAGAATATTCTTATGTTACCAATTGGCTGTAGTTTTGTACACGGAGAGCAATGGGACTTGATGTATTGGGTTTTCAGGATTAATGAGGATGACTTTTGTGGAATCTTCGATGTTAATGCTGCACGTGTTTTCACTGTTGGGATCCCAAGCTGCTATTGTCATGACCCGTAGTGTAGTAGAATGTGTTTGTGTGATTAATTATCCAGTGAAGACTTGCACCCTGAGGTCCTAATGAGTTTCCTTGATCCAAGACAATTTTCGTATAGCCTTATAGCTGGTACAAGAAAAAAAGATGTATCCTGTGAGACTTAGTAAGGGAGTGACATAAACACTTGTTCCTGACCCGTTTGCATTCCACTGATGCATTTTTTTTAAATATTGATATCACTTTATATCTTTTGATGTAATAAATCTTAGCTATACTATCACATTGTACTGAGTCTTATGAGTCATTTTAGCTAATCAATTAACTTGAGAGTGGTTTTGAAACACCGGATACAAGTTGATGCTGTGATAGCTAAGTGAGGAATATGGTGTGGCTGCTATGGGAGACATGTTTGGTACATAAAATTAGGGCTTGATTTGGAATGCCTGTACAGGAACAAAAGATGGATCCACATAAGTATTTCAGAAAGAGGGTTCCTCAAACCAGGTAGTAAAAATCACATAGACCTTCTAAAACACCAGGAAATAAAAATTACAAAATATATGTGATCAAGCATAATTTAGAATAAACAGATAAGGCAAAAATAATAAAAACTCTTAAGTCCTTGAGTTCTGCAATCTGAAAGAAAATATTTTAAAAATAGATTTATTTAAAACTATTAAGGGTTTTTAAGATTCTAGATATAAAAGAATCAGATAATATGAGAAAGTACAAGCAGATGTGAAAAAGAACCAAAATTTTATTTCTATTAAAGAAAAATATTGACTCAGAAATGTAAAACTTGGGCAAGTTTTATTAGAGAGAGACAGAGGGAGAGGGAATTAATAAGGTAGGAGAAAAAATTGAGGATATTACAGAATGCAAAATAAGAAATTGAAAAAATGGATGATAATTAACAGAATTCAAGGGACCTTGAATCTATCAGTACATATAAAAAAGGTATTCCAAAAACAATAATACAGAAGATGGAATAAATGCAATATTCAAATTAATATTTTGATAATACATTTCTAGAGTTGATTAAAAATATTAAATCAGAATGAAAATAAGGGAATACTATATATTTTTAAAATATATGCATGCATGCTAAGTTGAGTTGCTTCAGCTGTGTCTGACTCTTTGCTACTCTGTATACTGCAGCCTGCCAGGTTCTTCTGTCCATGAAATTCTCCAGGCAAGAATACTGGAGAGGCTTGCCATGTGCTCCTCCAGGACATCTTACTGACCCAGGGATGGAACCCTCGCCTCATTGTTTCTTGCATTGTCAGGTGTGTTCTTTATCACTAGGGCCACCTGGGAACAAGACCACTGTCCCTGAGATCAATACTGGTCACATTGGGATTAAGATATATCCTATGCAAAGACAGATGAAAAGTCTGAGATTTTACTGTATTTGGAAGTTAACAAGTTAGCTTTCCAGTTTCCTGGGTAGGAGCAGAAGATACAAGAATTCTGGGTCAGCAATAAAGGACTATATTACAATAATAGCAACAGCAGCAGCAACAGAGTGTCAGTGTTTATGCAATGTAATCACCATCTGCAGTGATTTTGGAGCCCCCCAAAATAAAGTCTCTCACTGTTTCCATTGCTTCCCTATCTATTTGCCATGAAGTGATGGGACCAGATACCATGATCTTAGTTTTCTGAATGTTGAGTTTTAAGCCAACTCTTTACTCTCCTCTTTCACTTTAATCAAGAGGCTCTTTAGTTCGCGTTTGTTTTCTGCCATAAAGGTGGTATCATCTGCATATCTGAGGTTATTGACATTTCTCCCAGCAATCTTGATTCCAGCTTGTGATTCATCCAGCCCAGCATTTCGCATGATGTACTGCGCA
This sequence comes from Capricornis sumatraensis, assembly GCF_032405125.1. NCBI lineage: Eukaryota > Metazoa > Chordata > Mammalia > Artiodactyla > Bovidae > Capricornis > Capricornis sumatraensis. Next base: position 53,381,025 of record NC_091080.1, read on the forward strand.
TGTATATTAAATATGCAGGGTAACAATATACAGCCTTGATGTGCACCTTTCCTGATTTGGAACCAGTCTATTTTTCCTGTTCAGTTCTAACTGTTGCTTCTTGACCTGCATACAGATTTCTCAGGGGCAGAGCAGGTGGTCTGGTTTTCCCATCTATTGAAGAATTTTCCACAGTTTGTTGTGATCCACAGAGTGAAAGGCTTTGGTATAGTCAATGAAGCAGAAGTAAATGTTTTTTCTGGACCTCTCTTTCTTTTTCTAAGATCCAACAGATGTTGACATTTTGATCTCTGGTTCCTTACCTTTTCTAAATCCAGTTTGAACATCTTGAAGTTCTCAGTTCACATACTGTTGAAGCCTTGCTTGGATAATTTTGAGGATTACTTTGCTACTATGTGAGATGAGTGCAATTGTGTGGTAGTGTGAATATTCTTTGGCATTGCCTTTCTTTAGAACTGGATTGAAAACTAACCTTTTCCAGCCCTGTGACCCCTGCTGAGTTTTCCAAATTTGCTGGCATATTGAGTGCAGCACTTTTACCACATCATCTTTTAGGATTTGAAATAGCTTAACAGGAGTTTCATCACCTCCACTAGCTTTATTCATAGTCATGCTTCCTAATGCCCACTTGACTTCACATTCCAGGATGTCTGGCTCTAGGTGAGTGATGACAACATCGTGGTTAGGGTCATGAAGGTCTTTTTATACAGTTCTTCTGTGTGTTCTGGCCACCTCTTTTTAATATCTTCTGCTTCTGTTAGATCCATTCCATTTATGGCCTTTATTGTGACCATCTTTGTTTGAAATGTTCCCTTGGTATCTCAAATTTTTTTGATGAGATTGCTAGTCTTTCCTGTTCTTCTGTTTTCCTCTATCTCTTCTCATTGATCACTGAGGAAGACTCTCAAATTTCTCCTTGCTCTTCTTTGGAACTCTGCATTTAGATGGGTATATCTTTCCTTTTCTCCTTTGCCTTTTGCATCTCTTCTTTTCTCAGCTATTTGCAAAGCCTCCTCAGATAACCATTTTGCCTTTTTCTGTTTCTTTTACTTGGAAATGATCTTCATCCGTGCCTCCGGTACAATGTCAAGAACTTCCCTACATAGTTAAGGCACTCTGTCCATCATATCTAATCCTTTGAATATGTTTGTCATTTCCACTGTATAGTCATATGGGATTTGATTTAGATCATCCCTGAAAGGTCTAGTGGTTTTCCCTTCTTTCTTCAATTTGAGTGTAAATTTTGCAATAAGAAGTTCATAATCTGAGCCACAGTCAGCTCCTGGTCTAGATTTTGCTGACTGTATAGAATTCTCCATCTTTGGCTCCAAAGAATATAATCAATCTGATTTTGGTATTGACCGTCTGGTGATGTCCATATGTAGAGTCTTCTCTCGTGGTGTTGGAAGAGAGTGTTTGCTATGACCAGTGTGTTCTCTTTGCAAAACTCTATTAGCTTTTACCCTGCTTCACTTTGCATTCCAAGGCAAATTTTGCCTGTTACTGCAGGTATCTCTTGACTTCTTACTTTTGCATTCCAGTCCCCTATAATGAAAAGGACATCTCTTTTGGGTGTTAGTTCTAGAAGTTCTTGTAGGTATTCATTGAACCATTCACCTTCATCTTTTTCAGCATTACCGGTTAGGGTGTAGACTGGGATTACTGTGATACTAAGTGAGTTGCCTTGGAAATGAACAGAGATCATTCTGTCATTTTTGAGATTGCATCCAAGTACTGCATTTCGGACTCTTTTGTGTACTATGATGACTACTCCATTTCTTCCAAGTGATTCTTGCCCAGAGTAGTAGATATAATAGTCATCTGAGTTAAATTCACCCATCCCAGTCCATTTTAGTTTGCTGATTCCTAAAATGTTGATGTTCACTGTTGCCATCTCCTGTTTGACCACTTCCATTTTGCCTTGATTCATGGACCTAACATTTAAGGTTCCTATGCAATATTGTTCTTTACATCATTGGACTTTACTTCCATCACCAGTAACATCCACAGCGGGGTGTTGCTTTTGCTTTGACTCCATCTCTTTATTCTTTCTGGAGTTATTTCTCCATTGTTCTCAAGTAGCATATTGGGAACCTACTGACCTGGGAAGTTCATCTTTAGTTTCCTACGTTTTTGCCTTTTCATACTGTTCATGGGGTTCTCAAGGCAAGAATAATGAAGTGGTTTGCCATTCCCTTCTCCAGTGGAACACATTTTTTCAGAACTCTCTACCATGACCACTCCCTCTTGAGTGGCTCTACATGGCATGACTCACAGTTTCTTTGAGCTGGACAAGGCTGTGGTCCATGTGATCAGTTTGATTAATTTTCTGTGATTGTGGTTTTCACTCTTTATGACCTCTGATGGATATGATAATAGGCTTATCTTCCTTATGGGACAGACTGATTGAGGGAGAAACTAGGTCTCCTTCTGATGGGTGGGGCCATCACAGTAATCTTTAATCTAATTTCCTGTTGATGGGAGGAGCTGTGTTCCTTCCCTCTTGTTTGACCTGAGGCCAAACTATGGTGGAGGTAATGAAGATAATAGAGACATCCTTCAAAATGTCCCCCCCAAACAAACAAACAAACAAACAAAAACCAAAAATGTCCCATGAAGGTAATGCAGCACTCAGTGTCCCCAACCCTGCAGATCTGCTGGCCACTGCAGATCTACGCCTTCACCAGAGACTCTTGGACACTCACGAGCAAGTCTGAGTCAGTTTCTTGTGGGGTCACTGCTCCTTACTATTGGGTCCTGGTATACACAAGGTTTTGTCTGTGCCCTCCAAGAGTCTGTTTCCTCTGTCCTGTGGAAGTTCGGGCAGCTGTCAGTTCTGTTGAGTTCAGTCACTCAATTGTGTCCGACTCTTTGGAATCCCACAAACTGCAGAACACCAGGCTTCCTTGTCCATCACCAACTCCCAGAGTTTACATAAACTCATGTCCATTGAGTCGGTGATGCCATCCAACCATCTCATCCTCTGTCATCTGATTCTCCCACCTTCAATCTTTCCCAGCATCAGGGTCTTTCTAAGGAGTCAATTCTTCAAATCAGGTGGCCAGTGCATTGAAGTTTCAGCTTCAGCATCAGTCCTTCTAATAAATATTTAGAACTTATTTCCTTTAGGATAAACTGGTTGAATCTTCTAGCTGTCCAAGGGACTCTCAAGAGTCTTCTCCAACACCACTGGTTAAAGGCATCAATTCTTCAGCACTAAGCTTTCTTTATACTCCATGACTATACATGACTACTAGTGAAACCATATCTTTAACTAGATGGATCTTTGTTGGCAAAGTAATGTCTCTGATTTCTAATATACTGTCTAGGCTGGTGATATCTTTTCTTCCAAGAAGCAAGGGTCTTTTAATTTCATGGCTACAGTCACCATCTGCAGCGACTTTGGAGCCCCTCAAAATAAAGTCTCTCACTCTATGTTGGCATTATTGGTGACCTCCTCCAAGAAAGCTTATTCCATACCCAGGTCTGCTGAACCCAGAGCCCCAGCCCCTGTGGCAGGCCACTGCTGACTTGTACCTCCACAGGAGTCACTCAAACACTCAAGGGCAGGTCTGGCTGAGTCTTTGTGGGTTCTCCTGGTGAGCACATTTTCTGTGAGCCCTCTGAGCATCTCTGGCAGGTATGGGGTTTGATTCTAAACACAATTTCGCCTCTCCTACTATCTTGTTTGGGCTTCTTCTTTGCCCTTGGAGGTGGGGTATCTTGTTTTGGTGGGACCCAACATTCTCCTGTTGATGGCTGTTCAGCAGTGAGTTGCAACTTTGGAGTTCTCTCAGCAGAAGATGAGTGTGTTTCCTTCGACTTTGCCATCTTGTTTTGTTTTGTTTTGTTTTGTTTTTTAAATCTATTTGCAAAGAAAAATATTAAAACAAAAAGATAATTATTGATTTCTATCAACTCTAATATCAATCACATAACAATTTTTGCATTTTAATCTTCACTTTTAGAAGAAATATTGCTTTTCTTTGTGAAATGAATTACAAAAATTGTTACAATTAAGTATTTTTTAAAATGCTATTTGACAGAATGTTAGGATAAAATAATAAAACCCATACTTTTTTTTTCATTGTACGTGAAAATACTTTCATGAATGTAAAGTTAAAGAATCAGAACAGCATTTGTACCTAAATAGTTAAACGGATAAAATAGAAAAACTTCAAGCAGGAAATCTTGAGAATAATAAGTTGAATCTGTATATTAGAATTTTACTTGTTATTTTTTAATTATTATTAAGGTACTGGATTTTACACTATTTTGTTCTTGATATTACATAGAAACTTTCAATTTAGCTAAAATAATATAGGATTGCATTAGTATTTTCTAAAGCTTATGAAATTTAGTGACAAATCTACATTCTACAGATGTGGCCTCTTGGTTTTTGGTAAAGGATACTAAGAATGCTCTGTGGCAACTGGGCTGCATGTGAAATCAGTTCACACTAGATGGCATCATTTCCTTGTCAGGAGCCTTATTCCATGCTTCTGTACAGTAGTGTTGTTTATATTATCAGCTAAGTGCTTCTCCTTTCTTCTCCTCTTATCTCTCTCAATGCCCATTTTTACTGTTTGCTGAAATCCTATTGTTCAGTGATTTGGTGGCCAGGCTCTAAATCCATGAATTCCCTGCTGCATGCTTTGTTCCTTCATGCTGAGACTCTTTTGTCCTTATCAGGATAAATTGTTAATGTATGGAAGGAGATAAGTCAGGATATTAGAAAATCAGCTAGTATGATGAGGATAAAGAGTGGTCATGATAGAAATGAGATATGTGTTGGGACATTGACTCAGATGTCAGGATTCAGTAGGCCAGTGTACACAGTAAACTGAAATTTGATTATTTTGCCTACTGAAGCATAAGTGAGCTGTCTACTCTAAAAAGTCATAGTAGCAGGAAAACAGGCAAAGAGATGTATATAGAGAATGCTGCTGTGGTAGATGGTAGCCCATATGCTAAAAATAGGAGTAAACTGAGGATCTAGAGCATAAATATACTTTATTTTTTAATAACTTTCATTAACTGACTACTTACTATTGATCAGACACTGATAATAAATCAGTTTAGTTCAGTTCAGTTCATTCACACAGTCATGTCTGACCCTTTGTGACACCATGGATATTACCACGCCAGTTTTTCCTGTCTATCACCAACTCCAGAAGCTTGCTCAAACTCATGTCCGTGATGCCATCTAACAATTTCATCCTCTGTTGTCCCTTTCTCCTCCTGCCTTCAATCTTTCACACCATTAGGGTCGTATCTAAGGAGTCAGTTCTTTGCATCAGGTGGTCAAAGATTTGGAGCTTCAGCTTTGGTGTCAATCTTTCCAATGAATATTCAGGACTGATTACCTTTAGGATTGACGGGTTTGATCTCCTTGTAGTCCACATGACTCTGAAGAGTATTCTCCAGCACCACAGTTCAAAAGCATCACTTCTTTGGCACTCAACTTTCTTTACAGACCCACTCTGACATCCATACATGACTACTGGAAAAACCATAGGTTTGATTCAGTTCAGTTTCGTTCAGTCACTCAGTCATGTCTGACACATTGCAACCCTATGAACTGCAGCACTCCAGGCCTCCATGTCTATCACCAGTTGCCGGAGTTCACTCAAACTCATGTCCATCGAGTCGGTGATGCCATTCAGCCATCTCATCCTCTGTCGTCCCCTTCTCCTCCTGCCCCCAATCCCTCCCAGCATCAGAGTCTTTTCCAATGAGTCAACTCTTCACATGAGGTGGCCAAAGTATTGGGGTTTCAGCTTTACCATCATTCCTTCTAAAGAACACCCAGGACTGATCTCCTTGAGAATGGACTGGTTTGATCTCCTTGCAGTCCAAGGGACTCTCAAGAGTCTTCTCCAACACCACAGTTCAAAAGCATCAATTCTTCCACACTCAGGTTCCTTCACAGTCCAACTCTCATGTCTATACATGACCACTGGAAAAACCATAGCCTTGACTAGACAGAATTTTGTTGGCAAAGTAATGTCTCTGCTTTTGAATATGCTATCTAGGTTAGTCATAACTTTGCTTCCAAGGAGTAAGCATCTTTTAATTTCATGGCTGCAATCACCATCTGTAGATGGACCTTTATTGGCAGAGTAATGTCTCCGCTTTTTAATATGCTGTCTAGGTTTGTCACAGCTTTTCTTTCAAGGAACAAACATCTTTTAATTTCATGGCTGCAATCACCATCTGCAGTAATTTTGGAGCCCAAGAAAAGAAAGTCTCTCACCGTTTCCATTGTTTCCCATCTGTTTATCATGAAGTGATGAGACTGGATGCCATGATCCTAGTTTTTGAATGTTGAGTTTTAAGCCAGGTTTTTCACTTTTCTCTTTCACTCTCATCAAGATGCCCTTTAGTTCTTCTTCACTTTCGGCCATAAGGGTGGTGTCATCTGCATATATGAAATGTCAGTAACATTTCTCCTGCCAACCTTGACTCCGGCTTGTATTTCATCCAGCCTGGCTCTCTGCAACCCCATGGACTATATATACAGTCCATGGAATTTTCCAGGCCAGAATACTGGAGTGGGTAGCCATTTCCTTCTCTAGGGTATCTTCCCAGGTCTCCCGCATTGCAGGTGGATTCTTCACCAGCTGAGCCACCAGGGAAGCTCCTGATAATAAATGCTATACATTTAATCCTCATACCAATCCTGCCACATATCCATGGGAAAGCTGGTTAGTGTTAAAAAGACCTCAGTCAACCTGCCCAAAATTCAAAATAGATTTCTTGTTCAGTTGACTAAAAATGAAGATACAAAGGTGGTTCAGATGATAAAGCACCCACCTGCAATGCGGGAGACCCAGGTTTGATCCCTGGGTTGGGAAGATCCCCTGAAGAAGGAAATGGCAACTCACTCCAGTATTCTGGCCTGGAGAATCCCATGGACAGAGGAGCCTGGAGGGTAGAGTCCATGGAGTCGCAAAGAGTTGGACACAACTGAGCGACCTCATTTTCACTTTCAAGGCATCTATCCAGTGCATAAATTTATCAAACTCATTAAAACTATTGCAATATGAAGGAATATTTTTTTTAATGGAAAGGAAAGGAAATGGTTATATGTACAAGTGGTAGAATATTCCCCAAAATAAGTACATTTAAAAAATGCTTATTTGGTATAATTTATTTGATTAGCCAACTATCGTGCCTCAGCTCTTTCAGGGGAACCTGCCTGGTCCATTCTTTTGCATGACAGTGAAGAAGAAAATTCAAAAGATGTTTTGCTTTGGGCACCGTACTAATTAGGCAACCTTCTTTTTATTAATGCAAATGTGAGGTCCCAGACATTGGCTAAGTAGTTGACAATTACAGCTGTTTGTCTATTGTTTTGAGACTTCTCTGAAAGCAAAGTTACATTTGATCTATTTCGTAAACTAACTGAAGCCAAATAATTTGATGCATAGTGGTCCTTGGCCAGAACAAATACTGAATGTCATGGACTGAATTAAACATATTTCCCATCCCTCTCTGCACTTCATTTCCTTTTCACTACATTGACCTTTTTTATGGGAAGGGATAAGCAGTGAATTCTGGAGTGTGATCTAACTTCTCAGACAAGTTACTTTTACCTTCGGTGCTTATTCCTGCCTTATCTCCAAAATCACCCATCTGATCTGCAGTGTTATGCTTCTCACAATGCACTATAATGAATGCATAAAGATTATGTAATCTTTTTGCTAATCAATTAATGTCCCTTTGCATTTGGTCTATGATTTTAAGAATGTGGCTTGTTGCACTTCCCTTAGAACAGTTCACTTTTCCATAGGTATTTCCAGCATCTCTCAAGAGTTGTTTGCTTTGTATTTGGGACCAGGTGAAGCTTGTTTTCTTGCCCTTGGAAATACTCACAGTGGATAGACTTTTGGATCACTGGGTAAACAAACAAGAGAGACATACTTAAGTTATATTCAGTGTTAATTGATCAGTGGTGTATAGTACTTGGTGAGCCCCCGGACAGTATCTCACCAGGCTCCTCTGTCCATGGGATTCTCCAGGCAAGAATACTGGAGTGGGTAGCCCTTCCTTTCTCCAGGGGATCTACCTAACCCCAAGTCTGAACCCAGGTCTCCCACATTACAGGCAGTCTTTAGCCTCTGAGCAAACAGGGAAGTTACCCCTTCCAAACCCAAAAAGACCACAGAAAAAGAGAATGAGTTCCCTAAATTCAAACATTTTCTACATTCTATTTCTTAGATCTCTCTCTCTCTCTCTTTTTTTTTACTGATCAATGAATTTCACATAACAAGAACTGGCAAATTCAAGAAGCATTGTAAATTATTATATGTGCTATGTGTGTCTTCTCAACTGTAGTCTCAGTTCCACATTCACCTCCTATGTTCTACTTTCTGGTACTGGAAACTCAAAAGTGGTTTTTGGTTGTTTTTTTTTTTTTTTTTTTTTGCCAACAGAATCCTTGGTAGCTTTCACCAACAGTGGGTGCTACTGAGAGAGTAGAAAAGAGAAGGCAGTAGTTGATGAGATTGTTCTTTCCTACCAGCCTCTTCCTCATGGTTTTACACCCTGCCAGCTGCATTTTGTTCTAGTTGCTAACTGTTTTCTACTCTCCAAGAATTAGCTTCATTTTGTACCCTCAAAGACAAAAGTCTGAGCTTTCCAAATGTCTGAGTTTCAGCTTTCAGGGGCCTTCCTTTTGGCTTCCTGAGGTCACAACACTAACAGAGCCCCAACTCCTATTCAGGGGTTAGAATTCTCCTCTTTGTCAGTCTCCTCCTGCAAAAGCATAGATTTTAATAACCCTAGTATTTTACCTTGGTTCTTCTAGCTCTCATGAGAATGTCTCCTTCATGTGCCTATGAGTTTTATGTCTATTCATGATTTCCGTTTTACTTTGCAATACTTTTTCTTTAATTGGCTCCTTACAATAAGTGTTCTCTAGGAAATTAGCCAAATGATTTTTTTTTTTTCCCGACTGACCCAGGGATATAGCAAACCCTAAAATCACAATTTGAGAGTCTGTTTGCATTGTTGTAGTTTTAACCCCATTTATCTATGACAAATATTTTCCATAGGCTTCTAATTATTTTACCACAATTATACAATCCTGACAGTCCATGCTCTGAGTTGTATAGTTAAGAATGTGAATGTATATTCTTTCTTTAATTTATAAGGCATCATTAGAAATAGTTACTTTTCTGTACATCATTCAGATTTTAAATGCCAGAAACAACTTGATTCTCCAGAATTTTAATTTTATGCCTAGTCACAAGTTTTATTTTAATTATATACTTTGCCATGGGCTACCATTCGTGCATGGTAACTAAATCACTTCAGTCATGCCTGACTCTTTAGGACCCCATGGACTGCAGCCCATCGGGCTCCTCTGTCCATGGGATTCTCCAGGCAAGAATACTAGAATAGGCTGTCATGCCCTCCTACAGTGAATTTTCTTGACCCAAGAGTTGAACCCTAAGTTTCTTATGTCTCCTGCATTGATAGATGGGTTCTTTACCACCAGCACCACCTGGGAACCCCTTGCTACCATAGCCCCAGCCTATAATATTGGCTGAAATTCTTTTTACTCTGTTTATTCTTATGGAAACTAGAAAATAAATCTTTGTTTCCTCAATTTTCTAAAGAATCTGTTAGTTTCAGTTTCCGTGTCAGTCAAGGTTCTTCACTAGTGGTAATAAGTTAAGACCAATTCTTGAACAAAATTAAATATTAAAATAATGTTAGCACACTAAATATCAAAATAGAGTAGAAAGCATATTCAGATTATGGGCATTAAAAGAAGATTTTGAAAGCAAGATCATAAATCATTCGCACAATAGACCAAACAAATGAGTTACTATTACTGTGTTCTATCGCTCTACAACAAAAGTCCTCAGCTAGTATCATATCAATTTAGTTCAGTTCAGTTGTTCAGTTGTGTCCGGCCCTTTGTGACCCCATGAATCCAAGCACGCCAAGCCTTCCTGTTCATCACTAACTCCCGGAGTCTACTCAAACTCAAGTCCATCAAGGCAGTGATGCCATCTAGCCATCTCATCCACTGTTGTCCCCTTTTCTTCTTGCCCTCCATCAGCCCCAGCATCAGGGTCTTTTCCAATGAGTAACCTTTTCACATCAGGTGGCCAAATTATTGGAGTTTCATCTTTATCATCAGTCCTTCCAATGAACACCCAGAACTGATGTCCTTTAGGATGGACTGGTTGGACCTCTGTGTAGTCCAAGGAACTCTCAAGTGTCTTCTCCAACACTAAAGTTCAAAGCATCAACTCTTCAGCACTCAGCTTTCTTCACAGTCCAACTCTCATATCTATTACTTCCCATAAATACAAGGGTTCTGTTATTAGAAAAAAAAAAATCTTAATTCTCCTTGATTTTTTCCTCACTATCACCAAATTAGAACATGTAACATATTTAGCTGTCTGTATTGGATTCAGTTCAGTTCAGCCGCTCAGGCGTGTCCGACTCTTTGAGACCCCATGAATTGCAGCACGCCAGGCCTCCCTGTCCATCAACAACTCCCGGAGTTCACTCAGACTCACGTCCACCGAGTCAGTGACGCCATCCAGCCATCTCATCCTCTGTCGTCACCTTCTCCTCCTGCCCCCAATCCCTCCCAGCATCAGAGTCTTTTCCAATGAATCAACTCTTCACATGAGGTGGCCAAAGTACTAGATTTTCAGCTTTAGCATCATTCCTTCCAAAGAAATCCCAGGGCTGATCTCCTTCAGAATGGACTGGTTGGATCTGTATTGGATTACTGAAGTCTATACTATGAACTTATATCTTGGCTTCCAGGACAGGATGCATTTTTACCTTAAAAGTAACTCCCTTTCTAAAAAAAGTAAGGGCCTTTGTAATCAGCCAAGATGTAGAATCAACCAAGATGTAGAAAATTTGTAACCAGCTAAGATGTGTGGGTCACAACAAACTATGGAAAATTCTTAAAGAGGTGTAAATACCAGACGACCTTACCTGCCTCATAAGAAACCTGTATGCAGGTTAAGAAGAAACAGTTAGAAGTGGACATGGAACAATAGACTGGTTCCAAATTGAAAAAGGAGTACATCAAGTTGCATGAGAAATAGATGAAGAAACAGTGGAAAGAGTGTCAGACTTTATTTTTTGGGGCTTCAAAATCACTGCAGATGGTGACTGCAGCCATGAAATTAAAAGACGCTTACTCCTTGGAAGAAAACTTATGACCAAACTAGATAGCATATTCAAAAGCAAAGACATTACTTTGCCGACTAAGGTCCGTCTAGTCAAGGCTATGGTTTTGCCAGCAGTCATGTAGTGGATATAAAAGTTGAACTGTGAAGAAGGCTGAGCACCAAAGAATTGATGCTTTGGAACTGTGGTGTTGGAGAAGACTCTTGAGATTCCCTTGGACTGCAAGGAGATCCAACCATTCTAAAGGAGATCAGACCTGGGTGTTCATTGGAAGGACTGATGCTAAAGCTGAAACTCCAGTACTTCGGCCACCTCATGCGAAGAGTTGACTCATTGGAAGACTCTGGTGCTGGACATGAAACAACAGACTGGCTCCAAATAGGAAAAGGAGTCCGTCAAGGCTGTATATTGTCACCCTACTTATTTTACTGATATGCAGAGTACATCATGAGAAACGCTGGGCTGGAAGAAGCAGGAGCAGGAATCAAGATTGCTGGGAGAAATATCAATAACCTCAGATATGCAGATGACACCACCCTTATGGAAGAAAGTGAAGAGGAGCTAAAAAGCCTCTTGATGAAAATGAAAGAGGAGAGTAAAAATGTTGGCTTAAAGCTCAACATTCAGAAAACGAAGATCATGGCATTCAGTCCCATCACTTCATGGGAAATAGATGGGGAAACAGTGGAAACAGTGTCAGATTTTATTTGGGGGTCTCCAAAATCACTGCAGATGGAGATTGCAGCCATGAAATAAAAAGATGTTTATTCCTTGGAAGGAAAGTTATGATCAACCTAGATAGCATATTCAAAAGCAGAGACATTACTTTGCCAACAAAGTTCTGTCTAGTCAAGGCTATGTTTTTTCCAGTGTTCATGTATGGATGTGAGAGTTGGAATATGAAGAAAGCTGAGCACCGACGAATTGATGCTTTTGAACTGTGGTGTTGGAGAAGACTCTTGAGTGTCCCTTGGACTGCAAGGAGATCCAACCAATCCATTCTAAAGGAGACCAGTCCTGGGTGTTCATTGGAAGTACTGATGCTGAGGCTGAAACTCAAAAACTGAACACCTCATGAGAAGAGTTGACTCTTTGGAAAAGACCCTGATGCTGGAAGGGATTGGGGGCAGGAGGAGCAAAGGATGACAGAGGATGAGATGGCTGGATGGCATCACCGACTCAATACACATGAGTTTGGGTGAACTCCAGGAGTTGGTAATGAACAGGGAGGCCTGGCGTGCTGCGATACATAGGGTAACAAAGAGTCGGACAAGACTGAGCAACTGAACTGAACTGTATAGCAACTGAACATTATTAATAATTAATAAATTTTCATGTCTATATCTTCAGTTTCATTCAGTTTAATACATATTCAGTCCAGTTCAGTCATGTCTGACCCTTTAGATCCCACTGACTGCAGCACGCCAAGCCTTCCTGTCCATCACCAACCCCCAGAGCTTGCTCAAACTCCTGTCCATTAAGTCAGTGATGACATCTGACCATTTCATTCTCTATCGTCCCCTTCTCCTCCTGCCTTCAATCTTTTCCAGCGTCAGGGTCTTTTCCAATGAGTCGGGTCTTTTCCAATGAGTCAGGTCTCTGCATCAGGTCGCCAAAGTATTGGAGTTTCAGCTTACCATCAGCCTTTCCAATGAATATTCAGGATTGATTTCCTTTAGGATGGACTGGCTGGATCTGTCAAGAGTCTTCTCCAACACCACAGTTCAAAAACATCAATTCTTTGGTGCTCAGCTTCCTTTATACTCCAACTCTCACATCCATGCATGACTACTGGAGAAACCTAGCTTTGACTACATGGACACCTTCTGGTAAAGTAATGTGTTTGCTTTTTAATATGCTGTCTATGTTGGTTATAGTTTTTCTTCCAAAGAGCTACTGTCTTTTAATTTCATAGCTGCAATCACCATCTGCAGTGATTTTGGAACCCCCAAAAATAATATCTCACAGTTTCCATTGCTTCCCCATTTATTTGCCATGAAGTAACGGGACTAGATGCCATGATCTTAGTTTTCTGAATGTTGAGGTTTAAGCAACTTTTTCACTCTCCCAGAATTTTCCACAGTTTATTGTGATCCACACGGTCAAAGGCTTTGGCATACTCAATAAAGCAGAAATAGATGCTTTTCTGGAACTCTCTTGCTTTTTCCATGATCCAGCGAATGTTGGTGATTTGATATCTGGTTCCTCTCCCTTCCCTAAAACCAGCTTGCACATCTGGAGGTTCATGGTTTATGTATTGCTGAAGCCTAGCTTGGAGAATTTTGAGCATTACTTTACTAGCATGTGGGATAAATGCAATTGTGCAGTAGTTTGAGCATTCATTGGCATTGTCTTTCTTTGGAATTGGAATGAAAACTGATCTTTTCCAGTCCTGTGGCCACTGCTGAGTTTTCCAAATTTGCTGGCATATTGAGTGCAGCACTTTCACAACATCATCTTCCAGGTTTTGAAATAGCTCCACTTGAATTTCATCACCTCCACTAGCTTTGTTCATAGTGATGCTTTCTAAGGCCCACTTGACTTCACATTCCAGGATGGCTGGCTCTAGCTTAGTGATCACACCATCGTGATTATCTGATTATGAAACTCTTTTTTCACAGTTCTTCTTTGTATTATTGTCACCATCTTAATAACTTCTGTCTGTTAGGTCCATGCAATTTCTATCCTTTATGGAGCCCATCTTTGCAAGAAAAGTTCCCATGATAGCTCGAATTGTGTTGAAGAATTCTCTAGTCTTTCACATTCTATTAGTTTACTCTATTGAGGAAGGATTTCTTATCTTTTCTTGGTATTCTTGGAACTTTTCATTCAAATGGGTATAGAGTTCCTTTTCTCCTTTGCTTTCTGCTTGTCTTATTTTCATAGCTATTTGTAAGGCCTCCTCAGACAACCATTTTGATTTTTTGCATTTCTTTTCCTTGTGGATGGTTTTGATATCTGTCTCCTGTATAATGTCACGAACCTCTGTCCATCAGGTACTTCGTCTATCAGATCTAGGCCCTTAAATATATTTCTCACTTCCATTGTATACTCATAAGGGATGTGATTTAGGTCATGCCTGAATGGTCTAGTGGTTTTCCTTACTTTCTTCAATTTAAGTCTGAATTGGCAATAAGAATTTCATGATTTGAGCCACAGTCAGCCCCACGTCTTGTTTTTGCTGACTGTATAGAGCTTCTCCATCTTTGGCTGCAAAGAATATAATCAATCTGATTTCGGTGTTGACCATCTGTAATGTCCATATGTACAGTCTTCCCTTGTGCTGTTGGAACAGTGTTTGCTATGACAAGTATGTTGTCTTTGCAAATCTCTATTAGCCTTTATCCTGCTTCATTCTGTACTCCAAGGCCAAATTTGCCTGTTACTTCAGGTGTTCCTTGACTTTCTACTTTTGCATTCTAGTACCCTATAAAGAAAATGACATCTTTTTTTGCTGTTAGTTTTAAAAGGTCTTGTAGGTCTTCATAGAATCATTCAACTTCAGCTTCTTCAGCATTACTGGTTGGGGCATAGGCTTGGATCACCGTGATATTGAATGGTTTGCCTTGGAAACAAATAGAGATCATTCTGTCATTTTTGAGATTGCATCCAAGTACTTCATTTTGGACTCTTTTGTTGACCACGATGGTACTCCATTTCTTCTAAGGGCTTCATGCCCACAGTAGTAGATATAATGATCATCTGAGTTAAATTCACCCATTCCAGTCAATTTTAATTCCCTGATTGCTAGAATGTTGATGTTCACTCTTGCCATCTCTTGTTTGACCACTTCCAATTTGCCTTGATTCATGGACCTGACATTCCAGCTTCCTATGCAATGTTGCTCTTTACAGCATCAGACCTTAATTCTATCACCAGTCACATCCACAACTGAGTATTGTTTTTGCTTTGGTTTCTTTTCTTCATTCTTTCTGGAGTTATTTCTCCACTGATCTCCAGTAGCATATTGGGCACCTGCTGACTTGGGGAATTCCTCTTTCAGTATCCTATCATTTTGCCTTTTCATACTGTTCCCAAGGCAATAATGGGGTTGGGTTTCCCAAGGCAAGAATAATGAAGTGGTTTGCCATTCTCTTCTCCAGTGAACTACATTCTCTCAGACCTCTTCACCATGACCTGTCCATCTTGGGTGGCTCCACACGGCATGGCTTAGTTTCATTGAGTTAGACACGGCTGTGGTCCATGCAGATTGGCTAGTTTTCTGTGGTTATGGTTTCAATGTGTCTGCCTTCCGATGCCCTCTCACAACAGCTACCGTCTCATTTGGGTTTCTCTTATCTTGGACGTGGGATATCTCTTCACAGCTACTCCAGCAAAGCTCAGCCGTTGCTCCTTACCTTGTACGAGGTCACCACTCCTGATCTTGAAAATGATTAGCTCTTCTTGGCCCTCTAACGCCAGTGCAGCCGACGCTCCTTGGACGTGGGGTTGCTATGCAACCAAATAATGAATAAGACTCACACTCACTTCTAATATTCTTACTTCACACTAACTTCCAAAACAAAGCCCAATTTTCCACCAAGATCTCCATTAAACTATGAAAACCTCTTTTGCTTACATTGTTATAACAATTAATTCTATATTCTACAAAAGCATACAGTTCTCAGTTATAATAATTTTTGGATGTAGATTTGAGAACTTCTGGAACTGTTCAGTTCAGTTTTTCTCTGATCACTGGGAGCATTGTTCTTATCTGACTTCTTCAAGTCACTGTCATCATGCTATGAATCTCTGTTAAATTTAAACTAGAATGCTAAACTCTGTAAACTCCAACACTGAAGCTCTATGGTTATGTTCAGTGTGTGGGATCAGACTGCAGTACTTTGATTTTTATTGTTATCATTCATTACAGGTTTATTGTGCACTGATTTTCTTAACATTTCTGTTTTTCTACTTCCTCCCTTGATAATGGGATACTCATTTTGGCATGGCTATTGTAAGCAGTAATTATTCAATATGTTACAAGCTTAGACTGGAACAACTGTTTATAAAAAGTTATCACCATCAGTATTGTCCCCTTGAATGTGACAGTTTGCTCAAAAAATTTAAACTAAGAGCCTCTCCAGTTCAGTTCAGTCACTCAGTCATGTCCCGACTCTTTGTGACCCCATGATAGTTGCAAGATGCAGTCAGAACTTAAAAAATATGAATGGCAGGTGCACATCCTATAAATGAGGAAGTTTACTACTCTTAGTTTCATAACAAATGACTGCATGATGATAAAGCTACTTTAAGAATGCCCCATGAAAAATTTATTGCAGCAAGCATGGAAAGAAGAGTCAGACATAACACATTCAGAAAAAAGACAGAAAATACAAATGATAACAAGGATGATACTGTGATAAAAATTTGGGATACAAAGAAATCCAGATAATATATTGTACTAGCTAATAAGCAAAGACCTGAGTATTAAAAAAAAATAAACATTTCATTAATGGTTATTATAGGTTGGGATCTTAAGAAATTAATCACTACCATAATAATAACAGAGATCCCTAAGGCATGCTTATTTTTTTTAAAAAGAGGAAAAACTGTACAAGAGGCTGGAATTTTAAAAAAAGGAATTTTCTTTCCTGTTCTTAAATTCATTAATCCCACACATATTTATAACAGTCCACACTGGTATCACTATGGTCTGTTATCAGACATGTAATTTTTCTTCTCAGATACAAAATTAATTAAAGAAAATTAATTAAATAATCAGGTTAAAACATTTATAAAAAGTTGTATATAAAATGAAGATAAAATAACAGATTAGTGACATCTAAAACATCTTCAGAATTAAATAATTCCTTGAGGATGTGACATGGTATTGAAATATGATGGATAAGTAGGAACTAACTACATAAAAACAGGTGGAAGTTTATTTTATACAGAGGCTGTTGTACTGCCTAAATCTTATACTGGGAAAGACAAGGTGAGAGTGGTCCAGTAAGGGGCATATGATTGGGGAAAAAATGCAGTTTAAGGAAACACAAAAATATTTAATTATCATGCTAAAATGGAATGAAGAAGTTGATAGAGTGATTTAAACTGAATTTAGAGAAACTTCCAAGAATATATTCAGTTCAGTTCAGTCGCTCACTTGTGTCCAACTTTTTGAGACCCCATGAATCACAGCACACCAGGCCTCCCTGTCCATCACCAACTCCCAGGGTCCACTCAAACCCATGTCTATTGAGTTGGTGATGCCATCCAGTCATCTCATCCTCTGTCCTCCCCTTCTACTCCTGCCTTCAATCTTTCCCAGCATCAGAGGCATTTCCAGAGTCAGCTCTTCACATCAGGTGGCCAAAGTATTGGAGTTTCTGCTTCAACATCAGTCCTTCCAACGAACACCCAGGACTGATCCCCTTAAGGATGGACTGGTTGGATCTCCTTGCAGTCCAAGGGACTCTCAAGAGTCTTCTCCAAAACCACAATTCAAAAGCATCAATTCTTCTGCTCTCAGATTTCTTTATAGTCCAACTCTCACATCCATACATGACCACTGGAAAAACCATAGCCTTGACTACATGGACCTTTGTTGGCAAAGTAATGTCTCTGCTTTTGAATATGCTGTCTAGGTCGGTCATAACTTTCCTTCCAAGGATTAAGCGTCTTTTAATTTCATGGCTGCAATCACCATCTGCAGCGATTTTGGAGCCCCAAGAAATAAAGTCTGACACTGTTTCCACTGTTTATCCATCTATTTCCCATGAAGTGATGGGACTGAATGCCATGATCTTCGTTTTCTGAATGTTGAGCTTTAAGCCAACATTTTTACTCTCCTCTTTCATTTTCATCAAGAGGCTTTTTAGTTCCTCTTCACTTTCTGCCATAAGGGTGGTGTCATCTGCATATCTGAGGTTATTGATATTTCTCCTGGCAATCTTGATTCCAGCTCGTGCTTCTTCCAGTCCGGCGTTTCTCATGATGTACTCTGCATATAAGTTAAATAAGCAGGGTGACAATATACAGCCTTGATGTACTCCTTTTCCTATTTGGAGCTAGTCTGTTGTTCCATGTCCAGTTCTAACTGTTGCTTCCTGACCTGCATACAGATTTCTCAAGAGACAGGTCAGGTGGTCTGGTAGTCTCAGGTCTTTGAGAATTCTCCACATTTTATTGTCATCCTGATCAAAAAAAGAGAAAAAGCAAGACAGAATCAAATCAGCAATTAAAATATATGAGTTGAAATTGAGACCAAAACCAGAAAAACACATTTTTTTTCATCAAGAATTTCTCCAAACTGAAGGAAGACAGGAGTTTTTAATGCAAGTGGCATACAGAAAGCCAAGCAAGATGAGTGCAAACAAGTCAGCAATGAGAAACTTACTTCAGAATTTATGAGAGAAAAATAGATGGCAATTAAATGTTATCTAGACTTTTAAACTGGGATGACCCAGAGAGATGATATGGGGAGGGTGGTGGGAGGGGGGTTCAGGGTTGGGAACTCATGTACACCTGTGGTGGATTCATGTCAATGTATGGCAAAACCAATACAGTATTGTAAAGTAAAAAAAAATAAAATAAAAAATTAAATAAATAAAAGCAAGTCCTCTACACTGAAGTAACAATTAAATTTGAACTAGATATCTCCCCATATTTTCAGACCAAATACAAATGTTTTTGAAATCTAGAAAGAACAATTTTGATCAAAAGATGTTCTAAATTTTCAATTATGTCAAGAAAAAAAAA
Organism: Capricornis sumatraensis; assembly: GCF_032405125.1. Taxonomy (NCBI): domain Eukaryota; kingdom Metazoa; phylum Chordata; class Mammalia; order Artiodactyla; family Bovidae; genus Capricornis; species Capricornis sumatraensis. Next base: position 53,399,898 of record NC_091080.1, read on the forward strand.
TGATATTCTCTGAAACACAAAGATCAGAAACTATAATTTACATGTATTCATTCTAAGTAAGTTTTAAAAACTATTTAAAAGAAAAGCCATTCTACTTTGAATGAAAACTAAGGATATATTTGACTTTATGTAACTGAAAAGTCAAGCTACATTTGAATTCAGGTTTAGGTTCCCACAAGATTCCAATAATATCACCATAAGTTTTAGTCTAACAATTATCAAATCTTCTTCCTTGAGTAAACTCTGTTACTAAATTGGCTCATCAATCTCAATAGCAATATGGTTGCAAAAATTATCAAACGCAAAATTACTGGACTAACAAAATTGTTAATAGCTATACCTCTTGTGGATGGATAATCAAATCCAGTTCTTTCCACACTTCTGAAGGAAAGTGAAGTGTTTTCTCTCAATTTTATGTCCACACTGGTCCTGATGTTTGACTCAGCCCCTGAAGCCACATGGGTAGAAATTCAATAAAGGTGGATTCCCATTGCTGCTGCTGCTGCTGCTAAGTCAATTCAGTTGTGCCTGACTCTGTGCGACCCCATGGACAGCAGTCCATCAGGCTCCTCTGTCCACAGGATACTCTAGGCAAGAATACTGAAGTGGGTTGCCATTTCCTTCTCCAGGATTCCCATTAGGAAAATGAAATATCATTTTTCAAACAAACACAAAATAGTGTTATTTAGCTAAAATCATCTAACCAAAATCCTTGATCTAACTAATGATTTAAAAATTATCCCAAATCTGGAAATAAAGACAAAAAAAATGGGTCTGCTTTTTCAGCATCATACAGGTATCCTAATCTAAGTTTTAGGAGAATATATATTTTTGTTTTTCTCCCTACATTTATTCTCCAACTTTGTTGAAGGTTGAATGAAAAATAAAACTGTGCAATGTTAAAATCTGGAAACTCACTGTTTACTATTGATCTCAGGTCCCAGATTTAGTAACAGAGCATTCTAACTTGTAGATTTTATCCAATAGAGATGTACATAACTCTTGCCTGATGGCAAAAGTGAAGATTATGGTTTATGACTCTGTAGAACATTGACTAGTTTTATATTAAACTCAGTGATCTTGTACTAATACTCCTTGATTTAATTGCCTATAACTATTTGAAATATTTGAAATTTTTTGGACCTATATTAATGACTTATTGCTCCCCTAATTAATTGATGTGTAGAATAAAAAATAAATATTTGATTGTATTTGTAAGAAGTTGTGATTTAATATTTCTGAAAATTATAATTTAGAACTGACATTCATATATATCATCCTTCCCATATATATGTTTCCAAAAATATTCCTGACAATGTAAAAATCATTAATCTCCTCCTCAAAGTTTCCTCTTGTAATGGCATTCATCTCCCTCTCCAAGTAAGGTGTGATCACCATTAGTTTAGGCTGTTCTCCTTGTGACCTGGAGATGTTTGGATAAATGTTCATTACCTTTAATTAATACAACATAAAAAGGAAGGTGAAACAATACAAGAATTAAAAACAAGTTGACAGAGGAAGTTACTGGAAACAAAATAATGTGGTCATATCTTACTTCAAAGAATAATGTGGTCTTCTCACCCTGATCTTGGGATGATTCCTAGTTGTTCTTGCTTGTTTTTCTGGAAGAAGCTCCTTAGCCCATTATTTCTACCTCACTCCCTATGCCCAGGCTCCACTTCTGGGAAAGTGAAAGCAAAGTCGCTCAGTTGTGTCCAACTCTTTGCGACCCTGTGGACTAGACAGTTCATGGAATTCTCTAGGCCTGAATTCTGGAGTGGGTAGCCTTTTCCTTCCCAACCCAAGTATTGTACCCAGGTCTACTGCATTGGATGCGAATTCTTTACCAGCAGAGCCACCAGGGAAGCCCAAGAATACTGGAGTGGCTACCTTATCCTTTCTTGAGCAAATTTTCCCAACCAAGAAACTGAACCAGGGTCTCCTGCATGCAGATGGATTCTTCACCAACTGAGTTATCAGGGAAACCCCTTCCACATGGATTCTTCACCAACTGAGTTATCAGGGAAACCCCTTCCACTTCTGGGAGAAATCCTGTATTCAGTGTTATCCATGCCCACATCTGAGATGTGATTTGGAAATTATGCATATTCTGAATGCTGACTCTTTATCATTTACATCTTGCATTTTTATAGGCATGTGTCTTCACTGTGTGTGAAAACAGCAAACATGAAAGTGGCTTGGAGCTGCTAAGTGGGAGACCAATCATAATGTCTTAATCGCAGACACTAGGAAGATAACTCCCTGGAAACCAGATAACATGTTGAGCCATGTTCCCACTTCTATAGCTGGAATTTGAAGTATTGGTTTCGTGGTGACAATACTTAGTTACATGCTCACTTATCTAACCCTCCATTTAATGGCCTCCACTGAGTCATCTACTTTGGACAATTTGAGACAATGAATGGGAAGACGAAGTTAATCTTCTATGATCCATGCTATCTGCACATAAGCCATAAAAATAGTTGTCTCCTGTGTCTGCCTGGTAGTTTGTAATAGGAGATTCATGGAAAGGGACCGTGGGAATCAGAGTTCTTCCGTATCTCAATCTCATTGCCAATTCTGGCTCTGGATTCCTTAACTCTGCTAACAATAACAAACTTCTTGTTAAATAATTTAGCGTTTTCACCCCCAAAAGCCTCCAGGTTATTACACTTTCAGTCATCCTTAGAGGTTGTCCAGAGGTGAAAAGTATGTCTTTTTCTTTCTGATGAGTCATTTCAAGCTGAGTCTTTATCTTTATTACAGGATATTACTGAATCTAAGAGAAAGGAAAAATATAACGACCTTCTCTAACAACCTGAATTTTCCCTCTCAGATCTCAAAATGTACAATCATGTTAAGTTTATATTGTAAAGTATAAAATAAGAGCATTTTGGTCATCTGTTTAGCAACAAATTACAAGAATCGAACTTCCATACTTGGGACTATTGCAATCCCCATTGTCTCCCAAGCTACTTCTACCTGGGCAATTTCAGTTTTAAAACCTGCCTCTTGTGTGTTTGCTTCATAATACCAAATTTCAGCATCAGTTAGGATAGGTTTTGACGTCTAAAAATTAGCCTAAAAAGGAATGGGAATAACATTTTTTAACTCAAGATACTGGATGACCCACAGAGATGTTATGGGGAGGGAGGTGGGAGGGGGGTTCATGTTTGGGAACACATGTAAGAATTAAAGATTTTAAAATTAAAAAAATAAAAAAAAAACTTAAAAAAAAAAAAAAAAGACTATTCAATCTTGGTGGGTAAAATCACCAAATACTGAAGAAGGATGCTTTTTTTTGCAATGGGTTCTAGAGTAATTCCTGTAAACAATGGTTTCAAATGCCAGAGCTGACACTGAGGGTTTTTTTAGTGAAGTTCTCTCAGGGATTCAAAATCCCCATTCCCTTATCCTCTGCTTTCGAGTTTTTATCACAGTTTAATATGACTAGTGTATTATGAGTCAGGACTATACTCCTGTATATTTCTATATACAATAAGTAAATATTGCTTAATCTCTCATGTGTCTGCACAAGGGTGATTTTTATTTTAAAAGTTTTGGAAAGTTTATATTGAAACAATTGCACAATATTTAGAAATAAATAAAATGGAATAACTAAATATTAAGCATATGACAATGAAATGATTACAGTTCAAACACAAAACACCAAATGAAAATGTAATATATTATCAATCGCATGTTTAATATTTAATATAGTGAGTTATTTAAACTCTGCTTAAAATATTATGAATTATGAATGACAGGAAATTCCCTAATATCTCTTCAGTTCTAAACTGACTACACAGGGTGCAGGCCCATCATAATTGTTCAGTAATTGTTTACTGAACTGATTTGACCCAGGCTAACCCTTCATCTAACATTCTTTCTTTACTTCTTGGGTATAAGATATGGACTAAGTTTCTCTGAAGTCCGTACTGGATCCCTAGTTGTAACAACACAATCTGAGATTTCGTTATAAAATCTAGTTATCAGAGTGCATATCACTTTCAGATCTGACTTGCTAAAAACATCCCAAACTATCATTCATTCTCCTTCCATAGTGATTGTGAAGCAATGTGTTGATGTTAGAGCAAAACAAAAGAAAGGCCCTGGGTTTCTTAACCTACTTTTGGAGGAGAATTGGCCTCCAACTGTGACCACCTGACATGAGTAAGAATTATTTCATAATTCTAAGTAATTTACATATACTTTAAATATGATGCAATAACTATTGTTACCTTATCTAAATGATTTTATTTAAAGCGTAAGAAAGTCTATTATCTTTTTTCGCTTTTTTTTTTTTTTCATTTTATTGATGTTGTTCAGTCACTCAGTTGTGTCTGACTTTTTGCGACCTCATGAACTGAGCCCGCTGGGCTTCCCTGTCCTTCACCATCTCCTGGAGTTTGCTCAAACTCATGTTCATTGATTGAGTGATACATCCAACCATCTCATCCTCTGTCATTTCCTTCTCCTTCTACTTCAATCTTTCTCAGAATCAAAGTCTTTTCTAATGAATCTGCTTTACAGATGGCCAAAATACTGGAGTTTTAGCTTCAGCATCAGTCCTTCCAACGAATACTCAGGAGTGATTTCCTTTAGGACTGACAGATTTGATCTCCTTGTAGTCCAAGGGGCTGTCAAGATTATTCTCCAACACCACAGTTCAAAAGCACCAATTCTTCATCGTTAAATCTTCTTTATGCTCCAACTCTCATATTCATACATGACTACTTACTGGGAAATCCATAGCTTTGACTATGCAGACTTTGTCGGCAAGGTAATGTTTCTTCTTTTTAATACACTGTCTAAATTTGTCATAGCTTTTCTTCCAAGGAGCAGGTGTCTTAATTTCATGGCTGAAGTCACCATCCCCAGTGATTTTGGAGCCCAAGAAAATAAAATCTCTTGCTGTTTCTGTTGTTTACCACTTTTTGCTATGAAGTGATGGGACCAGATGCCATGACCTTAGCTTTCTGAATGTTGAGTTTTAAGCCAGTTTTTTCACTCTCCTTTTTCATCTTCATCAAGAAGCTCTTTAGCTTCTCTTCACTTTCTGCCATAAGGGTGCTGTCATCTGCATATCTGAGTTTATTGATATTTCTCATGAAATCTTGTTTCCAGCTTGCACTTCATCTAGCCCGGCATTTTGCATGATGTATTCTGCATATAAATTAAGTAAGAAATGTGACAGTATACAGCCTTGACATACTCCTTTCCCAATTTTGAACCAATTTTCATTTTATACAAGTATACAATTTTTAAAGATTACTTTATATTTACTGTTTGACAAAGCATTGACTACATATATGCATCCTTGAGCATATCTTACACCCAACAGTTTGTACTGCCCACTCCACCAACTCCTATTTTGCCCCTCCCATACAGGTAGCCATTAGTTTGTTTTCTCTATCTATGAATCTGCTTCTTTTATGCTATATTTATTAGTTTATCGATTTCTTTTGATTCCACATATAATCGATATTGTTTATTTTTCTTTATGGCTGAGTACATCTTCTTTATCCATTCAACTATTTATGGACACTTAGGTTGTTCACATATCTTGTCTATTGTAAATAATGCAGCTATGAACATTGGAGTGTATGTATCTTTTCAAATAACTGTTTGTTTGTTTTTTTTTCAGGTATATACCAGGAGTGAAATTTATACATCATATGGTAAATCTTTTCACTTTTAATGGAATGAGTCAATCAACAGAAAGCAATCCTTCAGAGTAAAAAAAAAACAGTCAATGTTAGTCCTTAGAAGCATACAATATTCTGTGAGTGATAAGAGTCCCTAGTGCTCTCTCCTCTTACTCACCTTCGTAAAATCATTTTCACAAACATTCTCCATACTGGTTATTTCTGTACAGAGTATGCTTGATTTCAGTGCCCATTCAGGTAGGACCAAAATAAAATCCCTTATGATTATACAGTGGAAGGGAAAATTGATTCAAATAATTATATTTGATAGACAGAGTACCTGAAAAACTATGGATGGAGGTTCATGATATTGTACAAGAGGTGGTGATAAAGACCACAACCAAGACAAAGAAATGCAAACAGAAAATGGTTGTCTGGGGAGCCCTTATAAAGAGCTGAGAAGAGAAGTTAAATGCAAATGAGAAAAGAAAACATAAACCCATCTGGATGCAGAGTTCCAAAGAATAAAAAGGAGAGATAAGAAAGCCTTGCTCAGTGATCAATGCAAAGAAATAGGGAAAAACAATAGAATGGGAAGGACTAGAGATCTTTTTAAGAAAATTAGAGGAGGCAGTCCTAAGATGGCAGAGGAATAGGATGGGGAGACCACTTTCTCCCTCACAAATTCATGAAAAGAACATTTCAACTCTGAGTAAATTTCACAAAACAACTTCTGAATGCTGGCAGAGGACATCAGGCACCCAGAAAAGCAGATCATTGTCTTCGAAAACAGGTAGGAAAAATTATAAAAGATGAAAAAAGAGACAAAAGAGGTAGGGAGGGAGCTCTGTCCTGGGAAGGGAGTCTTAAAAAGAGAGAAGTTTCCAAACACCAGGAAACACTAGCTGCCGAGTCTGTGGTGAGCCTTGGAAGCACAGAGGGCAACGTAACAGGAAGGAAAAATAAATAAACAATTAAAACCAACAGATTACGAGCCCAGTGGTAACTCCCCCAAGGAGAAGCAGGGCAGACACCTGCATCTGCCACTAGCATGCGAGGGCTGGGCAGGGAGGCGCAGGCTGCAGTGCTTTTTAAGAATCAGGCCAGAATGCCCTGAGTGTAATCAGAGAGAACTAACTTGGGTTAGCACACAAGACTGTGGTATAGCTACTACACGAAAAGCTGTAACATAAGACACTGCCAGGACTGCACACAGAACAAAGGATGGAACAGAATTAGCCTGCTGCCGATCATCCCCTCTGGTGACAGGCAGCCAGAGCCAGAAGGGGCCAATCACAGCCCTAGAGAGACATTAACTACCAAACTGCAAGCAAGCTTCTTTGCTAACTAAGACTTCTTGGGGTTCTGGACAGTCATCATCCGCCTAAGAAGGGGCGCCAGTTGTACACCCAGAAAACTGAGCAGCAGGGATGGGAAAGGTGATAAGTCACAGCGACTGCACTCACCAAATACCCAAGCTACTTGGATCTGGGAAGGGCACAACACGCAGGCACAACCGAGTCTGCATCTCTGAGGACTACCTGAGTGCCTGAGCCTGAGCGGCTTAGACTGGGGAGGTGCATGCAGCCGAGGGCCAGCCTCAGACAGTTCCCGGCAGAGCAACCTGGAGCCTGAGCTATGTGCACCGTGAGCGGGGGCAGGCCCAGCGTGGCTGAGACACTGCTAGCACATGCCAGTGTTATTTGTTTGCAGCATCCCTCCCTCCCCACAGCGCGACTGAAAAAGTGAACCTAAAAAAAAAAAAAAAAAAAAAAAAGTGTCCACCACCGCCCTCCTTGTGTTAGGGCTGAAAACAGACACTGAAGAGACCAGCAAACAGAAGAAGCTAAAACAGAAGGAACCACCTTGGAAGTGGCAGGTGCAATAGACTAAAACCCTGTCATTAGAACAGACTAATAGGAAGGGGCCTATGGATCTTGAGAAATATAAGCCGGATCAAGGAACTATCTGAAAATGAACTGACCCCACACTGCCCACAACAACACCAGAGAAACTCCCAGATATTCCTTTACTATTATTATGATCATTCTTTTGTTTGTTTGTTTTTTCTTCTTTTTTTAACATTTTTTAAAGTCCTCTATTTCTCCTTTAATTTTTATTTTTATAAAGTACTATTAGGTTTTTAAAAAAAGACCCTATTTTTAAAGCAAACATCATATATATATTTTTGTGGTTGTTGTTGTTGTTGTTTTTTAATAATTCTTGTGACTTTATTTTGTTTTTCTTTCTTTTTCTTCTTCTTTTCTTTAATATTGTATTTTTGAAAATCCAACCTCTACTCTAGATTTTCAAATCTTTGCTTTTTGGTATTTGTTATCAATTTTGTACCTTTAAAAACCCAATCCTCAGTACCCATCTTTACTTGAGAGTGAGATTACTGGCTTGACCGCTCTCTCCTCCTTTGGACTCTCCTTTTTCTCCACCAGGTTTCATCTGTCTCCTCCCTCCTCCTTCTCTTCTCTACCCAATTCTGTGAATCTCTGTGTATTCCAGACGGTGGAGAACACTTAGGGAACTGGTTACTGGCTGGATCTGTCTCTCTCCTTTTCATTTCTGTCTTTTATCCTACTGGCCACCTATGTCTCTGTCCTCTCTCTCTTCTCTGTATAACTCCGTGAACATCTCTGAGAGGTCTAGACAGTGGAGAGCACATAAAGAAGTGATAACTGGCTAGCTTGCTCTCTCCTCTTTTGATCTCACCTCATCTCATTCCAGTCACCTCTAACATCCCCCTCCCTCTTCTCTTCTCCATGTAACTCAGTGAACCTCTCTGGGTGTCCTTCAATGTGGAGAACCTTTTCATCTTTAACCTAGATGTTTTATCATCAGTGCTGTATAGATGGAGAAGTCTTGAGGCTACTGTAAAAATAAAACTGAATACCAGAAACAGGAGACTGAGTCCAAATCCTGAGAACATCAGAGAACTCCTGACTCCAAACATTAATCAATAGGAGCCCATCAAATGCCTCCATACCTACACTGAAACCAAGCACCACCCAAGGGCCAACAGGTTCCAGAGCAAGACATACCATGCAAATTCTCCAGCAACACAGGAACACAGCCCTGACCTTCAATAAACAGGCACCTCAAAGTTACTCCAAAACCATTGACATCTCATAACTCATTACTGGACACATCATTTCACTCTAGAGAGAAGGAATCCAGTTCCAGCCACCAGAACTCCGACACAAGCTTCCCTAACCAAGAAACCTTGACAAACCTCTGATACAACCCCACCCACAGCGAGGAAACTCCATAATAAAGAGAACTCCACAAACTGCCAGAATACAGAAAGGCCACACCAAATGCAGCAATATAACCAAGATGAACAGTTAGAGGAATACCAAGCAGGTAAAGCCACAGGATAAATGCTCACCAAACCAAAGAGGAAGAGATAGGGAAGCTACCTGATAAAGGATTCTGAATAATGATAGTGAAAATGATCCAAAATCTTGAAATCAAAATGGAATCACAGATAAATAGCCTGGAGACAAGGATTGAGAACAAGCAAAGAAAGGTTTAACAAGGACCTAGAAGAAATAAAAAAGAGTCAATATATAATGAATAATGCATTAAATGAGATCAGAAACACTCTGGAGGCAACAAATAGTAGAATAATGGAGGCAGAAGATAGGATTAGTGAAATAGAAGATAGAATGGTAGAAATAAATGAATCAGAGAGGAAAAAAGAAAAACGAATTAAAAGAAATGAGGACAATCTCAGAGACCTCCAGGACAATATGAAACACTCCAACATTTGAATTATAGGAGTCCCAGAAGAAGACAAAAATAAAGACCATGAGAAAATCCTTGAGGGGATAATAGCTGAAAACTTTCCTAAAATGGGAAAGGAAATAATCACCCAAGTCCAAGAAACCCAGGGAGTCCCAAACAGGATAAACCCAAGGTGAAACACCCCAAGACACATATTAATCAAATTAACAAACATCAAACACAAAGAACAAATATAAAAAGCAGCAAGGGAAAAACAACAAATAAAACACAAGGGGATTCCCATAAGGATAACAGCTGATCTTTCAGTAGAAACTCTCCAGGCCAGGAGGGAATGGCAAGACATACTAAAAGTGATGAAAGAAAATAACCTACATCCCAGATTACTGTACCCAGTGAGATCTCATTTAAATATGACAGAGAAATCAAAAGCTTTACAGACAAGCAAAAGCTGACAGAATTCAGTACCAGCAAACCAACTCAGAAAAGAGGCAAAAAGCAAAGGAGAAAAGGAAAGATATAAGCATCTGAATGCAGAGTTCCAAGAATAGCAAGAAGAGATAAGAAAGCCTTCTTCAGTGATCAATGCAAAGAAATAGAGGAAAACAACAGAATGGGAAAGACTAGAGACCTCTTCAAGAAAATTAGAGATACCAAGGGAACATTTCATGCAAAAATGGGCTTGATAAAGGACTGAAACGGTCTGGACCTAACAGAAGCAGAAGATATTAAGAAGAGGTGGCAAGAATTCATGGAAGAACTGTACCAAAAAAGATTTTAACGACCCAGATAATCATGATGAAGTGATCACTAATGTAGAGCCAGACATCTTGAAATGTGAAGTCAAGTGGGCCTTAGAAAGCATCACTATGAACAAAGCTTATGGCGGTGATGGAATTCCAGTTGATCTGTTTCAAATTCTGAAAGATGATGCTGTGAAAGTGCTGCACTCAATATGCCAGAAAATTTGGAAAATTCAACAGTGGCCACAGGACTGGAAGGTCAGTTTTCATTCCAATTCCAAAGAAAGGCAATGCCAAAGAATGCTCAAACTACCACACAATTGCACACATCTCACATGCTAGTAAAGTAATGCTCAAAATTCTCCAAGCCAGGTTTCAGCAGTACATGAACCGTGAACTCCCTGATGTTCAAGCTGGTTTTAGAAAAGGCAGAGGAACCAGAGATCAAATGACCAACATCTGCTGGATCATGGAAAAAGCAAGGGAGTTCCAGAAAACCATCTATTTCTGCTTTATTGACTATGGCAAAGCCTTTGACTGTGTCAATCACAATAAACTGTGGAAAATTCTGAAAGAGATGGGAATACCAGACCACCTAACCTGCCTCTTGAGAAATCTGTATGCAGGTCAGGAAGCAACAGTTAGAACTGGACACGGAACAACAGACTGGTTCCAAATAGGAAAAGGAGTACGTCAAGGCTATAAATTGTCACCCTCCTTATTTAAGTTATATGCAGAGTACATCATGAGAAATGCTGGACTGGAAGAAACACAAGCTGGAATCAAGATTGCTGGGAGAAATATCAATAACCTCAGATATGCAGATGACACCACCCTTATGGCAGAAAGTGAAGAGGAGCTAAAAAGCCTCTTGATGAAAGTGAAAGAAGAGAGCGAAAAAGTTGGCTTAAAACTCAACATTCAGAAAACGAAGATCATGGCATCCGGTCCCACCACTTCATGGGAAATAGACAGGGAAACAGTAGAAACGGTGTCAGACTTTATTTTTGTGGGCTCCAAAATCACTGCAGATGGTGACTGCAGTCATGAAATTAAAAGACGCTTACTCCTTGGAAGAAAAGTTATGACCAACCTAGATAGTATATTCAAAAGCAGAGAGATTACTTTGCCGACTAAGGTCCGTCTAGGCAAGGCTATGGTTTTTCCTGTAGTCATGTATGGATATGAGAGTTGGACTGTGAAGAAGTCTGAGTGCTGAAGAATTGATGCTTTTGAACTGTGGTGTTGGAGAAAACTCTTGAGTGTCCCTTGGACTGCAAGGAGATCCAACCAGTCCATTCTGAAGGAGATCAGCCCTGGGATTTCTTTGGAAGGAATGATGCTAAAGCTGAAGCTCCAGTACTTTGGCCACCTCATGCGAAGAGTTGACTCATTGGGAAAGACTCTGATGCTTGGAGGGATTGGGCACAGGAGGAGAAGGGTTGACCGAGGATGAGATGCCTGGATGGCATCATGGACTCGATGGACGTGAGTCTGAGTGAACTCTGGGAAATGGTGATGGACAGGGAGTCCTGGTGTGCTGCGATTCATGGGGTTGCAAAGAGTCGGACATGACTGAGTGACTGAATTGAACTGAAATGAACTGAAACCAGCTCTCCAACAAATCCTAAAGGATAGTCTCTAGACAGGAAACACAAAAAGGTTGTATAAACCCAAACCCAAAACAGTAAATTAAATGGCAATGGGATCATACTTATCAATAATTACCTTAAACATAAATGGGTTGAATGCCCCAACCAAAAGACAAAGACTTGCTGAATGGATACAAAAACATGACCCCTATATGTTGTTTACAAGAACCCACCTCAAAATAAGGGACACATACAGACTGAAAGTGAAGGACTGGAAAAACATATTCCATGCAAACAGAGACCAAAAGAAAGCAGGAGTCACAATACTCATATCAGATAAAATAGACTTTAAAACAAAGGCTGTGAAAATAGACAAAGACAGACAATACATAATTATCAAAGGATCAATCCAAGAAGAAGATATAACAATGATAAATATATATGCACCCAACATAGGAGCATTGAAATATATAAGACAAATGCTAACAAGTATGAAAGGGGAAATTAACAATAACACAATAATAGTGGGAGACTTTAATACCCCACTCACACCTATGGACAGGTCAACTAAACATTAACAATAACACAATAATAGTAGGAGACTTTAATACCCCACTCACATCTATGGACAGATCAACTAAACAGACAATTAACAAAGAAACACAAACTTTAAATGATACAATAGACCAGTCAGACCTAATTGATATCTATTGGACATTTCACCCCAAAACAATGAATTTCACCTTTTTCTCAAGTGCTCATGGAACCTTCTCCAGGATAGATCACATCCTAGGCCATAAATCTAGCCTTGGTAAATAAAAAAAAAAAAAAAAATTGAAATCATTACAAGCATCTTTTCTGACCATAATGTATTAAGATTAGATCTCAATTACAGGAGAAAAACTATTAAAAATTCCAACATATGGAGGCTGGAAAACACGCTTCTGAATAACCAACAGATCACAGAAGAAATCAAAAAAGAATTCAAAATATGCATAGAAACAAATGAAAATGAAAACACAACAACCCAAAACCTGTGGGACACTATAAAAGCAGTGCTAAGGGGAAAGTTCATAGCAATATAGGCATACCTCAAGAAACAAGAAAAAGTCAAATAAATAACCTAACTCTACACCTAAAGCAACTAGAAAAGGAAGAAATGAAGAACTCCAGGGTTAGTAGAATGAAAGAAATCTTAAAGACTAGGGCAGAAATAAATGCAAAAGAAACAAAAGAGACCATAGCAAAAATCAACAAAGCCAAAAGCTGGTTCTTTAATAAAATTGACAAACCATTAGCCAGACTCATCAAGAAACAAAAGGGGAAAAATGAAATCAATAAAGTTAGAAATGAAAATGGAGAGATCACAACAGACAACACAGAAATACAAAGGATCATAAGAGACTACTAACAGCAATTACATGCCAATAAAATGGACAACTTGGATGAAATGGACAAATTCTTAGAAAAGTACAACTTTCCAAAACTGAACCAGGAAGAAATAGAAAATCTTAACAGACTCATCACGAGCAAGAAAATTGAAACTGTAATCAGAAATCTTCCAGCAAACAAAGCCCAGGTCCAGACATCTTCACAGCTGAATTCTACCAAAAATTTCGAGAAGAGCTAACACTTATCATACTCAAACTCTTCCAGAAAATTTTAGAGGAAGGTAAACTTCCAAACTCATTCAATGATGCCACCATCACCCTAATGCCAAACCTGACAAAGATTCCACAAAAAAAGAAAACTACAGGCCAATATCACTGATGAACATAGATGCAAAAATCCTTAACAAAATTCTAGCAATCAGAATCCAACAACATGTTAAAAAGATCATCCATCATGACCAAGTGGGCTTTATCCCAGGGATGCAAATCAATCAATGTAATTCACCACATTAACAAATTAAAAACTAAAAGCTAGATGATTACCTCAATAGATGCAGAGAAAGCCATTGACAAAATTCAACATCCATTTATGATAAAAACTCTCCAGAAAGCAGGAATAGAAGGAACATACCTCAACATAATAAAAGCTGTATATGACAAACCCACAGCAAACATTATCCTCAATGGTGAAAAATTGAAAGCATTTCCCCTAAAGTCAGGAATAAGACAAGGGTGCCCACTTTCACCACTACAATTCAACACAGTTTTGGAAGTTTCGGCCACAGCAATCAGAGCAGAAAAAGAAAAAAAAAGGAATCCAAATTGGAAAAGAAGAAGTAAAACTCTCACTGTTTGCAGATGACATGATTCTCTACATAGAAAACCCTAAAGACTCCACCAGAAAATTACTAGAGCTAATCAGTGAATATAGTAAAGTTGCAGGGTATAAAATCAACACACAGAAATCCCTTGCATTCCTATACACTAATAATGAGAAAGTAGAAAGAGAAATTAAGGAAACAATTTCATTCACCATTGCAATGAAAAGAATAAAATACTTAGGAATATATCTACCTAAAGAAACTAAAGACCTATACATAGAAAACTATAAAACACTGGTGAAAGAAATCAAACAGGACACTAATAGATGGAGAAATATACCATGTTCATGGATTGGAAGAATCAATATAGTGAAAATGAGTATACCACTCAAAGCAATCTACAGATTCAATGCAATCCCTATCAAGTTACCAGCAGTATTTTTCACAGAGCTAGAACAAATTCGTATGGAAATACAAAAAACCTCGAATAGTAAAAGCAATCTTGAGAAAGAAGAATGGAACTGGAGGAATCAACCTGCTTGACTTCAGGCTCTACTACAAAGCCACAGTCATCAAGACAGTATGGTATTAGCATAAAGACAGAAATATAGACCAATGGAACAAAATAGGAAGCCCAAAGATAAATTCACACACCTATGAACACCTTATCTTTGACAATGGAGGCAAGAATATACAATGGAGTAAAGACAATCTCTTTAACAAGTGGTGCTGGGAAAACTGGTCAACTACTTGTAAAAGAATGAAACTAAAGCACTTTCTAACACCATACAGAAAATAAACTCAAAATGGATTAAACATCTAAACCTCAAGACCAGAAACTATAAAACTCCTAGAGGGGAACAAAGGCAAACCACTCTCTGACATACATCACAGCAGGATCCTCTATGATCCACCCCCTAGAATATTGGAAATAAAAACAAAAATAAACAAATGGGATCTGATTAAAATTAAAAGCTTCTGCACAACAAAGAAAAATATAAGCAAGGTTAAAAGACAGCCTTCTGAATGGGAAAAGATAATAACAAATTAAGCAACTGACAAACAACTAATCTCAAAAATATGCAAGCAACTTATGCAGCTCAATTCCAGAAAAATAAGTGACCCAATCAAAAAATGGGCCAAAGAACTAAATAGACATTTCTCCAAAGAAGACATATGGATGGCTAACAAACACATGAAAAGAAGCTCAACATCACTCATTATCAGAGAAATACAAATCAAGACCTCAATGAGGTACTATTTCACACCAGTCAAAATGGCTGGGATCGAAAAGTCTACAAGCAATAAATGCTGGAGAGTTTGTGGAGACAAGGGAACCCTCTTACACTGTTGGTGGGAATGCAAACTAGTATAGCCACTATGCAGAATTGTGTGGAGATTCCTTAATAACCTGGAAATAGAACTGCCTAATGACTCAGCAATCCCACTGCTGGGCATACACACCAAGGAAACCAGAATTGAAAGAGACATATGTACCCCAATGTTCATCGCAGCACTGTTTATAATAGCCAGGACATGGAAACAACCTAGATGTCCATGAGCGGACGAATGGATAAGAAAGCTGTGGTACATATACACAATGGAGTATTACTCAGTCATTAAAAAGAATACATTTGAATCAGTTTTAACGAGATGGATGAAACTGGAGCCAATTATACAGAGTGAAGTAAGCCAGAAAGAAAAACACCGATATTGTATACTAACACATATATATGGAATTTAGAAAGATGGTAATGATAACCCTGTAAGCAAGAAAGCAAAAGAGACACAGATGTATAGAACAGACTTTTGGACTCAGAGGGAGAGGGAGAGGGTGGGATGCTTTGGGAGAATGGCATTGAAACATGTATACTATAATGTAAGAAACTAATCGCCAGTGTAGGTTTGATGCAGGATACAGGATGCTTGGGTCTGATCCCCGGGATGACCCACAAAGATGATGGAGAGGGTGGTGGGAGGGGGGTTCAGGATTGGGAACTCATGTACATCTGTGGCAGATTCATGTCAATGTATGGCAAAACCAATACAGCATTTTAAAGTAAATAAATAAATAAAAAGTAAAGAGCACAAAAAGAAATAAACAATTTTTTAAAAAAGATAATTAGAGATAACAAGGAAGCATTTCATGTAAAAATGGGTACAATAAAGGACAGACACTCTATGGACCTAACAGAAACAGGAGGTATAAGAAGTGGTGGCAAGAATACACAGGAAACTATACCAAAATGATTTTAATAGCCCAGATAACCATGATGGTGTGATCAATCACCTAAAGCCAGACATCCAGGAATGTGAGGTCAAGTGGGCCTGAAAGGGTAACAGGCAGGAAAGCTAAGGGTCTCCAAATGGAGGAAATAGGCTGCAAGTGTCAAGTGCTTTTTATCTCTCTTAAGCAGCAGGAGGAAACAAACAAGTATCAGATTTTTCTCCTTCTCTATAAAAGCTCAAAGGGAGATTTCTTTTAAAATTCTGTGTTGCCATGACTACACCTGGTTCCACCCAAACAACTTTTCTCATACCTTAAGCTAACCAATGCATTTTTCCTATGGAAATGTTTTTCTTAAGCTATGGTAATGAACTATGTATTTACCCTAGACTCTGTCTTTCTTCAAGTCAGTTCCCCTTAAGAGACTCAGAACCAATAATGGTTCAGAAAACCAGTATGTTTTACTCATACATTGTTCTCCTAATCTATGTTAATGAAACTATATATTTGCTTGGAAACCTACCTTTCTTCAAGCTTCATGTCATTCCTTTTATGGCCCAGGACAACTCATCTCGTGACAGTGTTATCTCAAAATGCATGTTGTGGGTGAGGGGCCTGGAGCCAGTGTCTGAGGTTTGAGGAATTCACTTTCTCCAATTAGCAGCCTGCTAGTAAAAGATGCTTGCTCTTGGAATAAAAGTTATGACCAACCTAGACAGCATATTAAAAAGTGGAGACATTACTTTGTCAGTAAAGGTCCATCTAGCCAAAGCTTTGTTTTATCCAGTAGTCATGTATGGAAGTGAGAGTTGGACTATAAAGAAAGCTGAGAGCTGAAGAATTGATGCTTTTCAACTGTGGTGTTGGAGAAGACTCTTGAGAGTGACTTGGACTGCAAGGAGATCAAACTAGCCCATCCTAAAGGAAATCAGTCCTAAATAGCCATTGGAAGGACTGATACTGAAGCTGAAACTCCAATACTTTGGCCACCTAATGTGAAGAACTGACTTATTTGAAAAGACCCTGATTCTGGGAAAGATTGAAAGCTGGAGGAGAAGGGGACAACAGAGGGTGAGATGAAATGGTTGAATGGCATCACTGACTCAATGGACATGAGTTTGAGTAGGCCCCAGTAGCTGGTGATAGACAAGGAAGCCTGGTGTACTGCAGTCCATGAGGTCGCAAACAGTAAGAAACGACTGAGTAACTGAATGGAACTGACCTGAGTAGCTATATAACATCCAACTAAAGACTAGCCTGGGGGCATTCTTTCTGCTCACTTCTGCCTGTGTCTGAAGCTTTGATTATCTCTTTTATACTTTTATAAAACTTTATCACACAAAAGCTCTGAGCAATCAAGCCTCATCAATGGCCCCAGATTGAATTCTTCTCCTCCAGAGGCCAAGAATCCCTACATCTTTCCCTGCTCAAGGCAACCTTTCAGGCCTTAGAAAGCATCACTCTGAGCAAAGTTAGTGGAGGTGATGATATTCTCATTGAGCTACTTCAAATCCTAAAAGACGATGCTGTTAAAGTACTGCACCCAGTATACTAGCAAATTTGGAAAACTCAGCAGTGATCACAGGACTGGGAAAGGTCAGTTTTCATTCCAAACCTAAAGAAAGGCAATGACAAAGAATGTTCACACTACCACACAGTTGCACTCATCTCACACACTAGCAAAGTAATGCTCAAATTTCCCCAAGCCAGGCTTCAACTGTACATAAACTGTGAACTTTCAGATGTTCAAGCTGGATTTTAAAAAGGCAGAAGAACCAGATATCAAATTGCCAACATCTGTTGGATCAAAAAAAAAAAAAAGGCAAGAGAATTCCAGAACACCACTTACTTCTGCTTCATTGACTACACAAAGTCTTTGACTGTGTGAATCACAACAAATTGTGGAAAATTCTTCAAGAGATGGAAATACCTGACCACCTTACCTCCTTGCAGAGAAATCTGTATTTAGGTCAAGAAGCAACACTTAGAAGTGGACATGGAACAATGAATTGACTCCAAATTGGAAAAGGGATATATTAAAACTGCATATTGTCACCCTGCTTATTTAACTTATATGCAGAGTACATCATGCAAAATGTTGTGCTGGATGACACAAGCTGGAATCAAGATTGCTGGGAGAAATGTCAATAACCTCAGATATGCAGATGACACCACACTTATGGCAGAAAGTGAAGAACTAAAGAGCTTTTTGATGAAAGTGAAAGAGGAGAGTGTAAAAGCTGGCTTAAAACTCAAAATTCAAAATAAGATGATCATGGCATATGGTCACATCCACTTCATGGCAAATAGATGGGGATACAATGAAAATACTGACAGACTTTATTTTCTTGGGCTCCAAAATCAGTGTACACGGTGACTGTAGCCATGAAATTAAAAGATATTTGCTCCTTGGAAGAAAAGCTATTACCAATCTAGACATCATATTAAAAAGCAGACATATTACTTTGCTGGCCAAGGTCCATCTAGTCAAAGCTCTGGTTTTTCCAGTAGTCCTGTATGAATATGAGAATGCCAAAGAATTGATGCCTTTGAACTGTGATGCTGGAGAACAATCTTGAGAGTCCATTGGACTGCAAGTCTGATTGACTGCAGATCAAATCAGTCAATCTGTAGGAGATCATTCCTGAATATTCATTGGAAGGACTGATGCTGAAGCTGAAGGTCCTGATGCGAAGAACTGACACATTGTAAAAGATGCTGATTCTGGGAAAGATTGAAGGCTGGAGGAGAAGTCTAAATAGCAGTCACAATGAATGTAGGTCTGACTCTAATTCAGTATGATCTCATCGAACTTGATTACATCTGCAGAGACTCTATTTCCAAAAATTCTAATGTTTCCATGGGAATGAATATTGAAGTAACTCTACTAACCCAGAACAGTGCATGGTGGAATAAGAAGAAAGAAGTCTTTTGTAGAATAGGTATGTGCATATCATTTAGAAAAAGCATCCATAAATAAGTACTATAAAAGCTGGCTAGTTTTTAATATGTAGAAATGTGAATGAAGGGTACTTATTGATATGGGGAAAACAACTGTGGCCAGTGCCATAGCTGAAAGTAATCTTATCATAGTACATTTTGAGGGAACTTTTTTTTAATGTCAAGATTGTGTTTCTCAGCAAATTGATTTTTACTCATTTTTGAATAGGTTATTCATGTTGGATTTGATTTTTGAAATGTGAACTGTATTTACTAACCTGCAAAACTATTGTAACATCAGCTTAGTTATTCTTTAAAGTATAAAATAAATTCAGTTTATAAATTCAACATAAAAATATAAATGACCATAAAAATGCATAGTGTCAAATAAGACTTCATCTCAAGATGACCAAACATAAAACTTAAGAGTTGCTTATTAAACTTGAAAATGAGTGATACAGACATTTCTGAAAATTTTTCATTTTCCAAAATTTGTTTGCCTCTCCTCAATAATAAACATTACATTATCCTTTTTGTCAATCTTAAGAATTAACATACCTTACAACCAACATCATGGTTTTTGAATGAAGCAAAATACTAAATGAAATCTGTTTATGTCATAGAGATATTAAAAATTCAATCTGTAAATATTCAATCAGTATAAATTATGTGTCATACCTAGGGCTAGATACTTGAAACATAATTTAAAAATTACATAATGTGATAAATAATATAATACAGCCATCAAGCATCTTTGATTACTTCCTGTCTTCTTCCCTGACTTGCCACATCCTATGTATAGATAGGCTGCTGATTATAGTTAAAAATTTCCTCTCAAAATCAGGTTAGCCTTTTTTGTGCAAAAATGTTCATCAGTCCAGTTCAGTTCATCACTCAGTCATGTCCAACTCTTTGCGACCACAAGAATCACAGCACGCCAGGCCTCCCTGTTCATCACCAACTCCCTGAGTTCATTCAAACTCATGACCATCGAGTCAGTGATGCCATCCAGCCATCTCATCCTCTATCCTCCTCTTCTCCTCCTGCCCCCAATCCCTCCCAGCATCACAATCTTTTCCAATGAGTCAACTCTTCACATGAGGTGGCCAAAGTATTGGAGTTTCAGCTTTAGCATCAGTCCTTCCAAATAATACCCAGAACTGATCTCCTTTAGAATGGACTGGTTGGATCTCCTTGCAGTCCAAGGGACTCTCAAGAGTCTTCTCCAACACCACAGTTCAAAAGCATCAATTCTTCAGCGCTCAGCATTTTTCACAGTCCAAATCTCACATCCATACATGACCACTGGAAAAACCATAGCCTTGACTAGACGGACCTTTGTTGGCAAACTAATGTCTCTGCTTTTCAATACTCTATCTAGGTTCATCATAACTTTGCTTCCAAGGAGTAAGCATCTTTTAATTTCATAGCTGCAATCACCATCTGCAATGATTTTGGAGCCCCAAAAAATAAAGTCTGACACTGTTTCCACAGTTTCCCCACGGATCTATTTCCCATGAAGTAATGGGACCAGATGCCTTGATCCTAGTTTTCTGAATGTTGAGCTTTAAGCCAACTTTTTCACTTCTTCTTTCACTTTCACCAAGAGGCTTTTTAGTTCCTCTTCACTTTCTGCCATAAGGGTGGTGTCATCTGCATATCTGAGGTTATTGATATTTCTCTCGGCAATATTGATTCCAACTTGTGTTTCTTCCAGCCCAGCATTTCTCATGATGTACTTCTCCATAGAAGTTAAATAAGCAGGGTGACAATATACAGCCTTGAAGTACTCCTTTTCATATTTGGAACCAGTCTGTTGTTCCATGTCAGTTCTAACTGTTGCTACCTGACCTGCATATAGGTTTCTCAAGAGGCAGGTCAGGTGGTCTGGTATTCTCATATCTTTCAGATTTTCCACAGTTTCTTGTGATCCACACAGTCAAAGGCTTTGGCATAGTCAATAAAGCAGGAATAGATGTTTTTCTGGAACTCTTTTGCTTTTTCTATGATCCAGCAGATGTTGGAAATTTGATCTTTGGTTCCTCTGCCTTTTCTAAAACCATCTTGTACATCTGGAAGTTAAATGTTCATAAGTAAAACCAAAATATAGATAGTTTTTTAATGGTACAAAAGTGGGTTACCTTTTAAAGGTTGCACATGTAAACCAGAAAACTACCCTAACATGCAAAGTGAAAGTTTAGAGCTTGATTCTTTTTCTAATTCAAGTTTATGATACTTGATCACTTTTTCATATAACTTATAATAGTATATTGGATTTAACTGAGTATTTTGAATCCTAGGTAAGTATTAAAATGAAAATTACAACTACTCTGATTCTCTTTCTTCCTAAAACATGTAATTTAACTCTAAAATTT
This sequence comes from Capricornis sumatraensis, assembly GCF_032405125.1. Classification (NCBI taxonomy): domain Eukaryota; kingdom Metazoa; phylum Chordata; class Mammalia; order Artiodactyla; family Bovidae; genus Capricornis; species Capricornis sumatraensis. Next base: position 53,421,388 of record NC_091080.1, read on the forward strand.
GAGAGTGGTTCTACTACTAGTTTATACAGATGAGTTTTCATCAATTGCTATCTGTAAATTTAACTCAGAAACTGATCACAATTAAGAAGGAGTTTATCAAAGAAAACCAAATTCAGACTTAGATAAGGGAGGGGGAAAAAGAAGAAAAGCTAATCCCAGCTAAAAGAAGAAAGAGGGACTATGACAATAGGAATACTCTGAAATTTTGAGATCATTAAGCCTCTCAAATATCAGGCCAAAATGAATTTTACTTATAAGAAGGAATTAGCAATCTTAGAAAGAATCCATTGTGGAGGAGTGGGATGAGCCAGTAGTGTGATCAGACAATAGGTCAGGAATGTATTTCTTTGAGTTAGTTATTCTCAGGAAGATCCCCTGAAGGAGGGTATGGCAACCCACTCCAGTATTCTTGCCTGGAGAAGCCCATGGACAGAGGAGCCTAGTGGGCTACAGTCTGTAGGGTTGCAAAGAATCAGACATGACTGAAGCAATATAACACATTCTCATATAGAGCTCACAGAAGAGGGATCCAAGTTCATACACTTGGAAAAAAACTGACAAAATTTGGGTGAAGTCAAGGTACAGAAGATGGCACTAGTGGTAAAGAACTCACTTGCCAATGCTGGACACATAGTGAGACATGGGTTCAGTCCCTAGATCAGGAAGATCCCCTGGAGTAGGGAATGGCCACCCACTCTGATTTTCTTGCCTGGAAACCCCATGGACACAGGTGCTTGGTAGGCTACAGTCCAGCCAATCCAAAGAGTTTGACACAACTGGAGCAACTTAGCATGCACAATGAGTACTGAAGACTTGGATATGACTAAGCATATAGGCATACACAGGTTATTGAACATTCTGACCATGTAGATCAGTGGGAGAATTTCAGTTCACTTCAGTCACTCAGTCGTGTCCGACTCTCTGCAACCCCATGAATCGCAGCACGCCAGGCCTCCCTGTCACCAACTCCCTGAGTTCACTCAAACTCATGTCCATCGAGTCAGTGATGCCATCCAGCCATCTCAACCTCTGTTGTCCCCTTCTTCTCTTGTCCCCAATCACTCCCAGCATCAAAGGCTTTTCCAATGAGTCAACTCTTCACATGAGGTGGCCAAAGTATTGGAGTTTCAGCTTTAGCATCAGTCCTTCCAAAGAACACCTAGGACTTATCTTCTTCAGAATGGACTGGTTGGAACTCCTTGCAGCCCAAGGGAGAAGCCTCAAGTGTCTTCTCCAACACACAGTTCAAAAGCATCAATTCTTTGGCACTCAACTTTCTTCACAGTCCAACTCTCACATTCATACACAACCACTGGAAAAAACCATAGCCTTGACTAGATGGACCATTGTTGGAAAAGTAACGTCTCTGCTTTTCAATAAACTATCTAGGTTGGTCATAACTTTGCTTCCACTGAGTAAGCTTCTTTTAATTTCATAGCTGCAATGACCATCTGCAGTGACTTTGGAGCCCCAAAAAATAAAGTCTGACACTTTTTCCACTGTTCCCCCATCTATTTCCCATGAAGTGATGGGACCAGATGCCATGATCTTAGTTTTCTGAATGTTGAGCTTTAAGCCAACTTTTTCACTCCCCTTTTTTACTTTCATCAAGAGACTTTTTAGTTCCTCTTCACTTTCTGCCATAAGGGTGGTGTCATCTGCATATCTGAGGTTATTGATATTTCTCCCGGCAATCTTGATTCCAGCTTGTGTTTCTTCCAGTCCAGCGTTTCTCATGATGTACTCTGCATAAAAGTTAAATAAGCAGGGTGACAATATACAGCCTTGACGGACTCCTTTTCCTATTTGGAACCAATCTGTTGTTCCATGTCCAGTTCTAACTGTTGCTTCCTGACCTACACAGAGGTTTCTCAAGAGGCAGGTCACATGGTCTGGTATTCCCATCTCTTTCAGAATTTTCCACAGTTTATTGTGATCCACACAGTCAAAGGCTTTGGCATAGTCAATAAAGCAGAAATAGATGTTTTTCTGGAACTCTCTTGTTTTTTCGATGATCCAGTGGATGTTGATCACTTGATCTCTGATTCCTCTGCCTTTTCTAAAACCAGGTTGAACATCTGATAGTTTATTGTTCAGGTATTGCTGAATCCTAGCTTGGAGAATTTTGAGCATTACTTTACTAGCGTGTGGGATGAGTGCATTTGTGCAGTACTTTGAGCATTCTTTGGCATTGCCTTTCTTTGGGATTGGAATGAAAACTGACCTTTTCCAGTCCTATAGCCACTTCTGAGTTTTCCAAATTTTTTGGCATATTGAGTGTAGCATTTCACAACATCTTCTTCCAGGATTTGAAATAGCTCAACTGAAATTCCATCACATCCACTAGCTTTGTTCATAGTGATGCTTTCTAAGGCCCACTTTACTTCGCATTCCAGGATGTCCGGCTCTAGGTGAGTGATCACACCATCATGATTATCTTGGTCATGAAGATCTTTTTTGTACTCATTTATGAACCAAATAATGGGAATTTAAAAAGCATCTGTCTAGTCTTGCCATATGTATATTAGAGAGCCATACATGAACTTTATTTAAGTTATATTGGGATAGTTCTTTGCAGTAGGCCATTTCCTGGAACACGAAATGGGCAGTGGCTGTGGAATAGTGTTTAATTGCTGTTATTTTCCAAGAATGTTTGGCTCAGATAAAATTCAATATTTTCCGGGGAAAGCTAAACCAACAGAAATTTGGGGAGTCAATTAATGCATAAAAAATAATCTGTCTTTGTTTTTGCTGTTCAGTCACTAGGTCATGAATGACTCATGTCCGATCCCATGGACTGTAGTATGTCAAACTCCACTATCTCCTGGAGTTTGTTGAAATTCATGTCCACTATCTAACCATCTCATCCTCTGGTGCCTTTTTTCCTTTTGTCACAGCATCAGATTCTTACCTAGAGAACCCCATGGATGGGTAGTATGAAAAGTTAAACTCTTAACTGAACCCTTGGTCTTTAGATAATCAAACTCCATCATCCATTTCAGAAGGTCCACTGCATTGTATGCAATTAACATGCAAGCAATTATTATCTTGTTTTATATTCCATGTGATCAAAATGGACATTTTTTCACTTTAATTTTTTTTTCAGTTTTTGTTCTACTGACAATTTGCAAAAATATACATCTTGTTACAAAAGTACCATATAAATCAGATGATTAGATATAATTCCTTCCTTAGGAAGAACCAGTGCTTCCCTGGTATTTCAGCTGGTGAAGAATTTGCCTGCAATTCAAGAGGCACTGGTTCAATTCCCGGGTGGGGAAGATCCTCCAGAGAAGGGATAAGCTACCCACTCCAGTATTCTTGGGTTTCCCTGGTATCTCAACTGGTAAAGAATCTGCCAATAATGTGGGAGACCTGGGTATTCTCCATATTATCACCTGGAGAATTCCATGACTGTATAGTCCACAGGGTCACAGAGTTGGACACAACTGAGTGACTTTCACTTCATTCACTAGCAAGCACACCAATCTTAATAGCAAATTCATTAAGTAAAAATTATTTTTTCTGTCTTGAATTCTAGATTCTCTTTCTGTTGGTTAATATAATTTTATGTTCTCTGTGGTTCAACCTGCTTACAGAAAAGCACATAAAAGATAACACATAAATTACTGCAATTTAATAGTTTAATTTCATCTTTTAAATATCATATTGCTTTTCCCACTATTATTTGCTGAAACTGAGTTATGTATTATGAAAAATTTATATTTAAATGCATTAAAACAAACATTTAATGTCAATTTCCATATTAGATTTAGGAAGTGTTATTTTTTTCTAGTCTTATTGTGAGACACATAACAATTTCTTTCTATAAAGTTCATTAGAATTCATAGATCTTAATGCATTACTTAACCATTGAAAAAAGAGATGGTAATTAAGGCTGAAAAATGAAATCAAATTACACTAAAAGCTATGTGCACGGAAATAAGTGGTGGGGTCATGATACTTACTACTACACCTTACCAAAATTCCTGAAGTTGATATTTCCAGAAACTTTTTTCTATATACTTATAGCTGCAAAAAGAATGTAAGAAACTGTATTTTAGACATAAAATTAATTAAAACAAACATACAGGAGATTATTTCATTAAAACCTTGTGTGTATAAAAAATGCTCACTAGAGATTTAACAACTATGAGAGAAAGAGGTATTTTGACCCATAAGATTTGAGAAAGTTTATAGAAATAAACTTCCCTCTGGCATGGAATGAAAACCTCTTCACCCTTACACCCTTTGGGCATTGGCAATAACCAGTGTAGAATAGTTGCAGTCATAACTTTGCCAAATGCACTCTATAAGGGGAAGAAAATATATTATAAGTATAAGAATCAACAGTTAAACAAAACTCACAAACAAAACAGCTGGAGGGGATAGTATAAAGAATAATTCAAACTACATTGTCCATCTGGAAAAAGACTTCAAGGCTCTCAGAAGTCTTCCTTAATGTTTCTAGGTACCTTTTGTTTCTTCCTTGCTTGTGAGTTCAATTTATAGAGTGTCTGCTATTTCCGTTTTATCTCTGAGGGATGAAAAAGAATGAGATGTGATACAAAAAATAGTAACTAAAAACAAGATATGAGAATATATTTTTTGAACCTGGGAAATAAAACTAAATCTGGCCATATTGTCTTCATTTTATATTATTTGATAACACAAAGTTAATAATCAATCTACATTTCTGATATAAATTCTTATTTCTAGGTTAATGTAATTCTTATGTCTAGTGTAACCATGACCACCTTCTAACTACATAGTTTACACACTAGCCTTCATGATATACACTCCTGAAAATCAAGGTGGTTTCTGACATTCTTTCTTGTTTTGTGGTGTAAAAAACTGGTTAAATATTGTGATTCTGAAAATGTATTCAAAGCTGAGCATTTTATGCTCAAAGGGTAAAAAATATGGAAACATATATCCAGGGCTAAGAGTAAATCACGCAAGGCTTTGCCATGTCTCTGGGCCATATCTTAGCATATGATCATTCTGGCTACAATTATAAGAGAAGAAAACTTGATTTCAACCAGCTTACAAACAAAAAAGTCACTTCATCAACTGCCTTTACTTTCTGTATTCTTATTCGGTATCACATAGTAGTCCTTGATCAAGTACTACCTATGTCAATAATTCAAGCTTTGGGAAAATCTGAAATGGTTTCAGTTCAGTCAGTCAGTTGTGTCTGACTCTTTACGACCCCATGGACTGCAGCACGCCAGGATTCCCTGTCCATCAGCAACTTCCCGAGGTTACTCAAACTCATGTCCTTTGAGTCAGTGATGACATACAACCATCTTATCCTCATTGACTACAAATAAAATCTTAAATCTGTTTAGATTTCTAAATACTGAAGATTAGAAATTTTCATTAAGTAACTGGAAAAGAAAAAAAATTACAGGTAATGTGAAAAAGAAAGCAACTAATATTCTAAATTTTTGGATCAATAAAAAAGAAACCAAGAATCACACATTTCACTTGGGAGCCCTGTGACCTAACTTCAGGCATATCAGGCATTACAGATTCAGTTCATTTTGGGGGAACAACAAAAAAAGCAATCCTGATCTTGAAGTGATGCATCGCTTGGTTGTTTTCAGAAATCAGGGGGAGAACAATAAAGCATCATCACCCATCAGTGCTTTAGTTATTCAAATATACTTTAAAATATAGTTGAACCATGCACAGTAGTTGAGTTTATATATATATATTATTTGTTGTTGTTGTTGTTGTTGTTGTTTATATATATAATACATATGATAAAGAAGTAAAATATTTTACTTTTAAAGTTTTTTATTATAGGAAAGATATGTATTTGAACAAAGCTTTTCTTAAGTTTGACTAAACTTGACTACCCTTAGTTTAGACTGCCCTTTCAAAATGTGTGCTTTTTAAAATTTTTGCATCCTCTGGCCAGCAGATGAAAGTATAAACATGTGGTAAAGAGTAATGCCACTTCCAATTAAGAATTCAAATATTTTGCTTGTGATACAAAAGTGAATATCATCTGGAAATTTGTGAGATGTTTCTGTGTTTAAAACCTTTTGTCCACACAAAAACAAGTCTTTTTGGTTGTTAAGGGGAAAAAAACAGCATTGTCAAGAAGATTTGTCTTTTATATTTTAGTATGAGTTTAAATACATCTGTAGCTACTCTATGTAGTCTTCAAAATAGACATGAGTTTGCATTTGTAAAATCATAACCTTAAAGCACTTTATAGATTTAAATTTCTGTAACTTTTAATTACATAATTAGCCTGTGAAGTTGAAAGAGTTTCCCACTCGACCAGATGTATGTTTGAAGTTTTATTCATTGCAAAATTCAGACTTAAGAAGAAAAACCACTAGACTATTCAGGTATGACCTAAATTCAATCCCTTACTATACAGTGAAAGGGACAAATAGATTCAAGGGATTAGATTTGAAAGATTGGCTGAAGAACTATGGATGAAGCTTCATAACATTGTACAGGAGGCAGTGATCAAGACAATCCCCAAGAAAAAGAAATGCAAAAAGACAAAATGGTTGTCTGAGGAGCCCTAACAAATAGCTAAGAAAAGAACTGAAAGGCAAAGAAGAAAAGGAAAGATTTACCCATCTTAATGCAGAGTTCTGTAGAAGAGCAAGGAGAGATAAGAATGCATTCCTCAGAGATAAATGCAAAGAAATAGAGGAAAACAATAGAATGGGAAAGGCTAGAGGTCTCTTCAAGAAAATTTGAGATACCAAAGGAATATTTCATGCAAAGATGGGCACAATAAAGGGCAGAAATGGTATAGACCTAAGAAAGGCAGACAATATTAAGAAGAGGTGACAAGAATACACAGAATAATATGAAAAAGATCTTCATAACCCAGATTACCATGATGGTGTGATCACTCACCTAGAGCCAGACATCCTGGAATGTGAAGTCAAGCAGGCCTTAAGAAGCATCACTACAAACAAAGCTAGTGGAGGTGATGGAATTCCTGTTGAGCTATTTCAAATCCTGAAAGATAACACTGTGAAAGTGCTGCACTCAATATGCCAGCAAATTTTGAAAACTCAGCAGTGGCCAAAGGACTGGAAAATGTCAGTTTTCATTACAATCCAAGAACTTCCAGATAGCCAAGCTGGATTTAGAAAAAACAGAGGCATAAGAGATCAAATTGCCAACATCTATTGGATCATTAATAAAGCAAGAGAGTTCCAGCAAAACATCATCTTCTGCTCCATTGACTATGCCAAAGTCTTTGACTATGTGGATCACAACAAACTGTGGAAAATTCTTCAAGAGATGGGAATACCAGACCACCTTACCTACCTCCTGAGAAATCTGTATGCCAGTCTAGAGGCAACAGTTAGAAGCAGACATGGAACAATGGACTGGTTTCAAAGTGGGAAAGGAGTATGTCAAGGCTGCGTATTGTCAGCCTGTATATTTAATTTCTATGCAGAGTACATCATGCAAAATACTGGACTGGATGAAGCACAAGCTGGAATCAAGACTGCCAGGAGAAATATCAATAACCTCAGATATGTAGATAACACCACTTTTATGGCAGAAAACAATGAGGAACTAAAGACCTCTTGATGAAAGTCAAAGAGGGGAGAGTGAGAAAACTGACTTAAAACTCAAAATTCAGAATAAGAATATCATGGCATCCTGTCCCATAACTTCACAGCAAATAGATGGGTAAACAATAGAAACAGTGACACTTTATTTTCTTGGCTTGTAAAATCGCTAGAGATGGTGACTGCAACCATGAAATCAAAAGACACTTGCTTCTTGGCAGAAAAGCTATGACCAACCTAGAAGGCATATTAAAAAGCAAAGACATTACTTTGCTAACAAAGGTCTGTCTAGTCGAAGCTATGGTTTTGTCAGTAATCACGTATGAATATAAGAGTTAGACTATTAAGAAAGCTGAATGCCAAAGAATTGATGCTTTTGAACTGTGGTGCTGATGAAGATTGTTGAGAGTCCATTGGACTGCAAGGAGACCAACCAGTCAATCCTAAAGGAGATCAGTCCTAAATATTCATTGGAAGGATTGATACTGAAGTTGAACCTCCAATACTTTGGCCACCTGATGGGAAGAACTGACTCATTGAAAAAGACCCTGATGCTGGCAAAGATTGAGGGCAGTAGGAGAAGGGAATGACAGAGGAGGAGATGGTTGGATGACATCACCAATTTGATGCACATGTGTTTGAGCAAGTTTTAGGAGTTGGTGATGGATAGGGAAGTCTGGTTTGTTGTAGTCTATGGATTGCAAAGAGTCAGATACTACTGAATTACTGCAATTAGCTGATTCATATAAAATGATTTGTATAAAATTTATTTAAACTATGGTATTTTTTCTCTCCTTTTCCTAGGAAATAGTTCAAATATAAATTCCTCCACAAAAATGTAACCTATTAAAACACTGTGAAGATGCGTTGTAATTTTAGAAGAAAGCACACTTATTTAGCAACTTCTGGTAGAAAATTGTTTTCATTCATTTTTTTCAATTTATTGTATCTCATTCTTTTTATGAGAAGGTAAAATGCACAAAAAATAAATTAGGATGGTTAAATATTTTCACCTCAGTCCCAGAGGTTTAGAGAAATTTATCATTGCTGAGTATATTTATTGAGGTCACAAAAGGGACTGAGTCACAAATCGTTACCATTTTTCTCTCATTAGAATACATAGATTTAAAAAGTCTAATAGTGCTGTTGAAGTTGTGAAGGAACTGGAACTTCATACTGCTGGTGAGAGTGGTAAGTGGCACAAACATTTTGGAGAATTGCTTGACATTTGTAATGGTATAACAAAATAGTATATTATTATTACATAAAATATAATTTATGTCTGCATATGGCTCATAAAATACATATATACATATTCATATGTACATAAACATGTATCTTATGAGCCAGAGGTGTATATACATCTTTTAGGCCTGAAATTTCACTTTTACACATTTACCCGAAAAGCAGTGGAAATATATATTCTTAAAAACACTGATAAAAGTATATTTCAATCCAGTTCAGTTGCTCAGCCGTGTCTGACTCTTTGCAGCCCCATGGATTTCAGCATGCTAGGCTTCCTTGTCGATGGAGCTTGTTCAAACTCATGGAGCTTGTTCAAACTCATGTTTATAGAGTCAATGATACCATTCAATCATCTCATCCTAGTAGTCCCCTACTCCTCCTACTTTCAGTCTTTCCCAACATCAGGGTCTTTTCCAATGAGTCAGCTCTTCTCCTCAGATGGCCATAGTATTGGAGCTTCAGCCTCAGTTTCAGTCCTTCCAGTGAATACTCAGGACTGATTTCCTTTAGGACTCACTGGTTTGGTCTTCTTTCTGCCCAAGGGACTCTCAAGAGTCTTCTCCAACACCACAGTTCAAAAGCACCAATTCTTCAGTGTTCAGCTTTCTTTATGGTCCAACTCTCACATCCATACTAATACTAAAAGGAATTTTAGACCATCCTTATTCATAATAGTCAAAAACATGAAAAAACATTAATGCTCATTAACAGAGAAATTGACAGATTGGATAATGGCTTGTGATATTCTCAAAGAATGCTTTACTTTCTGCCCATAAAAAATGAATACACACAGTTCAGTTCAGTTCAGTCGCTCACTCGTGTCCGACTCTTTGCGACCCCATGAATTGCAGCACACAAGGCCTCCCTGTCCATCACCAAATCTTGGAGTTCACTCAGACTCATGTCCATTGAGTCAGTGATGCCATCCAGCCATCTCATCCTCTGTCGTCCCCTTCTTCTCCTGGCACCAATCCCTCCCAGCATCAAAGTCTTTTCCAATGAGTCAACTCTTCACATGAGGTGGCCGAAGTACTGGAGTTTCAGCTTTAGCATCATTCCTTCCAAAGAAATCCCAGGGCTGATCTCCTTCAGAATGGACTGGTTGGATCTCCTTGCAGTCCAAGGGACTCTCAAGAGTCTTCTCCAACACCACAGTTCAAAAGCATCAATTCTCCAGTGCTCAGCTTTCTTCCCAGTCCAACTCTCACATCCATACATGACTACTGGAAAAATCGTAGGCTTGACTAGACCGACCTTAACTGGCAAAGTAATGTCTCTGCTTTTGAATATGCTATCTAGGTTGGTCATAACTTTTCTTCCAAGGAGTAAGCGTCTTTTAATTTCATGGCTGCAATCACCACTTGCAGTGATTTTGGAGCCCAAAAGAATGAAGTCTCACACTGTTTCCACTGTTTCCCCATTTATTTCCCATGAAGTGATGGGACCAGATGCCATGATCTTCGTTTTCTGAATGTTGAGCTTTAAGCTCTTTTTCACTCTCCTTTTTCACTTTCACCAAGAGGCTTTTTACTTCCTCTTCATTTTCTGCCAGAAGGGTGGTGTCATCTGCATATCTGAGGTTATTGATATTTCTCCCAGCAATCTTGATTCCAGCTTGTGTTTCTTCCAGTCCAGTGTTTCTCATGATGTACTCTACATATAAGTTAAATAAGCAGGGTGACAATATACAGCCTTGACGTACTCCTTTTCCTATTTGGAACCAGTCTGTTGTTCCATGTCCACTGGTACTCAAAATAACATGGACAATTTTCTTTACAAAAAAATCAGTCTAAGATGTCAGACAAAAAAGAATAAATATTATATGCAATTGACCTTTGAACAACATGGGTTTAAACTGCATAGGTCCACTTGTACATGGATTTCTGTCCCCAACAAATATGCACTTCTGAACTACAGGATCCACAGCTGGTTGAACTCACAGATGCAGAAGAGAGGATGGTGGATATGCAGGGCTGACTCTAAAGTTATATGCAGATTTTCACCCCCTGCGATTTTGCCACCCCATCCTCCCCCAGTATGTTCAAGGGTCAAATGTGTGAGCTTTATGGAACTCAAGTAATAGATAGTCTTTGGTAATAGGAATAAGATGAGTAGCTGCAAGGAGGGAGGTGTGAAGGGGTAGGATATGGGAGACAAAAAGTAATTTTGGAGCATGATAAAATTTTTCTATACCTTGCTAAATATGATAGCTACAGGGTTGAGCTACTATGCTCAATACATGTAAAACTGAGTGCCTAAGTACAATGCAATTTATTAATATGTTAATTTTACCTCTATAGAAACATGAATCTAAAATATAGCAGCAGCAGTAATAATGATTCCTATTTCTCACAGCACAAGGAATAATAATATTATATTCTTTATCTAAGAAATCAAATGAAAAGAGAAGATATTTAATAATATATGATGTCTTCATTGAATCTTTTAAAATATCTATTTGAAATTATAAAAGTAATATATAATCATAGTAAAAATGTGGTTTTATTTATTTTTTTTAGAAGTATAGAGAAGTAAACAGTGAAATAACAGCCCTCCTTCATCTTCATTGTTTACTACTAATGCTAAATATATAATGGTAAAGCTTTTTTTTTTCCCTAGAAAAGGAAATTATGTCAAAATTAATTTGAGTACTTGCATGACTGCAAATTTTTATTGTATTCCCATACTGAAGTCTAAATTTAAAACTATTTTCCATGTGCATAAGAAGACACTAATTCATTTTTTCCTAGAATGTACATTAGTGCTGGATAGAAGGAAGATGACAGTCTGTTTCTCACTCATTTCAAAGCCACCAAACTACTCTCCTCTTTCCCATTTTTTTGGATAATACTTACTCTTTTCAATCAAAAATTAAAGCACAGCAAGATTGATTAGGTTTGTTTTCTTATTTGTCATCTCCTGAATTGTTTCAAATAATATTTGAAGTATTCAGGTCAGGGGAAATATACTTAGTTCTTCATTTTACCTGATCCACTCTCTCTGTCATTTTTATGACATGGAAATAGAAATTAATGAGATATTCTCTTTCCATTTTATGTGTATTTTTCAATAATAAAAATAGCTGTAAGATAATTTACTAAGCATTTATCAAAACTGAAGCATCTTAAATTATTTGGATGGATTATTTCATTTAAACCACCAAGCTATTTTATGAGGTAAATATTTCATTTAAACCAATTTTAGAATATTAGAAAGCAGAGTATTTATAAGCATACACAGTATTGTAAAGCAATTATTCTCCAATAAAAATAAATTTTAGAAAAAAAATTATACAAGATGACACGTTCAAAAAATTATAGCACCTTGAAAAGATTAGATGAACTGCACAATCGTTAGTCTTTTCCTTTTTTATATATGTAAATTCTCCTAAATTTTATTTTATAATTATCAAATTTGATCATCACTAATTTCTATTATTAATCAGCATTTCCACTGAAATATTTGCTTTATCTTTCTTTATTGAGATATAATTTATACAAATTAAGATGCACAAATGTTAAGTGTACATTTGGTAGCATATGATAAATGTGTATATCCATGAAGCCAAAACCCATCTTAAGATACAGAATATTTCTATCACTACAGACATTTCTATCACTCTCCTTCCAGTCAGTCACTGGAAGGAGTCACTACCACTGCTGCTGCTGCTGCTGCTGAGTTGCGTCAGTGGTGTCTGACTCTGTGTGACCCCATAGACGGAAGCCCACCAGGCTCCCCCATCCCTGGGATTCTCCAGGCAAGAACACTGAAGTGGGTTGCCATTTCCTTCTCCAATGCATGAAAGTGAAAAGTGAAAGTGAAGTCGCGCAGTCGTGTCCGACCCTCAGTGACCCCATGGACTGCAGCCTTCCAGGCTCCTCCATCCATGGGATTTTCCAGGCAAGAGTAATGGAGTGGGGTGCCATTACCACTACCACTACAATCTACCAAACACAGCGCTAGTTCTAATTTCTCTCATTATAGATTACTTTTTTCCAAGTCTTTTTTTTTTTTTTTTCAGTTTTAATCTTTATATAAATAAGGTCATGTGCCTTACACACCTTTTTTAATCTGGTTTCTTTCAATTAGCTTCATTCTGTGAGATTCTTTCTCCATGTTTCATTCATCAGTAATTCATTTCTTTTTATTATTGTGTAATATTTGTTGGTATGAGTATAAAACAATTTTTAATATACTCACCTGTTGAGAGAACTCTTTTTATGGCCATAATGAATAATATTGCTAGGGGACTCTTGAACAATTCTTTTGGTGCACAGCTGCCTCCATTTCTATTTATAAATTTGAAGCAAAATTTCTGGATCATGTTGTAGTTAAACAAACATTCTATAGTATATAAAATTGTTTCTATAAACTGCAGAAAACTGCCAAATTTTCAAATTCTTCCTTTTTAAATGAATGGATCCTTTATGTTTGTCCAGCAGATCAATGCAAGAGAAAACTATTGACTGGGTTAACAAACTTAACCCCAGAATCATCCTAGCAAATGTTTAGCAATTGCCTTTTGGGACTGATTCATTAATTATTTCCATTGTAGCTAGTCTTAAGCTATCAACATAATATCAACCAACTCTCAAAATTCCTGGAAATTTCACTATCAGTTCTCCCAGTAAAAGTCACCTTCAGTACCTCATTGGTACTATAGCATTATTTTTGGCAACAGGAAAAATAAAACCAAGCAATTCATGAACTACATGTCCTAACACCTCTCCAAATCTCTCTATGGGAAAGGAATAGATAAATAAAAATGCTTCTTAAATGCAAACTATATGTCAAGTAATGTTTACTACTTCAGTGTAATATCTCTTTAAATTATTTAATACCTACAACAAGATAATGATGAAAGTACATTTTTATGGATGAAGAAACTGAAGTACAAAGAAATGAAATGCTTTCCTGAAGTTCCCACATGTAGTAAGTCATGGGGAAAGTATTTCAACCCAAAAAAATCTAGTGCCAAATATCACATGATGAACTTTACATTTTTATATAGCTCCATTCTTCTAACAATAACACAAGACCTTGTTTTACCATTAAAATGTTAACTTTTCACAATTTAAAACCTTGATTAACTGGAAGAATAGATACTTGACAGTGTAAATTTTTCAATTATGTATTATACAGGCTTTATAGAATTCACCTACTATAATTACATATAAAGATAACTTTAAAATATAGAATCAAGCAGTCATTAGCAAAGAATGACTTTGTTTTGGTTTCAAAATCAATTTAAGTTAAATTACCATTATTTTAAGTCAGTTCTAAAAATGTTTTGGAAAACTGGTTAGAAGATATATTTGCTAATTCATAAGATGTCCACATATATTACTGAGGGTACTTTGAATTTTCCCTATATATACTTTATTGCATAACAAAAATTATGTTCCAAATTCTCCAAAGTTCAGCTCACGGACAAAACAGAAATGTCAACTTTGCAGTGACTGCTGATTACTAAATGGGAATGTCCCAAGCAATTTTTGTGGGTTCCAGATAAAGGCAGGGGTGCAGATAGACTTGTCAAAAGACCGTTGGACCCTAAGGTGCTCATAATGAGATACCCTTATGACCGTTCATGATTTTGAGTCTTGTTTCCAGGGCAGGCTTGGCTTCAAGTAAGAGGGAGAAATGAAGATAAGTAAAGTTTAATAAAAGAGGTGGAGATGGCACCTGTGGTCCAAAGAGGGATACACAGAGTTAGAAGCTGTGAAACAATGTGATTTAAGTTGATGTTCTGGCTTCCCGGTGGCATTAGTGGTAAAGAGCTTGCCTGCCAATGAAGGAGATGTAAGAGATGTGGGTTCAATCCCTGGGTCAGGAAGATCCTCTTGGATGGGCATGGCAACCCACTCCAGTATTCTTGCCTGGAGAATCTTACGGACAGCCCGAGGATAATGTGGCAGTGAAAAATGGTATCTGGCTACATCAGTCAAGCAGCAGAAGAAGATGGTTCAAGAGCTTAGGCAGGTTATTCTGGCTTGCAAGATTAGAATTTGCAGCTTCCAGAAGTGGAGAAACCTTAAGGTCATCTATAAGAAACACTCCAGTCCCTATTTTGTGTCAATGAGGGTCCAGATAATGAACTTGCCATGTGTTGCTGAAACTTGGCCTCAATACATGGACACCAAATTGAATCTAAGACACAGAGGTTTGATTAAGCAGGAAAGAATAGTTTAACTGCTTGCAGGAAAAAGGGGTCATAGTGGGCTAGTGTTCTTAAGGTTGTGTGTCCAATCCTGAACAATATGGTGAAAACTCAGAAAATGGTTCAAGTAGCAGGGGACGACTAGCTCATGGACATTTTTCTAATTAGCTGAAGTGATGGAGAGTCAGTTGGAACCTACTAGTTCCAATCAGTCTAGGGTCTATGTTCTTGAGGTCAGCAGTTTTCATCTGTTGCGAGTCTCCTCCCTGTAAAAATAACTTAGGAATGTGTGTCAGGACTTTATCTATATCTCTCAGGGAAATTCTATGTGACAGATTTATAGTCTAAAGCTGATACTAGTTCCCTAGACCAAAATAAAGAACCTCTTTATGAACGTTGAAAGAGGAGAATTAAAAAGCTGGCTTAAAATTCAGCCTTCAAAAAACTAAAATCATGGCAACTTGTCCCATCACTTCACGGCAGACAGATGGTGAAACAATGGAAACAGTGACAGACTTTATTTTCTTGGGCTCCACAATCACTGTGGATGGTGACTTCCAAGAACTTCCTTCTTGGAAGAAAATCTATGACAACCTAGGCAACATTAAAAAGCAGAGACATCACTTTGCCAACATGTCGGTCTAGTCAAAGCTATGGTTTTTCCAATAGTCATGTATGGATATGAGTGTTGGACCATAAAGAAGGCTGAGCACTGAATAATTGATGCTTTCAAACTGTGGTGTTGAAGAAGACTCTTGAGAGTCCACTGGACAGAAAGGAGATAAAGCCAGTCAATCCTAGAGGAAATCAACCTTGAATATTCATTGGAAAACTGATGCTGAAGCTCTAGTATTTTGGCTACCTGATGGGAAGAGCTGATCACTGGAAAAGACTCTGATGCTTGGAAATATTGAGGACAGGAGGAGAAGGGGGCAACAGAGATGAGATGGTTGGATGGCATCATTGACTCAATGGACATAAGTTTCAGTTAACTCTAGGAGAAGTTTGCACAAATTTCAGAAGGTGGTGAAGGATAGGGAAGCCTGGTGTACTGCAGTTCATGGGGTCACAAATAGTTGGACACAGCTGAATGACTGAACAACAGCCCCAGTCCAACAGGTATTCTTTGTTTCTGCATCTTCACATATCACTGTTATTAACTCTGAAGTCAGCCTTTTACTTCAAAAGACAAGGACAAAGGACCTTGTACATGTCTTCAACTCTGGAACTGATTGACCAGTAAGTAGAGCTTTTGGACAAACACTTGAAGTTGGACATTATCTTCAGCTTTGAGAAGGCCTACTTCATCATGGGTGGATTTTCTTTAAATTTATTTATTTTTGATTGCGCTGGGTCTTTGTTGTTGCATGGGCTTTTCTCTAGTTGTTGTGAGTGGAGGCTACTCTCTAGCTGTCATATACAGTCTTCTCATTGCAGTGGCTTCTCTTATTGTGGAACAAAGGCTCTAGGGCTCTCAGGCTTCATTAGTTGTGGCACATGTGCTCAGTAGTTGTGGCTTCCAGGCTCTAGAGCACAGGCCCAATGGTTTTTGTGCACAGGCTTAGTTGCTCCACTGCATGTGGAATCTACTCAGATCACAGATCAAATCCATGTCTCCTACATTGGCAGGAAGACTCTTCTTCAGTGAGCCACCAGGGAAGCCTTTGTATGCAATTTCACTGAGGAGTGATGTCCAGGACAGCTCAAAGCTGAAGACTATGGGGGAGGCTGACCAGCTGGCTGGAGGAGGATGAGTGGTCCCAAAGTGCACTGGAGGAAATAGGTTTGAAAGAGCCCATGCCTAGCTAGGTGAAAATGTGGGGAGTGATGGAGAGGAAGAGTATGAGTGAGTGCTTTTCACAAGTCTTTTTCAAGGCCTTTTTCATGATGGTATCCATCCACCTCATCTCTGCTGCTTCATCTTTTTTTGGAGTGAGCTGTGGGTTTTGGATCTTCAAACAATGCTTCCATCCCTTCACCATCAACTTCCTTTTTACCATTTTCTTGTCTTAAGTTTTAGAAGCTAGGAGTTAGAAAAATGTGACCGTAATAGAAGTGTTATTTGACTTCCATCTCCTGCCTTTGAAGGACTAATATTTCCTCAAACTTTCTCTCTTTTCTTACTGTAAATGCTTATCAGTTTTAAGGAAAAGATTTCAGGGTTCTTCTCCAATCACTGCCACATAACATATTTCCACCTCTCCCAACAGACTCCCAGGGCAGCTTCTCTCCCTGAGAGAAGAGCTTCTGCACCTAAGAAGTCCTTCTTCCTCATCTGCCCCTCCCCTTCCTTCTTGTTTTCAAAGGGGCCTTGGTCTTGTGCCTTAAGAAAACAAATGTACTTTTTTTTTTTTTTTATTAAAACTTGCCACTTTGAAAGAAAGAAGGTGTGGGGGAAGGGTGAATCTTATGGGGCACTGGATCCAGTCTCTCCTTCATTCCATATTTAAGAGGTGATGTGGGGAAATGTCTGACTTTATTTGCTTTTCTATGATGCAAAGGAAAAAGAATAGTTTTCAAGTAATGGGTATCAAGTGGGAAAGTCATTAGGATCTTTTTGATTTCTCTGTAGTACTCTAAATCTCAAAATATCATCTGCTATAGTGAAAGTGAAGTCGCTCAGTCGTGTCCGACTCTTAGTGACCCCATGGACTGCAGCCTACCAGGCTCCCCCGCCCATGGTATTTTCCAGGCAAGAGTACTGGAGTGGGTTGCCATTCTTTCTCAGACATCATCTGCTATAGTTCTGTGAAAAAAAAAAAAATATTATTAACATAGGAATTGTGTTGACTCTAAAGATTATTTAGGTTAATAAAGTCATTTAAACAATATTAATTCTTTCAATCAATTAATATGGTATGTCTTTTCATTTGTTTTTGTCTTCAATTACTTTTATCAATGTCTTATAATTTTCTGAGTACAGATATTTTATATCCTTAGGTTTATTCTTGAGTGTTTTATTATTTTGAAGCAGTTGCAAATGGGGTTTGTTTTTATTTGCTCTTTATCATTGTTTGTTTTTAGTATATAGAAATGCAATAGATTTCTTTATGTTAACTTTATATCCAGCAACTTTACTGAACTTATTTCTTAGCTCTAATGGTATTTTTGGTGATGTCTTTAGATTTTCTCTGTATAGTTTCATTTAATCTGAAACACTGAGAGTTTTACTTCTTTTACAATTTGGATTATTTTTAATTCTATTTCTTGACTGATTGTCTTGGTGAGGGTTTCTGGTACTATGTTAAATAAATGTAGTGTAGGTGACATCCTTGTCTTGCTCCTAATATCAGAGGAAATGCTTTCAGCTTTTCATCACTGAGTGTAATGTTAACTATATATGTTCTTTATTATGTTGAGGTATATTCTTTCTAAATCCACTTTATTGAGATATTTTATCATAAATGGATGTTGAATTTTGCTAAAGGCATTTTTCTACATCTTTTGAGTTGATCATATGTTTTTTTATCCTAAATTTATTATGTAGTATATTACATTGACTGACTTTTGGATACTGAAGTATCTTTGCATCCCTGAAATAATCCCACTTGATCATGCTGTATGAACTTTTTTAATGTATTGTGAAATACAGTTTGTTTAATATTTTTTTTGAAAATTTTGTCATCTGTATTCATTAGTGATATTGGTCTGCAATTTGTTTCTTTGTGATATGATTGTCTGATTTAATATCAGGGTTATGCTGACCTTATGGGATGATTTTGGAAGCATAATAAATTCTGCAAATTTTTGAAGCAGTTTGAGAAAGATAGGTGTTAAGTTTTCAAATGTTTGGTAGAATTCACCTGTGAAGCTGTCTGATCCTGAGCCTCTGTTGGGAGTTCTTTTATTAACAGCTGAATTTCACTTTCAGTAATTGGCCTACACAACTTTACATTTCATCCTGATTAATTTTGGGGAGAATGCATACTTCAAGGAATTTCTTAAGTGATCTATGTTACTGGCATATAATTGTTTGTAATAATTTTTTATTATCCTTTGTGGTCCTGTGGTATGTGTTGTAACTTGTCCTCTTTCATTTCTGATTTTATTTTGGTCCTCTCTCTCTCTCTCTCTTTTTTTTTTTTTTTCCTTGATATGAGAATTGCTAAAGGCTTATCAGTTTTATTTGCTCTTTTAAAGGAGCAGCTCTTATTATATTGATCTTTCTATTGACTTTAAGTATCATTTTTCATTATTTCTGCTCTGAACCTTATGGTTACTTTTCTTCTAATAGCTTTGGATTTTGCTTTTTTTTTTCCTTCTCTCGTTAATTGAGAGGTAAATTTTGATTATTTTAAACTATTCTCATTTTTTAAAGAAGGCTTGTGTTGCTATTAACCACTCTTTGTTTTGTTTTGTTTTGTTTTTTCTGTGCCTCACTTTTGATAGTTTTATTTTCATTTTTACTTGTCCACAAGGTTTTTTTTTTTTTTTTAATCTCCCATTTGATTTATTCAGATTTATTGGTTACTTAGTAGCACATAATTTAAGCTCCAAGTGTTTATTTTTTGAAGTTTTTTTTTTTTTTTTGGTTATCATTGGTTTGTAGTCTCATAGCATTATGATTAGAAATTGTAAAATAATTAACCTCCAATTAAAATTAAAAAAATTAAAAAAAGAAATGATGCTTGATATGATTTCAATTTTAAATTTACTTATACTACTTCTTTATTTTATTTTTGCTAGCTTTTAGTAGAACTCTATAACTTGTGCCAGATGGCTCATCTTCTCCAGTGCTTCTCTCATAATATTCCCTGTCTCCTATTACCTTCTGCGTGCATGTGCATGCCAAGTCACTTCAGTTGTGTTTGACTCTTTGCAACCCTATGGACTGTAGCTTGGCAGGCTCCTCTGTCTATGGGATACTTCGGGCAAGAATACTGAAGTGGGTTGCCATGCCATCCTCCAGGGAATCTTTCTGACCCAGGGATTGAACCTGCAGCTCCTGCAGCTCCTGCATTGCAGGCAGACTTTTTACCACTGAGCCACCATGGAAATTGTGGCACAAAGCACAGTGGTGTGCATCTGCTTGTGCTTTTGTCTCCTCTTATCCAGTAAATACTATGACCAACACTGATCCCTTGTCTTCTCTTCTTACCATTATAATCACAAGTAATAGTATAAATAGACAAAATATGCTAAGAAATTACCAAGTGTCAAAATTATTCTAACCTTTTAATATATATTTATACCTCATTACAACTCTATGTCAGGTACTATAAATGTGGCAATTTAACAGCTCAGGAAATGAAAACACAACATGTTGAAATTATTTGCTCATGGTCACAAAAACCAAGATAAGAACAGCAGCTTCAGAGCCTGGCCTCTTAATCACTATAAATCCTGGCTGCTCATAGCTGTTCCAAGTAAATGGTTTTTCAACATTGCAAATATAATTGAAAATATAATCTATATCTTTGAAATCACACTTTAGGTTCATGAAGCATTATTTTGTTTCAAGTTAGTTTCATAATAAATTGTATATAAAAGAAAAGTCAAATAGGAATTTGAAGAATTATATAATCAATGTAGTTAATGAAGACAACTAAATTGTATGGTTTTTATTTCCAAGTACTTTAGAATACTAAATAGTGTTAGGAAAATAAGAGAGTTAAATCTTAGGCAGGTTGACAGGCAGTCCAAGGCCCCTTGTGGAGGTAAACATTCCTTTATACATTTTTTTTTTTTCCTTCGTCAGAGTAAGACAGGTTTCTTTTACACCCTATTCTGATATTGCAACAATGTATCTCACTTGAGACTTGGTCTTTCCTTCAGTTGGGAGCTGATGGTTACACACCATGTCTTACTTATGAATATGCTTTTCTTAGGCTCTATGTTAATAATTATAATTGTAACAAATCTTACCTGGGAACCTGTTTCTCAGCAACAGAATACCTCGCCCAGAGACTTGTTGCCTGAAACACTTTCCTTCTGGTTAATCTTGTAGCAAAGTTATCTCAGCATGTATGCCTTGGGAAAGGGTTTGGTGGAACTTTTACAACCTGAGGTATTATGTTCATCTTTTCTAGAAGCCAATTGGAAATTATATAATGCCCTATTTAAACTAGTGAGGTGGGTACTCTTTCTATCTCCTTCTGATTTCTATGTCAGAAGCTTTCTCTATCCTTTAATACAATCTTTGTTGCACAAAGCTCTAAGAGACTGAAACTGTGTCTTTGGTACTGGAGTGGAGTGAAATCTTCTTCAGAGGCCACAAACATGACACCAACCACCATAAGTTATCAAACATGTACTAGACTCTAACAGTAAAGTAGGAAATTATAGCATTTATTCAAGATGGGTTGAATGGGAAGACCTCACAAACATCATATTTAACCTTCATTTCACATGCTAGAAAGGTAATGATCAAAATCCTTCAAGTTAGACTTCAGCAGTACATGAACAGAGCTTCCAGATGTACAAGCTTGATTTAGAAAAAGCATAGGACACAGAGAACAAATTGCTAGCCTCCACTGGATCATAGAAAAAGCAAGATAATTCCAGAAAAAAAAAAAAAAAAAACAAAAACATCTATTTCTGCTTCATTGACTACAATAAAGCCTTTTACTGTGTGGATCACAACAAGTTGTGGAAAATTCTTGGAGATAAGAATACTTGACTACCATACCTGCCTCCTGAGAAACCTGTATGCAGGTCAAAAAGCAACAGTTATAACCAGACATAGAACAACACACTGGTTCCAAAACTGGGAAAGGAGTATGTCAAGTCTGTATATTGTAACCCTGCTTGTATACATCATGCAAAATCGAGGCTGGATGAATCACAAGCTAGAATCAAGATTTCCAGGAGAAATATCAACAACCTCAGATACACAAATGATTCCACCCTAATAGTAGAAAGCAAAGAGGAACTAAAAGACCTCTTGATGAACATGAAAGAGGAGAGTGGAAAAGCTGGCTTAAAACTCAACATTCAAAAGACTAAGATCATGGCAACTGGTCTCATCACTTCATAATAAATAGATGGGGGGAAATGGAAACAGCAATAGATTTTATTTTCTTGGGCTCCAAAATCACTGCAGATGATGACTGCAACCATGAAATTAAAAAAAAAAAAAAAAAAAACATTTGCTCCTTGCAAGATAAGGTATGATAAATCTAAACAGCATACAAAAAACAGAGACAGCATTTTGCTGACAGAGGTCCATAGACTCAAAGCTATGGTTTTCTAGTAGTCATATACAGATGTGAGAGTTGGACCATAAAAATGTCTGCGTGTTGAAGAATTGATCCTTTCAATTTGTGTTGCTGGAGAAGACCCTTGAGGTCTGCAATACAGCAAGGAGATCAAAGCAGTCAATCCTAAAGAAAATCAACCTTGAGTATTCATTGAAAGGACTGTTGCTGAAGCTCCAATACTTTGGCTACCTGATGCAAAGAGTCAACTCATTGGAAAAGACCCTGATGCTGAAAAAGATTGAGAGCAGAAGGAGAATAAAGTGGCAGATGTTGAGATGACTGGATGGCATCATCAACTCAATGGACATGAGTTTGAGCAAACTCTTAGAGATAGTGAAGATAGAGAAGCTTGACATGGTTTAGCCCACGGTTTCACAAAGAGTCAGGCACAAGTTAGTGACTGAACAACAGTATATAATGAACATACAAGAAAAGCAAAGCAAACAAAGTAATTCAAATTGACTAAAACACATGAATGGAGAAAAGGAAACTATGAAAACAAACTTCATACATAAGGAAAAGAATCTTGGCAAGTTGGAAACACTAAGGGTGTCAAGAGGAGTGATGGATATAGTTCTAGGGAAGTAGGGGATGTCAGGTTTGGAGATAAATTATGACAAGTATTTTAAGGACTCTTCTAAAGACTGAGTCCAGTATTTTTCAGAAAGAAAAACCAAAGAGTTTTCAAGCAGTCTTTACCGACATAGTTTCAATGTCTAGGTCCCTGTAAAAGCTGTCTATACTTTAAAACAAAAAGCATTTAAATATGTATGCTTGGGGGCTGCAAAGGGTCTTTTCTCTTTTTAAAAAATTAAGATATAGTCGATGTATTATGTTGTGTTAATTTTAGATGTACAGCAAAGTGATTCAGTTATGTATATACATACAGACACACATGTATTATATTTCAGATTATTTGCCCTTATAGGTTATTACAAGATACTCAATACATTTCCCTTTGCTATACATTAGGACCTTGATGTTTATTTACTTTATATATAGTAGTGTATATCTGTTAATTCTTATCTTTTAATTTATTTTTTCTCCTTTGATAACCATAAATGTGTTTTCCATGTCCATGGAATTCTTTTTTGTAAATAAATTCATCAGTGGATATTGACAAGGATAGATTTTGACTCTGCTTTGCTTATCTAGTGGTGGATACAAATGGTTACAGCATAATAGAACAACTAGAAGAGAAGATATTACACCAATTTGAATGACTGTCATTTTTTCAAATAAAGGAACATATTTTACAGCCCCTAATTTCCAACAATAGAAAGAGTAATAATCTTCTTGCAGTAATAGTTTTAACAGAAAATTAGAATGAACAAATAAAAATTTGTTGTCTAAAACGGGTAGATAAGACCATGAAGGGCTGGTTATGTGCCTTCATGAATGTTCTTACATTCACCATGAACATGGGTAGAATTAAGGGATGTCCACACTAGTTAGATTTTTCTGTTTTCCTGGAAGATGTGAGGAAGAGGGAGAGGGGAGGATGACAGTGCTCTTCCACACGTCAACATTTTTTTTTCCCCCTACTCCACACAATGGTCATATGATCAGGGCTGCAATGGCCAAGGCTGGAAGCAGGGATTGCACTTAATCAAGAAACTGGTTTTAACTTTTATGTCACAATATCAAATGTCCTAATAGGGCAGGATATGACTTCACTCCATCTGCAAAATGAGGCTGATACTGAAGAATGACTGCTAGTGAAACTGTGTATCCATAAAACTGAATTTCTCTGCTAAGTTTATGATCAACCACACTATCCAAAGCTTTTCCATTTCTTGTCCCCTGTGCTAAATGAACACAATAATGCACCAGAGTCAGATGACTAAAATTGCTATAGTTTGTAATATCATTACTGTACTAAAATTGCTGGTTTTGAAGATATCATGAATGCACAGACTCAGGTTGTTTTTCCAGGAAAAGATGAGCTAACAGACCCCACGGTCATAGGCCACCAGACAGGAGACTTGTAAAGTGTAGACATCCTGACTTCAAAATCTATAATTAAGAAATACCACAAGCAGCTATGTTCTGAGATGGACTGCATTTGGCCCATGGAATGTGTCTCTTTCTAAATAATCCACTTCAACCTAAGAAAAATTCACCTAAGGAAAAATCACTTCAGAATGATTAATTTAGCTTCTTTATTCTTCATCTTTAAAAATATCCCCAACTCAAAGACCAAGTTGGAGGAGATCTTAAGTTGTCTTTATTCCACTATTTTGCTTAGTGCCCTGAAACAAATCCTTATTTTACTCTGAATGCTCACTGTCAGAATTTGGCCTTTTGTGCCATAGGAATGCAATTGCTCTTCCAATAATTTAATCAATTGCCCTTTTGTAATGAAGCCTCCATAAAATCCCCAAAACAAAAGGTTAGGGCTTCTATGTTGGTGCATAAGTAGAGATTTAGGAGAGTGGCATTCTCAAGGAGCATGAAAGTTTCCCATGAATGATATTTTATACATACTTGCCTTATTCATCTCTTCCATCTGGCTGTTGCTGAATTATCTCCCTTTACATTGGGCACATTTGATGCACAGCTATCCATCCATAGTGCAGGTAATGACTTGGACTAGTGATTGGCATCTTGAGATGGAGAGGGTCTTAGGGACCTCCAATCTGTAGCTAGTAGGTTAGATGTGCAGATAACCTGGGCTTGTGATTGACATCTGAAGTGGAGGGCAGTCTTTCAGATTGAGCCTTCCACTTATGGAATGTGATCCTATCTCCAGATAGGTGTGAGGGAAATGTCCCACCCTCTCAAATAGGAATTAGAGGCAGAATGAATTAACTACACAGTATATCCCAATTTTCCAATTTTCAGTGGTTCACAATGTATATTATCATATTCAGAGATCTAAGAAATTCTGAATTAGGTCAACCTATTTATTTCTGTTTACCTCACAGTTTCCTAATATTATTTGCTCCTGAAATACTACCCCCTTCACATTACCAGTAACATCTCACAGAATTCTTAACTACGGACTGTACTTTAGAAGATTGTAATCTTTTCTCCATATGATAGACATTCTTTAGGAATTGTATACCCCTCAAAGTTAATTATATCTTTCAAATGTTTGACTTCACAATCCAGAATCTGTGTTTGGAGAAGAGCCGGATGACTCCAGTATCATTCTTCATTGCAATGTTTGTAAGCAGCCTTTGACACGAAAAAAGTTCTTTGCAGGAAATAATTTTCTGAAAAGGCACTCCTATGTCTTGTCACTAACCTTCAACCAGGCACCTCCATGTTCTACTCATTTCTACTGTTGTCACACCTTTCAAAACTTTTGATCACACAACACTTTGCCTGGCATTTTCTCTCATAGATTGAAGATGTAGAAAGGAAGAATAAGTAATTAACTGATGACCAAATCTCTTTCCTAGCTTCCCCTTCAGTAATCTCACAAAGAAACCATATGAACAAGATAGCATCTAAAGGCAAAGGTCCGTATAGTCAAAGCTATGGTTTTTCCACAGTCATGTACAATGTGAGAGTTGGACAATGAAGGCTGAGCACCAAAGAATTGAATCTTTTGAACTGCGGTGCTAAAGGAGACTCTTGAGAATCCCTTGGACAGCAAGGAGACAAAACCTGTCAATCTTAAGGAAATCAAACCTGAATATTCATTGGAAGGACTGATATGGAAGCTAAAGCTCGAATATTTTGATCACCTGATGTGAAGAGTCCACTCACTGGAAAAGACACTGATGCTGGGGAAGAATGAGGGCAGGAGGAGAAGGGGAGAACAGATTATGAGATGAATTAATGGCTTCACTGACTCAATGGACATGAGTTTGAGCAAACTCCAGGAGATAGTGGAGGATAAAGAAGCCTGGTGTACTGCAGTCCATGGTGTTATAAAGAGTTGGACATAATTTAATCACTTTACTTGAACAACAGCAAATAAATATTACAAAGAGTTGACAAGTCTGCATACAAGTCTACAGACAAAGGGCAATGGTGATGACCCTGACACCCTATCTCAATGATTAATTAAATTACTTCTCTAATTCCCTTAAAAAACTTCCATGGCCGGGCAGAATCTTTAGGGGTAATTTTGTGAGAACTCTGAATATGCAATGTCTCCGCAGATTGCCAACAATCTGATTAAAGCATATTTCTTTTCTACCAACATTTTTAGTATTGATTTTATAAGGGGGAAGTAGCAGAACCTGATTTAATAATATGTTCATGATATGTTCCCCATGTCTGCTTTCACATGGTTGTGTTCAGTAGTTTAATGGGTACTAAGTCTATTCAATAATCTCGAATATGCAGATGACACCACACTTATAGCAGAAAGTGAAGAAGAACTAAAGAGCCTCTTGATGAAAGTGAAAGAGGAGCATGAAAAAGTTGGCTGAACATTCAGAAAACTAAGATCATGGCATCTGGTCCCATCACTTCATGGTAAATATATGATGATACAATGGAAACAGTGACAGACTTTATTTTGGGGGGCTCCAACATCACTGCAGATGGTGACTGCAGCCATGAAACTGAAAGATGCTCGCTCCTCAGAAGAAAAGTTATGACCAACCTAGAGAGCATATTAAAAAGCGGAGACATTACTTTGCCAACAAAATTGTCTAATCAGTTATGGATTTTCCAGTAGTCATGTATGGATGTGAGAGCTGGACTGCAAAGAAACATGAGCACTTAAGAATTGATGCTTTTTAACAGTGGTGCTGGGGAAGATTCTTGAGAGTCCCTTGGACAGCAAGGAGATCCAACCAGTCCATCCTAAAGGAAATCAGTCCTGAATATTCATTGGAAGGACTGATGCTGAAGCTGAAACTGCAATACTTTGGCCACCTGATATGAAGAACTGACTCACTGGAAAAGACCCTGATGCTGGGAAAGATTGACAGCAGGAGGAGAAGGGGACAACAGAGAATGAGACGGTTGGATGGCATTGCCAACTCAATGGACATGAGTTTGAGTAAGCTCCGGGAGTTAGTGTTGGACAGGGAAGCTTGGCATGCTGCAGTCCATGGGGTTGCAAAGAGTTAGACACGACTGAGGGACTGAACTGAATTAAATTTAAGTCTATTCAGGAGATTAGAGAAAGATATGGGTCATGGAGGTAATATTATCTTCTTCAAATTTAGTAAAATATTTATGTAACTACCTTCTCAACAAGAGGAAGAATAAGAATTAATTATTGTCTACTTTCATGCTTGCTTTGTAATCTCTGTCACATCAAAGGCAGAGCAAGCACATTTAAATAAGAGAGATTGGTACCATGGGTACTTTTTACTGATCTAGTTGCTAAATGAAAAACAAGTAACACATTTTTAGGACATATGAAAAGTAATGGATTAAGAGAATATCATTACAGAAAAAAAAAATTTATGTGAAATAAAATAATTATCAGTTTTCAAAACTACTTTAAATTCTGTAGGTCAACATATATCAGATCCATGGAAAATGAAGAATGAATTCAAAGAGAAATGTATATACAAAACAGAAAGACTTGAATTGCAAACAGTTTAATCAAATATTTTTCTCCAAATGAACTGTTGATTTGTGCATATTAGGCAAAGGATCCTTTTAAAATATGAGGGAGGTATTTCACCTTTAAAAAAAATTAAATTACTGTTGATTTAATTTAATCTAGGTTTCTAGATGAATAGTTTCTTAGCTCTCTATACCAAAAACCTGTAAAATAAAAATCTTTAGTGTTCTGCAGCACTAAAACAGAAGATTGGTTCAAAATTGGGAAAGGAGTAAGTCAAGGCTGTATATTGTCACCCTGCTTATTTAACTTATATGCAGAGTACATTATGCAAAATGCTGGGCTGAATGAAGCATAAGCTGGAATCAAGGTTTCAGGGAGAAATATCAGTAATCTCAGGTATGAAGATGACACCACCCCTATGGAAGAAAGGAAAGAGAAACTAAAGAGCTTCTTGATGAAAGTGAAATAGGACACTGACGAAGCTAGCTTAAAGCTCAACATTCAAAAAAAGAAGACCATGGCATCTGGTCCCGTCACTTCATGGCAAATAGGTGGGAAAACAATGGAAACAGTGACAGACTTTATTTTCATGGACTCTAGAAGCCTCTAGAAAAGAATCCTTCTTCACTTCTTCCTTCTGATAATTGCTAGAAATCCCTGATATCCTTTGTCTCTTAGTTCCATCACCTGAATCTCTGTCTGAATCATTCATGGCCTTTTTCTCTGTGTTCTCTTTGTATCTCTATACCCAAATCTCCCTTTCCTTTCTCTATGAAGATATGAGTTAATGAATTGAGGGTTCACTCTAAACCAGTAGGCCCTCATTTTGATTAAATATGGAAAGGCCCAATTTCCAAAGATGAAATTTCTGGTGGACGTGAATTTTGGGGTGGCATAATGGTGACAATGGTAGAAAGGTTGATATGACACTCTTGACCTTTGGGATCCCTGGATGGCCAACTATGATTTTCTTAAGGACAAGGTAGTTGAGCAGGTACTGAGTGTATTTATTGGCTCCTATAATAAAGAAACTTAAAATATGGGGAAACAGAAGATTGATGACAATTATCACAGTGCAAATAACAATTCTTAATCCAGTTTCCAGACCTGAAACATTCCTCATACCTAAGTGCTTTTTATTGAGGAGAGACAAGGGACTTTTTGAAAAATAGGAATTTAATGCTATAATATGTATGTCCTAAGTTCCTTCAGTCATGTCCGACTCTGCAGCAATATGGACTGTAGCCTGCCAGGCTTCTCTGTTCATGTGATTTTCTAGGCAATACTGAAGTGGGTAGCCATTTCCTACTCCAGGGGATCTTCCTGATACAGGGATAAAACACACATGTCTTACTTCTCCTGCATTGGCAGGAGAATTCTTTACCACTAGCACCACCATAGTAGTAATTATTCAAGTATATCTCAAAGATATATTTCAGTTCAGTTCAGTTCAATCACTCAATCATGTCCGACTCTTTGTGACCCCATGGACTGGAGCACACCAGGCTTCCCTGTCCATCATCAACTCCCAGAGTTTACTCAAACTTGTGTCCATTGGGTTGGTGATGCCATCCAACCATCTCATCCTCTGTCATCCACTTCTCCTGTCGCCTTCAATCTTTCCCAGCATCAGGGTCTTTTCAAATGAGTCAGCTCTTCACATCAGGTGGCCAAAGTATTGGAGTTTCAGCTTCAATATCAGTCCTTCCAATGCATATTCAGGACTGATTTCCTTTAGGATGGACTAGTTGGACCTCCTTAAAATCTAAGGGACTCTCAGGAGTTTCTCAAACACCACAGTTCAAAAGCATCAATTCTTAAGTACTCAGCTTTCCTTATAGTCCAACTCTCACATTCATATATGATTACTAGAAACACCATAGCCTTGAGTAGATGGACTGTATCAAAGTTATTCATTGGAAAGACTGATGCTAAAGCTGAAGCTCCGATGCTTTGGCCACCTAATGCAATGAGCAGACTCATTAGAAAGATCCTGATGCTGGGAGAGATTGAGGGCGGGAGGAGTAGGAGACAACAGAGGATGAGATGGTTGGATGACATCACTGACTCAATAGACATGAGTTTGAGCAAATTCTGGGGATACTGAAGGGCAGGGAAGCCTGGCAGGCTTCAGTCCATGGGTTCACAAAGAGCTGGACACAACTTAGTGACTGAACAGCAGTCTCAAAGAAATTTATGGCCATTCACCAGAGCAATTGTATACTGGAGAAAGAGAAATACATAAATAGTTCAAGGTTTGATCAGTATACTTTGGGCTGTTATTGACTAGGGACCCTTATTTAGAGTGAAAGTCTTAAATTCCATATACTAAGTGAAGTACTACTCCAAGTCCATCTCACAGTGTGTAAAATGGCCCTTGATACTGTAGTCTACATAACCAAGAGAACAGCTAATCTTATGGAAATTTGGGATGGACACTTAAAGTCATATTTAAAGGCTCATATGATATCTTTGTCATTTGGGAAATGTTCTTTGAGATGAAAAGTGTACTAGGGCTCAACAAACAGTACAGGCTGATTCATCTCATTCCATAGAATAGATAGATTTGAGAATCCAAGGGGAAGTAGAAGGGACATTTTACAATCATTATCAGAGAATCATATATGGAACATCTATTTTTTCTTTCAGTAAATGTATGCTTTGCTTGCTTAAATGTCCTTATCTCTGCAAGTCATTTTTCCTCAAGGGAAAAACAGTAGGTTGAAGCTATGGCTACTGCCTGGTCACTTTGAGATTCTTATGCTAGGAAACCAAAGAGTTACTATCCTACCTGAAGGAACTGATTATTCTACTATATAAAGCATAGAGAAAAACAATGTCTAGAACTCATGAAATTGGTGTCCCCAGGCCTCATGATAACTGAAAATGAATGATTTTGTCAGTTATGTCTTCACATGGACAGAAGCTTCAATCCTATGATGGTAGTAACTAAGACCAGCAAAACTACTGGGTGTGGATTAGTGGAGTCTAGGAAAGTTGTGGTAGACATTTCTGCATTTGAACCAAGTTAAGCAGTGAGCATTTTGGACATCTTATAAATGTTCTGCTTTGTTTTGTTTTAAGAAAATTGACAAGTCAAAAATTTGAATAATTGTCGGAGACAGTGGTCCTGCCACGACGGTTTGGGTGTAAAGAATCCATCAGCAATACAGGAGACAGAGGAGATATGGGTTTGATCCCAGGGTTGGGAAGATCCCCTAGAGGAGGAAATGGAAACCCACACCAGTATTCTTGCCTGAAAAATTCCATGGACATAGGAACCTAGTGGGCTATAGTCTAAAGTGTTGCAAAGAGTTGAACACAGCTGAGCATCCAAGCATACACACACAGAAGGAGAGAGTAAAGTTAACTTGCTATACAAGTAGATATGTGTGATACAACTTGTGCATTTTATAAGATAGGAAAATGTGGCCTTGTTATATTACTTCTAAAGTGATATAAAGAGGAAAAACTCACTGTAATGTTGCTATTATCTAACTACCATTCGGCAACATACGAGATAAATAAATTTATGCCAAATATTTGAATATTTCTGAAAGTAGAAGACATGCTAAAAAAGTTTGGAAACGCACAATGAATAGAGGCTGCAGAATCGTATATTCTAGGAAAAGAAGGAACAGAAAAATACTCTCCCGAGTTCCTGTAACTCTCAGAGTCTTCAGAAAAAGATGAAATTCTCTAAGAATAACAGCAGCAATGGACCCTTTATGAAGTTAACATTGACTTCCATCTCTTCACAATACCATTTTTGGGGTAGTGACAAGTAACAAAGACAGCCAGACTAAATCAAACCTATACCCAGACCATTCCACCATTGATATGTGTCTAGTTTTTAAAATCTTTGCCATGCCCTTTTTTTCCTTTCCTGCCCACATCAGAGGAGATGAACCCAGAAGCAGAAGAGAGTAGAACAGAAATATCCACAAAAGACAGAGCTCCAATGCACTCATCTCCACTGTAAAGATTGAAAGAACTGATCCTACCTCTTTTTTACTCCAAATTTCTGGGTCTCAAACAACCAATCAGTTGTTGGTTGCAAAAAGCTGATATATAACTTAGATTGATTTTTTTTTTAATTTTTATTTTTACTTTATTTTACTTTACAATACTGTATTGGTTTTGCCATACATTGACATGAATCCATGACGGGTATACATGAGTTCCCAAACATGAACCCCCCTCCCACCCCATATCATCTCTCTGGATCATCCCCGTGCACCAGCCCCAAGCATCCTGTATCCTGCATCAAACATAGACTGGTGATTCGATTCTTACATGATAGTATACATGTGTCAAAAGAAAAATGAATTAAAAGAAATGAGGACAATCTCAGAGACCTCCAGGACAATATGAAATACTCCAATATTCAAACTATAGGAGTCCCAGAAGAAGAAGACGAAAAGAAAGACCATGAGAAAATCCTTGAGGAGATAATAGTTGAAAACTTCCCTAAAATTGGGAAGGAAATAATCACCCAAGTCCTAGAAACACAGAGAGTTCCAAATAGGATAAACCCAAGGGGAAACACCCCAAGACACATATTAATCAAATTAGCAAATATCAAACACAAAGAACACATATTAAAAGCAGCAAGGGAAAAACAATAAATAACACACAAGGGGATTCCCATAAGGATAACAGCTGATCTTTCAATAGAAACTCTTCAGGCCAGGAGGGAATGGGAAGACATACTTAAAGTGATGAAAGAAAATAACCTACATCCCAGATTACTGTACCCAGCAAGGATCTTATTCAAATATGAAGGAGAAATCAAAAGCTTTACAGACAAGCAAAAGCTGAGAGAATTCAGCACCACCAAACCAGCTTTCCAACAAATGCTAAAGGATATTCTCTAGACAGGAAACACAAAAAGGGTGTATAAACCTGAACCCAAAACAATAAAGTAAATGGCAACAGGATCATACTTATCAATAATTACCTTAAACATAAATGGGTTGAATGCCCCAACCAAAAGGCAAAGACTGGCTGAATGGATACAAAAACAAGACCCCTATATATGCTGCCTACAAGAGACCCACCACAAAACTAGACCAAATTTTAACTGGAGATTTAAGTACAGGGCTATCCCGAGATGAATAACAGAAAGTGTATAGAAGATGTCATATACTCTTATAATTAAGGAATTTATTAATAATTATAAAAGTGAGATTATATGTTATCCACTTGGAATTAAATGAAAAAAAATTAAGAAACAAAAAATAAAACATGTTTAAACTTACTCATATTTATAAGGGCAATGCCAAAGCTTTTCCAAACTACCACAAAATTTCACTCATTTCACATGCTAGCAAGGCAATGCTCAAAATCCTTCAAGTTAGGCTCCAGTAGTACATGAACTGAGAACTTCCAAATGTACAAGTTGGATTTAGAAAACAGAGAGGAACCAAAGATCAAAATGCCAATATCCATTGGATCATAGAAAAGCAAGGGAATGCCAGAAAAACATCTACTTCTATTTCATTGACAACGCTAAAGCCTTTGACTGTGTGAATTACAACCAACTATGGCAAATGCTTAAAGAGTTGGGAATACCAGACTACCTTACCTGCCCCCTGAGAAACCTGTATGGAGATCCAGAAGCAACCATTAGAACAAGACATGGAAAAATGGACTGGTTCAAAACTGGGAAACGACTACGTCAAGGTATGTATATTGTCACCCCGTTTATTTAACTTATAAGCAGAGTATATTATGTGAAATACTGGGCTGGATGAAGCTCAAGCTGGAATCAAGATTGCCAAGAGAAATATCAATAACGTCATTTATGCAGATGGCATCACCCTAATGACAGAAAGTGAAAAATAATTTAAAAAGCAAAGAACACCTTGATGAAGATGAAAGGGGAGAGTGAAAAAGTTGGCTTAAAACTCAACATTCAAAAAACTAAGGTCATGGCATTCAGTATCATCATTTCATGACAAACAAATGGGGAAAAAAAGTGGAAATAGTGACAGACTTTATTTTCTTGGGCTCCCCAAATCACTGTAGATGGTGAGTGCAGCTATGAAATTAAAAGATGCTTGCTCCTTGGAAGGAAAGCCATAATAAACCAAGACAGCATATCAAAAATCAGAGACATCATATTGCTGACAAAGGTCAGTTATAATCAAAGCTATGATTTTTTCAGTATTCATTTATAGATGTGAGAGTTGGACCATAAAGAAAACTGAGCACTGAATAATTGATACTTTCAAACTGTAGTGATGGAGAAGACTCTTGAGAGTCCCCTGGACAGCAAGGAGATCAAACCAGTCAATCCTGTAAGAAATCAACCCTGAATATTCGTTGGAAAGACTGATGCTGAAGCTGAAGCTCCAATACTTTGGCCTACTGATGTGAAGAGCTGACTCATTGAAAAAGATCCTGATGCTGGTTAAGTTGAGGGCAGGAAGAAATAGGGGTAACAGAAGATGACATGGTTGGATGGCATAATTGACTCAATGGACATGAGTTTGAGCAAACTCTGGGAGATAATGGAGGACAAGGAAGCCTGTCATGCTGCAGACCATGTGGTCACAAAGAGTTGGACACTACTGAGTGACTGAACAACAACACAAACACGCTGAATCTGCATTGTTCAATCAGCCAGTCACACACCTAAAAATGAAAAGGCTGTGAAACAGATATCAGAAGACTCTACACCTATTATTTTTATGAGTAAAAATAGTGATAAGTAAGGCATATTTATTTGACTAGTACAATGTAACCTGCATCACTTGTTAAAGGTTGTCATTGTTAGGATTCTCTCAAGACACTACCCTTGGCCCTTCCCTATCCCAGATTACACATTTGCAGATTCAGGCAAGGACTGATGAAAAACATTTTAAAAAGAGAAATCTCAAAAAAAAAAAAAAAAAGAAAAAGAAAAGAAAAGAAAAGAAAAATCTCCAGAAAGTTCCAAAGAGCAAAATTTGCCATAGTTTACATAGCATTTGAATTATACTTACAACTCTTTAGTTAGTATTGTATTAGGTATTCTAAGTGACCTGTAGATGATTTGAAATATATGAGAGAATTTCCATACATTATATGCAAATATCTTTTTGTTTGAAAACTTTTTATTTAAAAACTTCAGCCTTTTCGGATTTTGGTGTTCCTTTAAAGCCTAGAACCTATCCCCTGCAGATACTAAAACAACTGTAGTTTAAATGCGAGTAACTTATTGAGAGTTAATCCTGTGTTACAGGATATGAGCAGTGAGACTTAAAAGGGAAAGAAACCTATTCTCCCACCTTATCCTCCACCCTTTATTTGACACCCAGAGAATTATGGTCAGCTATTTACAACTCTGAGAACTCACTCTGTTCTACATTTTTCCTAGTCCTTAAGAATAAGAAAAAAAAAAAAAAAAAGCAAAGAGGAGTGCTAGATATATGGTAAGGGTAACAGAGTTAGGCTGCCTCCTAACAAGTTGTTCTAGTTTTGTACTACTGGTATCAATACATCCCCCAAATTACTGGTTTATAACAAGAAGAGTCATTTTTTTTGCTTACATATCTGCAACTTGATCAGGGCTTTGTGGGAATTCTATCTCTGTTATATTTCTAATCAGCAAGAGTGCCTGGGCTGGGGCTGGAAGATGAACTTTCAAAGAGGCCAATCAACATGACTAGAATGTCGGTGCTGGTCACTAGCTGGGTGCTCAGCTGAAGGACTGGCATGAGTTCCCTGACACAGGAGGGTTTCCATGGAGCTGTCTGGGTTTCACACAGCATGGTAGCTTAGGTTAGCACAACATGACTTCCCTCATATTCCACTGGTCAAAATAATAACACAGTTCTGGGATATTCAGAACTGTAGAAGGAACATAGAACGTTCTGTTTTTGTGGAAGGAGAGAGAGAGATTTTGATACTGCAATAAGCCCAGAGGTAGATGCCCAGTTTTTTTGTGCTCTCTTTTAAATGAAGGATGAGACCTTAATCTACCTTAGTCCTCAGTGGAGTAACACTTCAGAAGCCCTAAGCAACAATAATTTTTCAACCATTTAAATGTATTTGCCCTAGTTTAAAAGGGACAGAGTCATTTCATGAGCTGTGTTAAAACTATTTCAACTTTATCTGTATGTTTTATCCCTTACAAATCCTTTTGGTCCACATTAGATTCATTGTTTTAAGAAATTTATAATCCTCAGAATTCAATTATCTATAGAAAAAAAATAAAAGAGGTATAAAAGGAAATACCTTTAAGCTCTCAATATACTTCAGCAAATCAAAATTTTGCTTTATGATGCAGCTATCAGCTAAATCAGACCTATCAGTTTGAATTTCTTCATGCCCTGCTCTTTTCACTTGACTGCCCTGTCTTACTGTGTTTTCAAATCATGACTGATACGTTCCACCTTTTTGACAGCTTCCTTTGTCACTAGTAAGGCTCGAATCTAATACTGAACATTGATATGACCAAGGGGACACTCATTTGTCAAGAAAATACCCTAAACTGGAGTTTTCTTGTTTGTGTGCTTAAATATGTTTTATCAGATGGTTTTTCCTGTCTTCTTCCTAGGGAGAGAAATAGCCTTGTGTAGACAAGTCTCTGTGTCTGAATAAAAACAGGATTAGTTAGAGGGGAAATCATTTGTGTGCTGAAATGAATTCCTCTCTGTAACTTTATTTTGAACTCTATTACCAATATTCCTCACAAATACAAAGTTAGACAGCTGAGTTTCATATCATTTTTTTGTACAGTTCTTTTTATTTTATTTTTTTTTAATTTTAAAATCTTTAATTCTTACATGTGTTCCCAAACATGAAACCCCCTCCCACCTCCCTCCCCATAACATCTCTGTGGGTCATCCCCATGCACCAGCCCCAAGCATGCTGTATCCTGCGTCAGACATAGACTGGCGATTCAATTCTTACATGATAGTATACATGATAGAATGCCATTCTCCCAAATCATCCCACCCTCTCCCTCTCTCTCTGAGTCCAAAAGTCCGTTATACACCGCTGTGTCTTTTTTCCTGTCTTGCATACAGGGTCGTCATTGCCATCTTTCTAAATTCCATATATATGTGTTAGTATACTGTATTGGTGTTTTTCTTTCTGGCTTACTTCACTCTGTATAATCGGCTCCAGTTTCATCCATCTCATCAGAACTGATTCAAATGAATTCTTTTTAACGGCTGAGTAATACTCCATTGTGTACATGTACCAAAGCTTTCTTATCCATTCATCTGCTGATGGACATCTAGGTTGTTTCCATGTCCTGGCTATTATAAACAGTGCTGGGATGAACATTGGGGTACACGCGTCTCTTTCAATTCTGGTTTCCTTGGTGTGTATGCCCAGCAGTGGGATTGCTGGGT
Organism: Capricornis sumatraensis; assembly: GCF_032405125.1. Classification (NCBI taxonomy): domain Eukaryota; kingdom Metazoa; phylum Chordata; class Mammalia; order Artiodactyla; family Bovidae; genus Capricornis; species Capricornis sumatraensis. The sequence goes on from NC_091080.1 coordinate 53,458,386, forward strand.
CATAAGGTAGTTCTATTTGCAATTTTTTAAGGAATCTCCACACTGTTCTCCATAGTGGCTGTACTAGTTTGCATTCCCACCAACAGTGTAGGAGGGTTCCCTTTTCTCCACACCCTCTACAGCATTTATTGCTTGCAGATTTTTGGATCGCAGACATTCTGACTGGTGTGAAGTGGTACCTCATTGTGGTTTTGATTTGCATTTCTCTGATAATGAGTGATGTTGAGCATCTTTTCATGTGTTTGTTAGCCATCCGTATGTCTTCTTTGGAGAAATGTCTATTTAGTTCTTTGGCCCATTTTTTGATTGGGTCGTTTATTTTTCTGGAATTGAGCTGCATAAGTTGCTTGTATATTTTTGAGATTAGTTGTTTGTCAGTTGCTTCATTTGCTATTATTTTCTCCCATTCAGAAGGCTGTCTTTTCACCTTGCGTATATTTTCCTTTGTTGTGCAGAAGCTTTTAATTTTAATTAGATCCCATTTGTTTATTTTTGCTTTTATTTCCAGAATTCTGGGAGGTGGATCATAGAGGATCCTGCTGTGGTTTATGTCTGAGAGTGTTTTGCCTATATTCTCCTCTAGGAGTTTTATAGTTTCTGGTCTTACATTTAGATCTTTAATCCATTTTGAGTTTATTTTTGTGTGCGGTGTTAGAAAGTGATCTAGTTTCATTCTTTTACAAGTGGTTGACCAGTTTTCCCAGCACCACTTGTTAAAGAGATTGTCTTTACTCCATTGTATATTCTTGCCTCCTTTGTCAAAGATAAGATGTCCATATGTGTGTGGATTTATCTCTGGGCTTTCTATTTTGTTCCATTGATCTATATGTCTGTCTTTGTGCCAGTACCATACTGTTTTGATGACTGTGGCTTTGTAGTAGAGCCTGAAGTCAGGCAAGTTGATTCCTCCAGTTCCATTCTTCTTTCTCAAGATTGCTTTGGCTATTCGAGGTTTTTTGTATTTCCATACAAATCTTGAAATTATTTGTTCTAGTTCTGTGAAAAATATGGCTGGTAGCTTGATAGGGATTGTGTTGAATTTGTAAATTGCTTTGGGTAGTATACTCATTTTCACTATATTGATTCTTCCGACCCATGAACATGGTATATTTCTCCATCTATTAATGTCCTCTTTGATTTCTTTCATCAGTGTTTTATAGTTTTCTATATATAGGTCTTTAGTTTCTTTGGGTAGATATATTCCTAAGTATTTTATTCTTTTCGTTGCAATGGTGAATAGAATTGTTTCCTTAATTTCTTTTTCTACTTTCTCATTATTAGTGTATAGGAATGCAAGGGATTTCTGTGTGTTGATTTTATATCCTGCAACTTTACTATATTCATTGATGAGCTCTAGTAATTTTCTGGTGGAGTCTTTAGGGTTTTCCATGTAGAGGATCATGTCATCTGCAAACAGTGAGAGTTTTACTTCTTCTTTTCCAATTTGGATTCCTTTTATTTCTTTTTCTTCTCTGATTGCTGTGGCCAAAACTTCCAGAACTATGTTGAATAGTAGCGGTGAAAGTGGACACCCTTGTCTTGTTCCTGACTTTAGGGGAAATGCTTTCAATTTTTCACCATTGAGGATAATGTTTGGTGTGGGTTTGTCATATATAGCTTTTAGTTTCATATCATTTTGATGTAATGGATGAATTCAGTGGGGACTACCACTGGTGCTGAGGATCTCCAAGATAGGAAAGCTTGTGGGTATTTTGAAGAGTTATCAGATAAGAACAAAAGACAAGTCCAAAAGGCATGCTGATTTCATGTTGGCCTCAGGCATACCAAACATTCACTGTTGATTTACTGTTGAATTGTGAAAGTAAAGGGTTTAAAAGAAAAAACAATCTTCGTTCTTTCCTCACTGTCCCCCTCCCTCCCCACATTGTGGTTCCTTGATATCCTAAAGCAAATATTATTTGCTATGGATGATGTGAAGAAGAGCTGGTTAGACTTACAGTTCTGGAAATTTTCAACCATTTTATTGTTGTGGACATGAGTGTTAAAAAAAAATCAAACTATCTCTGTAACAAAAGTTGGAAATATTTTTATAAAGACAGGGGAATTGAGTTTCGTAATCTCTTTCCACTTTAGTGTCATTATAAAAGCTGTGAAGTTAAGGTAAAACAATAACCCCACAAAATGTTAGTACTGCTATCCTGGCATTTCTTTAGAAGGGCATAGCTTTATGAAACAATAATTGCAATGATCAAAGAGGTAAATAATATTTACATGTTATTTCCTTTCTTCCTGAGAATGAAGCTTTTTTTTTTCTTTTGAGTGAAATATCCCAATCAATTAACATAAATTGTGAGAAAGTCAAAATTTTAAAGTAGTGTTTCTCTCTCCAAATTGAGTAAAGATTATAATTGTCCTTTATTTATTGAAAAAAAAATGAGAAAAATCATAATATTTTATACTTTATAGCAATTTTACTAAGCTGATATTGCAATTTGCTGTTGTTCAATCAATCATTTCCAACTCTTTACGACTCCATGGGCTGTAGAACACCAGGCTTCCCTGTCCTTCAGTATCTCCCAGTTTTCTCAAATTCATGTCCATGGAGTCAGTGATGCCATCCAACTGTCTCATCCTCTGTCACACCCTTCTCCTGCCCTCAATCTTTCCCAGCATCAGGGTCTTATGCAATTGTCTCTTTGCATCAAGTGGCCAAAGTATTGGGACTTCAGCTTCAGCAGCCATCTTTCCAATGAATATTCAGGGTTGGTTTCCTTTAGGATTGACTGGTTTGGTCTCGTCAGTGACCAAGGGAATCTCAAGAGTCTTCTCCAGTGCCATGTTGTGAAAATATCAATTCTTTTGTCCTCAGCCTTCTTTAAGGTCCAATTCTTATATCTGTATGTAAATATTGGCAAAACAAAGCTTTGACCTAGGCTGCCAAGCTCCTCAGTTCATGGGTTCTCCAGGCAAGAATACTGGAGTGGGTTACTATGCCCTCCTCCAGGGATCTTCCTGACCCAGGGATCAAAACCATGTCCTCTATGTCTCCAGCATAGGCAGACAGGTTCTTTACCACTAGCGCCAAAAAGAACCAAGGTCATCCTTCAGAAGCTGCAAGGGATGGTTCCAAGATCCCCTCTGATATAAAAATCTGAGGCTGTTCCTCTGTTACATAAAACAGTATAGTATTTAAATGAAACCCATGCACAACCTTCTATATATTTAAAATCTCTACCTTTATAATCTAAATGCTATATACATTGTTATAAGTTCATGTAAATATTTACCATCATGTGGCAAATTCAAGCTTTGCTTTTTGGAACTTTCTGGAATTTTTTAAAAGTATTTTCAATTTGCAATTGTTTAAAACTGTGGATTAAGAATCCTCAGGTATGGAGGCTGACTGTAGCCTAAAAGCAGTGCATGAATTGTGACAAGACATGTAAACTTGAAACCACGATCATAAAAGCAAACACAAAAATATACATACTCACATAGACATCAATATTCCAACAAATACCCCCAATATTTCAACCTATATAGTCTTTCACTTCATTGTTTTTAGCTGATCTCTGCTGCATGATTTCTATATTTTATGGGTTTAACTGTGTCCGCTCAAAAGATATGTGGAAAGTTTAATGCCTGATACTTCTGCATGTAACCTGATTTGGAGATCAGATCTCTGCAGACTTAATTAAGATGAGGTTATACTGAAATTGAGTGAGACTCTAATTTAATACAAATAATATCCTCATAAGTATGGAGAAGAGACACACACGGAAAGCTCCATGTGAATACTAAACCAGGTTTTGTAGTGATGCATTTGTAAGCAAAAGAATGGCGAGAATTGCCCTCTGTCACCAGATGCTAGAAATAAGTCAGGGGACAGACTTTCCATCAGAGCTCTTAGAGAGAAGCAACACTGCCAATCTCTTGATTTTAGATTTCTATCCTACAGAATAATATTTTTCTGTTGTTTTTAGCCACCAAATTTTTGATAGCTCTTATAATCGCCCTGAAAACTTACAATATGTGACCCTGGATATATGAAAACTCCAGAGAATGCCATGGTTATAGCTATTTAATCTAATATAATAAAGGATCTGGTTTATTATATTATTTAATTCAAAATGTAGCTATTACATGCTTAAGATAATGTTAAAGTTATTTAGGATTTCTTCTCTTTACCTACTGGGAGAAATATATTTTAAAACTTTTTTTCTTATGATGAGAACATCAAGTAAATGACTGATAATTTTAGAAACAGGAGCTATAATGTAGGAAATAATCATCAGATTTTGAGGTCAGTAATATATGGATCTTAAGCTATCATTGGCCTTTTTCCTTCTCCTCTGCTAATTTAGGTAAATCTTTCTGGGTTTCCAGTTCCTCATGTGACTCATGATATTGTTGATAAGATATATCATTGTTACTGAGTCCAAGCCCTTTCTACTGGAGGTTGAGGAGTTGGGGCAAGGAATAATGAAGCTGAATCTGGCTTCTGTACCCCAGTTCAGTTCAGTCTCTCAAGTCGTGTCTGACTCTTTCTATCTTTAGGATATGCTTTTGCATTATCACTATGTATGTGTGAAAGTCATTCAGTCATGTCGCACTCTTTGTGACCCCGTGGACTGCAGCCTGACAGGATCCTCTGTCCGTGGAATTCTCCAGGCAAGGATATTGGAGTGGGTTGTCATTTCCATCTCCACGATGACTTAATATTTATTTTTTTCCAGTCGCTGACTCTGCTATAACCACATATATTTTCCCTTCCCTTTTGATGTTTTACAAATATTCTTTATCCCAGTTTATAGTTTTACCACTGTCTATTTGTATCATCAAGAATGTTCTTCACCTATAAAAATGAAAAAAAAATTGTTTTTCATATTTTAACTTCTTGATCATGTCTAACTTAACCTCATATCTTAAATTACAATCTACCATGTTCCCTCAAAATTTTTGTTCCTCCCAATCTTGTTTCATTCTCTTCTATTTGATATCATTTATGATGCAAGCTATAATTTAGTTGCTTACTATAAGACGGTGATATATTATTTATTGTCTATTACTAAAATGTAAGCCTCACTTATACAAGAAACTTTCCTCTCTTATTCACTGAATGTATCCTAATGAAGAGATAAATGTTTGGCATATAATTAGTTGTCAATAAATATTAATTGAAGTAAATATGGCTAAATAAATGAATTCCCTCTACTAAAATTTTCATACATACTTAAAAATTAAAGATACTTCCCTTTTGTCTTTATAATGCAAACCTCATAGATCTAGCACAGTCTTTTTAAACAAGTTTCAGTGAAAAACACAAGCACCCATATTAGCTTTATTTGCAGTAGAATTAATTTTTCCTCAATATAATATACTCAGAATAGCTTGCATTTCCATTTTATTTTGATAAGAGCTTATAAAAATAATAGATATTTTAGTGGCCAGGATATTCTAAAGAAGCCTTTATGATGCATATTCTATTTTGGGAAAGATGGTAATTTTGTTTTAAATTTTCTATAGCTGTGAAAATAAAATCAATTTTAATAAATAACTACCTAAGTACTAATCCAGTTCACTTTGTTAATTTTTATCATAACATTCTTCTGGGAGAACTTAAATCATCCCCAAACACTAATTATCCTAACCTAAATAGAAATACCTCTAAAGATATTAACAAAGAATTTCATTCAGTCATTTAAAAAATCTTCAGCAAACATTTATTGAGCTACTGCAATACTATACTACTTACTAGTCTAACTCATGGAGATATATCATTTAAAAAATATGAGTCAACAGCAAATGTTGGCAAACATGCATAAAATTAATATATAATGCATATATTGCTACTGGGAATATAAAATGATACAGCTGGTGGTTTCTTATAAAACTAAATATGCAGCTATCATGTGACATAGAAATTTCATTCTGGGACAATTATCCCACAGTAATGAAAAATATAAGCTCACACAAAAACTTGTACATGAATCTTCACAGCAGCTTAATTTGCAATAGCCAAAAACTGAAAGAAAAAAAAAAAAAAAAGATTCCCTTCAAAGGAAAAATGGTTCTACCAACTGTCGTACAGTCAGGATAAGAAATACTAATCAGTAATGAAAAACAATGAACATCTATATACTTAACAACTTGATGAGTCTCCAGAGAGTTATGCTGATTAAAAAAAAAAAAAAAAAAAAAACTCCAAAGATCTCATACTGTATGATATCATTTATATTACGTTTGTGAAGTGACAAAATTGTAGAAGTGGATAACAGACCAGTTGTCAAGAATGGGGGTGTGGAAATTAGATGTGGCTTTTCAATGGCAACATAAGGGATCCTTGTTCTGATGGAACTATAGTATTTTTCCTATGTCAAAATCCTGGTTGTAATAGTACACTGTTGGTTTGCGAGATGTCTCCATTGGGGAACTCAGTAAAAAGTACATAGGATATTTCTGCTGTCTTAATTACAATTGCATGTGAATATACAATTTTTTCAAAGAAAAAGTTGGGTTATTATTATTTTTTTAATGGGTCCTTTTGGGCAAAGAATTGGATAATGGTGTTAGTGAAGAGTTATATTCTACAGAAGTTCAAAATGATTGGATAGAATGCTGCAGAAGGATGCGGTCCCTCTCTGCTGCTGTAAAACTGTGGAGCTATTCACCAAACAAAAATATGTCAAGGGGGGAAAGTGATTTCTGAGAAATGATAAACTTTGATTTTGGAGTGCTAAGATTGAATCTCCTGGGATACATTTAAGTAGCTGATTTAGAATACAGATGTAGGTTCAGAGCTCAGGCAAGAGATCAGAGACAGAAGCATAACCTTAAAGTTATTATCATATCAGGAGAATATTCAGGAAGAGATTATCTAGCAGATGTGACCTGAAATCTGGACCTAGGCAGATGGAGGCTCCCCACCTCCTCCCCCATCTTTGGAATGCGTACTCCACACTTGCTTCCCCATTGTCAGAAGCTTCCCCAAGGATATAGTCTTAAGATAGAAACGTGGCATTGAGACTATCTAGATGTAATGAATTCAGTTCAGTTCAGTTCAGTCACTCAGTCGTGTCCAACTCTTTGCAACCTCATGAATCACAGCACGCCAGGCCTCCCTGTCCATCACCAATTCCTGGAGTTCACTCAAACTAATGTCTATCAAGTCGGTGATGCCATCCAGACATCTCATCCGCTGTGGGCCCCTTCTTCTCTTGCCCCCAATCCCTTCCAGGCTGAGGGTCTTTTCCAATGAGTCAACTCTTTGCATGAGGTGGCCAAAGTATTAGAGTTTCAGCTTTACCATCAGTCCTTCCAGTGAACACCCAGGACTGATCTCCTTTAGGATGGAATGGTTGGATCCCCTTGCAGTCCAAAGGACTCTTAAGAGTCTTCTCCAGCACCACAGTTCAACAGCATCAATACTCTGGGGCTCAGCTTTCTTCACAGTCTAAATCTCACATCCATACATGACTACTGGAAAAATCATAGCCTTGAATAGACGGACCTTAGTTGGCAAAGTAATGTCTCTGCTTTTCAATATGCTATCTAGGGTGGTCATAACTTTCCTTCCAAGGAGTAAGCGTCTTTTAATTTCATGGCTGCAATCACCACCTGCAGTGATTTTGGAGCCCCCCAAAATAAAATCTGACACTGTTTCCACTGTTTCCCCATCTATCTTCCATGAAGTGATGGAACCAGATGCTATGATGTTCGTTTTCTGAAAGTTGAGCTTTAAGCCAACTTTTTCAATCTCTACTTTCACTTTCATCAAGAGGCTTTTCAGTTCCTCTTCACTTTCTGCCAGAAGGGTGGTGTCATCTGCATATCTGAGGTTATTGATATTTTTTCTGGCAATCTTGATTCCAGCTTGTGCTTCTTACAGCCCAGTGTTTCTCATGATGTACTCTGCATAGAAGTTAAATAAGAAAGGTGACAATATACAGCCTGGATATACTCGTTTTCCTATTTGGAACCGTCTGTTGTCCCATGTCCAATACTAACTGTTGCTTCCTGACATGCATACAGGTTTTTCAAGAGGCAGGTCAGGTGGTCTGGTATTCCCATCTATTTCAAAATTTTCCACAGTTTATTGTGATCCACACAGTCAAAGGCTTTGATATAGTCAATAAAGCAGAAATAGATATTTTTCTGGAACTCTCTTGCTTTTTCGATGATACAGCAGGTGTTGGCAATTTGATCTCTTGTTCCTCTGCCTTTTCTAAAACCAGCTTGCACATCTGCAAGTTCATGGTTCACATATTGCTCTTGCCTGGCTTGGAGAATTTTGAGCATTACTTTACTAGCATGTGAGATGAGTGCAACTGTGTGGTATTTTGAGCATTCTTTGGCATTGCCTTTATTTGTGATTGGAATGAAAATTGATCTTTTCCAGCCCTTAGGCCACTGCTGAGTTTTCCAAATTTGCTGGCATATTGAGTGCAGCATTTTCACAGCATTGTCTTTTAAAATTTGAAATAGCTCGACTGGAATGCCATCACCTCCACTAGCTTTGTTCATAGCGATGTTTTCTAAGGCCCACTTGACTTCACATTCCAGGATGTCTGGCTCTAGATAAGTGATCACACCATCGTGATTTTCTGGGCCGTGAAGATCTTTTTTGTACAGTTCTTCTGTGTATTCTTGCCACCTCTTCTAAATATCTTCTTCTTCTGTTAGGGCCATACCATTTCTGTCATTTATCAAACCCATTCTTGCATGAAATGTTCCCTGCCTATCTCTAATTTTCTTGAAGAGATCTTAGTCTTTCCCATTCTCTTGTTTTCCTCTATTTCTTTGCATTGATCGCTGAAGTAGGCTTTCTTATCTCTCCTTGCTATTCTTTGGAACTCTGCATCCAGATGCTTAAATCTTTCCTTTTCTCCTTTGTTTTTCACGTCTCTTATTTTCATAGCTATTTGTAAGTCCTCTCCAGACAGCCATTTTGCTCTTTTGCATTTCTTTTCCATGGGGATGGTCTTGATCCCTGACTCCTGTACAATGTCACGAACCTCCATCCATCATTCATCAGGCACTCTGTCTATCAGATCTAGCCCCTAAAATCTATTTCTCACTTCCACTGTATAATCATAATGGTTTTGATTTAAATCATATCTGAATTGTCTAGTGGTTTCCCCCACTTTCTTCAATTTAAGTCTGAATTTGGCAATAAGGTGTTCATGATCTGAGCCACAGTCAGCTCCTGGTCTTGTTTTTGTTGACTCTATAGAGCTTCTCCATCTTTGGCTGCAAAGAATATAATCAATCTGATTTCGGTGTTGACCATTTGGTGATGTCCATGTGTAGAGTCTTCTCTTGTGTTGTTGGATGAGAAGATTGCTATGACCAGTGCTTTCTCTTGGCAAAATTCTATTAGCCTTTGCCCTGCTTCATTCTGTACTCCAAGGCTAAATTTGCCTGTTACTCCAGGTGCTTCTTGACTTCCTACTTTTGCATTCCAGTCCCCTATAATGAAAAGGACATCTTTTTGGGTGTTAGTTCTAAAAGTTCTTGTAGGTCTTCACAGAACTGTTCAACTTCAACTTCTTCAGCATTACTGGTTGGGGCATAGGCTTCGATTACCATGATATTGAATGGTTTGGCTTGGAAACAAATAGATATCATTCTGTCATTTTTTAGATTGCATCCAAGTACTACATTTTGGACTCTTTTGTTGACCATGATGACTACTCCATTTCTTCTAAGGGCTTCCTGTTCACAGTAGTAGATAAAATGGTCATCTGAGTTAAATTAACCCATTCCAGTCCATTTTAGTTTCCTGATTCCTAGAATGCCGATGTTCACTCTTGCCATCTCCTGTTTGACCACTTCCAATTTGCTTTGATTCATGGACATGATATTCTAGGTTCCTATGCAATATTGCTCTTTACAGCATTGGACCTTACTTCTATCACCAGTCACATCCACAACTTAGTATTGTTTTTGCTTTGACTCCATCCCTTCATTCTTCTTGGAGTTATTTCTCCACTGATCTCCAGTAGCATAGTGGGCACTTACCAACCTGGGAAATTCCTCTTTCAGTCTCCTATCATTTTGCCTTTTCATACTGTTCATGGGGTTCTCAAGGCAAGAATACTGAAGTAGTTTGCCATTCCCTTCTCTAGTGGACCACATTCTGTCAGACCCCTCCACCATGACCCATTCGTCTTGGGTCAGGGAATGATTCTAGTTAAAACCTCTAGATAGCTTTTAAGATTTGAGTGATAAATGTGGAAAACTACTCATTTTGTGGCCACCCAAAACAAGCTTGTAAGTTTCCCTGCTTTTATGAAACCTGCCACCTACCAGTCTGTAGTCGTCTGCCTCTTCTGTCTCTTCCTGCCCTCGGCACAAGGGGGATGATTTCAGATCACACATTGGAAGCTTCTGAGGAGTTTTCCACTTACCAAAGTATGTGTGCAAGAAAGATTCTATATATGTCACTTTTAGAAAGTAGGAGTAAATGAGGAGATACACACACACCCTTCAGTTCCCTATGATGTGTTTGTCCATCTTTGCAATATGGAGCAGAATAAAAATGAATGCAATAAATATTTATTGAATTTAAATATCCCTACTTTATCTGGTATTGTGTTAAGTATTTTTAATAATAATGAACATATTTTTCTGAACTTTATCAAAATGGATAAATATTTGTCTAGTTTTCCGATTATCCTCATGATATACTCTAATAAATAAAATGCCATAGTCAACGGTCTAAACACTTTCAAGACTGATATATATTTCCAAATAGATTCTCCCAAATATTTTATCAACTTATAACTCCACTATCTTTTAATATGCAAGAGCTCTACAAATTTCATTATATATATATATATATATATATATTTTGCTTTTAATTAAGCTAATTTGAAGGGCATGTCAATTCTTATGGCCTCTCTAGTTATAATTTAAATTATTGGATTTCTAAAGGTGGTGAAACTATTTTTTTTATAGATGTTACTATCTAAGCATTTTAATTTTTAAAATATTGTCTGTTCATGTCTTTTGATGCAGATTATACGTCTACTGTGAAGAAGATTAAGGAATGCAATATGACTTTCAAATTAAGAAAAAGTTCAGCTACCTATTTAGTTGAATAAATAATTATAGTTGTCTACAGTAAGCACTGACGTGGAAAATCACAAAATGTCCTGTGTGAATACCATGAAATTTTAAGAGTAAATTAATAATTTATAACATAGGTGGTGAGAATATATATATGCATATGTTTAAAGTTATTCAATATATTTTTAGCGTGGTATGGTAATGCTATCTCCTTGCTTATCGTCCTTTCCAAATGTTAATTACTAATGTATACAGTAAAATTTAAAATGCATCCATAAATTGATTTGAAACTGTCAGGCGAGTTTATGCTTCTCAGATCTGTCTCGTCACAACAAAGATTTGGAGTGACGGACATTAAAGCCCCCTTTGGCATGTCATAGCTCTCGGGACTTGGACAGTCTGTGTTAGAGCTCTCAGGTCTTGAACAGACCATATTATAGCTCTTAGACAAATCAGTGTTACAGTTCAGTGTTACAGCTCTATTTTATTTAGATAATAGCAGGGAAATCCATCTTCGAGGTGTGAGGGCATGTAGACCCAAAGACGTGAAGAGAAGAGTGCCCCAGAGAATGGGAGAGAGAGAGAAAGAGCAAGAGAGCCCCAGCCTTTTGACTCCTCTTTTTATATGTCCCCCCACGCCTACCCTGGGCCTGCCCTATGTAAATTGGGTTAGCCAGGAGTGTTGTTTGTTCTGCCTGAGGTCCTTACTCAGATTCTCGGACTTTCCTTTGTTCTGTTTTCACGAGGTGTTCTCCTCCTTATCTTTTAGCCACCACCATTCTGGACTCCTTTTCCTTATTTTAACTAACAAAACTAAATCTACTTAATTCTGCCTGAAAGATGAAATAATGTGTGATGGCTTTACATTTTGCCTTAGACTTCTACCACACTGCATCACAGTCATGTTTTCTGAAGATAGTATGTGTCATGATTCTCTATGCCACTAGCAATTTCACCATAGAAAACTGAACCTAATTCACTCACAATTTGTATACAATTCCATTAATTATGGTGTTTTCATGAAGACTTATTCCCATGTCAGTATTATTTATGCAGCTTTTTTTCTTTGCTGTGGAATATTCAACAAAGGGTTGTCACAACTACTTTTATTTCTCATATTTTCTGATATATCATATAGGTACATTCATAAAATGAACCAAAAGTAAATCACACTTTATTGGTGTTACCAATTCTCTTAATACAATTTTTTTTTCTCTTTTCTGTTTTTCTGATTTCTTGCCTTGCCAACTCAAATTGTTCTCTACAAGGGGTTTATTCAATGAATCTAAATTCAAGTAGTAGGAAAGGCACTATACAGTCACTTCTGTTTATCTGTTCTGCATTTTCATACTTGATTACCCAGAAAAACTGAATTTAAACAAAGAAAATTATTTGTATAACTTGATAAAAGTTTGAGGAATCAGGTTGAAAGTTTCACTAGTACAATATGTATGTATAAATGCAGGTATGTGTGTGTGTGTGTATGGTGTTTGTGTGTGTGTGTGTGTGTATGGGTAGGTAGATCAATAGTTAGATTTTCCTTTTTACTGGAAATTTACTATTTGCAGTTACCCAACTCTCTTGATTCATGCTTACACTTTGACCATTTTCTCCATTATATTTTACATAACTATAGCCAAAATAGCAAAAAAAAAAAAAAAAAAAAAAGTATGATTTAATTTTCAAGCCTGTAATTACTAAGAACATCTTTGACAATTTACTAATATTTGTCTTTAGTCATTCAAAGGATGGGAAAGTATAGAAAATAATAGCATATATAACTCATGAGTGATGAAGAATATCAGTTTATATTTTCTTCATCATAATTTTAGTGTCCATTGAAATATTAAACACAGTAATTATTTATAAGCAAAATGAATAATTATTCTTTGAATTCATAAAATTTAGAATCAGGAAACACTCAAAGACAAGTCTGGCTCAGTCTCTATGGGTCTCCTGCTGCACACAACATTTTGTTTGAGCCCTCTGATCATCTCTGACAGGTATGGGATTTGATTCTAATTGTGATTTTTCACCTCTTACTGTCATTCTGTGGCTTCTCCTTTGCCCTTGAAGGTGGGTGTCCTTTTTTGGTGAGATCCAACATTTTCCTGTCGATGGTTGTTCAGCAGCAAGTTGTAATTTTGGAGTTTTCACATGAGAAGATCAGCACAAGTCCTTCTACTCTGCCATCTTGTAGTATATCAGTCCATCAGTGGCCTGCTACAGCACAGGGACTCTGGGTGCAGCACACTTTGGTATGACATAAGCCCTCTTTGAGGAGGTTGCCATTAACCCCACCATAGATCCACCAGAATTTACACAGGACTGGGGAAACAGACCTTTGAAGGGGACACACAAAACCTTGTATGCACCAGGACCCAGGAGAAGGGAGCAGTGGTTCAACAAGAGACTGATCCAGACTCACCCATGAGTGTCCAGGAGTTTCCAGCAGAGGCGTGGGTCAGTGGTGACATGGTTAAGGGTCGTGGAAACTGAGTACAGCACTGTGTCATGGGACTGTTTGAAGGAGATCACCAATATCTTAATTACCTCCACCATAGTTTGGCTTCAGGTCAAAAAAAAGAAAGGGAACCCAGCCCCAATTGTCAACAGAAAATTGGATTAAAATGTTACTGAGCATCAGTCCAGTTCAGTTCAGTCACTCAGTCATGTCTGACTCTTTGCAACCCCATGAAACACAGCACGCCAGGCCTCCCTGTCTATCACCATCTCCCGGAGTTCACTCAGATTCATGTCCATCAAGTCAGTGATGCCTTCCAGCCATCTCATCCTCTGTTGTCCCCTTCTCCTGCACCCAATCCCTTCTAGCATCAAAGTCTTTTCCAATGAGTCAATTCTTCACATGAGGTGGCCAAAGTACTGGAGTTTCAGCTTTAGCATCATTCCTTGCAAAGAAATCCCAGAGCTGATCTCATTCAGAATGGACTGATTGGATCTTCTTGCAGTCCAAGAGACTCTCAGGAGTCTTCTCCAACACCACAGTTCAAAAGCATCAATTCTTCAGCTCTCAGCCTTCTTCACAGTCCAACTCTCACATCCATACATGACTAGTGGAAAAGCCATAGCCTTGACTAGATGGAATTTAGTTGGCAAAGTAATGTCTCTGCTTTTGAATATGCTGTCTATGTTGGTCATAACTTTTCTTCCAAGAAGTAAGCTTCTTTTAATTTCATGGCTGCAGTCACCATCTGCAGTGATTTTGGAGCCCAAAAAAATAAAGTCTGACACTGTTTCTACTGTTTCTCCATCTATTTCCCATGAAGTGATGAGACTGGATGCCATGATCTTCATTTTCTGAATGTTGAGCTTTAAGCCAACTTTTTTCTCTCCTCTTTCACTTTCATCAAGAGGCTTTTTAGTTCCTCTTCTCTTTCTGCCGTAAGAGTGGTGCCAGCTGCATATCTGAGGTTATTGATATTTCTTCTGGCAATCTTGATTCCAGCTTGTGTTTCTTCCAGTCCAGCGTTTCTCATGATGTACTCTGCATAGAAGTTAAATAAGCAGGGTGACAATATACAGCCTTGACATACTCTTTTCCCTATTTGGAACCAGTCTGTTGTTCTATGTCCAATTCTAACTGTTGCTTCGTGACCTTCACACAGATTTTTCAAGAGGCAGGTCAGGTGGTCTGGTATTCCCATCTCTCTCAGAATTTTCCACAGTTAATTGTGATCCACAGAGTCAGATGCTTTGGCATAGTCAATAAGGCAGAAATAGATGCTATTCTGAAACTCTCTTGCTTTTTCGATGATCCAGTGGATGTTGGCATTTGATTTCTTGTTCCTCTGCCTTTTCTAAAACCAGCTTGAACACCAGAAAGTTCACAGTTCACATATTGCTGAAGCCTGGATTGGAGAATTTTGAGCATTACTGAGCATGGCCCCACCCATCAGAAAAAGACCCAATTTCCCCCACAGTCAGTCCCATCAGGAAGCTTCCATAAGCCTCTTATCCTTATCCATCAGAGGGGAGACAGACTGAAAATCACAATCACAGAAAACTAATCAAACTGATCACATGAACCACAGCCTCGTATAACCCAAAGGAACTATGAATCATGCCTTGTAGGGCCACCCAAGACAGACGGGTAATTTTGGAGATTTCTGACAAATGTGGTCCACTGGAGAATGGAATGGCAAACCACTTCAGTATTCTTGTCTTGAGAACCCATGAACAGTATAAAAAGGCAAAAAAATAGGACACTGAAGAGATGGAAATACCAGACCACCTGACCTGCCTCTTGAGAAATCTGTATGCAGGTCAGGAAGCAACAGTTAGAACTGGACATGGAACAACAGAGTGGTTCCAAATAGGAAAATGAGTGATTCAAGGCTGCATATTGTCACCCTGCTTATTTACCTTATATGCAGAGTACCTCAGATATGCAGATGACACCACCCTTATGGCAGAAAGTGAAGAGGAGCTAAAAAGCCTCTTGATGAAAGTGAAAGAGGAGAGTGAAAAAGTTGGCTTAAAGCTCAACATTCAGAAAATGAAGATCATGGCATCCAGTCCCATCACTTCATGGGGGCTCCAAAATCACTACAGATGGTGATTGCAGCCATGAAATTAAAAGATGCTTACTCCTTGGAAGAAAAGTTATGACCAACCTAGACAGCATATTCAAAAGCAGAGACATTACTTTGCCGACTAAGGTCTGTCTAGTCAAGGCTATGGTTTCTCCTGTGGTCATGTATGGATGTGTGAGTTGGACTGTGAAGAAGGCTTAGCATCGAAGAATTGATGCATTTGAACTGTGGTGTTGGAAAAGACTCTTGAGCATCCCTTGGGCTGCAAGGAGAACCAACCAGTCCATTCTGAAGGAGATCAGCCCTGGGATTTCTTTGGAAGGAATGATGCTAAAGCTGAAATTCCAGTACTTTGGCCACTTCATGCAAACTGTTGACTCATTGGAAAAGACTTTGATGCTAGGAGGGATTGGGGGCAGGAGGAGAAGGGGACTACAGAAGATGAGATGGCTGGATGGCATCACTGACACAATGGACGTGAGTCTGAGTGAACTCCGGGAGTTGGTAATGGACAGGGAGGCCTGACGTGCTGATTCATGGGGTCACAAAGAGTCAAACAAGACTGAGCGACTGAACTGAACTGAACTGAAAGATGAACTCCCCAGTTCCCAATACTACTGGATTACAGTGGAGAAATAACTCCAGAAAGAATGAAGAGAAGGAGCCAAAGTAAACACAACACCCAGTTGTGGATGTGACTGGTGATGGAAGTAAATTCTGATGATGTAAAGAGCGATATTTCATAGGAACCCGGAATGTTAGGTCCATGAATCAAGACAAATTTGAAGTGGTTAAACAGGAAATAACAAGAGTGAATATCAACATTTTAGGAAGCAGTGAACTAAGACGGACTAGAATGGGTGAATTTAACTCAGATGACCACTATATCTAATGCTGTGATTAAAAATCCCTTAAAATAAATGGAGTAGCCATCATAGTCATTAAAAGAGTGAAATGCAATGCTTGGATGCAGTCTCAAAAATGACAATATGATCTGTTCGTTTGCAAGGAAAACCATTCAATATCACAATAATCCAAGTCTATGCCCCAGCCAGTAATGCTGAGGAACCTGAAGTGGAATAGCTCTATGAAGACCTATAAGACCTTCCAGAACTAACACACAAAACAAATGTCTTTTTTATTATAGGGGACTGGAATGCAAAAGTAGGAAGTCAAGAAACACTTGGAGTAACAGGCAAAATTCACCTTGGATTACAAGAAGAAGCAGGGCAAAGGCTAATAGAGTTTTGCCAAGAAAATTCACTGGAATAGCAAACACCCTCTTCCAACAACATAAGAGAAGACTTTACAGATGGACATCACCAGATGGTCAACACCAAAATCAGATTCATTACATTCTTTACAGTCAAAGATGGAGAAGTTCTATACAGTCAGAAATAAACAAGACTGGCAACTGACTATGGACAAGACCATGAGCCCCTTATTGCAAAATTCAGACATAAACTGAAGAAAGTAGGGAAAACCACTAGACCATTCAGGTATGACCTAAATCAAGTCCCTTATAATTATACAGTGAAGGTGATAGAGGTGACAAACAGATTCAAGGGATTAGATGTGATAGAGTGCCTGAAGAAGTATGGACAGAGGTTCATGACTCTATATAGGAGGCAGTGATCAAGACCATCCCCAAGAAAAGGAAATGCAAAAAGGCAAAATGGTTGTCTGAGGAGGCCTGATAAATAGCTGAGAAAAGAAGGGAAGTGAAAGCAAAGGAGAAAAGGAATGAAATATCCATTTAAATGCAGAGTTCCAAAGAATAGCAAGGAAAGAATAGAAAGCCTTCCTCAGGGATTGATGCAAAGAAATAGAGGAAAACAATAGAATGGGGAAGATTAAAGACCTCTTCAAGAAAATTAGAGATATCAAGGGTACATTTCATGCAAAGATGGGTACAATAAAGGACAGAAATGGTATGGCTCTAACAGAAGCAGAAGACAATAAGAATCGGTGGTGAGAATACACAGAACTATAAAATAAAGATCTTCATGTTCCAGATAACCACGATGGTGTGATCACTCACCTAGAGCCAAACATCCTGGAATGCAGTCAAGTGGGCCTTAGGAAGCATCACTATGAACAAAGCTAGGGGAAGTGATGGAATTACAGTTGAGTTGTTTCAAACCCTAAAAGATGATGCTGTTAAAGTGCTGCACTCAACATGCCAGCAAATTTGGAAAACTCAGCAGTGGCCACAGGCCTGGAAAAGGTCAGTTTTCATTCCAATTCTAAAGAAAGGCAATGCCAAAGAATGTTCAAACTACTGCATAACTGCACTCATTTCACAATCTAGCAAAATTATGCTCAAAATTTTCCAAGCCAGGCTTCAACAGGACATGAACTGTGAACTTTCAGATGTTCAAGCTGGATTTAGAAAAGGCAGAAGAACCAGAGATCAAATTGTCAACATCAGTTGACTCATCAAAAAAGGAGAGTTCCAGAAAAATGTCTATTTCTGCTTTATTGACTATGCCAAAGCCTTTGACTCTATGGATAACAACAAACAGGAACAATCTCCAAAAGATGGGAATACCAGATCACTATCCCTGCCTCATGAGAAATGCATATTCAGGTCAAGATCTGACAGTTAGAACTGGACATGGAAAAACAGAGTGGTTCCAAATCAGGAAAGGAGTACATCAAGGGGGTGTATTCTCACCCTGCTTATTTAACTTATATGCAGAGTACATAATGGGAAATGCCAGGCTGGATGAAGCACAGGCTGGAAGTAAGATTGCTGGTAGAAATATCAGTAACCTCAGATATACAGATAGCACCACCATTATGGCAGAAAGTGAAGAAGAACTAAAGAACCTCTTAATGAAAGTGAAAGAGTGAAAAATTTGGCTTAAAACTCAACATTCAGAAAACTAAGATTATGGCATCTAGTCTTCACTTCATGGCAAATAGATGGGGATACAACGAAAACAGTGAGAGACTTTATATTCTTAGATTCCACAGTCACTGCTGATGGTGACTGCAGACATGGAATTAAAAGATGCTTGCTCCTTGGAAGAAAAGCTATGACCAACATAGACAACATATTAAAAGTCAGAGACATTACTTTGTCAACAAAGGTCCATCTAGTCAAAGCTATGGTTTTTCCAGTAGTCATCTGTGAATGTGAGAGTTGGACTGTGAAGAAGGCTGAGTGCAGAAAAATTGATGCTTTTGAAGTGTGGTGTTGGAGAAGACTTTTGAGAGTCCCTTGGACTGCACAAATATACAACCTGTCAACTCTACAGGAAATCAGTACTGCATATTCATTGGAAGAACTGATGCTGAAGCTGAAACGCCAATATTTTGGCCACCTGATGCAAAGAACTGACTCATTTGAAAAGACCCTGATCTTGGGAAGATTGAAGGCAGGAAGAGAAGGAGACAACAGAAGATGAGATGATTGGATGGCATCACTGACTCGATGTACATGAGTTCGTGTAAGCTCCAGGAATTGGTGATAGACAGGGAAGTCTGGCCTGCTGTAGTCCATGAGGACACAAAAATTTGGACATGACTGAGTGACTGAAATCACTGAACTGAGCATCAAGAGAAAGAGAGCAGCTAAGAAAAAGAATGTCTAGTTCTCTGAAGCATCACTAATCCCTGAGTCTCTCTATTCTTTCCTCTTTATCCTTTTAGCCTCACCTCTGACTGTTAGAAGATTTTCAAGATGAGAGTAGAAGTGTTATAAGCATTCTGTTCCACAGCCTTAAATTTATTTTGATAGAAGGAAATCACTGCACATAACATTTAATCTCTCTGTTTTCAAGATGATCTTCTTGAAAACCTCATGTTAATGCATGTGCATATTACTCTTATTGTAGATCTACTTTATAACCCCTGGAGACTGTTTTCTGCTATCGTAGACAGCCATTATTTTTTTCTGCAAATTTCTGGTCTATTACACAATTCATTCACAAATCTCATAGGGAAAAATGCCTGACTCAAGCACAGGTAATTCAGGTGCAGAAAAAAAGAGAGAGAGAATTAGATTTCCTTTCTCCAGCATATTTTTCTTCAAGCAGCAAGATTCCTGGTGGATATTAACTTATTTATGTCATTCTCATTGTTGTTTTAGAGCACTTATAAAAACAGAGCAGCTGTAGGATCTATATTATGTCAATAATTGATAATGCCATCTGGACACTATGAAAGATTTTTGTCTCCAAATGGATGCGCTTGGGGGGAAAAAATCCAGATCTAAGTAGTCTTGTTCAGATCTCTAACCATGTTAACAAAGGAAAGGAACATAAGACACTGGAGAAAAGCTGATTTCAACAAAGCAAAGTTTGAAAAACAAGAGAAGTTCAAATCAAAGATTGTAAATTTCTAAATGATAACTTCAGAATTCCCTGAATACAGAATTACCTGAATATCTGATAAATATAGATAGAAAACTTTTCTAGATAAAAATATATTTTTGAATGTGAAAATGAAAGCCCGTCTTTGCGACCTCATGGACTATTCAGTTCATGGACTTATCCAGGCCAGAATACTAGAGTGGGTAGCCTTACCCTTCTCCAGGACATCTTCCTAAACCAGGGACCAAACCCAGGTTTCCCCCATTGCAGGTAGATCCTTTACCAGCTGAGCCTCAAGGGAAGCCCTAAAAAATATTTTTAGAACTAATTATTTCTGTGTTTCAAAAATAAAGTACTACTACATAATTCAGGTCTGAGTACCCCACAGTTTATTTACCTAAATGCAGTCTTTCTCAATTTTATATGCATTTGACTTCTAGTTTGTTCATTTGCTTTTTACTGATTTGTCCAATGCTGCAATAAACAATTTAATGTGTACTCATGAATTATTAGGTCTACTAGTGAAAATTAGCAAGCCCCCCCCCTCCATGGCATATATCTAAGAGTAAAATTACTGATCAAACCAGTCAATCAATCAACTCTGCTGCTGCTGCTGCTAAGTTGCTTCAATCGTGTCCATATCTAAATATTTATTAGAAGGACTGATGCTGAAGTGCCAACACTTTGGCCACTTGATGTGAAGAGTTGACTCATTGGAAAGGGCCCTGGTGATGAGAAAGATTGAAAGCAAGAAGAGAAGAGGGTGGTAGAGGATGAGATATTTAGATAGCATCACTGACTCAATGGACATGAATTTGAGCAAATTCTGGGAGAAAGGAACAGGGAACCCTGCTACATTGAAGTCCATGGGGTCACAAAGAGTGGAACATGACTTTGCAACTGAACACACACACACACAAAATTACTGGGACACAGATTTTATACATATATATATATATATATATATATATATACACGTGTGTGTGTGTGTGTATACATACATATCTATTCAATTTCACAAAATGTGTATGAGAGCTATATGGAACAGCATGGATTACTGGCAGAAATATAATGTTTTGTGAAAAACAAACCTAATTGTAGAATAATACACACAAACTTTAATACAATGTTTTACAAAAACACAATAATGCTAAAACTTTCAATAGTAGTGACCTTTGGGGAGAAGAAAGAAGAAATGGGGAAGTTTGCACAGTAAAGTTATTTTCAGGGTTCTAGTTGTGAGATTAAGTGGTTGGATTAGGAGTATTATTTTATTATGTTTTATAGAAAGTGGATTGTGTGTAATACATTTACTTCTTAAAATTAAATTAATTATTATGGTTTATGAATGATTCCTCTGAAATAACATACAAAGAAAATTCCTATAAATAGACGACCAGAGAAGTTGTATGAATGAATGTCTAAAATAATATTAATTTAGTAATGCATTTAGGATGGTAAATTAATAAAATCTGAAAAGCGATAAGGACCATAGGAGTAGTTGATAATGATAGAAAGTATCTTGCCATCCGTATTTTTTAAGCAATGGATGCTCAGTTGGAAAGAAACAAAGCATAAAGCCCAGGTACAACTGTTTTTTCTGTGGATCCATAGAAAGTAGACGAGAGTGCTCAAAAAGGAAAGATCTATAAAGTTCATTTTCCCTTAAGGATCCACTGCTCCAAACACAAGGCCACCAACAACACCATAGGACCAATTCTATGACCAGCTAGACATCAGTTTACTAGATGAAATTAGCCAAAAACTAGAAACAGTCAAGCTGAAGAGGGAATACATAGAAAATCTTTGAAGTAGAATTCCAGCATGTTTTCTTTTTGTAATGGTGATTTCTAAATACTAAAATAATTTATCCAATGTAATCCTTGAATAATATTTTCTATTGATTTCAGATTTCACCATAAAAACCTGAGGCTTTGTCATCTTAATGTTTTGAATACTTCATGTACCAAATAAATCTAAGAGAGTTAGAGTTTCTTCTATTTTTGAGCTATAAACACAATATTTAACTACATACTAATTCTGTTACCATAGGCTCTTTTATATATATTCAGCAAATCAACCAAGTGATTATTTTGTAGTTATTAATATAATATTTTTTTAATAAAAGAAAGCAGAAACTTTACTGAAAATCTTTGAGGTTTAAGAATTTCTCTTCTTTTTACACACACACACACACACACACTATTTTACCTCTCAGAAGAATATGGTAATTGCAGGTTCAGCTTATCAGTTCAATTCAGTTCAGTCACTCAGTCATGTCCGACTCTTTGTGACCCCATGAACTGTAGCACGCCAGGCCTCCCTGTCCATAACCAACTGCTGGAGTTCACCCAAACTCACGTGCTTTGCGTCGGTGATGCCACTCGGCCATCTCATCCTCTGTCGTCCCCTTTTCCTCCTGCCCTCAATTCCTCCTAGCATCAGAGTCTTTTCCAGTGAGTCAACTCTTCACATGAGGTGGCCAATGTATTGGAGTTTCAGTCTCAGCATCAGTCCTTCCAATGAACACCCAGGACTGGTGTCCTTTAGGATGGACTGGTTGGATGTCCTTGCAGTCCAAGGAACTCTCAAGAGTCTTCTCCAACACCACAGTTCAAAAGCATCAATTCTTCTGCACTCAGTTTTCTTCATAGTCCAACTCTCACATCCATACATGACCACAGGAAAAACCATAGCCTTGACTAGATGGACCTCTGTTTGCAAAGTAATGTCTCTGCTTTTGAATATGCTATCTAGGTTGGTCATAGCTTTCCTTCCAAGGACTAAGCGTCTTTTAATTTAATGGCTGCAGTCACCATCTGCAGTGATTTTGGAGCCCCCCAAAATAAAATCTGATACTGCTCTTCCATGAAGTGATGGGACCAGATGCCATGATCTTCGTTTTCTGAATGTTGAGCTTCAAGCTAACTTTTTCACTCTCCTCTTTCACTTTCATCAAGAGGCTTTTTAGTTCCTCTTCATATTCTGCCATAAGGGTGGTGTCATCTGCATATCTGAGGTTATTGAGATTTCTCCCAGCAATCTTGATTCCAGCATGTGCTTCTTCCAGCCTAGCATTTCTCATGATGTACTCTATATATAAGTTAAATAAACAGGGTGACAATATGCCACTTTGATGTACTCCTTTTCCTGTTTGGAACCAGTCTGTTGTTCCATGTCCAGTTCTAACTGTTGCTTCCTGACCTGCATATAGGTTTCTCAAGAGGCTGGTCAGGTGGTCTGGTATTCCCATCTCTTTCAGACATTTCCACAGTTTATTGTGATCCACACAGTCAAAGGCTTTGGTATAGTCAATAATGCAGAAATAGATGCTTTTCTGGAACTCTCTTGCTTTTTCCATGATACAGGGAATGCTGGCAATTTGATCTCTGGTTCCTCTGCCTTTTCTAAAACCAACTTGGACATCAGGAAGTTCACAGTTCACGTATTGCTGAAGCCTGGCTTAGAGAATTTTAAGCATTACTTTACTAGCATGTGAGATGACTACAATTGTGTGGTAGTTTGAGCATTCTTTGGCATTGCATTTCTTTGGGATTGGAATGAAAACTGACTTTGCCAGTCCTGTGGTCACTGCTGAGTTTTCCAAATTTGCTGGCATATTGAGTGCAGCACTTTCATAGTATCATCTTTCAGGATTTGAAATAGCTCCACTGGAAATCCATCACCTCCACTAGCTTTGTTCATAGTTTTCTAAGGCCCACTTGACTCCACATTCCTGGATAGTTCAGCTTATAGAAAATATAAAAACTCTGTCTTCAGGGCTAGACATTGCATATATCCTATTAAGATTTTTTTGTGTGTGTTTTTATTGCTATTCTCTGATGGAAAAAAAAAAAAAAAGGAAGAAAAAGAAGAGAGAGAGAGTTACTTTCAAAAAGCCAAACTTGCCAAGGTTTTATGGACCTCACTGTGTTGCCTGTTGTTTCACTATCCATAAAATTTTGGAATCTATCCACAAAATGTATAAATAGGAAAAAATAAAACAGAACTTCTAAGAGTTGTTCAGTTTCAAATAAACACTATATTAAGAGCTCTATTAAGATGTATCAATGTAAGAGAAAAGCAATTGCTTATAGACTTAGATATTTGACAAAACTATTGAGTGATCATTTTGTTTCCTTAGACTTGGGACTTAAATAATAATTATATCTACACAGGTCATATATTTTCTGACATTTTAAAACATACTGAAATTAAAGAATGATTGTATCCTACTTTTTAGCCTTTGAATTTTTTTTTTCTTTTGCCAATGATTTGAACAACAATTCCAATAATTAACTTCCCAAAGCATATCTTAGTGTACAATTGAGTTTAAAGCAGTTGCTTCATTATCAAGGTATGTAAGACACCTACATGCCTCAGGAGAAAGAAAGGGGATGGAAAACAATCTTTTAAATATATATGTGTGTATATATATATATATATATATATATATATATATATATATATATAATTTGTTTAATGTGCTGGACAAGCATTCTTCTAAATTATGTTTTCCAGGTTTATTGAGATAAAATTGATACACAGTATTGTATGAGTTGAGTTTTTCCCAAGTTTTTACTATATTTTTTGGCATAATAGGACTTTCCTTGTGGCTCAGACAGTAAAGAATCTGCCCGCAATATGGGAGACTGGGTTCAGTCCCTGGATTGAGAAGATGTTCTGGAGAAGGGAATGGCTACCTACTTCAGTATTCTTGCTGGAGAACTCCATGGAGAGAGGAGCCTGTTGGGCTATAGTCCATAGTGTTGCAAAGAGTTAAACACAAGTGATCAATTAACAGTTTCACTTTCTTTTCACTTTTCATTCACATAATTACAGACTGAAAAGTATATTGTTACAGTGCTTATCTTTTTTTAAGATCCTCATAGATGAGACTAGCAAACATTGAAAAATGAGACAAACTGTTCACATTGAAGAGAAGAACTGATGCAGAGAAGAACTGATTTTGTGGGGTTGCTCAAGTTAAAAATATAAGACTCTAACAGTCTCTATGTTACTTCAAAATAGTGGAATATGATAATGTTTTTTGTTACCATCACTTTTTGTTTTAAAAGAGAACACAGATATCATAGAAATTATAGGAAAAACTTCCAACATCTACCCTAATTTTCTCCCAGAGCATACCCTAGAATACATCAAAGCAACTGTTATGTGCACTCCTAGTTAAAGCCAGCTGAGGCTTGACAAGAATAATCTACTTGAAGTGATTTTTCTCTTCTAACATTTTGTACTTATCACTGTCAAGTAGGTATTATCATTGACATCTGGTAAGATGTCAGAATTTATTATGTAGTTTAACAACTGCCATGGTTTAGGCATAAGACTCAGAAGTTTATTAGGAATTGCTCAAATTAATTACTGTTTAATGATTTTATAGTAGTCTTAAGAGCACAGACCACATAATCTATTTTGAGTCACATATCACCACAATTAAAATATTTTTCCATGAAATAATAATAATCTATACAATATTCACCATTGCCAAATACTAACATATTTACTTTTCTTATTTCTCTGTAACTAGCTCAGATTTCTGGTCTTATTACATTTATTTAATTTCTATAACCAAAAGAAGTAGAGGCACAGTCATTAGGAAAATTCCTCAGACAGAACAAAAGTCATGTATGTTGTTATCTAGATTTTTTTTCATTTATTACTCCTTATGTTATAAAATATATTAGCTGAATGAAGAGTGTGACTAAAATAACACAGTTTGCGATATGCGTCAATTGTTCTTAATATTTTACCTACATTGTAGCCATTAGTTTTATGTTTGCAATTTTTTATTCTTCACTGAAACTGAGAATTCACAAGCTTCTGGAGTTCAGCTCCAGCAGCCAGGGAATCAGCCTGAAGGGGTGAGCGGTGTCGGTGGACGATGATGTAGCCTCTGACTCATATTATGGAACTACATCTGCTGGGGATGATGTAGTCTCTGACTCATGGTAGGAAACTACATGTTTATTTCAAGCTTCAGGTTCTCTTTTATACTTTGACAAAAGCATTAGATCAGAGGTGTGACGTTTTTGATTTCCCCCACCCAGATTTACTGTACTTAACTTGTGATTACATTGTAACTCATGCTACATTCCTCAGTTTATTTCATATCTTTCTAAATCCTGTTTGCCCCTAACATCTTAAGATCATGATCTTCTAAAAAGGCTTCTAGCTATTTTTAGTTATTCCTAAACCCTAAACTCAGCAATCTTCTTTTGCCATAAATATTTCCCTCACAAACAAGTCTCAGATAACAGTCTTTCCCATGGCCTCAAGCTGCAGCCTATATGCTCATCCTGGAATATTCTTTGTAAAGATCTTTGAACGAATGTCAACAGTAACTTTATAAATTATTTTCTGGGCACAACTGTAGAAGGCTTTGTGCTTTCTCATGCTTCTCTCAAGCACCATAACATTCTTTCCAACCAACTCAACAAAAGAAAGGAAAGAAGTCAGAATCACAAGGCCCAACTCCTTCATCCTAGGGCTGTGCCTGCAAGATGAGGAGAGGGGGTTGGGGCCGTGACTCTATTTTGTCAGTAATGCCTAACATGGCTCCCGACAACAAGCTATTCCATTTTCTTCTCCAAATGTAAATTCAACATATATGGAGTAGATATTTGAGATTACTGAAAATATACATCTTCCTTAACTTCAGGAATACCAGGGATATTTAAAGATTTTGGCAATCATGACTTTTCTTATATTGAAAATCAAAGTATCCCTGTAGGATCCTGTTATCTATAGCAATCTTTCTATCTCTAGCATTCAGAATGCTTTTAGTTTATTTACTTTAAATTTCATGATTTAATAATTATTCCCTAATGTTTAACTTCATTTGTTAAAATTAAAAAATAATAATAATAATTAGGATAATGTTGCTTATTTGGAGTCTTTTGTAATTGCATAAAAAAATTAGGATATTTATTTTTTGTGAAAATATGCCATTGGAGGGACTTCCCTGGTGGTCCAGTGATTAAGAATCCACTTTGCAATGTAGGGGATAGGGGTTTCAATTCCTGTTTTGGGAACTAAGATCCCATATGCTATAGGGCAAATAAGCCCTTGCACCACAATTAAAGAAGCCCTTGTGGGCTTCAATGAAGAACTCTTATGCTGCAAATAAGACCTGACACAATCAAATAAGTAAATAAATAAATATTTTTTTCAATGTTGTTGAAATTTTTCAAAAATGTTACTGGAATTCTGAAAAGGATTGCATTGAACCTATAGATGTTTTATGTAATATGGACATTTTAACAACATTAATTCTTCCAGTCTGTGAAAATGGATGTTTTCCCATTTGCTTGTTTTCTCTAACATTTTTCATCAAAAGTTTGTTTCCATTGTATAGATCTTTCACTTCTGTGATTAAAATCATGACTAATATAATGCATTTATATTATATTATCTTTGGTGGGATTTAATGGGATTGTTTTCTTTATTTTTTTTCCAGATACTTTGTTGTTAACATTTAGAAATAAAATTAATTCTATATATTTATATTATATCCTGAATTTTACTAAAATCTTTGATTAAATACAACAGTTGGATGATGGATTCTTTAAGGTTTTCTGTGTATAAGATTATATCCATTGTGAATAGTTACAATTCTACTCCTTCCTTTCCAATTCAGATACCTTTTATTTCTTGGTCTTATCTAATTCTTCTAAATATACTTCTAGTTCTGTGTTGAATAAAAACAGTGAGAGTAGACACCCTTTTCTTTGTTTTGTTCCTGATGTTAGAAGAAAACTCAACATTTTACTACTGAGCATGATATTCACTGTTGATTTGTTGTATTGAACCCTGAATAGCAAAGCAATACTGAGAAAGAAGGACAAATCAGAGGCATTACACTTCCTGATTTCAAGCTACATTTCACAGCTATGGTAACTAACAGTATGGTCAGGCATAAAAACACACAAAGAACAATGGAACAGAATAGAGAGTCCTAAAACAACCCACGTGTATACGGTCAACTAATATTGGACAAGGGAGTAAAGAGTACACATGGAGAAAGGATACTTCCTTCAATAAATGGTGTTGGAAAGCTGGATAACCACATGGAGAAAAATGAAATCAAACATCTTGCACCCCACTCACAAAAGTTAACTTGACATGAAGTAAAAACATAAACATTAGACATGGTACCTTAAATTTCTGGAGGAAATCATAGTAGAGGAAAACTTTGACACTGGTCTTGGTAATGATTTTTTGGATATGACCCCCAAAAGGTCAAGGGACAAAAGCAAAAGTCAACAAGTGGAAATACACCAAACTAAAAAGCTTCTGCACAATGAGAGAAACAATCAACAAAATGGAACCTATAGAATGGGAGAAAATATTTATAACCATATGTCAGGTAAAGGGTTAATATCCAAAATATGTAAAGAAGTCCAACAACTCAGTATCAGAAAAATAATCCAATTAAAACATGAGCAAAGAAACTGAATAGACATCTTTTCCAGAGAAGCTATCCAATGGTCAATAGGATCCTGAAAATGGGCTCAATATCAGGAATCATCAGGGTAATGCAAGTTAAAATCATGAGATCGTATCATCTCACAGATGTTAGAATGGCTGTCATGAAAAAGATACAAGATAACAAATGTTGGTGAGGATGCAGAGAAAAGGGAACACTTGTGCACTGTTGGGGGGCATGTATATTGGTTTAGGCACTATGGAAATTAAGATGGAGGTTTCTCAGAAAATTAAAAATAAAACTACCATGTGATCTAGCAATTCCATTTCTTGCTATGTATCCAAAGGAAATAATAGCAGGATATTTGTACTTCCATGTTCATTGCAGTGTTATTCACCATACCCAAAATGCAATCTAAGGGTCTGTCAGCAAATGAACTTAAAGGTGAGCATTATTCACCTATGAGAAGGGAATCCTGCCATTTGTAACCACATGAATGGACCTTAAGGGCATAATGCTAGGTGAAGTAAGTCAGAAAGAAAGCTACAAATATTGCATGATAACGGTTATATGTGGAATCTAAAAAAGGCACGTTTGTAGCAACAGAAAGTAGAATGGTTGTTAGTAGAGCCTGCAGAATAGGGATATTATGGAGATATTTAAGGGTACAAACTTGTAACTAGAAAAAGAAAATAATCCTGGCAATTTAATGAACAGTCAAGTGATTATAATCAAATACTATATTTTACACACCAAAATTACTGGGAGTAGATCTTAATTATTATCACCACATAAAAGAAAATAAAATTATGTGAGGTGATAAAGATGCCAGCTAAGGCTATTGTAATAACCATATTGCAAAATGTAAATGTATCAAATCAACTTATTTTATACCTTAAACTTACATAATATTATGCCAATTATATCCTTAAAAATTGAGGAAAGCCAAGGCAAGTTCAATGAACATTTTTGAACTCAGAAAATGGGTTGGATTCAGGTAATTGACTGTAATGAGTGAAAGAATCATAACAAGCAGAGAAACAAGTGCCACTGATTATGGCACATTCTTTATAAACTCTCTTTAAGGTAACCTTTTGTAAAGTTTTTCACCCAATCCGTGTACAATTTGGCCTGATTGATGAAAATTTCATAAATCTGTGATTTAAGTAACCACAGTTAACAACAGAAAAGGTTTTTGACAGTGGTGCAAATATTTTAAAGCCTTCACGTAGTACTACAGCATTATTTTGATATCCCTGGATATATTTAATCCTGTTTGTATTAAATTTAAATATCTTTGGTAAAATAAAACAAAAAGGAAATATAAACACAATACTTTTCATAGCTTTCTGATTTTTTCAAATGAGTTGTCTAAATGTATCCCCCAAACAATCTATGTAAACAATAGATTTGAATAATGCCAAGTTGCTTCAGTTGTGTCCGACTCTATTTGATCCAATAGATGGCAGCCCACAAGGCTCCTCTGTCCCTGGGATTCTCCAGGCAAGAATACTGGAGTGGGTTGCCATTTCCTTCTTCAATGCATAAAAGTGAAAAGTGAAAGTGAAATTACTCAGTCATGCCTGACTCTTAGTGACCCCATGGACTGCAGCCTACCAGGCTCCTCCGTCCATGGGAATTTCCAGGCAATAGTACTGGAGTGGGCTGCTATTGTCTTCTCCGATTTGAATAATAGAGAAGGTTTAATCTGAACTCAGCTATATCATATAAATTAAACACCAAGAAAAAACCAATAGAGTAACATTGTTTTGCATTACAAGAAAAGAAAAATTCTCAAAGTTGTGCTTTTCAAGATACAGATTCACAGTATATTTACTTTAGCACACATGGATCTCTGTATAAGGTCAAAACATATATGTGATATTTTTCAAGCTTTTCTTCTAGATTTCCAGCACTTTATTGTATGTCCACATTAAACCTGCTTCCTTCTTTCTCCCCTTCTCTTTCCATTTCTTTCATAATTTAATGTTCTATCTAGTTTTCTATTCACACACAAACAAATAACCATTATATTTCTGTATAGATACATATGCATAACATAGTATTTTTCATATATAACACTATATATTACATATGTATATGAGACATTTATTGTCTACTTCAGTTAAACTACTGAAAACTGAAAGAAAAATTAGACAGAATTAGACACTTCTACTAAATCCAATCTGTCTACCACAAACTAGGTAGCTTATTCTTTAAGAAAACTCCAATTTTGAATAGAAACATTTTTAAAGGAAAATTCTGTCTATTGTATATAAAACTACTGAAAGAATAAATAGCATTATGAAAGTGAAAAATCCAGAATATTAAATTAATAAAAGAATTTAGTAAAAGCAGAGGAACCAGAGATCAAATTGCCAACGAACGCTGGATCATGGAAAAAAGGAAGAGAGTTCCAGAAAAACATCTATTTCTGCTTTATTGATTATAACAAAGCATCTGACTATGTGGATCACAATAAACTGTGGAAAATTCTGAAAGAAATGGGAATACCAGACCATCTGACCTGCCTCTTGAGAAACCTATATGCAGGTCAGGAAGCAACAGTTAGAACTGGACATGGAACAACAGACTGGTTCCAAATAGGAAAAGGAGTATGTCAAGGCTGTATATTGTCACCCTGCTAATTTAACTTATATGCAGAGTACATCATGAGAAACACTAGGCTGGAAGAAGCACAAGCTGGAATCAAGATTGCTGAGAGAAATCTCAATAACCTCAGATATGTAGATGACACCACCCTTATGGTAGAAAGTGAAGAGGAACTAAAAAGCCTCTTGATGAAGGTGAAAGAGGAGAGTGGAAAAATTGGCTTAAAACTCAACATTCAGAAAACTAAGATCATGGCATCTGGTCCCATCATTTCATGGGAAATAGATGGGGAAACAGTGGAAACAATATCAGACTTTATTTTTGGGGGCTCCAAAATCACTGCAGATGGTGACTGGAGCCATGAAGTTAAAAGACACTCCTTGGAAGGAATGTTATGACCATCCTAGATAGCATATTGAAAAGCAGAGATATTACTTTGCCAACAAAGTTCCGTCTAGTCAAGGCTATGGTTTTTCCAGTGGTCATGTATGGATGTGAGAGTTGGACTGTGAAAAATGCTGAGCGCCAAAGAATTGATGCTTTTGAACTGTGGTGTTGGAGAAGACTCTTGAGAGTCCCTTGGACTGCAAGGAGATCCAACCAGCCCATTCTGAAGGAGATCAGTCCTGGGATTTATTTGGAAGGAATGATGCTAAAGCTGAAACTCCAGTACTTTGGCCACCTCATGCGAAGAGTTGACTCATTGGAAAAGACTCTGATGCTGGGAGGGATTGGGGGCAGGAGGAGAAGGAGCCGACAGAGGATGAGATGGCTGGATGGCATCACTGACTCGATGGACATGAGTTTGAGTGAACTCCAGAAGTTGGTGATGGACAGGGAGGTCTGGCGTGCTGTGACTCATGGGGTTGCGAAGAGTCGGACACGACTGAACAACTGAACTGAACTGAATATACTTTAATTTCTGTTTGAAATACTATAGTATTTTAAGTAAGATTAATGTTTCTTTGATTCATGCTTAAAATACTGTGTGGAAAAGAGGATCACCTTTAGAAAAATACAAAATTATATTTGACATGCTCTTTATTAACTCATGAAAATGCTGCTGTACCTGCTAATATGAAGAGATAATGTATTCATATATTCAATTAAAAAGGTGATTATTAGGCATCTGAAATTAAGGTCAAAAGTATAAGTATTCTCATATTATTTTATTTTCAAATAATCCAAAGAGCTTTTTAACAAATAGAATATAATTACTAGAAAATGAAGACATATACTCATAGCAATGTGGCAGAATCAAAAGCTTCAACATGGTAATAATGAAAAAGGTTAGAAAAAATAAATGGGCTCTAGGTTGTATTCTGTCACAGCTTATGTATACTATCTGTGAAACAAGAAAGCTGATTTAATTTTCCTAGTGTTCTTCTCAACCATTAAAACATTATGGTGTTAAAAATTATTTTTGCGCATTTTTTTGTGTTCAACCATATAGTAATCACCTTAGAAGAATCAAGAATTATGTTTTATAATAATAATACAAGAACCATCAAAATAATAATAGTTCATTCTCAATGTTTATAAACAATATAAATATACATACATACATGGAAATTGTATTTATTGTGGTGACAAAGCTAGGCATTTTCCTTG
Organism: Capricornis sumatraensis; assembly: GCF_032405125.1. Classification (NCBI taxonomy): domain Eukaryota; kingdom Metazoa; phylum Chordata; class Mammalia; order Artiodactyla; family Bovidae; genus Capricornis; species Capricornis sumatraensis. The sequence continues at coordinate 53,490,959 of NC_091080.1, forward strand.
ATCTCATAGAGTTTACAATATTGAGACAAAGTTAATAATAAATACATAATTTGAATTTAATAAAATAGAAGTGAATGTATATAGTAGAATTCTGAGTCTCTAACTTTAATTTGCAAATGGTGCTATCATTTGTTAAAGTTAGTAAAATAGATTTTTAGCAGGAAAACAGTGATTGCCACATTCTGTTCATTTAGGAATAATGGAGAGTTAACCAACATCAAGTAGAAAGTTGGATACATGTGTCTGGTACAAAATATTTAGGTTTTTGATGGAGAAACCTGCATTAATTTGTCACCATATATTTGACATTGAAACCCATGTAACTGATGTTATTAACAAAAATAGCAAAAATAGTGCAGATATAGAAAATGAAAAAAAAAAAAAAAAGATTAGTTGTGAATGTCAAAATGGGAATAAGAGATGTAATCAGAAGAGTGATAGAGAGGCAGCATATGAAGCCCACATGCTCCATGTGTCAGAAGCTAGAGAGGAAGAAAGGAATAATTAATCCTGTCATGTGCAACTTAGACATTGAGTAGAAATTACTCATTTGGCCAATATTGATTGTGTCCCTTTGCATGCCAGATGCAATCTTAGGTCCTAGGACACACCAGTGAAGAAATCAGTCCAGATTCCTCCCTTGTGGAGTCCTCTTTCCCTTCCCTAGCTAGGGGAGAGGGGATAATATAAGTAATAAATGGTAATTATATAAAATCATCAAGTATTTTGGAATTGCAATAAATGCTATAAAAATAAAGTTGGCTAGATAAAGTATTTTGTGAGTGTAGCAACCTAGCAAAATATAGTGAAGGATGAGATTAAAGAAATAATAAATAGCATTTACTATGAGTTTGAGCAGAGGAATGACATGTTATGAGTTGTATTTAAGAGAATTATTCCTGTAACTCTGCTAAAAACAAGCTGTAAAGGGATGGTGTAGAAGCTACAGTTCTAGTTTAGAGATTGGATTACTACAAGAGAACTTTTGGTGATGCCTTTATGAGAGTGCATAAGGATGGTGAAAGGTGCTTGGCTTTAACAAAGATTTTAAAAGAAGTACCAATAATCTTTTCTCCCCTCCCCACTCTGCTCTCATTCAGTAATGAGAATTCAAGGACAGTACTAAGATTTTTGGCCTGAGTAATTAGAAGCATAAGCTGCCATCAATTGAGGTATGACAATCTGAGGCTACACAAGATTTTGAGCAGTTTCAGAAGTTCAGTTGTAGACTTTTCAAGTTTAAGGTCTTGATTAGTCATCCAACTAGAAGCATTGTTGGAGAAAGTTGTCAATATGAGCTGGAGATATAATAATTGTGGACATTTTAAATACTTTGATAGCATTTAAAAACATAAGACTGAATGTAATTATCTAGAGAGTGAGTGTAGATAGAAAAGCTATTCGGGACAATGCAAAATCAATATGTGAGAGAGAAACAAAGGAGGTGTCAAAAGATGATGCTTGACTTGGCTACATGTGAAGGGATGATGATTTGTATGTCAGAGACATGTCCTCAGTCACAAAGTAAAAAGCAGGCTATTAAGAATCATAAAGTGAAAACTCAATATATATGACCTCATTAAATTTTCTCAGCGTTGCTATTAATGAACTGTATAATTATTTATACTCATTGATTAAGTAACTGTCAAATGTTATAGAGTTTCTAACTGCTTTTGTTGTTTATCTGCTAAGTCGTGTCCAATTATTTTGCAACCCCATAGACTGTAGTCCACCAAGCTCCTCTGGCCATGGGATTTCCCAGGCAAGAATACCAGAATGGGTTGCCATTTCCTTCTCCAGGGGATCTTTCTAACCTCAGAATCAAACCTGAGCCTCTTACATTGGCCGGTGTGTTCTTTACCACTGAGCCACCAGGGAAGCTCTTTTAACCCTGCTGCTGCTGCTAAGTCACTTCAGTCGTGTCTGACTCTGTGCGACCCCATAGATGGCAGCCCGCCAGGCTCCCCCATCCCTGGGATTCTCCAGGAAAGAACACTAGAGTGGGTTGCCATTTCCTTCTCCAATGCATGAAAGTGAAAAGTGAAAGTGAAGTCGCTCCGTCGTGTCCAACTCTTCGCGTTCTCATGGACTGCAGCCTACCAGGGTCCTCCGCCCATGCTAGGCTATTATATTGCTCTTAGACTGATCTCGTTTTTAAAAAGAAAATGAAGGAAAAGAAAGAGAAAAAAAATAATTGTCTACTAAATTATACATTGATTGTGCATTTGCAACTTATTTTTTCAATGAATAAGTATATTATTTGTTGATTGAATATGACATGTGATACATTATGGTTGGGAATTTAAAAGGATAGCCTGTAACTCTTTGAATCAAATATTGAAACTTCTAATCAGCATTTAGATCCCATTACTGTAGTTTCTTTTACTCATCTTGCATTACTCTTCATTATGTTTTCATTTGATTATTCTTTACTAAATAGTAACTTCTGATTTCCACCTTAATTTTCTATACATACTCTTCTTCTCTAGATGTTCTCAGATGCTAAGTTGTCTGACTCTTTTGCTACCAGATGAATTGTAGCCCACCAGGCTCCTCTGTCCATGGAACTTTCCAGGCAAGGATACTGGTGTGGGCTGCCATTTTCTTCTTCAGGAGATCTTCCATATCCAGGGATTGAACCCATGTCTCTTGCATTGGCAGGCAGGTTCTTTACCACTGGTGCAACCCAGGGGCTTCTCCTCTAGAAAAGCCTTTTCTTTATTTGAAGCAATTTCCAATACTCCTTCTGAAGTCTCATCTATGTTGTTTATTTATATTCTTTCATCTGATTTGCTACTTTTTAAAAACATTTTATAGGGTAACAAAATAAATGCTAAGACAGACTAAAGGCAAACAAATGAACAAGCAAAACTAGGAAAGTAGCAGTATATGCGTGAGACCAACAGAGAAAGGTAATATAATATGCATTTAATCCTAAATATGAAACTAATTAGATAAAAAGGAAATATTCAGAAATTCTGCTAGAAAATGAATAAACAGATGGCTACAGAACGTGATGCTTGAGAAAAGCTCTCCTGAATAAATGACAACTCAGAGTGTTTTTGATCATGTGTATCTATAAGTTTAATTCTTTAGAATTATAATTCTGTGGAAAACATGAAAACAATATGCTATATATTTAATGCTTAATTTTAGTCATAATAATTTTGTTCATGTTTGAACATAGCAGTGTTTTGAACGTCATTTGTTTGTTATTCAAAATGAATGGGTGACCCATTTTTGCCACAAAAATTTACAATCTAATTAATTGAAATAGCACTTCTAAATAATTTTTACACTGCAGGAATATAGCAGATGGAAAAATACAAATGGCTTTCCTCCTCATTCTATTCACATCTAATATGTTATGTGGTTTTAAGCAATATGAGTGGGACATAGTGGTATTTTCCACTCTCACTAATTCAATGAAATGAGTAGAGTTTAAATATAAACTTATTCTCTATTAGCTATGTGTTTAAAAGACTTATGGAAACACTGAATAACTCCTTACAGTAACTGAATAACTTCACCTGCTTATGAAGGCTCTTAGTTCAAAATGTGATGTATCAGATCTCCAAATGGACCAGACCACTTTTTTCTTTTTATCAGAAGACAGAGGAAACAGAGAATCCTTTCTTGCTACTGTCTAGTCTGGGGAGGTAAGTTCATTAACATGCCTCTGGTAAGTGACGATTTCATCACCTACCTTTCAGGATCCTGAGGATGACCCAACAACATTCTTTTTAGAATGCTAAACAAAAGTGTAGCCTGCTGACAAGAACAAATTGACAAACTGCAAAAATTACAACCTTTTAAAGGCTTTATCTTCTAAAATTTCCATCTATACATCCTTGAATCTTATTCCAGATAATCACTACTTGTTTTTATTTAAAGTAACATTAGTTTAACAACAAAACAAAAAATTATGTTTCCTCTCTTCTAACGTGTTCTATCTAAACTGGACTTAAAATTATTTTTCAAATTTAAGCTCTATTATTGTACATGAATGACTTAACAAACTTACAAATGACCATGTCACAGCCAGTGTCTGAGATTTTGTTCTTGACAACTAAACACTCTTTATTTACACTTAAATTCAGCTAACCATTGCAAGAACACCAAACACCTTGAAAAAAAAGAGTCAAAGTGTTAGTCTCTCAGTCATGTCCCTTTCTTTGTGTAGTCATGGACTATAGCCCACCAGACTCTTGTGTTCATGGAATTATCCAAGAAATAATACTGGAGTAGATAGCCATTCATTTCTCCAGGGGATCTTCCCAACCCTGGGATTGAACCCGGGTCTTCTTAATTGTTGGAGAAGGCATTGGCAACCCAGTCCAGTACTTTTGTCTGGAAAATCCCATGGACAGAAGTGCCTGAAGGCTGCAGTCCATGGGGTGGCTAAGAGTCAGACATGACTGACCGGCTTCCCTTTAACTTTTCATTTTCATGTATTGGAGAAGGAAATGACAAACCATTCCAGTGTTCTTGCCTGGAGAACCCCAGGGATGGGGGAGCCAGGTGGGCTTCTGTCTCTGAGTCACACAGAGTTGGACACGACTGAAATTTAACTCAGATGACCATAATATCTACTACTGTGAGCAGGAATCCCTCAGACGAAATGGAGTAGCCATCAGGGTCAACAAAAGAGTCCGAAATGCAGTACTTGGATGCAATCTCAAAAACGACAGACTGATCTCTGTTCATTTCCAAGGCAAACCATTTAATATCACAGTAATCCAAGTCTATGCCCCAACCAGTAATGCTGAAGAAGCTGAAGCTGAATGGTTCTATGAAGACCTATAAGACCTTTTAAAACTAATACCCCCAAAAGATGTCCTTTTCATTATAGGGGACTGGAATGCAAAAGTAGGAAGTCAAGAAACACCCGGAGTAACAGGCAAACTTGGCCCTGGAATGCAGAATGAAGCAGGGCAAAGACTAATAGAATTTTGCCAAAAAAAAAAAAAAAAATCCACTGGTCATAGCAAACACCCTCTTCCAACAACACAAGAGAAGACTCTACACATGGGCATCACCAGACGGTCCATATCGAAATCAGATTGATTATATTCTTTGTAGCCAAAGATGGAGAAGCTCTATACAGTCAACAAAAACAAAACCAGAAGCAGACTGTGGCTCAGATCATGAACTCCTTATTACCAAATTCACACTTAAATTGAAGAAAGTAGGGAAAACCGGTAGACCATTCAGGTATGACCTAAATCAAATCCCTTATGATTATACACTGGAAGTGAGAAATAGATTTAAGGGCCTAGATCTGATAGATAGAGTGCCTGATGAACTATGGAATGAGGTTTGTGACATTGTATAGGAGTCATCCCCATGGAAAAGAAATGCAAAAAAGCAAAATAGCTGTCTGGAGAGGTCTTACAAATAGCTGTGAAAAGAAGAGAAGCGAAAAGCAAAGGAGAAAAGGAAAGATATAAGCAACTGAATGCAGAGTTCCAAAGAATAGCAAGGAGAGATAAGAAAACCTTCCTCAGTGATCAATGGAAAGAAATAGAGCTAAACAAGAGAATGGGAAAGACTAGAGATCTCTTCAAGAAAATTAGAAATACCAAGGGAACATTTCATGCAAAGATGGGCTTGATAAAGGACAGAAATGGTCTGGACCTAACAGAAGAAGAAGATATTTAGAAGAGGTGGCAAGAATACATGGAAGAACTGTACAAAAAAAGATCTTCACGGCCCAGAAAATCACGATGGTGTGATCACTCATCTAGAGCCAGACATCTTGGAATGTGAAGTCAAGCGGGCCTTAGAAAACATCACTATGAACAAAGCTAGTGAAGGTGATGGCATTCCAGTTGAGCTATTTCAAATCCTGAAGGATGATGCTGTGAAAGTGCTGCACTCAATATGCCAGCAAGTTTGGAAAACTCAGCAGTGGCCACAGGACTGGAAAAGGTCAGTTTTCATTCCAATCCCAAAGAAAGGCAATGCCAAAGAATGCTCAAACTACTGCACAATTGGACTCATCTCACATGCTAGTAAAGTATAATGCTCAAAATTCTCCAAGCCAGGCTTCAGTAGTACGTGAACCGTGAAATTTCAGTTGTTCAGGCTGGTTTTAGAAAAGGCAGAGGAACCAGAGATCAAATTGCCAACATCCGCTGGATCATGGAAAAAGCAAGAGGGTTCCAGAAAAACATCTATTTCTGCTTTATTGACTATGCAAAAGCCTTTGACTGTGTGGATCACAATAAACTGTGGAAAATTCTGAAAGAGATGTGAATACCAGACCATCTGACCTGCCTTTTGAGACACCTATATGCAAGTAAGGAAGCAACAATTAGAAGTGGACATGGAACAACAGACTGGGCTCCAAATAGGAAAAGGAGTACGTCAAGGCTGTATATTGTCACCCTGCTTATTTAACTTATATGCAGAGTACACCATGAGAAATGCTGGACTGGAAGAAGCACAAGCTGGAATCAAGATTGCTGGGAGAAATATCAATAACCTCAGATATGCAGATGACACCACCCTTATGGCAGAAAATGAAGAGGAACTAAAAAGCCTCTTGATGAAAGTAAAAGAGGAGAGTGATAAAGTTGGCTTAAGTCTCAACATTCAGAAAACAAAGATCATCACATCCGGTCCCATCACTTCATGGGAAATAGATGGGGAAACAGTGAAAACAGTGTCAGACTTCAATTTTTTGGCCTCCAAAATCACTGCAAATGGTGACTGCAGCCATAAAATTAAAAAGACGCTTACTCCTTGGAAGAAATTTATGACCAACTTAGACAGCAGATTCAACAGCAGAGACATTACTTTGCCGACTAAGGTCCCTCTAGTCAAGGCTATGGTTTTTTTCAGTAGTCACATATGGATGTGAGAGCTGGACTGTGAAAAAGGCTGAGTGCCGAAGAAGTGATGCTTTTGAACTGTGGTGTTGGAGAAGACTCTTGAGAGTCCCTTGGACTGCAAGGAGATCCAACCAGTCCATTCTGAAGGAGATCAGCCCTGGGATTTCTTTGGAAGGAATGAGTCTAAAGCTGAAGCACCAGTACTTTGGCAACCTCAGACTCTGATACTGGGAGGGATTGGGGGCAGGAGGAGAAGAGGAGGATAGAGGATGAGATGATTGGATGGCATCACTGACTCAATGGACGTGAGTCTGAGTGAACTCACGGAGTTGGTGATGAACAGGGAGGCCTGGCGTGTTGCGATTCATGGGGTCGCAAAGAGTTTGACACAACTGAGCGACTGAACTGAAGTGACTTAGCAGCAGCAGCTCCTGAATTGTAGGCAGATTCTTCACCCCCTGATTCACCAAGGAAACCCCAGTGCCTTCCCGGAAATGCATTGCTAAAATCTAAAATTCAAACTCTGAACTTTGCTAGTAGTTTCTCAACATTTATCTCTCTCATCTTCTTAATCGAAACAAACTGGCTTCTTGACAATATTGAGATCTATTTTACATCTGACAAATTTCTTCTTTCTATTCAGTTCTTTTCAGCCGCATCCAACTCTTTGCAATCCCATGGACAGCAGCACACCAGGCCTCCTTGTTTATCATCAACTTCTGTAGTTTACTCAAACTCATGCCCATTGAGTCAGTGATGCCTTCCACCATCTCATCCTCTGTCATCCCTTTCTCCTCCAGCCTTCAAACTTTCCCAGCATCAGGGTCTTTTCCAACCAGTCAGTTCTTTGGATCAGGTGGCCAAGTATTGGAGTTTCAGACTAAGCTTCAGTCCTTCCAATGAATATTCATGAATGATTTCCTTTAAGATGGACTGGTTACATCTCCTTGCAGTCCAAGGGACTCTCTAGTGCTTCTCCAACACCACAGTTCAAAAGCATCAATTCTTTGGCATTAAGCTTTCTTTACAGTCCAAGTCCTGCATCCATACATGACTATTGAAAAAAAATCATAGTTTTAACTAGATGGACCTTTGTTGGCAAAGTAATGTCTCTGCTTTTTAATAAGCTGTCTAGATTGGTCATAACTTTTCTTCCAAGGAGCAAGTGTCTTTTAATTTCATGGCTGCAGTCAACATCTGCCGTCATTTTGGAGCCCAGAAAAATAAAGTCTGTCACTCCTTCCATTTTCCCTACCTATTTGCCATGAAATAATGGAGCCATATGCCATTAACTTAGTTTTCTAAATGTTGAATTTTAAGCCAACTTTTACACTCTCCTCTTTCACTTTCATCAAGAGGCTCTTTATTTCTTCACTTTCTGTCTTTACTTTCTGAAGACCCCTTGTGGTTCAGATGGTAAAGAGTTCTGCCTGCAATGCAGGAGACCCAGGTTCGATCCCTGGGTTGGGAAGATCCCCCAGTGAAGGATATGCCAACCTAGTCCAGTAATCTTGCCTGGAAAATCCCACGAATGGAGGAGCCTGGCAGGTACAGTCCTTGGGGTCACAAAGAGTCAAACATGACTGAGTAACTTCACCTTCACTTTTCTGTCATAAGGGTGGTGTCATCTGCATATCTAAGGTTATTGATATTTCTCCCAGCAATCTTGATTCCAGTTTGTGCTTCATTCAGCGCGGCATTTCACATGATGTACTCTGCATATAAGTTAAATAAGCAGGGTGACAATATACAGCCTTGACGTACTACTTTTCCTATTTGGAACCAGTCTGTTGTTCCATGTCCAGTTCTAAATATGCCAGCAAATTTGCAAAACTCAGCAGTGGCCACAGGACTGGAAAATGTCAGTTTTCATTTAAAGAAATGCAACGCCAAAGAATGTTCCAACTACCGCACAATTGCACTCATTTCACATGCTAGTAAAGTAATGCTCAAAATTCTCCAAGCCAGGCTTCAACAATACGTGAATCATGAACTTCCTGATGTTCAAGCATCTACTCTGCTTTATTGACTATGCCAAAGGCTTTGACAGTGTGAATCACAAAAAACTGTGGAAAATTCTTCCGTTAGAGCCTTTCTTTCCAATTTAGCTTATAATGCATAATTTTGAAAGTAAAAACGGTTGCCCCATAAATACAATTAATTTTGATGATATCCTTTGCTCTGTAAGTATATTTTAAGCATAAAATAAATGATAGAAGTGAAGAAATAACAAAATGATATTTAAGGGTTGAGTGAGTTGAGAGAGACACAGTTGGTGATCAGAAATGGGTATGATAAGAAATTAGAAGTTTTTAAAGTTACCAAAAATGTAATACCAAGACAAATGTGCTCTGTTTAGACTGTAATTTGTTTAGAAACATGTAAGAAAGCATTGCAGAAGAAGTATGTTGTGGGATAAAAATTAAATTGTAAATCTCTACAGACATGTTAGGTAGAAAGAATCTCCAGATGGAGAGTCAGAGTGATTGACACACTCTAACTTTGCAAGTTCTTTTAGGCCTTGACTAATTAGCTTATATTTATTTTTTTTTTTAACTATGATTATGTAGTTTAACAAGTTCATGTGCACTGTGTGCTATAATATTTAGTAAAGTTTATTCTGGCCTGGTGTCTTTGCTAAACCAAACATCTTTTCCAATTAAAAAAAAAAAAGTTTATCATGTTGAAAGGTGATTTTATTGGAGTTTGTCTTGAGAAAGCTATTTTTTTCATTACTCTTATTGATTATTTCTTCCATTTGAACCTGGTCTTTAATGTTTACTATTCTTTATTATTCTTTAATTGCGTCTGAGGTCAGGAGCAGCTGGGAGAAGCCACCTGGCGCCTGAGGCCAGGGTCGGTGACCCTGAGGAGCCACCCCGAGCCCGAGGCCAGGGGTGACAGCTGGGAGGAGCCACCTCACGCCCGAGGCCAGGGGCAGTGACCCTGAGGAGCCATCCTGAGACTGAGGCTTGGGCCCGCAGCCAGAAGGAGCAATCCGAGGAGAAGTGGCTGCGCAGGCGCAGGAGGGCCTAGAGGAGCTATCCCACGTTGAAGGTCAGGAACAATGGTGGTAAGGAGATATCCCTCATCCAAGGTAAGGAGCAGTGGCGTGCTCTGCTGGAGCAGCCTTGAAGAGATACCCCCACGTCGAAGGTAAGAGCAACCCAAGTAAGATGGTAGGTGTTGCAAGAGGCCATCAGAGGGCAGACACACTGAAACCATATTCACAGAAAACTAGTAAATCTAATCACACTAGGACCACTGCCTTGTCTAACTCAATGAAACCAAGCCATGCCTGCAGGTGCAACCCAAGACAGGCGGGTCATGGTGGAGAGGTCTGAGAGAACGTGGTCCACTGGAGACGGGTATTGCAAGCCACTTCAGTATTCTTGCCTTGAGCACCCCATGAACAGTATGAAAAGGCAAAATGATAGGATACTGAAAGAGGAAATCCCCAGGTCAGTAGGTGCCCAATACGCTACTGGAGATCAGAGGAGAAATAACTACAGAGAGAATGAAGGGATGGAGCCAAAGCAAAAACAATATCCAGCTGTGGATATGACTGGTGATAGAAGCAAGGTCCGATGCTGTAAAGAGCAATATTGTATAGGAACCTGGAATGTCAGGTCCATGAATCAAGGTAAATTGGATGTGGTCAAAAAAGAGATGGCAAGGGTGAACGTTGACATTCTAGGAATCAGCCAACTAAAATGGACTGGAATGGGTGAATTTAACTCAGATAACCATTATATCTACTACTGCGGGCAGGAATCCCTCAGAAGAAATGGAGTAGCCATCATGGTCAACAAAAGAGTTCGAAATGAAGTACCTGGATGAAGTCTCAAAAATGACAGAATGATCTCTGTTCATCTCCAAGGCAAACCATTTAATATCACAGTTATCCAAGTCTATGCCCCAACAAGTAATGCTGAAGAAGCTGAAGTTGAATGGTTCTATGAAGACCTACAAGACCTTTTAGAACTAACATCCAAAAAAGATGTCCTTTTCATTATAGGGGACTGGAATGCAAAAGTAGGAAGTCAAAAAACACCTGGAGTAACAGGCAAATTTGGCCTTGGAGTACAGAATGAAGCAGGGCAAAGACTAATAGAGTTTTGCCATGAAAATGCACTGGTCATAGCAAACACCCTCTTCCAACAACACAAGAGAAGACTCTACACATGGACATCACCAGACGGTCTATATCGAAATCAGATTGATTATATTTGCAGCCAAATATGGAGAAGCTCTATAGAGTCAGCAAAAATAAGACCAGGAGCTGACTGTGGCTCAGATCATGAACTCCTTATTACCAAATTCACACTTAAATTGAAGAAAGTAGGGAAAACCGGTAGACCATTCAGGTATGACCTAAATCAAATCCCTTATGATTATACACTGGAAGTGAGAAATAGATTTAAGGGCCTAGATCTGATAGATAGAGTGCCTGATGAACTATGGAATGAGGTTTGTGACATTGTATAGGAGTCAGGGATCAAGACCATCCCCATGGAAAAGAAATGCAAAAAAGCAAAATGGCTGTCTGGAGAGTCCTTACAAATAGCTATGAAAAGAAGAGAAGTGAAAAGCAAAGTAGAAAAGGAAAGATATAGGCATTTAAATGCAGAGTTCCAAAGAATAGCAAGAAGAGATAAGAAAGCCTTCCTCAGTGATCAATGCAAAGAAATAGAGGAAAAAAACAGATTGGGAAAGACTAGAGATCTCTTCAAGAAAATTAGAGATACCAAGGGGACATATCATGCGAAGATGGGCTCAATAAAGGAGAGAAATGGCCTGGACTTAACACAAGCAGAAGATATTAAGAAAAGATGGCAAGAATACACAGAAGAACTGTACAAAAAAGATATTCATGACCCAGATAGTCATGATGATGTGATCACTAATCTAGAGCCAGACATTTTGGAATGTGAAGTCAAGTGGGACTTAGAAAGCATCACTACGAACAAAGCTAGTGGAGGGGATGGCATGCCAGTTGAGCTGTTTCAAATCCTGAAAGATGATGCTGTGAAAGTGCTGCACTCAATATGCCAGCAAGTTTGGAAAACTCAGCAGTGGCTACAGGACTGGCAAAGTCAGTTTTCATTCCAATTCCAAAGAAAGGCAATGCCAAAGAATGCTCAAACTACTGCACAATTGGACTCATCTCACATGCTAGTAAAGTAATGCTCAAAATTCTCCAAGGCAGGCTTCAGCAATCCACACACCATGAACTCCCTGATGTTCAAGCTGGCTTTAGAAAAGGCAGAGGAACCAGAGATCAAATTGCCAACATCCGCTGGATCATGGAAAAAGCAAGAGGGTTCTAGAAAAACATCTATTGATCTATTGACTATGACAAAGCCTTTGACTGTGTGGATCCCAATAAACTGTGGAAAATTCTGAAAGAGATGGGAATACCAGACCACCTGACCTGCTTCTTGAGTAATCTGTATGCAGGTCAGGAAGCAACAGTTAGAACTGGACATGGAACAGCAGACTGGTTCCAAATAGGAAAAGGAGTGTGTCAAGGCTGTATATTGTCACCCTGCTTATTTAACTTATATTCAGAGTACATCATGAGAAACGCTGGACTGGAAGAAACACAAGCTGGAATCAAGATTGCCGGGAGAAATATCAATAACCTCAGATATGCAGATGACACCACCCTTATGGCAGAAAGTGAAGAGGAACTAAAAAGTCTCTTGATGAAAGTGAAAGAGGAGAGAGAAAAAGTTTGCTTAAAGCTCAACATTCAGAAAACGAAGATCATGGCATCCGGTCCCATCTCTTCATGGGAAATAGATGGGGAAACAGTGGGAACAGTGTCAGACTTAATTTTCTTGGGCTCCAGAATCACTGCAGATGGTGACTGCCACCATGAAATTAAAAGACGCTTACTCCTAGGAAGAAAAGTTATGACCAACCTCAATAGCATATTCAAAAGCAGATAAATTACTTTGCTGACTAAGGTCCCTCTAGTCAAGGTTATGGTTTTTCCTGTGGTCATGTTTGGATGTGAGAGTTGAACAGTAAAGAAGGCTGAGCACCGAAGAACTGATGCTTTTGAACTGTGGTGTTGGAGAAGACTCTTGAGGGTCCCTTGGACTGCAAGGATATCCAACCAGTCCATTCTGAAGGAGATCAGCCCTGGGATTTCTTTGCAAGGACTTATGCTAAAGCTGAAGCGCCAGTACTTTGGCCACCTCATGCAAAGAGTTGACTCATTGGAAAAGACTCTGATGCTGGGAGGGATTGGGGGCAGGAGGAGAAGGGGACGACCGAGGATGAGATGGCTGGATGACATCACTGACTCGATGGACGTGAATCTGAGTGAGCTCCGGGAGATGGTGTTGAACAGGGAGGCCTGGTGTCCTGCGATTCATGGGGTCGCAAAGAGTCGGACACGACTGAGCGACTGAACTGAACTGAACTGAATGTTTAGTATTGTTTATTTTGTTCCTTTGATATATCTTTAGTTACTTACAGCTGAACTGTACTGCTATAATATTAATGTCTTAAAAAACTGTTTATTCCCAATCGTAAAGGAAATCAGTCCTGAATATTCATTGGAAGGACTGATGATGAAGCTGAAACTCCAATAGTTTGGCCACATAATGTGAAGAACTGATTCACTGGAAAAGACCCTGATGATGGGAAAAATTGAAGGCAGGAGGAAAAGGGGATGACAGAAGATGAGATGCTTGGATGGCATCACTGACTCTATGGACATGAGTTTGAGCAGGCTCTGGGAGTTGGTGATGAACAGGGAAGCCTGGTGTGCTTCAGTCCATGGGTTTGTAAAAAGTTCGACATCACTGGGTGACAGAACTGTACTGAATGTGTGCTAAAGGCAGTTTCTGTGTTACCTCTTCATTTCAAATACTATAATGCTTATAAACCATTTTTAAGATTACTTTGAATGTTTTCCAAATATATGCAACTAAATTGTGATCCTTTTGAGAGGAAAAAAAATGTAATTTTTTAATCAATAAATGCCTAACCCTGAATATAATGTTAGTTTTATGTTACCATACTTTGGGCAAGTCTTTCAATGTGTGATCTTATTTTCAGAAACTTTTGTATTTTGTGTTTTCCTGTTTCTCTGGTTCACTTAATCTGATAGTCCAGGAGGGTTGAATGTAGTTTTTTTTTTTTTTTTTCCCAACATTATGCTTATTTTCCATTCTCTGTTTTACAAGACTTGCCATTTGAAGACTCATTCTTATAGCTCTTACGGATGCTCTTCTAATTCCCTGGTTTGTCCATCTTCATCTTCAATAATTCATTCAGTTATTCACTCAGTGAGAAAAACTTTCACAAGACCTTAATTTCAATTCCTGTGTATATTTAATTACAGTATCATTTGCATCTAGTTTTTCCCCATATGTGCTTTGATCTGAAGTTGTTTATTTTACATCTTTTCAAGCCTTGTATATTTTTTTACTGCTGCTGAGGTTCTATTATTCATAATTTCAGACTATATCACAGTGACTTCCACATAATATCTGCATAACAAAGCTTTATTATAAAATGATTAAATTATTAATTTACATGACAAAATTCTCACTGAATGGAGACAACCATTAGTCACAGTACTTTAAGATTTTTTTTTTTTTACCACATTTGAAGAATGAGCAAATAGACAAGAGAAGAAGGGAGACAAAAAATACAAGGCAGTCTGAAAATAGCATTGTATAGTCAAGGACTTGCCAAAATGACCAAACCCTAGTGTCTTTATTTTGGTACCTGAATGTTAGTAGGTAAATTGTTGCATAGTTACCTCCAAATGTTATCTTTTTGTTTTCTAAAAGCAAAACTTTTTACTCAACCTATGATTGCTCAGAAAAAAAGACTATATTTCCCAGTGGCCTTGGAACAAAGTTCTGGTCAATCAGATGAGGTGCAAATTTCACATGGCAGCTTCTGGTAAACTTCTTGTCTAAGACAAATTGTATCAAACAAAGTTCAATAAGCAAGATTGACTTTATTTAAGATTATTGGAATTGTAGAGAGATCTTGGCTTCTATTGTGTTGAAAACAAGGCAGGAGGATGTTTAAACTCTGTGGTGTGTAGTGGAAAATTTGTGGAAGACAGGACAACAGTGGGGGCAAGTTGATAGTGGGGATTTATTGAGCACAGTGAATTATCCCTGAGTTTCCAAATGTTTTTTCTCTGTAATTAGGATCTGTTTTTCCTAATTGACATAAATCAAAGTTAGGCTCCTACACTCCCACAGAAACTGCGAAATAGAAGAACTACCTTTCTCGATGTTTTTGTTTGAAAGTGAGGGCTCAAGGTGCTTCAGAAACACATTCTTGGGTTGTGAAACTGACTAGAGACTGGCAGGATATTTATAACTGTTTCAGGGGTTTTGCTAGTGGTCATGTATGGATGTGAGAATTGGACTGTGAAGAAAGCTGAGTGCCAAGGAACTGATGCTTTTGAACTGCGGTGCTGGAGAAGACTCTTGAAAGTCTCCCTTGGACTGCAAGGAGATCCAACCAGTCCATTCTGAAGGAAATCAGCCCTGGTATTTCTTTGGAAGGAATGATGCTAAAGCTGAAACTCCAGTACTTTGACCACCTCATGTGAAGAGTTGACTCATTGGAAAAGACTCTGATGCTGGGAGGGATTGGGGGCAGGAGGAGAAGGGGACGACAGAGGATGAGATGGCTGGATGGCATCACTGACTCGATGGACGTGAGTCTGAGTGAGCTCCAGGAGTTGTTGGTGGACAGGGAGGCCTGGCGTGCTGCGATTCATGGGGTCACAAAGAGTCAGACATGACTGAGCAACTGAACTGAATTAGGGTATGAAGAAAAGGGAACCATTGTGCACTGCTGGTGGGAACGTAAATCGGTGCAGTTATTATGTAAAAAAGTGTTTAGTTTTCTCAAAGAAAGAAAATAGACCTAACATAATGCAGTTATTTCCCTTCTGAATTTTGTCTGAAGAAAATAAAAACACTAGCTTAAAAAGGCATGTGCCTGCTCTCCATGTTCATTATGGCACTATTCATCATAATGCATTAAAATGATATAATTTCTAATAAATAATAGAATATTTTTCAGCCATGAAAAGGAATAAATCATTACCATTTTCAATAATATGGACCTCAATGACTGAAGTGAAATAAGTCAGACAA
This sequence comes from Capricornis sumatraensis, assembly GCF_032405125.1. Taxonomy (NCBI): domain Eukaryota; kingdom Metazoa; phylum Chordata; class Mammalia; order Artiodactyla; family Bovidae; genus Capricornis; species Capricornis sumatraensis. Next base: position 53,506,944 of record NC_091080.1, read on the forward strand.
AGATGAATATTGTATGTGAAATAAAAACAAAACAAAAATAATGAAAAACAAGATACAGAGAATGATTGCCATAAGTGGGATGGGGAATTGAAAGAAATGGGTGAACGGTGGTCAATGGTGGAAAAACATTACTTTGTTGGAGTTAGCAGATAATAATAATCATTTGTGGTCCTGGATCACACTGACACCATTTTGAGCCTGAGTCCTATCTCTTCCCTTTGCTGCATGACTGAACTCTAACCTAATCACAAGAAATGCATGCAAGTCAAATAAGTTTCCTATAGTCTTTAACCCTTGACTTTATCTTATATTTAATTCTTTGCTGATGCAGATTGTTAATAGTCCATTAAGAATAATAGTCATGAGATCCCCAGGGAAGGAAAAACTCCTGGCTCTCACTGATGTGGATTTGCTTTTTCCTTTTTGGTCAGATTCTACATTTATCCTTGATTCCTTGATTCCTTTAAATTCCCCTATCTCCCTTTCAGGGACAGAGTGTAGCTACAAATGCCTCTGAATGACCATCTAACTGTATATAAGTTACTATAATAAATTTCACAATTAACTTAATGGTGTTGCTTGCTGTGTTTTCTGGTCTCAAAACTCTCAGTTGGAGAGATATTATTCAATATCCCTGCCTCTTAAGTAACATTGGCTACCCCCTTCAGTATTCTTGCCTAAAGAATCCCCATGGACACAGTAGCCTGGTGGGCTACAGTCCATGGGATCACAAAGAATAGACTGAGTGACTAAACAACAACTACTTTTGAAATCTAACTTTTGTAATTGTTAGAGTAACAGCTGCTGCAACAATTAAGCCACAAAATTCCAGGTGTGGAACGCAGCAGGTTTTCCTGGTAGCTGGGCAGATGACCTTCTTCGGTGTGGTAATCCGGGGACCCAGACTCCTACAAACTTTTGACTCAATCATCTTTTACATTCTTAAAGCCCTTTGCATGAAGCCAATGGAAGAAGGGAGATTATACAGAGAAAAGACACTCACTTTTCATTTAAATCATCATAGACAACACTAAGATTTTATGTTATCTTATTAAAACACACACAATCACACACACACACATCTACACAATAAGGAACATGGATGTGCATATAAGAATTTGAAAGAGGCAAAAACAAAAAGAACCTACAGCCAACATCATATCTCATGATGAAAGTCTAAATATTCTTCCCCTCATGAATGGGCATATGGTGAGGCTATCTGCTCCTTCTATTCCTATTCTACAAATTACTGGAGATCCTAAGCTGTGCAATCAGGCAAGTAAAAGAAATTAAGGGTGTAAAAATTGGAAAACAAGACGTAAAACTGCTTTTATTTATTGTTGACATGATTGTATATTTGTAGAGAATCTTAAGGAATCTACAGAAATATTGACAAAAACTAATAAGTGAATTGACAAGGTTGAAAACAACTACTACCTCACAGTAAAAAAGGGTAGGAGGCAAAATTTTTAATTACAAGTTAAATGTTCTAACAAAAAAGAGATGAGGGACCTACAGTTAGGAGGAAATTTCTAAAATTTTGGTCAAGCCAAGAAGAATATTAAGGCAGTCTTGGTTATTCTTTAACAACAACAAAAAAGGTAAGTAACCTTCTCCCCTTATTCATTTCTTTCTCCATCCAGATATCTGAAGTTGCTTTTTTTTTTTTTTTTTTTTTTTGGACTCTGTGAATATGGGTTATAGCCTAAGGATAGCTTAACCCTGAACTGAAGAGATTCAGAATCTGTGAGGACTTTGTGCAGCAGAGATGCTATATCAACACACTTCCAGATATTTTGACTGTTGAAATCACTGTGGAAGTTGGATGTCTTTACTCTCAGTTGAACATAATCCTAATTTTATCACTTGGTTGTTGAATTTCAGTAAGTCCAAATGGGTTCCTAAATAGTTTCTCTGAACTCCACCAACACATATGAGTGATTTGAACCTTAAAATCCCTACATTTGTTTACTTTCTGTTTTAATTTATTGTATTTTATATACAAATATCTTACTTTCCCAACTTAATTCAAAGCTATGTCTCATTTTGCACACCCTTTAGAGGATAATACGGTAACTATGAATTTTCGGTCATGTAATATTTGCTGGAATGATTATTTCCTTGTTTTAATATATTTATTTTTAATTGAAGGATATTACTATATAATGTTGTGTTGGCTTCTGCCATATATCAACATTAATTAGCTATAGGTTTACATATGTTCCCTCCCTTTTAAAACTCCCTCCCACTTCCCACCTCATCCTACCCTTCTAGGTTGTCAGAGATCACTGAGTTGACCTTCCTATGTTATATAGCAACTTCCTATTAGCTATTTCACAGGTGGTAATTCATATGTTTCAATGCTACCCTTTCAATTCATCACTCTCTCCTACCCCTTCTGTGTCCATGAGTCTGCTTTCTATGTCTGAGTCTCTATTCCTGCCCTGCAAATAGAGTCATCAGTACCATTTTTCTAGATTCCATATGTATATGTTAATGTATGATATTTGTTTTTCTCTTACTTGTATAACAGGCTCTGGGTTCATGCACCTCACTAGAACTGACTCAAAATCTTTCCTTTTCGTGGCTGAGTGATATCACATAGTACATATATATCACAACTTATTTCTCCATTCATTTGTGGGTGGGCATCTAGGTTTCCTCTATGTCCTGGTTATTGTGCTACAATGAACAGTGGGGTACATGTGTCTCTTTCAATCATGGTTTTCTCACAGTATACACCAAGTATTGGGATTGCTGGTTCATATGATAGTTTTGTTCCTAATATTTTAAAGAAATCTCCATACTGTTCTCCACAGTGGCTGTACCAATTTACATTCTGACCAACAGTGCAAGAGTGTTCCCTTTCCTCCACATCCTCTTCAGCATTTATTGTTTTCTTTGATAAAGGAGGCACAAACATACAATAGAGAAAAGATTGACTCTTCAATAAGTGGTGCTGGGAAACTGGATAGCTATATGTTAAAAAAATGTAATTAGAACACATCCTAAACCATACACAAAAATAAACTCAAAATGGGTTAAAGGCATAAATATAAAACCAGAAACTATAAAACTCTTAGAGAAAAACATAGGCAGAACACTCTTGGTGTGAATCACAGAAAGATCCTCTATGACTCACCTCCTAGAGCAATGGAAATAGAAACAAAATTAAAATGAGAACTAATTAAACTTCAAAGCTTTTTTCATAGAAAAGGAAACTATAAACTATATGAAAAGACAACTCTCAGAATGGGGAAAAAGAATTGCATATGAAACAATTGACAAAGGATTTATCTTCAAAATATACAAACTCATACAGCTCAATACAAGAAAAACAACAACCCACTCAAACAATAGGCAGGAGACCAAACAGACATTTCTCCAAAGATGTTATTATTGTTCAGTCACTAAGTCATGCTCAGTCACTAAGTCAGTCATGCTTTACTATCTCCCAGAGTTTGCTGAGTTTCATGTCCATTGAGTCAGTGATGCTATCATCTAATCTTCTGCCACCCCCCTCTCCTTTCAGCCTTCAGTCTTTCCCAGCTGCAGGATATTTTCGTAAGTCAGTTCTTCACATCAAGTAACCAAGTATTTGGTACTTCAGCTTCAGCATCAGTTATTCCAGTGAAACTCAGGGTTGATTTCCTTTAGGGTTGATTGGTTTAGTCTACTTCCTGTCCAAGGAACTCTCAAGTCTTCTCCAGGACTACAGGTCAAAAGCATCAATTCTTCAGTGCTCAGTCTTCTTTATGGTCCAACTCTCACATCCACACATGTGATGTTACATTTACATGACATGTGACAGAAATATTTGTTTATAGAACTCCCTCAGAGCTGGAGGAAATAGAGGGTCCTGGAGGGCACAAACAAAATCTTGTGTGTACCAGGACCCAGGGGAACAGAGCAGTGGCCCCGTAAAAGACTAAGCCAGACCAAGTGTTTGAGGGTCTCCTGCAGAGGTGTGGCTCAGAAGTGGCCTGCCACAGGGGACAGGGACACTTGTAGTAGCAGTCCTGGGAGGTGCATGCTGGCATAAGTAGCTTTTGGAGGTCACCAGTAGCCTTACCATAGAGCCTGTAGACTTTAGGACTGGGTGGCCTCAGGCCAAGCAACTAACAGGGAGGGAGCATAATCTCACTCATGAACAGACAATTGGATTAAAGATTTACAGTGTGGTCCTGCCCACCAAAGCAAGACCCAGGTTTCTCCACAGCTAGGGCCTACCATCAGGAAGCTTGCACAAGCCCCTTATCATCATGCATCAGAGGGCAGACAAAAGAAGTAAGATCTATAATCTCAGCCTCCAGAATGAAAATCACAACCACAGAAAGCTAATGAAAGTAATCATGTGAATCACAGTCTTGTGTAACTCAGTGAAGCTATGAGCCAGGCTGTGCAGGGCCACCTAAGATTGACAGGTCATGGTGGAGAGTTCTGATAAAAAGTGGTCCACTGAAAAAGGGAATGGTAAAACACATGAACAGTGTGAAAAGGCAAAAAAAAAAAAAAAAAAAAGACATATGAATGACTGATAAACACATGAAAAAGTGTTCAACATCACCTATTAGATAAATGAAAATCAAAACTATAATGAAGTATCACTTCACACCAGTCAGAATGACCATTCATCAAAAAATCTACAAACAATAAATACTGGATAGGATATGGAGAAAAGGAAACCCTGTTGCATTGTTGGTGGGACTGTAAACTGATTATGTCCTTTAATAATATCTATATTTCAAAATTGAATGGAATTTCTAATATTTATTAAGCAAGGGAGAATGTGGCTATGGATATGTTTGAATATGCAATTGTCTTTTCTTTGTAACATATCATCCTGATAAATGAAATCAAAATATGGAACTTTGCATGGGAAAATGGAAGACAATATCTATTGTTAATTTATTCAATTATTCAGTGATTTGGAATAATATCTATACAAAATGTAAAAAGGATATAAAATAATTTTTCATGCTTTAGAGATCTTTGAAGTTATTTGGCTCAAGTTTTCTTATTTCCTTTCTTCAAATACAATTTTAAATAATTCAATATACAGAGAGCATCAAGTTTAAAAATAATAGCCTTTCAAATTTAATAAATAGAATTTTTTCTCATTTTTGTAAGTAATTTAGTGAAACCATTAAAACTAATATAAATGATGTCTAAGCTCAGTGAAGAAATGTGGTCTAAATAGATACTAAATAACAAGATAATAATGATAATGATTTTTTTCATTGAGGACAGCTTTTGAGTTTTTGATTCACACTAACTGTTAGCTTGAAGCACTAATAGAGTATTGATTTTATACAAGTGCTCTAAATAACAATAAAGAGCTTATCACAAATGAAAAACATCACATGAGAGACTTTCTAATTAAAGTTATAATTTATTATTATAAAAATAAATGTTATTGCTACAATTTATGGTCACTATACCTGAATAACTCTGATTGTGATCAATACATATTGACTAATTGAACTGAGTTTGGCTGCAATATTTTCCATGTATGCAGACCCAGACACATTTGTAAACATCAAAAATGCCTTTCCTTAATAAATACACCCTGTTAGCAAAAATAAAGTAAATATACAATAGAAAAAAACAATTTGACTACCAGCCTGATTATATATGAAACAATTCAGATTATGATGTATATTTGCATACCCGAAAGTCAATTTGTATATAGCAAATAAACTTAATGAAGTAGAGTGGGAAAATAGCCTTGAATAATGTTATCTCAAAATAGATGCAACATTTTAAATGTATTTTTGGTTGGTAATGAGAAAAATACAGAAAAACCGATCACTTCCTATTGCTAGATAATGATCAACTTTATTTTCTTTCTTTTTCTTTTTTTTTTTTAAATTTTACTTTATTTTACTTTACAATACTGTATTGGTTTTGTCATATATCAACATGAATCCGCCACGGGTGTACATGAGTCTCCAATCCTAAACCCCCCTCCCACCTCCCTCCTCATACCATCTCTCCAGGTCATCGCAGTGCACCAGCCCCAAGCAACCTGTATCCTGCATTAAACCTAGACTGGCGGTCAATTCATTTGTAAATCAGAATAAAGACTTAATTACATTCGTATTGCTAATTTTATCTACAAATATGTATGTGTGTATATATGTTTATCATTATCTCAAAATATAACTCAAGACTGTGTGAAAAATAGAGAAGAATAGAACCAGTGCTGTCTTTCAGTTCTCATAGATCAGATGTCACATTTCAGGGCCACTATATGAACTTTGCTATTTAACCTTGGCATGTATCTGCTTCTATTCCTCCAACATTAAAATAATTATAAGAATTTGCTGAGGTGCAATGGCTAAGTGAGGTGACATGAAAAGTATGTTATAGAACCCAACAGACAGCTTAATATAACTTAATAATAATTTAACAATAATTGTAAACCTTTATGAACACTAACAAAATTTTTTCTTGATCAAAATATGTGAAGATCAACCTTCAGTGTTTCTCATCTCATTTCAGTACAGAACCTGCACCACATACAACATTCCAAAATATGTGTATGTTGTAACTCATATGTTCATGAGATTCCCTATAATAGCATCTAGCCACAACCATTGATATTCCAACGTAGACAACTTCATATGCAGGCAACTATCACTTCCTAAGATAAGTTTAAAGGAGAAGAGATCCCTTTGTTGATACAGTGAGTATCGCTGCCTTAGGTTGATCCAGCCACTATTCTTGATGATGCCACAGAGCAATCACTTCACTTTTGATAAATTATTATTTTTTAGCTAATAATGCCAACTTCAGAAAAACTTAGTCTGTCGAAAGCTGTGTGGTGGTCTTTGGTGAAACTGAAAGAGAGTATCATGACATGTAGACTGCATTCTATCAGAGAAAAATCAAAATCCTGCCACTTGCATCTTAAATTTTAGAATTTTCAATGAATCAATTCTTTTAATTTACAACACTTACTATGAAATTGTCACGTGGGCTTTGTATGTTTGCTAAGTGGCTTCAATCATGTCTGACTCTTTGCTATCCCTTAGACTGTAGCCCACTGGGCTCTTCTGTCCATGGGATTCTCCAGGCAAGAATACTGGAGTGGGTAGCCATTTCCTCCCCCAGGGGTCTTTCCAACCCAGGGATCGAACCCAGGTCTCTTACATCTCTTGCATTGGTAGTTGGGTTCCTTACCACTAGTGGCACCTAGAAAGCCCAGTAAAGCTAGTGGAGATGATGAGCAGCTGAGTTATTTAAAATACTGAAAGATGATGGTGTTAAAGTGCTTCACTCAATATGTCAGTAAACTTGGAAAACCCAGTAGTGGCCACATGAATGGAAAAGGTCAGTTTTCACTCCAGTTCCAAAGGGCAAGCTAAACAATGTTCAAACAACTGGAAAATTGAGCTCACTTCCCATACTAGTAAGGTTATGCTCAAAATCCTTCCAGCTGGGCTTCAGCAGTTCTTGAATTGAGAACTTCCCGATGCACAAACTGGGTTTGGAAAAGGCAGAGGCATCAAAGATTAAATTGTTAACATTCGTTGGCTCATAGAAAAAGCAAGGGAATTCTAGAAAAACATCTACTTCTGTTTCATTGACTACGCGAAAACCTTTGACTGTGTGGATCACAACAAACTGCAAAAAATTCTTAAAGAAATAGGAATACCAGAACTTCTTACCTGTCTCCTGAAAAACCTGTATGTGGGTCAGGAAGAAACACTTAGAACCTTACATGGAACAACTGACTGGTCCAAAATTGGGAAAGGAGTAAGTCAAGGCTGTATACTGTCAGCCAGCTTATTTAACTTATGTGCAGAGTACATCATGCAAAATGCTGGGCTGGATGAATTACAAGCTGGAATAAAGATTGCTGGGAGAAATATCAACAACTTCAGATATGCAGACAATACCACTCTAATGGCAGGAAATGAAGAGGAACTAAAGAATCTCTTGATGAGGATGAAGGACTAGAGTGAAAAAGCTGGTTTAAAACTCAACATTCAAAAAACTGATCACAGCATCCAGTATCATCAGTTCATGGCAAAAAAAGAGGGGGAAAGTAGGAGCATTGATAGTTCTTTTTCTCTTCTTGGGCTCCAAAATCACTGTGGATGGTGATTGTAGCCCTGAAATTAGAAGATACTTGCTTCTTGGAAGGAAGGCTATAACAAACCTAGATAGTATATTAAAAAGCAAAGACATCACTTTGCAGACAAAGATCCATATTGTCAAAGCTATGGTCTTTTCAGTAATCATGTATGGATGTGAGATCTGGACCATAAAGAAGACTCAACACCAAAGAATTGATGCTTTTGAATTGTGGTGCTGGAGAAGACTCTTAAAATTCCCTTGGACTGCAAGGAGATCTTAATGGAAATCTTAAGAGAAATCAATCCTGATACTCATTGGAAGGACTGATGCTGCAGCTGAAGCTCCAATACTTTGGCCACCTGATGTGAAGAGCTGACTCATGGGAAAAGATCTTGTTGCTGGGAAAGATTGAAGCAAACGGAGAAGAAGGTGGCAGAAGATGAATCACCAATTCAGTGGACATGAACATGGGCAAACTTTGACGATGGTGAGTGACAGGGGAGCCTGGCATGCTGCATTCCATGGGTTATAGAATCAAACAAAATTTAGGGATTGAAAAACAGCAACTATGAAATTGTATGATTTTCTAATCTACTGTTTAATTTATGTGTCTGACTTCTTAAATGATATTTATGATTATTGTTTTTTTATCTTCTAATTTCATCAGCTGTGTATGTTGAATGGCATTATTACTGGAATATATATTTTTGAAGTGGTGTCAAATAAATAGTCTCAAGATTTCTGCTAATGAAATATCCAAGACCACAGTATTTTTCCACTTCAGCTAAATGTTGCCTATTTCCCCATTTAAATTTTGAGCAATCTGTGTATATTTTGTCAGTGTTTCTCAAAGACTGATACAGAAAGCATTACACCCACAAGATTTTCAGCTAGAATGCAAAGTCTTGAAGATAGGCAGTTTTGTCTCTTTTGTTCATTGCTATATTCCTAATGCCTAATACACTGCCTTGTATTTGCAGATATTGAAAAAAAAAATTAAGACTGAGTAAATGAATGAGTAAATGGATGAAAAAATAGAAATTTCTGAGAAAGTACTGAAAACTCTATCCTAACCTTAGAGATTCATGGTACATATTCATGTATTAAAGACTATTAATGATCATTCATCATATAAAACTATTTACCTAAATTTTTATATTCAATTTCCAACAGCAACTTTTCAACACATGTAAAAATCAATTGGAATATATGTTCTAATGTGTATATTTTTGGAAAACCAAATTGTTTACACAATTTCAACTTACATAAGTTCTTCAAATTGACTAAAACTGATTTTTAAAAACACTATTAATATTGTGGGTTTTGCCATTTAGAATGCCAAATTTCACTTTTAATCTAGATAAATTCATAATTTTATCATTATGAGAAAATATCACTATTTTAAAATTATTTGCTTCTCCCTGACTGCTTTCCTGTCGTCTTTACTTTAAACTGATGAGCTAGACTGAATGTCTTCATTTCTGATCCTAACTTACTTATCTAGAGTTAATTTCCTGGTTATTTCCTTTTAAGAAATGTTATTTCCATTTTCACAAAATTCCTTAATGTTCTTTTAATATACATTTGCTAAGGGTTTCTCGCTTAGTATCCCCAGAAGAGCTAGGAACAGGTACCTGACCCTTTTCGTGTGAAACATCACCTAAAGAGCAGGACCTGGCTCCTAGTTTCTGCTCTTTTTTCTGATTCCTAGTAACCTAACTGGAAATGTTGCACACAAATTGGAATTGACTGACTACTCAGTTAAGCTTCATAATGAACTGCAAAAGGGAGGCACAGTGTCCAGTTCAACTGTTTTCATCTAGAAAAATTAGGGAATTCATTGATCCCACAGGGACAAAATATCAAGCACTCAGAAAATCCAATTCACTTAAAAAATTAAGGTTGCACTGTTTTTCAGTCAAATTTTCATTTTATTTCTAGAGAGACCTTAATATTGGACAAATACTCAATACTTTGCAAGCACTTTACTGTAGTAAAAAGATTTTTGCATTGACAAATTAAGCAATGCTTCCTTTCTTTATTCTATGCCTTTGTCTTCCTTTCACTTGTTCTCTTATTAAAAATGATAATGAAAAGAATAAGCACAGTTAGAGGTAAATGTTTTACTTCAACAATTCATGTAAAGATTTCAAAGGCAATCATAAATTACTTTTAAATAGAACAATTTCTCAATACATTTTTTATTTGTCAGAAAATTCAAGTGCATTGATTATGTGAACTGCTATATAAGAAGGAGGGTTACAGAGCTAGGTCTTGAATATGAGTAGATTTAGTTGCTTACAGATTGTATGATCTTTCTCAAAATATCTGCTTTTCATCTACATGTCTGCAATGGGAACATTAAAATCTTTACTGGCTTAACAGATTATGCTAATTTAGCTCATGTGTGTGTGTATGTTTAAAACAGGATTTTGTAACAAAATGTTTATAGTTAATGTTCTATATATCTGCAATAAAATAAGATTTTAAATTATAATAATAACACAATTATTTAAAATAATTGAAAAAGTATAATAAAATACCAACCAATTTATTTTTCTATCATTAAATTATGTCTGTCAATGATTCCCTTAAACCTTATATTCACAATATGTAAGATATGGGATACTAGAAGGAAGTTGCACCAACATTTTCTATCAAACAATACATAATTTACAATCTAATCAATTATTGTAAATCAATTTTTGCATTTTACTAAAGAAGCAAATTTATAGTAATGCCATTAAGATGATGACATTCACTGAAAAATAGTTATAGTTTTAACTCCCTTAGTTCAGTTCAGTTCAGTTTAGTTGCTCAGTTGTGTCCAACTCTTTGCAACCACATGGACTGCAGCACATCAGGCCTCCCTGTCCATTATCAACTCCCAGAGTTTACCCAAACTCATGTGCCACTGAGTTTACCCAACTCATTGAGTTGGTGATGCCATCCAACTATCTCATCCTCTGTCGGCCCCTGCTCCTCCTGCCCTCAATCACTCCTAGGATCAGGGTCTTTTCTAATGAGTCAACTCTTTGCATGAGGTGGCCAAAGTATTGGAGTTTCGGCTTTAGCAACAGTCCTTCCAGTGAACACTCAGGACTGATCTCCTTTCGAATGGACTGGTTGGAACTCCTAGCAGTCTGAGGGACTCTCAAGAGTCTTCTCAAACATCACAGTTCAAAAGCATCAATTCTTCAGTGCTCAGCTTTTTTTATAGTCCAACTTTCACATCCATACATGACTACTGGGAAAACAATTGCCTTGAAGAGACGGACCTTTGTTAATATGTAATGTCTCTGCTTTTTAATATGCTGTTTAGGTATGTCATGACTTTTCTTCAAAGGAGAAAGCATCTTTTAATTTTCCTGGCTGCAGTCACTGTCTGCAGTGATTTTGGAGCCCCCAGAAATAAAATCAGCCTGTTTCCACTGTTTCCCCATCTATTTGACATGAAGTGATGGGACCAGAAGTCATAATCTTAGTTTTCTGAATGTTGAATTTTAAGTCAACTTTTTCACTTTCCTCTTTCACTTTCATCAAGAGGCTCTTTAGTTCTTCACCTTCTGCCAGAAGTGTGGTGGCATCTGCATATCTGAGGTTTCTGATTTTTCCCAGTAATCTTGATTCCAGCTTTAACTCCCTTAACTCTAATATCATTCTCATTAAACATTTGAGGTAACTAAACAATTTTTTTAGCAGTCTCTCAGAGCTATCTGAGATGCTGCCTCCTCTGCCACAGTCCTCATTTAGCCCCAAATAAAACTTAACTCACAATTCTCAAGTTGTACATCTTTTTTTTAGTTGACAGTTATGGCGACTGATGAAGCGTCCCAGGATGGACTTCCTTCCTTCGACTGGACTCCATGAGAGCTTTGGTACCAGCAATGGCCTCTTGCACTTACCAGGCTCCTCAGGGAGTACAGGTGAATTTCAGGATATTGTTAAGGATGATTCACTCTTCGCAGTGACTTCTCCTCTTCTTTGTCGTTTGTGAGAGAGATTGGACAAGAATTATTATTTCCATGTTATGGATTTGGAATCAAAGGCATAGGAATCAGAAGCAGAGATGAAATCATCACACTGGGTTGCTCCCCAGTCCAAGACCCTGTCTATCTAACATTTAATGCTCACACTGACCACTTCAAGAGGCAATTATAATAAACTCTGAATGTAGATGCATTCACCCATCAATAGAAAATTGAATTCAAATTGACTGAGTGTGGCCTTGCCAGTCAGAATAAGACCCAGTTTCCCCCTCAGTCTCTCCCATCAGGAAACTTCCATAAGCCTCTTATCTTTCTTCATCAGAGGCAGGAAAAATTAAAACCATAATCACAGGAAACTAACCAATCTGATCACACGGACCACAGCCTTATCTAATTCAATGAAACTATGAGCCAGGCCATGTAGAGTCACCCAAAATAGAAGGGTCATGGTGGAGAGTTCTGACAAAATGTGGTCCACAGGAGAAGGGAATGGCAAACCACTTCAGTATACTTTTCTTGAAAACCCCATGGATAGCATGAAAAGGCAAAAATATAGGACACTGAAAGATGAACTCCACAGGTCGGTAGGTGACCAATATGCTACTGGAGATCAGTGGAGAAATAACTCCAAAAAGACTGAAGAGACTGAACCAAAGCAAACTAAATATCCAGTTGTGGATTTGATTGGCCATAGAAGCAAAGTCTGATGCTATAAGGAGTAATATTGCATAGGAATCTCGAATGCTAGGTCCTTGAATCAAGGCAAATTGGAAGTGGTCAAAAAAGAGATGGCAAGAGTGAACGTTGACATTTTAGGAATCGGTAAAATAAAATGGACTGAAATGGGTAAATTTAACACAGATGACCATTATATCTACGAGTGTGGGTAAGAATCGACAGAAGAAATAGAGTAGCCCTCATAATCAACAAAAGAGTTCAAAATGCAGTAATGGATGCAATCTCAAAAACGACAGAATGATCTCTGTTTCCAAACCAAACCATTCAATATCATGGTAATTCAGGTCTATGACCCAAACAGTAATGCTGAAAAAGCTGAATTTGAATGGTTCTATGAAGACCTACAAGACCTTTTAGAACTAACACCCAAAAAAGATGACCTTTTCATTATAGGGGACTGAAATGCTAAAGAAAGAAGTCAAGAAACACCTGCAGTAACAGGCAAATTTGGCCTTGGAGTACAGAATAAAGCAGGGCAAAGACTAATAGAGTTTTGCCAAAAGAATTCACTGGTCATAGCAAACACCTTCCAACAACACAAGAGAAGATTCTTCACATGGACATCACCAGATGGTCAACACCGAAATCAGATTGATTATATTCTTTGCAGCCAAAGATGGAGAAGCTCTATACAATCAGCAAAAACAAGACTGGGTGCTGACTGTTGCTCAGACCATGAACTTGTTATTGCCAAATACAGGCTTAAATTAAAGAAAGTAAGGAAAACCACTAGACCATTCTGGTACGACCTAAATCAAATCCCTAATGATTAAACAGTGGAAGTGAGAAATAGATTCAAGGGATTAGCTCTGATAAACAGAGTGCCTGATGAACTATGGAAAGAGGTTTGTGACACTGTACAGGAAACAGGAATCAACATAATCCTTAAGAAAAATAAATGTGATTAAAAAAATAGCTGCTTATAAGGCCATACAAAGAGCTAAGAAAGGATGAGAAGTGAAAAGCAAAGGAGAAAATGATATACCCATTTGAATGCAGAATTCCAAAGAATAGCAAGGAGAGATAAGAAAGCCTTCCTCAGTGATCGGTGCAAAGAAATTGAGGAAAACAATAGAACTACCACACAATTGCACTCATCTCACATGCTAGTAATATAATGCTCAAAATTCTCCAAGCCAGGCTTCAGCAATACATGAACCATGAACTGCCTGATGTTCAAGCTGGTTTTAAAAATGGCAGAGGAACCAGAGATCAAATTGCCAACATCTGCTGGATCATTGAAAAAGCAAGAGAGTTCCAGAAAAACATCTATTTCTGCTTTATTGCCTATGCCAAAGCCTTTGACTGTGTGGATCACAATAAACTGTGGAAAACTCTAAAAGAGATGGGAATACCAGACCACCTGATCTGCCTCTTGAGAAATCTGTATGCAGGTCAGGAAGCAACAGTTAGAACTGGACATGAAACAACAGACTGGTTCCAAATAGGAAACGGAGTACGTCAAGGTTGTACGTTGTCACCCTGCTTATTTAACTTATATGCAGAGTACATAATGAGAAACGCTGGACTGGAAGAAACACAAGCTGGAATCAAGATTGCCGGGAGAAATATCAATAACCTCAGATATGCAGATGACATCACCCTTATGGCAGAAAGTGAAGAGGAGCTAAAAAGCCTCTTGATGAAAGTGAAAAAGGAGAGTGAAAAAGTTGGCTTAAAGCTCCACATTCAGAAAACGAAGATCATGGCATCCGGTCCCATCTCTTCATGGGAAATAGATGGGGAAACAGTGGAAACAGTTTCAGACTTTATTTTGGGGGGCTCCAAAATTGCTGCAGATGGTGACTGCAGCCATGAAATTAAAAGATGCTTGCTCCTTGGAAGAAAAGTTTTGACCAAACTAGATAGCATATTAGAGATAGCAAAAGCAGAGATATTACTTTGCTGACTAAGGTCCGCCTAGTCAAGGCTGTGGTCTTTCCAGTGGTCATGTATGGATGTGAGAGTTGGACTGTGAAGAAAGCTGAGCACCGAAGAATTGATGCTTTTGAACTGTGGTGTTGGAGAAGACTCTTGAGAATCCCTTGGACTGCAAGGAGATCCAACCAGTCCATCCTGAAGGAAATCAGCCCTGGGATTTCTTTGGAAGGAATGATGCTAAAGCTGAAACTCCAGTAGTTTGGCCACCTCATGCGAAGAGTTGACTCACTGGAAAATGCTCTGATGCTGGGAGGGATTGGGGGCAGGAGGAGAAGGGGATGACAGAGGATGAGATTGCTGGATGACATCACTGACTAGATGGACGTGAGTCTGAGTGAACTCCGAGAGTTGATGATGGACAGGGAGGCCTGGCATGCTGCAATTCATGGGGTCGCAAAGAGTCAGACACGACTGAGCTACTGAACTGAACTGAACTGAATAGAATGGGAAAGACTAGAGATCTCCTCAAGAAAATCAGAGATACCAAGGGAACATTTCGTACAAAGATGGTCTCAATAAAGTACAGAAATTGCATGTACCTAACAGAAGCAAAAGATATTAAGAAGAGGTGGCAAGGGTACACAGAAGAAGTATACAAAAAAAAAAAAGAAGAAGAAGAAGAATCTTCATGACCCAGATAATCATGATGGTATGTTCACTCACCTAGAGCCAGACTTCCCAGAATGAGAAGTGAAGTGGGCCTTAGGAAGCATCACTATAAACAAAACTTGTGGAGGTGATGGAATTCCAGTTGAGCTATTTCAAATCCTAAAAGATGATGCTGTGAAAGTGCTGCACTCAATATGCCAGCAAATTTGGAACACTCAGCAGTGGCCACAGGACTGGAAAAGATCAGTTTTCATTTCAATCCCAAAGAAAGGCAATGCCAATGAATGTTCAAACTACTGCACAAAGTAGCTCAGCTCCCTGGTAACATTCTCAGGTCTATATGTGTCCTCTCCAATGCTTTCTCACATTTAAACCTTCCTGACTGCAAGAGGAGACAGAACTTTTGAATGACATATTTTAGACTCCCACCTCAATGATATTCCTTTTAAATCAATGGACTATAACTAATCAGGGAGTCATATCCCATCACATTCACAAATTATTCCTTACTATAAGAGAAAACACAGTGATATGTGAGCATCATATTCACAAAGTATTCCTAACTACTACAGAGCACTGTAAGGCCATCTCTGAATTCTGTCTACCATAATATGTATGTGATGTTTTAAGTCATGAAATATTAGTTATATATGAAGTCTGCAAGCTGGTTTTTACTTTACTGTGGACTATACTTTGCTTGAATTTATACTGGGAGTCACATTCTTATTGGCAGTCAGGTCTTCTTTGTTTTGATTAATAGCAGGCAGAGTAATATTTTGAAAATATACATTAAATCACCAGCCATTTCCTCCACTAAAAATACCTCTATGGCACTATATTTATTAAAATAAGTAATGCCCATTGACCCTAAGGTTGACAAATCCCTATTACAGCAGAACCTCAGCACCTCAAGTCCCACTTGCTTTTACACTTTGGTTTGCTATAAGCTAGGAACAGGCTATGTGTGCTTCCACCACAGAGCATGGTGCATGCAAGTCTCTCTCCTTAGAGAGTTCTCCTAAGTAAATTACATCCATTATTCATTAAAAAGCATTAGCGTCTCAGACAATTTTTCTCAGACCTCTGTATCTGTCAGATTCTATTGATAGACCTTTACAAATTGCAATTTTCTGTCCATTTGTGCTAGTAAAGTAATGCTCAAAATTCTCCAAGCCAGGCTTCAGCAATAGGTGGACCGTGGATTTCCAGATGTTCAAGTTGGTTTTAGAAAAGGCAGAGGAACCAGAGATCAAATTGACAACATCCGCTGGATCATCAAAAAACCAAGAGAGTTCCAGAAAAATATCTACTTCTGCTTTGCTGACTATGCCAAAGCCTTTGACTGTGTGGATCACAATAAACTGTGGAAAATTCTGAAAGAGATAATACCAGACCACATGACCTGCCTCTTGAGAAACCTATAGGCAGGTCAAGAATCAAAAGTTAGAACTGGACATGGAACAACAGACTGGTTCCAAATAGGAAAAGGAGTATGTCAAGGCTGTATATTGTCACCCTGCTTATTTAACTTATATCCAGAGAACATCATGAGAAACACTGGTCTGGAAGAAGCACAAGCTGGAATCAAGATTGCTGGGAGAAATATCAATTACTTCAGATATGCAGATGACACCACCCTTATGGCAGAAAGTGAAGAACTAAAGTGACTCTTGATGAAAGTAAAAGAGGAGAGTGAAAAAGTTGGCTTAAAGTTCAACATTCAGAAAATTAAGGTCATGGCATCTGGTCCCATCGCTTCATGGCAAATAGTTAGGGAAACAGTGGCTGACTTTATTTGGTGGTGGTGGGGGGGGGGGGCTCCAAAATCACTGCAGATGGTGATTACAGCCATGAAATTAAAAGATGCTTACTTCTTGCAAGGAAAGTTGTGACCAACCTAGACAGCATATTAAAGCAAAAACTTGACTTTGCCAACAAAGGTCCATCTAGTCAAGGCTATGGTTTTTCCAGTAGTCACATATGGATGTGGGAGTTGGACTATGAAGAAAGCTGAGTGCAGAAGAATTGATGCTTTTGAACTGTGTTGTTGGAGAAGACTCCTGATAGTCGCTTGGACTGCAAGGAGATCCAACCAGTCCATTCTAAAGGTGATCAGTCCTGGGTGTTCATTGGACAGACTGATGTTAAGCTGACGCTCCAATACTTTGGCCACCTGATGAGAAGAGTTGACTCATTAGAAAAGTCTCTGATGCTGGGAAAGATGGAGGGCAGGAGGAGAATGGGATGGCAGAGGATGAGATGGTTGGATGGCATCATCAAGTCAATGGGCATGAGTTTGGGTGAACTTGGGAGTTGGTGATGGACAGGTAGGCTTGACAAGCTGCAGTTCATGGGGTCACAAAAAGTCAGACATGACTGAGACTGAACTGAACTGAACTGTGTTTTTACAGTATGTGCTTTGTTTTCGGCACTAGATTGTGTGTTCCATGAGGGAAGTAGCCTTTATGACTATGGTTTTGTTTTATTTTTTACATTATTAAGATGTAATAATAATTTATATAAATAAAATATTAAAGAAAGTTAAGAAATCAGAGTCTCAAAGATCAAAAATCTTCCCTGGAAAACTTTACATCTATATTTTAAAATATTTCTGTATTAATTACAGTTTAAGGATAATACCAGGAGATAATTCTCACTGGATTTCTGTTTTCTGCACATTTCATGCCTTCTATAGGAAAAGAAATATAAGGTATATTAAATGTAGAGAACATATCATTCCCTAGATACATTTCAGAATAGTAAAAATTCCCCTCTTCTTGCTGAAGAATATTTGCTTGTGTTCTACAGTAATAATAAACTTACACAATCCATCTTCTGAGAGACAACAATTAAATTTCTGGATAATAATCATGAAGCCCTTCTAATTCTCATATGAGGAGATTCATTGATCTTTCTGATTAAGAACGAAGTCTCTTTCCTTTTCTGGCAGGGAAAATGGGTAGGTACACCAGCTGCCCTATGTAAGCACTACTGCTGCTGCTGCTGCTAAGTTGCTTCAGTTGTGTGCCACTCTGTGTGACCCTATGAATAGCAGCCCTCCAAGCTCCTCTGTCCACAGGATTCTCCAGGCAAGAATACTGGAGTGGTTTGCCATTTCCTTCTCCCATGTAAGCACTAGGTATTTCAATTTTGGGGTACAACTACTGTGATGTAAACCCACTGCATGTCAAATTAATACCAAATACTGTGTGCAATAAACAAAATTTTTGTATTCCTCTTCAAATTCTTGTTAACATATTAACCACAATGTGAATATTAGAAAGTGGAGCCTTTGGAGGTGATTAAATCAAAAAGGTGGACCCTTTTATTAGTGTTCTTATAAAAGAAGGCTTGTAGATCTTCCTTTCTGCTTCCATTGTGTGAAGACATAGCAAGGAGACAGCTGTCTATGAACCAGGAAGTGGGCTCTTACGAGACACCTAGTCTCCTAGTAGCACCTTGATCTTGGATTTCTTGGCCTCCACAAGTGTGAAACAAATTTTTATTGTTTATAGGCCACCCAGTCTATGATATTCTGTTATAAGAGCCTGAACAGACTAAGCCATTGCATCACCCAATGAGGATTGGGTGTCAAGGAATGGGGATTAAGATGTTTTGCCAGTGTGTCTGGTCTAATACATGGTTTGTTTCTCAGATCCAGCAATCTACTATTTCTGTCAGAATATACATAAAATTGTATAGACTAACTTAACTTACAAGTAAAACCAAGTATTAGACTTAACGTATACTCCATAAAATATTTTCTTCCAAACTTTCTGATTTAACCTGCAATGTGGCATACCTGGGCTTGATCCCTGGTTGGAAAGATCCCCTGGAGAAGGGAGGGGTTACCCACTCCAGTATTATGGTTTAGAGAATTCCATGGACAGAGGAACCTGGTGGGGCTATAGTCCATGGGATCACAAAGAGACACAACTGAGTTACTTTCACTTTCACTTTTCTGATTAAACATATATTATATAAAATATTCTACAAAAAAAAAAAAAAGGTATTTGTACTAAAACAGAATTTATAGCATTTGCAAGCTTCAGTGTCCAGAGTTTTTACTGGAGTTTAATTCAGCTCAGTTCGGTCATTCAGTCGTGTCTGACTCTTTGTAACTCCATGAAACACAGCACTTCAGGCTTCCCTGTCCATCGCCAACTCCCAGAGTCCACCCAAACCCATGTCCATTGAGTCGGTGATGCCATCCAACCATCTCATCCTTTGTCGTCCCCTCCTCCTCTTGCCCTCAATCTTTCCCAACATCAGAGTCTTTTTCAATGAGTCAGCTCTTTGCATGAGGTGGCCAAAGTATTGGAGTTTCAGCTTCAACATCACTTCTACCAATAAACACCCAGGACTGATCACCTTGAGGATGGACTGGCTGCAGTCCAAGGGACTCTCAAGAGTCTTCTCCAACAACACAGTCAAAAGCATCAATACTTCAGCACTCAGCTTTCTTCACAGTCCAACTCTCCCATCCATACATGACCAGTGGAAAAGTCATTCATTTAATGTCAAATGTTAAATGTCATTCATTTAATGTCAAATGTCAAATGTCATTCATTTAATGTCAAATGTCAAATGTCAAATGTCAAATGTCTTTCATTTACCGGAAAAACCATAGCCTTTAGTAGATGGATCTTTATTGGCAAAGTAATGTCTCTGCTTTTTAATATGCTGTTGTTTGGTCGTAACTTTCCTTGCAAGGAGTAAGCATCTTTTAATTTTATGGCTGCAATCACCATCTGCAGTAATTTTGGAGCCCAGAAAAATAAAGTCAGCCAATGTTTCCACTGTTTCCCCATATATTTGCCATGAAATGATGGGACTGGATGTCATTTTCTTAGTTTTCTGAATGGTTTCATTAAGTGGGAATAATTAATTGAATCATTGACCAAGAGATTAAACTCAATCTCCAGCCATCTCCCCTCCAAAAAGATCAAAGAGACCCTCTAATTACTTGACTGGTCCTTTTGAAATGGCTTGTATCCTGAGTCATCTCAGGTTATCATTAACTGTGTAAGGGCTACCATTAGTCACACATCATTAGTAGGATTGTCTGAAAGGTGTACCATGAGCAGAGATAGGCATATCATGTGGAAATGTCAAGAATTTAGAGGTAAGCTCCCAGGAGCTGGGGGAAAAGGCCAGCTTACTTTATATAAAATAAAGCTTTACTTTATATAAAGTCCAAGTCTTTGTGACTCCATAGACTATACAACCATGGAATTCTCCAGGCCAGAATACTGGAATAGATAGTCTTTCCCTTCTCCAGAGGATCTTCCCAACCCAGGGATTGAACCCATGTCTCCTGTATTGCAAGCAGATTCTTTACCAGCTGAGCTACCAGGGAAGCCCATACCTTATGTACTATGTATATTATTAATAAAATAAACATGGAAATAAATATATTTGATAGCTTATGTTTAATATGTGTTTCATTAAGTAGTGCCAAGATCTTCTTGAAAAGATGCAGCATGTCCTATAGGAATGTACTTACTTCCAAATCTATTATTATCTTCTATAAAGAGTCAGGTGTCATCCTATGTACCAAAATAATAATACCTATTTTAAAAGTATCATTTTGTGTCTATAAATCCAAGAAAATATCAACACTTGAAACATCCAGACAGAAACAGTATAGCTATTATCAGTTAAGATGGTGGGTTAGATAACTTCTAAAATAGTTTTTTACTCTTAAGAACATATTATTTTGTAATTTAGGAACATAGTAATGCTGTGTATTGCATTCACTCCAAAAATGTGTACAATACTGATTTCAAAATATGATCCTCTTTCAGTTCTTTCTACCTTAAATTAATGACAACCATATGTAGTCAGTAGCTTATATACCCAAAGAGAAAATTGAAAGCTAGTAGCTCAGTCACTCTTTAAGATCCCATGGGCTATAGCACACTAGGCTCCTCTGTCCATGGAATTGTCCAGGCAAGAATACTGGAGTGGGTTGCCATTTCCTTCTCCAGGTGATCTTCCCAATCCAGGGGTTGAACTCCAGTCTCTTCATTGCAGGCAGAATCTTTACTGTTAGAGCCATCAGGGAAGCACAAGCATCACTCTTTATTTCTCCCCTATGTATAGAATGTTTCACTGAACCCTTTTAATACATGATCAAAAAACAAAACCAATTTGTCCAAACTAACCTTATGCAAGGTACAGTCTTCTCTAGACAACAGAATTACTTCTATCTGAACTCCAAATGTGACGTGACAGTAAGGTTACAACGTGAGAAAATACATATTTTGAGCACTAAAGCCAATCGTAGAAAAATAATCGGTGTATACCACTATGAGTTTTATACCCCAGTGGGGTATAAAATACTTCTTTTAGTATAGGAATTTTATAGCTCCAATGTCTAATCCTTAAAACAGTAATCTAAATCATGGCATCTAATATATCCTAAGCCAAGTTGTGATTCTTTCTTTCTTTTTTTTGTCCTTGATCTGGTTACTGGGGAAGAAAGAGCAGTTTTATGAGAGAAGCAGAAATGACTGTGTGTGACTTCTTAGCAAAAGTCCTTAAAAAGTTAAATCTCTCTTTTTTCAATACTTTAAATTTTCAGATATTATCAAATTAATGTAATTATTTTCTTTCTCACCGTGGCCCATTTGGATTAGTGAATTCCACTGATAATGATTTTAGGCAACTGTGACCTCATAAATTTTATTAGGAAAAAATATCCTCCAGGTGTGTTTAAGCAATAGCCTTTTAATATTAGTTTTTTGAAAGGCATATATTATCAAAGTCCATCCTGAAATATAAAAAATGACCATGAAAATTGTCGTTCGAGTACTTTATCCATCCCAGAAGGCATATGCTTTGTCAAGTTAAAATGATGAGTGTATCCTCCTTCAGTCTCTTCAGTAAATGGCACTATTGAGGAAATGATTGCCCAGTTATGTCATAGTTACTGAGGCAGCGAAGTGAGCTTTATCATTCATATATAATTGAAAGAGTCAGTGAACTGTGTTAAAATTAAATCTACATTTTTTTATTTTCTTGAATAGACAAAACAAGAGCAGAAAATCACCTCAGCTAATTCCAATTTTTGGAAAAAAATCATTACTTCTTTACTGTTTCAAAAATTTTCAAGGTCAAATAAAATTTAGATAAAATTTTTAAAGTGATAAATCAAATTCATAATTTCTGGGAACACTTTTAAACACCAAATGGAATCTATATAATAATGTAGCAGATATGGCTTGCAATTTTCTTTTTCCTTTTTTTGAATTAATCAAACTTCACAGGATAAAAATTTCATTTTGAAACCTCTCATGTTAAGTGTGGTCATGTATCTAAATTTGGATAATAGGATAAAAACAGAAGTGCCATATTTCAGCTGCTTGGAATTTCTTCAATAGATAGCAAGAATGTTTTCCTACTTTAATTTGTTCTTTCCTGATTTGTTTGTTCTTTTTTTCTGCTTCCTTTATATAAATGTGACAACAAGTGCTGGATTCATTTCCCATACAGAAAATCAGTAGAGTTTAAGTACATCAACAAGGAAGATGAAAAAGCCTAGGTATCTAGGGACTCCAAAAAGGAAAATTGCCACACCAGTCCTGACATGCATAGCTTCAGACTTTACATGAAAGAGAAAAAAATACTTGTAAGAGCTCTTATTTATGACACTTTGATCTTGGAGCTCCCACAATATCTAATCCCAACAGGTACAGTGGCATATCAGTTCAGTTCAGTTCAGTCACTCAGTCATGTCTGACTCCTTGTGATCCCATGGACTGCAGCATGCACAGCTTCTCCGTCCTTCACCAACACTCAAAGCTTGCTCAATCTCATGTCCATCGAGTTGGTGATGCCATCCAACCATCTCATCCTATGTTGTCCACTTTTCCTCCAGTCTTCAATCTTTCCCAGCATCAGGGTTTTTTCTAATGAGTCAATTCTTCGCATCAAGTGGCCAAAGGGTTAGAGCTTCAGCGTCAGTCCTTTCAATGGATATTCAGGACTGATTTCCTTTAGGATTGACTGGCTTATTTATGAGTAAATGTTTGATAAATTACAGGCTTTATTTTTAGAGAGCTAACGGTGACCTATCCATGGTAATAAATATATTCAGTTCAATGTAATAGGCTATACATTATTGGTCACAGGTCTTTAACAAAAAAGTACAGAAATGGAAATAAACATTTAGAAATTTTAAGAACAATTAACATTGACATAATGTCTTTACGTATTCATCTGCAATAGATTAAAAAATGTAATAAGGATCCTTATTACAGATAATTTGAGACTGCTTATTCAACATATATTATGTATGGGTGTGTGATCATTATTTCCATTTATGAGTGAATATCTGATAAAGTAAAGGTTTTATTTGTAGAGAGAATTAAAATTGTTAAACAGATATGAAATCATTCTGTGTCAGTTCTCAGTATCTAATAGCCTTGAAAGATAATCAGGAACTCACTTTATTTACATGTATTTATTTATTTATTTACATATTTCTTTATACATTTATAATTATTGCTTCAAATATGTTCCAAAAACACAGACATGGAAGACTGCTAAGGATCAATGTGAATCTTGAGACTCTAAAAGAGATGCTAAGAATATCTCTAAGTGGAAAGCATGGTCTTAGGATCACCAAAGTTCAGGATATCAGCATATAGTGAGAGAACCAACTATGGAGAACAATCTACAGTTCTACAATTTCTTGAATTGGCCAAGAAAAAGATGATGCAAATGATGGTTCTGGAATAACCCAAATGTTTGGAGTTAAAGGTAAAACATTTTCCTAAAATAAGTTGAATGGCATTATTGAAGAATAAAGATGAAGATGGGGGAAGAGAAGAATGGGAAGTGGAAGGAAGAAAAAGAAGAGAGTTCAGTTCAGTTCAGTCACTCACTTGTGTCCAAATCTTTACTACACCAAGGACTGCAGCACTCCAGGCTTCCCTGTCCATCACCAACTCCCAGAGTTTACACAAACTCATGTCCATTGAGTTTGTGATGCAATCCAACCGTCTCATCTTCTGTTGTCCCCTTCTCCTCCAGCCTTTAATCTTTCCCAGCATCAGGGTGTTTTCTAATGAGTCAGTTCTTCGCATCAAGTGGCCAAAATCTTGGAGTTTCAGACTCAGAATCAGTCTTTCCAATGAATATTCAGAACTGATTTCCTTTAGGATGGACTGATTGCATCTCCTTGCCATCCAAGGGACTCTCAAAAGTCTTCTCCATCACCACAGTTCAAAAGCATCAATTCTTCAGTGCTCAGCTTTCTTTATGGTTCAACTCTCACATCCATACATGGCCACCAGAAAAACCAATGCGTTGACTAGACGGACCTTTGTTGGCAAAGTAATGTCTCTGTTTTTTAATAGGCTGTTTAGGTTGGTCATAACTTTTCTTCCAAGGAGTAAGTGTCTTTTAATTTCATGGCTGCAGTCATCATTTGCAGTGATTTTGGAGCCAAAAAAAAAAAAGTCTGTCACTGTTTCCATTGTTGCCCTATCTACTTGCCATGAAGTGATGGGACCAGATGCCATGATCTTTGTTATCTGAAGGTTGAGCTTTAAGCCAACTTTTTCACTCTCCCCTTTCAATTTGATCAAGAGGCTCTTTGGTTCTTCACTTTCTGCCATAAGGGAGGTGTCATCTGCATATCTGAGGCTATTGATATTTCTCCCAGCAATCTTGATTCCAGCTTGTGTTTCTTCCAGTCCAATGTTTTTCATGATGTACTCTGCATATAGTTAAATAAGCAGGGTGACAATATACAGCCTTGACATATTTCTTTCCCTATTTGGAACCAGTCTGTTGTTCCATGTCCAGTTCTAACTGTTGCTTCTTGACCTGCATACAGATTTCTCAAGAGGTAAGTCAGATGGTCTGGTATTCCCATCTCTTTCAGAATTTTCCACAGTTTATTGTGATCCACACAGTCAAAGGCTTTGGCATAGTCAATAAAGCAGAAGTAGATGCTTTTTTCTGGAACTCTCTTACTTTTTTGATAATCCAATGGTTGTAGGAAATTCGATCTTTAGTTCCTCTGCCTTTTCAAAATCCAGGTTGAACATCTGGAAGTTCATGGTTCTTATACTGTTGAAGCCTGGCTTGGAAAATTTTGAGCATTACTTTGGTAGCATGTGAGATGAGTGTAATTGTGTGGTAGATTGAGCATTATTTGGTGTTGCCTTAAAAAGAGAGGGAAATTTGCTGTTTCAGAACTTTACTGTCCCTGGGATGTCACATATGAAGAGGTTTCAGTGGGGATATAGTAAATTTATTAATATTTTGTGTGACACTTTAGCAAAAAGGTGAATAAAACTTGATGATGATCACTGTTTTTCTACAGAAAATATTTTCCACCAAATAGCCTTTACAATAGAAAAAATAAAAGCAAGTGTTGCATGCTCCAAAAGCAACAGAATTTTCTTCTTCCTTGTCTTCTTGATTTTTCAAGCAATGTGCAATTCATTTCAATTTTGTTGCTTTATTTATTGCTCAGTTTTGCTTCTTTCTTATTTGCTATTGAGGGTTGCTTTATAAAGTCTATCAAGTATACAACTTAATGAGGTCTGCAGCCTCTCTTTTTACTGCTGATCAGGAAAAACACAGGAAAAAATAGAGAGAGAGAAAGAAACAGCTTTATTATTACCTACGGCCACTTGAAGATGAAATATGGCTCTGTTATTAGAGGGAACTAGATTTCTTTTCCAATAATATATGGAGAGAATGTAATTCTTGGGGGTAAATAATATTTAACTAAGAAAAAAGTGTAAACATAATTAAATTTTGAATTCTCGAACAAAACAGTGATGCTTCTTCTATAAACAAAATAGACATTTAAACAGCAATGATGTGTAGCTGAGATATTTTTAGGATCAACATTAAATCAAATTTAATTAAAAATTAAACAATATGTTTATTGTGCTGACTGGATTAATCTAATACAGTTAAAGACTATTCTTTATTATGCTCTCTGTTCCAGGTACTATATTAAATTATATGAATGTAGAACCAATATATTAATGAGTAATAACCCCATTTCACAGATAGGGGTGCTTGAATCTATTTTACATGGCTTTCAAACAAGTAAGCATATGCTAGAAAAAAAAAAAAAAAGAAAGGGAATAGAACAAATTATTGTTTAAAGCAACAACAACAAAAACAAATTTGAAGGATCCAGAAATGAAAATGTAGGGGAGTGAGATTTCTTTCAGCTCTTAGGGTCCCTGGCTAGATCTGAAACTTAAACTGACAAAGACATTAACAGGGGAAAAACATACAAATTGATTTAAGTTTTATGTGACACAGGAGCTCTTAGAAAGAAATTAAGACCCAAAGAAACAGACATACATACTTTTAGGCTAGGTTTGATGATGAGCAGACAGTTGTGGAAGAATAAGGTAAGGTAAGGAGTGTAAGGTAATTGTAGTAAACTGGGGGAAACTTAAGAAGGCCTGTGTGTTAAGACTGTTCTGGGCCTTCATTTGTCTTCTGAGATAAGGATGCTCCTTTCTCCTGGGTATGGGAAAAGCACCTCTCACTTGAAGTTTTCCTAACTTGTTTCAAGAAAGATGGATGAGGGGCTGAAAGAGAGTAACTTTCCTCTTTCAGCTCTTTTCTCAAACTTCTTCAGCTTAAAATATTAAATATGCCAAGGTTCCATCTCTTAGGAAAATGTAGCTTGAACCCCTTCAAAAACTAACTTTTTTTCCTAGTGTTAGGTAAATATTGAATACTGGGAGATGTAACAGGGAGGTTTTTTTTTTTAAAAAAAACTGAAATGCATCTCTAATGTTGGTAGGCATTGAAGCTTCAGTTTTCTCCCAGGCTACTGCTACTGCTGCTAAGTCACTTTAGTCGTGTCTGACTCTGTGTGACCCCATAGATGGCAGCCCACCAGGCTCCACTGTCCCTGGGATTCTCCAGGCAAGAACACTGGAGTGGGTTGCCATTTTCTTCTCCAATGCATGAAAGTGAAAAGTGAAAGGGAAGTCGCTCAGTTGTGTCCGACTCTTCGTGACCCCATGGACTGCAGCCTTCCAGGCTCCTCCATCCATGGGAATTTCCAGGCTACTACTATACCTTAAAAAAAAAAAAAAAAAAAAAAAAGTTCAGGGATCTGAAAGGATTACCAGAGTTCCAAGTAAACATTATACCACTCACTGGCTTCCCTGATGGCTTAGACAGTAATGAATCTCCCTGCAATGCAGGATACCCAGGTTTGACCCTTGGATCAGGAAGATCCCCTGGAGAAAGGCATGTCAATCCACTCTAGTAGTCTTGCCTGGAGAATTCTATGTACAGAGGAGACTGGCGGGCTACAGCCCATAAGGTCGAAAGGAGTCAAACATGACTGAGTGATTATCACACACATTTTAACAAACTGAAAACATTAAAATACCTTCTTCAATACCAGTAACTCAGTTGTAACAGGGATATCAAGCTTGTTACTCCTTTTAAAGATGATCATAAGAAACAACAAGATGACAAAATTGGAAATAAGAAAATAACTTGGAAAATCTACAGTATTTAAAAGAAAAAGATACTTTGGAAAATACTGCTATATTCAGCCAGTAAATATAGCTATTTCCATAAGAATGCTATTTGAGTTTAAAATATAAGATTATGTTTAATGCCTTGATAATTTTGAACAATCAACTTGATATTGTCTTTTCTTTTATCTCTATTGTATTAAAAAAGATTTTAATAGAGGAAATCTTATTGAGGATTAATACTGGAAGGAAGACGGCAAAGGAATGAGTTTAATTTGTCTGTTAATTAGAAGCAATTAATAAGTGAATGCTGAAAATGGGCTTTCACTGGTCAAATTCAAGGTGTTTAAATTTTGTGGATATTGAAGGAGGCCAGGACATGACCTCCCATTGTCCTTTGAGCTGATAACCAGAGGCTCCTCCCCTTTTCCTCGGTTTCTGTGGTGTATACTTTGCCTACCTTTCCCACAGTGGGAGGTGTTCCAAGGACATAGTCTTAGGAGAGTAAGATGTTGAGACCATCTGGACTAACTACTTGACCAAACCCTGTTAAGGTCTCTACATAAACGTTTAAAATTTGGTGGGTGGGTATAGAGATCTACCAGGCTTCCCCAGTGACAGTCGTAAAGAGTCTGCCTGCAGTGCAGGAGTCACAGGATTCAGTCCCTTGGTCAGGAAGATCTGCTGGAGAGCATGGCACCCCACTCCAGTATTCCTGCTTGGAGAACCCCATGGACAGAGTAGCTTGGTGTGGTACAGTCCATAAGGTTGCAAAGAATCAGACATGATTGAAGCAACATAGTACATACACATATTGTGTTTACCCAAGATAAGCCTCATAAGTAAATTCTCTTGCTTATTAAAATTGAAATTTACCAATTTGGAGCACTCTTTCTCTGTCTTTGGTATCCCTTCCCTATGTGTAATTTGCAAAATCATATTGGAAAAGCTAAAATATTTCAGAAACAAAGTGTACGCTTGCAAAAGAAACAGTGAAGAATCTATTAAGACCTGCAGACTATATCTAAAAGGTAGTAAATGAGGTTTAATTTTTACAATCCTGTGTTCATTCGTTGTTACAAAAATAGTTCTGGTGGTCCAATACTAACTATAAATGTATTGTATTTCTGGC
Source organism: Capricornis sumatraensis (assembly GCF_032405125.1). NCBI lineage: Eukaryota > Metazoa > Chordata > Mammalia > Artiodactyla > Bovidae > Capricornis > Capricornis sumatraensis. Next base: position 53,535,923 of record NC_091080.1, read on the forward strand.
TCCAGCAGCTTGTCTTTCATCTGTTCCAGTTTTCACTCAAGGAATTGGTCACACTTATTAAAAGACAGGTCAGATCGCTGGACTTCGTTGCCTCTACTGTTAAAAAAAACAAGACAACAGGCCCCAAATGGAGTTGCTTATGCTAAGCCCCACATCCTCAAACCAAGGTCTAATTGCAGATAAGTTTAATTGTAATACATTCCTGACTCTCCTAGGAATGCACTGTTAAACCAGTCAATCAGGAATCACTTGATCAGCACTAGTTAGGTAATCTGTCTGACAGACCCATATTATCCCCTAAAGGAAAGTTGCACTGCAATAAACAACCCACTTTCTTGCCTAGTATAACTTTCCTGTTTCCACTCCCTTCTGCCTATAATAGTCTTTCATCTTGAACAGCTCCTGGGGACTCCTTTATATTTGCTAAGTTGGAAACTTCCTTATTCAATAGATTTTTACTCAAATAAATCCTTAACACTTTTAATATGGTTCAGTATATATTTTAACACTATGTAAAATGTTGGGTGAACTTTGTGTCTGTGTAGATGATATTTCCTTAAGAAACATGTAGTGTATGGAAAAATTCACTTTGAAACTTATTAAAAAAAAAGAAAACAGCAAGTGTACAAAATTATGGCTATCAATACTTATCTAACTCAAATTTTTATTTGGCTATCTATCATTATCTAGCCCCTTTCCCCACAGGAAAACCTCTATTAGTCATCATCAAATTAGTAAAGGATAGTTCCCAGGATTCCAATTTAAATAATTTACTTGCTTTTTGATTTTTATATTTTTATTTTTTTTTATTTTACTTAATTTTACTTTACAATACTGTATTGATTTTGCCATACATTGACATGAATCCGCCATGGGTATACATGAGTTCCCAATCCTGATTTTTATAATTTTTACTATAAAATTATGAAAACCTAGTTAAGTATATAAAAGTGCTGAAATGTATAAGGGAACTGACCTTTTCATATTTTACTGTTTTTACTCCTACCCCTTACAATTCAAGTATAATTAGAGAAAGCAAAATATGCTCCCCAAACATGAGATGCCTCTTTTCTAGTTAGCTCGCTTCCAGCTTTCCCTCTTCCTACAAATCCCAATCAAAGGATGCCTCAACCCTTGTTTTCACTATAAAGATTTCCCACTTCCCTGCTTATATTTGAGTTCTTCAAAACGCAAGTGATGGAACACCATTGTTTCAGCACTTTCTCACTCTTGTGTGGATAATCATCATTTACGACAGGTACAATAAGAATCTGTTCTCTGTTTTATCAGGATATGATAAGAAAGATTGATATGCAACCAATGACTTGCCTGAAAGGTCATCAAAGTTGAGTCCCCCTAAAACGGAGTATCCCTGCCAAGTTTGTGATTAACCTCTCTATTCAAAGTTTCATTCTCTTTCTTGTTCCCTCTAATCACAATCTTATGCCAACTGGACATTAATTAATCAGTCAGGTAATTAAGATTGATATTATCTATAATATCATTATATTATTTATAATATCAAGGACTTCCCTGATGGTCAGACAATAAAGCATCTGCCTACAATGCGGGAGACCTGGGTTCATTCCCTGAGTTGGGAAGATCTCCTGGAGAAAGGAATGGCAATCCACTCCAGTATTCTTCCCTGGAAAATCCCATGGACAGAGGAGCCTGGTAGGCTACAGTCCATGGGGTTGCAAAGAGTTGGACATGACTGAGTGACTTCACTTTTACTTTCATAATATCATTGGGCTTCCCCATTGTCTCAGTGGTAAATAAACGGCCTGCAATGCAGGAGTCATGGGAAATGCAGCTTCAATCTCTGGGTGGGGAAGATCAACTTCAGGAGAGCATGACAACCCACTTCAGTACTCTTGCCTGGAGAATCCCATGGACAGAGGATACTGTCAGGCTACAGTCCATAGAGTGTCAAAGAGTCTTGTAGGACTGAAGAGACTTAGCATGGATGCAGACATGAATAGCATCATTACTGTATTAAAAATTCTGGTGTTGACAGCACCATTAATATACAAGCTCAGTTTTTTTTCTTTAGAATAAGATGAGATAACTGATCCCTGGGTCATGGACCACAAGACCAGAGACTCATAAAATGCAGGCATCTTGACTTTCAAAACTATGATTAAGAAATGTCACAAGACAATGTTTAAATGGTTAATCCTAGCTTTTTTATTCTTTCTCTTTAAAAAATCAGTAATTCAAGGACCACGTTGGAGTGGACCTGAGACTTGTGCTCCCTACTCCTTTGCTAGGTGCCAAGCAATAAATCCTTACTTCACTGCTAACACCTGAACTCAAGAGTTTTGGCTTTCTGGACCTCAGGCACACAAGCCCATTGCTTGAGTTCATCATATTTGAATAAAATACTGACTTAGTCAGATATGATCAGATATCTTTAAGAAACTAAGACTGAATTTATGGAACCAGTGCTTACAAAGTTATCTTGTAAAAACTGGTTTGGTACCTGTGTTACAGGATTCCCTCTCTTACATGTGATTAAATAAGTAGGTCTAGGAACATGAAGATATTTTGGCAGTCTTGAAAAGAGAGAATTCAACCAAATTAATAGCTACTTAAATTCTTGGTTTGACTCACAAGAATTTTAAAAATCCTGTCTGAGAATCTCCAATCTGAGATTCTAGCAAAGTAAATTTTAAAAGACCATGGTAAATTATTCATATTTACTATACCTATGAAAGTAGCAGGGCATACCTAAGGATATCAGCCTTATTTTATAATCAATAATAACCTTCATTTAAAATTACTTTTTCTCAAAAGGAAGATGGGAGAGAATAGAGAAAACTTTAATGTTTCAATGGAAAACAGTCCTCCCAGGTTGTCAGACTCTTTCAGCTCACTGTCTTAAGCTATTTTGCACCACTATATAAATTTCAGAAAACTAATGGATTTGCAAAGGTTTAATTTCACCCTATGGATTTAATTTCACCTCTTTGAAAACTTGAGTGGATCTTTTTAACTTGCTCAGACGTTTAGATCCTCATTTCCTTCAATATCTGGCTAAAACTATCCATGTTATTGTTTGTAGTTTTCTTCTTCCCACTTGATTCACTGTAACTAAAAACTAAAACTTGTTTTTATATCCCTATCAGAATATATCATATCCTGTGAGCTAAACCCTGAAAACCTGATAAAACTCTTGTAAGACTTACCATTTAGAGCAGATCATGCCTTGTCCAAATTTACCCCTGGATAAGTCTCTGTGGGGTGACTAAGGAAGTCTAGCAAAATATTTGCATCCTTTACATGTGACCTTGTTCAAGAGATATCAATGACTGTGCAACCTCACTAAAGGCATTGACATTCTATCTCTTAAGAGCATCAAGAAACTCTGAACAACTGTGTTAAACAGCCAGCTGATTCTGGCCTCCAGAGACAGTCAGAAACAACTAATGTATGTTTGTTTCTTGAAACTTATCTGTCATCTCCGTGGTCAGCAATCATATTTGAAATGCCAATTAAGATATTCACAAAATGTTTACAATTGTTCTGACTCTTCCAGTTGAAGACTTTCCTACAGCAACCTCTTAGAATCCACTGGTTTGGTGATGCATAGGATTCAGTTGCTGAATGTTTGATACAAATTTAACTACACACACAAATGCAGATATTCTTTTTATGCATTCCTCTTTTAATATGCCTGATATACAGGACTTTAAAACAACTGACCTATGATGTTATCACTGAACAGAGAAGACTGATGAGGTAGCAAATAGTCAGACACAACTGAGTGACTGAGCATGCAATATAGAAAGTGAGGAAGCTCAGAAATAAAGAAGTTAAGCAATTTGCCCTGGAAAAAGGTAGAGCCCAGATACAAGACAGTGTGATCTAAATTCAAATTCAAATTTTAACATGTAAGAATACTTTGTGAATGTTTAAGAACCTGATTTCCTTTTATTGGCATTCATGAATGGTTAAAGGACCAATTGAGGAGTGATCAATCCATTGGGAATCAGTAATATGTATTTTCAAATTTGCTACTACTTCATAATAGTAGTAGTGAGGAGCTGAACCCTGCCCAGATAAAAGATAGACACCACATATTTCTCATTCTCCAGGTTAAGGAAAGCTTCCTGACTACATATACACAGACTACACTTGACTTGACTACACACTTGACAGGTGATGTCAAACAACCCTTAGATTTCTTTGCTAGAATTTGTCTTGGCTAAAACAAACAAGTTACATACTCAGAGACAGACAAGGCAAGATGATTGGCCAGAGCAAACCGAGAAGAAATGCCTTGTATAGGTGAATCAAATTACCATAAGGGCTGACTCTCTTGGATCCCACCCCCATGTCTACCCACACATATCCTTTCCCTTCAAATAACTACTTTACTTGTTTCACTACTTCCTGTCTCTTTGTGGAACATCATTTCTACAAAGCTGATGATCCAGAACCTTGTCACTGGCCCCTGGTACAGTGACTAAGATTCAGCACTCTCATTTCCACGACTTGACTTCAATCCCTGGTCAGGGAACTGAAACTCTGCTTCAAGTCACTACAGGCCAAGGCTCCCTGAGATCAAGACGTCTGTTGTATTTGGCTTCAATTTGTTGCTACCTCAACCCACTCCAATATTCTTACATGGAGAATCCCAGGGATGAGCGAGCCTGGTGGGCTGCCGTCTATGGGCTCACACAGAGTTGGACATGACTGAAGCGACTTAGCAGCAGCAACAGCATCAACTTCTTTTACATCTGGCTCTTAAATCTACCCCAACATTTATTCAGGGTACAGGAATTATTTGCTCGTAAGTGTGCTCTTTTCACTGTTATGAATATGGAGAACAAATTTTTTGTTTAAAATTATGTCCCCAACATCAACTTAGATTCCTAGAGTTATAAAATGGTATCATTGAATATTTGACAAATGAATATGTTGCATTATGAGTATATTGCCTTTAATTTATCTTTATGCTATAAATTATAGATTAAAAATATTTTATTATGGATTTGTAATGTGTATATTCTTACACACTGTGAAGCCAATTGAAGAACTGAGATTTTTCAGCAAGTTTCTGAATTGTAATGATAGGTGTTCAGTTCAAAATAATAGCATAGTATATGAATAATCTTTTATGACCATAGAGGTAATTTATTCTAGTTGAAATGCATATCAAAGAATGTGATGTTTTTATTAAAGAAATATTTTTATATATGTGCTAAACCACTTTATAAGCAATACATACATAGAAAATTAGAGAGTAACTATTAAAACATAAGCATTTTGTTTATTGGTGCATCTACTTTCCTGTATCTACTCTTTCTGATAGTAAATAAATGTTGATTTCCTAGGATTTAGAAAACTCAGTGTACCATATTTGAATGTAAAAATAAGACACCTCTTTGACTTTGAAATCACCTTAGCTTTCCTTTTACTATATTCATTGATATTACTTTGCTAGTTCAGTTCCCATAGTCAAGCTTTTAGTTTCCATGGTTACTTTTGCAAATGTAATTTGGTGAGAGAATCAGAGTAAAAATCAATCAAGGCAGTACTTGGGCATGCAATTCAGCTATTCTCCCTAATGTGTACACTTCATGATCTGTTTCCTAGTCTTTTAGGAATTCTCTTAATTCTTTGACTGATATCAAACTAGCTTCAATCTAATCTCTCTTTTCAATGATTTAAATTAAAAAAAAATTATCTGTAAGTAGCTTTAGAACTAGTTAATATGTAAATGCTATTTGTGTTAGTTAATTATTGCATGTCATTTATGTTTGGTAACAGAAGTGATGGAAAAGGAGATTTTGGACATTTAGAAAAATATAGGCATTCAAATACCTATTATTTTTTAAAGAATATCAACAGATTTGTGCATGAGATATAATTTTGAATTTCTAAATAGCCACATTTTATTTTTCTGAATTATTACTAAGCAAAATAGAAGTATTTGAATTTAGCTTAAATTATCTAACAGAAGTGACTTGTCCAAAGGTGGGGAAAAAATGAAATAGAATACTAATGCACTTATATTAGGTCATGATATCAAGATATAATAACTAAATCATTATCAAAATACAATAAAAACACTTCAAATTTTTTACTGAAAATAATCTAATATCCATAAGTTAGTTTAATTTTTGAGTCAATATGAAGCATTTTCTCAAACAGTTATATTTAACAGCATATTTAAAAAATGGATAGTCAGATTTATATCATAAAATTATATTTTTAGTTCTATAATGGATAGAGTATAACTCTGAAGGAACTGCTAATTTTAATATGGAGACATTGATGAATTAATAATAGATACGGAATACTGGAGATAAAAGGAAAAATAAACAAATGGGATCTAATTAAAATTAAAAGCTTCTGCACAACAAAGGAAAATATAAGTAAGGTGAAAAGACAGCCCTCTGAATGGGAGAAAATAATAGCAAATGAAACAACTGACAAACAACTAATCTCAAAAATATATAAGCAACTTATGCAACTCAATTCCAGAAAAATAAATGACCCAATTAAAAAATGGGCCAAAGAACTAAATAGACATTTCTCCAAAGGAGACATATGGATGGCTAACAAACGCATGAAAAGATGCTCAACATCACTCATTATCAGAGAAATGCAAATCAAAACCACAATGAGGTACCATTTCACAGCAGTCAGAATGGCAGCAATCCAAAAGTCTACAAGCAATAAATGCTGGAGAGGGTGTGGAGAAAAGGGACCCTCTTACACTGTTGGTGGGAATGCAAACTAGTATAGCCACTATGGAGAACAGTGTGGAGATTCCTTTAAAAATTGCAAATAGAACTGCCTTATGACCCAGCAATCCCACTGCTGGGCATACACACCAAGGAAACCAGAGTTGAAAGAGACACGTGTACCCCGATGTTCATCACAGCACTGTTTATAATAGCCAGGACATGGAAACAATCTAGATGTCCATCAGCAGATGAATGGATAAGAAAGCTGTGGTACATATACACAATGGAGTATTACTCAGCCATTAAAATAATACATTTGAATCTGTTCTAGTGAGGTGGATGAAACTAGAGTCTATTATACAGAGTGAAGTAAGCCAGAAAGAAAAAACACCAATACAGTATACTAACACATATATATGGAATTTAGAAAGATGGCAATGATGACCCTGTATGCAAGACAGCAAAAGAGACACAGATGTATAGAATGGACTTTTAGACTCTGTGGGAGAGGGAGAGGGTGGGAGGAGTTGGGAGAATGGCATTGAAACATGTATACTATCAGGTAAGAAATGAATCGCCAGTCTATGTTTGATACAGAATACAGGATGCTTGGGGCTGGTGCACGGGGATGATCCAGAGAGATGATATGGGGTGGAAGGTGGGACTGGGGTTCAGGATTGGGAACTCATGTACACCTGTGGCTGATTCATGTCAATGTATGCCAAAACCAATACAGTATTGCAAAGCAAAATAAATTAAAAATAAAAATTAAAAAATAATAATAATAGAAATGGAAATACTTTATAAATATTAAATTTTTCTTGTTTTTTAAGTTGAAGAAAGATTATTAGCAGCTATTATTTACAAACAAAAAATCAACTTAATACTAATTCTATAAACAAATCACATTTTCCTTAAGTTTCTAAATTGAACTTTCAGAGTCTTAGCATTTTTGTTATAAATCTATGAAAATATTAATAATTTTTAAAGGCTCCTTGATTAATATGTGTGCATATAAATGTAATTACATTAAATTTCCTTTAACAGTCTCATCTGTAGCTTATTTAAACTTCCTCTCACATTTTACTCTAAACTAATAAATAGAATATACTTGTATTTTAATTTTGTGAAGAATTTATCCTGATAGGAAACTTTTCAAAACATTAGTCAGCACTAACAAATATAGCATTAAAATTATAAATTCAATTTTTTTAATATTCAAATATTGTTTATAAAATTTATTTCACATAAATCTTTTGAAATCTAAAATTAATGTTGTTTACTACATTAAAATGTCAATTAAAATTGAGCTTCTGACACATCAATATCAATTAATATTGATAATTAAGCAAAGAGGCCATTAGACTGAGGGGGAACCAGTGCATGGGTATCCTATGAAAGCAAACACAAATCTAAGCCTCTAAATGCCTCAAAGTTATGAAATTAAATGGCTAAAAACAACGAATCACAACCAACTAACTTTAAGCTGTATCCAGTCAAATACTCTTTTTGCTTCTGCACCTCCTCTGTTTACATCTCTCTTCTAGCTCGTATAAACTGAGTACCCCTAACCGTTTCCAGTTCCAGGCTGTTTGATTAGAATTAATTTTCTCTTGAATAATCACTTAAATTTTTTAATGTGCTTTTGTTTATCTTTTAACTACACAAACTTTTTCTTTTTAATTGGATCATAATCACTTTAAGATGTTGTGTTAGTGTCTGCTGAACAATGAAGTGAATTTGCCATATGTATAAATATGTCCCTTTCTTCTTGAGCCTCCCTCCCTCCCAAATCACCATCTTACTCCTCTAGGTCATCACAGAACATCAAGCTGATCTCCCTGTACTATACAACATGTTCTTGCTAGCTATCTATTTCACACATGGTACTGTATATATGTCAATAATACTTTTTTCAGTTTATCCCAGCCTCTCCTTCCTGCCCTGTGTCCAGAAGATCATTCTCTACTTCTGTGTCTCCATTCCTTCTGTGCAGATAGGTTTATTAATGCCATTTTCTAGGTTCCATATCTATGTGTTAATATAAAATATTTGTTTTTCTCATTCTGATTTACTTTACTCTGTATAACAGACTCTAGGTTTATCTACATCACTACAATGGACTCCAGAGAAAGCAATGGCACCCCACTCCAGTACTCCTGCCTGGAAAATCCCATGGAAGGAGGAGCCTCGTAGGCTGCAGTCCATGGGGTCGCTGACAGTCAGACATGACTGAGCGACTTCACATTCACTTTTCACTTTCATGCATTGGAGTAGAAAATGGCAACCCACTCCAGTGTTCTTGTCTGAGAATCCCAGGGATGGGGGAACCTGGTGGGCTGCCATCTATGGGGTCGCACAGAGTTGGACACAACTGAAGTGACTTAGCAGCAGCAGCAGCAGCAACAATGGACTCAATTTCATTCCTTTTCATGGCTGAATAATACTCCATGGATATATGTACCATATTTTCTTTATCCATTCATCTGTTGATTAACAGCTATATTTCTTCCATGTCCTGGCTCTCAAATGTTCTACAATGAACATTGGAGCACATGTGTCTTTTTAAGTTATGGTTTTCTCTGCGTATATGACAAGTAGTGGGATTGCTGGGTCATGTGCTGCTGCTGCTGCTATGTCACTTCAGTCCTGTCCTACTCTGTGTGACCCCATAGATGGCAGCCCACCAGGTTCCCCCGTCCCTGGGATTCTCCAGGCAAGAACACTGGAGTGGGTTGCCATTTCCTTTTCCAATGCATGAAAAGTGAAAAGGGAAAGGGAAGTTGCTCAGTCGTGTCTGACTCTTCATGACCCCATGGACTGCAGCCCACCAGCCTCCTCCTTCTATGGGATTTTCCAGGCAAGAGTACTGGAGTGGGGTACCATCACCTTCTCCGAGGTCATATGGTAATTCTATGTTTATCATTTTAAGGAACTTCCATACTGCTCTTCACAATGGCTATATCAATTTACATTCTCAGAAACAGTGTAAGAGGGTTCCCTTTTCTCAACACCTTCTCCATTATTTATCATTTGTAGATTTTTTGATGATGGCCATTCTGACTGGTATGAGGTAATACCTCATTATAGTTTTGATTGATATTTCTATAATAATAAGTGATGATGAACATCTTTTCATGAGCATCTTGGCCATCTTTAGATCTTCTTTGGACAAATCTTTATTTAGATCTTCTGCCCATTTTCTGTTTGAGTTGTTTCTTTAAATATATTAAGCTACATGAACTCTTTGTATACTATGAAGATTAACCCTCTGTTCATTGTTTCATTTGTAAATATTTTATCCCATTCTGAGGGTTGTCCTTTTGTTTTACTTATGACTTCCTTTGCTGTACAAAAGCTGCTGCTGCTGCTGCTGCTGCTGCTAAGTCGCTTCAGTAGTGTCCGACTTTGTGCGACACCATAGATGGCAGCCCACCAGGCTCCCCCGTCCCTAGGATTCTCCAGGCAAGAACACTGGAGTGGGTTGCCATTTCCTTCTCCAGTGCATGAAAGTGAAAAATGAAGTGAAGTCGATCAGTCGTGTCCAACTCTCAGCGACCCCATGGACTGCAGCCTTCCAGACTCCTCAGTCCATGGGATTTTCCAGGCAAGAGTACTGGAGTGGGGTGCCATTGCATTCTCCAGTACAAAAGCTACTATGTTTAATTAAGTTTCATTTTTTTATTCTTGTTTTTAATTTCATTGCCTGAGGAAGTGGGTTAAAAAAAATCTTGCTGTGATTTTTGTCACAGAGAGGTTTTCCTGCTTTGTCTAATAAGAGTTTTATAGTGTCTTACATTTAAGTCTTTAATTCATTTTGAGTTTATTTTTGTGTATGGTGTTAGGCAGTATGCTAATCTCATTCTTTTACATGTAGCTGTCCAGATTTCTTAGGACCACTTATTAAAGAAGATGTATATATTTTTTCCATTATATATTCTTATCTCGTTTCTCATAGATTAAGTGAACATAGGTGTGTGGGTTTATCTCTGAGATTTCTATCCTGTACCGTTGGTCCTTATTTCTGCTTTTCAGCTAAGACCGTCTGTTTTATTTAATGTCGTGCTGTAGTATAGTTTGAGTTTAGGAGCCTGATTCCTCCAGCTCATTTTTGTTTCTCAAGAATATTTTGGCTCTTCAGGGTCTTTTGTATTTCCCAACAAACTGTAAACATGTAAACTTTTTGCCCTAATTTTGTGAAGAATGCTATTGATAATGTGACAGGAATTGCATTGAATCTGAGATTGCTTTCAGTTCAGTCACTCAGTCGTGTCCGACTCTTTGTGACCCCATGAATCGCAGCACACCAGTCCTCTCTGTCCATCAACAACTCCTGGAGTTCACTCAGACTCACGTCCATCGAGTCAGCAATGACATCCAGCCATCTCATCCTCTATCGTCCCCTTCTCCTCCTGCCCCCAATCCCTCCCAGCATCAGAGTCTTTTCCAATGAGTCAACTCTTCGCATGAGGTGTCCAAAATACTGGAGTTTCAGCTTTAGCATTATTCCTTCCAAAGAAATCCCAGGGCTGGAAATTACTTTAAGTAGTATATTTGTTTTCACTATATCAGTTATTTCCCATCCAAGAGCATGGTGTATTTCTCCATCTGTTTGTGTCATCTTTGATGTCTTTCATCTGTGTCTTATAGTTTTGGGCATACAGGTCTTTTGTCTCATTAGATAAGTTTATTCCTAGATATTTTTTTTTTTCTTTTTGACGCAGTAGTGATTGAGATTGTTTCCTTAATTTCTCTTTCTGATTTAGTGTATAGAACAAGAGATTTCTGTGTATTAAATTTGTATTCTGCAACTTTACCGAATTCATTGATTAGGTTCAACCGTTTTCTGGTGATATCTTTAGGATTTTCTATGTATAATAACATGTCATATGCAAAGAGAGATTGCTTTGCTTCTTATTTTCCAATTTGTATTCCTTTATTTCTTTTTCTTAATTGTCATCATAAGGAATTCCAAAACTATGTTGAATAAGAGTGGTGAGAGTGGGCAACCTTGTCTTGTTCCTGATATTAGAAGACACAATTTCAGTTTTTTATCATTAAGAATGATAGTTTTCTTGGGTCTGTCACACATGGCCTTTATTATGTTGAGGTAAGTTCCCTCTATGCCCAGTTTCTGGAGAGTTTTCATTGTAAATCAGTGTTTAATTTTGTCAAAAGCTGCTTTTTCTGCATCTACTGAGATGATCATGTTTTTATTCTTCAGTTTGTTAACAAAGTGTATCACATCAAATGATTTGCATGTATTGAAAAATCCTTGCATTACTGGGATAAAGTCCACTTGATCATGGTGTATAATCCTTTTAATATGTTGCTGGATTATGTTTGCTAGCATTTTGCTGAGGATTTTGGCATTTATATACAGTCTATAATTTTCTTTCTTTGTGATATCTTTGTCTTGTTTTGGTATCAGGGTGATGGTGGCCTTGAGAATGAGTTTGCCTCTGCAAACTACCTCTACAATGTTTTGGAAGAGTCTGATAAAGATGGATGTTAGCTCTTCTCTAAAGTTTTGATAGAACCTGTATGTGAGGCCATCTGGTCCTGGACTTTTCTTTGTTGGAAGGTTTTAAATTACAGTTTCAATTCCATTATTTGTGATTGCTTTGTTTAAATTTTCTAACTGTTTCTAGTTCCCTCTTGGGAGGCTGTGCCTTTCTAAAAATTCATTCATTTCTTCCAGATTGCCCATTTTGTTTACATATAGTTGCTTGTACTAGTCTCTTATGATCCTTTATATTTTTCATTATTGGTTGTAACTTTTCCTTTTTTATTTCTAATTTTATTAATTTGACTCTTCTCTATTTTTCCTAGAGGAGTCTGGCTAAAGGTTTACCACTTTTGCTTACCTTCTCAAAGAACAAAGTTTTAGTTTTATTCATCTTTGTTATTATTTTCTCTGTTTTTATTTCATTTATTTCTGTTCTGATCTTTATGATTTTTTTTTTCCTTCCTCTGACTGGGTTTTCTTTATTCTTTCTCTAGTTGCTTTAGGTGTAAGGTTAGATGTTTATTTGACATTATTCTAATTTCCTGAGATTGAATTGCTATAAACTTCCCTCTTAGAATTGCTTTTGCTGCATACCATAGGTTTTGGATCGTCTATTTTCATTGTCATTTTTTCTATGTATTTTTAAATTTCCTCTTCATTTTTTCTGTGATCTCTTGGTTATTGAGCAGATAACTGTTTAACCTCCATTTATTTAGGCTCCTTTTTTATTTTTTTATTTTTAAATTGAAAGATATTTCCTTTACAGAATTTTGTTGTTTTCTGTCGTACATCAACAAGAATCTGCCATGGATATACCCATCTCCCCTCCCTCTTGAATATCCCTCCTATCTTCTTTCCAACCCCATCGTTTCAGATTGTTACAGTGCCCCTGTTTGAATTCCTTGAGTCATACAGCAAATTCTCATTGTTTATCTATTTTACATATGTTATTATAAGTTTCCATGTTACTCTATCCATACATCTCACCCTTACCCTCCTCCCGTCCTCCTGTGTCCATCTGTTCTCTAAGTCTGTTTCTCCATTGCTGCTATGCAAATAAATTCATCAGTACCGTCTTTCTAGATTCCACATATATACATTAGTATATGATATTTACATATATCTTTTTTATTTACTTAACGCTGTATAATAGGCTCTAGGATAGTGCACCTCATTAGAACTGACTCAATGTGTTCCTTTTTATGGCTGAGTAATATTCCATTGTATACATGTACCACAGCTTCTTTATCCATTCATCTGTCAATGGTCATCTAGGTTGCTTTCAAGTTCTAGCTATTGCAAATAGTGCAACAATGAATGTTCAGGTACTTGTGTCTTTTTAAATTTTGGTTTCCTCAGGGTAAATCCCTAGGATTGGGATTGCTGTGTCATATGGTGGTTTTATTCCTAATTTTAAAGGAATCTCCATACCATCTTCCATAGTGGCTGTATCAATTTACATTCCCACCAGCATTGCAAGAGGGTTCCCTTTTCTCCACACCCTCTCTAGTGTTTATTGTTTTTAGACGTTTTGATGATAGTCATTCTGACCAGCATGAGGTGGTTTCTCATTGTACTTCTGATTTGCATTTTTCTAATAACGAGCAATGTTGAGCATCTTTTCATGTGTTTTTTTTTTTTAAAGTATGTCTTTGGAGAAATATGTGCTTAGATCTTTTCCCTACTTTGTGATTGGGTTGTGAGTTGTTTGTTTTTAGGTATTGAGTTGCTTGTATATATACTTTGGAAATTAACTCTCTGTCAACTGTTTCCTTTACTATTATTTTGTCTGACTCTGAGGGTTGTCTTTTCACCTTGTTTGTAATTTTCTTTGCTGTGCAAAATATTTTATGTTTACTTAGGTCCCACTTGTTTATTTATCTATTTATTTTATCTCCTTACTGTAAGAGTTGGAGCATATAGGATCTTGCTTGATTTATGTCACTGAGTGTTCTGCCTGAGTTTTCCTCTAAAAGTTTTACAGTTTCTGGTCTTACTTTTAGGTCTTTAATCCATTTTTAGTTTATCTTTGTGAAGTGAAGAGAAGCTAAAAAGCCTCCTGATGGAAGTGAAAGAGGAGAGCGAAAAAGTTGGCTTAAAGCTCAACATTCAGAAAACGAAGATCATGGCATCCAGTCCCATCACTTCATGGGAAATAAACCAGGAAACAGTGGAAACACTGTCAGACTTTATTTTGGGGGGCTTCAAAATCACTGCAGATGGTGACTGCAGTCATGAAATTAAAAGATGCTTACTCCTTGGAAGAAAACTTATGACCAACTTAGATAGTATATTCAAAAGCAGAGACATTACTTTGCTGACTAAGGTCCATCTAGTCAAGGCTATGGTTTTTCCTGTGGTCATGTATGGATGTGAGAGTTGGACTGTGAAGAAGGCTGAGCGCTGAAGAATTGATGCTTTTGAACTGTGGTGTTGGAGAAGACTCTCGAGAGTCCCTTGGACTGCAAGGAGATCTAAACCGTCCATTCTGAAGGAGATCAGCCCTGGGATTTCTTTGGAAGGAATGATGCTAAAGCTGAAGCTTCAGTACTTTGGCCAGCTCATGCAAAGAGTTGACTCATTGTAAAAGACTCTGATGCTGGGAGGGATTGGGGGCAGGAGGAGAAGGGAACAACAGAGGATGAGATGGCTGGATGGCATCACTGACCTGATGGACGTGAGTCTGTGTGATCTCCAGGAGATGGTGATGGACAGGAGGGCCTGGCCTGCTGCTATTCACGGGGTCGCAAAGAGTCGGACACGACTGAGCGACTGAACTGAACTGAACTGATGGTATTAGGAAGTGTTCTGATTTCATTCTTTTACATGTAGCTGTCCATTTTTCCCAGAACCACTTATTGAAGAGGCTATCTTTGCCCCATTGTATATTCTTACCTCCTTTATAAAAAAAATAAGGTACCCATAGGTGTGTGAGTTTATCTTTTGGATCCCTATCCTGATCCATTGGTCTCTATTTCTCTTTTTGTGCCAGTACCACACTGTCTTGAAGACAGTATCTTTGTAATAGAGTTTGAAGTCAGGAAAGTTGATTCCTTCATCTTCATTCTTCTTTCTTCAGGCTGGTTTGATTATTTGGGGTCTTTTGTGTTTTCATATAAATTGTGAAATTTTTTGTTCTAGTTCTGTGGAAAAATGCCATTGGTAATTTGATAGGGATCACATTAAATCTGTAAGATTGCATTTGGTAGTATAGATATTTTCACAATATTGATTCTTCCCACCTAAGAACAAAGAATATCTCTCCATCTTTTATGCTGCCTTTGACTTCTTTCATCAGTGTCTTATAATTTTCTCTATACAGTTCTCTTATCTCCTTAGGTAGGTGTATTTCTATATATATTATTCTTTTTATTGCAATGGTGGATGGGATTGATTTCTTAATTTTTCTTTCTGATTTTTTTCATTGTTAGTACATAGGAATGCAAATGATTTATGTGTATTGACCTTGTATCCAACGACTTTTCTAAATTCACTGATAAGCTCTTGTAATTTTCTGATAGTTTCTTTTTGGTTTACTATGTATAGTATCATATCATCTGCAAATAGTGAGAGTTTTATTTCTTCTTTTCTAATCTGTATTACTTTTATTTCTTTTTCTTCTCTAAGTGCTGTAGTTAGGACTTTCAAAACTATGTTGAATAAAGTGGTGAGAGTGGATGCCCTTGTCTTGTTCCTGATCTTAGGGGAATGCTTTCAATTTTTCATCACTGAGAATAATGTTTGCTGTGGGCATATCAAATATTGCCTTTATTATGTCGAGCTGGGTTCCTTCTATACTCATTTTTGAAGCTTTTTTTTCATAAATGGGCGCTAAAATTTGTCAAAGGTGTTTTCTACATCTATTGAGATGATCATATCATTTTTATATTTCAATTTGTTAATATAATGTGTCACTTTGATTGATTTGCATATATTGAAGAATCCTTTCATCCTTGGAATAAACCTGACTTGATCATGGTGCCTGAGGTTTCTAATGTGTGGTTGAATTCTGTTTGCTAGAATTTTGTTGAAGATTTTTGCCTCTATGCTCATCAGTGTTATTGGCCTGCAATTTTTTTTGTGTTGTCTTTGCCTGGCTTTGGTATCAGGGTGATTCTGGCCTCACAGGATGAGTTTGGAAGTGTTCCTTCCTCTGAATATTTTTGGGAAGAGTTCTAGAAAAATAAGCATTAGCTCTTCTCTGAATGTTTGATAGAATTCCCTTGTGAAGTCATCTGGCCCTGGGCTTTTGTTTTTGAGGAGATTTTTGATCCCAGTTTTGATTTCAGTGTTCGCAATTGACTTGTTCATAATTTCTATTTCTTCCTGGTTCAGTCTTTGTAGGTTGAACTTTTCTAAGAATCTGTCCATTTCCTCTAGGTTGTCCATTTTATTAGCATATAGTTGCTCATAATATTCTCTTAGGATCCTTTGCATTTCTGTGTTGTCTGTTTTATGTAACCTCCCCTTTCTCATTTCTAATTTTGCTGATTTGATTTTTCTCCCTTTTTTCTTGATGAGTCTGTCTAGTGGTCTGTAAATTTTGTTTATCTTCTCAAAGAACCAGTTTTTAGTTTTATTAATCTTGCTATTGCTTCCTTCATCTCTTTTCCAATTGTTTCTGCTCTGATCTTTATGATGTCTTTCCTTCTGTTGACTTTAGGGTATTTTGTTCATCTTTTTCCAGCTGCTTTAGATGTAGAATTAAGTTGTCTATTCGATGCTTTACTTATTTCTTGAAGTAGGATTATATTGCTATAAACTTCACTCTTAGAATCATTTTTGCTGAATTCCATAGGTTTTGGGTGATCATGTTTTCATTGCCTTTTGTTTTTGGATTTTTTTTTTTTTTCATTTCCCTTCTTATTTCTTCAGTAACCTCTTCATTATTTAGTAGTGCATTGTTTAATCTTCATGAGTTTGTGTTTTTTTTTGCTTTTTTTTTTTTTTTTCCGACTCTTTGTTACCCCATGCACTATAACCTGCAGGCTTCTCCATCCATGAGATTTTCCAGGCAAGAGTACTGGAGTGGGTTGCCATTTCCTTCTCAAATGAAAGTGAAGTCACTCAGTCGTGTCTGACTCTTTGCGATCCCATGAACTGTAGTCTACCAGTCTTCTATGTCCATGAGATTTTTTCCTGTAGTTGATATCTATTCTCATAGCATTGTGATCAGATAAGATACTTGATATGATTTCAATTTTCTTAAATTTACTGAGCTTGGGCTTGACTTGCGGCCCAAGATGTGGTCTATCCTGGAGAATGCTCCATGTGCACTTGAGAAGAACTTTTATCTTCCATATTAAGATGGAAAGTCCTGAAGATATCAATTAGGTCCATTTGGTCTAATATTTCATTTAATGTTTGTGTTTCCTTATTGATTCTCTGTTTTGATAATCTGTCCTTTGGTTAAGTGGGGTGTTAAAGTCCCTACTATTACTGTGTTACTGTCAATTTCCCTTCTTATGCTTGTTAATGTTTGGCTTATGTATTGAGGTGCTCCTATGTTGGGTGCATAAATATTTACAATTTGTATGTCTTCTTCTTGCATTTGCCCCTTGATCTTTATGTAGTGTCCCTCTTTGTCTCTTATAATAGTCTCTATTTTAAAGTTGACTTTGTCTGAAATAAGAATTGCCACTCTGGATTTTTGCTTGTTTGTTTTTATTTGTATGGAGTATCTTTTTCCATCCTTTTACTTTCAGTCTGTATGTTTCTCTAGGTCTGCAGTGCATCTCTTGTTGGCAGCATGTATATCAGTCTTATTTTTGTATTCATTCAATCAGTCTGTTTCTTTCCATTGGTGCATTTAATCCTTTTACATTTACAATAATTTTGTGTGTGTGTGTGAGTGTGTGTTCCTATTGGCATTTCTAAATTTTTTTTGGTTTCTTTTCATAGGTCTTTCCTTTCTCTTGTGTTTACTGACTATGTAGTCCCTTTAGTATTTGTTGTAAGGCTGGTTTGGTGGAGATAAACTCTGTTAACTTTTCATATCTGTGAAGATTTTGATTTTTCCATCAATTTTGAATGAGATCTTTAATGTGTAAAGTAATCATGGGTGTAGATTTTTTTTTTCTTTCAATACTTTAAATACTTTGTGCCATTCCCTTCTGACTTGCAGATTCACTATTAACTGTATGCATTTTCCCTTGTATGTTACTTGTAGCTTTTCTCTTGCTGCCTTTAATATTATTTTCTTGTGTCTAATCTCTGTTTGCTTTATTAATATGTGTCTCAATGTGTTTCTCTTTGAGTTTATCCTGTAAGGCACTCTCTGTGCTCCTTGGCATTGACTATTTCCTTTCCCATGTTGAAGAAGTTTTCAACTATAATTTCATCATAAATTTTCTCAGTGCTGTTCTTTTCTTCTTCCTCTGGGATCTCTATAACTCAAATGTTTGTGTGTTTAATATTGTCCCAAACATCTCTGAGGCTATCCTCAACGCTTTTCATTCTTTTTCTTTATTCTGCTCTTCTCTAGTTATTTCCACCATTCTATCTTCCAGTTCACTTATCCATTACTCTGCCTCAGCTATTCTGCTATTGATTCCCTCTAGAGTATTAATTTTAGTAATTGTGTTATTCATCTCTATTTGCTTCTTCTTTATTTTTGCTATGTCCTTGATGATTGTATTAACTGTGTTATTTGTTTCTTTCATCTTCTCCATTCTATTTTCAAGTCTTTGGAGCATCTTTACCAGCATTATTCTGAATTCTTTTTCAGGTAATTGGCTTATTTCCTCTTTATTTATTTGGTTTTGTGAGTTTCTGTCTTTTTCTTTCTTTTCCACTGTATTTCTCTGTCTTTTCATTTTTTTGTTTTTTTTTTCCTAACTTGCTCCAGTTGAGGTCTCCTTTCCCCAGGCTTTATGATTGTATTCTTTTTTCTTTTTGGTTTTTGTCTTTGGAGGGAAAGGTTTTTTTGAGTGGTTTGTGTTGACTTCTTGTTACAAATGACTTGTGCCTGTGTTCTAGTGGGAGAAGATCGAGTAGGTAATTACAGAAACAATGGGACATGTACACATACTTCAACACAGAGTTATAACCAAAGCGTTTAAAAGAAAAGAATATAGGAGATTGACTTGGTGAACAAGGGAAACCAAAAGTGATATCAACCAATTAAAGCAGAGCTAATTAACACTCAATCTGGAAAACTGAGCCTGAGAAGGTTGCCAATTGAGGAATACAGCAAAGAGAGCACAACAATTCAACTTACATGGTGAAAAAAGAGAAGGTAAGGAAAGAAAGGAGAAGAAAAATAGAAAGAAAAACAGGAGAGGAGCAATAAAAGAGAAAAGGAGGGGAGAAAGAGAGGTTAAAAAAGAGAGAAAAGAAAAAAATAGAAAAGCAAAGATAAATAGACACATGTGAAAGATATTTTTATATATTCAGGAATAGCTACAGGTGGTAAAGAACTAGAAGAAAAGCAGTCAAATATATAAAAAACAAAATCAGAAAAATCACAAATGTGGAAAAAAATCTTATTTTTTAAACAAGAAAATCAAAGAGCAAAACACAGCAAAAGGCTAATGTGAAGGTAGAAATATGTAGGAGAAATAAACAGTGTGGTTTTTAAGAAAAAAGAAAATGAGAAAAAGTTCTCAAAATCATATTTTTTCTTGGTTGTGGAATCTGCCCCTGTGGATGGGTTTCGACTAGTGTCCTGTGGGGTGTCTATGGATTTTGTATGTCTTTGAGCAGTCTTTTTAGCTTTGGCAATGTTAGGCATGTCCATTTCTGCAGCCACATGGAAGTGGCCCTCTCAGCATATCCTTACTGCCACCAGCCCCCTGCTTGTCCCTGTAATCTTTGCTGGTGCTTCTGTTCCCTGACCCTGCCCTGTACTGCAGGCTGAAGTTTGCTAAGTAAGGAATTGTGTAGATCTTTTCTCGGCTATCAGCCGTGCCCTCAGCATCACAGAGACTTCTGTGGGCTTCCCTTAGCTCCCTGAGCTTACCCTCTGTGTTGCAGGGCTTGTGTGTACTTGTTTCAGGTCACTAAGTATTCCTTCTATGTCCTGGAACTTGTGTGCATTTGGTTTGGCTCACTGGGCTCACCCTCTATGTTGCAAGGTTTGTGTGTTCTTCTTTCATCTCCCTGGACCTTCTCTCTGCACCACAAGGGTTATGTGTGCTGCAGAGATTTGTATGCCATGCCTCACTTGACACCCTGGCCCACCCTCTGCACCACGGGACTTCTGTGGGCTTCAGTTGGTTCCCTGAGCCTGCCATTTGGTCAGGGCCATCGTCTGTGAGCTGTTTATAGATTGAGGGGTGCAGCTTTCTCTGTTTTTTGCCCTCTAAGTCCCAGCTGTGCCTGGCTTTCCCAGATTCTGCAACTCCTCTTTGGGGCTCCCTGTGAGGGAGTTGCTCAGTGCACAGGAACTCTTCCTGTTTCACAACTCCCTCCTTCCCTTGGGGCACAACACCCATCCAAAAGTTCTCCATCTTTTCCCTTTTAATGTTTCCATCGTCTCTCCTACCTTATTCCAGGGAGCTTAGCCTAAGTCCCCTGGAGGCCTGCAGTCTTCTGCTATCACCTAGAAGTTGATTTGTAGGAATTGTTCTGAATCTTGATGAGTTTTTGGAGGTGGATTTTGGAGGTGGCTGGCCATCTCTCCATCTTACTCCTCTGCCATCTTTTTCTGTGCTCTATTTAGGTTTTATTTATTTATTTATTTCCCCCTGTACCTGATTTGTATTCTCATAGCACTGTGCTTTTAAAAGATGCTTCATCCGATTTCAATTTATTTACATTTTCTGTGCCTTGATTTGTGACCCAAGATGTGGTCTATATTCGAGACGATTCCATGTGCACTTTAGAGGAAAGTTTATTTGGATACTTAAGATTGACTTGTCCTATAACTATCTGTTAAATCTATTTGATCTATTATGTTATTTAAAACTTGTTTTTCATTACTTATTTTTGATTTGGATGATCTGTCTGTTGGTGTAACTAGAGTGTTAAAGTCCCACACTATCATTGTCTTACTGCCAATTTCTCCTTTTATTGTTAGTGTTTGTCTTACGTATTTAGATGTTCCTATACGAAGTGCATAAATATGTATAATCACTATCTCAGCTTCTTGAATTGATCCTGTGATCAATGTCCTGTCTTTATCTCTTGTAATAGTTTTTATTTTAATGTCTATTTTATGAGTATTGCTATTTCAGCTTTTTTTTAAATTTCATTTTGCATGGAATATTTTTTCCATACTCTCACTTTCAGTTTGTATGTGTCCCAAATCTGAAATTGGTTTCTTCTAGGCAGTATATACACAGGTCTTGTTTTTGTATTCATTAAGTCAGTCTGTGTCTTTTGGTTTGGGTATTTAATTAAGTTACATTGCTTTAAACTTTTTATTTCACATGAGAGTATAGCCAAATAACAATGTTGGGATAGTTTCAGGTGGACAGCAAAGGACTTCAGCCATGCACATACATGTATCCATTCTCCTCTAGATTATCTTCCCATCCAGGCTGCCATGTAATATTGAGAAGAGTTCCCTGTGCTATACAATAAACGCCTGTTGGCTATACATTTTAACACAACAGTGTGTACATGTCGGTCCCAGACTTCCTAACTATCCATTTCCCACATCCTTCCCACCTGACAACCACAAATTTGTTCTCTAAGTCTGTGAGTCATTTATGTTTTTTAGTTAAATTCTTATGTATCTTTTTTTTTTTTTTTTAGATTTTGCATACAAGGGATGTCATATGGCAATTCTCCTTCTGTCTGACTTACAGTAAAACAATCTACAGGTCTACTCATGTTACTTCAAATGGCATTATTTCATTTTTAATGGCTGAGTATTAGTCCATTGTATATTTGCACCACATATTCTTTATCCATTCCTCTGTCAATGGACATTAAGGTTACTTACATGTCTTGACCAATTTCAGTGTTGCATTGAATGTTGGGCTGTTTGTATCCTTTTCAATCATATTTCTCTCCAACTATATGCCCAAGAGTGATATTGCAGGGTAATAAGATAGCACTATTTTTAGTTCTTCTAAGGAATATCTATACTGTTCTCCATAGTGGCTGTACCAATTTACTTTCATGCCAACGGTGTAAAAGGGTAATCCATTTACATTTAAGGTAATTATTGATATATATATATATATATATTCCTGTTACCATTTTCTTAATTATTTCAGGTTTGTTTTTGTGTCTTTTTCTTCTCTTGCATTTCTTGCTTAGAGAAGTTCCTTTAGCATTTGTTGTAAGTCTGGTTTATTGGTGCTGAATTTTCATAGTGTTGGCTTGTCTGTAAAGCTTCTGATTTATTCATTGAATCTGAATAAGACCCTTGTTACACAGTGTAATCTTGGTTGTAGGCTTTTGCTTTGTGTTTTTTGTTTTTATTTTTTACTTTTCATCACTTTAAATATATCTCAACTCTTCCTTCTGGCCTGAAGGGTTTCCTCTGAAAAATCAGCTGATAATTTTATGGGGATTCTCTTGCATGTTAGGGCTTTCCAAATGGCACTAGTGGTAAAGAACCCACCTGCCAATCCAGGAGACATGAGAAACATGGGTTCACTTCCTGGGTCAAGAAGATTCACTGGAGGAGGGCATAGTAACCCACTCCAGTATATTGCATAGAGAATCCTATGGACCAAGGAGTCTGGTGGGCTACAGTCCATGGGTTGACAAAGAGTCAGACACAACTGAAGCAACTTAGGGAATGTGTGCACAAA
Organism: Capricornis sumatraensis; assembly: GCF_032405125.1. Classification (NCBI taxonomy): domain Eukaryota; kingdom Metazoa; phylum Chordata; class Mammalia; order Artiodactyla; family Bovidae; genus Capricornis; species Capricornis sumatraensis. The sequence goes on from NC_091080.1 coordinate 53,558,839, forward strand.
CATGCGCACACCCCTTGTATGTTACTTTTTGCTTTTCCTTCGTTGCTTTTAATATTTTTTCTTTGAGTTTAATACTTGGTACTATTATTAATATGTGTTTTGTTGTTGCTCTTCTAGGGCTTATTCTATATGGTCTCTGCTTTCTGACTTGGCTAGTTATTTTATTTCCTCTCCCCATGTTATGGAAGTTTTTGACTATGATCTTTTCAAATTTTCTTAAACCCTTTCTATTTCTCTTACTCTTCTGGGACCAGTATAATTTAAATGTTGATGCATTTAATATTGTACCAGAAGTCTTTGAGACTGTCCTCTATTCTTTACATCTTTCTTGTTTGTTCTGCTCTTCAGCAATTATTTCCACCATCCTATCTTTTAGCTCACTTATCTGTTCATCTGCCTCAGTTATCATGCAATTTATTTCTTCTAGAGTATTTTTAATTTCAGTTATTGTGTTGTTCATCTGTTTGTTTATTCTTTAGTTCTTTTATGTGGTAGAGGTGGTAGTCACTCAGTCACGTCCAACTCTTTTTTACCTCATGGACTGTAGCCCACAAGTCTCTGTCCTTGGGATTCTCCAGGCAAGAATACTGGAGTGGGTTGCCATTTCCTTCTCCATAGGATCTAACCAACCCAGGGATCAAACCTATGTTTCTTGTGTCTCCTGCATTGCACGAAGATTGCTTACCCACTGAGACATGAGAGAAGCCATGTGGCACTAGTGGTAAAGAACTTGCTGGCCAATGCACAGACATAATGAGATGCAGGTTAAATCTCTGGGCCTGGAAGATCCCCTGGAGGAGGGCATAGTAATCCACTTCAGTAGTCTTGCCTCGAGAATCCTATGGACAGAGGAGCCTCAGGTCCACAGAGTCGCAAAAAGGCAGACATGACTAGAGCAACTTAATTCTTCCAGGTGTTCATTAAGTGTTTCTTGCATTTTTTTTTTTTTTCCATTTTATCTCTGCTATTCAGGATCATCTTTACTATCTTTACTATAAATTATTTTCCAATTGAGTTACCTATTTCTTATTCATTGTTTTGGTTTTGGAGGTTTTACCTTGCTTCTCTATCTGTTACTTTTTTTTTTTTTTTTCTCGTTTCATTTATTTCTTTTTTGTTTGGATAGGTGGAATGGTGTTCTTGTATTCCAGGTTTTTTGGCCTGAGGTTTCCAGCCCTGGTGTTTGAACGTAGTTGGTTAGAGCTGTCTCAGTGTTGAGATGTGGATCTCTGGGAGACCTCACTCCAATTAATATTCCCTGGGATCTGAGGTTAGTCCAGTGTTTCAAACTAAGTGCCCTCACCACAGGAGTTCAGCCCAGTCCCTGGCCCTTGAACTGAGATCCCACATGCCACACAGCATGACACAAAGAAAAATAGAGAATGAGAGAAAAGGAGAAGAATAACAAAGAATAAAAAATAAAATAAATCTGGAAACTAACAGGTGTATTAGAAAAATAAGAAGATATATGAAAACACCATCAAAAGTAAAACAGAATCCCAATAGCAAAGAACAAAAGTAAAGGAAAAACAAACAAAAAACCCAAAAAAACAAACCCCCTCCAAAATAATGTCAGGAGAAGTGTTGCCTGTGAGCAGCAGGGCTTAGGTGGGGGTGTGGTCTAGGCTCAGGATCCATGATGCCAGAAAAGTGTCTGGGCAAAGGTCGTTCTGTGTGTGCAGGGGCAAATCCGAGCCTCAGCCTGACTCAGAGGGGCTCTGGAGTACCTCTGACTTTGGATGATGAGGAATCAAGCACAGGCTTCAGCTGAGGAAAGTCAGATGGCAAACCCAACACCCCAAAGTTTAAAGGTCTCTCCCAGTCCATCAGATTCCTCCTCTTCCCTGCTGCAATGGCACCAGGCTCCACACAGGCAAAGGGAGATCAGAGGGCATAGTTCCAGGCCTGGCACTCCAGCAGGCTCCCTTAGCCAAGTGAGTAGAGGAAACACCAGTGATGTTATTCCCAATCCTTCAAGCCTCAAGGGTCCCTCCTTCCCCACTGAGTCACCCTGAGGTAAATCTGCCACTCCAGGCATGTGAACACCCTCCTCTTCCCCAGCTGCCACTCAGATGTGCCAGCCCAAACCCATCTCCATTTCTCCCAGTACTCTCTCCTCTGATATCCTACTGGTCACTCGGTGATCCTCCCATCAGCCTCACTGTTGTGGTCCCTTCACCAGCATCTGGCAAATAGCCTAATTCTGGGGAGATGTGAACTCTGCGTCTTCTCTTCTGCCATCTTGGCTCCCAACACAAACACTTTAATAGTGCCCCTCAGTTTAATACAAAAGATGTTGATGCTGTGGGTTTTATTTTCTTCATTATTTATATGAAAGTGAAAGTTGTGCAGTCATGTCCAACTCTGCGACCCCATGGACTATACAGTCCACGAAATTATCCAAGCTAGAATACTGGAGTGGATAGCCGTTCCCTTCTCCAGTGGATCATCCCAGCCCAGGGATCGAACTCAGGTCTTCCACATTGCAGACAGATTCCTTAGTAACTGAGACACCAGGAAAGCCCAAGAATACTGGTGTGGGTAGCCTATCCCTTCTCCACTGCATCTTCCAGACTCAGGAATCAAACCAGAGTCTCTTGCACTGCAGGTGGATTCTTAATCAGCTGAACTAGTATACTAATTCTAAATATAATTTATTTTGAAAATACAAGTTTCTCAGCAGGCAATGGAAGTGGTTTGCCTTTCTAAGTGTTAAAATGATGACTGTAGGCCTAAAAAAGTATTACTTGTGCTAAAGTCCATGATACCAAACATAGATTTAATACTTAACCTAATTGGCATTTTGACTTTCAGAAATGTAATTTTAATCAAGCAGTTCAGAATTTCCTGATCATCACCAATGAAGTAATCTCTCAGGTAAGAGGTTCATCATTCCCAAAGGAAAGAAGAGGCAATCTGCTTAATAAAACCTATGATATTTCCTCCCCCTACCAAAGATGGCATTTTGGCCTAAACATAATTATTTCCTTTCTTTTGCCAATAGCTCCCTTGCCTTACATCCTTCCTATAAAGTGCTTCCATTTTGTATAACCCTTTCTGAGCTTTCCTTTAGTTCCTAAACGGGGTTCCACCCAGTTCACGAATCACTGAATGAAGTTAATTAGATCTTCAAAATTTATTTGGCTTACTTTTGTTTCAAGCAAGCTGATAGTTCCCAAGCAAACTTGCACTTATCATCTTAGGAGAATGAAGGTGAATAAGAATTGTAAGCCAAATTTGGTTCCTTGAGACCAGGGATTACTTCTGTCCTATCCAGTCTCAGTAAGACTAAAACAGATTATAAATGGTTATAAAAGACTAAACAGATTATAATGGGCATAGAATGAACATACAATTTCTCTTGCATATATCTTCCTTTTTAAAAATTGTAAGGTTTTGTAATTGGAATTCTCTGCTTATCATATACACATTTCACCTAGTTAACTTTTGCTGCTTGGGCTTGAAGGGAATCCAACGTATAGCACAATCCTTATCATTTGGTTTTTGAACCACTGAAAAATTAGACAAAATGAAAGTAGATGAGAAAAAAAAATTACTTTTATTCCTAATGAAGTTTATCCTGGAGTACATGGATTTCATATGAGAACTAGACAGGATTACTGACTCCTTAGTTGGTACCTTCATTGAGAAAACTGAGATGGAAATAGAGTTTACAGAGAAATAATGGCTGAAATTGGTGTTCAAATTTAACAAGTCACATTAGTTTGTTTTTGTTTTTGTTTTTGTTTTTTTTTAAGCAACTGCTGGGTAAAGTTAGGATGAACTATGTGACAAATGTTCAGTTCCTCTTACTTAAGAAGTAAATATTGTTTATTTTGAAAAAAAAAAGTGTCTAATGAGTTGTGTCTGCTTGACTACAGAAAAGGATGAGCTTTCTATCTTTGCCACCTCATAGCATGTTATGTGTGATATGTATTACATTCTGGCTTTATGCTTATTAAATAATAAAGTTTTTTTCTAGTATTTTTGTTGCAAGGTTTTCTGGATTGGAAAAGTTTTTTGTTTATTTATTTTCCCACCACTATCACCAATCTATTGCAATACTACTGGTTCACTATCATTTAGAGGAATAATGAACAGTGAAAAAGACCAAGAGTGTTAGAAAAAAAAAAAAAATCATATAGCAGTGTAATAGGAAACAAGTATTCTTTTACCATCAAAGTCTTAAGGATTTAGAGATATCACATTCATAAAATAAAGTGAGATGATCATCACCTGTGTGAATGAAAAATTGTCACTCAACATCTTCTTTGACAAGGATGAAGTCCCTTGCCACTGCAGTCACTGAACTTAAAAATCACCCTGAAATATATTTAGGGCAGAGATCATGAATGAGGCATCTGTGCTTTGGGAAAACCTGACAAAACAGGTCTTTACATAGTTAGATATTTTCAGAAGATTTTCTGAGCCTTTTTTTTTTTTAATCTTCTCATATCTAAAAGCAATAAAATCATTAACAAAGCTTATCATTTTAAGTTAAAGAAAAAAGAAGATACTGGAGTTGGAGGAGCCACTAATGGGAGCAGTAAAGTCACAATAATTAGGGTAAGGTGGCTAATCAGATTTGCTTTTTCCATTGTTAAAGTCTCTAGATACTTAGTCATCATCCTCTTCCTGTACAGAGAGTGAGATGCCCTTACAAATGAAATTTCTCATGTAAATACAAATGTCTCTAACAGTATGTCTACCTAGTTTTCAGAGATTTTCCTGTGTCTGCTGTTTCTTAAAAAATAGCCAGTTCAAGATAATCCTTATGTCCAAATACCCCAAAAAAGGTGTTTTGGGGATAGCGAATTGTTTCCCTTCTTGCCAAAAAGATGAAATTTGATTCTTATTTCTGTTATTACTTCTATTGCTACTTTCATGTCTTTTAAAATACTAAAACCACTATGCATAGTTTTTTAAAGTGACATGGATATGTTAAGAGTTCCCAAAAGCCTCAAAATCTTAAAAATTTTATAGTAACATTTCAATCTAGAAATATGACTAGATATTTCAACATTATGTTTTAGCCTCTATTTAAATGTTAACTTTTAAAGTTATTGTTTTATTATAGATTTTAGCAGATTACTTAAATATTTTATTTTCTAAATATATTTTTTTTTTGTTTTCTTCAAGCAATACATAAAATAATAATTTAACCTCCTTAGACATTCTCAGCTGATTTCAATAATGCTTCTAGTCTTATTTGGTCTATGTTGCAGTATCTACCCAGGAGAAACTTACAAATATTATTTTTTATTACATTCAAACTGTAAATTTGTGTTATATTGGGTTTTAATGTGTGGCATTAAAAATTCCAGTACTACTATGTATGGACGCTTGGATGTGATTGCATATTTTATAAATAATTTTGAATTATAGTTAACCCTTGAACAACATGGATTCTAACTGCATGGGTTAACTTATATATGGATATTTTTTCAATAAATACAGTACTACACAGTCTGAAGTTAATGGGACCTACAAATGCGAATCATGACTATGGGTCTTGAGCGTCTACAAACTATGATACACAGGGCAGGTCCTTGGGCAATGCCCCATGGATATGGTGGGACAATTGTATATTATATATTCCTAGTATTATTAATAGTAATCATTAACATTGAAAATATTTGCAGATTACACAGAGACTTCCTGGTGGTCCAGTGGTTAAGACTCTGCACTTCCACTGCAGGGTTTGCAATTTTAATCCCTCATCTGCAGAAATAAGATGCCACATGATATGTGGTGGGACCAGGAAAATTAAAGAAGAAAAGAAAACTACTAAATTTGAAGATTAAATAGAGCTACTTATAGAAATAAGTTATGCTTCAGAGACATCAATATTATAAAAAGCCTGAAGAGTATATTAGAAAAACTAGCAATGTTGATAGTATATTATATTAACATGCTTCTTTTCTTTAGGTATACCTTATTAGTTAAACACCCAAATAGTAAGTCCTGTCTTTATCAGAAATTTCACCCCAAAGTGGGGTCCTTAACATAGCTGAATTACCAGTTGACAAAGTTAAGTTTTAAGAATCCTGGATTGGAGTCATAGCAGGGTAGATGAGTACATCCTGAAACTCATTTAGCATGTAACTTTGGTGGACAATATATTTTTTTAGTAAATAACACAATAATATCCATTCTTCTTATCTCATATAAGCTTTGAGTTTATTCTCCAAACTGCTCTTCTATGTCTTGACTGGTAAATTTGGTGTGCACACTCATAGTATGAAATGCAAGCAGCAGCAAGCTAATATGTTTCACATATTGAAAATATTTGGTTGGATACAGCAAATTTGTTTGGTGGAATATATCTCTTTGGGGAAAAAAAAATCATCTGTAAAAACATTGATAAATGTATTAACCAAATTTTAAATATGACTGCCACAAACTTTTAATGGTTGAAAAATAGATATACACCATTTTACTTTCCCCTCTATTATTTAACATTTCAAGTATAAGCTGTCTATTCCAGTTAGCTGATATTATCCACATGTTCTACGTATTGAAGAGAAAGTGAAAGTGAAGTCGCTCAGTCGTATCCAACTCTTTGCGACCCTGTGGACTGTAGCCCACCAGGCTCCTGATCCATGGGATTCTCCAGGCAAGAATACTGGAGTGGGTTGCCATTTCCTTCTCCAGGGGATCTTCCCAACCTAGGGATCAAACCCGGGTCTCCGCATTGCAGGCAGACGCTTTAACCTCTGAACTACCAGGGAAACTGCACAATTTGAAATGGCTAAAATATGAATTTCATGCTATATATCTTTTAACTACAATTAAAAAATCACTGATACTTCCTTAACATCTTGTATTTATAATTATGTTATTTTTTGAATGTCCGATAACATTTGATCACATATACATATTGGAAAACATTGGATTTCCTAATATTTCCTTTACACAAACTATCAATATTTTCTTGGTTTCTACGTTTCTAGTATTTTTCCACTACCCAACAATAAAACTCAATTACATGTTTTACACTGACTCAAAATGAGGGACTTCCTATTGATAGTTCTTGCACGATTATCAGCACTTTCATTATGGGATATGAATTTTCTAAGCATTATTGCTAAATGTCTCAAGTGAGTGATCACACATACACAAAAAAAAAATCAATAAAGATTGCACTTTGTGTCAGCATAGTATTTAGGAAGAAATAAGCTTATTTTGATGAAAACATATACTCCTTGATTTATGAAATGTCAAGGAACAAAACTTGCCTATTTTTGCAGAATAACTTGTCAAGTTTTTACTCTGGTCTGAATTAAAATTTATTGAAGAAAGGTACACTGATAAAAGCAAATTTTCTATTATTTATTAATTATATTTAACATTTACTTGGATCTATTGAAGACATTGTATAACATTTCCACTATATGCTTTAAACAATTACAAACATTTGGCATAAAATAATGTGCTTATCAATGTAGCAAGTTTGAAAAGTAGGAAATGAGGGTCTGAAGTCTGCCCTCCTTCTGACAATGGCCATTAACACTGCAAATGAATGTACCATAGATTTCTCAAAATTCTAAGATGTTTTATGAACAAAATTCTAAAGGACTTCAACATGCAATGGAGATATATATATATATATATATATATATATATAAAATTCAGAATAACTGGTTTCCATGCTTACACTGAACTCATCATAAGGCAAAAGCCTTTGATTTTATTGATTCTCAGTGTGATCAAAAAGCAAAGCAATATGGGAAGCTTAATGAAAACAATCCTTTGTGTTTGCCAACTTCAAATTGCTAATTCAGTTGCAATAAAATTCAACTATCCTCCTGGATGATATATGCAGCTTTGATTTGTTTTTTGAGTGCAAGAGGCAAGCATGAATCTGTTTCTTTAATTGTCTTCATAGTTTAGGAAAATTAGAAAAAAAGCATGTTTGTTTAATAAAGCATCATTCCGCCTCCTGGTATGACCACATCTGATTAAAAATTAGGGCAGAATCAATCAGACTCTGTCAGATGAAATATCATGTCTTCTACTCTTGGCAACCTCTGGAATATCATCACAGATTATAAAACATTGAATAAGCTTTAGTCATGAAATTATCCATGTCACAAATCTTTCTCTCTCCTTTTAACTGACCAAGAAAAATGAGCCTTTGGTAACTCTAGTTATTGAATGCCTCAATACAAAACAAATTACCAATAACCATTCCTGAACTAGCATAGGACCAGATAGTGTTCCCACAGCAGTTTGATGTTCTTGTTTCCCATAATTCTGTTTCATCTTCTACCTCTTTTGATCTCAGTAGGTAAATCTACCAAAATCTTTTTTCTTGAAGAATTTTCATCTCCAGAAGTTCTCATTCCTGCCCTCTGATATAAAAATAACCACTCCAGCAAATAAAATCTCTCCAAAAATATAAGTCAAGGTTGCTTGATGACTACTACACAGGCACCGGCTCTCCCAATATTCAAGGAAGCCATCTGTTGAAAAAAATAAAATATGATTTAAGAAATATTTTATTGTAATGGAAAATATACAGATTATAATGTACTTAAATCATTCATTCATATCCATGAAAATCATTAATAAATATGATTATCATTTCCCAATGTATCTGCAAGTAATACAATAAACATGGAAACAATGAAAATGGCATGTATATAAAATAATATGAATATTGAAGTATTTAAAATCTATACTTATTTGTGGAATTTTTGATAAAAGTAATAAATTATTTAATGATATTTAGTGAAGTGAAGCTTCTATAGGAAAGTTTTCAGCAAAGATTTTTTCTGGAGCTTGCCTGGACACATTTTTGATGAAATTTCAAATTGATAGCTTGAAGTATGTTTTAGATGAAATAGCTGCTTCACTATTGAAGTCACTGGAAAGCCATTTCCAAAGATATTATACTGAATAAAATGTGCTATTAATTCATTCTAAAGAGAGATATTTAATGATGTGATTTCAATATGCTGTCATCATTAGAACATAATTACAATTGCTACAGGGCTTATTTTAAAATCCATATTATGAGTGTTATTGATGAGATTGAGATTTTTAAAAAATAATCCTGAATATGTAATTGGCTAGAAATATATTGAAAGCAATGATTTTAAAGAATTTGTAATGAAAATTTATTTCATGGAGGTAAGCTAAGAATTTAATAATTTGAAGTTTTTAGATCAATGATTTTTAGATACAGTTTTCTAAGACTAATTCATTTACATAAAACTATCAGGTAGACTAGAAATTACAGGATATTATTTCAAACTGAAGATAAAATGAATCAAGTGTAGCAAATGAAGTAGCTGAGAGCAAAATAACTTCAGATCACACACACTATCTTATTGATTGAGAAAGGACACTATCTCACCCTCTACATATGAAAATTACCACCATTATCTAATTATACATTATTTCTTTTAATTGTGCTTATTGTCACCTGCTATCTTTCTATAGATTAAAACAAGTAGAAAATTTTCTCATATCATTTTTATACTTTTCATTTAATACAATATCTTCTTTTAAAAGGTTAATGTTATGTCTCTTGTCTTTTTCACATATATTTGCTCAAAGTGAAAGGCAAAAAGGAGCATGTGATATATTGATAGCATATTGTGTATTAAGAATAATTTTTGTTGATCACCACAGTCACTTTTATAATCCCATCATATGTTGTCATCCCTATATTACAGTGAATGGAGTATGCAATGATATAAATCTGGTAACATTTAGGTCTACAATTTGCAATATTTCTGACTCCAAATTGCACACTTTCCATTGTCTCTCTTTTAGTTTCCAAACATTTTCAAGTGTTGTTTCATGTCAGAGCTATCTAAAGAGCTTTTACAAAATATAAGTACTCAAGGCCTGCCATTCAATTGGAATGACATGAGTTCTGAGTAGTATTTTTGAAGAGTTCCCAGATGCTCTCTATGTTCATCCAGCACTGAAAAGTACTATGCCTAGTTCCAGATGAAGTATACCTCTATCTACATTTGCATCTATGTCTCTATACATGCTTATATTTGCATATAAAAATGAATCGCTGCTTCCTCCATCCTCCCCTCCACTGCCCCAAGTTTACTCTTCTTTCTGTTATTTCTTTTATCCTTCTACTCAGTTGCTCAAGACAGGAACCTAGAGCATATCTACAGCCCTTAGTTTCATTTCCCTCAACCTGACAGCTGAATAACATCAAGTCTTATAATTATCTCTCTTACCAACTGAATTATACTATTCCTACTATCTTCAACTAGTTCAGATTACAATTTCACCTTGAGTGTGAAAGGGGAGTAGAATAACCCACTCCAGGATATGCCACTTTGGCACGTTGATTATTTCTAATTAAAGATGCTTGAGTGATACTTCATGCAGAAGGGGCACTGTGACCTTCCTTTGACCCCTTAAAGCAGGAGATAAATGTTTCATGTGAAATGGTACCCTCTCTCTACTAGGAGTGTAAAAAGCATCCTTACCACCAGACATAAGGAATTTAGGGCCAAGAAGGCTGTGTCAGGAAACCTTGTAATTTCTTCAGTAATTTACTACCTAATCCCAAAACACTTTGTCTTCTAAATTCTTTATGTATTTATTGTTTTTTTGTCTAAAACAGTATAAGAACTTCCTGCTTTTGGCCACTTTTTTGAGTCCATATGGGGTTTCTATATGCACAAAATTAAATTTTTGTTTTTCTGTTAATTTGTCTTATGTCAATTGTTAGATTAGAAAAAAAACACCTAGAAGGAAAGAAGGAAAAAATTCCCACCCATGCAGTGAATTAGTGAAGTATATCCTAATAAATTTCTGATCTTGCTTTCCCCTAATCATATTTCCCATCCTATGAAGTGCAATCATTTTAAAACAATTCTGATTATTTACTTTCCCTGCCTAAAGTCCTTCATTAACTATCCTTTTGGTTCATGGTAAAGTCAAGATTCTATAACATGGTTTCTTACCTTATGTCATAAAGACCCATTTTCTCTCTCCAAACTTATTCCTCATCACTTTATTTCTTGCTCAATGAAACATGCCATGTGTTCTCTTTCCCATGACTCTTTAAAAATTCTGTTTCTTAAACCAAACCACTCCCCATATTTTTATCTGTTTATTATTTATTTGCCATGCCACAGTCTATTTATATAATTTCCTGAAAGAAGATTTCTCTACCTAACACACTTAAGTTCTAGCATAGTTAAGTATTTCTCTTACCTCAGAATTTATCATTCTATTTTAAGCATTTGATATATTGTACATAAGTACATTTTAAATATTTGAGAGGTTTCCTTCTCTTCCCCTTGGTTCAGTTTTATCTTATTTAATACATATTTTGACAATCTGCCCTTTTCTCTCTCCAGCATTATACCATTCAGTAAACTATGATAATCTAAAAAGGTTGGCATAGTATCAGTTATTAAACAGCAGTCCAAGATGCAAATATCTTACCAGACTTCCCTGAAACTCATTCTAAATATCTTATAGATTGATTGTATGCAAATAAACTAAACCCATGTACAACAGAGTAAACTGAGATGCAAAAATAATTCACAATTTATTCACTTAAGGAAGTTTCACACATCTCTTACCCATGCTAGCAACTATGCCGGTCTTTGGATATATGACTCTAAATGACATATTGTATTTGTTTTTTATAGCTGCAGGTAGATGCAGCATGACAGCACTATGACCATGTACCAAAGAAACACATGAAAGGATGATTTTACTCAGGCTAGAGGAAACAAAGTCAAAATTTTCTTTCTATGCTTTAAAGCACAAATATTTTATTTCAAATCATATGCAAAAAAAATTAAGTGGCAAAATCAAGTTTATTTAAAACACAAATACACACACTCATGCTAGCATGTATGTGTGTCTTCTGTATGTAACAATGTAAGACATGTATCTGGCAAATGTTCCCTCATCTGCTTTCATTATTTTCAATTATAGCTAGCTTGGGAAGTTTTTCAAATATACATTTTTATATATTTTAATATAATTTTCTTATTTATTCTAATGCTTGGCCAGTTGATGGTGTCAATAACAAATGAAACAACCAATTGATTTTGTCCATCTGTGTAGTAAGTGAAGGGCAAGTAACAGGCAATACACAGCATATATGAGAACTGTCTCTAATAGCCTGGAATCCCGAAACTTTTCCAAACTGATTTTGTGTGGGTTTCCTGATGGCCCCTTGAAAGTCTTAAAAATACAAAGAATGAAAAGATATGGTTGTAAAATATTAATTTAGAAATTTTAAAATTAATGTCTATTATATTAAAATAAATTTGTTCTAAAACATTTTAAATACCACTTTGCTATTTGTAAAATAGTAAATGATCCAAAACAGTATAATAAAGCATAGATGAGGGAGAATGGCTGTTGGAAGTTTCTACCCATTAGTACTACATGCATTATTCTGACTTCAATTTTAGAGGAATGATAAGCATAATGGCTCATTATTATAAATATGTAATGAAAATATTATATCATTTATATGCTCATAAGCCTCCTTTATTTAATATTCATTTGTAAAAGTAGTTCATTTAAGATATGTAACATTGAATTTGTACTTCATTAGCAAACCAAAAATAATTCATGCATTGCTCACTTTATAAAACTAGAAACTTGGGAATGTAAGGAGTTAAAATATATCTTCTAAACTCTCAGTGCAATAATTATAGCTTATTATATGTTTTCTTTTCCCTGAATAAGGAACACTACTTTTTCAGAATTAAAGTTAAACACAGAAAATCACAGAACGTAGTTCTCCAAATTTACACTGGTCTTTCCTCCATTCTACCTGTTTTCTTCCTCCTTTGTCAAATGCATCTATCTTCACTGAAATCAAAGAAGTTCCCCTTAAGGAAGAGTAAGAGTCATAAGGCAGATACTTTAGCCTGACCATGATGAGTTTTATTTTGTACTTCCAACAAAGTCTATTTAATATTGTAGTTGAACACATATCAAGAAAGAAATTATATATCTTTAAAAGTAAGAATTTCTTTCAAAGATTTACTTCAATCAATGTTCAAGTTCTTCATATAAATTTTAGTCAATCTCTTGTGATCAAAAATAAAGCCTTCTATGCATTAAGGAATACAAAGAGACAAGGTTATTATTCTTCTTCAACTAAGTAAGACATTGGAATTTAAATGTACCCATTGGTGCAAAAACTGTTTGTTTGTTTGAACTGTTTCTTGATTTTAAGTTTTGATAAAGCAGAGAGATAAGAAATATTGAGAGATTTGGAAAGAAAAAAAAAAAGTTGAGAGAAACAGTATTAAAGCAAAAGTCTGAACACATACCCATTCCCTTCATTACAAGCAAGTCTATAGTAACTGTAAGCATAGGTATTTTCCACCTTACTTAAGGTGTCCTACCCTTATATTTTCCCAACCCAACACACATTCTCCAGATATTTGACTGGTTTGGAAGCTTCTCTGAACATGATCCTGAATCTCTAATAGCTTAACTGAAGGTTAACCTAGTTCAGTTCAGTTCAGTCGCTCACTCATGTCCGACTCTTTGTGACCCCATGAATTGTAGCACGCCAGGCCTTCCTGTCCATCACCAACTCCCGGAGTTCACTCAGATTCATGTCCATCAAGTCAGTGATGCCATCCATCCATCTCATTCTCTGTCATCCCCTTCTCCTCCTGTCCCCAATCCCTCCCAGCATCAGTCTTTTCTAATGAGTCAACTCTTCACATGAGGTGGCTAAAGTACTGGAGTTTCAGCTCTAGCATCATTCCTTCCAAAGAAATCCCAGGGCTGATCTCCGTCAGAATGGACTGGTTGGTTCTCCTTGCAGTCCAAGGGACTCTCAAGAGTCTTCTCCAACACCACAGTTCAAAAGCATCAATTCTTCAGTGCTCAGGCTTCTTCACAGTCCAACTCTCACATCCATACATGACCACAGGAAAAACAATAGCCTTGACTAGATGGACCTTTGTTGGCAAAGTAATGTCTCTGCTTTTGAATATGCTGCCTAAGTTGGTCATAACTTTCTTTCCCAGGAGTAATCATCTTTTAATTCCATGGCTGCAGTCACCATCTGCAGTGATTTTGGAACCCCCCAAAATAAATTCTGACACTGTTTCCACTGTTTCCCCATCTGTTTCCCATGAAGTGATAGGACCATATGCCATGATCTTACTTTTCTGAATGTTGAGCTTTAAGCCAACTTTTTCACTCTTCTCTTTCACTTTCATCAAGAGGCTCATTACTCTTCACTTTTTGCCACAAGGGTGGTGTCATCTGCATATCTGAGGTTATTGATATTTCTTGCAGCAATCTTGATTCCAGCTTGTGCTTCTTCGAGCCCAGCGTTTCTCACAATGTATTCTGCATATAAGTTAAATAAGCAGGGTGAAAATATACAGCTTTGACGAACTTCTTTTTCCTATTTGGAACCAGTCTGTTGTTCCATGTCCAGTTGTAACTGTTGCTTCCTGACCTGCACACAGATTTCTCAAGAGGCAGGTCAGGTGGTCTGGTATTCCTATCTCTTTCAGAATGTTCCATAGTTTCTTGTGTTCCACACAGTCAAAGGCTTTGGCATAGTCAGTAAAGTAGAAATAGATATTTTCCTGGCACTCTCTTGCTTTTTTGATTATCCAGCAGATATTGGCAATTTGATCTTTGGTTCCTATGCTTTTTCTGAAAGCAGCTTGAACATCTGGAAGTCCACGGTTCATGTATTGCTGAAGCCTGTCTTGGAGAATTTTGAGCATTACTTTACTAACATGTGAGATGAGTGCAATTGTGAGGTAGTTTGAGCATTCTTTGGCAATGCCTTTCTTTGGGTTTGGAATGAAAACTGACCTTTTCCAGTCCTGTGGCCACTGCTGAGTTTTCCAAACTTGCTGGCATATTGAGTGCAGCACTTTCACAGCATCATCTTCCAGGATTTGAAATAGCTCAACTAGAATTCCACCGCCTCCACTAGCTTTGTTCATAGTGATGCTTTCTAGGATCCACTTCACATTCCAGGAAATCTGGCTCTAGCTGAGTGATCATACCATCATGATTATCTTGGTCATGAAGATCTTTTTTGTAAAGTTCTTCTGTGTATGCTTGCCACCCCCTTTTAATATCTTCTGCTTCTGATAGAGCCATACCATTTATGTCCTTTGTCTAGCCCATATTTGCATGAAATTTTTCCTTGATATCTCTAATTTTCTTGACGATATCTCTAGTCTTTCCCATTCTGTTGTTTTCCTCTATTTCTTTGCATTGATTGCTGTGAGTTTCTTATCTCTTCTTGCTATTCTTTGGAACTCTGCATTCAGGTGCTTATATCTTTCCTTTTCTCCTTTGCTTTTCACTTCTCTTCTTTTCGCAGCTATTTGTAAGGCCTTCTGAGACAGCCATTTTGTCTGTTTTTATTTTTATTTTTTTCCATGGGGATGGTCTTGATCCCTGTCTCCTGTACAATGTCACAAACCTCCATCCATAGTTCATCAGGCACTCTATCTATCAGATCTAGGCCCTTAAATCTATTTCTCACTTCCACTGTATAATCCTAAGGGGTTTGATTTAGGTCATGCTTGAATGGTCCAGTGGTTTTCCCTATTTTCTTCAATTTAATTCTGAATTTGGCAATAAGGAGTTCATGATCTGAGCCCCAGTCAGCTCCTGGTCTTGTTTTTGTTGACTGTATAGAGTTTCTTCATCTTTGGCTACAAATAATATAATTAATCTGATTTTGATCTTGACCATCTGGTGATGTCCATGTGTAGTCTTCTCTTGTGTTGTTGGAAGAGGGTGTTTGCTATGACCAGTGCATTTTCTTGGCAAAACTCTATTAGTCTTTGCCCTGGTTCATTCTGTATTCCAAGGCCAAATTTACCTGTTACTCCAGGTGTTTCTTGACTTCCTACTTTTGCATTCCAGTCCCCTATAAGGTTAACCTAAGATCAGCCAATTATTTTTCTCCATCTTCTTGAACAAAGTGTTCATCTAGGAATGAATGAGTTATACAACAGACTATTCAGGCCTCTTTGCTATTTGTTCTGGGGGCCTTTTTGAACAAAGTTCTTTTGTTTAATGATTATGGTTGTGAAGAGTTTCATTTGCAGTTTCCAGCAGTACCATCCCATGGAATATTCTTTCTGCCATAGATAGCAAGGAACCGAACAAAGACAGTCAAGCAAAAAATGGGAAGCAGAAAGCTAATTTCTACAAGCTTCTATCCACTTGATTTTGTTATCTCTAAAACCAAGTATAGTTAATTTTTTGTGAACAAATATATTTCACTTTTATTTTTTGTTTCAGTTGATTAAAATTCAGTCCCTGTCCCTTGGTATGACTTAAAATGGAAATCCCACTGAGGCATAAATTTCACTTTCTAATATAAATTTTATTGAAGTATAGAATACACAATAGAAAAGTACACAAATGTATATGATTTAATAAACTTTTTATAAAATGAACATGAAAATGAACAAAAATCAGTCACTTTGAGTTCAGAGTTATTAAACTAAATACACTGTTGTATGTACACATCTCCTCCACAGGAAGTAAATGAAAAAAAATAATTCTTATATATGAAGTAACTTATGCTTGCAACATTTTTACCTGGGTCCATTCATTAGTTTGTGGATCGTAGGATTCCATAGTGTTGAGGTACGTCTGGCCATCATAGCCACCAACAGCATATAATCTGTCACCAAGGAGACAGACTCCAACAGCATCTCTGGGCATACTCAAAGGAGCCACCATAGTCCATGTGTCTGTTTTGGGATCATACCTAAAATAAAAGGATGATAGGATATAACATTCTAATCATATTCAACTTTACTATTGGATATTAATGATGCACTTTCAAAACAAGCCATGGAAAAGAAAACTTAGCTTTTTCCCTAAAGCTCAATTATTTGAACGGATGTTTCAGAGCCAATATCCACAAAGTTGGGCTTTATATTGTTTCAGGTATTTTAAAAATATAGCTAAACTCTTAACTAGATGGATCCAGAGTCATTTCACAAAAATGAATATCATTATTTTTCCCAAGAAAGACAGATGAAAATAAATATTTTCTACAGTGGAATGAGGTTCTTTCAAGAGAGTACAAAAAAGTGATGATTATGAAACAGAAGTAATGGTTAAAAATCTGGGAGAATTATACAATTATTGACTTTTGAAATCTTCTTTAAACAAGGTCTGAAAGTCTATCCTAAATTTGCTAGAAAAAAAGAAGATATTTGCACAAAAGATCACAAGTGCAAAAAAAAAAATCATGGACAGCTTTGAGAAAATTAGGTGTGCAGTGTGTTTAGGATCATAGATATAAGAAGAAGCATTGTTTAAAAGATGATATTTGATCAGCTAGTAGATTACTTGATTCCCAGAGTATGAAAGTATTTCATGTTTCTTCAATAGAAAAATAAGAAAACTTGAAACTTGAGGAAACACAACATGAATAGAACTATGTTTCAGTGACAGTTATTTGGCATCCACTTGAGGGGAGCAATTGGTAAATCAAGAGATTGAAGCAGAGGGTTCAAGTTGTTATTTTTAATTTTAACCAAATATTCAATTTTCAGACAGTTTGGTTCAGTTCAGTTTAGTCACTCGGTCGTGTCCAACTCTTTATGACCCCACGAATTGCAGCACGTTAGGCCTTCCTGTCCATCACCAACTCCCGGAGTTCACTCAGACTCACATCCATCGAGTCGGTGATACCATCCAGCCGTCTCATCCTCTGTCGTCACTTTTTCCTCCTGGTCCCAATCCCTCACAGCATCAGAGTCTTTTCCAATGAGTCAACTCTTTGCCTGAGGTGGCCAAAGTACTGGAGTTTCAACTTTAGCATCATTCCTTCCAATGAACCTCCAGAACTGATCTCCTTTAGAATGGACTGGTTGGATCTCCTTGCAGTCCAAGGGACTCTCAAGAGTCTTCTCCAACACCACAGTTCAAAAGCATCAGTTCTTAGGCTCTCATTTTCTTCACAGTCCAACTCTCACATCCATACATGACTACTGGAAAAACCATAGCCTTGACTAGATTGGCCTTTGTTGCCAAAGTAATGTCTCTGCTTTTGAATATGCTATCTAGGTTGATTATAACTTTCCTTCCAAGGAGTAAGTGTCGTTTAATTTCATGGCTGCAATCACCATCTGCAGTGATTTTGGAGCCCCCCAAAAAAACATCTGACACTTTTTCCACTGTTTCCCCATGAAGTGATAGGACTTGATTCCATGATCTTCGTTTTCTGAATGTGGAGGTTTAAGCCAACTTTTTCCACTCTCCTCTTTCACCTTCATCTAAAGGTTTTTTAGTTCCTCTTCACTTTCTGCCATAAGGGTGGTGTCATCTGCATATCTGAGGTTATTGATATTTCTCTCAGCAATCTTGCTTGCAGCTTGTGTCTCTTCCAGTCCAGTGTTTCTCATGATATACTCTGCATATATGTTAAATAAGCAGGGTGACAATATACAGCCTTGACAAACTCCTTTGCCTATTTGGAACCAGTCTGTTGTTCCATGTCCAGTTGTAACTGTTGCTTTCTGACCTGCACACAGATTTCTCAAGAGGCAGGTCAGGTGGTCTGGTATTCCCATCTCTTTCAGAATTTTCCAGAGTTTATTGTGATCCACACAGTCAAAGGCTTTGGCATAGTCAATAAAGCAGAAATAGATGTTTTTCTGGAACTCTCTTGCTGTGTCCATGATCCAGTGGATGTTGGCAATTTGATCTCTGGTTCCTCTGCCTTTTGTAAAACCAGCTTGAACATCTGAAAGTTCGTGGTTCATGTATTGCTGAAGCATGGGTTGGAGAATTTTGAACATTACTTTACTAGCATGTGAGAGGAGTCCAATTGTGCAGTATTTTGAGCATTCTTTGGCATTGCCTTTCTTTGGGATGGTCTATTACCATACATTAAATACAAATATTTTATAGGTTAGGTGGTAAAACCACAAAGAATTCCTTGGTTAGTGTGCTTTGCTTCAGTTTAGAAGGAATGGTTAATCCACTTTTTTGCTTTTAACCTACAATTACTAGCTCATATACAAAAACATCTAGTAAGAACCTAGTAGAGTAAGTAAATATAAAAGAAGAATGGATGGAAGTTTTTTGTTTTTTTATTTTTATTTTTACAAAGCTATAATATATATACAAATATATTCCCAGTTTGTTTTTCTACTCCAGTCTTATTTTGAAATTTTCAACCTACAGATCTCCAAAAAAAGCAAAAGAAATAAACAGGCAAAAGAAACAAACAAACAAAAAACCAAAAAAGAAAAGCCTATAATTTATTGAAAATTAAAAAGTCTGTTACAAAAGAAATGACTGGGAAGACCCCAAGAATCTGGACTTTGTATTTCACAAAGAATATTTCACCCAGGACATTACATATATTTACACACTATGGTTGGAGAAATTGTGACAGCCAAGGTAATATATGTGAAAACCAGAACTATGTTAAAGCATAGGCTGTTAGGCAAATAGCCAAAGTAATCTTACATGTTATACTTAATAAATGTAAATTGTCACAAATAGACACAGTCACGCATAGACACAAACACAAATATGCAATCTATGCCAGCAAAATCTTTAAGATATTTACATTTCTACCATGAGTGTTTTGAAATATATAAACATAAAAGTGGAGGAAAGAAAGGAGAAACACCAAGAGGAATCAAATTGGACAATACACAAGCAAAATATTTTACAGATAACGACAATTTTTCAAGAAAAAAAGTAATAAAATGCATAACTAGAAAGAAGTAGCTGTTATAAATTAAATGTAGTTTTAAAATGTAATGAAATAAACTGATTGAAACTTATTGAATTCCAATTTACAGAACAACTATGAAAAGATGCTTAAGACATTTTGGAAATTTTAATTCTGGGTATCAGTTTTTAATAAGAGATTATTTAAATTTTTATTAATTGCAATTAAGCTGAAAAAGTAAATTTGTGATCATATTTCATTGTTTCTGGGTTGAATTCAGAAATGCTTTGAGCTAAAATGACATGTTTAAGAAGTACTTTAAAATACTTCAGGAAAAAATACTGTAAATGTGAAAGGATGAAGCAAAAATGGCAAATCAGTGATGGTGGTTGAAGCTGGATAAAGAGTGAATTTTTATCTTATTTATTTTTTTGCCAGGAAGTTTTTGTAGTGAAGATAACCTTAAAAGGAAGAAGTATAATGCATTTTAATTTTAGTGAAATGTGAACATTTTTATTCTTTCTCCAATAGAAGCTAGTCTGCCTTTTGCCACAATCGCTTCACTTAAATAGCTTTCTCTGAAGTCCTATTTCAGTCCCCATATGATTGGTATTCAGCTCTATGGGATTTTTTTTTTTCAACTACTATCTACACAACAGACTTTGTTGATCACGTTGCAGAAAAGGAGAAAAACTGAGGCAAAATCTAACACTAATTGCACTAAAGAATAATAAATGCATTTCTGAAGGCTTCTGAAATTTTAAGTAAAGCTCAAATAATGAAGACATTCTCATACACTAATACCACAGGAAAATTAAGAAAACACAAGTATATCTTACAGGGCTTCCCTTGTGGCTCAGCTGGTAAAGAATTCACCTGCAATGAGGGAGACCTGGATTCAATCCCTGTGTTGGGAAAATTCATGGATTTGGACGAGAAGGGAAAGGCTACCAACTCCAGTGTTCTGGCCTAAAGAATTCCATGGCCTATACAGAGGGCTCAGACAAACCTTGTGGGCACCAGGACCCAGAGACCCCACAGAGACTGAGACAGAACTGTGTTTGAGTATCTCCTGCAGAGGTACAAGTCAGCAGTGGACTGCTGCAGGGGTAGGGGCTCTGGGTGCAGTAGACCTGGATATGGCATAAACCCTTATGGAGGAGGTCGCCATTAACCCCACCATAGAGCCATCAGAACTTACACAAGACTGGAGAAACAGACTCTTGGAGGGCACACAAAAAACCTTGAGTGCACCAGGACCCAGAAAGGACCCCACAAAAGACTGACTCAGACATGCCCCAGAGTGTCCAGGAGTCTACAGTGGAGGCATGGGTTGGAGGTGTCCTGCTGCAAGGTTGGGGGCACTGAGTGCAGCAGTGCATGCATGGGACTTTTTGAAGGATGTCACCATTATCTTCATTACCTCCACCATAGTTTGGCCTGAGGTCAAATAAGAGGGAGGGAACACAGCACAACCCATCAACAGAAAATTGGATTAAAGACTTACTGAGCATGTCCCTGACCATGCTCAAGACCCACTTTCCCTCTCAGTCTCTCCCTTCAGAAAGCTTCCATTGCCTCTTATCCTTCTCCATCAGAGAGCAGAGAGAATGAAAACCACAGTCACAGGATACTAACCAATGTGATCACATGGGCCATGGCCTTATTTAGCTCAATGAAGCTGTGAGCCAAGCCATATAGGACCACACAGGGCAGATGGGTTGTGGTGGAGAGTTTTGATAGGACTTAGTCGACTGGAGAAGGAAATGGCAAATCACTTCAGTATTCTTGCCTTGAGAACTCCATGAATGGTATGAAGAGGCAAAACGATAGGACACTGAAAGATGAACTCCCCACGTCAGTAGGTGCCTAGTATGCTACTGGAGATCAGTTGAGAAATGACTCCAGAAAGAATGGACAGACAGAGCCAAGGCAGAGACAACACCCAGTTGTGGATGTGCCTGGTGATGGAAGTAAAATCAAATGCTATAAAAAATAATATTGCATAGGAACCTTGAGTGTTAGGTCCATGAATCAAGGCAAAGTGGAAGTGGTCAAATAGGAGATAGGAAGAGTGAACATACACATTTTAGGAATCAGTGAACTAAAATGGCAGAGAATGGGTGAATTTAACTCAGATGACCATTAAATCTACTACTCTGGACAAGAATCCCCTAGAAGAAATGGAGTAGCCCTCATTGTCAACAAAAGAGCCTGAAATACAGTACTTGGATGCAATCTCAAAAGCAAAAGATTGATCTCAATTTGTTTCCAAGGCAAACTATTCAATATCACAGTAATCCAACTCTATGCCTGAACAGTAACGCTGAGGAAGCTGAAGTTAAATGGTTCTATGAAGACCTACAAGACCTTCTAGAATTAACATAGAAGAAAGATGTCCTTTTCATTGCAGGGGGCTGGAATGCAAAAGTGGGAAGTCAATAAATACCTGGAGTAACAGGCAAATTTGGACTTGGAATATAGAAATGAAGCAGGACAAAAGCTAACAGATTTTTTTCAAGAAAACACACTGGTCATTGCAAACACCTTTTTCCATCAACACGAGAAAACTCTACATGTGGACATCACTAAATGGTCAATATCGAAGTCAGATTGATTATATTCTTCACATCCAAGGATGGAGAAGCTCTATAGAGCCAGCAAAAGCAAGACCAGGAGCTGACTGTGGCTCAGACCATGAATTCCTTATTGCCAAATTCAAATTTAAATAGAAGAAAATAGGGAAAACCACTAGACCATTCAGGTATGACCTAAATCAAAACCCTTATGATTATAGAGTGGAATGACAAATCCTAAAAGGTGATGCTGTGAAAGTGTTGCACTCAAATGCCAGCAAATTTGGAAAACTCAGCAGTGGCCACAGGACTGAAAAAGGTCAGTTTTCATTTCAATCCCAAAGAAAGGCAATGCCAAAGAATGCTCAAACTACCACACAATTGCACTCATCTCACCCGCTAGCAAAGTAATGCTTAAAATTCTCCAAGCCAGGCTTCAACAGTATGTGAATTGTGAACGTCCGAACGTTCAAGCTGGTTTTAGAAAAGGCAGAGGAACCAGAGACCAAATTGTCAACATCCATTGGATCATCAAAAAAGTGAGAGAGGTTCAGAAACATCTACTTCTGCTTTATGGACTGTACAACAGCCTTTGACTGGGTGGATCATGACACACTGTAGAAAATTCTTCATGAGATGGGAATATCAGACCACCTGACCTGCCTCCTGAGAAATCTGAATGTAGATTAAGAAGCAACAATTAGAACTGGACATAGAACCGCAGACCATTTCCAAATCAGGAAAGGAGTGCAGCAAGGCTGTATATTGTCATCATGTTTAGTTAACTTATATGCAGAGTACATCATGAGAAATGCTGGGCTGTATGAAGCACAAGGTGGAATCAAGTTTGCCAGGAGAAATATCAATAACCTCAGATATGCAGATGACACCACACTTATTGTGGAAAACAAAGAAGAACTAATGAGTTTTTTGAGGAAAGTTAAAGAGGAGAGTGGAAAATTTGGCTTAAAACTCAACATTCAGAAAACTAAGATCATGGAATCTGGCCCCATAACTTCATGGTAAATAGATGGGAAAACAATGGAAACAGTGACAGATGTTATTTTTTGGAAATCAAAAATCACTGCAGATAGAGACTGCAGCCATGAAATTAAAGGACATTTGCTCCTAGGAAGAAAAGTTATGACCAATCTAGATAGCATATTAATAAGCAGAAACATTAGTTTGCCAACAAGATCTGTGTAGTTAAAGATATTGTTTTTCCAGTAGTCATGGATGGCTGTGAGAGTTGGACTATAAAGAAAGCTGAATGCTGAAGAATTGATGGTTTTGAACTGTGGTGTTGGAGAAGACTCTTGAGAGTCCCTTGGACTGCATGGATATCCAATCAGTCCATCCTCAGGGAAATCATTCCTGGATATTCACTGGAAAGCCTGATGTTGAAGCTGAAACTGTAATACTTTGGCCACCTGTTGTAAAGAACTGACTCATTTGAAAAGATCCTGATGCTGGGAAAGATTGAAGGTGGGAGGAGAAGGGGATGACAGAGGATGAGGTGGTTTGATGGCATCATTCATCAATGGACATGAGTTTGAATACGCTCCAGAAATTGGTGATGGACAGGGAGGCCTGGCGTGCTGTAGTCCATGGGGTTGCAAGGAGTCAGACATGACTGAGTGGCTGAACTGAACTGAATTCAAGAGAACTTAATTGAGTACATCTTATATTTAGGTAAAATTTAGAAATAATGTCCTATGCTTAGAAACAGAAATCATTCTTTTCTTATTTTACTAAATTTCTAAGGAAAATTTTAAATATTTAGTGTATTCTCCCAGAAGATCCAGATCTTTGAATTAGGTATATCTGTTTTCACGGATTGGTAAGTGCTTAATAGAAATCTTTTCAGTTGCATCAGTCAATTGTGATGATATTTAAACATATAGAGCTGGAAAATCAAACCAAATCAAGACAAAAAATGTGTCTTAACCCTGCTCCCTCTGAAATACTTTTTCTTTCTAATAGATATTTTTGAAGTAATCACACAAATTTAAAATTACTCAATAATGTTTATCATTGTTTTCACATTAATGAATCAAAATTTATTTTTTTGTTTATAGAAGTCCATGAATCCACCTCTAAGCCTGGTGATACACAAAATTGTTACCCTTCTAAAGAAAAAAAAAAAAAAAAAAACAGCTTTTGTTAGCTTAGGAGAAGACCACAGATGTATAAGCACTTTCTGACTATTATGAACAGTGTACTCTATCTTTATCAGTTCATGTTTTTGACAAAATTTTCTTCTAAGCATTTTTTTTTTTTTTTGCCTCAGGTTGCCTGTTTATAGAAAAGAAAAGAAAAAGCATGCAGGGGAACTGTGTTTATGTGTTTAGCTGTCTGCCTTTCCTACATCTCATCTTGGCCTTCATGGTCAGAATGTAAGCTTTGTATCAGGGACTCTGTTGAAGTTTATAGACCACAGGCAAGAGATTCATGAGGATATAGTGGCTAAAATTGTCTGTAAAATGAAAACTTGCTGAAGGAACATGATAACCACAGAACAAAAGATGCCTGCTCCTTATTTCAACATTTTTTGCTTTAGTTCAGTTCAGTTCAGTTCAGTCACTCACTCGTGTCTGACTCTTTGCGACCCCATGAATTGCAGCACGCCAGGCCTCCCTGTTCGTCACCAACTCCTGGAGTTCACTCAGATTCACGTCCATCGAGTCAGTGATGCCATCCAGCCATCTCATCCTCGGTCGACCCCTTCTCTTCCTGCCGCCAATCCCTCCCAGCATCAGAGTCTTTTCCAATGAGTCAACTCTTTACATGAGGTGGCCAAAGTACTGGAGTTTCAGCTTTAGCATCATTCCTTCCAAAGAAATTCCAGGGCTGATCTCCTTCAGAATGGACTGGTTGGATCTCCTTGCAGTCCAAGGGACTCTCAAAAAAATATTTTTTTTTAAGTTAATTTCAACTTTTCAATGAAGTTGTAAGAAAAAATCTATTTTGATTTAGGTCATCTTCTCAAACAGAAAAGAATCTGCCTGCAGTTGAGGAGAGCTAGGTTTGATCTGTGGGTAAGGAAGATCCCCTCTAAAAAGGATTGGCTACCCATTACAGTATTCTTGCTTGGAGATTTCCATGGACAGAGGAGCCTGGTGAGCTATAGTCTATAGGGTTGCAAAGAGTCAGACATGACCAAGTGACTAACATTTTAACTTTCACCTTCATATTCCACTACATCTATTCTTCAAGGCTGTTGTGATTCAGTCACTAAGTCCTGTCTGACTTTTTGCCACCCCGTGGATGGTGGCATGGCAGGTTTCCTTGTCCTTTACTATCTCCTGGAATTTGCTCAGACTCACATCTAATGAGTCGATGATACCATCCAAACATCTCATCTTCTGCTGCTGAGTTCACCTTCTGCCCTCAATCTTTCTCAGCATCAGGGTCTTTTTCAGTGAGCCAGCTCTTCCTATCAGGTAGCCAAAGTATTGGAGCTTCAGCTTCAGCATCAGTCCTTCCAGTGAGTATTCATGGTTGATTTCCTTAAGATTGACTGATTTGATCTCCTTGCTGTCCAAGAGGTTCTCAAGAGAGAACCAGTTTGAAAACATCAATTCTTCTGTGCTCAACCTCCTTTTAAAAAAAAAGAAAATTAACTTATTTATTTTAATTGGAGGCTAATTACTTTAAAATATTGTAGTGTTTTTTTTTTTGCCATACATTGACATGAATCAGCCATGGGTGTACATGTGTTACCCATCCTGAACCCCCATCCCACCTCTCATCCCACCCCTCAGGGTCATCTCAATGCACCAGCCCTGAGCACACTGTCTCATACATCGAACCTGGATTGATGATCTACTTCACAGAAGATAATATACATGTTTTAATGCTATTCTCTCAAATCATCCAAGCCTCGCTTTCTCCCACAGAGTCCAAAAGTCTTTTCTTTACATCTGTGTCTCTTTTGTTGTCTCACATATAAGGCTATCATTACCATCTTTCTAAATTGCATATATATGCATTAATATACTGTATTAGTGCTTTTCTGTCTGACTTCACTCTGTATAATATGTTCCAGTTTCATCCACCTCATTAGAACTGATTCAAATGCATTCTTTTTAATAGCTGAGTAATATCCCGCTGTGTATATGTACCACAGCTTTCTATACATTCGTCTGCTGATGGACATCTAGGTTGTTTCCCTGTCCTGCCTATTGTAAACAGTGCTGTGATGAACATTGAGGTACACGTGTCTCTTTCAATTCTCGTTTCCTCAGTGTGTATGGCCAGCAGTGGGATTTCTGGGTCGTATGGCAGTTCTCTGTACAGTTTTTTAAGGAATCTCCACACTGTTCCCCATAGTGGCTGTACTAGTTTTCGTTCCCACCAACAGTGTAAGAGGGTTCCTTTGTGCTCAGCCTTCTTTGTGGCCACCTGATGCAAAAAACTGACTCATTTGAAAAGATCCTGATGCTTGGAAAGATTGAAGGTGGGAGGAGAAGGGGATGACAGAGGATGAAGTGATTGGATGGCATCACCAACTCAATGGACATGAGTTTGAATAAGCTCCAGGAGTTGATTATGGACAGGGAGGCCTGGTGTGCTGCAGTCCATGGGGGTCGCAGAGTTGGACATGACTGAGAGATTGAACTAAACTGATCTGACACATCTGGAAGTTCTTGACTCCCATACTGTTGAAATTTTGCTTGAAGGATTTTGAGCATTACCTGAGAGCATGTGAAATCAGTGCAATTGTGCAGTAGTTTCAGCACTGTTTGACATTGCCCTTCTTTGGGATTGGAATGAAACCTGATCTTTTCCAATCCTGTGGCCCCTGCCGACTTTTCCAAATTTGTTGGCGTAGTGAGTGAAGCACTTTCACAGCATCATCTTTTATTTTGAAATTGCTCAACTTGAATTCTATCACCTACACTAGTTATGTTTGTAGTAATGCTTCGTAAGGCCCATTTGACTTCATGCTCCAAGATGTCTGGCTCTAGGTGAGTGACCACACCATCATGGTTGTTCATAAGACCTTTCCTTCTATAGTTCTGTGTATTCTTGCCACCTTTTCTTAATATTTTCTGTTTATGTTAGCTCCATATCTTTTCTGTCCTTTAATCTGCTCATCTTTGCATGAAATTTTCCCATAATCTCTAATTTTCTTAAGAGGGAAATAAAGATTATCTTATTTCTTAAAGAGATATCTAGTTTTTCCCATTCTGTTCCTTTCCTCCTTTTGTTAATATTACTTACTTAAGAAAGCTTTCTTATCTCTCCTTGCTGTTCTTTGGAACTCTGCATTCAGATGGGTATATCTTTCTTTTCTCCTTGCCTTTACTTCTTTTCATTTCTCAGCTTTTTGTAAGGCCTTCTCAGACAACCATTTTGCCTTTTTGCATTTCTTTTGCTTGAGGATGGTTTTGATCACTGCCTCCTGTACAATGTTATGAACCTCTGTCCGTAGTTCTTCACACAGTCCATTAGAGTTAATCCCTTGGATCTATTTGTCACTTTCACTACATAATCATAAGGGATTTGATTGAATGATCTATTGAAGATCTATAAGATCTTCTATAATTATCACACACAAACACACACAAAAAAGATATCCTTTTCATCATACGGGACTATAATGCAAAAGCAGGAAGTCAAGAGATACCTGGAGTAACAGGCACATTTGACCTTGGAATACAAAATGAAGCAGGGCAAAGGCTAACAGTCTATTGCCAAGAGAATGCACTGGTCATAGCCAACATCCTCTTTCAACAATGCAAAAGATGACTCTGTGAATTGATGTCATCAGATGGTCAATACTGAAGTCAGATTGTTTTTATTCTTTGCAGGTGAAGAAGGAGAAGCTCTATAGAGTCAGTAAAAAACAAGACCAGGAACTAACTGTGGCTCAAATCATGAACTTCTTATTGCATAATTCATACTTAAATTTAAGAAAGTAGGGAAAACCACTAAGCCATTCAGGTATGAACTAAATCAATTCCCTTCAAGTTGAGGGGAGGTTAACTGGACCAGAGAAAGTAAGGATCTGATAAGTAACTCTTTGACTCCTCTCTGGTGCAGTTTTATTATTAGAGTTTTAACAATTATTTAAGCTATTATCAATAAACAGAAGATATATTATTCTTAGGCAATCTGAATGCTAGTAAAATATAACTTTTAAAATAAATACCTTTAACAGTTCAAAACTAAGAAGAAATAGATTCTTTTATGTATTGATAATTATTTTATCTGCTCATATAACAGAAAATTATTACTCGTGTTGTGAGCACGAATTATGTATTTTTAAATAGTTGTCTCAACATGAAAATAAATCTTACAGTTTGATACCAAAGTTGATATCCTTCCATCTGTATAAGACATCATATTTTGTATTTTCGTGTATGTATACCTTCAAAGCCAGCATTCTAGGCTGGGACAGCAGATTAATCTGTCACTCCCTATGTCCATCTTTTCACTCCAAAGATAACACTGGCCTCACAAACCATTGAGAAAAATATCTAATCACAAACATAAAGTAGTATAGCTATGGCCTAGGTTAATAATTGTTGCATCTACATATAAAGTAGGGCCCCTGATTTTATGTAGGAGGATCTCCATCTATTGTATGTATTTCTATAAAAATTTGAACATATTTAGCTATCAAAGAAATAGAAAAGATTATACATGCACAATAATAGAAAAGCGATGGCAAAAAACCCAGTTAGTTTCATGCTATACTCATTTGACTGGCTCCAACAATATTTTAAGGAGAATAAAAATTAATACTTATTAAAAAGTGCAAAAGTGTCTACCTAACATTTTAACCTTAAACAATTCAAGTAATTACATTTTTGTAAAAAAAAAAATCTCATATATATATATATATATATACAAATATGAATTAATATATGAATACACCATATAAGCCTTAGTATAACTAAGCATCCTTAATTAAAATTAAAATAAGTCTCTCCTTTATCATCTATCTTCAGTGCTCAGAAATTCTTGGATCATATCAAAACCAGAAGGTTGCAATGAGAAATCAGGAGAAATGAAAGAATTCAAAATTCGATTCTTGCTTTACATGTTAATATTTATGGTACTTTTAAAATAATTACTACATGTAAAGACAGCAAATCTTGTTTTTGTTTTTAACAAATATCTAAAGATGATACAATATTGTAAAGTAATTAACCTCCAATTAAAATAAATAAATTTATATTTTAAAAAATGTATATAAAGTTAAAAAAAATCAAGTCATAAGATGCCAGTTCCCAGTTCACCTGGGAAGATGAGCTTCCCGGGTGGTGCAAGTGGTAAAGAAACCACCTGTCAGTGCAGGTTAGATATAAGAGATGCCGGTTGGGTCAGGAAGATACCCTGGAAGAGGGCATGGCAACCCACTTCAGTATTCTTGCCTGGAGAATCCCATGGACAGAAGAACTGGGTGGGCTACAGTCCATGGAGTCACACAGAGTTGGACACAACTGAAGTGACTTAGCATTCACACATGCATGATGACAGTAATGAATTCCTATGGACAGAAGAACCAGGCAGGCTACGGTCCATGGGGTCACAAAGAGTTGGGCCTGACTAAGCACATAGCACACTGTTATTTTTTATGACTTTTTCAGTTATTGCTGTAGTAGAGTTTGGTAGATTTTGAACAAAAGTTGTATATTCATTATAAGCAATGTATCAAAAATTGTGAGCATTGTTAATAGTGTTTGATAAAGTACAAAATAATTTTCAACTAATACATGAATAATGCTTACTTAATATTTTTGTCTCATCAAAATTTTTCTATTAAAAGTATGCCCAACATATACATATAAATCAAGAGTCCCCAGCTTATGATGATGGAAATGGCTATTCACATGCAAATAGAGAAATAAAAAGTCAAAATTTATCTACATATATTTCCATCAGTCCATCTAAACAGCCATCCATCCATTTCTTTTAAAATCTATCTTTCTTTCTGACTACCTATTTACAGTATATCTCATGAGATTTTTCCTTGGATAAATTTGAGGTGTTTTTTTTTTTTTTTTTTTTTTTTTTTACCTTGTTGTCTAAATACTCAATAAATGTTTGTTGACTGCTTAATCAGTGTCAGGAATTGAGCCAAGTGGAATAATATAGGCATAGACAAGATAATCTTGACCAGCACATAGAATCTATTTTAGTGGAAAAATTGTTGCAAAACAAATATTTTTTTATTATGTTGATACAATTGAAACAAAGGAAAACTCCATTGCACTTCCAGGCCAATTCTGCATCATGGAAATATTCCTCTGGCTACTCTAAGGAGAAAGATTGGAGGAAACAAAGTGTATACTACAAACCTGAGTTTAGGAAGTTCCTTTGATCTTGGCACCCCTTTCCTACTATGTTTCATTACTGATATGCAGATTTAAAGGACAAAGATGGTCCTGATATCTTATTAGCCAGCAATGGTACTGATGTCTTTGAGCATATTTTCTGATCCTTTGCTTGATTTCTCAATTTGTTTGTGATCTTAAAGTTATAATTATTCATTTCCTTATCTCTTTATTCTAAAACATTTTAATATCTATCTAGTACAGTGAAAAGTACACACAAAACAATATTTATTGAATAAGTAAATAGATGGATGAATGTGCTCTTTCTAATGAATTGTACTTTCTGAATCTAAATTCTGCTAGAACTTAGTGCATTTTTGGACACTGATTTTGTTCACTAGGACGTTCTCACTAGAATGAGGCTTGTCTGCAACATTAGATTTTAGTCTTCCATTAACTATTCTAGATTTCCTGTTCTTACTCAGTCCCTGCTGTCTTTTCTGTTCTGCTTTGAGATGCCAAGTTTCCTTGTATTTAAGAAAGACCAATTCTACAATTTTTGATAGAGGTTATATAACTGTACTTTACTAGTTTATAATGTATTTACATTTTTATAAGTAGAGAAGGAAATGGCAACTCACTCCAGTATTTTTACCTGAAAAATTCCGTGGACAGAGGAACCTGGTGAGCTACAGTCCATGGGGTCACAAAGAATTGGATACAAGTGAGCATGCACACATACACACTTCTATAAGAACTCACTGTAAAATAATTTTAGTCTGTGTATCTATTTATCTATAAAACAGCATTTACACTACCTGCTATTCTTAATGATTTGTTTGCCTATGGTTATACACTAAGAAACATTCCTTACATTATATGTGCAAAGTAATTCTACCAGAGCAATATTATGTATCCTGATTTATTGGTGATTCACATGTGAAATCATCAATATAGAATATATCTCATAAAAAGTGCAAAAATGTTATCAACCTGACACATGGTATGAGCTTGGATAAGAATAATAATGGTTCTGTGTGCTTCTGCATTACTTAAGCTATTCATTCGTACTGTACTCCTATAATTTAAAATAACTGTGCTTATTTAAATATAATTTTGCATGATAAATGTATTCCTAGACTGTATTATTTATGCCTTTGTTCTCAAACATCATTTTAATACATTAGAGAGCAAACTTGGGAAAGAATATGTGCATGAAATATCATTTAATTAATGGCATTTATATATAAGATATTTGCTGTGAAATTCAGAGCCTTGTCATATTCCTCTTCTTTGTCATTTTTTCCCAACAATTTTACAGAGGAAAATGTGAATAACCTGCCATTCTGTTGGCAGTATTTTAAAATAAATGATTATATGTTTGTGTGTATAAAAGTATACATCTATTAATTTGTATTCTGGTCACCATCCTCACTGTAGTACCTATAGTTCCTAATTTCACTGGATAAGATAATGGTGGAATGAAACTATGGTGAGCTTAATGCCATTCTTTATATACATACATATATATATATATATATATATATATATATATATATATATATACAGTCCATTTCATAGAGTAACAATATTGTTAGACATGTTTTTGTATTTTATTCAAGAAGTACCTCAAGTCTGAACAGAGCCTGTTTTCTAAAAACTATCTCTTTCCAATGACTTTATTCTCAGTAAAAATGCTCATGTATTTTTAGAAAAAAATCATAAAGGAGAGAGAGGCCCCTTCTCTCGCTGTCTATCCTACAAACAGACATAAATATAAAGGATTTGATCTCCTAATATTAAGATAAAAATTGCTATATTCATCAGTATGATACGCTAGACATCTCTTGTTCCTCTCCCAGGTACGTCAGATAATGTCTTCCCACAATCTGAAAATTTCGGTGGCCATGAGATTGAGTTGTCAACAAAGCATAAGTAAAGGAGAATTATATTTTTAATATTTGAAGGTTGAATCTTTATGAATGGATGAACAATGTAGTACTACTCTCTGGCTTTTCCCTTCTGACATTGAAACCAATAGGTGCTCGTATTTTATCTTATATCTCATTCTGAGTACCAGAGTAATAAAATCATGGCTCTCATAGACATGTGGCATGAACAAGAAAAAGAGTTTACAGTGTGAAGTCACTGAGAATTTTGAAGTTATTCATTACAGTAGAATTACTTATCCTATTCCAGCTGATAAAAAATAATAATTTCAATATTCTCTAATCTCACTTCTTCATATATCATCATGTTTCCTTATGTAATCAGTTCAGTTGCTCAGTTGTATCTGACTCTTTGCGACCCCATGGACTGCAAGACAGGGTTCCCTTTCCATCACCAACTCCTGGAGTTAACTCAAACTCATGCCCAATGAGTCGGTGATGCCATCCAACCATCTCATCCTCTGTCATCCCCTTCTCCTCTGGCCTTCAATCTTTCCCAGCATCAAGGTCTTTTCAAATGAGTCAGATCTTCGCATCAGGTGGCCAAAATATTGGAGTTTCAGCTTCAGCATTAGCCCTTCCAGTGAGTATTAAGGACTGATTTCCTTTAGAATGGACTGGTTGGATCTCCATGCAGTCCAAGGGACTCTCAAGAGTCTTCTCCAACACCACAGTTCAAAGCATCAATTCTTTGGTGCTCAGTTTTCTTCATGGTTCAACTCTCACATCTATACATGACTACCGGAGAAAACCAAAGCTCTGACCAGATGGACTTTTGTTGGCAAGTCTGCTTTTTAATAAGCTGTCTAGGTTGGTCATAACTTTTCTTCCAAACAGCAAGAGTCTTTTAATTTCATCTCTGCAGTCACCATCTGCACTGATTTTGGAGCCCAAGAAGATAAAGTCTGTCAATGTTTCCATTGTTTCCCCATCTATTTGCCATGAAGTGATGGGACCATATGCCATGATCTTAGTTTTCTGAATGTTGAGCTTTAAGCCAACTTTTTCACTCTCCCCTTTCACTTTCATCAGGAGACACTTTAGTTCTTCACTTTCTGCCATAAGGATGGTCTCATCTGCATATCTGAGTTTATTGATATTTCTCCCAGTAATCTTGATTCCAGCTTGTGCTTCATCCAGCCTAGCATTTCTCATGATGTATTCTGCATATAAGTTAAATAAACAGGGTGACAATATGCAGCCTTTATGTACCCCTTTTCCAATTTGGAACCAGTCTTTCATTCCATGTCCAGTTGAAAATATAAATATCATTAAAAGTCTCTCAAATTCTTACTGCACATGACATAATAGTGCTAAATGATGTGCAGCTATGAAAGAGAAATTTGTTATAAACATGCCAGAAGTGTGTCCACTGTTGGACTAAGACTGAAGCCAAGGTGACTTTTCACTCCAACCTTTGCACCTGGCATTTTTAGGAACAGTTAAAAGAGAATCTATATTTCTGTTATACTTCAACATTATAGAGAATACAGTTTTAATAAGTCTGTCTTACACTGCGAAAGGTATGGCATTAAACAAAGCTCATAATTCATCTTTGCAAATTTGAAGTGAGTAGTAGAACTAATAAGACAGGATGAATAAAACAAATAAATGAAATATTCAATTTTTAAAAGAAAATTAACAAGCATTCATACATTTAAAAAGTACTTACAGCTTTATTTTATTTTTTAAAATATAAATTTATTTACTTTAATTGGAGGTTAATTACTTTACAATATTGTATTGGTTTTAAATGAACTTTTAATATATATTCATGAGAAGTTTAAAGATTACTTTAGGATTATGTGAAAAAAAATTGTAAGGTTTCAAAAAATATTAGTTGAAAAGGTAAGAAAGAAAGAAGGAGGGAAGGAGTAAGGATGATGAAAGAAAAAATAAAACATAGTATAGTGTATGTGTGTGTTTGTGTGATACACAAGCAAGAGAAAGAGAGAGAAGGAGAAAGAAAGAGATTAATGAAACAGCTTTAGGAGTACTTTCTTAGCTTAGGCAGAGTGAGCATATTTTGTTGATATGGTCACTTGCATTAAGTATCAATTTAATTCACATTCTGTCTTTCATTTTAACCGTGTATTGGGTTCTCACCTTTCTACATAGTCTAGGAGCCGAGAACAGTGATTTGAAGCAGGAGCATCATGACCTCCTACTGCATAAAGGAAACCATCGCATGTGGCCACTCCTACACCCCCTCTCCGCTTACACATTGGAGCACACATATTCCACTTATTTGTGTGAGGATCATAATATTCCATTGAACTCAAACAGGAGCTTCCGTCACGACCACCAACTGAATACAACCTAAAAACACAATTGAGAAAACATGATTTAGTATTTCTGTCTATATGACAAATAGAGGAAAGGAAATTCCTTGAAAAATAAAATTTCAATCACAACCTGAGCCTCCCATGTGTTAAAAAATGTTACTTCGCATGGAAATTTTTGTTAAGGTCCTCTATAACTAATTTCCTATACCTGGACTTCCTATGATTCTAATATACTAGATGAAATTAAAACTACTATAGTTTTCTAACCTCTACTATTTCTAGAATATTAGATTAAAACTATTTTTACATATGTAATTAAATAATCTTAATATATTATTTTAATAAATATCAAGGAATGTCTGTTTTAAAACTAATAAGATATTTATCTTCAATTTTTCTTGAAATTGAGGATAATCAGAAAAAACTCAATTATTTCACTTGTTGTTCAGCAATTGATTTTTCCAGTATGTAGATCATGCTTACTTCTTGTGATCTGTATTCATAGTTTAGAACGCTAAATAAATGAAGTAATTTATACACATATTGTTATACTATCTTAATTAGTGTCTATACTAATAGCTAATGTTTTATCTGGACAGACAAACTGTTATAGGAAAAAAGAGTACAACAATATTAGCCTGGGTAAATATTGCTGAAACTTACTTGATGCACTTATTTTGCTATTTCATTACTGAGAGTTATGATCAGAACCCAGGAAAATAAATATTACAGCATAAATTTTACATAAAATACATTCATAAATACAGAAGTAGAAATACATCGTCTATTCCTAATAAAAATCATTTTTGCTTATTTGATCCTAGTCATGAAGATTGCATCACATTAAGATACAGAGTTGTATTTATTTATTTACCCATTTATTCAGCACATAATTTTGAAGGCGTAGTATATGTCACATACCATGCAAAATTTTGTGAATGTATCCATGAACAAAACAAGAAGAAAATTCCCTGCACTCAATTCTACTAGAGGGTATACAGCTAAAATACACACTGTTGACAGAGCAGGAAAGTGGGATCAGGAGTGAAATTGGTGGGAATGGGAATTAGAACTGTAAATATCAATTACAACTGAAATGTGGTCACAATTTTAATCACCAGAAAAGGTCTCATTGGGAAGATGAAGTTTGTCCAAGAATTTCATGAGAATAATAGTGGTTGGAGGAGAGTTCAGGAACTTCTAAGAGGGGAAAATTTGAAGCCAGATAAACAGAGGAGGCTGGCAGTCCATGTTGTCATAAAGAGTAGAACATGACTGAACGACTAACACTTTCACATTCAAACAGATCAGTACAAAGTTTCAAGGGCAGCAGAGGCCAGAGCACCAGGAGCAGAGATTATGGGCAGGGTGGCAGATGAGCTGATGGGTTCAGGTACAGGGACATCACATAGGTGTTTAGATTTTGTCTATTCTCTAAAACAAATGTAGTCATTGATCCTAAGTGAAAGAGGAAGCCACAAGACGATTTTGAGTGGAAAAGGGTTGTGGCTTGATTATGTTTAAATAAGATTAGATGTCATGAATTGTTTGCTTTACTAGTTAACATTATGAATAATATTGGCAAATAGACTCAATACTATACTTTGCAGGTTCTAATAAAGCAACAGCATAAAAAGACATGACTTAGTCTATAAAATAGTTTTAGATCATAGATTTAAAAATTCATCCTTTAGTATCCTTTCTAAGTCTAAAATGTGATTTTTAAACTGATTTTAAATCCTGGAGAACTTTAAAAAGATGTTTATGCTGCTCTAAATGCCAGCCATGATGCAATATTTTTGATTGTCCAAGTGTTCTCTTTATGGATGTAATGTCTCTTTGCTTGATTACTCAAAAGTTGCCTGGCAGCTCTCAGTCTTACAGTGTGTTGAAATTAACCAATAGGGGCAATTTAAAGGGCAAGTATTGGACAGTTTAGCTAGCAAAAGCATCCAGAAGGGAAATTAGCATTCACTAGAAAGTTTTTATCATCTTAAATGCTTTACAAAATCTGAATTGCATTTGTTTCATTTAAATTGAAGATCTAACTCAAAAGAAGTATGCTGTAATACTAAGGTATTATTATTAAAACTTAATTAAATATTGCTTTTGCAGAGATTTTATTTATTGGTAAGTGTCTTCATGAAGGGCACCTAGTATAGTTCTTGGTACATAGTTTATATGTAAGAAAAGTTTCCCACTTTTTCTTTTCCATTGTTTTAGTGGAATAATTGACTTCAAGCTACTCTATTTCTTTATACACATTAAAGTAACAAATTATACTATTGATTTATCTGAATCTAGTGTTGCTCAACCAATTAATAAAATCACTCTATACAATAATTTGTCATAGTTTTGACATTATTAAAGAATGTGAACATATACAAATATAGAGCTAAATGTGTATGAAAATGTTGCTGCTTAGTCATTAATTTGTGTCCTACTCTTGTGACCACATGGTCTCTTGCTTGCTAGGTTCCTTTGACCTTAGGATTTCCCAGGCAAGAATACTGGAGTGGGTTGTCATTTCCTTCTCCAGGGAATCTTCCTGGCCAAGGGATTGAGCCTGCCTCTCCTGAATTGGAAGGCAGGTTCTTTACCACTGAGCCACCAGGAAAGCTCATATGAAAATAATGATAACTAATGATAATTAAGCATATTGATCACATTATAGAAAACAAATATAGAGCCTATTAGCATAACATTGTATTTGGAAATAAAATGTAACTTAAAGTTCACAAATTATAGCATCATTGACTTTTTAGTGTAATCATGTATGTTATAAACCACCATTCATTCAATCTCTCTGTCTTTTATATGAACCCTCTCCTAATAAAACTCAATAACACACAGTCTGTACAAATAAATTTATGCAACATTTCAATAAAAATGACATAATATTTGACAACTTCTCTTGTGAAATAAATATTTGATATACAGTAGCTGTTATTTTCGGAGAAGGCAATGGCACCCCACTCCAGTACTCTTGCCTGGAAAATCCCATGGATGGAGGAGCCTGGTAGGCTGCAGTCCATGGTGTCGCTCAGGGTCGGACATGGCTGAGTGACTTCACTTTCACTTTTCACTTTCATGCATTGGAGAAGGAAATGGCAACCCACTCCAGTGTTCTTGCCTGGAGAATCCCAGGGACGGGGGAGCCTGGTGGGCTGCCGTCTATGGGGTCGCACAGAGTTGGACACGACTGAAGCAACTTAGCAGCAGCAGCAGCAGCTGTTATTTTATAATTTACTGAAGTCTAACCTAGGTCATCAGTATTTTATTTCACCTGGTAAAAGTCCATTTTAATGTTCTTTCCAGTATTATGTAGTCCACAGATTAACAATGAAATTACTTTAGTTTTGTTAACACAATAAAAATTATTAATACTAGGGCAAAACTGCTGGAAAATAATAAATATACTACATTTTTTCCTTAAAAAATCTTCAAAAAAGTAATGAGAAAATTGTATAGAAAAGATAATAATGTCATTGTGCGCTGCTTTATTGGTGTCTTTATTAAAACCAACAGATGTATTTCAATACTTGAAAAGATTTTGCAGTTAGAAAAAAAGTGTAATGCACACATAAAAATTCGTCTGCAATTATCCAATGTTATCTTCTCAGATCTCCTCTGACAATCTATTTAATCATAGTTTAGAATGGTTCCCTACTTTATTTCACTGCAATGACAAATAAGATGTTGAGAATATGAAGACCAGAGAAGAATCTGATACTAGAAGTAAAGGCACTGACAACATAAAAAGTGACAGCTGACAGTTTCATAGCAAGAAAGGAAACATGACATTTTTAACTTAGAGTTGAACGATGAGTAGAAATTTGTAAGATGAAGAAATAAGGAAAAGTGTTACATACAAGGAAAGCATTATATGTAAAGACAAGGGACATGAAAGGTCATAGCACATGATAAATAAAGAGTGGCAAGTATGTCATATTGGTGGAATGGATTGTAGTAAACAAGGGGAAAGGAGAGATGGCTGCTAGGATGAAAAGGACTGACTGAAAATGAAGAGCATTTTATGCTGTGCAATGGAGTTGGAATTTCATTCAGAGACAATAAGGACAAAAAAAAAATAGCATTCTCAGGAGACATTAGTGTCATAAATCAGTTTGCTGTGAATATTGATCAGCATGTCCCTCCTTGCATGCAAAAATTGGCAGGAGGTCAAAAATAGCCTTAAGTAAACTCTTCTAGAATTTTGCTGAGAATGAATGAAACTTTCATACCATTTTCCCAGAATTATGTGTTTATTCAGCTTAACAGAAAACTTTTACATAAACTTTAGTAAGCAGGTCTTCCTATTTTGAGATCTAGTTGCCAGGTGCTCATCTCAGCGCCATATATTTTAAATTCTAGTACAAGCATATGTCATTTTATGTATAATTTATGCATTTTTTGCTTTTGATTGTGCTCCACCTTATTGCATTTTTCAGATATTGCATTTTTTTATAAAACAGAGTTCTTTGTCAATTTTGCATTGTGAAATAATACTTTTTAAAATTAAGATGTGTAGATTGTTTGTAAAGACATAATGCCATTTCACACTTAATAAACTATAGTTTAGTGTAAATTTGCTGACAAAGGCCTATGTAGTCAAAGTTATGATTTTTCCAGTGGTCAGGTTCTGATGTGAGAGTTGTACCATAAGAAGGCTGAGCACTGAAGAATTGGTGCTTTTGAACCATGGTTCTGGGGAAGATTTCAGAGTCCTTTGGACAGCAAGCTGATTCAACCAGTCAATCATAAGGGGAATGAACCCTGAATATTCGTTGGAAGGACTGATGCTGAAGCTGAAACTCCAATACTTTGGCTACCTGACGCGAAGAGTGTACTCATGGGAAAATAACCTAATGATGGAAAAGACTGAAGGCAGAAAGAAAAGAAGATGGCAGAGGATGAGATGGTTGGAAAGCATCACTGACTCAATGGTCATGTATTTGGTCAAACTCTGGGAGATGCTGTGGTATAGGGAAACCTGGTGTGCTACAGTCCATAGAGTTGCAAAGAGTCAGGCACGACTTAGCGACTGAGCACTAGTGTAAATATAACTTTCATATGCACTGGGAAACAACAAACAAAAAATGTATGACTCCATTTATTGCAATATATGCTTTATTGCAGTGGTCTAGAATCAAATCTGCAATGTCTTTGGGGTACGATTGTCCATACAATATGGCAGTTGAAGGAACTAAATTCTGCATTATTTAAAGATATGGGTTCAAATGTAAAGAAGGTTTGCATATATGTTGAGATCCAGGCTGCTTCCAACTTTCAATCTATCATCTGTAGGATGACTTATGCACTAATCTGTGTGTGACTCTTACCACCCCAAGGACCGTAGTCCACCAGGCTCCTCTGTCCATGGAATTCTCCAAGCAAGAGTATTGGAGTGGGTTGCCATTCCTTTCTCTAGGGGATCTTCCTGACCCAGGGATCAAACCTGGGTCTCCTGCATTGCAAGCAGTTTCTTTACTGACAGAGCCACTGGGGAAGCTAGGATAGACCCTTTATCAAGAATTGTGAAAAGTCTGAAGTTCTACCCAACCTGAAAGTTAACAGATTAACCTACTTCAGTGTCATAAATGTTGGTAAAAGGCACAAGATTATGGGACCAGAGAGAAGTGACATAATTTCTCACGCACAACAGGCAGAATGAGCTCCCTGTTAATGCGAATTCTCGCAGTGCCCCCTAGTCCCACAAGGGTGATGCAGAGAGATTCAGGTAAATAATGTTTACTTGGAGGGCTTTTTTCACATCTGGAGTTTTTAATTATCATCTTTAAAGGGACTGCCAGCAAACTTGTTGCTCTGAAGGGAAATATTGCGTTTATTATTTCAGTCAAAGAAAAATCTGCTCTCTGTCCCTCAAAAAGACATTGCTATCTCGGAAAGCTATTCCATTTACAAATAACCTTGAAAATATTTTGAAAAAGAACTTGTCTTTTTTTTTTTTTTTTGCCTTGAAAATGTGTAACAATATTAAAACTTCGTGGAGAATTTTCTACAATTCCTCTTGTCCTGACGGTGGAATTCTAACTATCACAATAGTTCAAACAGAAAGATAGAGGAGAAGTGGAAGAAGGAACATAATTCTTTCCCTTTAAGAATTCATCTTTTAAGCTGCACAACTCATTTTTTATCTCCTGTTGGCCAGAAATTAGCTACATGACGATACCTGATTGATCAGGTACTGGGAAAAATTGTCTTTATTTTAGGTGGTCTCCTGCCTAGCTAACAGTGCTGTGCATACTATCATATAAAAAGGAGTGAATGAGTATTAAGAGGCAATTAGAAGCTTCTGTCATAGCACTAGATCCTTTCCAGCCCTGTGTGCCATTGTGGATTCTGTCCTAGGTACCTTGTTATTATATAAAGTAGGTTACTGTTCATTTTTCTCTCATTAATCAGTTAAGGTACGTCTCCACTAGAAAGTCTTTTTTGATCCCATTTTGTTTTCCCCAGAAATCTGTTATTTATAATCTGTATCCTAGGGAAAGTTATTTAATATGTGGCATACTTTATCACTGGCCTGCAATCTGAGAGACCCAGGTTCAATTCCTGAGTTGGGAAGGTACCCTGGAGAAGGGAATGGCAAGCCAGTCCAGTATTCTTGTATGGATAATTTCATGGACACCGGAGCCTGGCAAAATACAGTTCATGGGGTGGCAGAGAGTCAGACATGACTGAGAGACTAATACACACACATATTTTATCATAGCTCAATGATACATACATAACTTGAGGGCTGGTTATAGAAATTGTGGTATATATAACATTTTAGAAATAACCCTAAATCCAGAACTTTGTTTGGTCTTTTGTTTTTCAGTTGATGGAGAACTATTTCATCCGACCACAGGCTTGTCATACCTGCTACCAGAATACTCCTGCATGTGCCTTTTAGTGAGTAATTTCCATGAGAGGTTTTTGAGGAGTGTCTGACAATACAGTGAGAGGGATTTCAGTAAGCTTGCACAATAGGCTGCATGACTGCTTTTATTCCCACTTGAGACAGGCCTAGAATCTGGGATGCTTTGCTGCAATGTGGCCGTGCTTGCACCTGGATATAGCTTGAGTAACAAAATGTAGAGAAACTCTATCAGACTAAAAATAACTGCACACATGTATAGTTAGGACAAATGCTGGACAGCAGATACAAAACAACCTAATTGTCACTTTTGAAGAGCCTGGAGAAAAGCAGGGTACTGTGCATGCCCCTGCTTAAAATTTGCCTCAGGGGTGGGCAAAATAGCTAAGCTGCCCCTCTGGCCCATCCCCTGGACTTGGCCCTACCCTCACTCTGTGTAAGGAAAGAGCTTGCCCCCCCCGGGACCAAGCCAGCAAGGGAATTTATTGTTTATTCTTGTTCCCCACTGCTGCAGCAGGAGCCTCAATAAAGCTTTGACTGAATTTATTGTCTGGCTGCTAATCAATTTCTAATAATTGTAGAAGGCCAAGAACCCTCTTTGGTAATGTTGCCAAATGTTGGTATGTGTGGCAAACTCAATCTCAGACGTTGTTGTGTATTGGTTTACTATAATTTCAAATCCATTTGTTCATCCCCAAAAAGCAAAGTTGTTTCCAGAAGAAAAGTTACTTTGATATAAGAATGAAGTAAGTTGTGTCTGGATGTTATCATCTCATCTGTTCTAACTGTAAACAGTAGCTCAGCTGCTGAGGGAACCTAGCTGGGGGTTTTTCAATACAAACTGGTGGACAAGCAACTACAGCAGAGGGAACATTTGGACTATAAATACAGAGTTTGTGAGAGTTATCCCAGAATTTCCTCCTGAACCAAGCCAATCTAGCTCTCCAAAGACCTTGAGCATTAATTTCTGTCACAATAAAGGTGACTATTTTATCAGCAGCAGTGAAAAATCAGGCAAGAACCCCAGGAATATCAGCCTGCCCTTCAGTACAAACACCATCAGGGTTCCCTGCAAGGTGTTCTAGCAACTGAGGAACATTCCATTTTTCACTGCCCACTGGGCATTAGCTCTTGGTTGGCAAAACTGCCCCAATGGGCATAGTTGTTGGTTGGCAAAACTACCTCTTCCAGAAACCTAAACTCAGAAATAACATATTTCAACTAAATTTAAACTGTATTTTTACCTTCTCCCCTTGCCTGGAACAATGGTATATTTAATCTAAACTGGGTTTATTATTTATTTATTAGCTTATTAAGAGATATCACCCTGTATGCTGTCCATTTGTGAATTTCCTACAGGGATCTTGTGTTTAAAATATTGGTAAAGACAATCTCAGTTCCTGAGCATAATTCATTGCCCCAAACATAACGGACTTATTTTTATTATAGCAGATGACTAAGGTAAGCCAAAACACTTACCTTATTTTATTAGAAAGTGGCTATACTTTCAAAAAAAAAATCTCTGAAGATTATAAACACAGAAATTAATTTAGGTTTATGAGCTACATCCCACAGCCTGATAGAGTTTACTAACTCAAAAGGGGCAGAAACAGTCACTTCAATTTTAATCCCTCAACATTTTCTTACCAAATCTCACTCTATGCCTATCACAATTCTAAATTTCTTTCCTCTTCTATTTGTTATTCCCCATATTAAAAATGTAAGTTCTCTGAGGGTGGGTTCGATTTATTTTCTTTGATATATCATCATAGCAAGTATGTATTTGTAATTTTTAATGAATAAAGCAAAGCACTCATTTCTAATTGAGAAAGAATGATTTACAAATGATGTTTGTCAAAGAAAAGGCACCCGTTTAAGTTCCACTGAAATAAGATATTGACAAATTGCAGAGAAAAGTATCAAGCATGTGTCTTAGGAACGCAAAAGATAGAAAGGTTTTATGTATATATATATATATATATATATATATATATATATATATATATATATATATATAGACATTTAATCTAGTTCCCTATGCTATATAGTAAATCCTCATTGCTTTTACACACACACACACACACACACACACACATACATATATAACCTTTTTTAGCCACACTGTGAATGTGGGATCTTAGTTCCCTGACCAGGGATTGAACCTGTGCCCCTGCACTGGAAGTGCAGAGTCTTAACCACTGGGCCGCCAGGGAAGTCCCTAGAAAAATATTCTTAAATCAGTGGATTTTAAAAGTGTTCATGGAAAAGGTGCAGATTAAATTAGGTTTTGAATGATGGAGCTATTATAAATGATCTCATTTATGTTTTATTTAGTTAAGGGTATATTTTAATATATTTCAATGATTTCTTACACT
The DNA here is from genome assembly GCF_032405125.1 of Capricornis sumatraensis. Lineage (NCBI taxonomy): Eukaryota > Metazoa > Chordata > Mammalia > Artiodactyla > Bovidae > Capricornis > Capricornis sumatraensis. The sequence continues at coordinate 53,602,864 of NC_091080.1, forward strand.
ATTTTTCTCAAGTAAAATAAACTGAATCCTATTAGTACCAATCTTGCCACATGGAACTTAATGCATAGAGAGATGTAGAGTTGTGACAGGCTATCAGTCGAGAAAATTTCTAAATGTATCCAATGACCAGATGAAAATCTGAGGAGAGAAACTAAGTGGACAGTGGACAGTCACAAATTACTAAGGAAAACATGGAAGGGAGGTTGAGGCAGATAAATGAGTATTTGCAAATGCAAAAAAGTGTGAACAATCAAGCAGTTCATTATGCCTTGATGTAGAGTGTTTCTAAGGCAGATGTTTAAGAGTGAAGACTGGAGAAGGAAGGAGAGGTTTATTTCATGAAACCACTGTATTTCAGATTGAGGAGTTTGGCAGTGGCTGTCAGACTTTATTTTTGGGGCTCCAAAATCACTGCAGATGGTGATTGCAGCAATGAAACTAAAAGACACCTACTCCTTGGAAGAAAAGTTATGACCAACCTAGATAGTGTATTGAGAAGCAGAGACATTACTTTGCCAACAAAGGTCCGTCTAGTTAAGGCTATGGTTTTTCCTGTGGTCATGTATGGATGTGAAAGTTGCACTGTGAAGAAGGCTGAGCACCGAAGAATTAATGCTTTTGAACTGTGGTGTTGGAGAAGACTCTTGAGAGTCCCTTGGACTGCAAGGAGATCCAACCAGTCCATTCTGAAGGAGATCAGCCCTGGGATTTCTTTGGAAGGAATGATGCTAAAGCTGAAACTCCAATACTTTGGCCAGCTCATGCGAAGAGTTGACTCATTGGAAAGGACTTTGATGCTGGGAGGGATTGGGGGCAGGAGGAGGAGGGGACGAGAGAGGATGAGATGGCTGGATGGCATCACTGACTCCATGGACGTGAATCTGAGTGAACTCTGGGAGTTGGTGATGGAGAGGGAGGCCTGGCGTGCTGTGATTCATGGGGTCACAAAGAGTCGGACACGACTGAGTGACTGAACTGAACTGAACTGATGCTCAAACAGGGAACCAAGGACAAAAAAAGGACTGGAAGCTGACTATTGCTCAGATCATGAACTCCTTATTGCCAAATTCAGACAAGTTGAAGAAAGTAGGGAAAACCACTAGATCATTCAGGTATGACCTAAATCAAATCCCTTATGATTATACAATGGAAATGAGAAATAGATTTAAGGGGCTAGATTTCATAGAAAGAGTGCCTGATGTACTATGGACATAGGGTTGGGACACTGTACAGGAGACAGGGATCAAGAACATCCCCAAGAAAAAAAATGCAAAGAAGACAAAATGGCTCTCTGAGGAGGTCTTACAAATAGCTGTGAAAGAAGATAAGTGAAAGGCTAAGGAGGAAAGGAAAGATATATCCATTTGAATGCAGAGTTCCAAAGAATAGCAAGAAGAGATAAGAAAGCCTTCCTCAGTGTTCAGTGCAAAGAAATAGAGGAAAACAAAAGGATGGGAAAGACTAGATATCTCTTCAAGAACATTAGAGATAATATCAAGGGAACATTTCATGTAAAGATGGGCTTAATAAAGAATCGATATGGTAGGGATTTAACAGAAGCAGAAGACACTAAGAAGAGGTGGCAAGAATACACAGAAGAACTGTACAAAAAAGATCTTCATGACCCAGATAATCACAATGGTGTGTTCACTCACCTAGAACCAGACCTCCTGGAGTATGAAGTCAAGGGGGCCTTAGGAAGCATCATTATGAGGAAAGCTAGTGGAGGTGATGGAATTCCAGTTGAGCTATTTCAATTCCTAAAAAATGATGCTGTGAAAGTGCTGCACTCAATATGCCAACAAATTTGGAAAACCAGCAGTGGACACAGGACTGGAAAATGTCAGTTTTCACTTCAATCCCAAAGAAAGGCAATGCCAAAGAATGCTCAAACTACTGCACAATTGCACTCATCTCACATGCTAGTAAAGTAATGCTCAAAATTCTCCAAGCCAGGCTTCAACAGTACATGAACCGTGAACTTCCAGATGTTCAAGCTGGTTTTAGAGAAGGCAGAGGAACCAGAGATCAAATTGCCAACATCCACTGGAACATTGAAAAAGCAAAGCAGTTTCAGAAAAACATCTATTTCTGCTTTATTGACTATGCCAAAACCTTTGAATATGTGGCTCACAATAATCTGTGGAAAATTCTTAAAGAGATGAGAATACCAGACAACCTGACCTGTCTCTTGAGAAATCTGTATGCAGGTCAGAAGCAACAGTTAGAACTGGATATGAAATGACAGACTTGTTGAAAATAGGAAAAGGAGTACATCAAGGCTGTATATTGTCACCCTGCTTATTTAACTTCTATGCAGAGTACATCATGAGAAACACTGGGCTGGAAGAAGCACAAGCTGGAATCAATATTGCTGGGAGAAATATCAATAACCTTAGATATGCAGATGAAACCACCTTTATGGCAGAAAGTGAAGAGGAACTAAAAAGCCTCTTGATGAAAGTGAAAGAGAAGAGTGAAAAAGTTGGCTTAAAATTCAAAATTCAGAAAACTAAGGCATCTGGACTCATCATTTCATAGTAAAGAGATGAGGAAACATTGGAAACATTGGCAGATTTTTTTTTTTTTTGGGGGGGGGCTCCAAAATCATTGCAGGTGGTAATTACAGCCATGAAATTAAAAGATGCTTACTCCTTGGAAGGAAAGTTATGATCAACCTAGACAGCATATTAAAAAGCAGAGACATTAATTTGCCAACAAATATTTGTCTCATTGAGGATGTGGTTTTTCCAATGGTCATGTATGGATGTGAGAGTTGGACTATAAAGAAAGCTGAGCACTGAAGAATTGATGGTTTTGAACTAGAGTGCTGAAGAAGACTCTTGACAGTCACTTGGACTGCAAGCAGGTCCAACCAGTCCCTCCTAAAAGAGATCAGTCCTGAGTGTTCATTGGAAATTGCTGAAGTTGAAACTCCAATACTTTGGCCACCTGATACAAAGAGCTAATGCATTTGAAGACCCTGATGCTGAGAAAAATTGAAAGCAGGAGGAGAAGGGAAGGACAGAGGATGAGGTTGTTGGATGGCATCACCAACTCAATGGAGATGAGTTTGAATAAACTCTGGGAGTTGGTGATGGACTGGGAGACCTGGTGTTCTGTGGTCCATCGGGTCACGAGCAGTCAGACATGACTGAGCGACTAAAGTGGACTGAGCTGAACTGAACTGTACTGAACATACATCTGATTATAGGAGACTGTATTATGGAAGACATGTGCAACAGAGCCTGCTTTTATGTAACTTGCAACTGTCAATCAGCCTTAAGTATATGCCAATTTTCATATCTTTTCCTGATTGGTGGTGAGTAGAAGCCCTATTTTGAACAGAGCACAACCAAGAGAAGGAGACAGGAAGTAAAAAGGAAAGCCAAGTAGTCATCAGGACTCATTCAGGAGTCATTTGCCCCACTCCATGTTTTGGAAGATCTGCCTACTTGAGCTGTAACTGAGCTGTAACTTGTCTCTTGCTTTAAACTTCAGTCTTTTGTTCCAAATCTTTGCTGTGATGAGGCAAGAATAGAGGAAGATAAATAAACTGTCTTGACATTTCCATTCATGTAGAGATAAAAAGTTGCAGAACGGATAATAACATTTGACTTGGAAGTTTACAGGAACATTGTGGCCTGACATCCATGGACAGCTGCAGGAAAAAAACATGTCAACACTAAGAATTTTGAAACAACAAACCATACCCTCCTTCACTTTGCTTTTAAAAATGTCTTGCCGAAATCCATCAGGGAATTCAAGGTTTTGGGCTCGGAATGAGCCACCTATCTCCTTGTACAGCCCTGTATTAAAACTTTCTCTCCTCCATATCCAACATTTTGATTTGGCTTCATTGTGCCTTCAGCACATGAACTTGTTTTGTAACATGTATATAGTATAAAATCACTTATAATTTGTGGTTTCATTTTTAAGAAAAATAATATCAAAATTTGGATGCAAAAACAGAAATTGTCTTAGCACCATGTAAGTGACAAGTGCAAATATGGTGATAGATATTGGACTGTACTGGAAAAACAACAGACATGATTCATGTTATCATACTATTTCAAGGTCAAAAACCTTAAGATTGCCCAGAAACAGTAGCTTCCTTATTAACATGAGGTTTTGAATGACTGAGTGAATCAGTTTTGCTGTGGTTTATCGTAAAAAAATCCAGGTGTTTTCGTCTGTTTTCCAAATTCTTTAGGGACTGTAGCACACATTTGTTAAAATTTAAGCCTATTTATGGATGCAATTAGGGAGTATGAGTATCTGTTTTATGAGCTAACTCAAGAAGTAAAGAGAAAAAAAAAACAGAAAGTCCTTTCAGCTACAAAACAAAACTTGAAAGAACAAAATTAAGGCAAAGAGTAAATAAGAAACAAAAAGAATTAGTAGTGTAGACATTATTTGGAGAGCTTGAGGTTTAATATGGTCAATACCCACACCAGAGTGTCTATTCACTGTTTTGTTGTATTTCTTTTATACATCAAGTAAGTCTGGGATGGTGCTGGCCTGAGATGTATATCTACCATTTAGCTCAATCCGTCTCATTGGAAGACTGACCAAAATGTTTTATAAAATTGATGTAATTTTGCTCTTGAGTTAATCAAAATATACTAATTAATTTTAAGTGGTGAACCAATGTCATGTTTTTCCACAACAAAGGGTATTATGAAGACTCTAAACTCAAGAGGGCTACACACTGGCTTTTATTATCCTTATTTGGGAAAATTATTCAAAATAATGTTCAAAGAAGCAGCAGTCAGGTTAGAATGGCACATTTGTGAGATGTGAGACTAAAACAAGAGGGGAAAAAAAGCTATGTCATTAGAAGTGAGAGAAAAATAGACTACAGTCAGAGGGTGATATTGAAACAGTTTTCTGATATGGGTCTGAAGTAAAGGTCACTTTATAGTGATCATTTTTTTCCCTCTGAGTAAAACAGGAAAAGCAACCAGACATTAAGAGACAGTCATTAAACAACAGAATTTTGAGACAATTAAATCATATTCAGGAGAATTAAACAAAATAACCCAAATGACATATATGTTAATCTGAGTTAAAAGAGAAAGATTATTTGAAGTAAAATCAAAATCATTTCAAATATTTTCTTAAAATGGGATTAAAATTTGGGAAAATAAACAATTGAAACGTAAATAAATTTTAGTATAAAAATTTTAAATACTCACACTATGATATTTGATATAAAGAATATTATTAGAGTAAAATAGGACCTTTTGGATATTACATATTGTAGCTGATTAAAAAAAAAATGCAAGTGAGATATGGGATAGATGATCCCCTGAGCTGGACATCTGGTGTGTTTTAAGTGGGATAAAATTCAAGCTTTGTTCTCACCCAGACACTCCAAGGAGAAAGCTAGTGGCAAAAGCTGAGCTCTGCTAAAGTAGAGATAAGATGCCCACTCCTGAGGTCAAGGAAGACTTCCCTGTCTGCATATGGCACAGGAAAGCTTCTTTGGACTCAAAAAGGGAGTGGGGCCCCACCCAATAAAAAATGTGGACATGCACCCATAGGTCTCTGTGGTGGAATCTATCTTAGAAAAAAGTTACAAATGCATCTTGAGGAAGATCCATGAACCTGTCAGATGTGAAGAGAGAAACAAAATAATTGACCAAAGGTAAATAAAGACCTGGAAGGACTGGCCTATATAAGTGATTTACCTTTAAGATTCATCACCTCTTTGCTGCACTCGTCCTTGCTCAGGATGCCAGTACTCCTCTCCAGGTGTGTGTCTTTGCCTATTTTCTGACTCATTGTGCTCCTCTTCATTAGCGACCAAGTTCATACGCTTTCTCTCTAATTGTGTATTTCTACCTAGCTTCTGACTTAAACAAATTGTTTTTCTGTACACTCTCCTATACACTGTGCTGTGTCTCTAACAATAAACTTTGTACTTTTTTTTTTTTTTTTTTTTTTTACAGTTCTTGCCTCTTTGAAACATTCTTGCTTTCAAAGGAGGGAAAGATCCAGGGCCACTTTGCTTCTAGCCTCTAGCCCCTGGTGGTCTAGTGGTTAATATTCCCGGTTTTCATCCAAAGTACCTAGGTCCAATCTCTGGGCAGGGAAACAATATTTCTCTTCAGGAGCACTCACTGTTCTTCTTCCAAGATATCAAGGACCACACAAAAACACAAATAATGAATTCCTGTGTAGTCGATTTAAAGGGGAGGAAATTGGATAAACAATTATAATGAAATGTAAAAATTTATGAAAAGGTTATTCATTAAATATTTTATTCATTAAAATTTTTATCCCATATATTCCTGATTAAGTTTGGATATATAATAAAATACACACATACGTAGATAGGTAGAGATAGGTAGATAGATGAGAAGACACACATACACACACACAAAGCACACAGATGTCATTTTAAAGTTTAAAGCCCACTTCAGTTTTATTGCTTAGAGAATCCCATGGACAGAGAGAGGTGCCTTGTGGGCTACACAGTCTATGGGGTTGCAAAGAGTCAGACACACTGAGTGACTAACACTAGATCCTGACCACTAGAACAAGATAAATAATGTTAAACTTTAAAATGGCATCTGTGTGTTTTGTGTGTGCATATGTGTGTCTTCTGCTCAAAGATAAAATTAACAAATGAATAATATAGTGAAGTGCAGATATTTCTCATCTCAAGCAAAGTTGCTGTGAGATACCTATTTTTTGAAGGATACAAGAAATGAATCTATTATCATCAATGTAAGTGATAAGAAAGTCACTAAATGTGCTCTCAAAAAATTTTTTATAATGTATAGATTTGGAAATATAAGATGTTTTTTAAGAAAAACACTAAGAGAGCAACCCCAATTAAAGTAAGATGAATATGAGTACAGAAATAGAGATATCAAAAAGTATCACATAAATAAAAAATGAAAAAAAAATGTGTCTGCATTGGCAACAGTAAAATTCACAAACAAAATGGCAAAAATTAAATATGAAATATGAAATCAATTTCCCAAGTTAATTGGAAAAGAAATAAAATCACCGGGGAGGAAAGGTGCTTATGGAAAAGAAATCAGTGCTCAAGACTACACATAACCATTAATGTAAATACATACTAAAATACATATCCCCAAACCAAAGAACTAGAATAATGGAAAAAGAATCAAACAAAAAATAATCCTCAGTAGATAAAACCTTCCTCAGTCAAATAAAGACATGATTGAGATTGTTCAAATGAATTTCCAAATATTAATTTAAAAGAATGAAAGGCAAGCTATCAGGTTATACTCTGGTAAACATTTTAAAATAGGAGAAGAATATGACAGCAGGTAAGTTACTATCTCTCAGCCCCACACTCTCTATTCCGTACTCTACTTTTTGATGTAGGGGCTGAAACTCAGTGAATCACTTTTCTGTCTTGCCACCTGGTTCCTTCCCTTTTTAAGATGTGACAATGAACAGGTGCTAGAGAGAGATTGAAAGGTGCTAGAGGAGGAAGGGTCTCGCTCCTTTTTGCTTGTTTCCCATTCCTATGAGTGTCTCCCCATCTTTCTTTTTGCATCCAGTTGCATTTGGTTGCCATTTTAAAAAATTTAATATCAGCCTTATTGAGACTCAGAACTATCAGCAGGAGCAGACTGGCACCACCACCTCCTCAGAGCTCCAGATCACAGGGCAAGGAACCCCTCTTTCACATCAGAGATGCTAGTTCTAGCTGAGCAGGGATCTAATCACAAATGTCTGGATTTCAGCTGCACAAGGTTTCTCCTCTGATTTTCTAAATCTTAATAATTACAATCCCCTCTTAATTTTCCAATGCTAGGGACAATAGCTGTTTCCTTTAGTAGATACATTATGGTATAGTGTTCTCTGAAACAAAGTGAAGTCGCTCAGTCATGTTCGACTTTTTGTGAGCCCATGAGCTGTAGCCTTCCAGGCTTCTCCTTCTGTGGGATTTTCCAGGTAAGGGTACCAGAGTGGGTTGCCATTTCCTTCTCCAGGATATCTTCCTGACCCAAGGATCAAACCTGGGTCTCCTGCATTACAGGCAGACGCTTTACCCTCTGAGCCAGCAGGAAAGTGCATAGTGTTCTTAAGTTAATTTTTATATCTACTTAACAAATATTTATATTAGATTATCTTTATTTAGAATAACTGATAGGTGACTGCTGTGGTTTCTGTCACTTGACTATACCTTAACTAATAGGAAAAAATCTCTGTAAGAATGCAAGTCTGAAATTTAAAAACATATTAAAAGTGAAAAACTTTGGACTTATCACACATCTGGCTAATAAAAAAATGGCAGCAGATTAGTAATCATTGTTTAATCTTAATGGTACATGGCTTTGACATTAAACTAGTCAAACCAATTTACAACAAATGATTGAAGACATAAGAAAGTTTAATATACATATAATGTCTAATAAATTATATAATCAACATATCCCCCCTGGAAAATAGTAGTAGTAGTAATATGCTACTAATAATAATGTAAGATGCATTTACCCAGAAATAATTTCTAGAACACATGAAGAACTCTATGAAGCAAAATGAAAGAAAAAATAAAGAAACTCCTCCCATGGAAACAGGAAAAATACTTAAGCATATAGTTTAGTCAGAAAAAATAAACAGATAAGTACATTAAAAAGTGTTCAATCTTAGTCATTAGTTGAATATTATTGACTAGAATAGAACAAACCATAAAAGATAAAAACAAGCATTACCAAATCAGTAGGATATGGAGTATCTAGAATACTTACACACTGTTAATACATACATAAATTAGGAAAAGCACTTTCAAAATTTATTACAGTTAAACACATGTGTACTGGATAAACTAGCAATTGTTGTTCCATGTCCAAATCTAAATTGTATATGCATGCTCACAAAGGATATATATATATTTGAAGATGCTCACAGCAGCACTATCATTAATAAGCAACAAGTGGAAACTATTAAAATGACAATTTTGTTATGCTAAGGGAAAACAAACTACAAGACAATTATTAATACTATTTTGTGAAATTCTGAATTTCAAGACAAAATAAATAAAATTAAGCACATGTTATCAAGTTAATGCTCAAAATCCTGTAAGCTAGGCTACAGCAGTATGTGAACTTAGAGATGCCAGATGAACAAGCTGGGTTTAAAAAAGGCATAAGAACTAGAAATCAAGTTGCCAACATCCATTGGATCATAGAAAAAGCAAGGAAATTACAGAAAAAAAAAAACAAAAAAACATCTATTTCTGCTTCACAAAATTCTTTGTGTAGATCACAACAAACTAGAAAATTCTTAAAGAGATGGGAATACCAAGCCAACTTACCTGCCTCCTGAGAAACTTGTATGCAGAACAAGAAACAACAGTTAGAATTGGACATGGAACAACAGATTGGTCCAAAATTGAAAAAGGAGTACATCAAAGCTGTATATTGTCACCCTGCTTATTTACCTTATATGCAGAGCACATCATGTGAAATGCTGGGATGGATGAATCACTACCTGGAATCAAGATTGCTGAGATAAACATCAATAGCCTCAATATGCAGATGATACCATTCTAATGACAGAAAGCAAAGAAGAACTAAAGAGCCTCTTGAAGAGGGTGTTAGAGGAGAGTTTAAGAGCTGCCTTAAAACTCAACATTCAAAAAACTAAGATCATGGCATCTAGTCCCTCTACTTCATGACAAACAGTTGGGGAAAAAGTGGAAATAGTGAGAGATTTTATTTTCTTGGGCTCCAAGAAAATCACTGTGGATAGTGGTTGCACCCATGAAATTAAAAGATGCTTGCTTTCTGGAAGAAAACTTATGACAAATATAGACAGCTTATGAAAGCAGAGACATTAATTTGCTGACAGAGGTCTGTAGAGTCAAAGCTATGGTTTTTCCATCAGTCATGTATGGATGTGAGAGTTGGACCATAAAGAAAGCTGAGACCATAGAGAAAAATTGTGGTGCTCAAGAAGACTCTTGAGAGTCCCTTGGACAGTAAAGAGATCAGACCAGTCAATTTAAAAGGAAATCAACCCTGAATATTCATTGGAAGGACTAACGCTGAAGCTGAAACTCCAATACTTTGGCCACCTGATGCAAACAGCTGATTCACTGGAAAAGACTATTTATAGGAAAGATTGAGGGCAGTAGGAGAAGGGGAAGACTGAGGATGAGATGTTTGGATGGCATCACAGACTCAGTGGACATGAATTTGAGCAAACTTCAGGAGCCAGTAAAGGAGAGAGAAGCCTGGTGTCTGAGTCCATGGGGTCTCAATGAGTGAGACAGAAACTGAACAACAAGCCAAGTTCAAATTAATGAATAAGAAAACAAGAGGGAAAACAAGTAGAGCTTCATTCTATGCACATATTTGTTTAAAAAGAGAAACAAAAACAGAATAATAACAATGAGAAAACCTAAGACAAAATGAATAATAATGTTAACACCTAAATATAAGAAATTAGGAGGATAATAGCAGTACAAAAGTAGATATAACAACACACAATTATTTTATTAGTCATAGGATTGGAAGTAATGTAAAACTGCTTTCTTTTAAATATTAGAATCTCAGTAAAATATAATTTTTAAATGGAATATATGTGATTATATATATATATATATATAATTTTTCTATAATTTCTCATGCTCAAATATTTATACTTCTCATGTTTGTAAAAACATAACAGATATAGAAAGCCTCTCAGTCTATAAGAAAAGCTTCATATCATCATGGAAAATGTTAGGAAATTGATTTTCAAAACCATTAGTTCATGTAGACCAAACAGATTAAAAATAGACTATAGAATGCAGCAAAATATTAAATGAATAATTTAAAAAGGATGAGTTGGTTTTATTCTTTGCATATAATAATGATTTATAATCATGATATTTATTTAAATTACCATATAATAGAAAAAATAAGAAAACATCTTTTATACATTTTAAGAAAATTTAATAAAACATTATACTAAATATGATATTTTAAGCAAAATTTCCATTAATGAAATTATAGACAATGATAAGATCTGGTCCTTAAAATCACTTGGTATAAGTATCCCAAATAACAATTAATGCTACACAGACACCAAAGTTTTAAAGTTTTCCCAATTAAAAGACAGTTGAGGTCACCTGATATTGATATTTATGTTGTTATTCTAAAAATAAAAGGAATTCATTAAAAAGAAGATAAGCATACATATTAAGAAATAAGAAAAAAATTTCATTTGCATTTAGTTTACCATGTTTATCTTCCTAGAAAATTTATCATTATAAATGGAAAAAATATATATTTTGAAAATATTTATAAATTAAGAAATAATATAACTGACATGTTCATTTTAGTAAGGTGGTTTACTATAAACATAAATACTTAAACTTTCTTCTCTACTGCACTATTAAATGCATAATTAATACATACAAATATGTAAACCAAAATATAATATCTGCGATGTTCAAAAATACAAACAAATGTGAATAAAGCTCAGAAAGAATAATATTAAACCTATACTCAAATTAAAACCACTAAACTACATTGGGGCTTCCCAGGTGGGACACTGGTAAAGAATCCTCCTGTCAATGCAGGAGATGCAAAAGAGGTGAATTCTATCCCTGGGTTGGGAAGATTCCCTGAAGTAGGAAATGACAACCCACTCCAGTATTCTTGTCTGGAAAATTCCATGGACAGAAGAGTCTGGCAGGCTACAGCCCATGGGGTCACAAAGAGTAGGACAAAGGTGAGTGACAGAGCATAAACACATGCACAAAATAGAGATTAATTTTTAGAGATAAAAGTGAGGTTGTATTATCAAATGAAAAGATTTCAAATGTATAGATCTAACATTTTCTCTAATTACTCTGGAAATATTTATTTCTAGGCAAATTCCTAAATGGATTCTCAGGAAGTATATATGACAGTAAGAAAATAATTTTAAGATGTTAGTTGATCAGGCATGTGTGGCTCTGTGACCTCATGGACTCTAGCCCATTAGGCTGTTCTGTCCATGGAATTCTCCAGGCAAGAATATTGGAGTAGGCAGCCATTCCCTTCTCCAGAGAATCTTCCCACTCCAAGGATCAAACATGAGTCTCCTGCATTGTAGGCATTTTCTTTACCATTTTTACCAATGGATCTTTACAGTTGCAAGCAGATTCTATACCAGGAAGTCCTAATTTTAAGTGCACAATAAACCTAAATGAAAACTGACTCCTAAGACTAAGGAAATCACAGATTGATAAATATATAAATATGAAATTTGAAAGCCCAAAATATATGCAATTAAAATCATAAATGGGCATAATATGTTAATATTGATGAAAGTAGAAAATATTGTTATAATTTACAATACATATACACACATTTGATGAAACAGAATGAGCAATTTACTCAAACTTAGCCTCACACTAAGAAAAGCATTTTGTATTTAAAATGATTATTTTTCAAAGAAAATCATGATATTAAGTTATCGGTCAGGATGCAAGAAATTTTTGCATACTATTGAAAAAGCATTTTGGTGAATCCTACAAAAGACAGGGCTCCCCAGGCGGTGCTAGTACTGAAGAACTGGTCTGCCAGTGCAAGAGACATAAGAGATATCAGTTCAATCCCTGGGTAGGGAAGATACCTTAGAGAAGGGAATGGTAGCCCACTCCAGTATTTTTGCCTGGAGAACCGCATGGACCCAGGAGTCTGGTGGGTTACTGTTCCTTGAGGATCACAAAGAGTTGGACATGACTGAAGCGACAGCATGCATGCAGGCATCAAAGACAAAGTTTAAATTAAAATAATCCTTTGAAGCTAGAAAATATTTCAGTCTCTATTGTCTTGCAATTCATTTTGTAGAAATTCTTCCTAAGGGTACAGTTAGGAAAGTGCCCAAAAGTTTATATCTAATGGTATTCAATGGTCTTTTCACGTACAATATCTAAATTTGGGGATTGTTTTAGACACACATCACTGTAGATATGTGTTTTCGATATATTTAGATATTTTGGATCAGAGAAGGCAATGGCAACCCACTCCAGTACTCTCGCATGGCAAATACCATGAACAGAGGAGCCTGGTAGGCTGCAGTGCATGGGGTCGCTAGGAGTCAGACATGACTGAGCGACTTCACTTTCACTTTTCACTTTCATGCATTGAAGAAGGAAATGGCAACCCACTCCATATTCTTGCCTAGAGGATCCCAGGGATGGGGGAGCTGTCTATGGGATCGCACAGAGTCAGACACAAATGAAGCAACTTAGCAGCAGCAGCAGCAGATATTTTGGATGTTAAAAGTCAGAGACTAGTGTAAATAATTTATAAGCAGAAAACTCAATTAAAGACAACTGAGAGATCGAAATGAGGAGCTCTTACACCCTATGATAATAGCAGAGCCCAAAAGTAAGAAAGGCTTCCCACCTGCCAATGCAGGAGATGCAAGAGATAAGGGTTCCATCCCTGAGTTAGGAAGATGCCCTGAAGTAGGAAATTGGCAACCAGATCCATTATTCTTGCCTGGAGAATCCCATGAACAGAGAAGCCTGGCAAGCTACAGTCCATGGGGTCGCGAAGAGTTAGACATGACTCTATACACACACACACATACACAACAGAAAGACTTTTCTTTTTCATGAAAACGACTACGCCAGGGAAAAAGGACTTTGTTTACTCTAACCTTCTCAACTTACTTTTTCTCTATAAAAGCTTTCTCTTCCACTTACCCTTTGGGACATGCATATGTTCACCATTATTGTAGATCCAAAATTGCAATTCTGTGCCAATTCTGAATAAACCTGCCTTTGCTGGAGTCATATTTGGCAGTCTGCTTATTTCAGATCAGTACTAGTTACTTAAATTTATACTGTTCACTTACATTTATCATGTTTTGTGTGTTTTTGTGGGAATTTTTTGGCATAAAATAAATTACTGTATAGCCATTAAAATATGAATTTCCTAGAGTTTTTAAAGCCAAAGAGTGCATATATGTACAATTTAGCTGAGGGAAGCAGTTTATTTATATTTTAACAGTGGGATATAATAATAACTTTATAGATACGTATATTTAGGACAAATTTGTCAAAGGTAATTAAGTTCTCAAAAGTTATTACTTAATTGGATGTATAATTCTTTCAACACTTATTCAGCAAATAGATTGAATGTGCATTATGCCTAAGGATACAATAATGAATGTTGCAGACAGATATCAAGATTTATTGACCATGTATACCCAGTAAAAATAGAAAACAATAGTGTATGTAATTTTATGAACCGCAAACAATTTGGGATAGTGTGCAGGGTGGTCTATTTTAAATAAAAATAAGAGTAAATAACTGTGTATGTGGACAGATTTTGAGATGAAATTTGAGCAGTGTTAAAAGGCCAAGCATGTGAAGATTGTAAGGAATAACATTTAGGCAAAAAAAAAAAAAAAAAAAAAAGAGAGAGAGTACAGTCAAAGGGATTGAGTGGAATTAGATTTGCTGTATTTGAAGCAAAGATGAAAAGGCAATTGGGCGGATGTATTGAGGAAAAAAATGTAGAGTAGGAAGAAAGATCCAGTGGATGATTTTAGGTAGAAATAGGCATTGTATTCTAATTTTAAAATGTTCTTGAAGAGAACTGATATGTTACCTGTATTTGTAAAGCACCTCTGGCTGCATTAGCAAATGGACTTTAGGGGGAAAAGAAGGAAGGAGACTGGAAACTTCTGCCGTAGTTCATGTCAGAGGTGTTATTATCTTTGTTTAGGGCAGAGTTTCTCAGGTAGTGAGAGAGAGTGTATTTTGCCACCCCAGAGGATATATTCGGCAATATTTGGAGACTTCTTTTGGTTATCACATTGGGCAGGTGGGTACAGCTGGTATCTAGTGGATAGAAGCCAGTCTGCTGCTAAACATTGTACATGCACAGGGCAGAGCCTCACAGCCAACAAAGAATTATCTGACTCAAAATATCAACAGTGTTGACTTTGAAAATCCCTGACTTAGTGTGATAGGAATAGAAAAGGAGAAAAGTAGAGAAATTGATACAATCAGGCAAAAAAACATTAAGTACAAAACTTTTGGTAGTCTTTCAAAAGGCTCCTCAGACTATTTCACCAGAAATGGTAAACTATGCAGTTCACATAATTTTCATGAAATATATTTATTACTTTTAAACAAGCAATTAACATAAAGAAATTTGAGGATTTTTGTTGTATTTTGTTTTCAGTTTTTTTTGGCTATTCTTCTTAATTTTTATTTTATGTTGGAGTTCAATCCCTGGGTCAGGAAGATCCCATAGAGAAGGAAATGGCAATCCACTTCATTATTCTTTCCTGGGAAATCCCATGGACAGAGGAGCTTGGTGGGCTACAGTCCATGTTGTCTCAAAAGAGTCAGACACAATTTAGTGACTAAATAACAACAATAGTTAGCAATATTAGTTTCAGGTATGCAAGAAAGTGATTCACTTATGCACATACATGTATCTTCTTTTTCAAATTTTTTTCCCATTTAGATTATTACAGAGTATTGAGTAGAATTCCTTATTCTATGTATTTTTGGGGTTTGGGGGGTGTTTGGTCATTTTTGTTATTTTTGTTTGGTTTTTATTTTATGAGAAGTGATAATCGGAAAAATACATAGTCTAGAACTGTCAATAATCCACAAAGACTAAACTTAAAAGAAAAATTGAAACCTAAAATTTTAAAAAAGAGTTTTTTTTTAAAAGCAGTTTGCTAAATGTTATTTTAAAAGAACATTCACTCAAAATCTTTTTTCAGATTAAAAAGAAAAAAAAAAAAGAAAGTCTACTCACTTGCCATTCAATGCTGCCACCCCAACTGTGCTTCGGGCAATTGACATGCTAGCTACAAATGTCCATTGCTGACTCTGAGGATCCCACCTCTCCACTGTGTTCAGATAACTCCAGCCATCATGTCCTCCCACAGCATAGATAGGGCCTTCCAGTACCGTCACACCTGCAGTAAAGGAAAGATAAAAAGTGAATGAATCATGACACAGTGAGGTTCTCAAATCAAATTAACAGTAAAAGCTATTATTTAGCTGTTATGTCATTCAGAATAGCCTCTATCAGTTAACAAATGATTTCACTGAGGTCGAAACTAATCACTATTAATTGAACCATTTCATTCACATGAAAACATAAAGGAATCCATCTAAATATTATGACCTATATGCTTTATGAAGGAAAATATATTTTCTTATTTATGATCATATAAAGATTCAAAATCTAAAAGTCAGAGATGATGCATCTTATGCCTCTACTTTTGAAGACTGTTTTTACACTGCAATTTAAAGTACTTTTTTTTTTTTTTTCACATTCAGGAAAATTGCATTAAGCAGTGTAATATAATTAGTTTGAATTTCAGGCTAGGGTCCTCTAAGTTTTGGCTCCCCTGTCAAGACACAATAAATGTATCTAAAGCTTAGAGAATACAATATCTCTTTTCTTATAAGCTGAAATTATTAAACACAAGCAATTAAATTACTTATGAGTCATCAATAGATGATATATACAAATTTTACACAGTTTTTTTCCTGTCAATTCACTTTTATATTAGATGAATTTTCTTAAATGTTAAATAATCACTAAGTATTTAAATATTGTGTTTATATTTACTGAAGTGGTCTCATTATCTATTAGGGGAATTCTGGTTAATTTTCCACAAGTTTCAAAGCACAATGTCTGATTGTTAGAACTTTGAACTACCTGTGATTCTTACCCTATTTCCTAGCTGACAAGTTAAACTGCCCCAAATGTATGTATATTGAGAGAAGACACAAGGCTCCTCGGTCATAGAAGAAAGATAGTTATTACCATAACAATGGCAATAGTCAGAGTATCAACTTTTTTTTTTATCAGTTCTCCAAGCCCCAATTTCCCAGTCTTGGTTATGCCAAGAGGACTTTAACATCTCTTTCATGTTGACCAGACTTGAGACAGGATTCTCCTGCCTCTAGAATCGTGACCTCACTTTCCTTAAAGCACTTACTTTAAACAACTTGTAATTGCAAATTGAAAGTTTTCGGTCCCTTTGAGAAGTTAATCTTTTAAAAAACCTATTGCCAGTGTTACAGCCTAATATTTTGCTTCTCAAGAACCTAGGAATATAATCAGCAAGAAAGTTAGTGTTTATATCTCCCAGTTTCTGTGCAAGAGTAACAGCTTAACTTCAACAGACACCTTGCTTCAAGTTGTAAGTCTACCTCTTGTTTGGAAGATAGTAAACTCAATTTACCTTTGTTTAAATAAGGCCAATTTACAAACATAGACTACCTATGATCCACCCATGCATTACAGCTCTCAGAAACTCCCTCCTCCCCTTTGTTTTAGTGGAGGTGCATTCAGCCTCAATTCTGGTCTCTTTTCCTTATTGCAATAGTATTGAATAAAGTCTTCCTTGTCTGTTTATCTATTACACTTTTTTTTTTTTTGCTTTGACAATATTTAGATGATATCTGAACATTCAATAGGTTGTAAGTTAACTTGAAGTTGGAAGCAAATTAATATATAATGGACAACAAACTTATATACCCATTGCTCCAGAAGGAGACATTCTCTTCATGCTTTTAAGTATGATTGTTTTTTACTATGGAGAAAAGAACTATCTTTATCTTATTAGTATTTCTGTTATAAAAATTTAGAGGAGGGGAAGTTACTGTCTTATTTAAAAGTTGTACAAAAATGTGAAAGAATCATGGAGAACTGTATCTCAACACAGATATGAAAGTAAAATGATACTTTTAACCTATTCATGGATTCATTAACTTATTCAACTAATGTTTATTGAGTGTCTACTATTAGAATTTTTCTTATCACCAAAGTTCCAAGAACATATAGGTGAATAATAAAAAGGCCCTGCCCTCATTAAACTTACATAGTCATTAAATACTTAACATAAATGGAATAAATGTTAACAGAACCACGGGTCTGTCTGCTTGCTTCTCAAAAGCCATCAAAAAGGCCAGGTTGGTGGAAAGTTTTGTTTATTTGAATGTCAGCAACCAAGGGACAGGGTGAGAAGGGCAGGTACCTGTCCAAGTAACCTACTACCCCCATCCTCACAAGAGCTTTTATAGTGGAAGGAGGGAGTTATTTGCTGAATCACCACAGTCAGTTTTGACTGCAGTCTTGAAGTTGGTTACCAGTGGTCTGACCAGCATCATCTTGATTGCTTTAAATATAGTTAGTCTTCAGTTCCAGGGTTGTTCTGTTGCATTTCTTGAAGCCAGTTCTCAGAATTGTGGCAGTTTATGTCATGACTACAGTCTGGTCATCATGTAGTTAAATTCTCCACCTGGTGGAGGTTTCAGTATTTCTAAGATAGCTCAAAGATATGGTTCAGAATATTACCTATAGCCCTGCAGAAGGAGGTAAATGTCTTTGATTATGTTTAATGAATACAATATTTTTATTGGTCTCCTTTGATTGTTTTCCCTTGTTTTGCATGTTTTCACTTATCTGATTAAACTTATTATTTGACAAAAGTCAGGTTGAGGACATGGGAGGGATCAAGGATCATAGGGTCCTGCTTCATTTCATAAATACATTATTCACAGCAGCAAAGTCTTGAGTGGTTCCAGTATCAATTATAAGAAAAAAAGGACAAAGGAGACAGAGAGGAAATATTTAGATGGGTTGGAGAATTTTTCAGAAGCTTCTGGTATCTGAAAATTATGAACAAAGAGTGTTTCTAGGAGGATGGGTCAATTATTTGCCTGCCTATTTCTTACCAAGTCCAAGTTTATATTGGATATGTAAAGAGAGAAGTTGCTGTTGACTTTGAAAGTGGGTTCCATACCAGTACTATAGTTCGTTTCGTTTATTCGCTCAGTCATGTCCGACTCTTTGTGACTCCATGAACAGTAGCACTCCAGGCTTCCCTGTTCATGACCAACTTCCAGAGTCCACTCAAATCCATGTTCATTGAGTCAGAAATGCCATCCAACCATCTCATCCTCTGACGTCCCCTTCTCCTCCTGCCCTCAATCTTTCCCAGCATCAAGGTCTTTTCCAATTAGCCAGTTCTTCACATCAGGTGTCCTAAGTATTGGAGTTTCAGCTTCAACATCAGTCCCTCCAATGAACACCCAGGATTGATCTCCTTTAAGATGGACTAGTTGGATCTCAACTCATCCAGGAGTCTTCACCACAGTTAAAAGCACCAATTCTTTGGCTCTCAGCTTTCTTCACAGTCCAAATCTCACATCCATACATGACCACTGGAAAAACCATAGCCTTGACTACACGGACCTTTTTTGAGAAAGTAATGTCTCTGCTTTTTAATATGCTGTCTAGGTCGGTCATAACTTTCCTCCAAAGGGGTAAGAGTCTTTTAATTTCATGGCTGAAATCATCATCTGCAGTGATTTTGAAGCCCAGAAAAATAAAGTCAGCCACTGTTTCCACTGTTTCCCCATCTATTTGTCATGAAATAATGGGACCAGATGCCATGATCTTAGTTTTCTGAATGTTGAGCTTTAAGCCAACCTTTTCACTCTCCTCTTTCACCTTCATCAAAAGGCTTTTTAGTCCTTCACTTTCTGCCATAAGGGTGGTGTCATCTGTGTACCTGAGGTTATTGATATTTCTCCCAGCAATCTTGAGTCCAACTTGTGCTTCTTCCAGCCCAATATTTCTCATGATGTACTCTGCATATAGGTTAAATTAGCAGGGTGACAATATACAGCCTTGAAGTACTCCTTTTCCTATTTGGAATCAGTCTGTTGTTCCATGTCCAGTTCTAACTGTTGTTTCCTGACCTGCATACAGATTTCTTAAGAGGCAGGTCTGGTGGCCTGATATTCCCATTAGTTTCAGAATTTTCCACAGTTTTTTGTGATCCACACAGTCAAAGGCTTTGGTATAGTCAATAAAGCAGAAATAGATGCTTTTCTGGAACTCATTTGCTTGTTCGATGATCCAGCAGTTGTTGGCAATTTCTTCTCTGGTTCCTCTGCCTTTTCTAAAACCAGCTTGAACATCAGGAAGTTCATGGTTCATGTATTGCTGAAGCCTGGTTTGGAGAATTTTAAGTTTGACTTTACTAGTGGGTGAGATGAGTGCAATTGCACAGTAGTTTGAGCATTGTTTGGCATTGCCTTTCTTTGGGACTGGAATGAAAACTGACCTTTTCCAGTTCTGTGGCCATTGCTGAGTTTTCCAAATTTGCTAGCATATTGGGTGCAGCACTTTCACAAAATAATCTTCCAGGATTTGAAATAGCTCAACTAGAATTCCATCACTTCCACTAGCTTTGTTCATAGTGATGCTTCCTAAGGCCCACTTGACTTCCAATTCCAGGATGTCTGGCTCTAGGTGAGTGATCACACCATCGTGATTATCTGGGTCGTGAAGATCTTTTTTGTACAGTTCTTCTGTATATTCTTGCCACCTCTTCTTAATATCTTCTGCTTCTGTTAGGTCCTTGCCATTTCTATCCTTTATTGAGCCCATCTTTGACTGAAATATTCCCTTGATATCTCTGATTTTCTTGAAGAGATCTCTAGTCTTTCCCTTTCTATTGCTTTCCTCTATTTCTTTGCACTGATTGATGAGGAAGGCTTTCTTATCTCTCCTTTCTATTCTTTGGAACTCTGTATCCAAATGGGTATATCTTTCCTTTTCTCCTTTACTTTTTGCTTCCCTTCTTTTCACAGCTATTTGTAAGGCCTCCTCAGACAGCCATTTTGCTTTTTAGCATTTCACTATACAAGTTTTAATTTGTCTGGTGACTATTTATTCAGTTATGTACTCTATAAAAATACTTAATCTGTGATGGTTTTAATTTTGAGATTACAGTAAGTTCCCTGCATATGAACCTTCAAGTTCATATGTATGAAATTGCCTGGGAAGTATTCTTGCCTGGGAAATCCCTGTAGCCTGCCAGGAATTTTGTATTTTATATTTATGTTTAGTTGCTCAGTCATGTTCAACTCTTTTGCAACCCTATGGACAACGGAGGAATTTTATAGAAGAGGATATATGAAGGTCCTATAAGCATATAAAATGTTTAATATAGCTGGTAATCAGAATAATCAGGATATAAAAACAAAACATCTTTGAAAGAAAGTTTTTTGACAACCATACTTTACTATTTTTTAAAATTTTAAAAGGTTTTAATATCAAAAACTCTTATAAACATTGGATCATAAAATTTTATGATGAAATTGTCATTTAAGTATACCACTTTGGAAAGAAATTTAACAATATTTTGTGAAAGTATTATGATCTAGTTTTTATAAAATTTTAAATACTTTATAATATTTTAATGAGGAATATACACAATAAGCATACAAACATAATTGAATGATTTTATATATTAAAATTCTTTAATTAATCAAGTTATTTTGAGTGAGAATATCAAAGCTAGATATAGGAAAAAAATATTGTCTTCTCACTTTCATGTTATGTTTATAACATTCATTCAAGTTGTTAGGTGAGGCACTCATTTATTATTTTCCATTGCATACACTATTACATTGTATGAATAAGCAACTTTTGTAGGTCCATTTCTTTGTTATCATACATGTTGATAGAAACAGTAGAAGATATTTGTTGGCAACATTGACAATAGAGGGTAATTGCCTGAGCTCAAATTTCACTCTGTTTCTACCAGCTGTTTGACAATGAAAAAAAAAATCCCTTATTTCCTACATCTCAGTACACTTATCCTTTAAGAGTGCCTCAGTTCAGTTCAGTCATTCTGTCGTGTCTGACTCTTTGCAGCCCCACGTACTGCAGCAATATCTGGCTTCCTCATCTATCACCATCTCTTGGAGCTTGCTCAGATTCATGTCCATTGAGTTGGTGATGCCATCTTCTATCATCCCCTTCTCCTCCTGCCTACAATCTTTCCTAGCATCAGGGTCTTTTCCAATGAGTCAGTTCTTGGTGTCAGATGGCCAAAGTATTGGAGTTTCAGCTTCAGCATCAGTCCTGCCAGTGTTTATTGAGGACTGATCTTTAGGATTGATTAGTTTGATCTTTCAGTCCAAAGGACTCTCAAGAGTCTTCTTCAACACCACATTTCAAAACCACCCATTCTTTGATGCTCAGCTTTCTTTATAGTCCATCTCTTACATCTATTCATGACTACTGGAAAAACCATAGCTTTGACTAGATGGACCTTCGTCAGGGAAGTAATATCTCTCTTTTTAATATGCTGTCTAGATTGGTCATAGCTTTTCTTCCAAAGAGCAAGCAGCTTTTAATTTCATAATTACAGTCACCATCTACAGTGATTTTGGAGTGAAACAAAATAAAGTCTGTCACTGTTTCCATTGTTTCCCCATCTATTTGCCATGAAGTGATGGGACCAGATGAAATTATCTTTGTTTTCTGAATACTGAGTGTTAGGCCAACTTTTTCATTCTCCTCTTTCACTTTCATCAAGACACTCTTTAGTTTTCCCTCACTTTCTGCCATAAGGGTGATGTCTTCTGTGTATTGTTGATATTTCTCCCAGCAATCTTAATTCCAGCTTGTGCTTCATCCAGGCCAGCATTTCACATGATGCACTTTGTATATAAATAAAATAAGCAGGGTGTCAATATAGCTTTGACATATTATTCTTACCTCTGAAAATTCTGCAATATAATATTAGAAAATTTTGTGTAATTTTTCTTCAAGATAGTTCAATGAAGGCATCAATTCACTACTAATTGTCAGGTAAAACACCACAAGTAAAAGCTGAAAACTTTCTATATGGGCTTTAGAGGACAGATAAATGCAATGCATTTTAAGATCTTTAAATATAAAGAGTGATCTTGGCAGCAGTCATTTTGACAGGTAATTCTTGCAAAAAGTTTAACTTAAAAGTACAATCTACTGCTTACATAATTTACCTCAAAATATTTGTTTTACTGTTTTTATATTAATGCAACTGATATATTAATTTGTTCTCCTGAGAAAGAAATCATCTGTCCATGTTGCTATTATCCATTCAAAATATTGCTAACTTTATTCTAAATTCTCAGTCCTTCAAATTTAAAGAGAATATATATTCTAATTATGAAAAATAATGAAAATCTTAAAGTACTTTTTAGTATTGTTAAATTTTTATATATTTACCATTATTTACATATTTAAAAATAATGAAATCGTGAAATATGAGATTTCCTTTTGCCTAGGTAGAGAAATTTATTTTTATATGAATAATACCAGTACTTTGGCCACCTCATGCGAAGAGTTGACTCATTTGAAAAGACTTTGACGCTGGGAGGGGTTGAGGGCAGAAGGAAAAGGGGACGACCGAGGATGAGATGGCTGGATGGCATCACCAACTCGATTTACATGTGCTTGAGGAAGTTCCAGGAGTTGGTGACGGACAGGGAGGCCAGGTGTGCTGCAATTCATGGGGTCACAAAGAGTCGGACACAACTGAGCGACTGAACTGAACTAGAACTGAATAGTGCATTTAAATGTATTTTAACTTAATCACTGAGTTGAATAAATATTCTTTAATGGAAGTCACAGAATATATCTAACTCATCAGTGGCTTCATAATATGCATATGACTTTCTGAGCACAACTTATTTTTTATTTTATTTTCTAAATTCTTTTTTTATAATCATCACCAAAGTTACAGTAGTATCTAGTAAATATTTATAACTAACCATTGAAAGTAAAAGTGAAGTCGCTCAGTCGTGTTCGGCTGTCTGCGACCCCGTGGACTGTAGCCCACCAAGCTCCTCTGTCCATGGGATTCTCCAGGCAAGAGTACTGGAGTGGGTTGGCATTTCCTTCTCCAGGGGATCTTCCCAACCCAGGGATGGAACGCAGGTCTCCCCCATTGCGGACAGACTCTTTAACCTCTGAGCCACCAGGCAACTCTCTAACTAACCATTAGAGAGACTTAATTCTGCTATAATTATATACTTTTACTTCAAGAGCAACGAATCACTAAGCAATAGCTCATAAGAATGAACGTTTTACAGTTGCTCTGTGAAAAGAATTAAATAAACAAACAAAAAAGCCTTGTGCAGTGGGGAATATTGAAATAGATAAGCATATATTTTACTCACATTAGTCTGTAAAAATCTCTTAAAAATATTAAATACCTCTATTTATATATTCATAGAAAGAGAGAAAAAGAGGGAGAGAAAAGAAAAAGGTTGTGAAACTTTTCCCAATGTTATAAATGTCTATAATTATGCAATTTTCACTGTTGTTCAGTTGAGAAGTTGTGTCTGACTCTCCTGTGACCCCATGGGCTGAAAAACCATGCCAGGCTTCTCTGCCCTTGGAACTTTCCAGGAAGGAATACTGGGGCGGGTTTCCATTTCCTTCTTCAAATATATATAATACCCTCTCTATAAATATCTTTATATAATTATGATGTAAAATACACATTGGTTAATGCACATATATTTTTAAAATGTTGGCCACAGGTAGAAAAAAATGGACTAAGTTACTACGTATATTTTACATGCACTCTTACAAAATCATTTAGGGTTAAAATATTATTTTCTTGATCCACAAGCAAAGAGAAAAAGCACAATTTGTACTGATGTATTTCACTCTTTCCTTCACTAAGATAGTCTTGGCTGCCCATTGAGATCATTTAGAAACTTTCAAAACAAGATATTAGTGTCTGAATTAGAGAGATTCTGATTTCACTGTACTGGGCTTAGGTCTAAACTCAGGTACGTTTAAAAAAATTTTAAACATATGTGTGATTCTTATGGAGAAGGCAATGGCAACCCACTCCAGTACTCTTGCCTGGAAAATCCCATGGACGGAGGAGCCTAGTAGGCTGCAGTCCATGGGGTCGTTAAGAGTCGGACACGATGGAGCGACTTCACTTTCACTTTTCACTTTTATGCATTGGAGAAGGAAATGGCAACCCACTCCACTGTTCTTGCCTGGAGAATCCCAGGGACAGGGGAGCCGGGTGGGCTGCCATCTATGGGGTCGCACAGTGTTAGACATGACTGAAGCGACTACTGATAAGAGTTGGACTTATCAGTAGCAGCAGCAGTGCTTCTTATGTGCAGTCAAGATAGACTGCCACATTAGAAAATGACTACTGTACTAGCACTATGGCAGAATGTCTCTCAATAATAATATGCCAAACTTGCAAGTTTCTTAAGATCTTTCATTCATGTCTTGTGTATGTGTTTACATGTGTATTTTATGTAGATATATGAAACTGAGGTTGTCATAGAAGTTTAGCAGTCAGCTAATCACAATTTCACTGTTATACAAGTCCATTTTCTGGATTTATTCACCACCCAAACAGTGACCATGACAGTGACAGTGAAAGTCACTCAGTTGTGTCTCACTCTTTGCAAATCCAAGGACTTGGAATTCTCCAGGACAGAATATTGGAGTGGACAGCCTTTCCCTTCTCCAGGGGATCTTCCCAACCCAGGAATTGATCCTAAGTCTCCCACAATGAAGGTGGATTCTTTACCAGCTGAGCCACAAAGGAAGCCCAAGAATACTGGAATGGGTAGCCTTTCCCTTCTCCAAGTATCTTCCTGACCCAATAATTGAACTGGGGTCTTCTGTATTGCAGGCAGATTGTTTACCAACCCAACTATCAGGGAAGCCCACCACCCAAACAGCTTTCCAATAATTATGGTATAGTTCTGTAAGACATATCTGCAGTGTACAGTGGGTGGGGAAAGGGGAGGTGTACATCAAATGGGTACTAACTTAGTACCAGTCTACATGATGAAAGGAATGACTCTTGTCCAAAGTGAACAAGTCATGATTGGGGGAAGATTAGGATTCATCAGAGGTGAGAAATTCTTGGAAGAAAGAACATTGGTGTAAAGGCTTTACGGCAGGAAGAAGCAGACTATGTCCGAGGAGCTGCAAGGCTAGTATGACAAGAAAACTGGAGAATTAAGAAATAGGCAGTAAACATTAATGTTGAAGAATAAAAGTACTGCATATCATGGGGCTCTGTGTACAAATAAGTATTTTTTTTTAATCCCAAGAAAACTGTGAAGCTACCAAAATGTTTAAATCAGGGATGTGATAAAACCATACTTTTTTTTTTTTACTGTACATCATACTAGATGTGGTATGGAGAAATTAGAATGTGTGAGTCCATGCCAGTGGTATGCAAGAGAAATTACAGAGTCCTGTAGTAATGTGGCAGAAATCGATATGAGAAAAAAAGAAAGACTCAGGAAATATTTTCAAATACTGAGGATGTATTTATAAATCTCTTTTCTTATACCCCTCCTTCAATTATTTCATCAACACATTCTTTTAAATATATATTCCAGTTATGTGAAACATTTCTCTCTTGTGCTTCAATTAACTGATCTGTATACTTGAGCTAGTTATAGTACCTAACATATAGGGCTGTTTCAAGTTCATTATTTAATGAACTAATATATGCAAAGCACTTAGAGAAACATCTGAAACATTTTTAACATTACTTCAAAATCACTGCAGATGGTGACTGCAGCCATGAAATTAAAAGACACTTACTCCTTGGAAGAAAAGTTATGACAAACCTAGATAGCATATTGAAAAGCAGAGCATTACTTTGCCAACAAAGGTCCATCTAGTCAAGGCTATGGTTTTTACCAGTAGTCATATATGGTGAGAGTTGGACTGTGAAGAAAGTTGAGCTTTGAAAAATTGATGCTTTGAAACTATGGTGTTGTAGAAGACTCTTGAGAGTCCCTTGGATTGCAAGGAAATCCAACCAGTCCATTCTGAAGATCAGCCCTGGAATTTCTTTGGAAGGAATGATGCTAAAGCTGAAACTCTAGTACTTTGGTCATCTCATGTGAAGAGTTGACTCATTGGAAAAGACCCTGATGCTGGTAGGGATTGGGGAAAGAAGGAAAAGGGGACAACAGAAGATAAGATAGCTGGATGGCATCACCTACTCGATGGATGTGAGTCTGAGTGAACACCAGGAGATGGTGATGGACAGGGAGACCTGGCATGCTGCAATACATGGGGTTGCAGAGAGTCAGACAAGATTGAGCGACTGAACTAAATTGAAGTATTCAATTTGATGAAGATAATGACAGCAATACAATCCGACGTTTGGTTTTCTAATCAAATTTCAACCTGCATTGTCATTTTAGGGGAAATGGAAGAAGTCTTGTGAAGGAGCAAGTTAAAAATTTAAGTATACTCCAGTGTGACATATTGCCTCTACTTCTGAGGACTCCATCTATATTTGATTCATTGAGGCAGTTTAAAGTTATGGTACAAAATCTTCCACACAAAAAATGTCCTCTCTTAGTATTTTGGTAAATAAATATATTTTTTTTAATCTTATGAAAAGCCAAAGAATGATTTATTGTAATCCTTAGTTATTAGTTTAAATGATATTGTTTAAAAATTGTTTCATTTTCCATTTTAGTTACCTGTTGTCAATCATGGTCTAAAAATATTAAATAGAAAATTCTAAAATTAAATCATTCCTAAGTTGCAAATTGTGTGCATTTTGAGGAACATGATAAAATCTCATGCCATTCCACCCTGTCCTTCCTGAGATCCCTAAAGATAACATAGCCTTCTTCTGACATCCAACCACCAACATCCTTGTGACTCAGTGGGCTACTTTTACATGTAAGAAATGCAATTGTAATAGATTTTGAAGTGCTACTTTTCTAAATGCCAGCTTTCCTGTAGCTATGCATTATTGACTTTTAAAGCAAATATTGCGATTAAGATAAAATAGAGAAGTAATGCAAAGACCATGGATTGCAATTGCATGATCAGAGAAGATATCACAAGAGATAAGGTAAGTGAATTAGGATGTAAAGGTTGACTAGAATATTGACAAACAGACACAAGACAATGTGTGTGTGTGCTCACTTGCTTCAGTCATGTCCGACTCTTTGCAACCCTATGGACTGCAGCCCGCCAGGCTTCTCTGTCCATTGGATTCTTCCAGCAAGGATACTGGAGTGGGTTGCCATGCACTCCTCCAGGGAATATTCCTGACCCAGCATCTCCTGCATATCCTGCATTTTGGACAAATTTTTTATTCCTGAGCCACCAGGGAAGCCTGCCAGACAATCTAAGTGAAGGGAACGGTTTGAACAAAACAGAAACAAAAAACAGATTAAGTATAAAAAAGAGTGAATACTTTTTTCTTTTTTTTTTTTAGTTGTTGTATCAACTATAAAAATATTCTACTCATAACTGACTACTTTCTGTTGGGATAAGACTCTCGAGAGTCCCTTGGACTGAAAGGAGATCCAACCAGTCCATTCTAAAGGAGATCAGTCATGGAGGTTCTTTGGAAGGACTGATGGTAAAGCTGAAACTCCAATACTTTGGCCACATCAGGCAAAGAGTTGACTCATTGGAAAAGACTCTGATGCTGGGAGGGATTGGGGGCAGGAAGAGAAGGGGACGAAAGAGCATGAGATGGCTGGATAGCATCACTGACTCGATGGACGTAAGTCTGAGTGAATTCTGGGAGTTAGTGATGGACAGGGAGGCCTGGCGTGCTGCAATTCATGGGGTCGCAAAGAGTTGGATACAACTGAGCAACTGAACTGAAATGAACTGAACTGTCCGTATCCACCATGGAACTTGCGCCAAGACCACACGTGTTATGGACCACTCTCTGACACTGATTGCATGTGAATGTATTAGTTGCTCAGTTGTGTCCATCTCTTCGCAGCCCAGTGGAATGCAGCCTGGGATACTCCGTTGTCCATGGAATTTTTCAGGCAAGAATATTGGAATGAGTTGCTGTTTCCTCCTCTGGGGGTTCTGCCTGACCCAAGGTTCAAACTTGCATCTCCTGCATTTCAGGCAGATTCTTTACCATCTGAGCCACCAGGGAAGCCCTGATTGCACATGGGGCTCCTGGTATTGCAGATTTATCTTTAGGCTTCCGTATTGGCCTGGCCAAATTTTAAAACTGAATCTACTGATAATATAGTCATAAATTATTCAAATCAGTATTTGCTTCATTGTTAATGAAGTTTTAAAGACTATACCAATCCTTTGATATGAAATAGGGAAAAGAATGAAAAGCAACAGAAAAGAAATATCCAATGAAAACCAAAGAAGCATATTAAAGCTAGCATTAGAATATATTCTTAGTATCAGAAAGACAAGCTTATCAGTATTTTTTCATGCTGGCCGATATCAAGGTATACCAATGATGTTAAGTGCCATATTCTTTTTTTTTTTTTTTTTCATTTCTTAAATAAGTACTTCATTTCTATAATTATAATACTGAATGAAGTAATTATTTTAAAATAATCATTTCAAAAAAAGTGTCAGATGACATTTCTGACCTTCAGAAATTAATGTAAAATCAAGAAGAAAGATTCCAAAAGTGAAGAATTATGGACAGCTGATCCGCTTTACCTATGCTGCTTTGCTTTTAAACAGATTGGAGGCAGTACATCATTTCAGATATGTATGTAAGACTGTTTACAGTCTTTAATAAGATGTGTGAAATGAGCAGAAAAAATTTTTTCTAATAATAATATCACTGTAATTATTGGTGTAATAATTAGTGTTTCATCTACGTGACACGTATTTTATCTTTCATGACTCTCACGTTTCATACTGTAAAAGGCCTTCCTCTATGGTAGCATATCAAACTTTTACCCATCGTTAAAACTCCACCCAATTATTTAGAGAAAATTTCCCTCTTACTTATAAAGTTTCTGGCTTAAATCTCAACATTCAAAAAATGAAGATCATGGCATCTAGTCCCATCACTTCATGGCAAATAGATGGAATGGGAACAGTGACTTTATTTTGGGAGGTTTCAAAATCATTGTAGATGGTGACTGCAGCCATGAAATTAATAGATGCTTGCTCCTTGGAAGAAAAACTATCTCTAACTTAGTGTGTTAAAAAGCAGAGACATTACTTTGGTGACAAAGGTCTGTATGTTTTTTCCAGTAATCATGTACAGAAGTGAGAGTTGGACAATAAAAAGTTTGAGTTCTAAAGAATTCATGCCTCAGTCTGTGGTGCTGGAGAAGACTCTTAAGAGTCTCATGGACTACAAGGAGATCAAACCATTCCATTCTAAAGGATATCAGTCCTGAATATTCATTGGAAGGACTGATGCTGAAGCTGAAGCTCCAATACATTGGGCATCTGATGAGAAAAACTGACTCATTGGAAAAGACCCTGAAGCTGGGAAAAATAGAAGGCAAAAGAAGAAGGGAACTACAGAAGATGAGATGGTTGGATAGCATCACTGGCTCAGTAATTGTGAGTTTGAGCAAGCTCCAGGAGATGGTGATGGACAGGGAAGCTTGGTGTGCTGTAGTTTATGCAATCACAAAGAGTCAGATATGACTGAGTGATTGAACAACACACCAAGTTGCAAATAATGCAACCATGATTTACCAGCTTTTAAAAATGTTTGTATTTATTTCCAGATAGTATTAAAGTAATTTAGAACTTGCATCTTGGAATATACA
This sequence comes from Capricornis sumatraensis, assembly GCF_032405125.1. Classification (NCBI taxonomy): domain Eukaryota; kingdom Metazoa; phylum Chordata; class Mammalia; order Artiodactyla; family Bovidae; genus Capricornis; species Capricornis sumatraensis. The sequence goes on from NC_091080.1 coordinate 53,633,216, forward strand.
ATCTTTGTTAAAGTAACATTTTTTTCTGATTAATTATTACATCTCACAGAGCATCTACAACTGTGATATGGCTTTTATGAACACTCAATAAAAGTGTTTTTGCTAGGAGTCTGAGTGTATAAAGCATGGGGAAATAAAGAAAGAAGGACATAACTGATTAATTATGCAAACTAAGGCCTAAATAACAAATTAATTATATTCACTGGTTTGAAATGCAGTATGATACTATGGATACCTAATGGCATAGAAAGTATTGTGTAGTAATCTGAAAGAAAATGAAGAAATAAAACTTTAGGAAAACACCTTCTCTGAGAAAATTATATTGATTCTTGACCACATTAAATTTTAAGGTACAAATACTAAAACATCAAATAAATGTTAATTATTTCAGTTCATTTTAGTTCAGTTGTTCAGTAGTGTCCAACTCTTTGTGACCCAATGAACTGAAGCAGTCCAGGCCTCCCTGTCCATCACCAACTCCCAGAGCCTATCCTAACACATATTCATTGAGTTGGTGATGCCATTTAACCATCTGATCCTCTGTCATCCCCTTCTCTCAGCCTCATTCTTTCCAAGCATCAGGGTCTTTTCAAAAAGTCCACTCTTCACATCACGTGGCCATGGTATTGGAGTTTCAGCTTCAACATCAGTCCTTCCAATGAACATTCAGGACTGATCTTTCAAGATGGACTGGTTGGATCTCCTTGCAATTCAAGGCACTCTCAAGAGTCTTCCCCAACACCACAGTTCCAAAGCATCAATTCTTCGGTGCTCAGCTCTCTTTATACTTCAACTCTCACATCCATACATGACTACTGGAAAAACCATAGCCTTGACTACACAGACCTTTGTTGACAAAGTAGTCTATGCTTTTTAATATGCTATCTAAGTTGGTCATAACTTTCCTTCCAAGGAGTAAGCGTCTTTAATTTCATGGCTGGAGGCACCATCTGCAGTGATTTTGGAGTTCCCAAAAATAAAGTCAGCCACTGTTTCCACTGTATCCCCATCTGTTTGCTATGAAGTGATGGGATTGGATGCCATGATCTTAATTTTCTGAATGTTGAATTTTAACCCAATAATTTCATTCTCCCTTTTCTCTTTCATCAAGAGGCTCTTTAGTTTTTCTTACCTTTCTGCCATAAGGATGGTGTCATCTGCATATCTGAGATTATTGATATTTCTCCTGGCAATCTTGATTCCAGCTTGTGCTTCCTCCAGCTCAAACTTTCTCATGATATACTCTGCATATAAGTTAAATAAGCAGAGTAACAATATACAGCCTTGACGTACTCTTTTTATTATTTGGAACCAGTCTGTTGTTCCATGTCCAGTTCTAACTGTTGCTTCCTGACCTGCATACAGATTTCTCAAGAGGCAGGTCAGGTGGTCTAGTATTCCCATCTCTTTCAGGATTTTCCACAGTTTCTTGTGATCCACATAATCAAAGGCTTTGGCATAATCAATAAAGCAGAAATAGATGTTTTTTTGGAACTCACTTGCTTTTTTGATGATCCAGCAGATGTTGGTAATTTGATTGCTGGTTCCTCTGCTTTTTCTAACACCAGCTAAAACATCTGGAAGTTCACGGTTCACATATTGCTGAACCCTGGCTTGGAAAATTTTGAACATTACTTTATAAGTGTGTGAGATGAGTGGAATCATTCAGTAGTTTGAGCATTCTTTGGCATTGCATTTCTTTGGGATAGGAATGAAAACTGACTTTTTCCATTCCTGTGGCCACTGCTGAGTTTTCCAAATCTGCCAGCATATTGAATGCAGCACTTTCACAGCATCATATTTTAGGATTTGAAATAGCTCAATTGAAATTCCATCACCTCCACTAGCTTTGTCGTAGTGATACTTTCTAAAGCCCAGTTTACTTCACATTCCAGGTTATCTGGCTTTAGGTGAGTGATTACACCATCATGATTATCTGGTTCTTGAAGATCTTTTTTGGACAGTTCTTCTGTGTATTCTTGCCACCTCTTCTTAATATCTTCTTCTTCTGTTAGGTCTATACCATTTCTGTCCTTTATTGAGCCCATCTTCGCATGAAATATTCCCTTGGTATCTCTAATTTTCTTGAAGAGATCTCTAGTCTTTCCTTTTTTTTTTTTTTTTTCCTCTATCTTTTCATCGGTTGCTGAGGAAGGCTTTCTTATCTTTCCTTGCTATTCTTTGGAACTCTACATTCAAATGGGTATATCTTTCCTTTTCTCCTTGCTTTTCACTTCTCTTCTTTTCACAGCTATTTGTAAGGCCTCCTCAGACAGCCATTTTGACTTTTTGCATTTCTTTTTCTTAGGAATGGTCTTGATCCCCATCTCCTGTTCAATGTCACAAACCTCCGTCCACAGTTTATCAGGCACTCTGTCTATCAGATCTAGTCCCTTAAATCTATTTCTCACTTCCACTGTATAATTGTAAGGGATTTGATTTAGGTCATACCTGAATGGTCTAGTGGTTTTCCCTACTTTCTTCAATTTAAGTTTGAATTTGGCAATAAGGAGTTCATGGTCTGATCCACAGTCAGCTTCCAGTCCTTTTTTGCTGACTGTATAAAGCTTCTCCATCTTTGGCTGTAAAGCATATAATCAATCTGATTTTGATGTTGACCATCTGGTGATGTCCATGTGTAGAGTCTACTCTTGGGTTGCGGAAGAGTGTCTTTGCTATGACCAGTGCATTCTCTTGGCATAACATTATTAGTCTTTGCCCTGCTTCATTCTGTATTCCAAGGCCAAATTTCCCTGTTACTCCAGGTGTTTCTTGACTTCCTTCTTTTGTGTTCCAGTCCCCTATAATGAAAAGGACATCTTCTTTTGTATTAGTTCTAAAAGATCTTGTAGGTCTTCATAGAACTGTTCAACTTCAGCTTCTTAAGCATTACTGATCAGGGCACAGACTTGGATTACCATGATGTTGAATGGTTTGCCTTGGAAATGAACAGAGATCAATCTGTCGTTTTTGAGACTGGATCCAAGTACTGCATTTTGGACTCTTTTGTTGACTATGATGGCTACTCCATTTCTTCTAAAGGATTCCTCCCCACAGTACTAGATATAATGGTCATTTAAGTTAAATTCACTCATTCCAGTCCATCTTAGCTTGCTGATTCCTAAAATGTCGATGTTCACTTTTTCCATCTCCTATTTGAGCAATTCCAATTTGCCTTGATTCATGGACTTAACAGTCAGGGTTTCTATGCAGTATTGCTCTTTACAGCATTAGACCTTGTTTATATCACCACTCATATCCACAACTGGGTGTTGTTTTTGCTTTGGCTGCATCCCTTCATTCTTTTTGGAGTTATTTCTCCACTGATCTCCAGTAGCATGTTGGGCACCTACCGACGTGGGGAAGTCATTTTACAGTGTCCTATCTTTTTGCCTTTTCATACTGTTCATGGGGTTCCCAAGGCAAGAGTACTGAAGTGGCTTGCCATTCCCATCTCCAATGGGCCACATTCTGTCAGACGGATGACCCATCCATCTTGGGTGGCCCCACACGGCATGGCTTAGTTTCATTGAGTTAGACAAGCTGTGGTCATTGAGTTAGACAAGGTCAGGGGCAGTGGTCAAGAGGAGTTACCCTGCTTCCAAGATAAGGAGCAGTGGCTGCGCTTTGCTGGAGCAGCTGTGAAGAGATACCCCACGTTCAAGGTGAGAGAAACCCAAGTAAGATGGTAGGCACTGAGATAGGGCATCAGAGAGCAGACAGAGTGAAACCACAAGCACAGTCAACTAACCAATCTGATCACACGGACAACACCTTGTTAATTATTTACTAAATGCTTACAGAATAAACTTCCAAAATATTGAGTACAATCACTAAAAATTAGAACTAAATACGTAACTTGACATTATTTTGATTATGGATCTGTTCAGTTCAGTTCAGTCGCTCAGTCATGTCCGATTCTTTGTGACCCCATGAATTGCAGCATGCCAGGCAATAAAATTTTCATATTTTTAAAACTGAGAAATGCTTATTTTTCCCATATCCCAGATACAGCAATCTGACTTATTATCAAAGAAAAGGGAAAAAAGAAAAGTAATTTCCATATTAAAAAAAAAAAGTAGTTGGAAAATAAATATTTCAAGTCAATATATTTTGAATTACATGTGAATCATAGATTTTTTCACCGATCATTTTAGGCAATTACAAAGAATGCTCAAACTATCACATAATTGCACTCATCTCACATGCTAGTAAAGTAAGGCTCAAAATTCTCCAAGCCAGGCTTCAACAGTACATGAACTATGATCTTCCAGATATTCAACCTGGATTTAGAAAAGGCAGAGGAACCAGAGATCAAATTGCCAACATCCGTTGGATCACTGAAAAATCAAGAGAGTTCTAGAAAAACATCTACTTCTGCTTTATACACTATGCCAAAACTCTGACTGTGTGGATCACAACAAAATGTGGAAAATTCTGAAAGAGATGGGAATAACAGACCACCTGACCTGCCTCTTGTGAAATCTGTATACAGATCAGGAAGCAACAGTTAGAACTGGAGATGGAACAACAGACTGGTTCCAAATTAGGAAAGGAGTACATCAAGGCTATATATTGTCACCCTACTTATTTAACTTATATGCTAGAGTACATCATGAGAAATGCTGGGCTGGATGAAGCACAAGCTGAAATCAAGATTGCTGGGAGAAATATCAATAATGTCAGATATGCAGATAATCCCATCCTTATGGCAGAAAGCTAAGAAGAACTAAAGAGCCTCTTCATGAAAGTGAAAAAGGAGAATGAAAATATTGGGTTAAAATTCAACATTCAGAAAACTAAGATCATGGCATCTGGTCCCATAAACTTCAAGGCAAATAGATGTGGAAACAGTGAAAACAGTGACAGACTTTAATTTGGGGGGCTACAAAATCACTGTAGATGGTACCTGCAGCCATGAAATTAAAAGACACTTGCTCCTTGAAAGAAAAGTTATGACCAACCTTCTGCTGCTGCTGCTAGGTCACTTCAGTCGTGTCTGACTCTGTGCGACCCCAGAGATGGCAGCCCACCAGGCTCTCCCATCCCTGGGATTCTCCAGGCAAGAACACTGGAGTGAGTTGGCATTTCCTGCTCCATATGACCAACCTAGATAACATATTAAAAAGCAGAGACATTACTTTATCCACAAAGGTCCATCTAGTGAAGGCTATAGTTTTTCCAGTGGTCATGTATGGACGTGAGAGTTGGACTGTGAAGAAAGCTGAGCACTGAAGAATTAATGCTTTTAAACTGTGGTTTTCCACCAACAGTGTAGGAGGGATCCCTTTTCTCCACATCCTATCCAGCATTTATTGCTTGTAGATTTTTGGATCGCAGACATTCTGACTGGTGTGAAGTGGTACCTCACTGTGGTTTTGATTTGCATTTCCCTAATAATGAGTGATGTTGAGCATCTTTCCATGTGTTTGTTAGCCATCCGTATGTCTTCTTTGGAGAAATGTCTATTTAGTTCTTTGGCCCATTTTTTGATTGGGTCATTTATTTTTCTGGAATTGAGTTGCATAAGTTGCTTGTATATTTTTGAGATTAGTTGTTTGTCAGTTGTTTTATTTGCTATTAGTTTCTCCCATTCAGAAGGCTGTCTTTTCACCTTGCTTATAGTTGCCTTTGTTGTGCAGAAGCTTTTAATTTTAATTAGATCCCATTTGTTTATTTTTGCTTTTATTTCCAGAATTCTGGGAGGTGGATCATAGAGGATCCTGCTGTGATTTATGTCGAAGAGTGTTTTGCCTATGTTATCCTCTAGGAGTTTTATAGTTTCTGGTCTTACAATTAGATCTTTAATCCATTTTGAGTTTATTTTCGTGTGCGGTGTTATAAAGTGATCTAGTTTCATTCTTTTACAAGTGATTGACCAGTTTTCCCAGCAACACTTGTTAAAGAGATTATCTTTACTCCATTGTATATTCTTGCCTCCTTTGTCAAAGATAAGGTGTCCATATGTGTGTGGATTTATCTCTGGGCTTTCTATTTTGTTCCATTGATCTATATTTCTGTCTTTGTGCCAGTACCATACGGTCTTGATGACTGTGGCTTAGTAGTAGAGTCTGAAGTCAGGCAAGCTGATTCCTCCAGTTCCATTCTTCTTTCTCAAGATTGCTTTGGGTATTCTAGGTTTTTTGTATTTCCATACAAATCTTGAAATTTTTTGTTCTAGTTCTGTGAAAAATATCGCTGGTACCTTGATAGGGATTCCACTGAATTTGTAAATTGCTTTGGGTAGTATACTCATTTTCACTATATTGATTCTTTAGTACAACCACTATGGAAAACAGTGTGGAGATTCCTTAAAAAATTGCAAATAGAACTACCTTATGACCCAGCAATCCCACTGCTGGGCATACACACCGAGGAAACCAGAATTGAAAGAGACACATGTACCCCAATGTTCATCGCAGCACTGTTTATAATAGCCAGGACATGGAAACAACCTAGATGTCCATCAGCAGATGAATGGGTAAGAAAGTTGTGGTACATATACACAATGGAGTATTACTCAGCCATTAAAAATAATACATTTAAATCAGTTCTGATGAGATGGATGAATCTGGAGCCAATTATACAGAGTGCAGTAAGCCAGAAAGAAAAACACCAATACAGTATACTAACACATATATATGGAATTTAGAAAGATGGCAATGATGACCCTGTATGCAAGACAGCAAAAAAGACACAGATGTGTATAGCGGACTTTTGGACTCAGAGGGAGAGGGAGAGGGTGGGATGATTTGGGAGAATGGCATTGACATGTATACTATCATGTAAGAATCGAATCGCTAGTCTATTTCCAATGCAGGATACAGCATGCTTGGGGCTGGTGCATGGGGATGACCCAGAGGGATGTTGTGGGGAGGGAGGTGGGAGGGGGGTTCATGTTTGGGAATGCATGTACACCCGTGGTGGATTCATGTCAATGTATGGCAAAACCAGTACAGTATTGTAAAGTAAAATAAAGTAAAAATAAAAATTAAAAAATATAATAAAAAAAAATAAACTGTGGTGTTGGAGAAGGCTCTCGAGAGTCCCTTGGACTGCAAGAAGAGATCCAACCAGTCCATTCTGAAGGAGATCAGTCCTGGGTGTTCTTTGGAAGGACTGATGGTAAAGCTGAAACTCCAATACTTTGGCCACCTCATGCAAAGAGTTGACTCATTGGAAAAGACTTTGATGCTGGGAGGGATTGGGGGCAGGAGGAGAAGGGGACAACAGAGGATGAGATGGCTGGATGGCATCACTGACTCAATGGACATGAGTTTTAGTGAACTCCAGGAATTGCTGATGGACCAGAAGGCCTGTCATGCTGCGATTCATGTGGTTGCAAAGAGTCAGACACGACTGAGCGACTGAACTGAACTGAACTAAAGGTTAATTTTCAACACATTTGAACACAGTTTATGTTTTTGTTACACATTGAACTTGAAGTGACATGATTAACAATCCACCTAATAATTTTAATAGCTTCATCAATTAGGATCCTGTCTATACTTTTATGTTTGTTAATTTTTAATTATTTTTTGCTCGAGCTGCCATTCCTGAATTTTTTCTAGGTTCTATTGAATATATATATATAATACATAGTATATATATGTTCACTTGAGCTTCAGGTATATTGATTTATGGAAGTTAAGCCAGTGTGAGTTTTATCTTAAAAGTAAACTATTTTTTTAAATGGGTCTTTAATGATTTTCTGTGTTCAATCAATAATCTTTTCAATCAATCAATTTTCTGTATTCAATCATAAACTGTGTTCAATCAATGATAGTATCTTCTACACACTTAACCAAGTTCTAATATGATCTGGCAATATTTTAGGAACTTGTAGGCAGTTAAATAAAAATGAACATGACATCGTTTCATTCTCGAAGCTAATTAGCTATGTATGGTAATTAAATAAGTGTGATCCATAGTTGTTGGTGACATAATAAAACCACTATGTACCAGAAATGCAGAAAAGAGAACAACAAGCATTGTGAAGGATGGTAAAGGAAGATTTTATGTAGAAAATGACATTAGACCCAAATATTATGATATGAATAAGAATTTGCTAGTCAGGAAATAGAGGAGGAGACTCAGATGGTAAAGAATCTGCCTGAGATGTAGGAGACATGGCTTCAGTTCCTGGGTTACGAAGATTCCCTGGAGAAGGAAATGGCAGACCACTCCAGTATTCTTGCCTGGAGAATTTCATGACCAGTGAAACCTGGTGAGCTAAAATCCATGGGGTCACAAAGAGTTGGACATGACTGAGCAACTAATACTCTCACCCTTTCAGTCTGGGTGGAGGCAACACCTTGTTCACCGTAAGCTGTAAAATAGCTGTGTGTTTTCAGCTTGTTAAAATATTTAGTGTTATATATCTCAGAGTCTAATAGTAGAGGGAAGTAGCAGAGTTTATGATAACATTAGGTAAATATTGATGAGCTATGAATGTTATCTTAAAGAGTTTGTTCTCTCTAATTAGATAAATAGATTATAAGATTTGTGTTTCATAGGGTTAACTTTGGTAATAAGGGAGATTAATTGAAGGGTAGAGACTAAGGTAATTAATATCTCCTGTACAAGAGAAACAGAGAAGGCAATGGCACTCCACTCCAGTACTCTTGCCTAGAAAATCCCGTGGACGGAGGAGCCTGGTAGGCTGCAGTCCATGCAGTTGCTATGAGTCAGACATGACTGAGCGACTTCACTTTCACTTTTCACTTTCATGCATTGGAGAAGGAAATGGAAACCCACCCCAGTGTTCTTGCCTGGAGAATCCCAGGGACGAGGAAGCCTGGTGGGCTGCCATCTATGAGGTCACACAGAGTCAGACACGACTAAAGTGACTTAGCAGTAGCAGCAACAACAGTACAAGAGAAAAACATGTGAGACCTAATTATTTTCTTTCTTTCCAGTGGATCCTCGCATAAGTTTGTTGTTTATGTTTTACAAGCATGTAGGACATAAACACATAGAAAACTTATAATCTTCAGAATAGTTTTGGGGAAGCTGTGATCGGCTTATCTCACTGCTGTTAAGATTTGGCCCTCAAAACAATGTTGATCAGCTGCCACACATGCCTTCTGGCTTTACCAATCTGTTCCTCACCCCATAGGTCTCCACATCAAGATTCTTCCCCTAATCTACACTGGCTGCACATTCATCTCCTTTGTGTCCTCTTCTGTGTTTTGCAGACTCTTGTTCTGTGTTGCATGTTTTGTCATTCCAGCCTGTTCTCTCTAAGCTATCATCTAATTTTGTGTGCTGTTAGCAACTTTCAAAGATAAGAAAAAAGCAAAAACAAACAAACAAATAAACAAACTAAAATAGTCAGGGTCTTTATCTTTTAGAATCTTATAACACTGGTAACATTTTATTTTTAATCCATTGTCTTCAAAATTGTTGTTAAGCAATGGAAATCAGCTGCCTCAATTTACCTTTAATGAACCACTTGTCTTTACCCTTCCATCTTAAATCTTTTAAGAGGATGCGCACAGGTTAATGGGCTTCCCAGGTGGCTCAGTAGAAATGAATATGCCTGCCAATGCAGGAAACATAAGAGGTGTGGGTTTGATCCCTGGGTCTTCCCAAGAAGATTGGGAAGATTCCCCTGGAGGAGAGCATGACAACCGACACTAGGATTATTGCCTGGAGAATGCCACGGACAGAAGTCTGGTGGGATACAATCCATGGGGTCACAAAGAGTCGGACATGACTGAAGTGACTTAGCATGCATGCAGATGGGTTAATATACCTCCATAAATTTCTACATGTAACAGCCAAGGTTAGAGATCCACTATAGACATTTCCTCTAAATACCATTTTCTGACATTTCATGCTAACATATACTACAGTCAGACATGACTGAGCAAGTAACACTTTCATTGACTTTTATATACTGACAGCAATTGACCTTTGTTAGTTCAAATTCATACTAGCTTCTTATAGTCAAAAACAGGTATAAAAGTCTAAAAATGAAAACTAGATACACTTATTTGCCAAAGTCTACCTGTAAAAGGATTTGGGTTCATAGCTTTAGATCTTAGGGCTTCCTGAATGGTGAGATAGAGGGTTTATATATTATAAAATAATTTTTCATGAATTCTATTTGACCACAATAATGCTGTAACATATTTCTTTTACTCTTTGATGAAATGGTCACAACTGCAAAACATGTGAATCTAATTGTGGAGCTTGCTTGCCTGCTAAGTCACTTCAGGCATGCTCTACTCTTTGCGACCAAATGTTCTGTAGTCTGCCAGGATCCTTTGTTCATGGGATTTCCAAGGTATGAATATCGGAGGGGAATGCCATTTCCTGCTCTAGGGGATCTTCCATATCCAAGGATCAAACCTATGTCTCCTGCGGCTCTGCATGCAGGCAGATTCTTTACTGCTGAGCCAAATGTGGAGATAAAACTTCAAAACAACAAATTGCACTAAGCCTATTTGTATGCTTTTCAACATTGTAAACTTATGAATGAATGTGTAAAGTATATAAAATAATTGCATTAAGATAGGAATCCATCACTTTATTGTGATGAATCTTTAGAGTTTTTTAGAGTTTTTAATACTAGAAATGCTATTTTAAGAGAAGAGAAAAGCATATTGATTTGCTTCTCTCAGTTCTGCTAGTCCTATGCAGCTATATTTAATTAAATGGAAACAAATGTATATAAAAGTAATAAAAATAAGCAACTGTAGAAGTTGAAAATTACTGCTCACAAATTCCTAAAATGTCTTATCTTCTTGATCCCTGTTTTATTCAATCTGTTAGGGCAAATATCATTCCATTAAAATTTCTTAGGAATTGACTCATTGCATAGGAGTGTAGTTCTCCTTGATATTTGCAAGGTGGCAGTTCCAGGCCCACCTCCTCTCAGATCAAAATCTGAGGATGATCATGTTCCTTATGCAAAATGGCATAATATTTGCATACACCCTAGGCACATCATTACATATACTTTAAATCATTTTTAGATTGCTTCTAATACCTGGAAAAGGTCAGTTTTCATTCCAATCCCTAAGAAAGACAATGCAAAGGAATGTTCGAACTACCACACAATTGCACTCATCTCACACACTAGCAAAGTAATGTTTAAAATTCTCCAAACCAGGCTTCAACAGTACGTGAATGCTGAGCTTCTGGATGTTCAAGCTGGATTTAGAAAAAGCAGAGGAACCAGATCTCAAATTTCCAACATCTGTTGGATCATCAAAAAAGTAAGAGAGCTTCAGAAAAACAACTGCTACTGTTTTATTGACTATGCCAAAGCTTTGACAGTGTGGGTCACAACAAACTGTGGAATAAACTTAAAGAGATGTGAATACCAGAACATCTGACCTTCCTCTTGAGAAATCTGTATGCAGATCAGGAAGCAACAGTTAGAACTGGACAAGGAACAACAGACTGATTCTGAATTTGGAAAAGAGAGCATCAAGGTTTTATATTGTCACCCTGCTTATTTAACTTATATTGCAGAGTACATCATGAGAAATGCTGGGGGGAAGAAGCACAAGCTGGAATCAAGATTGCTGGGAAAAATATCAATAACCTCAGATACGCAGATGACACCACCCTTATGACTGAAAGTGAAGAAGAATTAAAGAGCTTCTTAATGAAAGTGAAGGAGGAGAGTGAAAAAGTTGGGTTAAAACTCAACATTCAGAAAGCTAAGATCATGGCATCTGATACCATCACTTCATGGCAAATAGATGGAGAAACAATGGAAACAGTGATAGATTTTATTTTTTTGGCTCCAAATTCACTGCAAATGGAGATTGCAGCCATGACATTAAGAGATGCATACTCTTTGGGAGAAAAGTTATGACCAACCTAGATAGCATATTCAAAAGCAGAGACATTACTTTGTCAACAAAGGTCCATCTAATCAAAGCTTTGATTTTTTTTTTTTTTCCAGTAGTCATGTATGGATATAAGAGTTGGACTATAAAGAAAGCTGAGTGCCAAAAAATTGATGGCTTTGAACTATGGTGTTGGAGAAGACTCTTGAGAGTCCCTTGGACAGAAAGGATATCCAATCAGTCCATCCTAAAAGAAATCATTCCTGAATATTCTTTGGAAGGACTGATGCTGAAGCTAAAACTCCAATGTTTTGGCCACCTGATGTGAGGAATTGACTCGTTTGAAAAGACCCTGACGTTGGGAATGATGGAAGGTGAGAAGAGAAGGGGACAACAAAGGATGAGATAGTTGCATGGGATCACTGACTCAGTGGACATGAATCTGAGTAAGCTCTGGGAGTTGGTGATAGACAGGGAGGCCTGACACATTGTCCATGGGGTCGAAAAGAGTTGGACAGGACTGAGTGACTGAATTGATCTGAATACTTAATACAATGTAAATGATATGTAAATCATTGTAAATACAATGTAAATGCTATGTAAATAGTTGACTGCTCATGCAAGTTCAAGGTTTGGTTTTGGGAACTTTCTGGAAGTTTATGTCAAACATTTTCAGTCCATGGTTGCCTGAATCTGCTGATACAGATCCTGTATTTATGGAAAGCACACTCTAGGTGATTGACATGAAGGTGTTTTCCAACCTATAACCAGAGCAGACAATTAATAAGAAGATCACTATTAAAGCATGGAATTGGATGCAAAAAGTGTTGAGTATCTTTACAACAGTAACTCAGTTATTTTATTTGTGTCCGTTTTCTAATCTGCAAAGATAATGTTAATAAAGCTACTTACCTCAAGCAGTTATTGTGAAAGTTAAATAAGAATTAACTTAAATTTCTTTGGCCCATTTTAGCACTTTTTCAAAAAAAAAAAAAAAAAAAAGTCTTTCCCTGGTGGCTCAGACGGTAAAGCGTCTATCCCTTGGTCGGGAAGATCCCCTGGAGAAGGAAATGGCAATCCACTCCAGTACTATTGCCTGGAAAATCTCATGGACATAGGAGCCTGGTAGGCTACAGTCCATGGGGATGCAAAGAGTCGGACACGACTGAGCGACTTCACTTCACTTCAAAAATAAATGTAACTTTTAGTTTACTGTGATTTCATATACTGAGGTCAAAAAACTGGGTCAAGGTTAAAACTTCGTCTCAGAAGAAAAAAAGAACTGATCTGGATTCACATTTCAAAATTCAAAATTTAATTACCTTTTCACCATTTTTCTTTTGTTTCTCTCTTTATCTTAGTTATAAATTCAACATTCAGAAAATGAAGATCATGGAATCTGATCCTATTACTTCTTGGGAAATAGATGGGGAAACAGTGGAAACAGTGTCAGACTTTATTTGTTTGGGCTCCAAAATCACTGCAGATGGTGACTGCAGCCATGAAAAGTTATGACCAACCTAGATAGCATACTGAAAAGCAGAGATATTACTTTGTGGACTAAGGTCCCTTTAGTCAAGGCTATGGTTTTTCCAGTAGTCATGTATGTATGTGAGAGTTGGACTGTGAAGAAGGCTGAGAGTCAAAGAATTGATGCTTTTGAAATGTGATGTTGGAGAAGACTCTTGAGAGTTCCTTGGACTGCAAGGAGATCCAACCAGTCCACTCTGAAGGAGATTAGCCCTGGGATTTCTTTGGAAGGAATGATGCTAAAGCTGAAACTCCAGTACTCTGGCCACCTCATGCGAAGTGTTGACTCATTGGAAAAGACATTGATGTTGGGAGGGATTGGGGGCAGGAGGAGAAGGGGACGACAGAGGATGAGATGGCTGGATGGCATCACTTACTTGATGGACTTGAGTCTGAGTGAACTCCGGGAGTTGGTGATGGACAGGGAGGCCTGGCATGCTGCGACTCATGGGGTTGCAAAGAGTCGGACACGACTGACTGACTGAAATGAACTGAACTGAACTGATAGTATTGATATTTTACACATTTCTAATGCTTAGCAGTTATTGAGATTCAGCATAAAGTTAGTGCTTAAATATGTTGAGTAGTCATATATTTTTATTCATACTGACTTATGGAATAGCCAACTGTTTTGTCATCATCAAAGTAGGAAAAATCAATCTCAATATTTATTTTGATTGCATTTATTATAATTAACATAATCTTAATGAAATGTAAGTATTTTATGATATGGATAAAAATGATAGGCTGTATTTTAGGATAAAATTAATGGCCATTATTGTTTAAATGATGATAAAAGCACTAAAGAAAAAAATTATATGCCAAAGCATTATTTTTTTTTTGCTAAAAATATGAGAATCTATATATTTAACATAGATAATATGTTAAAAGAAGTTGTTTTATTCATAAAAGTCTAAAAGTTCTAATTATATTGTCGCTATTGTAGAAGATGGTGACATACTGAATATAATGTATTTTTAAGTCTTCAATCTTTATGGAGAGACTCATTAATTAATAGCAGAATTATTTTTGTCTAAAATAAATATTGGAGAGTAGGCATCAAAGAAGCGTGGTTACTTTATTTAAACAACTCTAAATCATAAGTTCAGTTTCCAGTGTAGACTATTACAAGCATATTATCTATTTTAATCCTTTACTGTTTTTTCATATAATCGATAATAGAAATTTTCTGTCACTTAGTAAAATGGGTGGTCTTTAATATATGTGCCTAAGAAGAAATATTATTTTGGCAAACACCTCTGTCCTTATGTCAATATTATCTGATTAAAGAAGGTCATAAATTATACTCATAAAACATTGTTCAGTAACCTATTCAAAACAAAGGCTTTTTCTTTCAAGAATACGGGTTTTCAGGTATGCTCAAATATGAGAATTCAATAGCCTAGTTTAAACCATAGTTTTAGTTGTATTCCATAATAAGGAGCTGTGCTTGGTTTAGCTTATATATCAACTGATATGACTAGTTTTGTTTCTGCCTGATTTGCAGAAAAACACCTTATGTGTGCATCAGAATTTGATCCATCAACTTTTACCCTAATCACATAGACAATAAGGTTGTGTTGGCAAAAATTATATTCCACAGCTACTATAGCCTACATATAGATACTAAAGAAACTCTAATATTTTTATTCTAAAGTTAAAATACTTACAGAAACTATATATATATATATATATATATATATATATATATATATATATATATATATATATATAAATTTGTATTCTCCCAGGGACATTCATCATTTTGCATTATTGGAAAGCACACATATTAGGTAACACAGTTTTCATAGTAAATTTGTTACTTCTTTTTAAATTTGACAGCACAAAAACCTCAACACTATAGAGTATTTAATACAGTAATGTACACATTTTATTTTTAAGTATAGCATATCTTTATTTAAGTAAAGCCAAAGAAAAGTTTTCCTAAAATCAAAGGTCAACAGCTACTCCATAGTTTTCTGTTACCTTGCTAAACCCAAAGCAATATAGGAACAGGATTATATTTGTTCACAGTTCTCTCTCTGGCACCCAGGGACGTTCTTGGCAATACATTTGTTGAATGAATAAAGTCTTGTGTTAAAATGTCAATCTTATATACTAAAGCACCAAGTTGAACTTCAGTTCAGTTCAGTTCAGTTGCTCAGTCATGTCTGACTGTGACCCCATGAATTTGCAGCACGCCAGGCCTCCCTATCCATCACCAACTCCCGGAGTTCACACAAATTCATATGCATCGAGTTGGTGATGCCATCCAGCCATCTCATCCTCTGTTGTCCCCTTCTCCTCCTGCCCCCAATCCCTCCCAGCATCAGGGTCTTTTCCAATGAGTCAACTCTTCACATGAGGTGGCCAAAGTATTGGAGTTTCAGCTTCAACATCAGCCCTTTCAATGAACACCCGGGACTGCTTTAGGATGAACTTGTTGGATCTCCTTGCAGTCCAAGGAACTCTCAAGAGTCTTCTCCAACACCGCAGTTCAAAAGCATCAATTCTTCTTCACTCAACTTTCTTCACAGTCCAACTCTCACATCCATACATGACCACAGGAAAAACCATAGCCTTGATGAGATGGATCTTTGTTGGCAAAGTAATGTCTCTGCTTTTTAATATGCTGTCTAGGTTGGTCATAACTTTCCTTCCAAGGAGTAAGTGTCTTTTAATTTCATGGCTGCAATCACCATCTGCAGTGATTTTGGAGCCCCAAAATATAAAGTCTGATACTGTTTCCACTCTTTCCCCATCTATTTCCCATGAAGTGATGGGGCTGGATGCCACGATCTTCGTTTTCTGAATGTTGAGCTTTAAGGCAACTTTTTCACTCTCCTCTTTCACTTTCATCAGGAGGGTTTTTAGTTCCTCTTCACTTTCTGCCATAAGGGTGGGATAATCTCCATATCTGAGGTTATTGATATTTCTCCCAGCAATCCTGATTCCAGCTTGTGTTTCTTCCAGCCCAGCATTTCTCATGATGTACTCTGCATATAAGTTAAATAAGCAGGGTGACAATATACAGCCTTGACGTAGTCCTTTTCCTCTTTGGAGCCAGTCTGTTGTTCCATGTCCAGTTATAATTGTTGCTTCCTGACCTGCATATAGGTTTCTCAAGAGGCACATCAGGTGGTCTGATATTCCCATCTCTTTCAGAATTTTCCACAGTTTTTTGTAATCCACACAGTCAAAGGCTTTGGCATAGTCAATAAAGCAGAAATAGATATTTTTCTAGAACTCTTGCTTTTTCGATGATCCAGCAATGTTGGCAATTTGATCTCAAGAACCAGCTTTAACATCTGGAAGTTCACGGTTCACTTATTGCTGAAGCCTGGCTTGGAGAATTTTGAGTATTACTTTACTAGCGTGTGACATGAGTGCAATTGTGTGGAAGACAAAATGACTGTCAGAGGAGGCCTTACATATAGCTGTGAAAAGAAGAGAAGTGAAAAGCACAGGAGAAAAGGAAAGATATAAGCATCTGAATGCAGAGTTCCAAAGAATAGCAAGGAGAGATAAGAAAGCCTTCCTCAGTTATTAATGCAAAGAATTAGAGGAAAACAATAGAATGGGAAGGACTAGAGACCTTTTCCAGAAAATTAGAGATACCAAGGGAACATGTCATACAAAGATGGGCACAATAAAGGACAGAAATGATATGGACCTAACAGAAGCAGAAGATATTAAGAAGAGGTGGCAAGAATACACAGAACAGATAATCACGATGGTATGATCACTCACCTATAGCCAGACATCCTGAAAGTGAAGTCAAGTGGGCCTTAGAAAGCATCACTACAAACAAATCTAGTGGAGATGATGGAATTCCAGTTGAGCTATTTCAAATCCTGAAAGATGATGCTATGAAAATGCTGCACTCAATATGCCAGCAAATTTGGAAATCTCTGCAGTGGCCACAGGACTGGAAAAGGTCAGTTTTCATTCCAATCCCAAAGTGACATGATAGTTTATTATAAGAATAACAAAAATATTAACTATTAAAGATAACTTTTTCCTAAAGCTTTTTATTTTATTTCCCTGTATAATAAAGAAACTACTAATTAAGTACTGAAAAGAATAGCAATAATTCAGCATTATTCCTTTTAACATACATGGAGTCCTAATGATTAGATCATTCTGATTAAAGATAAAAATAATCCTAATGTACTGTTCTTTGTAAAAATATACAGATTTATAGATATATATAATGTTGCAAGATGCATCAAAATGTCTAATTAAGAAAATTTTATCCAAGTTTGACCTGAGAGTACAAGTATAGAGTTGCACATATATATAGTGATTCATTTTATTAAAATGTAATATATTGTGCTTTTTTGTGTAGTACCTTAAACTGCTAATTATTCTACATTTTTGTCATTATTTAAGAATGTTAAACAGTTCAGTCTGGCAAAATAATGAAAAATTTTTTCCTTATTTTCACCCTTCAACCAAGCATAAATGTTGTATGAGTTAATTTTTGCATTACTTGCTTTAATCCTAAAGTTTAAGTACAATGTGACTCTAACTGATTAAATATATATATATAGCCTATCTCATTCCATTCAATTGGAACATTAATGCTATAATATTTTCTCACATATTAACTTTTCAGAAACTGCTAATTCTGAAGAATCACATAACTGAGTACTGATGACTTATGTTTCATTTTTAAAGTCACCATTAAAGCCACTTCCAAATTCTATTTGAATTTCCACATTTAAAACTACTTTTTAAATGAAACAGCCAGAGAAGGAAACTTGCTAGGATGTCATTTTTCATCTTTATTGTTTCTTGAACAGAGATTCATGTATTGTGGAAAGGTAAAATGCCTTTGAAATTAGCTTTTGTCTATATTTAACCTGACAATCTAATCTCTAAAGGAAAAAGAATAAAATGCATTTTTGTTTAATATTTTCCTGGTAATGCTGAATGATGAATTCATCTTATGGAGCTAATAAGTCACTATTAACAGCACAACTAGCTCCTTGAACTTAGCATTGCTAATGCACTCAAGCCTCAGTATTTGGTGTCTTAAAATGTTTGAGGTGTTACAGAAACAACACTGAAAAAGGCAGAGTGAATCCACACTGCTGGTCAATTGCCATAACAAAAGATACTAGTAAATAAACATCTATTATGATAACATTAGTCACATAAATAATTAGTTTCAATGTCAATACCTTCAATTTTATATGGTATACTCTTTGAATTAAAAATAATAATTTATTCAAAATATTTAGTTTTCTATATGTGTTGAGTGCTTAAGACATCAAACAACAGAAACAAGAATTATGTCCTCTAGGGGTTTACATTCTAGCAATGGTAATTAGAATAAAGAGACAAAGAAGACTGATTTGATCTCATCTAAAAATTTAAAACATATCATTTCACTTTCATTATAGATTTATTTGGAGTAACTTAAATGAAATATATTTTCTGAATTCCTAATTGATTACAGTAGAAAAATTTTAAATATCCCCTTAATAAAATAGAAAATAGGGGCATTTCCTTAGTGTCAGAACATTAGCTATGATAGTGTTTTTTAAAATAAATATTTGGTCTCATGCTAGCTGTTAGTATTTCACAAATCTCTAGACTTGTATAAACAATGGTTTGACTGATTAAAAAAGTTTAGCAATTTAGTCACTTTAACAAACATCATAAACATGCAAACATGCATATGTCTTAGTATTTTATTAATGAAGTGTATAGGCTACTATGCTTATAGTTTTTGTATATTACATGAAAAAAGAAAACAGTTTTTTATAAAATTATTAACTAATATAGTCATTTTTTAGTTATAGCAAAGCATTACTTTATTTTATTTTTGGTTATCCATTTTATTTTTTTTAATTTAAATTTATTTATTTTAACTGGCTAATTACTTTACAATATTGTATTGGTTTTGCCATACATCAACATGAATCCGCCACGGGTGTACACATGTTCCCCATCCTGAATCCCCCTCCCACTTCCCTCCCTATACCATCCCTCTGGGTCATCCCAGTGCAACAGCCCCAAGCATCCTGTATCCTGCATTGAACCTGGACTGGCGATTCGTTTCTTATATGGTATTATACATGTTTCAATGCCATTCTCCCAAATCATCCCACCCTCTCCCTCTCCCACAGAGTCCAAAAGTCTGTTCCATACATCTGTGTCTTTTTTGCTGTGTCGCATAGAGGGTTATCGTTACCATCTTTCTAAGTTCCATATATACGCATTAGTATACTGTATTGGTGTTTTTCTTTCTGTCTTACTTCACTCTGTATAATAGGTTCCAGTTTCATACACCTCATTAGAACTGATACAGATGTATTCTTTTTAATGACTGAATAATACTCCATTGTATATATGTACCACAGCTTCCTTATCCATTCATCTGCTGATGGACATCTAGGTTGATTCCATGTCCTGGCTATCATAAACAGTGCTGCGATGAACATTGGGGTACATTTGTCTCTTTCAGTTCTGGTTTCCATGGCCTAGCAGTGGGATTGCTGGGTCATAAGGCAGTTCTATTTCCAGTTTTTTAGGGAATCTCCACACTGTTCTCCATAGTGGCTGTACTAATTTGTATTCCCGAACAGTGTAAAAGGGTTCCCTTTTCTCCACACCCTCTCCAGAATTTATTGCTTGTAGACTTTTGAATTGCAGCCATTATGACTGGCATGAAATGGTACCTCATTATGGTTTTGATTTGCATTTCTCTGATAATGAGTAATGTGGAGCATCTTTTCATATGTTTGTTAGCCATCTATATGTCTTCTTTGGAGAAATGTCTATATCGTTCTGTGGCCTATTTTTTAATTGGGTCATTTATTTTTCTGGAATTGAGCTACAGGAGTTGATTCATGAACATGGTATATTTCTCCATCTATTAGTGTCCCCTTTGATTTCTTTCACCAATGTTTTATAGTTTTCTATATATAGGTCTTTAGTTTCTTTAGGTAGGTATATCCCTAAGTATTTTATTCTTTTTATTGCAATGGTGAATGAAATTATTTCCTTAATTTCTCTTTCTATTTTCTCATTATTAGTGTACAGAAATGCAAAGGATTTCTGTGTGTTGGTTTTGTATCCTACAACTTTACTATATTCATTGATTAGCTCTAGTAATTTTCTGGTGGAGTCTTTAGGGTTTTCTATGTAGAGGATCATGTCATCTGCAAACAGTGAGAGTTTTACTTCTTCTTTTCCAGTTTGGATTCCTTTTATTTCTTTTTCTGCTCTGATTGCTGTGGTCAAAACTTCCAAAATTATGTTGAATAGTAGCGGTGAGAGTGGGCACCCTTGTCTTGTTCCTGACTTTAGGGGAAATGCTTTCATTTTTTCACCATTGAGGATAATGTTTGCTGTGGGTTTGTCATATATAGCTTTTATTATGTTGATGTATGTCCCTTCTATTACTGCTTTCTGGAGAGTTTTTATCATAAATGGTTGTTGAATTTTGTCAAAGGCTTTCTCTGCATCTATTGAGGTAATCATATGGCTTTTAGTTTTCAATTTGTTAATGTGGTGAATTACATTGATTGATTTGTGGATATTGAAGAATCCTTGCATCCCTGGGATAAAGCCCACTTGGTCATGGTGTATGATCTTTTTCATGTGTTGTTGGATTCTAATTGCTAGAATTTTGTTGAGGATTTTTGCATCTATGTTAATCAGTGATATTGGCCTATAGTTTTCTTTTTTTTGTGGCATCTTTGTCAGGTTTTGGTATTAGGGTGATGGTAGCATCATAGAATGAGTTTGGAAGTTTACCTTCCTCTGCAATTTTCTGGAAGAATTTGAGTAGGATAGGCGTTAGCTCTTCTCTAAATTTTTGGTAGAATTCAGCTGTGAAGCTGCCTGGACCTGGGCTTTTGTTTGCTGGAAGATATCCGATTACAGTTTCAATTTCTGTGCTTGTGATGGGTTTGTTAAAAGATTTTCTATTTCTTCCTGGTTCAGTTTTGGAAAGTTGTACTTTTCTAAGAATTTGTCCATTTCTTCCAAGTTGTCCATTTTATTGGCATATAATTGCTGATAGTAGTCTCTAATGATCCTTTGTATTTCTGTGTTGTCTGTTGTGATCTCTCCATTTTCATTTCTAATTTTATTGATTTGATTTTTCTCCCTTTATTTCTTGATGAGTCTGGCTAGTAGTTTGTCAATTTTATTTATCCTTTCAAAGAACCAGCTTTTTGCTTTGATGATTTTTGCTATGGTCTCTTTTGTTTCTTTTGCATTTATTTCTGCCTTAATTTTTAAGATTTCTTTCCTTCTACTAATCCTGGGTTTATTCATTTCTTCCTTTTCTAGTTGCTTTAGGTGTAGAGTTAGGTTATTTATTTGACTTTTTTCTTATTTCTTAAGGTATGCCTATATTACTATGAACTTTCCCGTTAGCACTCCTTTTACAGTGTCCCACAGGTTTTGGGTTGTTGCGTTTTCATTTTCATTTGTTTCTATGCATATTTTGATTTCTTCTGTGATTTGTTGGTTATTCAGGAGCATGTTTTTCAGCCTCCATATGTTGTAATTTTTAATAGTTTTTCTCCTGTAATTGAGATCTAATCTTACTGCATTGTGGTCAGAAACCCACCTCAAAACAGGGTACACATACAGACTGAAAGTGAAAGGCTGGAAAAAGATATTCCATGCAAATAGAGATGAAAAGAAAGCAGGAGTAGCAATACTCATATCAGATAAAATAGACTTTAAAACAAAGGCTGTGAAAAGAGACAAAGAAGGACACTACATAATTATCAAAGGATCAATCCAAAAAGAAGATACAACAATTATAAATATATATGCACCCAACATAGGAGCACTGCAATATGTAAGACAAATGTTAACAAGTATGAAAGGGGAAATTAACAATGACATAATAATAGTGGTAGGTTTTAATACCCCACTCACACCTATGGATAGAT
The DNA here is from genome assembly GCF_032405125.1 of Capricornis sumatraensis. Taxonomy (NCBI): domain Eukaryota; kingdom Metazoa; phylum Chordata; class Mammalia; order Artiodactyla; family Bovidae; genus Capricornis; species Capricornis sumatraensis. The sequence goes on from NC_091080.1 coordinate 53,655,477, forward strand.
CAACTAAACAGAAAATTAACAAGGAAACACAAACTTTAAATGATACAATAGACCAGTTAGAGCTAATTGATATCTATAGGACATTTTACCCCAAAACAATGAATTTCACCTTTTTCTCAAGCACACACGGAATCTTCTCCAAGATAGATCACATCCTGGACCATAATCTAGCCTTGGTAAATTCAAAAAAAATTGAAATCATTCCAAGCATCTTAACTAACATATTCTTGAATGGGCTTCACTTGTGGCTCAGCAGTAAAGAATCTGTGTCCCAAAGTAGGAGACACAGGTTTGATCCCTGGGTTGGAAAGTTCGCTTGGAGAGGGAAATGGCAAGCCACTCCAGTATTCTTGCCTGGGAAAACTCATGGACAGAGAAGCCTGGAGGGCTACAGTTCGTGGAGTCACAAGAGTCACAAAAGACTTAGTGATTAAACAATAACAATATTCTTGAATACGATATGAATTCATGTGTAAAATAATGCCATTAGTGATTTCCATAAAAAGAGAAACACATCGACTTATGTATTCACTAAAGCAAAATATGATCTTCGAGTAAATGTTGGTAATATTGCTCATTGAGAAAAGAATTCCTGTGAGGCTGATGAAGCTTAAGGCTTAGCAGTCCTCTCTCACCAGGCTCCTTTTGAGGCCCATGAAATGGCTCTAGCAATGTGTTCAGGCAGCTATTATATTTTTATTCTTAAGAAAAGCCTCATCTTTAAGACTCACAAAACCTTGCTCACCCCTGGACTCATCATACTGCGAAAAATAAACTTGATTTACTCTAGAAATAGTAATCTGCAAATAATCAGAATGAAGTAGAAAATCAATGCAAGTAGCAAAGGAGAACAAAACAAATCCCAAATTCCTGGAGAATTCGAAACCAAAGTATTAATAAACTGAATAAACTTCAGCAACCTACTTATTCTTTCTGAACTTTTTTTCTCAAGTGTCAAAATAGCATTCTGAAGTCTCTTAGCCACTCTTTAGATTTAGATATCTATTAATCTACACCTTTTTTGTTTTTTTTGGTTTTGCTTGCTCTAGTGTCCCATTACTACCAGCATACTGAGATGGAAATTATTAAAAATGAAGACATTTTCTATTAAATGTAATTTTAACATGCATTTTAAATTGGAACATGGAAAATTCATGTGATCATTCAGGTTGAAGATATTTATGAAAAAAGATAAAATACAAAATATGAAAACTTTAAAATAAAATAATCTCCCCAGATAAAGCAAAAGTAAGCAATAAATTAGCTGTTATAGCGAAAATAACAAAAACTGAAGTGGTATAGTTTCTGTAGTTGATTTAATACTTTTCCTTTTCTGTTAACAGCTATTTTTCTGTGATTCACCTGAGTGACCAAACTGCACTCATGTTTTCTAAAAATCCCATTTCATTTATTTCCTATTCAACCTGAGAAAAAGATATCAGGTGAATTTATGCCTTTTATTTTTTGATATCTGAGCTAAATTCAAATATACCAAGCCAATGATGCACAAGAAATTACCTCAAAATAAATATTTTGCTATTAAATTTTAAATTCCAATTAAATATTATTATAAGTGAGATTATGGAGATCATATTATGTATGCTCCTACATCTCTTATACTGCAGATTAAACATGAAGGAAATTATATTTGCTATATTTTAAAATATATCCATGAGACAATCCAACACCAGAAAATTTGTGTTCAATAACCTTGTGGTTTGCTACTCAAATATTCTATGCTTCTTTTTCACATTGGTATTTTTATATATTTTGTTTTGTTGACTGAACTGTATTTTTCATCTTCAATTTGCCTGATTATTAATACTCTATAGTTAGTTTCATCATCACTTTTCTTTAGAATCCTTTCTAACCTACCCATTTTGACTTAAAAGAATATGATCATAATACTCTTACTTATTGTATTAATACTTACAGCAGTTCATTTAAATTATCTTTTAACATTTTTGGTCTCCTTACTCAGATGTAAGATCCTTAAGTATAATATTTCATTGATCTTTTTATTCTAACATAAGCGTGTAGTAGTACAATTTTAATGCTACTTGAATGATGGAATAACTTAACAAATGAACATTCTTACAAACAATTTCTTGGATTTAACTAGACCAGTTCTTCTAGCCTTATCCTTAACTTAATACTTCATCTTATTATTGAAAAATTAAAGTGATTCCAAAAACATGTGAAATAAGGATGGATATATTTTAGTAAAATTAGATGATAGGAAAACAGTCAAAGAAAGACAAAATAGAGCCCAACATGAGATTGCTACAAAAAAATGCATGCATGTTTGTTACATTTAGAATGCAAATTTAATTCTAGACTTTATAACATTTAATTCATAGAGGGAAACATAATTAGCCACATTATCCACAATGTTCTTGAAACAGAAAACTCACTAATTGCTCAAACAGAGAAACGTAAAACTGTGACTCTTAGATCAAACAAGTACATTTATCAAAGTTTCTCATAATGAAGAAGCTTGGCATTTAGATCTTAGTTTCAAGGGTCAGTGTACTCACAGCAGTCACCAACCTTAATGGCACCAGGGACAAGTTTCATGAAAGATAGCTTTTCTATGGATTGGTGAGGGGGATCATTTAGGGATGATGCAAGAAGGTTACAATTACTGTGCAATTTATTTCTAGTATTATTACATAAAAGCCTTACTTTAGATTATCAGGAGTTAGATTTGGAGGTTGGGGATACCTGTTCTAGAAAATCTATTAGTCTTTAGCATTTTATCAGAGTACAGTATAGTAAAAAGAATTCTTCATACTCAGTTCACAAATTTTTTACACTATTGAAAGTTGCTCAGTTGTGTCCAACTCTTTGTGACTGTACAGTCCATGGAATTCTCCAGGCCAGAATACTGAAGAGGGTAGCCTTTCCCTTTTCGAGGGGATCTTTCTAACCAGGGATCAAACCCAGGTCTCCCACATTGCAGGAGGATTCTTTACCAGCTAGCCACCAGGGAAGCCCAAGAATACTGGGATGGGTAGCCTATCCCTTCTCCAGTGGCTCTTCCTGACCCAGGAATTGAACTGGGGTTTCCTGAATTGCAGGCAGATTTAAGAGATAGGATATACACAAATGGCAGGGGAATTATGTTAAAGACCAGTCAATTTGTGATATTAAATTTTACTGCAGAAATGAGTAATAGAATAAGATATTATATAACAAACCAAACACAGAATCTCTGTGCCTGGATTAATGATTTTTATTTGTAAGAGAGCATTCACAACTAGTATTTACAAATAGCGTGTACAATATTGAAGGTCATTTTCTCTCTTACATATATCTTTATCCTCAACACTAATTGAATTCTTAGCACTAAAACATCTTCAATAAAAGTTTATTAAAAAAAAAAACATAATTCAGTGGAAAGAGATCAGAGAATATCTAAGCTTGGAATGCAACAGCTGATAGGACCGCAGAAGACTGAATATATAATGAGGATTTCACTAATATTTAGAGTTTATAAATCACAGTTTATAAGTGCACATTCTGTTGAAAAGGTGTTTGTTGTTATTTCTTATCTTTTCGTTATCCTTCCCTTCTTTCTTTTCCTTCTTTTTTGCTGGCATTACTAATGTTCTAGACATGATATTTCCAAGAGAAACTGCTAAACTAAAAGTTAAAAAAAATTTTAAAGTCTCTAAAATGTTATTTAAAGCTGTATACACGTCTGTGTCTATATTACATCTGTTGAAGTAATAAGAAAACTGTTGTTATAAATTTCTGTTTACTCAAACATTAAAGTTTTAAATGAAAATGGTAGCTATTTGCTCTAAAAACTTCTTGTTATATACCATATCATGATTAGAACATTCCCTGTTTTATGAATCAGACATGCATATGTATTTAAAATTGTGGATCTGGGTACATATTTGTGTACATGTATTTGGGTATATAGTATCAAAAGATAATTTTTTTTTTTACATTGTCAACTTACTCCATTATATGTATATGTATTTTTTCTTTTCACAATGTCTTTTTAAAAATCTGATATATAAAAGTGAGCTGGCACTTTTGAATTGTATTTACTTGTGAAAATTGCCAAACTTTTAAAGAAATGTAGACCTCAGCCGTTAAAAAGAATTCATTTGAATCAGTTCTGATGAGATGGATGAAACTGGAGCCGATTATACAGAGTGAAGTAAGCCAGAAAGAAAAACACCAATACAGTATACTAACACATATATATGGAATTTAGGAAGATGGCAATGACGACCCTGTATGCAAGACAGGAAAAAAGACACAGATGTGTATAACGGACTTTTGGACTCAGAGGAAGAGGGAGAGGGTGGGATGATTTGGGAGAATGGCATTCTAACATGTATACTATCATGTAAGAATCGAATCACCAGTCTATGTCTGACGCAGGATACAGCATGCTTGGGGCTGGTCCATGGGGATGACCCACAGAGATGTTATGGGGAGGGAGGTGGGAGGGGGGTTCATGTTTGGGAATGCATGTAAGAATTAAAGATTTTAAAATTTAAAAAAAAATGTAGACCTCTTAGTTTTGTGACAAATGCTATTTTTTAAGTATAAGAGACATGAAGATGACAGATACATACTAATATAATTAAAGTAGCAGAGGCTAAGCTGAAGCAAGTGCTCCTTCTAAGACAATGAAAATTGACAGATTAAAATGAAATTTTCTAGACTAATGGTTCATATCGCAAACAAATGCAAGGTTTTATTAGGTTGCTATTTTCTTCAGTCCATTCATTACTTGTTGTTATAAGTATAGATTCTAAAAGTCAGGGTAAACACTGATAATAGATGTCACTTTGGGTTCTTTTTCTTCATACTTATATTCAAGAATTTTATTCAGTTATATTCATGACATTGTTTTGAAAATTGTTTCTTGATATTTTAATTTTAACTTTACATTTCCCCTGGCTAGTTTATGAAACTTCATTTGCTTTATTCTTTTGGCAGGTGAGCATTTCTGGATGCATATATGTAGATACCCCATCCTTTCACCCCAGTTCACCCTCAGTTGTAAATGAAGCATCCTCAGATGGTTTCAGCAATTTTCCTTTAGTCAAGTATAACAGGCCAGAAGTGGAACCGTACTTCTTAGCAACAAATAGGAGTAAAATCCACTGTTATATTAGGACTCACTAAGTGTCTGCAGGTGGGAAATAACTCTGTGTTTGCTCTTGGCAAAGAGAACATCTGATGAGATATTTCTCCCATGAGATCAGGAACTCTGTGAAAGTACAAGTGTTTATCCTCTATCTTTCCTGATAATGAAGGAGATCTTTGAATCCTAAAATTAGATTATTTTTTCTTAAGATGCCTCTTTCTTTTTTCAGTATTGTTTTGAGAATAGATTTTGAGGTTCATATCCTTGCTGAAATCAGCAGAATCAAAATGTCTGAAGATGTCTTTTATTTTTTATTTTTTTTTTCTCCTTCCATAGCATGAGGAGTAGTTTGGCGAGACATAAATGAGTTGAAAACCTTTATGCATCAGAAGTTTGAAGAATGCTTTCATTATCTGTGGACAATGCATTGCTATTAAGAAGCCTGACAGCAATCTGGTCATCCTTCCTTTTCTGTGGATTTTGGTATTTTATTGCAGTTATTTCATTGTTATTCATACATGGCTATTGTTCTCATTAGCTTAAGTGTGTTATTTCCCTTTTTGGGAGATATGTAATTATTTCTTTATCTTTGATATTCTGCAATTTGATACAGATAGAGTGAATTTGCTCTTTTTTCATTCATTTTTCTGATTGCCCTCTGGACTACTCATTCTAGTGGTATGAAAAATTAAATAAATAAAAACCTCAATAAAATAGATTTGAGAGAACAGCAGGGGAAGCTCTCACACCTGGTAACAATAAAGTGAAGAAAGAGAAGTTCCCCAGTGGTGTCCAACTCTTTGTGACCCCGTGGACTGTAGCCCATCAGGCTCCTCCGTCCATGGGATTCTCCAGGCAAGAATAATGGAGTAGGTTGCCATTTCCTTCTCCAAGGGATCTTCCTGACCCAGGGATCGAACCCAGGTTTCCTGCATTGCAGGCAGATGCTTTAACCTCTGAGCCACCAGGGGAACCTCAAATATTTCTTTGAGCCACTTTTTTGGGGGGCTGTGGGGTGGCAAGAATACTGGAATGGTTTGCCATTCCCTTCTCCAGGAGATCTTCCCGACCCAGGGACTGAACCCAGGTCTCCCGCACTGTAGGCAGACGCTTTACTGTCTGAACTACCAGGGAAGTCAGTAGAGGAGCCCAACAGGAAGACAATCTCTTTCCTGGCAAGGATTCAGCCAATGAAAATTCAATTAGTAGTTTGATAAAAGAGAAAGCTCTGGTTTGGACTAAATACCAACTCAGTCCTACTAGGAACTCTAAAATTTACAATCCTAATAACAGTACATGCATTAAACAACTGGTCCACTGACAAATAAGAGTGTTTATGAATCAATATTGGTGGGAAAATTTTTAAAAGGTAACAAACTGTGCCTACCTCACTTGTTTCCTCTGTGCAACATACAACCTGGGGAAACCTGTATGTACTGCTCCCAAACTTTTAACTTTCCAATGGACCATTTGAGTTCTGGCAAATGAATTTCATACAACTTCCTCGGTCTTATGGATATAAATATATTTTAGTTGTAGTTTGCATGTGTTCACACTAGACTGAAACCTTCCCTTGCTTACAGACCTTCTTCTACTGTTAAAATCCTTTTTGAAAACATTATCCACACCTGGCAGAATGCCTCTCAAACTTCATAGAGAGGAAACCATTTTCCTGGCCAGGTACTTCTATAATTCTGCCCCATTTGGCTTGTTGTGCAACAATTTCGCTCTGCTTACCACCCTCAATCCTCTGATTAAGTCCAAAGCATTAACAATATTATGAAGGCTCAACTGGCAAGATTTGTAGAGACCCTCCAAACACCTTGACCAAGAGCATTGCTGTTGGTCCTTCTAAACTTCAGATTCACTCCTTTGGGAATTTATAAACTCTCACCCTGTGAGATAATCACAGGAAGTTTAATATACTTGCTTTCTATTTCTTTTAATCCACAACTGATAAAAGATACTCCCGTATTGCAAAAGCATAAATACTTCTATTAAAAATAACCATGTTCTGGTAAATAAATATTTTCACAGTGTGCTCAACATGAAGACATTAAGCATTACATCTTGCAACCTGGAGACTTTATTAATTAGAAAATACCAAACTCTCTTCATACTCTCTGGGCACTGCTAACTAACCCTTGTGCCAACAAATTTCAAGGAAAAGGTTCTTTGATTCATATGATACACCTAAAGAAAGTATTGAACACTGACTGGAACTGCACATTATCTGGTACCCTGAAAGTAAACAGTTTCTACAACTGAAGCAGAGAATATCTGAGGAGACAACTTCAAGCTATCAAGATGAAGCCTATCATAAATGTGTCTCCCAAACTTATGATGATGATGTAATGCTTCAGATGAGCTCCAATGATGATGATCTTGATAATATATGGACTTAAGACAGAAAGTGATTTCAACTCTTCTTTGTTACCTGAATGTGATCATAATAGTTTTCCAATCAGTGCACTTTCTTCTGACATAAGACAGTACACCTTGGAAAGTCCTTCCTGATGTTAGGGACAAAAAGTATCTGAAACTAGATGTGAGTCTTGACCAACACTGAATTTATTTATTTATTTATTTTTTTAATTAAAGGGGAAAATGTAAAAAAAAAAAAAAAAAAAGACAAATAGGAATTTCAATTAGCTAAAATTGGGACACCAGCAAGGGGAGCTCTCAGATTCTGAGACAGTAGCAGAAGGACTCCTCTTCTTTCCTGGCAAAGATCCAGAAAACAAAATGTCATGGACTCTTTACTATAATCCTCCCAACTTCCTTTTCCTCTCCATAAAAAAGTTCTCCTTCATTTGTTATGTGGGAACTTGCACATAGCTCACCATAGCAATTCTTTGTTGGCCCCAGTAAACCCATCTTTGTTAGAGAAATATCTGGTTATTTACTTCAGGTCAGCAGAGGCCATGTGTTATACTTTGGAGAAATTCTCTCAGATTATTTCTTATTTTCTCTCTCACTTTCTCAATATTTTTTATAAATTACCCTGAATAAAAATATCATACTGATTATTTCTTTGTCTCATCTGTTTTGCCATAATTTTAATTTATTTCCTCTTAGTGATTTTTAGAGATTACAATTTTATTTTTTCAAAATTCTATTTACTATTTCATTTCAACAAACATCTTAAATTAAAAAATATATATATACTTTTCCCTGTTTTAATATAACTGATTATTTCAAGACTGAATATCTTTGGTGACTAGCAAAGAATACCAAATACATTTGTGTTCCTTTTGCTTTTGGTATTTTGTTATTTTTTTAATTTTTTTGAGTTAAAACTGAACCATGTCTGTGTTTTCAGAGAAATTGCACAATATATATATTTCTCTCTCTCTTTTAATCCCTGAATTATTCCAGGAATTCTTGATGGTTTGTGAATCCGTAGCATCACTGACTCGAGGGACATGAGTCTGAGTGAACTCCGGGAATTGGTGATGGACAGGGAGGCTTGGCGTGCTCTGATTCATGGGGTCGCAAAGAGTCGGACACGACTGAGCTACTGAACTGAACTGAACTGAACTGAATATTAGGTAGTAAGTTCCTAGAGTCTATATACATAGATGGTTTTCATGCTAGGAAGGTTAAATGGGATACCAGCCTATAAAACAGATAATCCTTAAATGACAGAACATAGAGACTTTTGGTCCTGATTTATTAATTCAAATTGTATCATTTTAATATACCTAAATCATTGATATGAAAATAACAAACTTACCGCCATCAGCATTTTCCCTTTTCACTCAGTGAAATTAAGAAAGTCATATAAATTAACACGGAACTTTATCTATCTATCTAGTCAATTTCTTTACCTATTCATATACTTATTCATTTGTCTATATCTAAATCTATGTCTGTATTTCAAATCTGAAATACTTTATTGAATCCTTCCTCAAATTCTTTCTATAGAAATTTTCACAATCAAACATGCTAACAGTTTCAGACACTCAGACACTAAACTGATATTTTTGTGTGCATGTCTTTTAATCTGTGTACATAAAATGAGAGAATGAGCCTTAATTAAAAATAAAATAAAATATATATATAAATATAATATGAGTATCATATTAGGTGTTAGTTCTAGAAGATATCATAGGTATTCATAGAACTCTTCAACTTCATCTTCAGCGTTAGTGGTTGGGACATAGACTTGGATTACTGTGATGCTAAATAGTTTGCCTTGGAAATAAAGTAAGATAATTCTGTCATTTCTGAGTTTGTGCCCAAATACTGCATCTTGGACACTTCTGATTATGAGGGCTACTCCGTTTCTTCTAAGAAATTCTTGCCCACCATAGTAGACATAATGGTCATCTGAATTAAAATTGCCCATTCTAGTCCATTTTAGGTCACTGATTCCTAAAATGTTGATGTTCATTCTTGCCATCTCCTGCTTGACTGTGCCCAGTTTACCTTGATTCATAGACCTAACATTCCAGGTTCCTATGCAATATTGTTTTTGCATCATTGGACTTTACTTTCACCACCAGACACATCCACACTGAGCAATGTTTCCACTTTAGCCCAGCCACTTCATTCTTTCCTGAGCTGTTTCTGTGCCCTTCCTTAGTAGCATTTTGGACAGCTACTGACCTAGGGGGTTCACCTTCCAGTGTCATATCTTTTTGACTTTTCTTTGTGTTCATGGGGTTCTTGAGTCAAGAATACTGAAGTGGTTTGCCACTCTCTTCTCCAGTGGGCCATGTTTTGTCATGCCCTGACTACCAGGGACATGTCCTTCAGCCACTGTTTGTAACTGCACAGACATGTCCTGCACCCTGGTTGTCCAAATGCTGGTCCTTCTTTAGCCCTTCGGCATGTAAACCTTCACTCGCCACTGGGTGTCAGACAGTGTGCCACATGGGTGCTGGCCAAAGGACCTGTGGATTTTCTGGGAAGGGGGTACAGGGAAGGCTGGAGTTGAGGTTGGAGGATGATCATGAACTGAGGGCTCCTTGGTCTCACTGTTGATGCTGGCTGTCCTGGGAACTTTCTGCCACCCACATGGCCCACCACTGGCCAATAACTGGCCATCATCTTTCCTCTTCTCTGGCTCTTCAGAGTTATTGTCCAGGTCTGGCAAACCCAGCTGCCCCAAGGTGGTGAGAAGTGCTTCATAGCCTCCTGCCCCACCACATTAGAAACTCAGAGCTCTGGTCACTACCCTGCTCCCACCATGGAACTCCACCAAACACCAAAAAGATGTCTTTTTTTCAGAGGAGACTGGAATGTATAAGTAAGAAGTCAAGAGATAACCTGGTAAATTTGGCCTTGGAGTACAAAATGAAGCAGGGCAAAGGCTAACATAGTTTTGTCAAGAGAACATACTGGCCATAGCAAATATCCTCTTCCACCAATGCAAGAAATGACTGTGGCTCAGATCATGAACCCCTTATTGCAAAATTCAGACTTAAATTGAAGAAAGTAGGGAAAACCACTAAGACATTGAGGTATGACTTAAATCACATCCCTATGATTATATAGTGGAGGTGTGAACAGATTCAAGGGAGTAGATTGGAGTGACTGAGCAACTGAAGAACTCTGGATGGAGGTTCATAATATTGCATGGTGACCAAAACCATATCCCAAGAAGAGTAAATGTAAAAAGGCAAAATGGTTGTCTAAGGAGCCCTTGCAAATAGCTGAGAAGAGAAGAGAAGTGAAAGGCAAAAAAGAAAGGGAAATATATTCCCATATGGATGCAGAGTTCTACAGAATAGGAAGGCGAAATAAGAATGCTTTCTTAAGTGAACAATGCAAAGAAATAGAAGAAAGCAATAGAATGATTAGACATCACTTCAAGAAAAGTGGCGATACCAAGAGAATATTTCATGTAAAGATGGGACAATAAAGGACAGAAACAATATGGACCTTAACAGAAGCAAAAGATCTTAAGAAGAGGAAGCAAGAATGCATGGAAGAACTGTAAAAAAAAAAAAAAAAAAATTAGTGATTGAGATAACCAAGATACTGTGGTCACTCACCTAGAGCTAGACCCCTGAGTGTGAAGTCAAGTGGGCCTTAGGAAGCATTACTATGAGCAAAGATAGTAGAAATAATGAAATTCCAGGTGAGGTGTTTCAAATCCTAAAAGCTGATACTGTGGAAGTGCTGCACTCAATATGCCAACAAATTTGGAAAACCCGGCAGTGGCCACAGGAATGGGAAAGGTCAGTTTTCATTCCAATCCCAAAGAAAAGCAATGCCAAAGAATTGTCAAACTACTTTACAATTGCACTCATTTCACATGCTAGCAATATTATCCTCAAAATCCTTCAAGTGAGGGATCAGTAGTACATGAGCCAAGAATTTCCAGATGTACAAACTGGATTTTAAAAAAAGGTAGAGAAACAAGATCTAATTTCCAACATCCTCTGGATGATAGAAAACAAGATTATTGGGAAAAAAAAAATCTACTTCTCTTTCATTGACTACACTAAAGCCTTTACTATATGGATCACAACAAACAGTGGAAAATTCTTCAAGAAAATGTAATACCAGACCACCTCACCTGCCTCTTGAGAAACCTATATGCAGGTCAAGAAGCAACAGTTAGAACCAGACATGGAATAATGGACTGGTTCAAAATTTGGAATGGAGTAGGTCAAGGCTGCTTATTTAACTTATATTCAGAGTACATCATGCAATATGCTGGTCTGGATGACTCACAAGCTGTAATCAAGATTACCAGGAAAAATATCAACAGCCTCAGATATGTCACTTTAATGGCGGAAAATGAAGAGGAACTAAAGAGGCTCCTGATGAAGGTGAAGGAGGAGGCTGAAAAATCTGGCTTAAAACTCAACATTCAAAAAACAAAGATCATGGCATCATCACTTCAAGGAAAATAAATGGGGAAAAAGTGGAAATAGTGGCAGATTTTATTTTCTTGGGTACCAAAATCACTATGGATCGTGACTGTAGCCATGAACTTAAAAGACATTTGCTCCTTGAAAGAAAAGCTATGACAAACCTAAACAGTGTATTGAAAAGCAGAGACATTACTTTGCCTACAAAAGTGATACTTATAGTTAAAGCTATGTTTTTTCCAATACAAATGTAGATATGAGAGTTGGACCATAAAGAAAGTTGAGCACTGAAGTTAATACTTTGAAACTTATGTGGCAAAGACTCTTGAGAGTCCCCTGGACAAAAACAAAATCAAACCAGTCAATCTAAAAGGAAATCAACCCTGAATATTCATTGGAAGGACTGATGTTGAAGCTGAAACTCCAATACTTTGGCCACCTGATGTGAAGAACCAACTCATTGGAAACGACCCTGATGCTAGGAAAGATTGAAGGCAGGAGGAGAAGGGGGTAACAGAGGGCAAGATGATTGGATGGCATGACTGACCCAACAGACATGAGTTGAGCAAGCTCTGGGAGATAGTGAAAGGCAGGGAAGCTTGGCACGCTGCAATACATAAGGTTGTTCAGAGTCAGACATGACTTAGCAATTGAAAAACAAAAATACTTGTTATTATTATTAACTTATTGGCAACAGCATGTTATATTAGGAAAAAATGACTTTGGAGCCAAAAAAATAACGAGTATAAATCTTCCTTACAAGGTGGGTGACATAGGGAAAACTAATTGGCCACTTGGTCCATAATTTTTTAAACCTTAAAACTGCAAAAATGTCTAAATTATAATGTAGTTGTGGTTTGCAAGGAGATCCAACAAGTCCATCCTAAAGGAAATCAGTCCTGAATAGTCATTGGAAGGACTGATGCTGAAATTGAAACTCCAATAATTTGGCCACCTCATGCGAAGAACTGACTCAGTGGAAAAGACCCTGATTCTGGGAAAGATTGAAGGCAGGAGGAGAAGGGGACAACAGAGGATGAGATGGTTGGATCGCATCAGCGATTCAATGGACATGAGTTTGAGTAAACTTTGGGAGTTGGCGATGGACAGGGAGGCCTGGCATGCTGCAGTCCATGGAGTCACAAAGAGTCGGACACGACTGAGCGACTGAACTGAACTGAACTGTGAGTATTTAATCAATTAGTAATTGTCGAGTACAGATTTAACTTTTTTTTTTACACTAACTCTGAATGGGAATATCCTTATTTTAAGAATGTACGCACATGCGATCAGCCATTTGAAGCAGCGTTGTCTACTATGATAGATGACAACAGTTTGAGTTACTTCTTATTCCTGATTAAAAAGCTAAAGTCAGTGACTCAGAGCTATCTCACAGATCTCTAGAATGAGTAGAAGCAACGATGCCAGTTGGGGTACCCAGTACCTTTCCTGGAAGCATTTTTGTCCTTATCAGACTTTCCAAGGGGTATCATTTTTCACTTGAATTAACAAGCCTGTCTCAATTTCAGCCATGTTCCAGGACATCTAATCACTTTCATAAGCTAAACATTATGTTTATTGGTTTTTCAGTTGTTGGTTTTCTTTGGTTTGTGTACAGCCTGAAGTTTCATGCATTATGTTTGTCCATTATGCATGTGTCCTTTTAGCTCTCAAGGGAGGCTAACTTCAACTTCTATGGGGAAGTCATTGTTCACCAACATAGCTGACAAAAGACCAACATCAGTGTTATTCTCATTGCTTTTAAAATGTTTTCCTGTGCTGATGGCTAGACCATATAAGACATTTGTAAAGTTTTAGTAGCAATTATGTTTTCAAAAGACTCCTTTTCTTATGGATTAGCCAGTTCTTTTTTTATTGTACCCACATAAAAACCATCTCTATTGTTGACATCTGCAGCAATGACAAAATAAAAGTATAATGAGAACACTGACAAAATGTTTCAAAATCAGAACTCTGAAGGTGAAATAAAAATATTAAATATTTGAAGAGATTTATTCAAGAAAAAATAAAAACAGCATAATCTACATAAGAATAATGAGCTCTATGGTTTTATTCCAAACACCTTTTCCCTAACTGTGCAGTAATCTTGAAAACCAAAAACCTCATGATCAAGGTAGTGATGAAATCTAAAAGCATATCAGCTAATGGAGGGCTCTGGACAGATTTTGGAGATTCCTCAGAAGTCTCATTCTTAGGAAATTGCTATTATTCTGATGGGTCTGGTAGTTCTATGGAAACCTACACTTGCAAGAGTTTCTTGTTTTACCTGATTAAGGCTTCTTCTTACTGAGAATGTTCCAGAATGTGTGTCAAGAAAAAAAAAAAAAAATCAATGTCAATTACTTAATGTCAGTGCAGCCTGAGGTGGTGAAAACAGTTAAAGCAAACAAGAAGCTGAAAAAAAAAAAAAAAAAAAACCCCACAACAACAACAACAACAGAAGAACTGGGGAAAGGATGTCCATGGAGAAATTTGAAAAGATTGACATATTCCTGGTACTCTTAAAGGTCATGTGCACATGCACAGGTAAAATCTGTGAAGGTAATAAGTTTTTATCTCTATCTGACTTTGAGGATTTGTGTAAGCAGGAATGAAAGATAAGTCATGAAGAATTTAGCTCTTTCTAAAAATCTACTTATGATGTTTTAAACCTGATCATAAGCTATTACAAAGGCCTTACCTGGCAGGTCTCATAGGGGAAAGCTATTATCCCAACACCAATCTTGATGTAAAACCAAAGTACTGCAAACTTTCAAGAAAGTTGCAGTGAAGGACTCAGATTATCTAGCTGATCATGATCTTCACATATTTGCATTTCTCTCCCAACCACCTTTCATCCTAAGGTACCCATGTCTGAGTCTTGGCAAGAGGTCGTCTTCAGGCACTTCTACCAAGACGTTTATGAGGAAAGGAGAAAGAAAAATTTGATTTTGCTTAGGGGCTCAGTGTTCATGTTTGGGCAATCCTTCAACACTTCAGTGGTCAGTTTACAACTCTGCCTTATCAGGAGCTCAGCTGAGCTGGAAGATAGCTGGGTTCAAGAACCTGTAAGTAAGATGAACTCAAAACTAGGCACACATAGGCATATCACAAACTGTTAAAAGTCAAAGTGAGAATCTTATAAGTAGCAAAAGAGTAGCAACTTACCAGGCACAAGGGATTCTCAAAAAGATTAACAGTTCATTTCTCATCAAGGAAACCAGAAGACATGGTATGGCATATTCAAAGTGTTAACATAAAAAGACTATTAAGAATTTTATGTCCTTTAAAAATAAAGGAGAAATGATCATATATCAAAATTTTAAAAAATAAATAAACAGAACATAAAGGGAATTTGTTGCTAATAGATCTGCCCTGAAAGGGGTCCTTTGGGTCAGGTGTAGACATTTCTAGATAGCAACATAAATTCACAAGAAGAGTAAAGAACTCTATTAAGGTAATAACTGTATTTTTAATAATTTATAGCACCTTATTTTCTCCTGTCATTATAAAGACATATGCATAAAGTAATAATTTTAAAACTGTATTGAAATGGATGTATAATGTATAAATATGCAATTTGTATGAAAATAACAGATATGTGGCTATTAAACAGTCCTGCATGGACATCTAGGTTGTTTCCATGTCTTGGAAGTAAGCCAGAAAGAAAAACACCAATACAGTATACTAACACATATATATGGAATTTAGAAAGATGGTAATGATGACACTGTATGCAAGATAGCAAAAGAGTCACAGATGTGTAGTGCAGACTTTTGAACTCTGAGGGAGAGGGAGAGGGTGGGATGATTTGGGAGAATGGCATTGAAACATGTATACTATCATGTAAGAAACGAATTGCCAGTCTATGTTCGATGCAGGATGCAGGATGCAGGATGCTTGGGGCTGGTGCACGGGAATGATCCGGAAGAATGATGTGGGGTGGGAGGTGGGAGGGGGGTTCATGTTTGGGAGCTCATGTACACCCGTGGCGGATTCATGTCAATGTATGCCAAAACCAATACAGTATTGTAAAGTAAAATAAAGTAAAAATAAAAATTAAAAAAAAAAAACAGTCCTGTATAAGTCAGAGGGCTGAAATTATCCAATTTCAAATCTTATTACAAAGCTATAGTAATCAAGGCAGTGTGGTATTGGTGTCAGTATAGGCAGAGATATTAATAGAGTAGAACTGAGTGTCTATAAATAAATCTTCATATTTATGGCCAATAAATTTTTGATGATGCACCAAGATAACTCAATGGAAAAGAAATATTTTTTTTCAACAAAAAAACAGTGAAACAACATGAAAAAATGATTTTGAACTATTAGCTCACATCATATTAACAATAGATTATGTTCTTAAATTTAAGACCCAAAAGTATAAAATTTCTAAAGTATTAGCATAAATTTTATGATCATCAATTAGACAATATTTTTTCTTATACTCCACCAAAAGCAGAAGAAACAGAAGAAAAGAAAATAAATTTAACTTTAGTAAGTCAATAGTTTTTGTGCTTCAAAGGATCCTATCAAAAAGTTGAATTAGAACCCATAGAATGGGATGAAATATTTGTAGTATTATATCTGATAGAAAACTCACATATAGAATATAAAGTGAACGATAAAAGAAGAAATAACCTGAACAAAAGTTATACATATTTATCCAGAGAAGGTACAAATGGTCAATAAGCTCATGAACTATTTCTCAAAATTACTCAGTAGAGAAATTTTTATAAAATCATGAGATACATTGTGATCATTATAATAGAAAAAGAATAAACAGTAACAAATGTTGTCAAGGATATAGAAAAATTGGCACCCTCATATTTTGCTGAGGAGATGGAAAATGGGACAGCCATTCTGGAAAATAGCTTGGCAGTTCATCCAAAATTTAAAGATGGAGCTACCGTGTAATTCAACAACTTTTCTCATATGTACATATCCCACAGAATTTAACATACATATTCATACAAAAATACATACATGGATGTTCATTTTAGTTTTATTCATAATAACCGAAAAGTGGAAACAAATCAGAAAACCACACATTATATGATTCTATTTAAATGAATTATCTTGAGTTGGCAATTTCACCAGGACAGAAAATAGTTTAATTTTTGCTAAGGGGGCCAGGCAGATGGGACAATGGTGAGTGACTGCTATTGATTACAGGGTTTCTTTTTAGGATGATAAAAATATTTTGGAGTTTAATAGTGGTGATGACTACACACTCTGTGAATAGACTCAAAAATACTCAATTCTACACTTTAACACTTAATTTTATCTCAGTTGAAAACTAAACAAACAAAAACAAATCCTATGATATATTTAACATATAACACAAAGCATGGCATATAGAAAATCCATAATCAACAAAGCTATATTACTATTTTATCAATTTTTCCTAAAACTATTTATTTGCAAATAGTGTATTGTGAGAGTGACTTATTCAATTTTATACAAAATAAATGTTGTGGGAAAGAAGATATGATTTATAGAACTATGTGTTTCACAGATACAATGCTAAAATAAAAACTCAGCATGTTGAGGCAATTGTGGTCTTAATTAGCTTCATTTCCTAAAGAGATGCATTACTCCCTGATATTACAGACTTAACATGAATACAGTTTCATTTGCTATTTTATCCAGCAGAAGAATCAGTCTTCATTTACTGATATCTATGAAATGTTTTTGATATCTATGAATGTTTTGACATCTTCAACTTTAACAACCAAAGAACTCATGTGGCTTTCTAATATAATCATGTAAGGATTTTTTTCAAGCAAATCTAGGTGGGGGAAAGCTATATAGGTCAACTAAATTATTTTGCATTTTTATTTTATATTAAAATTTTACTTTAGCTTCTTGCCACTTGGAGTATAATATAAGATGCATGGGCAATATTGTAATCTCACTGCATATCACAAAGCAAGATATTTACCAACAATGGCAAATAAAATAAAAATCAGAAAACTGATCGAAGTGGAGGTAAATCAGAAGAACAAAAAGGTAAGTTGTTTTAATTCAGAGCTATTTTTAAAGTTTGTCTTAGATGATGGCAGATATGAATTATATTGTAGTGTTGAAGACCTTAAACTACCATTAATTTTTGTTTTTTAAATGCTCTATGATTTTGCTATCCTATAAAAGTCTGGATCAGTAAATTTGCAATTAGACCTCAATACCTTTCTAATGTATATTTCTAAATGTACTTAGCCAACTATCTGACATGTTTCAGGTCTTCAAAAAGTTACTAGGACTTTTTACAATCCACAGGATGAGAAACACAAACTCAGGATCTATATCATATTACTCTTTTTCAAATATTTGTTGAGGACTTTATAATTTACAAGTAATTTCACATTCATTATCATCATCCAATTTTAATCTAATTCATAACCTTGAATTGGTGGCAGATGAAGAAATGAAGGTTCATAGTTTAACTGTTGGCCCCAAATCAAGCCAATATCCCATGATAGATTGAAAACTCACACGTAGAACTTCTGAATCCAAATACAGTTCACCCCATTTCCAGGTTACTCCCTACTGGAGATCAGTTAAATCCTATTATATTGATTTCTAGTGCCTATATATGAGTCACTCTTTTCCTAAATCTGTTCTGCCTCTCCCCATGGGCTTTTCAAGATGGCAAAGATTAAATGCAAAGATTTGACTATTCACTAATGCTAGAGAAAACCACATTAATTGTTTTCTCAGTTCACATTAATTGTTAATTCTTCCACATTGTATTACTCTGGTCTTTCCATGATAGTTGTGCATTTTCTCTTCATAGTAGATGAATGTTACATGCTGTATGAGTACCAAATTTTGAAAACTGAGAATAACTTGAGGTCTACTCATCTAGGTATATTTTTTACAAGTCCTTGCTTTTATTTTATTTAAGAAAATGAAGTAAAATTAATACAGCACATTAGTTTCCTGTACAAATAATGATTCAATGTTTATATATTTTGCAGAATGATCACCACAGTAGTTCAGTTAACATCCACCTTGAGATGGTTGCAGTTTTTCCCCATGTGATGAGAACTTTCAAGATCCATTTTCCTACTACTTTCAAATATGCAATACAATATTATTAATTATAGTCACCATGCTGTACAGTATATCCACATGACTTACTCATTTTATAACTGGAAATTTCTAATGTTGAGTTGTGTCATCCATTTCACCCACTCTTGAAACACTGCCTCAGGCAACAACCAATCTTTGCTCTAAATCCATGATTTTTTTTTTTTTTTCAGATTCCACATGTAAGTGAGGCCATATGGTTATTTTTCTCCATCTAACTTATTTCACTAGGGATAATTCCCTCAAAGCCCATCCATGTTGTTGCAAATGGCAATATTTCATTATTCTTCATGGCTGAACAATATTTCATCATGGATATGTATCACATTTTCTTTTTCCATTCATCCATTGATGGAAACCAAAGATATTTCATCTTGGTATATTTAACATCACTCTTTTAACAGTTTAATGAACATTGATCAACACAGAAAAATGTCAAGAACCTATCCATCTATATATATGTTTATATATATATATATATATATATATATATATATCAACACATATATACATCAATATATATACATATATATGTTCCAAATTAGTTTACAGCTTACTTCAAGTTAATGATAATTGATCAAAATAATACTAAATTTGAACACACATTCTTACTTTCCCTGGTGGCTCAGACAGTAAAACGTCTGTCTATAATGCGGGAGACCTGAGTTCAATCCCTGGGTCGGGAAGATTCTCTGGAGAAGGAAATGGCAACCCACTCCAGTACTCTTGCCTAGAAAATCCCATGGATAGAGGAGCCTGGTGCAGGCTACTGTCCATGGGGTCGCAAAGAGATGGACATGGCTGAGCAACTTCACTTTCTTCCACTTTCTTACTTTCAATAAAATACTTTCCGAAAATGATATCAATAAAGAAGAATCTTACCTAGACCATGTCTATGTGTTGACATTGGTGGTAAAACAGTCCAAGTCTTGGTTTTGGGGTTGTAACATTCAACAGTGTTCAATGTCTTCAAGCCATCTCGACCTCCAATTACAAAGAGTTTGTCATCAATAACAGCCACACCAAACTGCAATCTCCTGCCATTCATCATCCCTGCCTGGATCCACAAATTTGTTCTGAGGTCATATTTCTCTATGGTTGTAGCTCCTGATAAAACATAAATTAAAGAGTCACTGTTCACTATAAATCCAAAAAATAATCTTTCCGAGACACTGCACAAATTGGGATATGAAAACATTCTTGTCACATTCACTTTTCTTGATGAAAAAGATGGCAAGAAAACAAAGGGAGTGTCAATTTAAGTAACTTATTTTCTCTTCTTGGCAGAGAAGACATTAATGATTAAAGTAGACACAAATGTTCAGCTTATTTGAATTATATAATGATCTCATGTTACACTACTGACTCAATGGAATCATTATTTAGCATGACAGTTCTGTACATTTTATAGCTTCCTTTTATCATTATTTGCTATAAAAAATGTAATATAAGCCTAGTCTAAAAAGGAAATATATTAAAGTCCTTTTAAATAACTAAGTTACACATGCTATCTGTATAATTTCTGAGAGTGAAGAGAGGTTAATTTAGCAAATTCTTTGCCAAATTGCTTTAAAAATTTGTCTTATGTCTTAAATAACAAAGGTTTTAAAATTCAGCTTTAAGATAACGCAAACAAATGTTAGCTGTGCTTTAAAAAAAAAAATCAAAAACCTTATTTTTAATAAAATGCATCCAGGGAATAACAATAGAATTTAGAGACATGAAATGATCTCCTATCCTTATCAAGTATGTTATAATCTAAATAAAATAGCTTATCTTTCCTAAAAGCTTTTTAATGTATAAGTTTGAGAAATGCAGTGAATCTGACTAGTAAGATTGAAATTGAAAGAGTAAGCTAAATCATTGGTGACATATATTTCAAGGGATCCAGTTAAACATTTCACATTAAAAATAACTACTTTGAGCTAATTTACAAATGTTTAAGTCAGTAAACTTGATCTTGCTTCAGTGTTTCATCATAATGTTTAGACTCATATTCATCAATGTTGCATCTTTAATGATTAAATATCCTTACATTAACAAGTCAATATTTTGTGTACTTTCACTTATGCACTAAAAATTATTTTATTTGTAATATATTACAAGTTTGCAAACTAGGGAAGACATTCTTCAGAGGTCTCATTTACTCATAGAACCTAATAAGGAATGAACTAAACAAATATAAACAACTTGGCAGGAAAAATTCTACTAATTGAAGTAAAAATGGTGTAATTTATGCTCAGTTTTTATTCAAAAGTGACAAAGCAGTAATAATATAAATACTGAGTTAGAATGAATTAAATTTGGCTTTCTGATGTTATTAAATACATGAGGAGCTGATTTTCATACTGCTAAATATGAAGTATTATAGTACTATTAACATTGTTAGAGTAAAAATGAACTTTAATATTCATGAAAGTCATTTGATACAGTTTGTTAACATAAAATATTATTGAAATAAATCTGCTTATTTTATGCTTAATGTAATTATTATGAAAGTGAAAGTCTCTCAGTTGTGTCTGACTCTTTGTGACCCCATGGACTATACAGTCCTTGGAATTCTCCAGGCCAGAATACTGGAGTGGGTAGCCTTTTCCCTTTTCCAGGGGATCTTTCTAGCCCAGGGATTGAACCTAGATCTCCTGCATTGTACGTGGATTCTTTATGTTTTATAATAAAATTTTATTCAAATACATAAAAATTGAAATCCCAAGGTGAACTAAAGTTTTAAACAATTTCAAGGTCATCTGAATTATCAAAGGTTAATAGCATGGGAATGCCATGAATGTCTCAAAACTGAGTGGTATGTTATATGCAAATGCCTCTCTCTTATGACTAACTCTTGACAAATCATGACAGAAGAAACAGTGTAACCTATTTGTAATTAATCCATTGCTAAGAAACCCATATTTTGCAGATCTAGGTACACAAGGAAATAAAGGTATGAACAACAATTTTCTTAATCTCCAAAACCTTGATCAAATTTTCTGCAGGGAATCTAAAGTATAGTCATCTTTCTAAGAGAAAAATCATTGAAAATATGTGAAGTCAATGGCCTCTGAACAACCAAAGATGATGCTATTCAAAGGGAAAATTGAGAACTTGATTTGAGATTCAAAGTCTCATTCAAGCAAACTAGGTTTGTCTTAAACCTCAACACATGGCAGGATTTTTAATTCTTACAGTGTTTTTTCTCTAGCTACAGTTTTCAAAGGTGATCTATATATTTTTATTCTAAAGTAAGTATTCAAAAGCAGAGACATTACTTTGCCAACAAGAGTCTGTCTAGTCAAGGTTATGGGTTTTACACTAGTCATGCATGGATGTGAGAGTTGAACTGTGAAGAAAGCTGTGCACCGAAGAATTGATGCTTTTGAACTGTGGTGTTGGAGAAGACTCTTGAAAGTCCCTTGGACTGCAAGGAGATCCATCCAGTTCATTCTAAAGGAGATCAGCCCTGGGATTTCTTTGGAAGGAATGATGCTAAAGCTGAAACTCCAGTACTTTGGCCACCTCATGCGAAGTGTTGACTCAATGGAAAAGACCCTGATGCTGGGAGGGATTGGAGGCAGGAGCAGAAGGGGACAACAGAGGATGAGATGGCTGGATGGCATCACGGACTCGATGGACGTGAGTCTGAGTGAACTCCGGGAGAAAGTGATGAACAGGGAGATCTGGCATGCTGCGATTCATGGGGTTGCAAAGAGTTGGACACGACTGAGCTACTGAATTGAACTGAACTAAACTCTGCATATAAGTTAAATAATCAAGGTGACAATATATAGCCTTGCCATACTCCCTTTCCTATTTGGAACCAGTCTGTTGTTACCTGTCCAGTTGTAACTTTTGCCTCCTGACCTGCATACAGATTTCTCAAGGGGCAGGTCAGGTGGTCTGGTATTCCCTTCTCTTTCAGAATTTTCCACAGTTTATTGTGATCCACATAGTCAAAGGCTTTGGCATAGTCAATAAAGCAGAAATAGATATTTTTCTGGAACTCTCTTGCTTTTTCCATGATCCAGCAGATGTTGGCAATTTGATCTCTGGTTCCTCTGCCTTTTCTAAAACCAGTTTGAACATCAGGAAGTTCACTGTTCACTGGCATTCTGCAATTCATGGGGTCGCAAATTCATGGGGACACGACTCAGCAACTGAACTGAACTTCATCAGAAATAGGAATGCATCCCTGTATTCATTATGTAAAATTTTAAAGTTGTTTAAATTTACTATGGCTATTGTAAAAAAATTATCTCAAATTAGCAGCCTAACAAACACACATTATCTCTTAGTTCTGAAGTTCAGGTGTTCAAATTAGATCTTGTGTTAAAATCAAGGTGTTGAGAGTTCTTTCTTTCAGGAGGTTCTAGTGAAGTGGTGCTTAGGTCTCACATCTTCTTTGTGACCTCTCCTTTGATCTTCAGGTCCTGCAACATAGTGTTTCTCTGACAATAATTCTTGTGAATATAATAGGCTCACCCCAATTTAATTTGAGTTAATGTAGAAAAATCTAAGGTCAGCTAATTAGCAACCTTAATTCCCTTCACAACCAGCCCCTTTCCTGCACTTGCTAGGTAAACTAACATACTTGTATCCTGAGGATTAGGTTTTAGACATCTGTACATACATACATAAATGTTAGTCACTCAGTTGTGTCTGACTCTGAGATTTCACAGACTGGAGCCTGCCAGGCTCCTCTGTCCATGGGACCCTCTAGGGAAGAATACTGGAGTGGATTGTTATTCCCTTCTCCAGAGGATCTTCCTGACCCAAGGATCAAATCCAGGTCTCCTGAATTGCAGGCAGATTCTTTACCATCTGAGGTATAAGGAAGTCCCATAGATATCTTTGGGAGGCATTATTTTCCTACCTCAGAAACCAAAGTCTATGTTCACTCTACTCTTCGGTTTTGATTAGTTAAAAAAAAAAAAAGAAAGAAATTTTAGTAATATAAAACAAGTATTTCTTGATTTGTAGAGTTTACTATAGGCTTCCTCGGTGGCTCAGATGGTAAAGTGTCTGCCTGCAATGCGGGAGACCCACGTTCAATTTCTGGGTCAGGAAGTTAGTAGTCAATAAATTATTTCCTCAGTTAGTCAGCATGTAATATAAATATTTTATCCAGTTTGTAATGGTCATGAAGTTAACAATATGCCTGTTCTTTTTAAATGAAAGTTATTAACAATAATATTCTGTAAGGAATTTTCTCACCAACATATCTCATTAGTTGTCTGTATAAACTTCTTGTGTTATACTTGTAAAAAATTTATCAACCTTTTTCTTTTTTTTTTTTTTTTTTTTTTTTTGAGTCCTGTTGTTTCCTTTTATGTTTCCCCTTAGTGGTTTCCT
The DNA here is from genome assembly GCF_032405125.1 of Capricornis sumatraensis. NCBI lineage: Eukaryota > Metazoa > Chordata > Mammalia > Artiodactyla > Bovidae > Capricornis > Capricornis sumatraensis. Next base: position 53,679,858 of record NC_091080.1, read on the forward strand.
GAGTCAGAGGAAGGATGAAGCCATTTTGTCTAAGCAATACTACCTTATGTCATTCCTTAAAGTAAAGACAATATTTGTCAATACATAAATTAAAAACAGAACATGTATAAGAGTGAACTGCTATGTTCGATCTTTGGATTGTGAAGATCCCCTGGAGAAGGGCAGGACATGGCAACCCACACCATTATTCTTGCCTGGAGAATCCTCATGAACAGAGGAGCCTTGTGGGGTTGCAAAGAGTCAGACACGACTGAGCGACTAAGCACAGGAAGTGTTGGTTAGTAATGCATTTGGAAGAAATTAAAAAGGAAATTTTATTTTAAGATGTATTTACTCTGTGGTTCCTCTGATTATGAAACCATTGCTGGTTATTTCAAATGCCTGCAAAGTGGAGGCACAACTTTAAAATATGTGACTGCAGGCCAAATAGCAGCCTATTTTTGTAAACTCTCATTCAGTAATCTGTATGACATTGGAAGATGGCTTCCAGCTTCAGATGAGAACACAGCCTTGCCAGCACCTTGCTTTCTAGCCTTTTGAGATCTTGAGCAGAGAAACCAGATATGCCTTCCTGGACCTGTGACCCACTGTGAGCTAAAAGTTGGTACTTGTTTTAAAAAGTATTTATGTCAATGTGTTACAGCAGTAATAGAGTATAGTTTATTTTAATTTGAATTTTTAAATGTATATTTTTCCAACTTCAATAACATAACTAGAAGATATAAGATACAATGCAAACACAAACGTGTTTTTCTCATGACAAAACAAACAGCAAACTCCTTTCTTAAAATATAAAATTGAGAAAAAGTGCTCAATAAAGTGTGGTTCTAGGTATCTTTGGAATTGTTCATACATACAGTCAAATGTGATTGTAAATTACAAATGGTTTATTTCATATCTATAATTCAAATATTTAGCAATGATACTTATCTTGAACACTGCACAGAATAAAATTATAGGAGTTTTCTAAAGACAAAATAGATGTCATAAAATATAAAGAAGCTAAAGATTTTCATTCAACTCAACAGAAAGGACTTCAGGTATCGCAGAGCGTTTTTACTATAACTGTGTGCCTGCTAAGTTGATTCAGTCATGTATGACTCTTTGCGACCCTATGAACTCTAGCCCACCAGGCTCCTCTGTCCTTGGGATTTTGCAGGCAAGAATACTGGAGTGGATTTACCATTTACTCCTCCAAGGGATCTTCCCTACCCAGGGATCCAATCCAGGTCTCTTGCATCTCCTGCTTTAGGAGGTGGGTTCTTTACCACTAGAGCCACCTGGGAAGTCCACACTGTAATTTTAATATAATATTAATATGCTTAGTAACAGGGCTTCTGCAATGGCTCAGTGGTAAAGAATCCACCTGCCATGAGAAACTCAGAAGAAACAGTTTCCATCCCTGCGTCAGGGAAGATTCCCTGGAGGAGGAAATGGCAGACTTGCTCCAGTACCCTTGCTGAATAATGCCATGGATAGTGGAGCTTGGTGGGCTATAGTCAATAGGGTCATAAAGAGTTGGACATGGTTGAGCAGAGAGAGCACAAGCTTAGTTACCTGACTTTCAATACTTTTTACAAACCTGCAAATCAAAATGGTCTAAGACAGTTGAAAATACCAATAGCTGATAGTGAAGGAATAATCAGGGAAAAAAATGCATTGTTTTAACTCAGAACAAGCATTTATGGCTATTACAGCAAAATACATTATATAATGACCAAAGAACATCATGGCCCAATAATAAGTAATGTATCCTGATGCCATCAAACTTTTGGAAATTTTAAATTAGTCAGATATATATATATATATATATACATTTTTATAGAAAACAATAAATATTAAGAAGCATTTTGGAAAAATTTTAAAGCATTGGATACTTTTAAAGATACTTAAGACCTTAAACTTTAAAGAAAATATCATTATTAAAAACGATATATTTTGAAGTTTTCATATAATAAAAATTTCATGTATCTACATACTTATGAAAAATATAACTTCAAGAAAATATTCTTATACTTACAAAAAAAGTATTATTGCAGAGAAAATATCTTTCAAGGACAAATGAGTCTTTACTTTTTAGGTAATCCCTTATAAATTTTTAGGATGACATTGCAAGCATTTCATAATCGCCGTAACACTTTCATATGTACCAAGCAAACAACCAAGGGAATTCTAGGTCCCCCAATATAAATAGTTGTAAAATGATGAGAAACTGATATATAGCTATATAAAGACAGTCCCCAACTGTGTTTCAATGGTTTGACTTAATGATTTTTCAGCTTATGATGGTGTGAAAGTGGTATGTATTCAATAGCAATCTTAGGCTGAATCTTAATCTTTTGCTGAGCCAGCAATATGAAGTACAATACTCTCTTGTGAAGCTGGGCAGGGGAGAGAGAAGCAGTTCATATGTGGCCACATCATCAAGAAGTTAAACAACTCTTACAACCATTCTACTTTTCACTTTCAGACAGTATTCAATAAATTACATATGATTTTCAACACTCTACTGTGAAATAGGCTTTGCATTAGATGGTTTTACCCAATTGTAGGTAGACTGAGCACACTTAAGATGGGCTAGGCTAAGTTCTGGTGTTCTATAGTTTAGTGTATTAAATGCACTTTCAACTTACTATACTTTGGACTTACAATGGATTCAAGAGGTAAATTATAAATGGAGGAAGAGTTGTATAGAGATATAAATATATAGGGGCTTCTCTGGTAGGTCAGATGGTAAAGAATCAGCCTGCAATGTGGAAGATTAGGTTTGATCCCTGTGTTGGAAGCATACCTTGGAGAAGGGAATGCAATTCCTTTTATAAAAATCACATAAATTGTATAAAGAACAGAACTTATTTAAATACTACCACTAAAAGTAAGTTATCTAAAAATGAAGTCAGCAAAATAGGTTCCAACTCCAGATGAAAAAACAATAAAAAAATCTTTATTGAATCATGTTAATTTAAATGAATGGAAAGAATCATATGACTTTTGAATGAGATAGTTTGCTATTATAGAAACCATAATTATCTTAAAATCACAATTTATATAATAATGATATTTGTACAAGGTATTTATAAAATTGTGCTTGTGTTTCTCTGAACATGCAAATGTCAAATATTAGGAAATACATTTTTGAAGGTGAGACAATCTCCAATACAAAGGAATCCTGAGGAAAAATTGGCCGATGAAATATTAAAAGTATTGTATAACCTTAGATAATTAAAAAATGTGGCTATGAAATTTAGAAAGATGGTAACAGTAACCCTGTATGTGAGACAGCAAAAGAGACACAGATGCATAGAACAGTCTTTTGGACTTTGTGGGAGGGGGCGAGGGCAGGATGATATGGGAGAATGGCAGTGAAACATGTAAAATATCATGTGAAACGAATTGCCAATCCAGGTTCGATGCATGATACAGGGTGCTCGGGGCTGATGCACTGGGATGACACAGAGGGATAGGATGGAGATGGAGGTGGGAGGGGGGTTCAGGATGGGGAACACATGTACACCCATGGTGGATTCATGTCAATGTATGGCAAAACCAATACAATATTGTAAAGTATAAAAATTAATAAATAAATAAAACTGAAGAAAAATGTGGCTTTATGATGAAATAATATGGCTATGTTAATGAACATGAAAAGAAAGACAGAAACAACTCTAAAATGTGTGAGTATACTATGATAAATGTGGCTGTTCAAATCATTAAAAAAACATTTTACTATTCAGATGAATAGTGTTGGGGTAATCAATTGTTTGGAGAAAAAGTCATTGAGATTCTTGTCTTACTCTTTTTACAAAAATGAGGTTTAGGTGTGACATGGGTTAAAGCACAGCAAAGAGCGATATAGAACCAGCATGTTTACTGTGTGCTTCTCAGAGACATGGTAATTTTTGGTAACCTGCCTTTGGTCACATTCTACTAAAACCTTAAACATCCTAGAAGATGAAAATATAGTTGATGAATGTTCAATTCTAGGTGGGCCTAAGAACAATAATTCATGAGGAAAAACCTCGAGACTTAGAATTTTTTGTCTATATAATCACTAACCACTCAAATAATATAGTTACATCAAAAATAAAGAAACAAATCAAAAACAAAAATAGACTGACAGCAAGACTTAATGAAACGAAATTTTTAAAAAATAGTAAAAACTTTTTGCATAAATGTCGATATATCAAAGCTTTTATAAAATAAGACATAATTACAAACATTAAACACCTTTAAATATGTAACATGTTTAATATGTTAAGAAAAATATGCTAATGTCATTAGCAGACAATAGAAAAGCAGTATGAATACAACCTGCATATTTAAAGTTTACGTAAGCATTTCTGAAATTAAATTGTTTTATTAAACTTCCAAAACATTTAGAAAATGTTTAATTTTGATAATTCACATCAAAACACAGTTCAGTTCAATTCAGTCACTCAGTCGTGTCCGACTCTTTGTGACCCCATGAATCGCAGCACACCAGGCCTCCCTGTCCATCACCAACTCCCAGAGTTCACTCAGACTCATGTGCATCAAGTCAGTGATGCCATCCAGCCATCTCATCCTCTGTCGTCCCCTTCTCCTCCTGCCCTCAATCCCTCTCAGCATCAGAGTCTTTTCCAATGAGTCAACTCTTCTCATGAGGTGGCCAAAGTACTGGAGTTTCAGCTTTAGCATCATTCCTTCCAAAGAAAGCCCAGGGCTGATCTCCTTCAGAATGGACAGGTTGGATCTCCTTGCAATCCAAGGGACTCTCAAGAGTCTTCTCCAACACCACAGTTCAAAAGCATCAATTCTTCGGCGCTCAGCCTTCTGCACAGTCCAACTCTCACATCCATACATGACCACAGGAAAAACCATAGCCTTGACTAGACAGACCTTAGTTGGCAAAATAATGTCTCTGCTTTTGAATATGCTATCTGGGTTGGTCATAACTTTCCTTCCAAGGAGTAAGCATCTTTTAATTTCATGGCTGCAGTCACCATCTGCAGTGATTTTGGAGCCCCAAAAAATAAAGTCTGACACTGTTTCCCCATCTATTTCCCATGCTGGCTGATATTAAATCAATTCAAATATGTTCTAATAGAAATTATTAAACATTGTTTCTTTATTTTTTTCATTTTCTTAATAAATGTTCACTGAGCATAAACATTGTACAGGAGGCAGTGATCAAAACCATCACCATGAAAAAGAAATGCAAAAGGCAAAATGGTTGTTTAAGGAGGCCTTACAAATAGTGAGAAAAGAAAAGACATGGAAGAGAAGGAGAAAAGGAAATGATATACCCATCTGAATGCAGAGTTCCAAAGGAAAAGCAAGGACAAATAAGAAAGACTTCCTCAGTGATCAATGCAAAGAAATAGAGGAAAGCAATAGAATGGGAAAGACTAGAGATTTCTTCAAGAAAATCAGAGATACCAAGGGAACTTTTCATGCAAAGATGGACACAGTAAAGGAAAGAAATGGTATGGACCTAAGAAAAGCAGAAGATATTAAGAAGAGGTGGCAAGAATACACAGAAGAACTGTACAAAAAAGATCATGACCCAGATAACCACAATGGTATGATCACCCACCAAGAGCCAGACATCCTGGAATACAAAGTCAAGTGGGTCTTTAAGGAATTTTCACTATGCACAAAGCTAGTGGAGGTGATGGAATTCCAGTTGAGCTATTTCCAGTCCTGAATGATGATGCTGTGAAAGTGCTGCACTCAATATGCCAGCAAGTTTGGAAAACTCAGCAGAAGCCACAGGACTCGAAAGGGTCAGTTTTTATTCCATTCCCAAAGAAAGGCAATGAATGTTCAAACTATCTCACTATTACATTCATCTCGCACACTAGCAAAGTAATGCTCAAAATTCTTCAAGCCAGGCTTCAACAGTACATGAACTGTGAACTTCCAGATATTCAAGCTGGATTTAGAAAAAGCAGAGGAATCAGAGATCAAATTGCCCACACTTGTTGGATCATCAAAAAAGCAAGAGTATTCCAGAAAAACATCTACTTATGCTTTATTGACTCTGCCAAAGCCTTTGACTGTGTGGATCACAACAAACTGTGGAAAATTCTTAAAGAGATGGGAATACCAGACCATCTGACCTGTCCTCTGTAAAATCTGTATGCAGGTCAAGAAGCAACAGTTAGAATTGGACATGGAATGACAGAATGGTTCCAGATAAGGAAAGGAGTATGTCAAGGCTATATTGACGTACTTATATGTACGTCACCCTGCTAATTTAACTTATATGCAGAGTACATCATGAGAAATGCTGGGCTCGAGGAAGCACAAGCTGGAATCAAGATTGCCAGGAGAAATATCAGTAACCTCAGCTATGCAGATGACACAACCCTTAAGGCAGAAAGTGAATAAAAGTTCAAGAGCCTCTTGATGAAAGTGAAAGAGGAGAGTAGGAAAGTTGGCTTAAAACTCAACATTCATGAAATGAAGATTATGGCATCTGGTTCCATCAGTTAATGGCAAATAAATGGAGAAACAATGGAAACCGTGACAGAATTTAATTTTTTTTTGCTCCAAAATCACTGCAGATGGTGACTGCAGCCGTGAAATTAAAAGACACTTGCTCCTTGAAGAAAGGCTATGACAAATATAGACAGCATATTAAAAAACAGACATTACTTTGCCAACAAAAGTCCATATACTCAAAGCTATGGTTTTCCAGCAGTCATGTATGGATGTGAGAGTTGGACTATAAAGAAAGCTGAGTGCTAAGGAATTGATAGTTTTGAACTGTGGTGTTGGAAAAGACTGTTGAGAGTCCCTTGCACTTCAAGGAGATCCAACCAGTCCATCCTAAAGGAAATCAGTCCTCAAAATTCATTGGAAGGACTGATTTTGAAGTTGAAACTCCAATAATTTGACCACCTGATTCACAGAACTGACTCATTTGAAAAAGACCCTGATTCTGGAAAAGACTGAAGGTGGGAGAAGGGGATGAAAGTGTATGAGATGGTTGGATGGCATCACTGACTCAAAGGACATGAATTTGAGTAGTTTCTGGGAGTTGGTGCTGAAAAGGGAAGCCTGGAGTGCTGCAATCCATGAGGTCACAAAGAGTCAGACACAACTGCGTGATTGAACTGAACTGAGCATAAAGTCATACTACTTGAAAATTTTCCATTAAATATTTATTTTTATAGCTAATGTTTGTCTAATATTAGCCAAGTTTTTGTAATTTATATTGTTATTAAAATGCCCTCTCAGGTAACTTTTTAAAAAAGTTTTAAAGTTTCTTTTTAGAAATACTTTCCTTATAATCCTTATTAGAAATTTTCTAACCTTTGTTGAAAATGTCAGCACTGATGAATCGAAGGAAACATGGCTATTTGGACAATTGGGTTTTATTTATAATATTACTGGCTATATGACACAAATAAAAGTCACTAAAATGCCTTTTCATAAGTGTAATTAAAAATTAAAAAAAACAACAAAAAAAAAGCACATGAGATTTCACTGATCTCCACCTAAATTATAAACTCTTGGAAAGTACATTTTTATCTTTTTCATTAATGAGCACCCTCCCTTATAAAGATATTTTAATTGAAGGCTCTTTGTGATCTACAATGTTTACTCATTTCAAACTGAGGGTTTACATTAGTACCACATGAACAGGAAGGCACAATGTCTTCTACATATCTCTCAGTCTTTTACTTCTCATTCTCCATGAGTCTTTACCATGGAAGTAAATTGAGTTAGCCCTGCGAGGTCTATTTCCCCTTGTTAGTGAAGAACCACACATTGGAGTATTAAGATCTGGTACATATGAAATGCACCCAAACACACACTGCTTATTCCCACGTGGGTGTCTAAAAAGATACTTGATTTAGAAAAAGGATGCACTTACGTACGGTATATTCACTGGGAGATTGACCAGGAAAATATACCCAGTACTCAAGAATCTATAATTATGATGGCATTTTTTTAATCACAAAACACTAATTTATTATTCAATCCATATTCTTTGAAAGACCCACAATATGTACAGATAAGTGACCCAAATTCTCTGACTACTAAAAGATAAAATAAAGTTTTCAGTAGACTAAATTTTGAAGAATTTAACTTATAATTTTAACCCTGATACATCCTCAGAAGAGACTTTAGAAATGGCTATAGCCAAGTAGCAGCAGCAGCATAACCAAGTTAGTCACTAAGCTTTGTCTCTTTCTACTGAAGAGGAGGCTATGAAAGAAAACTTCACCAACAGGTGATTCACTTTTGACCTGAGAGACCCTTCCTTCTCTTGTCATAATGCAACATAGCTTCTGCGGTGTGTGTGTTCGGTTGTATCCAACCCTTTGTGACCCCATGGACTGTAGACTGCCAGGCTCCTCTGTTCATGGGATTGTCCACACAAGAATACTAGAGTGGATAGCCATTTCCTTTTCCAGGGTATCTTCCTGGCCCAGGGATTGAACCCACATCTCTTGCATCTCCTGCACTGACAAACAGGTACTTAACCACCAGAACCATTTTGGAAGCCCCAATATTGCTTCTAGAAGCTAAAATTCTTTGCAGACTCATTGGCAATTGCATAAAAAACCAGGATTTAATTTAACACATGAGCATCTTTCCTGACTCTAAAGATTGTTATGAAAGCAGATACCTTGACTTACATAGTTCTTCCCCTGAGAGTCTTGGAGAAGTATGATGCTCCCCTTAAAATATCTCTTGTGAAAGTGAAAGTCTCTTAGTCACATCCAATTCTTTGGAACCCCATGGACTGTACAATTCATGGAATTCACCAGGCCAGAATACTGGGGTGGGTAGCCTTTCCCTTCTCCAGGTGATCTTAGCAACCCAGAGATCAAACCCAGGTCTTCCACATTTCAGGCAGATTCTTTACCAGCTGAGCCACCAGGGAAGTAACAAGAATACTGGAGTGGGTAGATTATCCCTTCTCCAGCGATCTTCCCAACCTAGGGAATGAACTGGGGTCTCCTGCATTGCAGGTGGATTCTTTACTAACTGAGCCTTATATATCAGGGAAGGCTGGTAATTCAACATCTATCCCCAAAATCAATTCTTTGTTTAAGAAAAACAAAGACAAAACCGGGCTTAGGCTGACACGATGTTATTAGTGATTTTGAGTTGTTTCTACACCTTGATTAAAAACTGATGACAGTGAACTGGTAATCTCCAAAGATATACTTCAATTTCATAAAATGTACTGAAGTGGAACCAAAGTGACCAAATGGAGTTATTGAGACAGACATCAAGTACAGCAGTCCTCAAAAGGGTAAAGATGAAATAATAAGCTGTCTTCTATTATATTACTTTTCTTCAGAAAAAGTCATACAGCATTTTAAAGTTATTTCCCCCACCTAACTGCAACTGCTCAGGTTTCTCTGACACAGAATCACAAGTGAATCATTTTCTTAAAGCTGTATGATGATCACTATTGTGTTCAATGCTTTAGAAATTATACAGCTTCAGAATTTCAGTATGAAAAGCTGTTCTTTAAAAGTCCATGATAGTGCAGTCTGTCCAGTTCAAGCCAAGGAAGTAAAAATCAGGTCAAGATGGTTAATTCCACCTATCTATTCAATTTCCATTTTTGTCTTTCAACAATACTGACAATGATGAAAAGTATGATGAGACAAATTCAGAATAAAATGATCTAGCTATGTATTTTGAATATAGAGAGAAAAATATCAGTTTATCTCTGCTGCTGCTGCTAAGTCGCTTCAGTAGTGTCCGACTCTGTGCAACCCCATAGACAACAGCCCACCAGGCTCCTCCATCCCTGGGATTCTCCAGGTAAGAATACTGGAGTGGGTTGCCATTTCCTTCTCCAATCCATGCGTGCATGCTAAGTCACATCAGTCGTGTCCGACTCTGTGCGACCCTATGGACAGCAGCCCATAAGGCTTCTCTATCCATGTGATTCTCTAGGCAAGAATACTGGAGTGGGTTGCCATTTCCTTCTCTAGGTTTATCCTTACAGTTAGATAATTTTAAAATTTTACATATATGAAAATCTAAAGATATATCATAAAACATGCTCAATAATAAGATGATTCAATAAGGAAACAAGGAAATTAAGTTTATATTTCATAGTTAATAATTAACATTTTCTCTCCACTTATGATCTTATCTTTATTAGTTATATTAAGAAATTTGCTTTTCCTTCATAAGAAAGATGTTGATCTATCTGATCATGCACCTGGCTGTAAGTGAAAATCAATAACTGACGTGTGGCTGCAAGGAGGTTGTCAACAAGGAGGCAATGCAAACATTTAGAATAAAGGATGGTTTTAATTCTTTCCCCTGTTCACTCAGTCAGTCACAATCTAAGGGAAGAGTCACTGCTGCTGTGATTTTGACATGTCATCAACATGCTTGCTATAGCTTTAATTATGCATCCTTTGATATTCGTTGCTACCATGTATAAGATAAGCAAAACAATGTAATAATGTGGTTTTCTTATTGCTTTTATTTTACCTCCAAAATATATCAATTTGAAAGACTATTACCTTTTAATTCTTTGTTGATTCTTTCTTTAGAACGTATAGTCTCTCTTTTTAAAAATGTTCTTTATTTTTAATTGGAGGATAATTACTTTACAATATTATAATGGTTTCTGCCATATATCAACTTGAGTCAGCCATAGGTGTATATATACCCTTCTTCTTTAAATTTCCCTCCCATCTCCCTCCCCATCCCACCTCTCTTTGGGTTCCCTGTGTCCTACAGCAAATTTCCACTGGCTAGCTATTTTACACAAGGTAACATATATGTTTCAATGCTTTTCTCTCAAATAAGCCCAACTTCTCTTTTCTCACTGTATGCAAAAGTCTGTTCTCTATGTCTGCATCTCCATTGCTTCCCTGTAGATCAGTTCATCAGTACTTCATTTCTAGATTCCCTATATATGTGGATACAATATAATACATACAATATTTGTCTTTCACATTCTGACTTCATTTTGTATAAAAAGCCCTAGGTTTGTCCACCTCATTAGGAACTTGCTCAAATGCATTCCTTTTTATAACTGAGTAATATTCCATTGTGTATATTTGCCACAACTATTCATCTGTCGATGGACATCTAGGTTGCTTCCATGTCCTAGCTATTGTAAATAGTGCTGTAGTGAACACTGAGGTATGTGTGTTGTTTTCAGTTATGCTTTCCTCAGGGTATATGCCCAGTAGTAAGATTGCTGGGTCTTGCAGTAGTTTTATTTCTAAGTTTTAAAGGAATCTTCATACTGTTCTCCATGGTGACTGCATCAATTTACATTCCTACCACCAGTGCAAGAGGATTCCCTTTTCTCCACAACCTTTCCAGCAGTTATTGTTTGTAGACATTTTGATGATGGCCATTCTGACTGGTGTGAAGCGATATCTTGTTGTGATTTTTATCTGCATCTCTTTAATAATAAGCAAGGTTGAGCATCTTTTCACCTGTTTATTACCCATCTGTATATCTTCTTTGGAGAAACATCTGTTTAAGTCTTCTGCTCACTTTTTGATTAGGTTGTTTGTTTTTCTAGTATTAAATTTCATGAGTTACTTGTATATTTTGGAGGTTATTCTTTGTCAGTTGTTTCATTTGCTATAATTTTATCCCATGCTGAGGGCTGTCTTTTTACCTTGCTTATATTTTCCTATATTGTTCAAAAGCTTTTAAGTCTCTTAAAATGCCTTAGTCTAAGCCAGAGTGACCTCTGCTTGCCTACTGACAAAGTTGTACAATGGGACTGCTTTGTGTCAAGAAGAGAAGGGTGCCTCTAAGACTTTAACTGAAGCAAAAGAGGGCTTCTTATTTATAACTTTGTGCCTTTCAGTCTCCTACCCTAACATTCTAGTCCCTTTTCTCTGCAGTATGATTCTGCAATATCTCCTCAAATACAGATAATCCTAGGTTTGCATAATTCTAGCATGAATAAATTTCAGTTATCATGGTTTAGTTAAATAAAACATTTGGCCCCCATGTTTTAGTTACCATAACAAATTATGAATAACAAGTACAAACTTTGCTACTAGCTCTTCAGTTCCCAAATCACTACTTAATAACAGATATACTTTGTGATCAGTAACAAATCACCTCACCTCTTTCAAACTGTGCAGGTGATTGCTCACTACATTTTTGTTGCTGAATTCACACACAGGCCCTTGGATGTTTTTATGCCTCCTATGATAAAATCCTGATGGCTCAGATGGTAAAAAATTTGCTTGCAATGCAAGAGATGTGGGTTCAATCCTTGGGTCAAGAAGATCCTTTGGAAAAAGGAATGATAATCCACTTCAGTATTCTTGCCTGGAGAATTCCATGGACAGAGGAGGCTAATGGGCTACAGTCCATGAGGTTGCAAAGAGCCAGACAGAACTGAGAGACTTACACTACGACTACTATGATAAAGCCACAGCCATTTAAAAAAAAAAAAAAAAAAAAGATAATTGAAGAGAGAATTTACCAACAAAGATGTAAGTGGAGCATATAAAGAAAAAAAACAAGATCATTGGAATTGATATTACAGTAAAATCCCATACTTTCATACCCAGTTAGTTGTGGATGGTTCCTGCAGCTTTGTTTGCAGAGTTGGGCTTCCTATGAAAAGAGCAGGCAGTCTGACCTTGCTCTCAGTACCTCAAAGAATGTTCCTAGGCAGATAAGCAGGTTGACCAGGAAGCTGCTTATGGTGGGACATTGTAAACATATTATAAAAATTGCCCACTCCAGGTGCCAGTAAATTAGAGTTGGGTCAAGTAAATAATACAGTTGGCACCACAAGCATTCTAGAAATATGATCTATAGGTTTACTTTCTTCTATAACAGAGTTTGGAAACCTTTCTTCCATGAAAGGCCAGATAGTAAAAAGCAGATCTTTGTGGGTTTTTCTAAGGGTCTATTTGTTGCAACCATATGGGAATTATAGAGTGAAAGCAGCTGTAAACAATAGATAAACAAAATGAATGAGTCTCAGTTAAACTTTATGGACACTGTGATTTGAATTTCACAAAATGAAAATGTTCACTAAATGAATCAAAATATATTATTCCTTCATTGATTACTTTAAAATATTATAATGTAAAAATTGAAACCATGTAAACAAATTGGTCAGTTAGTTTTGGCTTGTAGGCCATACTTTGCTAGCCCTTACTCTTAAAATACCAATAAAATATAAATATTTGGAGAAAAAGAAACATAAAATGTTTATTAATCATAATAAAACAAAGAAATGTTCTTTTTAGGAAAAAATGACTGAATTTCCAGATATAAGTTTGTATATCAAATTTAACTTATGAATGTGGCCTTCCTCAGCCAACATTAATGAAATAGCAGCACTATTCCCTCATCTTGTTCCTCTGATGTTCTTTTTTTGTTTTTACTTTATATTTCTTGATAATTAATCATCACACATACTAAACTAACTGTATATATTTTTTTGGTCTGTTGAATATAATTTAAATTACCACAGACCAGGGACTTTTGCTGTTTGGTTTACTAGCACCAAGAATAATGACTAGAGATTAAGAAGTACTCAACGAATATTTGCAGCAAATTAGATAATCCAAAAAGGATGAAATTATGATCTGGGAACCCAAAAAATATTGAGGAAATGGCAGTAGAATGGATACAATTGCAGCCCAATTTCATAATTAACACTTTCCAATTTGGGAGGCAGAGATTAAATGTTTTTTGTTTTTTTTTTCTAATTTGGGGACTGAAACAATATTAACAGAACTATCGAACAGAAAGTCAAACTTTTCTATTCAACATGTGAGCATTTAATAGAATTGCAATTAGACTGCTAACCTTATGAAACCCTTGTTATTCTTTCCCATGCTTCAAAGGTAGACATTGAAAATGGTCACTTTTACAGATTTCTGTAAAGAAGCCACTTGGAGGAAACTGAAATTATGTACAACAATAATGCCTCTAACTAGAATGTTATTGCAACAGACTAAGATTAAGAATAGTATAATATGTGAACATAATTTATTTGTATAACTGGCATAAAATATAACTGTTTGATTAAAGAATAATAACAGTTTTAGAATTCTTATGTGATAAAGATTAAATTGTACTGACATTGAAATTTTGATAAATAAAAAATGTAGAAAACAATGACTCATATACAAGATTAAATTATATATGTGCAAATCAGATGTGCAAAAGCATAACTATGTATTTTTACACATGTACTCATTTTGTACATAAACTTCCTTTCCAAAGAAACTTTCTCTAAAAATCAAAAGCTTACTAATGACAACACTCTTGGATGGATTTGTTCTGAGAAACATACATGCCTCAATCCCAAAGACTAGATGTTTAAGTGTGAATAAAAATTTCCAGCAATAAATAGTATGTAACAAATCATAAGATTGCATTGCCATCATTTATTGATTTAGGATGCAGTTAAGTTTTACATATATCCTTGTCTAGATATTTCTGAGTATCTCAAAAGAGTATGTGTTATTATTTCCATAATATGTGTCAGGAACACCAACATTTGGAATGTTTAATTATCTTGCTAAAGGATACAAGACACACAACTCTAATTGTTTTAATTTTACTAAAATAAGCAATTTTATCAAAATAAAATGTATCTGGGGTTTCCAATGAGAAATTAGGCCTTAAAACCCGTATGTCAGCCAAAAAACATCTTAAAATAATTAAAATTGTTTTATTAAAAATTATTTATATTTCTATTAAATGCACATTAATATGGACTTAAATTTGCACAAGATATATACCTATATATTTTTTTTTTTTAATTCAGGGAGATATCTTTTTTGGGTGTTTCATTGTTATTGATACAAAATAAGGTACTAAGTTTTCTTTTTTTATAGCTTGCTGTCATATAAAATAAAAAGTAAATAATAAAATGCATTACTCTACTCCTTGTACAACACAGACACTGGAATTTTCAGAGGTATCAGCATTTTCATTTCTCCCATTTCTCACTTAAGCCATGGAAATTGAGGTTGACATCACCCTCATCATTGAAATCATTACCCCTATCTCTCTCAGAATATATGATTGGATTCCTTCGGTAATATGCATAGTTAATATGACTCAACTGTGATAGAGTAAATTAAATGTGCTTATTCCCTATGGTATTTATTCATGAATTTTGCTCTTGGTATTAAATCATCTCTTGACAGGTATATGATTACGTGTGTAGATCATTATCTTCAAGTCCACATTAGTATTTCTGAAATGTGTTAACGCTTCATTATCTTAAAAGGTTTTTTTTAAAAGTCAAGCTATCAAAACTACCTGAGTGTTAAACAGAACTAACATAAAAGTCTTCAAAATTTTTGGCATTACATACAAGTACTTCCAATAATCTCAGTATATTTAATATGCAAAAAAAAATCTCCAAAAGCTCAGGTTGCTACCCAACATGTGACATGTCATTATTAGTAGAACAAAAATCACAAACAAGTAAATAGGTTTAGTAGTGATCAGCCATAGTGAAAACAGCACATTTCTGTGATTTATTTGCTCATATATTTGTATTTTCCTCAAGACACAAGGAGATATTTTTCTGATGCTTTCCACTCACATTTTTGGAAAATCATATGCTTTATAACATTGGTTTGTGTGTCTCTTATACATGAAAGTGCAGTGATCACAAAAAATACTTGTGCATGGCTGCTCACAGAGTTTTATTTATAATAGCTAAAACTGGACATATCCCATATGTTCATCAAAAGGAAACTGGATAAACAGATTGCTATTAAGGAATTAAAAAAAAAAAAAAAGAATGAACTATTGAAATGTACAATGCCATGGGTATATCACTAAAATATGCTGATTGATAGAAAGTTTAGATAAAGAGATATAAAATGTATGATTGCATTCATATGAAGTTAAAGAACAGGCCAAACTAGTTCAAAAAATTCAGAAAAATAGTTGTCTTAGAGATGTTGAAGCTGGTGACTAACTAGGGAAGGATATGAGGGAACTTTCTTAGGTAATGACAACGTTCTCAATCTTTGTTCTTCAAAGTTAAGACTTAGAATTACCTAGGTACTATATTTGTCAAACATCATTTAAAAGTACACTTAAGATTTCGGGATTTCACTGTATGCTAATATTGCCCCAAAACTCTAAAAATGTTGAAACTTTGTTAATAATATTCATAAATGTGTCCACAATTAAGCATATTTATGTCTACAAGTTTGAAATGCATTGAAAATATGAGCCATGAGTAGAAGAATAATAGCTAAATAAATATGTGACAAAGCAAATGAAGCATAATTTTAACTGTATAATATAGGTGAGTATGCGGAATTTAACTGTATGATTCTTTTAACTATGATCTATGTTTAAAAATCTGTATTATTTTCTGCAAACAAAAATTAATGAAAAAAGATGTATTCAATATAATGACTGGTGTAATAAAAATGGCAAACATACATGCTAAGATATAGTAGAACAAGGATCAAATAAGGTTAACTGAGATACCATGGGAGGGAGAATATTACTGTAGGTTTAGAAAAGCAAAGAGAAGTATACAATGGAAAAAGATACTAAAGCCTTAGACAATGTATGTGTGTGGGTGGCAGTGCAACCAATATAATGCACTAAATCTGAGGGAGTGAATGATGAAATTTGATCACATTAAAAGTATCATTTGAGATACTTGTGAATCATTCAAGACATTTGTGATGGACACAAAATAGGAAAAATTTTCTGGTTAAATTTGGAATGACAGGTAATAAAGATATTGCACTTAAGATTCATGTTGATGTATGGCAAAAACAATACAATATTGTAAAGTAATTAACCTCCAATTAAAATAAATAAATTTATATTTAAAAAAAAGAAGAATATTAAGCTCTACCTGGGAGATGGGGACCTAATGAAGGTTTTTATTGTTTTATTTATATATTTGTATTTTAAAGATCATCCTAAAAAGTTATGATAAAGTAATTCGAAAATAATGAGCTGAATGAGTAGGATTGGAGAGAAACTGGAGGTAAGGAGATAATTATCTGGTTTATTAATGTTTTGTCAGAAAAAATGATCCATTTGATAAACACATGCATTTACATGTGTTACATAAACAGAGACATAAGATAATAAAGCTTCAACCAAAGTATGAGAAATGATGATGTAAATCAGACAATCCCTATAGCTGATTAACTACAGAGGACAGAGTGATTCTAATGACTAAAGTTTGAAGCCAAATTAGAATGAAATATTGCTAATAAGATATATTTGAGATATTAATATTATTTTTATAGTGAGAAATATAATGACATTGTGTTGAGCTATAAAACTTTTATTTAATAATTATACTATGTATTTTAGCTGAGAAATTATCTCATAAAAATAGGATTTATACGCTTTATGCCTAAAATTTGATTTTTTCATATGGCTAAAATCACTGCAGATGGTGACTGCAGCCATGAAATTAGAAAACGCGCACTCCTTGGAAGAAGAGTTATGACCAACCTAGATAGCATATTCAAAAGCAGAGACATTACTTTGCCAACTAAGGTCCATCTAGTCCAGGCTATGGTTTTTCCAGTAGTCATGTATGGATGTGAGAGTTGGACTATGAAGAAGGCTGAGCGCTGAAGAATTGATGCTTTTGAACTGTGGTGTTGGAGAAGACTCTTGAGAGTCCCTTGGTCTGCAAGGAGATCCAACCAGTCCATTCTGAAGGAGATCAGCCCTGGGCTTTCTTTGGAAGGAATGATGCTAAAGCTGAAACTCCAGTACTTTGGACACCTCATGCGAAGAGTTGACTCATTGGAAAAGACTCTGATGCTGGGAGGGATTGGGGGCAGGAGAAGAAGGGAACGACAGAGGATGAGATGGCTGGATGGCATCACGGACTGGATGGATGCGAGTCTGAGCGAACTCCAGGAGTTGTTGATGGACAAGGAGGTCTGGCGTGCTGCGATTCATGGGGTCGCAAAGAGTTGGACACGACTGAGTGACTGAACTGAACTGAACTGAATTTTTTCTTTGAGGAAATAATATACACATGAAAATTGAACTTAAAAAAAGACTGTTTTAGGACATGTGATAAGATTTTAATTTTCTTTTTTTTTTTTTCCTTTTTTTTTTTTTATTAAATTTTAAAATCTTTAGTTCTTACATGTAAGATTTTAATTTTCAAAACTGTCCTGAATGTGAGTTTCAGTTCAGTTCAGTCGCTTAGTCGTGTCCGACTCTTTGCGACCCCATGAGTCACAGCAAGCCAGGCCTCCCTGTCCATCACCAACTCCTGGAGTTCACTCAGACTCACGTCCATTGAGTCTGTAATGCCATCCAGCCATCTCATCCTCGGTCGTCCCCTCCTCGTCCTGTCCCCAATCCCTCCCAGCATCAGAGTCTTTTCCAATGAGTCAGCTCTTCGGATGAGGTGGCCAAAGTACTGGCGCTTCAGCTTTAGCATCATTTCTTCCAAAGAAATTCCAGGGTTGATCTCCTTCAGAATGGACTGGTTGGATCTCCTTCAGAATGGACTGGTTGGATCTCCTTGCAGTCCAAGGGACTCTCAAGAGTCTTCTCCAACAGTTCAAACGCATCAATTCTTCGGTGCTCAGCCTTCTTCACAGTCCAACTCTCATAATCGATATTCAAATATATATTTTCTTGAGATTTAAGTATATACATTTTATGAGCACTTAAAAGTACTAATTTAATAGTTTTTCATGACTATCCTAAACATAAAATTTGAAAATATATTCTGAATTTTAATGCAATGCCTGTTATATTTCAAAGATATTCTATAAAGAGGTAAAGCACATGAGAAATTGATCAAATACAGAATTTAAATTAGGGAACATTTTAAAAATATTTATAATTGTACATGCGTAAATGTAATTTACAAAACATGAAAGAGAAATAAATATAGAGAGCATTTTCTAAGTTTTTCAATTATTGATCCTTTCTTTTATGTTTCTTAAAATAAAAAGTTTATTTACCTTTCCTGGGATTATCTGTTAATCCTGTACACTACAGAACTAGTTTCAAACTTCTATAAAATTATAACCAAAAATCACATATTAAGAATTAAATATGTCAGAATTTTATGCTGATGTTTTAAAAAGTCGCTATGTTTACATCTCATCATGAATAGGTTTTAGGTCAGAGAGAAAAGTTGGACGAATGTTAACCTCTGTCAAAACCAAAATGTTCTCAAATAAAATTTGTTATACAATGTAAATGAAATTTTTTATATAGTGGTGCTTGAAAGCTGGTATTTAAAGTAATAATATTGGAGGGGGCAAGATGGCAGAATGAAAAGATCCTAGGTTCCCCTCCTCCCACGAAAACACTAAAATTACAATTACATATACAGAAACTAACTCAGAATGGCAGGAAAACTCACAGACACTTTTTCTGTTGTTCTTGTTTTAACGACTAAGGATAAAAAGAAGCCACGATGAAATGGGCGGAAGGGTACACATACAGTCTGGCCGGGACTCCAGACACTGGAAACCAGAGGTGAAAGGGACATCACAGCTTTACTAGTTACCCTTGCAGAGCAAAGGTTTTAAACCTTTCATGAGTCTTCTGAGGCCTGGGAACCTGCACTGGGAAGACAAGCTGCCACAATGTCTGACTATGAAAATAAGTAAGATAGCTGGATGGAAATTAAGAATTTGCTCTTAAAGGAACATGAAAAACTCATTTACTCTGAAGCCCAATGCAGAAAAAAAGTACCTGCTTCATAATGAAGAAATCCATTGATTAATTTTAAGATGATATAAGGTGTGTATCTGAGACACTGGGATTTTTGGAACTTTCTCTGGATATGGAGGAGTGGCAAGTGCCAGTAGTTTTGTTTTGTTTTTTTTTTTTTTTTTCCCCTATCCTCTTTTACTTAGTTGTTTAGTGCCACTTATGACTCTTGCCATGTAACTTACTAGCACAACAACCCACCAAGGTAAGTTCACCTGTGGACATGATGAAGACTATGCCCCTCCAAAGTAGCTACCTACCTATTAACAGCCACCTTCAATTGGCTGTAGACACTATCCAAAGTAGCTCCTTGGAACACCAGTCCAGGCAGGTACACTTGACTGGCAGTAGAGCCAGACCTGGCAGATGTCCTTGACCAGCACTGGTGTTTCCTTGAAGGGGTGCTCACACCAGGACTCAGTCACATACAACAGAGTACATGCAACACTTGTGGCCAGGCCTTTCAGCTATATGAGTGGGGGTCAGTCCCACATATTAGCTGTACCCAGAGAAATCACAGCCCAGCCACAATAGGAGGGCACATACATCCCACGTATGGGAAAATCCTGTAGCACTTAGCTCTGGCACTGAGGCAGTACAGTGTTACTGGGTGCAGTAAGACATCTTTTACTCAAAGCCACTATTTCAGAAGATATAGCTGATCTACCTAATACATAGAAACGAACGCCAAGAGTTAGACAAAATGAGACAAAGAAATATGTTGCAAATGAAAGAAAAACAGAAAACCTCAGGGGGGAAAAAGCTAAATAAAATGGAAATAAGCAATATTCTAAAAAAATATATATTACTGTTTAAATTTATGGTCATAAAAATCATCACAGAGCTTAGGAGAAGATGAATGAACACAGTGAAAACTTCACCAAATTGATAAAAACATAAAAAAGAACCAATTGGAACTGAAGAATATATTAACTGAATGAAAAATACACAGAGAAAATCAACAGCAGATTAACTGATACAGAACAATGGATCAATAATCTGGAAGTTAGGCCAGTGGAAAAGAAAAACAAACCAAAAGATGAGGCTAGCTTGAGACTTCTGACACAACACCAGGCATACTAACATTAGCATTATAGACTTCTTAGAAGGAAACAAAAAAAGGGACAAAAAATACTATCAGAATGAATAATGGTGAAAGCAACCCTGAACTGGTGAAGGAAACAGATATCCACATCCAGAAAGCACAGAGAGTCCCAGAGATGAACCTATACTAAAACAAAATTACATAGTCATCTCAATAGATGCAGACAAAGCTTTTGACCAAGTCAACATTCTTCTAAGATATAAAAACTCTCAATGAAATAGGTGTGGAGGGAATATAACTGAACATAATAAAAGTTATATATGACAGTATCATAGAAACACCATACTAAGTGATGAAAACCTGAAAGTATTTCCTCTAATAACAGGAAGAAGATAAGGATGCCCACTCTTGCCACTTCTACTAAACATATTATTGAAAGTCCTAGCCATGCTGGTCACACAAGAAAAAAGAAATAAAAAGTATTAAAATTGAAAGGAAGCAAAACTGTCACTGTTTACAGATGACATGATATTATAATTCGAAAACCCTAAAGACTCCACTGAAAATATTAGAACTTATGAATTCACTAAAGTAGCAGGATATAAAATTAATGTACAGAAATATGTAGTGTTTCTATGCAGTAATAATTTTGTATCAGAAAGATAAATAAAGAAAACAACTACATTTATAATTGAATCAAGAAGAATAAAATACCTAGAAAAAAGTTTAACCAAAAAAGTAAAAGATCTGTACTCTGGACACTGTAAGACACTTATGAATTTAAAAACAATACAAAAATATAAAGATATACTAATTAATATTGTTAAAATGTCCTTACTACCCAAAGCAATCTATGGACACAATGACATCTCCACCAAAATATCAACAGCATTTTTCACAGAACTAGAATGGGTAAACCTAAAATTTCAAATAATCAAAATAATCCTTAGAAAGAAGAACAAGACTGGAGTATTATGGGCCCTGATTTCAAATTATACTACAACGTTATAGCCATGAAAACAGCATGACATTGGCATAAAAACAGACACATAGATCAATGGAACAGAGTAGAAAGTCTAGAAATAAGCTTACACATATATGCTCAGTTAATCTATAGCAAAGTAAGCAAGAATATAACTTGTGGAAAAGACAACCTCTTCAATAAATGGGGAAACTGGACAGCTATATGCAAAATAATCAAAGTGGGTCACTTTCCCTTCACCATATACAAAAACAAACTCAAAATGGATTACAGACTTAACCTATATGTGAAACCTGAAACCATAAAATCCTAGAAGAAAACATGGGCAGTATTCTTTCAGACATAATGTTAGCAAGATTATATCTATATCTATCTATCTATCTATCTATCTATATAGATGTATATGTCTATATATATACATGTGAAGTGAAGTGAAAGTCAGTCATATCAAACTCTTTATGACCTCATGGACTATAGAGTCCATGGAATTCTCCAGGCCAGAATACTGGGTTGGGTAGCCTTTTCTTTCTCCAGGGGATCTTCTCAACCCAGGGATTAAACCCAGGGCTCCTGAATTGCAGGCAGATTCTTTACCAGCTGAGCCACAAGGGAAGCCTATATATATATAGGAGATATATATATATATATATATATATATATATATATATATATATATATATCCTCAGACAAAGTAAGCTGAAATGAAAATAAACAAAAAAGATTACATCAGAGTGAAAATATTTTGCAAGCTTTTGCACAGAGATGAAAACTATTAACAAAGCAAAAAAGGAATCTATTGAATGAGAGGTGATATTTGCAAATGATATATTCAATAAAGGGGCTTACCAGGTAGCTCAGTGGTAAAGAATCTGCCTGCAATTCAAGAGATGCAGGTTTGATCCCTGGGTTGGGAAGATCCCCTGGAGAAGGTAATGGCAACCCACTCCAGTATTCTTGTCTGGGAAATCCCATGGACAGAAGAGCCTAGCAAGTTACAATCCATGGAGACAAAAAGAGTCAGACACAACTCAGAGACTAAACAGTAATATATTGAATAAGAAGTTAAAATCCAAACTATAGAAACAAAACATAAAGTTCAATATTAAAAACATATATCTTATTAAATAATATGCAGAGAACCTAAATAAATATGTTTCTAAGTAAAATATATGCCCAGGAGACACATGAGACAATGTTCAACATCATCAGGGAAATGCAAATCAGATCAGTGTGCTATCATCTAACACCTGTCCGAATGGCTGTCATTTAAAAGACAACAAATAACACATATTGGTGAGGGTGGAGAGGAAAATGAATCTTTGCACGATGTTCTGGGGAATGTAAACTGGTGCAGCTACAATGAAAAACACTATGAAGTTTCCTTAAAAAATTAAAAATAGAACTTCCGACAGTTTCACTTCTTGGTATTTACCTGAAAAAAATAAAACTTGATATTTACCTGATTCATGGGGTCGCAGAGTTGGACACGACTGAGCGACTGAACTGAACTGAACTGAACTGAACTGAATGTCTAATTATCCTTTAGATTTCAGCTAAGAACAACAACAACCAACACTTTCTCTGTACTTCTCCACTTTCCTAGACTAGACTAGGTTAGCACCCAAGCATTATAGATATTGTACTCACAAACTCATTCTTCTCAAGATCATTTTATTCACAAATATTTTGTTTACTGTTCACTTTCCCGGATTAACTTGGCAGCTCTGTGAGGTAGGGGTACTTGTGTGCATGCTTAGTTGCTTCAGTTGTGTCTGAGTCTGTGAGACCCCATGGACTATAAACCCACAAAGTTCCTCTATCCATGGGATTCTCCAGGCAAGAATATAGGACCAGGTTGCCATTTCCTCCTCCAAGGGACCTTCCCAACCCAAGGATAGAACATGCCTCTCTTGTGTCTCCTGCATTGGCATGTGGGTTCTTCACCAGTAACACCACATGAGAAGCCCATGAGGTAGGATTAGTAATTCATAATGTTCAACATGGTACACAAGTTCTTAACACAGAGCCTGGAACAAAATAGATGTGCAGGAAAATACATCACCGAAGGATCCATGTGCTTCCATGTGAATATAAGAAGAAAGGAAGGGAAAGGAGAGAAAAATGCTTGGAAGTTTTGCAGCGTTTACAGAAAATCTACAGGGGTTGTACTCACAGCTTATCAATACTATGGAATATCACCTGAATCCCAGTAATTATGAAACTGAAGAGGAACTCAACAAAATGTTCATATAGCCTTCTAAGGCACAATATAAATATGTAAAAAATTCCAAAAAATATGCTAAGTATTCTATATCATTGTATTCTAACATATTGTGTCATTATCATTGTGTTGCTTTATTTTTCAAATTAGTCATGCAAAATAAATTCTAATTTTAGCTACTTCTTTTTTCTTTTGATTTCTCTGCCTCTTATTACATTTTAATTTCCTTTTCCTCATTATGTTTCAAGAAAAGAAATAACAATTTTAAGATAAAATCCTAATGGTCATTTAGAGATAACACAAGTTAATAAGGTGTAGAACACACTTTTAAGTAGTAAAAGCACGATGCAAATACAATGATTACCTTGAAAATGTCCTAGTTGTTTAAATCTCTTGAAACACTGGCTTCTCTAAGTTTCTGCTACAGCAGGAAAACTAGGTTCTCTGAGGTTTGGTATTAAATGTTGGATTTTTTTCTAAGTTTGGGATATATTTAACATCTAATTCCTAGAGGGTTGTGGTTATGGTAAGAATTCCTAAAGATTCCATCATTTTTTTTTTTTTTCCCTGTTTCGTCTCTGACTTAATCAGGAATGTTTTTTTAAACCCTTTGTTTTATCACACTCTTTTAATCCTTTGCACCAGTGATCCCCAACCTTTTTGGCACCAGGGACTGGTTTTGTGAACCAGGATTGGGGGGATGGTTTGGGGATGATGGGAAACAGCTTAACTCAGTGTACTCCCTGTACTCATACTACTTTATGGTATGGCAATTGTATTTAAACTCACTAAATTTTTAAATTTAAATTAGCCATGTCTTTTGGCTAATTAACAGGATAATGACTTTTATATTAATGTTAATTTGTATATTGATGTTAATTGTTTACTGTTTAATCCTAGCCACAGGCTTACCTGATTCAATCACTGTTCTTTTTCTCTTTATTTTTAAATGATATGTGCAGAGGTACAAATGGAATTGATCTTATATGGGCATTCTTTCTGTAGAATGCAGTGTTCTTTAAAAGCAAATATCATATATTTGAACTTAAATTTTTATATACATGTATAAAATCACTGCCCATTTATAAAATCTGAGACTTACTATAAAGTGTACCTGCTTCTGTTTTAAGAAAAGGAAAAATATTTAATGTGGAAAAAAAAAAAAGAAAATTAAACTTGAAAATGATACCTGCCAGTACCCTCATTGATAATTGTCTATTTTTCCAGCTTCTGTGCATATGTCTGTGCTGTCACTTCAGTCATGTCTGACTTTTTGCAACGCTATGAATGGTAGCCCACCAAGCTCCTCTGGCCTGGGATTCTTCAGGCAGAATATTGGAGTGAGTTACCATGCCCTCCTTCAGGGGATCGTCCTAACCCAGGAATGGAAACCAATTCTCTTATGTCTTCTCCGTTGGCAGGCAGGTTCTATACCACTGTGCTACCTGGGAAGCCCTCTGGCTTCTGTAAGAGATTCTAAATTCTTCAAAAGCAGAGACTCTTTTTCATAAATGTTACTCTCAGCAAGCATAGGGCTGACACATTGCATTTAGAAACAGAAATACTTTTTACTTTACTTAGACTAGAGTAGAATATAAATATACTTACTTAGAATAGAAATACATTTTTCGAGATACCCAACAAATCATTTGGTCTGTGCTTTGTAAGTGCTTTCAATCTTTTTTTTTAATTTCATATGAAATCTTGTACATAATGCAAAGAGATAAAAGATTTAAAGATGAAATAAACAGAAGCAGTAACTACAGATTGAAAAAAAAGGAAAAATGAGGCATCATAATTTTTTCCTAAATCTAAAATTTTAATGAATAAAGCTAAGTTTCTGTGAAGTTTGTTGGTATTACACAAATTACAATAGTAAATTCATGTTATGGTATGATACCAGGTGAATATTATTAAAGATCTGGAACTAAATACCTTTGTTGTTATCCATTCCTCCCACAGCATACAGAGTTCCAACTGTAGATTTTCTAGGTTTAGTTCTTGGACTTTGCATTAAAGTTCTTCTTTCTGGCAACAGATGGTACTTCATTGCTTCTAAAATCAGCTTTTGACATTCCAGATCATTCTTAAATAATGCATGGTTTTCTAGGTCTGCCAATATCTGTGAATAATACACATTCATGTTAATAATGCTTTTTATAGTATGAGCATATCTAATTAGAAATTTAGAAGCTTAGTAACTTTGATATTGCCCTTATACTGACAGGGACAAAAAATATAATAAGAATTGATTACATTGAGAAATAAATATGAGTTAAATGCATGGCTAAGAAAAATGGAAAATATATTATTTTTGATTCCATACTATGTATTATTATTTTGCCATTCAGAGTATAAAGAAACTTCTAAATATCACTTTTCAGTTTCATTTCCTTTTTATAAAATCTGTTCATAAATCAAATATAGCTGCCTTTTTGGGCATAAAAATTTCTGGTAAAGTAGATTTTAAAAAAAATTCTTCAACAAATTAAGACCTAACACACCTATCATAAATATTCACATACTTTAATGTATTCCAAGCATACTTTAAAGCTTTTACAGTTTTAAAAGACATCATAATTTAAGATGTTCAAGCATAGTTTAAATACCTTTCAAATGAAAACAATTCAATAAAAATAGAAAATAATGCTCATAACACCATTTTAATTATGCAAACCATTGAAAAACTCTACTTCAAGTAAAGTAATAGTTTCCAATAGTGAAACTAAAATAAATAAGTAAAAATTACCAAAAATCCAGCACCTGAGGGAGACCAGAATTTTATGTTATATTATTCTCTTTTTTTTAACTATAAAAAGTTATCATCTCTACAAATTCTTTTTCTGTATATTTCTTTGAATATATCCAAAAATCTTTTATTTTCCTCTTTCTCTGCCTTTCTTTGCATTTTCTTTTTCCTTGACTCTTTCAGCATCATATTCTCTTTTTCTGTTCATGAAACCTATTTTATTTCAAGAGAGTTAAATATGTTGCATGGATTTAGGAAATTTATAAGTAGAAACATTAACGTTGACTCACTGACCTTTTCTTCCCATTGGTTAGACCCTGTATCACATTGGTAGATAAATGTTTATTAAGTGAATATGTTAATAAATGATGACAATATATAATTTAGAAATTTATTTGAACCATAATCAAATAAATTTATTTAACTACTGCAATATATAAATTACTGTTGGAAATATAAGGGAGAACACAAAAACATATCAGTTACTTGATTATTCTCCAATTTAAAATAAGGTGCTATGAAGTAAAAAAAAAAAAAGTATTAGAATTACTAGGTGCTTTGGAATATACAAATAAGATGTTTAATTAGTCTTGCTTGTACTTTTTGTCTTATATACTAAAACTTTGTTGCCTTCCTACCCATTTCTTAAGGGACTACTATTTTATTTGTAAAATATTAATAAATAGAAACATTAATGAAATAGATTTGGGGAAATAGCAGAGCCCAAAAGGAAGAAAAAAAAGTAAATAAGATTTATTTCAAAATTTTTATAAATTTAAAATTATAAAAGAAAATGAAAGGAATTCTGTAAAAATGGAGTTTCAGAGGACAGTCAACTCTGAGTGCCTAGGTTTAAAATGCTTTCAAGTAATAATTTCAAATGGGAAATTAATTTCTTAATGTTGATAGATATATCCATAAAAGTGTATTATATACTATTTATTTCAAAGTATGTCCTAGAACTTGAAAAAGAATACCTATATATTTATAACTGAATTGCTTTGCTGTGCACCCGAAACAAACACATTGTTAGTTGATTATACTCCAATATAAAACAAAAAAAACTTAATGTCAAGAAAAAGAAAAATAAATGAACTCCTTATAGCTAGAACTTAGACCTCAGACTCTCTAGATCTCACTGCATATGTGGTTGTCCATTTAGTTTTGAGTAAGGCTTGTCTTAAGCTTCAAATTTTTATTTATGGACTGATTTCTCCAGATCTCTGCAATGCCCAAAGGCCTCACCTATCTGCACATATCACAATGGTTCGGAAATAGAGATGAAGCCAACAGATTTAAACCTTTACACAGAGGGCCTGGCAAAAAGATCAGCTGTTAGAAAGAGAGTAAAGTTGGTTTTGATTTAATGCACCTCTGCTTCATTCTCTTTCCAACTATCCAGGCCACATGTCCTTCCTAGGGCTAACACTTCCCTGGACATCCTTCATCCCATCATGAGTCTGGGAAGTTTGCTCTGGCACTAATCATATTCACCAACATCTCCCTGTTTTGTTTCTTGGTTCCACCTCCAAATGTAAACTGTCTAATATGATGAATTAAAATGATCTAAATGACCTAAAAGTGAGAAAGCCTTTCTCAGGAAACACATGGTTTACTTAATTCTGGCCTTCTGAAGAAAATATCCCTGTTTTTCTTGTTTCTTTAAATAAATATCAGCTCATAGCAAGTCCAAAGGGGAAAGAAAAAAAAAAAAAATACCTGAAAGATATACAAAATAAACTTAAAATTTGTACTTTATTTCTAAAAAATGACCAAGATATTTTGTATTTAAATGATATTTTCCATTTTATTAACAAATAATTCTGTAAAATTTCTTAACTTTGGTGTACTCAACCAGTTGACAACATTCTTTATTTGGAAAGAAGTTAAATTCTTCTTAATCACTGTACTGTTTTCAAACTGTTTCAAACTGTAACTTGTAAATATTTCTTGCTTATGGGTACTATATCACTTGGGTCTGTATTTCATATTCCATAACAACAGTTTTTAGGATTATTCCATTCCAAACTCAGGTCCAAATTGAGAGTAATAGGTAGTCAGGCTGATTTCTAAACTTGAGCTATTTTTAGATTTTTTGAAATGATCCAAGATTAACACAAATTTTATTCCTCCCTATGCAATGGAATGCCAGTTGAGCTATTTGAAATCCTGAAAGATAATGGTGTGAAAGGGCTGCACTCAATATGCCAGCAAGTTTGGAAAACTCAGCAGTGGCCACAGGACTGGAAAAGGTCAGTTTTCATTCCAATCCCAAAGAAAGGCAATGCCAAAGAATGCCCAAACTACCATACAATTGCACTCATCTCACATGCTGGTAAAGTAATGCTCAAAATTCTCCAAGCCAGGCTTCAGCAATACATGAACCGTGAACTCCCTGATGTTCAAGCTGGTTTTAGAAAAGGCAGAGGAACCAGAGATCAAATTGCCAACATCTGCTGGATCATGGGAAAAGCAAGAGAGTTCCAGAAAACATCTATTTCTGCTTTATTGACTATGCCAAAGCCTTTGACTGCTTGGATCACAATAAACTGTGGAAAATTCTGAAAGAGATGGGAATACCAGGCCACCTGACCTGCCTCTTGAGAAATCTGTATGCAGGTCAGGAAGCAAGAGTTAGAACTGGACATGGAACAACAGACTGGTTCCAAATAGGAAAAGGAGAACGTCAAGGCTGTATATTGCCACCCTGCTTATTTAACTTATATGCAGAGTACATCATGAGAAACGCTGGACTGGAAGAAACACAAGCTGGAATCAAGATTGCCGGGAGAAAAATCAATAACCTCAGATATGCAGGTGACACCACTGTTATGGCAGAAAGTGAAGAGGAACTGAAAGCCTCTTGATGAAAGTAAAAGAGGAGAATGAAAAAAAGTGGCTTAAAGGTCAACATTCAGAAAATGAAGATCATGGCTTCTGGTCCCATCCCTTCATAGGAAATAGACGGGGAAACAGTGTTAGACTTTATTTTGGGGGGCTCCAAAATCACTGCAGATAGTAACTGCAGCCGTGAAATTAAAAGACACTTATTCCTTGGAAGAAAAGTTATGACCAACCTAGATAGCATATTCAAAAGCAGAGACTTCACTTTGCCGACTAAGGTCCATCTAGTCCAGGCTATGGTTTTTCCAGTAGTCATGTATGGATGTGAGAGTTGGACTGTGAAGAAGGCTGAGCGCTGAAGAATTGATGCTTTTGAACTGTGGTGTTGGAGAAGACTCTTGAGAGTCACTTGGATTGCAAGGAGATCCAACCAGTCCATTCTGAAGGAGATCAGCCCTGGGATTTCTTTGGAAGGAATGATGCTAAAGCTGAAACTCCAGTACTTTGGTCACCTCATGCGAAGAGTTGACTCATTGGAAATGACTCTGATGCTGGTAGGGACTGGGGGCAGGAGGAGAAGGGGACGACAGAGGATGAGATGGCTGGATGGCATCACTGACCTGATGGGGTGAGTCTGAGTGAACTCCGGGAGTTGGTGATGGACAGGGAGGCCTGGCGTGCTGCGATTCATGGGATCTCAAAGAGTCGGACACGACTGAGTGAATGAACTGAACTGAACTGAACTGATGCAATGGAAGTTAGTTTTTTGCATTTTTAAATTTTTGAGAAACTTTAACTACCCTGACATTTCCTTTGCTCTGTCCTATTTAGAAAAATACATCAATATGTTTCAATAATTGTCTACTACTTTGAAACACACTCATGTTTATATATCAGAATTTGTATAGTAATTATCTATAAATCAGAGTTTATTCTTAGGATATTATATAGAAATATTATTTCCAGTCAAAGATAATCATCGTATAATTTTGTTTACAAAAAATATACTTGGAAGTTTATTGATATCTTTACACTTTACACTTTACAATGTTCTTACACTTAAGGTAACCAATAGCTATGTCCTTATAAATTACTTGGATATAAACCTCAAGAAAAAAAAGAAAATCCCACTATGTACAAAATAATGTTTTAGAATATGTTATTATGTAGAAGATATGCCAGAAATAAAAACATCCTGACAATATGAAGGATAGCATAAGGCAGATTAATAATTAACATTGTGTGAAATACTAAGAGGTTGTTCCATCCAAAGATCCACATCAGCTAGGCAGCTACTTTGTAAATATGATCTATCTCTCTATAATCTTGGTCATTTTCCTTTGTGAGTAAATAATAACCAGTAAGTTGTAATATAACCCTATAGCTTCAGAATATAACTGGATTAAGAAACATCCAGGGAAACCTCATGCATGATTTTCAGAATTGATTAATATTAAAAACTAGAATAATGTATTCATTAAAGCTAGAGTACTCAATAGTAACTCAGTTAGAAGTTTCCAGTTGCCAGATATGCTATAAACTTTTAATTAGAATAAAGATGGTCATTGCGGTTGGTATATTAAAACATTATTGCTTTATTTTTCTCAGCTCAAATTTTCATTTTATCACTGATTTTATTTTAATTATGAACAAACAAAAAAGAAATGGTTATTAAAACAATATTTCTTTCAAATGACCATTACATTTGCTATTAAAATACAATTTGTTAATGTTTCAGAAATTGAACCTCATATTTAGCAACATAAAAATATTTAATATGTTTTAATCTGCATTCTTATACATAGATACTAACTCAAACTGCATTTTCCAAAATTATTTATATGAATTAATTTCAAATGCTTGCCATAAATTAGAAATTATGATTCTGAAAATATTACTCCATTAAAATGAAATGTATTATTCAAGTATCTAGTTTGCACTGTTTTTCCAACCTCTAAATAAGAAAATATTCAAAAATATTGTCTCATTTCTGTATAACTTATAACTTAATGTTTCAAATAAAATACCCTCTTGGCTAGAATCTTTGTCTTGATTTTCTGCAGTAACTTGCAAGTATGAGTGCTACCTTGAATTGTAACATTGTAACATTTCATGATGGTGGTGGCTTAGTTGTTAAGTCCTGGCTGACTCTTGAGATTCCGTGGACTGTAGCCTGCCAAGCTCCTCTGTCCATTGGATTGTTCAGGCAAGAATACTGGAGTGGGTTGCCAATGCCTTCTCCAAGGGAGCTTCCCAACCCAGAAATTAAACCCGGGTTTCCTGAATTGCAGGCAGGTTTTTCTGAGCTATGAGGGAATGCCCAACATTTCATCATAAGCAAATAAAATCAAACACACAAATTATTTGTGCTGTACAACCTATTTTTACTACACAGAGAGCATACAACTTTAATTTTTCAGTAAATCAGAAAATATCTACATTACAGAAATATGCATTATATCTAGACTTCTTAAAATATAAAATAAATATATTAGAGAAATATAAATTATAGCAACACTTTTCTATAATGTTAGTGGCTGGAAGTAAAAACAACTGTATTAAAAGGTATTCTTTAAGTAAGAGTAACATTGTATTGAAAAGCACAGTAACCAACAAAATCTGTAGAAAGTATTGCAAATACACCTTTCTGTACCTTATATCTGACTAAAGATCCATTGGAAAATGGAATGCAATATTGAATAAACAAAGAAAGATAAATTTGCACTTACTGTGGACCAAAGAATGTATTAACTCTTCTAACCCTTTGTCCTTGGGCTGTCAAAGTTATGAACTTTCTTACATTCATGAAAGAGAAAAAATTTCATATATCTCATATTATTTCACAGTACTTGAAACTCACTTTGCTATTAGGTGTTATGCTAAAATAATCAACTCACAAAATTTGAAACTATGAAACAAATTTAATTCTTATTAGAAGTGACAGTCCCTACAGAACAAATGACAGCTTCATACATGGTCTTTCAATTTTCTGCTTGACAGAATAAATAAGAAAAGTGATAAAATAGCATATACCATAAACTACAGGAAAATTATTTTTACTTCAATGTCTTATAAATAGGGGATGCAAATAAAATATTTTTTTTATTTTTATGTGGTTTATTTATCTAAGATATTCTACAAGGAAACAATGATTTAGCAGTCACACTGAGAGTGACCTTGAACCTTGAGCCTCTTGTCAATGTATGGCAAAACCATTACAGTACTATAAAGTAAAATAAAGTAAAAATAAAAAAGTTAAAAAAAAACAATGAGTGGAAAGTGCTGGTCAAAGGAGAGACTTTATTTATCACAGAACTTTGTGACATCACAATAAATAAACAGGATTCATAGGAGAGCTCTTAGATAGGGCTGTCCCGCCCCTCAAGGGAAACCAGAAGTTGTTTCATGCCTGGAGAAGTTTTCTATATATTTCCAACCTATTTGATAGATTTTCAAAAAGAGAGAGGAAAATGGACAACCAGGCTCAAACATTGTTTCACTGATTTTTGCAGTCCATCATTAATTACTTCAATATCTGCTTGTGACTGAAACAGCCTAAGCTTGTGAAAGAAAACTAGATCAACCGTGGCCAGCCTAAAAGAAACATCTGCCTGCAGCCTAAAAGAAACTCACCTATATAAGCAGCCAGACCCACATGTTTCACCTAAAATCCCATTAACATTAGATGAAAATAATTTTAACAAAGAATAGAATCATGAAATTTTAAGAAAATGAAATATCTTCTAGTTCTCCCCACTGGGACACCAGTGATTCTGAATGAAATTTGAGGATGTTATTTTTATTTTTAATTAAGTGAAGAAAGTAGACATACTAGAGCTTTTTATGTTCTCTTTCAGTGCTATCATGTCAAAATGAAAACACAATTACTAACATGCTAAAACATATCTGATATATCCAAATGATACATTTGTATGATTCCTGCTCAAGTATTTGGAAGAAACCATTTACAAAATGAGAAGCAGTTTCATTAATGTTATTCTGAACACAGAAATATTTGATTGCTTTAAGATGAAAAGCAATTGGCTGACAGTACAAATAGACAAGAATAATGACAGAATCAAAAGAAGCAAAGCTCATAAAAATTAACTCAAATGATAGTTCCTATTAGTGATAAGTGGAAATAGATTTCATGAGTTCATAATTTAGCATTAACTTGCATTTATTTAACATGGATTTGCATTTCTAAAGTGGTTTGAAAGGTCAGCATTTCTAAGGCTCAAAGAAGCAATCCTGTGTTCTGCATGCACTCCACTTTCATCCTGAAAATTTTTATTGCATCCTATGTAGGCTCCAGACCTTGTATTCATTCATACATTCATTTAGTAAGTAGTTCACACCTATTTATTTAGTGCATGTTTTGTGCCAGGTGCTATAATCCAGATCCTGGATACCTCCAGCTTCTCTTATCACTAATCTATTCTACTCAAGCCCACCCTTCTCTCCATCCCTTAGAACACCTTCATTAATTTACTCTTATCTAGGTTATATTCAAAACCTGCTTTAATTTCTTATTGTTTGCAAGACATTATTCAATATCCTCAGACTAGCAAGCCATAAATTTTATGCTATAACTTCTTTCTAGCTATTCAGCCACTTTCTCTAATAACTTAGGGCACATTATTCTGTATTTAATAATTTAGTTCTTCTGATATCTTCCTCTTATCTGAATATATTATGGCTTTAGAAAGCAATGATATAATGCCTTTACCTCTGATGCTTTCATTAAAATATTACTCAATTTTCAGAATCTAGTTTAAGTCCTATTACTTCCACAAGGATTTACCTAATTACTCAGGCCACAGTTGACACAATTTGTTTTTAATTGGTCATATTAGACTTTAATCAATTGCCATCTGTGTAGTTGATTAAAGGCTTCATAGTCATATTGACTCATAAACTTATAGAAAATCAAGAAAAATGTGTGGCATCTCTTCTTAGGTGTGATTAACAGGGTTAAAGCTCCTATGAACTGTTCAATAACTATTTAAGTGATTGATACTTTACTATAATTAAGAGTATCTATTAATTTATTTTAAATAATATCTTCAGTACTGAAACTTGAAAACATACAGCACACAGGCAAAAATATATTCACTATTACATCTCAAATTACTTGCATGTTAATCATCTTCACAAATACTTATGGTCTTTCAGAAATATCTTTGCTTATCAACCAACCAAACATATATTTCTAAATGATTTATCCCAGATCCATGCTTATTTCCAGTCATAAAAATGGAAGTTGCTCAGTCATATCTGACTGTTTCAACCCCATGGATTATACAGTCCATGGAATTTTCCAGGCCAGAATACTGGAGTGGGTAGCCGTTCCCTTCTCCAGGGAATCTTCCCAACCCAGGTCTCCCTCATTGCAGGTGGATTCTTTACCAGCTGAACCACAAGGGATGCCCAAGAATGCTAGAGTGGGTAGCCTATCCGTTCTCAACCAGATTTTGTTCACCCAGGAATTGAACCAGGGTCGCCTGCATTGCAGGCAGATTCTTTTCCAAGTTATTTGTCAGGGAAGCCCTCTTTCCAATCATGGTTAATAGTAGAATTCTATTACACAAATAATTTGGGATCTTGGACATTATGTTAATGTCATTTTGACTCAATTAAGAAGCATAACTTGAATGTTCCACTGATAATTCAAATCATACATTTATATCTCAACTTGTTTTTTCTTATTATCATTTTCCCATCTGTAATGGCTTATGTCTTCTACTTTTCATTGGTGGTACAGGGTATGTATTTTTGTATCTGTACTTATGTTTTAAGCCACTTCTATTTAACCTGATTCCAACTAATTTGGAAAATATGGTATCAATTAATAAACACTCCTCAAATTTTTCTTCCTGTCTGTGATGGTAGATCCACTGGTAATTCTATTTAGCAAAGTTTCTTATTTTCTCGGTTAACTCCACCTCCACAGCATCATCAGATAATGTACATTATTGTAATATTGCCTAAAACCCTTCTATTTAACTATTCTCTTTCCTTTCCAAAAGTCATTTTACTGGTTGACAGTCTTATTAGTTCTTTTCTGAATATCTGAGAATGATTCATAATTTCAATTGTTATGTATTGTACAAGCAATCATATACAGAATTCATGGTACTCTCACATACTGTCGTAAAATATATATACTCAGAATGTATTGTCTTGCTATCTTGTTTTAGTTTCTTACAACTGAAAGTATTTCCTAACGTAATTTAAGTACCTAGTTCAAGCTCATTATACCTCGACCAGCCTTCTACCTTGACAAGTTACTAAAATCATAATCTGATTTCAAACAATTTTGTGTTAAGTAGAGTGCTCCTGAAATAGTAAAATTAATTGTGATCTTCAGTGTTATCCTGGAATTCTGTAAACTTTCTATAAGAAATTTCTCTGACTGAAGAGGTAACACAGACTAACCATAGCCAACAAGTTCAGTCCACTAAGTGTAAGGGTTATTCTCAAATAGCCTTCCTTGACAGGGCTATTGCAGCACGTTGGCCTACACATTACCATAAGCAACTGAAGAGACTGCATTCATTTATTGTCTGGAAAACTGGATTCCCAAATTTCAATAACAGGAGCCTAGTATTACATTTTTGTTTTGTGCTAGCCCTAACTCAATTTTCTTTAAATAAGAACCTTTCTAACTTTCTCTCACACTAATTATAAGGTAGCAGTCAGTATTTTCCTTTCCTCATTTCACTAAGAGAAGATGGAGAAAGAATTTTAATCATAGCATATTTGCAGATTCCCAGCTTTCTTTAGATTTGCTCTGATCAAAGTCCAACATACCTCTTTTGATCATCATCAGTGAAATCAGTCCCTGTGAAAACATCAAGGTGGATGCATCTTGCAAGTCAATAAGGGATTTAAATAATTCTCCCAAGTAAAGCTAATTCCACTGTGTATACACTCTGTCTGTAGAGTTTCTAAAGTCTAGGTATAAAATGAGTGGTTCAAACATCCTGACTGAACAAACTTCAGGGATAGGGAAGATAGATGCTTATTAATCTTACTACTAAAGGCATTAAAATAATTGAAAAGTGTCAAATACTATGCCAGACATTTGGTATATAAAGTAATATATCACTGCCTAACTTAATTTATAATAGAATTTGTATTATAATGGAGTAATCTATACTATAATTTATAATATATTATATATTATAATGGAGCATATGGCAATTATTTTCCAGTGCTTTCAGTTAAGCAAGTGTATTAAGCTGACAATTTTTTATCTAACAGTCCAATTTTCAGTTGGTTGACTTTTTCAAAACGGTAATCATTAGACTATTTACTCTTCTGATTTTTACAGATAATCCTCTGAGACTTGCATGACAGTGCCATGTCATTGCAAAAAATTACATTAATCATTTTAATGTGTAGATACATGCTGGAAGAGGATTGTTTAAAGTGATATTCACCAGATTTAGCAATTCCACTTCTGGGCATTTTTCCAAATGAAGTGAAAACACTAACTTGAAAAGATATCTACACCCACATTTTCATTGCAGCATTATCTACAATAGTCAAGAGATGGGAGAAACATAGCATTAATGATAGATGAATAGATGAGGAAAAGGTGAGATATATATATCTATATACATATTCTCTCTCTATATATATATGTATATGTATGTATATATATATATATATATATATATGTATGTATGTATATTTGCTGTTGTCTTTTAATCATGTCTGATTCTTTTGAAATTCCATAGACTGTAGCCCGCCTCCTCTGTCTACAGGATTTCCCAAGCAAGAATATTGGAACAGGTAGCCATTTCCTCCTCCAGGGTATCTTTCAGACCCAGGGACCGAACCCATGTCTGTGTCTCTTGCATTGGCAGGCAAATTCTTTACCCCTGAGCCACCTAAGAAAACCCATATATATACATCAACTTTTGCTCATCCTCTGAATTCTGCCAAGAGACTGTACCAGTCATAGCAAACACCCTTTTCAAAAACACAAGAGCCAATGTTACACATGGACATCACCAAATGGTCAATACAGAAATCAAATTGATTATAGTATTTGTAGCCAAAGATGGAGAAGCTGTATACAGTCAACAAAAACAAGACCTGGTGCTGACTGTGGCTCAGATCATCATCTTTTCATAGCAAAATAATACAGGCCCAAATTAACAAAAGTGTGGAAAACCATTAGGCCAACCAGTTATGACTTAAATCCCCTATGAATATGCAGTAGCTGTGAGGAATAGACTCAAGGAATTAGATCTAGTAAACAATGGATCTGAAGAACTATGGACAGAAGTCCATAACATTGTACAGGAAGCAGTGAACAAGCCCATCTCAAAGGAAAAGAAAAGGAAGACAGCAAAGTGGTTATCTGAAGAGGCTTTACAAATAGATGAATAAAGAAGAGAAGCAAAAAGCAAGGGAGAAAGGGAAAGATTTAGTTCAGTTCAGTTCAGTTCAGTCACTCAGTCGTGTCTGACTCTTTGCGACTCCATGGCCTACAGTACGTCAGGCTTCCCTGTCCATTATGAACTCCCAGACCTTACTCAAAGTCAACTAAATGCAGAGTTCCAGAGAATATTGATAACATTCCTTAGACAGGTTGATAGGGAGTTTCCATGGGCCCAGTTACATAGTCACTCATGTTTTGGAATTTATGGCTGTTTGGAATTTATGGACAATTACCCAAAACAGAAGTGAGACTGGGAAATTGATTAATTGATAATAAAGGCATCATAGGAACAGGCTCCTTGATATTGTCAGGATGACCAAACTTCCTCACAAGATCTAAGGGAAACAAACTGACCTAATGTTAACTGTGCAATCCTATACAATAGTTATTTTTAGTAACAGGTCAAAAAGTATATAATAAGATGATTTAAAGGCAAAAGATAGGAATCTCTCTACCCTCTTCTTGTGTCTATACCAGAGACATCTCTGTTACTTCTTAACTCTAAATAAGACTGTTACTTTGCTGCAAAGCCATGAGCAACTGTGTTCCTTTGGTCCTGGAGTGAATTCTTTGCTTCAGAGACTATGAACCCATAGCCACATCAAACATTGCTGAACAATAGCAAGAAGAGACAAGAAGTCCTTCTTCAATGAACAGTGCAAAGAAATAGAGGAAAATAACAGAAAAGGAAAGACTAGAGATCTCTTCAGGAAAATTGAAAATATCAAGGAAACATTTCACCCAAAGATGGGCACAATAAAGGACAGAAATGGTAGACCTAGTAGAAGCAAAAGAGATCAAGAAGAGATGGAAAGAATACATAGAAGAACTATACAAAAAGATCCAAATGAACCTGATAACCACAATGATGTGGTCAGCTGTCCAGACCCAGACATTCTGGAGTGTAAAGTCGTGTGTGACAGCAGAAAGCACTGCTGTCAATAGAGCTAGTGGATGTGATGGAATTCCGGGAAAGCTATTTAAAATCCTAAGAGATGCTACTACCAAAGTGCTGCACTCAATATGTCAGCAAATCTGGAAAACCCAGCAGTGGACACAGGGACTGGGAAAGAGCAAACCTAATCCCAGTGCCCAAGAAGGGGAGTACTAAAGAATGCTCAAACCAGTGGACAATTGCACTCATCTCCAATGCTAGTAAGCTCATGCTCAAAATTTTGCCTGCTAGGCTGCAACATGACATGAACCAAGAAATCCCAGATGCCCAAGCTGGGTTTAGAAAAGGTAAAGGAACAAGAGATCAAATTGCCAACATTCACTGGATCATAGAGAAAGCCAGGGAATTCCGTAAAAGCATCTACCACTGTTTCATTGATACACTAAAGCTTTTGACTGTGTGGATCATGACAAACTGTGGACAACTCTTAAAGAGATGCGAATACCAGACCATCTAACCTGTCTCCTGAGAAACTTGTATGTGGGTCAAGAAGCAACAGTTACAACTCTGTATGGGAGAACTGATTGGTGCATGATTGAGAAAGGAGTACAAGGCTATTTGTTGTCACCCTGTTTATTTAACTTATACACTGAGCACATCATGAGGAATACCAGGCGGGATGAGTTAAAATCTGGAATCAAAATTGGTGGGAGAAATATCAACAACATCAGATATGTGGATAATACCAATCTTACAGCAGAGAGCAAAGAGGAACTAGAGAATCTCTTGATGAAGATGAAGAAGAAGAGTGAAAAAGCTGGTGTAAAACTAATATTAAAAAAAAAAAAAAACTTAAATCATGATATCTGGCTCCATCATTTCATACCAAATAGAAGGGAAAAAAGTGGAAGTAGTGACATATTTCCTCTTATTGGGCTCTAAAATCACTGCAGATAGTAACGGCCACCATAAAATTAGAAGATGGTTGTTTCTGGCAGGAACCCTAGACAGTATGTTGAAAAGCAAATATATCGCTTTACTGACTAAAGGTCCATATAGTCAAGGCTATGGTCTTTCCAGTTGTCACATATGGATGTGAGAGTTGGACCATAAAGAAGGCTGAGCACCAAAGAATTGATATATTTGAACTGTGATGCCAGAGAAGACTCTTGAGAGTCCCTTGGACAAAGAGATCAAACTAGTCAATCTTAAAGGAAATCAACTCTGAATACTCATTGGAAGGACTGATGCTGAATCTGAAACTTCAATATTTTGGTCACCTGATGGGAATGGAAAATAACCTGATGCTGGGAAGGGTTGAAGGCAGAAGGTGAAGAGGGCATCAGAGGATGAGATGGCTGGATGGCACCACCAATGCAATAGACATGAACTTGGACAAACTCCAGGAGATGGTGAGGGACAGGAAGGCCTTGTGTGCTGCAGTCCATGGGGCTGTGAAGAATCGAATAGGACTGGGTGACTGAACAACAACAAATGTATATGTTTATATACATACAACCTTAAAAAAGAAGAAAACTCTGCTATTTATGACAAATGGATGGACCTTGAGAGCATTAGGTTAAGAGAAATAAGTCAGAAGGAAAATAAAGAGATATACTATATGATCCCAATTATATGCGAGTCTAAATAACACACAAGCAAGAAATGAATGCATAGGTCCAAATTACTTATGGTAGTTTCCAAGGCACAGGGAAAAGTGGAGACATGGATGAAGGTGATCAAAAGCTACAAGCTTCCAGTTATGAAATATATAAGTCCTTGTAGCAGTAAGAGGAGAAGGCAATGGCAACCCAATCCAGTAATTTTGCCTGGAAAATCCCATGGATGGAGGAGCCCAGTAGGCTGTGGTCCATGGGGTCGCTAAGAGTCAGACACAATTGAACGTCTTCACTTTCACTTTTCACTTTCATGCATTGGAGAAGTAAATGGCAACCCACTCCAGTGTTCTTGCCTGGAGAATCCCAGGAACGGGGGAGCCTGGTGGGCTGCCCTCTTTGGGGTCGAACAGAGTAGGACACAACTGAAGCGACTTAGCACCACCAGCAGCAGCAGTAAGAATGCAGAAGGCAATGGCACCTCACTCCGGTACTCTTGCCTGGAAAACCCATGAACGGAGGAGCCTGGGAGGCTGCAGTCCATCGGGTCGCGAAGAGTCAGACAAGACTGAACGTCTTCACTTTCACTCTTCACTTTCATGCATTGGAGAAGGAAATGGCAATCCACTCGTGTTCTTGCCTGGAGAATCCCAGGGATGAGGGGGCCTGGTGGGCTGCGGTTTATGGGGTCTCACAGAGTCAGACACGACTGAAACGGCTTAGTAGCAGCAGCATTAAGGATATAACTAAAACTCTTTTACAGTTAGTAGAAGGATGTAATGTAATGCACAGCGACTATAGTTAATAACACTGTATCATATATTTGAAAGTTTAGAATCCATCAGGACCCAGACTACAGTGGGTGAAAAGAAGCATCTCTATCATTGTAAAGAAATGTAATCATCCTCCTTCAACAGGCACCATCAACGGAAGGAAGAAGATTGGTGTGAGACCCCGTGACAGGAAAAGACTGCCCCAAACAAGAACTTTAAACTTCCAACTGACTAAATAGTCACCTGAACATTGTAGTTATGAACCATATAATTTTTTAGCTTTTCTAAATACTAAGTATAAATTATTCTGCCATCAGGAGGAATAGAAACAAGTTGACATCAGTTATAAAAATTAAATGACTTCTCTCTTTGTAGAAATGTGAGTTAAAATGATTGCTTCTGACATCCAGGAGAGGCCATTTAATTAACTGATGCAATAAACACTCATCATGTTCATACTGTTTTAGAGACTCTGTCTTAGGAACATAATCATAAATAGAATTATTTTCTGAACTGAAAGATATCATAATTTACAAAGAAAAATAAATGCAGCAGTAAGAATATAACTAAACTCTTTAAAACTCTTTAGTAAAAGGTTACTAACTGATATAGAAACAAGATACTCTAGGAAACAGGAAGATGCAATGAGTCAGTAGCTATGTGGTAAAGAAATATTTACAATGGTAGGTCTTCCTTAACTGAATCAATAAGGATAGATACCTCATTGTCAAGCATGAAAAATCATGAAAGATGTTTCACTAAGAAAACTCATAGACCAGAGGAATGAAAGAAAATCATGTATAACATCTTGTGTACTGAGATGTTATTCTTTATAAAACACACCTCCTCTACCTCTCCCCCATCTCTTTTCTCTCATCTTTATTTATATTTCACTCATCTAATCATTTAGCCATCTACTCACCTTAATCCTTATATCTGAAGTTATATAAACACATAACCCGGACATACTATTGCATTCTCTCATTCTAC
Source organism: Capricornis sumatraensis (assembly GCF_032405125.1). NCBI lineage: Eukaryota > Metazoa > Chordata > Mammalia > Artiodactyla > Bovidae > Capricornis > Capricornis sumatraensis. Next base: position 53,722,105 of record NC_091080.1, read on the forward strand.
CTTTCAGATCCACAGGACAATACTTTTAATTTGAGCTTAAAAATAGATCCTGAATATATTCACTACTACCATCCAGGGACAGTCTCTCATCATCATCACCTGGAGTATTTTAATACATTCTAACTAGTAAATCTGCTTTCAGGTTTCCGTCTTAGTGTTGATTATTTCTCATTTGCTTTCCCATTATTCATTTTGCATTATTATGTCCTTTTCAGTTCTTTAAAATACTGAACCTTCTGAAAATATATCTCCTTGCTGCTTTCAGACTTGCTCTTGTTTGGGTTCAACCAATGGGATTTACAAGCAGAAAGGGGAAGCAAAGATGAGAACATGTCTTCTCTGCTTCCTGTGTGGTGTGACTATCTCTTTATGAGGAAAGTTAGAGTAGGGAAACCCCTCTGCCATAGCCCCAGTCACTCTGGACTTTGTAATAAAGTTTCCTCCATCATCCCCGTAATTCAAGGCCTCTGAGTCCTCAATATTCCTTGGTCATTTCTTCAAAACTGGCCACATCTTTGTAAGTAGTGCCTTTATTAATATTTTTCATAAGAATCATCATCAATGAATTTTAACTCATGCTGGAATATTGACTATTTCTCTACTATATATTTATTTTTCAGACATTAACTAGAACAATCCTCTAAAGATCTAATTACTCTCTACTTTTGAATCCATTGGAATGTTTCCATAATAAAAATTAAGAAAAAATATAATGCGTGTGTGTTCTTCACTTAAAACCCTACAGTATATTTCTTATTAATTAAATTAAGAGTTAAAGTATGTATGATTCACTACAAGCCCTATATTATCACTTTCTGGTCACTGCTGACCTCATCTTCTGTGCCCCTGGTACCTTGTCCAAAGAACTCTAATTATCTTGCCTCTTTGTTGTTGTTGTTCAGTCTCTGACTTTCTGGGACCTCATGGACTGTAGCACACCAAGCTCTTCCATTCTATGCTATCCCATGGAGTTTGCTCAAATTCATGTCCATTGAGTCTGTGATGCCATCCAACCATCTCATCCTCTGTAGTCCCCTTCTCCTTCCACTTTCAATCTTTGCCAGCACCAGGGTCTTTTCAGATGAGTCAGTTCTTTGCATCAGGTGGCCAAAGTATTGGAGTTTCAGCTTCAGCACCAGTCCTTCCAATGAATATTCAGGACTGATTTCCTTTAGGATGGACTGGTTGGATCTCCTTGCTGTCCAAGGGACTCTCAAGAGTCTTTTGCAGCACCACAATTTGGAAGTATCAATTCCTCAGTGTTCAGCCTTCTTTAAGGTCCAATTCTCACATTCAGACATAAATATTGCAAATATCAGGAAAAATATCAACAACCTGAGATATGCAGATGATACCACTCTAATGGCAGAAAGCAAAGAGTTACTAAAGTGCCTCTTGTTGAAGGTGATATAAAAGAGCAAAAAAGCTGCTTTAAAATCAACATTAAAAAATTAAGATCATGGTATCTGGTCCCATCATTCACAAAAATAGTTGGGGAAAAAGTAGAAAACAGTAACAGATTTTCTTTTCTTGAGCTCCAAAATCACTGAAGATGATGACTGCAGCCATGAAATTAAAAGATTCTTGCTTCTTAGAAGAAAAGCTATGACAAATCTAGACAGTGTATTAAAAAGCAGAGACATCACTTTACTGGCAAAGGTCCATATAGTCAAAGCTACTGTTTTTCCAGTAGTCATATACAGATATGAGAGTTGGACATAAAGAAGGCTGAGTACTGAAAAATAGATGCTTTTGAATTGTGATGTTGGAGAAGACTCTTTGAGAGTCCTTTGAACAACAAGGAGATCAAGCCAATCAATCCTAAAGGAAATCAACCCAGAATATTCGTTGGTAGGGCTGATGCTGAAATTGAAGCTCCAATACTTTGGCCACCTGATGCAAAGGGCTGAATCATTGGAAAAGATCTCAATGCTGGGAAACACTGAGGTCAGGAGGAGAAGGGGAAAGCACGGGATCAGATCCTTGGATGGCATCACTGACCCAATGGACACAAGTTTGAGAAAACTCCAGAAGAGGGTGAAGGACAGGGAAGCCTGGTGTGCTTCAGTTCTTGGGACCATGAAGGGTCAGGCACGCAAATGAAAAAAGGAACTGGAACAAACTATAGCTTTGACCATAAGGATACTTGTTGGCAAACTGATGTCTCTGCTTTTCAATGCACTGTCAAGGTTTGTCAAATTTCTTTCCAAAAAGCATAAGTCTTTTAATTTCAAGGCTGTAGTCTGTGTCTGCAGTGATTTTGGAAACCAGGAAAATGAAATCTGTCACTGCTTTCACTTTTTTCTCCATCTATTTGACATGAAGTATATTCCAGAAAATTTGGAAAATTTAGCAGTGGCCACAGGACTGGAAAAGGTCAGTTTTCATTCCAATCCCAAAGAAAGGCAATGCTAAAGAATGCTCAAACTACCACACAATGGCACTCATCTAACATGCTAGTAAAATAATGCTCAAAATTCTCCAAGCCAGGCTTCAGCAATACGCTAACCGTGAAAGTCCAGATGTTCAATCTGGTTTTAGAAAAGGCAGAGGAACCAGAGATCAAATTGCCAACATCTGCTGGATCATGGAAAAAGCAAGAGAGTTCCAGAAAAACATCTATTTCTGCTTTATTGACTATGCCAAAGCCTTTGACTGTGTGGATCATAATAAACTGTGGAAAATTCTGAAAGAGATGGGAATACCAGACCAGCTGACCTGCCTCTTGATAAACCTGTATGCAGGTCAGGAAGCAACAGTTAGAACTGGACATGGAACAACAGACTGGTTCCAAATAGGAAAAGGAGTACGTCAAGGCTGTATATTGTCACCCTGCTTATTTCACTTATATGCAAAGTACATTATGAGAAATGCTGGGCTGGAAGAAACATAAGCTGAAATCAAGATTGCAGGGAGAAATATCAATAACCTCAGATATGCAGATGACACCACCCTTATGGCATAAAGTTAAGAGGAACTGAAAAGCCTCTTGATGAAAGTGAAAGAGGAGAGCGAAAAATTTGGCTTAAAGGTCAACATTCAGAAAACTAAGGTCACGGCATCTTGTCCCATCAGTCCATGGGAAATAGATGGGGAAGCAGTGGAAACCACTGCAGATGGTGATTACAGCCATGAAATTAAAAGATGCTTGCTCCTTGGAAGGAAAGTTATGATCAACCTAGATAGCATATTGAAAAGCAGAGACATTACTTTGCCAACAAAGGTCCATTTAGTCAAGGCTATGATTATTCCAGTGGTCGTGTATGGATGTGAAATTTGGACTGTGAAGAAAGCTGAGTGCAGAAGAATTGATGCTTTTGAACTGTGGTATTGGAGAAGACTCTTGAGAGTCCTTTGGACTGCAAGGAGATCCATCTAGGATGGACATCCTAAAGAAGATAAGTCCTGGGTGTTCATTGAACGGACTAATGCTGAAGCTGAAACTCCAATATTTTGGCCACTCATATGAAGAGTTGACTCTTTGGAAAAGACTTTGATGCTGGGAAGAATTGAGGGCAGTAGGAGAAGGGGACGACAGAGGATGAGATGGCTAGATGGCATCACCAACTCGATGGACATGAGTTTAGGTAAACTCCAGGAGTTGGTGATGGACAGGGAGGCCTGGCGTGCTGTGATTCATGGGGTTGCAAAGAATTGGACACGATTGAATGACTGAACTGAACTGAACTGCATGGGACGGGATGCCATGATCTTTGTTTTTTGAATGTTGAGTTTTAAGCCAGCTTTTTCACTCTCCTTTTTCACCTTGATCAAGGGGCTCTTTAGGTCCTCTTCACTTTCACTTTCTGTAATTGACTGGTATCATCTGTATATCTGAGGTTGTTGATATTTCTCCTGACAATCTTGGTTCCAGCTTGAGATGCATTCAGACTGGCATTTCACATGATATACTGTGCTTTAAAGTTAAATAATCCAGATGACAAACAATATACAGCCTTGATTCACTCTTTTCTCAATTTTGAACTAGTCAGTTGTTCCATGTACAGTTCTAACTGTTGCTTCTTGTTCTGCATACAGGTTTCTCAGGAGACAGGTGCTTTCCTCGGTAATAATTTTCCATAGATTGTTTGAGGCACACAGTCAAAGGCTTTAGAGTAGTCAGTGAAGTAGAAGCCTTTTTTTTTTTTTTTTTTTCCTGAAATTCTCTTGCTTTCTCCATTAATCCAATGAGTCTTGGCAATTTGATCTCTGGTTACTCTGCCTTTTCTAAACCCAGCCTGTACTTCTGGAATCTCTCAGTTTGCATACTGCTGAAGATGAGCCTGAAGGATTTTGAGCAAAAGCTTACTAGCATGTGACGTGAGCATAATTGTATCATAGATTGGATATATTGCCCTTGTTTGGAATTGGAATGAAAGCTGATCTTTTCTAGTACTCTGGAGTTTTCCACTACTGCATTTTCCAAACTTGCTAACATGTTGAGTGTAGCACTTTAGCAACAACTTTAAATTGCTGTAAATAGCAGCAACTTTAAGGACTGTAAATATCTTGATTGGAATTCTGTTACCTCCACTAGCTTTCTGTGTAGTAATGCTTCTTAAGGCCTATTTGACTTCACACTCCAGGATGTCTGGCTCTAGGCGAGTGACCACACCATCATGATTATCCCAGTCAATAAGAACTTTTTTGTAAAGTTCTTGTGTGTACTCTTGCCACTTCTTGTTAATCTCTTCTGCTTCTGTTAAGTCCTAATAGTTTCTGTCCTTTACATGCAAAATTGCATGAAATATTTCGTTTCCCAGATAAAAATCTGTTTTTCTCATTTGATTGTTTTCCTCTATTCCTTTGCATTGATCACTGAGGAAGGGTTTCTTATCTCCGTGCTATTCTGTGGAATTCAGCATTCAGTTAGGTATATCTTTCCCTTTCCCTCTTGTCTTTTGCTTCTCTTCTTACCCAGCTATTTGTAAAGCCCTCTCAGACAACACTTTGCTCTCTTGCATTTCTTTTTCTTCAAGATGATTTTGGTCACTCCATCCTGAACAGCATAACAAACTTCCATCTATAGTTTTTCAGGCTCTTTCTACTTGTGCATTCCACTCATCTATCATGTAAAGGACATTTTTTTTTTAATGTTAATTTTGGAAAATATGGTAGGTCTTCATAGACCCATTCAAATTCAGCGTCTTTGGCATCAGTTATTGGGGGCACAGACTTGGATTGCTGTGATGTTGAATGATTTGCCTTGGAAAAGAACCAAGATCATTCTTTCATTTTTGCAAATGCATCCAGGTGCTCTTAGTTTTCATTCAAATTCCAAAGAAAGACAATGACAAAGAATGCTCAAACTACCACACAATTGCACTCATCTCACACGCTAGTAAAGTAATGCTCAAAATTCTCCAAACCAAGCTTCAGCAATACATGAACCATGAATTTTCAGATGTTCAAGCTTGTTTTAGAAAAGGTAGAGGAACAAGAGATCAAATTGCCAACATCTGCTGGATCATGGAAAAAGCAAGAGAGTTTCAGAAAGCATCTATTTCTGCTTTATTGACTATGCCAAAACCTTTGACTGTGTGGATCACAATAAACTGTGGAAAATTCTGAAAGAGATGGAAATACCAGACTAGCTGACTTGCCTCTTGAAAAACCTGTATGCAGGTCAGGAAGCAACAGTTAGAACTGGACATGGAACAACAGACTGGTTCCAAATAGGAAAAGGAGTCTGTCAAGGCTGTATATTGTCACCCTACTTATTTAACTTATATGCAGAGTACATCATGAGAAACGCTGGACTGGAAGAAGCACAAGCTGAAATCAAGATTGCAGGGAGAAATATCAATAACCTCAGATGACACCACCCTTATGGCAGAAAGTGAAGAACTAAAGAGCCCCTTGTTGAAAGTGAAAAAGGAGAGTGAAAATATTTGCTTAAAGCTTAACATTCAGAAAACTAAGAGCACAACATCTAGTCCAATTACTTCATGGCAATAGATGGGGAAACAGTGGAAACAGTGGCTAACCTTATTTTTGTGGGCTCCAAAATCACTGTTGATGGTGATTGCAGCCATGAAATTAAAAGACATTTACTCCTTGGAAGGAAAGTTATGACCAAGCTAGACAGCATATTAAAAAACAGAGACATTACTTTGCCAACAAAGGTCTATATTGTCAAGGCTATGGTTTTTCCAGTGGTCATGTATCAGTGTGAGAGTTGGACTTTAAAGAAAGCTGAGTGCTGAAGAATTGATGCTTCTGAACTGTGGTGTTGGAGAATACTCTTGAAGAATGCCTTGGACTTCCAACCAGTCCATCCTAAAGTAGATCAGTCCTTGGTGTTTATTGGAAGGACTGATGTTGAAGCTGAAACTCCAATACTTCAGCCACCTGATGCGAAGAGCTAACTCATTAAAAAAAATCCAGATGTTGGGAAAGATTGAAGGCAGGAGGAGAAGGGGACGACAGAGGATGAGATGGTTAGATGGCATTATCGACTCAATGGACATGAGTTTGGGTAAACTCCGGGAGTTGGTGATGGATAGGGAGGCCTGGTGTGTTGTGGTTCATGGTGTTGCAGAGAGCTGGACACGACTAAACAACCCAACTGAACTGAACTTAACTACTCCTTGGAGGGAAAATTATGACTAACCTAGACAGCATATTGAAAAACACAGACATTACTTTGTCAGCAAATGTCCATCTAGTCAAGGCTATGGTTTTGTCAGTGGTCATGTATGGATGTGAGAGTTGGACTATAAAGAAAGCTGAGCACTGAAGAATTGATGCTTTTGAACTGTGGTGATGGAGAAGACTCTTGAGAGTCCCTTGGACTGGAAGGAGATCCAATCAGTCCATTCTTAAGGAGATCAGTCCTGGGATTTCTTTGGAAGGAATGATGCTAAAGCTGAAACTCCAGTACTTTGGTCACCTCATGTGAAGAGTTGACTCATTGGAAAAGACCCTGATGATGGGAAAGATTTGAGGGCAGGAGAAGAAGGGGACGAGAGAGGATGAGATGGTTGGATGGCATCACTGACTCGATGAATGTGAGTCTGAGTGAACTCCGGGAGTTGGTGATGGACAGGGAGGCCTGGTGTGCTGTGGTTCATGGGGTCACAAAGCGTCAGACACAACTGAGCGACTGAACTGAACTGAGGATATATAAAAAAGTTATTCAAGATTCTTTTATTCAAAAGTATATTTTCAAAAACAAAACTTTTTTAACAGTAACATTTTTATGTGTCAAAGTCAACTTTATTGCCATTTATGACCATCAGATTATCACAACTCACTAAGGTAAGCAGAAACATAAACTCAATATAAAGTGAACTTTTTACATGGTGTTATGGAATAAATTGTACACTCCCCATATTTATATGTTGAAGCTCTAAACATAAAAATGGCTTCAGTTGAAGACAGGGAATTTATGAAGATAACTAAAGTTAAATGAAGCTTCCCTTGTGCCTCACCTGCTAAAGGAATTGCCTACAATGTGGGCGACCTGGGTTAGATGACATCATAAAGATGTCATAAACGTTAAATGACATCATAAAGGTTAAATGATATCATAAAGATGGAGCCCTGACCAGAGAGATCTTTTGTAAAAGAAGAGGAAGATACATCAGAGCATATGCAACCTCCTCCCACTCTCATCCCTCTGAGAGAAAAGGCCATGGGGGAACACAACAGGAAGATGATTGACTGTCTGGAAGCCAGGAAGTGATCTCACCAGAATTCCATTTTCTGGTACCTTGATCTTGGACTTATAGCCTCTGGAATTATGAGAAAATAAATTCCTGCTATTTAAGTCACATAGACTGTAGGGTTTTCTTATGGCAGACCAAGCTAAAAGATAAATTTGGATAACAAAAATCAGAGTGAATGAGTGCTGCATTTCACTCATTTTATGTGTATTGTCAGCTACCTCTAAAGATTATTTCCAGCTTTGCAATTTAATTGATAAATGTTTTATTTTATTATTATGAAATTTCTTAATGACTTGCTATCAGGCATATGGAAGTTCTTATTAATTGGTTTTATGCAATGTGTTACAATTATTCATTTTCTTTGTGTTTTATTTTTCTCTGATGTGTTCCAACTGATACTCAGAAAAACTGAAAGAATGGGATACTTCATGATTGCATTTGAAAACAAAACTTTTGGAAATATCCTAAACAAAGTTTCAGGCCTAGGAAACAAAGAGAAGTGTAGAAAATTATAAATTTGAAAGAAGCTGGATGCTGGATGCTTAGAAGATAAGACCATGAACTGTTTATTACCAAGTTCAGAGTTAAATTGAAAAAAAAAAAAAAAGGAAAATCACTAGACCATTCAGGTATGAACTAAATGAAATCTCTTATGATTATACAGTGGAAGTGACAAATAGATTCAAGGGATTAGATATGATAGACAGAGTGGCCTGAAGAAATATGGATGGAGGTTTTGTGACACTTTACAGGTAGTGATCAAGACCATCTCCAAGAAAAAGAAATGCAAAAAGGCAAAATGGTTGCCTGAGGAGGCCTTAAAAATAGCTATGAAAAGAAGAGAAGTGAAAGGCAAAGGAGAAAAAGAAAGATATATCCATTTGAATGTTGAGTTCCAAAGAATGACAAGAAGAAATAAGAAAGCTTTACTCAGTGATCAGTGCAAAGAAATAGAGGAAAACAATAGAATGGGAAAGACTAGAGATCTCTTCAAGAAAATTAGAGATACCAAGGGAACTTTTCATGAAAGATGGGCACAATAAAGGACAGAAATGATATGGACCTAACAGACGCAGAAGATATTAAGAAGAGGTGACAAGAATACATAGAAGAACTACACGAAAAAGATTTTCACAGCCCAGATAATCATTATGGCGTGATCACTCACCTAGACCCAGAGAGACTGGAATATGAAGTCAAGTGGGCCTTAGGAAGCATCATTATGAACAATGTTAGAGGAGGTGATGGAATTCCAGTTTAGCTATTTCAAATCCTAAAAGATGATGCTGTGAAAGTGCTGCACTCAAAATGCCAGCAAATTTGAAAAACTCAGCAGTGGCCACAGAACTGGAAAATATCAGTTTTCATTCCAACCTCAAAGAAAAACAATGACAAAAAATGCTCAAACTACCACACAATTGCACTCATCTCACATGCTAGCAAGGTAATGCTCAAAATTATCCAAGCCAGGCTTCAAGAGTACATGAACTGTGAACTTCCAGATGTTCAAGCTGGATTTAGAAAAGGTAGTGGAGCCAGAGATCAAATCACCAACATCTGCTGGATTATTGAAAAAGTAAGAGAGTTCCAGAAAAACATCCACTTCTGTTTTATTGACTATGCCGAAGTGTTTAACTATGTGGATCAGCATAAACTGGAAAATTCTGAGAGGTGGGAATGTCAGCCCACCTGACCTGCCTCCTGAGAAATCTGTATGCAAGTCAGGAAGCAACAGTTAGAACAGGACATGTAACACAGACTGGTTACAAATCAGGAAAGGAGTACGTCAAGGCTGTATATTGTCACCCTGCTTATTTAACGTATATGCAGAACACATCACAATAAATTTTGGACTGGATGAAGCACGCCTGGAATCAAGATTGCTGGGAGAAATATCAGTAACCACATATATACAGATGACACCAACATTATGCCAAAAAGCCAAGAAAAAGTAAACAGCCTCTTGATTAAATTTAAAGAGGAGAATGAAATGTTGACTTATAACTCAATGCTCAGTAAAGTAAGATCATGGCATCTGGTCCCATCACTTCATGGCAAATAAATGGAGAAACAGTGATAGACTTTATTTTTGTGGGCTCCAAAATCACTGCTGATGGTGATTGCAGCCATGAAATGAAAAGACACCTACTCTTCAGAAGGAAAGTTATGACCAACCTGGACAACATATTAAAAAGCAGAGACATTACTTTATCAACAAAGGTCTGTCTAGTCAAGGCTATGGTTTTTCCAGTATTCATGTATGGATGTGAGTGTTGGACTATAAAGAAAGCTGAACGCTGAAAAATTGATGCTTTTGAACTGTGGTGTTGGAGAAGACTCTTGAGTTTCCCTTGGACAGAAAGGAGAACCAACCACTGCATCCTGAATATTATTGGAAGGACTGATGTTTAAGCTGAAACCTAATACTTTGGGCACCTGATATGAAGAACTAACTCATTTGAAAAGTCTCTGATGCTGGGAAGATTGAAGGTGGGGGGAGAAGGGGCCAACAGAGTATGAGATGATTGGTTGGCATCTTTGACTCAATGGACATGAGTTTGAGCAAGCTCTGGGTGTTGGTGATTGACAGGGAGGCCTCGCATGCTGCAGTTCATGGGGTTGCAAAGAGTCGGACACCACTGAGCAGCTGAACTGAACTGAATATTAAAAGAAAGATAGACAGATGTAAGCAAAATGCAAATTACTGATAGGATATTTCGTTTACCTCTCGTTATTCTCTATGGGGAGAATTTGAAGTTGAATGGATGCTGTAAACAAATTACATGGAAAGCTTAAGAAGTGACCAAAAGGAAGGACTCAGCTAAAAAAAAAAAAAAGGGGGGGGGGACTTCAATTTGCAACACTGCTTTGTATTTGAAGTTACAATGTTTATCACATTTTATGATCCCTAAATAAGATAATCTTTATTATCACAGAAATACTAAGTGAATGAATTATCTGATTTTGTTTCAGCTGTCATTTTGACAATGCAAATACTCACATTCCATTTCCTTGTTTTTATAATTTTTATTTTTTACTTTATTTTACTTTACAATACTGTATTGGTTTTGCCATACATTGACATGAATCCACCATGGGTGTACATGCGATCCCAAACATGAACCCCCCTCCCACCTCCCTCCCCACAACATCCCTCTGGCCATTTCTATTGAATGATGCAAACACCCACATTCTTATTTGAATATTATGCATTCACCTCATCTTAATCAAAAAAGCTTAATGAACAATGCAGTTATGTGTATTAATATTTGTTTCAGTCAAAGGAAAGTCATGAAACACTCAAGCATTATCTTGAGTCAATGTTATTATTATTATTTTAATTTTTTTTATTGATTTTTTAAATTGAAATTTTATTTTTTTACAATACTGTATTGGTTTTGCCATGTATTGACATGAATCCACCACAGGTGTACATGAGTTCCCAACCCTGAACCCTCCTCCCACCATCCGCCCCATATCATCTCTCTGGGTCATCCCAGTGCACTAGCCCCAAGCATCCTGTATCCTGTATTGAACTTAGACTAGCGATTCATTTCTTACATGATAGTATACATGTTTCAATGACATTAGCATTCTTTTTCTAAAAAAGTAGTATTATTTTTCTGATATTTTCCTCTTAGTCTGTGGACTTTATATATGCAAAGAACATGGCCTTGTGTATATTAAAAACTGTGAAGATCACAGCAAGGAGAAAATGGATTCCTTCTATTCTTTGAAAAGGAATCATAGAGCTTGATATTCTGTGCTATTAATTATCTGACAGAATACTCTAAATTAAAATGCTAGATTAATAAGAAAAACATTAATTATATATGTTATTTTCATATATAAATATGCTCCTGGACCCAAGGATCAAACCTGCATCTCCTGCAATGCAGCAGGCTCTACTGCTGAGTCACCTGGAAACCCATACATATGCATAAAAAAATGAAAATGAAAGTGCTAGTCACTCAGTTGTGTCTGACTCTTTGCAACCCTATGGACTGTAGCCCACCAGGTACCTCTGTTTGTGGAATTCTCCAAGGAAGATACTGGAATGGGCAGCCATTCCCTTCCCCAGGGAATGTTCCTAACCCAGGAATTGAATCCACTTCTCCAGTATTTCAAGTAAATTCTTTACCATTTGAGCCACCAGAGTAGCCGATATATCTATTTGTCCATCAACATATGGGCTTCCTATGTAGTGTTAGCGGTAAAGAACCCACCTGCGAATGCAGGAGACATAAGAGATCTGGATTTGATCCCTGGGTCAGGAAGATCCTCTGGAGGAGGGCAAGGCAACTCACTCCATTCTTCCCTCTTGGACAATCCCCATGGACAGAGGAGCCTGATGAGATGCAGTCCATAAGGCCTCAAAGAGATGGACATGCCTGAAGCGACTTAGCACACATGCACATCAATACATACATATGCATATATACACACAAGGACTCTCCTTGTTGTTCAGAGGTAAAGAATCTACCTGCAATGTAGGAGACACAGGTTTGATTCCTAGGTTGGCATGATTCCCAGGAGAAGGAAGTGGCAACACTCTCCATTATTTCTACCTAGGAAATTCCATAGAGAGGATCCTGATGGGTCACAATCCATGGGGACACAATAGTCAGACATGACTTAACAACTAAATCACCATCACTATATATACATTAAACAACAACAACCAAAAAAAAAAAAAAAAAACCACTGAAATTCCTGCAAAATATGCTAAAATAAAGCCATTTCAAACTGACCAAGTTTTAATTGATTAGCATTCATCATGGTGAATTAAGATATATTAATATTTCACTTGTGGTTTGTATGTTTTTGAATATTTAAACCTAGCTTTTCATAAAAATTTGATTTTAATTTTTTCAGATACATTTATTGTTTTAAGAAAAGAGTCACACCCAGAAGATAAAGACTAGTTAGTAGGGTTCAGAGTAATCTGTTTAAAATTTGATTATAAAAGACATTAATAAGCAACTATTAAAAAAAATATTTTGCATTGCAAGAGACAGTGTTTAGGTATCCAATGTGTGTCAGAAACTGAAGATAAAATCTTAAGGAATTTACATGGATTAGGCCACATAAACACATACCTCTAAGTAACCTAAATAAAATGTTACCAGTGCTAGGAATGGAGTTAAAAAGGGGTTCTATAAGAGCATCTTAAGGAGCATTCATTTCTAAAAATGAGTAGAAGTCATCAGGGAAGTGCCTCATAGTATATTCAACCCCAAATTGAGTTTTTAATGGTGAAGCAGGTAAGCTAGTCAAGCACATGAATGTCTGAGTATGAGGTTCAGATTATGGATGTAAAGTTAAGAAGGCTTGTCATGTGTTAAATCAGAAAAAATTTTTTAAAAATATTCTGCTGCTCTGAACTAGTAGACCAGGAACTATAGGAAAGAAGATTGTAACAGATAATGTAATGCTATGGATAATATATGCTATATATATATATCTGACGTGTGTGCTTCAAAGCCAATGAACATTGTGATTAAGTTTGTGTTTTAAAACTTTCACTTTGAAAGCATTGTGAAGAATAAATATAAGGCGGGAAGTAGATGGCCCCCTCCTGGTAAAATGATTAGAGATTCATTCCCTGTGAGACAAAACTCCACGATGAGAATAGCAGGACAATAAGAGAGGAGGCTGGGTCATGCCCAGACCACATATTTCTCATTCTCAAAGTCAGGAGACCTCAGTGACCACACATGTGCAAAAAGACTCTTTGGAGGTCAAAGGGGAATGATGCTAACTAATGTCAGGCTACCCATAGGCCTTTCCCATAGGATCCATTTTAGCTAAGAGATGCATGTAAACACATGAGAGGATCCTGAGATATACCAAACTCAGACTGGGAACTAGGCAAATTAAGTTGATTGGCCAAAGGAAAGCTGGAAGAAATGAGGCATGTCAGTAATTCAAACTTTCATGAGGGTTCAACTCAGTGACTTTCTCTCTGAGTCCACCAATGTGTCTATCCACAGGTACTGTACTCTTTTTCTTCCTATAAGTACTTTACTTGTTTCACTACTTTCCCTCTTTGTGGGAATTCTTTCCTGCAAAGCCACAGAGCTAAGACCTTTATCACTGACCATTGGTCTAGTGTCTAGGATCTGCTGCTCTCACTGCTACAATCCAGCCTCAATCTGTGGCTGGGAACCCAAGCTCCATTTCAAGCCTGTGCAGGCTGAGCCCTCTTGAGATCAGGTACACATAGAGAAATATATCATGGAGTTAAGCAATTAAGATGGAATCCTTTGCAAAAAAAAAAAAAAAAGGTAAAGCATAATCTAAAGACAGTGATAGTATACAGGGAAAGGAGACTGATGGTTTTGTAAAGAAAATGTATGGACTTCCCTGGTGGCTCAGATGGTAAAGAATTCACCTGTAATACAGGAGACCTGGGTTCGATCCCTGGGTTGGGAGAAGGGAAGGTCTACCCACTCCAGTATTCTGGCCTGGAGAATGCCATGGACAGGGGAGCCTAGTGGGCTATAATCCATGCAGTTTCAAAGAGTTGTACATGACTGAGTGAGATACCTATATATAAATTAAAAAAATCCACTCTCCTAAAAAATTGACCAATAGTGGAAATGGACATGAATCTTTTAAATAGATCTTATTTATTAGCATGAGGTGGAAACCAATGGTCAGAATCAAGTTCATCTTTTCCTCTTGTAACACATGAATATTATGAGTGACTACTCCCTCAGAACAGATTTCAGGTGTTCATTGTGATTAAATATTCATCACTCTCTAAATCCTTACCATATATTTGTCATCTCTTGTTCTTAACCTCCTCTTGAAAAGAGTACAGCACTCATGATGAATTTGTAGCAAATTGGGAAGTTGTTTAATGGTTTGGAAAACTCTCACAGCTGACTGAATCAAGAACACACTCATTAGTATTTATGACTATTTCCAGGGTCTTTATAGGTCACCTTATTGAATTCACTGAATATGCTGCTTTTACAGTTCAGCAAAGCCAATTTAGCAGACTACTTTGTTGTAGACAGACTCATAGAAGTGAAACAAAGCCAATTTCTTTAAATATAAACACATCTTAGAACACCCTTAATTTAGGATACTTTACTCCAAATGAAAATCCATTGTTTATTGACCTTTGCCCCGTGGCGGATTCATGTTAATGTATGGCAAAACAATACAATATTGTATTGTAAAGTAAAAAAAAAAAAGAAAAAATGCACAGAAGAACTGTAAAAAAGAGAGAGAGAGAGAGAGAGAGAGAGAATTGTTAACAATCATAAATAAAACCACTCAGAACAGTGATTCCCTACATGTTCAGTAGATCATTCTTTCCATGACTTCAATAGGCTTTACTTGAAATAAGTATGCTTCAGAAAAGTCAGTGATTCCATGACAGAATTATGTGGCTTTCTTTACTAATGTACTATTGTGACAATCTTCACTGTTAAATTTTAAAATAGGGATATAGAAAGATGGGTTTACAATTTTTTTTAGCATAAAACATTTTTGTGATATATACCCTTAAATACTATTACTCCAGGAACAACCACTGGGAAATGCTAGTCTAGAGCGATTCATTGAAAATATTTCAGAGACCCAATGCAGAGGTAATAAGAGGGTTTAATCATAAAAAATGCACCATGTTTTTGTTGCTGTTTTAGTAATTTTGTAATTTCATCCTCAACACCAGCAGTTTCCCCCCCGCCCTGTGGGAAATATGGGGTATTTTAGCTTCAAAGATCACATATTTAATTCTTATACTTTTTGAATATGTATTTAATCTGGCCAAGTATTCAGTGAGACTACCCTAGAGGCTCAGACAGTAAAGAATCTGCTGCAATAATGGAGACCTGGATTGGGAAGATGGCAACCCACACCTGTATTCTTGTCTGGAGATTCCATGGACAGAAGATCCAGGTGGGCTACAGTCCATGGGGTCACAAAGAATTGAACATGACTGAGAGACTATTTACACACACAAGTATTAAATAATATGTAACTCTAAGCTGTCTGAGGTACTTGAAACAAAATAAAATTGTTAACCATGGAACTGTGAAGGATTTGAATTTTGGAAAAGTACCACATTTGGAATGTGTACTATGTTTTATTAAAATCCAGAGGGAAACAAAAAAACAATTAAAGAAACTTCTTAACACAGCCTATTAAAAAATTTTATGTGAAATAATATTTTAAATATTATTGAAAATAAATATGCTTTTAAGTATAGTAGTGCTGGTCAGGAATTCTATAATACATGATAATTTTAAAATAAATAATGAAAATATTATTTTTTAATCTACTTTCTCTTCTGTTTTCACATTTTGTTTGTCACTGATTAACTCTCACTGCCTTCTCACACAATCCTTATTTAAGTTAGTTATTTTAGCTCCTAATCATAGCAGGAAAATGAGACATATAAATGTATCCCTGTCCTTTGAAACATAGCAGAAAAGACTTTACTGATAGATAATAACTTATATAGTATCTATTTTGAAAATTTATTTTTTCACTTAGGTGATATGATGTTCATTTTTAAAAGTTACTTGGAAAAAAAGAAATATTTTGCTTTAAAGGTAATAATAAAATTTTATTCTTGAAACATCTATTTATTAAATCATTATACCATGCCAAATGTAGATTTTTAGTGAAAAAAAATATATATCCTCAGAAGCATACCTGAAATATTTAAATTATCACATTAACATTCTTAGATTATTGTTCTATAATTTTTCTATAATATTGTTCTAAGAATTTTAACATCCTATTAGATTATTGTTCTATAATATACAAATGCATTAAAAAAATTACTAAATATTTTCCAGGCAGAATCCCTTTTCTACTATACTTGTCTTTGGGTGATTTAATGAAGTTTTAGTTTCCTCAAGTATAAAGTTAGTATCTGCAGTATAATAATTAGTATGTGGTGAAACATTTAAGGATATAATATGCATAAAGCATTTAGTATTATGCCAGATACACTGATGGGGAAACAGTAAGAGACTTTATTTTTGGTGGCTCCAAAATCACTGCAGATGGTGATTGCAGCCATGAAATTAAAAGACACATGATCCTTGGAAGGAAAGTTATGACCAACCTCGACAGTATATTAAAAAGCAGAAACATTACTTTGCCAACAAAGGTTCATCTAGTCAAGACTATGGTTTTGTCAGTGGTCATGTATATATGTGAGAGTTGGACTATAAAGAAAGCTGAACACCAAAGAACTGATGCTTTTGAACTGTGTTGTTGGAAAATACTCTTGAGAGTCCCTTGCTCTGCAAGGAGATCCAACCAGTCCATCCTAAAGGTGATCAGTCCTGGGTGTTCATTCAAAGGACTGATGTTGAAGCTGAAACTCCTATACTTTGGCCACCTGATGTGAAGAGTTGACTCATTGGAAAAGACCCAGATGCTGGAAAAGATTGAGGGCAGGGGGAGAAGGGGACGACAAAGGATGAGATGGTTGGATGGCATCACTGATTCAATGGACATCAGTTTGGGTAGGCTCTGAGAGTTGGTGTTGGACAAGGAGTCGCAAAGAGTTGGACACAACTGAGCAACTGAACTGAACGGATACACTATATTTTAACATTAAATAAATCACAAAATAGACATCATGACTATGGAAAATCTCACTAAAAGTAGACATATACAGATTATATGTTTAAAATGAATGATTGGCAGTTTAAAAGTATAAATATGATAGTATTAATTTCATTAATTATGTAACATGATACATTTAAACATAGCATTTGTAGAAATAAATACAATATATTAAAATATTTAGATAGTTATAAAGAACATTGAGAAACTGAATAAATAATTATATGATCATAAATTTCTAAGAAAACATTTATAAATGACAAAATATTATTTAATTATTCATTTTTTCTTTGAATTACAATAAAATTAGTTACTGTGTTTTAAATTATCTAGATTTATTCTTGACCTATAAACAGAAAGTTGAGATATTCAGTATCTGTAATGTCATTTCTGCACTAGTGTCATGATGATAGTTTATACTTCAATTTGAGTTAAATGCTCAAACATAAGAGTCAAAAGACAATTTTTTGTTTGAAACTTTGTTCTCATGGGTGGAAAAAGTATAATTTTAAAATTAGGATTTCTAAATTTCATTTTACACAAATCTATGAGTAATTAAACTAAAAATATTACCTAAACTGGTTGTCTTTAATCCTCATATCTTAGTTTCTATTGGCAAAATATTAGAAGACTGGTTTTCAAAGTCTTTAAGACAATAAAAATCAATAAAAGTAAGGAATGAACATAGTTTTATTATGGCATTTTGTAATCATTTACATATCTTCCTTGGAAATTGTAAGAAAATTAATTCAAGCTAATTTATATTGGCCTGATAAGGAAGCTAACAGTAGGTAGAATGTTGGAATAAACACAACCTCAAATTAACGAGTTAAAAAAAATCACACAAATATTTCATAAATGATCCTCTGGTTCAAAAAATAAATTCCATTGGATGCAGTTAAGTAACAGAGGAGTAACAAATGTTTCTAATAATAGCCATACATATGAGAAGTAAATAAAATGCTCAATTTTTAGAAGTTGAATTAGAAAATTTGATGTATATATGAGAAATATTAAATTAACATGTGCTCCATTTTCTTAGTGGTTAAAATATTGAAATTGCATTACAGTCAACACCAATAAGATAATGTTCCTTTATATTTTGGAAAGGGAAACATTGGTTCAATAAATTTTGAATATTGGCCAAGATAATATACAAGTATTTATTATTTTTAACCTTAGCAGTGTGTTGTTATTTTAATATTATTAAAGTGATCATTTTTATTTTGGGTGATGTCTAAGTACTTTTCACTTAATTCAAATGAAAAAGAGTGTATGTGCCTAATTCTTTAGATAGTCATCAATGTTAAGTTGCTCTTCTCTGGGGAGTATTTTTTTTTCCATTTTCAGAATCATTAAAATAATAAACTATTTCATTTATCTGATACTCTTGAAAATTATAATCATAATATACCTACCAGGCTGCTCCCTCCATGGGATTCTCCAGGCAAGAGTACTGGAGTGTGTTGCCATTTCCTTCCCCAGTTTCTGTTCTATGTGTTCTCTGTCATGTCTGACTCTTTGCAAGCCCCAAAATTATAGCCAGCTAGGCTCCACTGTCCATGGGATTTTCCAGGCAAGAATAGTGGAGTGGGTTGCATTTCCTTCTCCAGGGAATCTTCCCAATCTACAGACTGAACCCATGTCTTCTGTATGGTCAAACAGATTCTTTACCACTGAGTCAGCACATGTGTGATAAATTCTAATTCATTTGTGGTTTCTTCACATAGTTTAAGTTTGCTTCCTTCCCTATTAGGAACACTTTAAATTATTAAGGTTTGCATTATAATACTAACAGTTTATTTTTTTAAGTTTGGTGGTGTTGTTGTTTTCTTTTCATTATTTATAAGCTGTAAATGATGACTTAGGGGAAAATGACTACAATGGCGGGCTTCCCAGGTGATGTTAGTGTTAAAGAACCTGTCTGCCAATACAGGAGACATAAGAGACACGGGTTCAATCCCTGGGTCAGGAAGATCCCCTAGAGGGAGAAATGGCCACCAAATTCAGTATCTTTGCCTGTAAAATCCCATGGACAGAGGAGCCTGGCAGGCTACAGACTACAATGGAAGAAATCTATATTTCATAAACGATCATTTTTTTGCTGAACAAATGTCATTCTTCAAGTCGTGTTTTGCTTTGCATTAATATACTTTGAATAAATGAAAAGTTCATGAGAGTTTTGAAACATTTTTTTTTAAACATGGGTAGGAATACATTTCTTAATTCCCTATAAAGTTATCTATGTTGCAGAATTTTGAGCAGGCTTTAATTCTTAGGAAATTAAAACCTATTCTCAAGAATAAGGTGTGACTCTCAAAAGGGATATTTCCATCTCCTTGCCCTAAAGTGGAAACTGAAGTCTAATGAAATTAAATATACTTTCTATGATCAAACACTGAATTGATGCCAGAGTCAATTTAGGATCCACCATTGCTTGCTCACCTATGCACTTCTGCATGCCCATGTTTTAACTTTTCATAAATTTCCAATTTGTTTTTCAAAAGCCAATCTTCCCTCTTTGCATGAAATCATACCTATGGTAGTACATTCAAAGAAAATATTTGGCAAGGGAGGAGGTACCAAAATGACAGAGAAATAGGAAGGGGAGACCAATTTCTCTCCCACAAATTCATCAAAAAATCTTTGAATGTTGAATAACTCTAAAAAACAACTTCTGAAAGCTGGCTGAGGATACCACCACCCAGAAAGGCAGCCCAATCTCTTCAAAAGGAGGTAGGACAAAAGATAAAAGACAAAAACAGAGAACAAAAGATTTAGGGATGGAGAACCATCCTGGAGAGGGAGTTGTGAAGAAGTTTCCACACAGTAGGAAACCTCTCACAGGTGTGTTTGTGGGGAGTTTTGGAATCACAAAGGGCAACATAATTGGGAGATAAAAACATAAAAATAAACCTCAGAATATGTGCCTAATCACAGCTGCTAGCAGAAAAGTGGCACAGATGCTCACATCCACCACCAGCAAGTGGGGACTGGGCAGGGAGGTGTGAGTTGCATGATTGGTTCTTAGGGTAAGAACTGGGCTTGAAAGCCCTGAGGACAATCTGAAGGAGTTTATGTGATATAGCAACCCAAGCAGTGGGATAGCCAGAAAGACAAAAAGAAAAAAAAAAGGAAAAGACCTTTGCTGCAAAAGGCTCTAATGCATCATGGTGACCCTTGCTGCACTCTCCCCAGAGGCAGAGAGACAGGCCTGCAACAGCCAGAGACAGAAGGCAAGGGTCTACTGCAATCTTGGCTCCAGAGCCACCAAACTCTGAGCAGTTTCCCAGTTGCTAATCACATCTTCCTGGAATTCTGGACTGTTGACATCTGCCAGGAGTATCACAGCCTGAGATCAGCTCCCCAGGGGAGACATACGGAATACCTGGGTTTGTGATCTCATGGCACACCTGGGAAACCAAGCAGCCAGGACCAGGGAGGTGAATAAAATGAATGGCCAACCTGGAACAGCATGCTCGCTAAGCACCCTGAGGTGTTTGGACCTGGGAAAAGCACAAAACTCACAGTCCACCTGAGTACGTGCTCCTGCATAGCATCCAAGAACCTGGGTGGCTTAATCCTGGGAACTGGATGAAATGCAGGGCCCACCTGAGACAGCACCCCTGCAGAGCACCCTAGAGACTGAGCAGTGTAGACCAAGGAAGTACATGTTACCTTGGGCTGTGGCAAGCCAGTGTGGTCCATCCACTGCAAGTACTCCCTACACACACCAGCAGTGTTTGTTTGTAATGTCCCTTCCTCCCCACAACATAACTGAATGAATGAGCCTAAGTGGCCACCTTCACCCCCTGTATCAGGGTGGAAATTAGACACTGAAGAGACTGGCAAACAGAGGAAGCTAAAATAAACAAAGAAGGGGGAACTACTCTGGAAGTGACAGGTGCAACAGATTAAAACCCTGGATTTAATATTGGTTACTGTGTATTTGAGGGGCATTTATAGCCATTGAGAATAAGTACAAGTGGAAACAAGGGACTATCTGACAATGAACTGGCCCCATACAGTCCACAACAGCTCCAGAGAAGTTCCTATATACATTTTTACTATTATCACTTCTTAATTTTTTATAAAATAATTTAGTTCTTTATTATCCCTTTATCTCTTGACTATTACTATTAAAAAAAAAAACAAATTCCATATATATATATATATTTTTTTATTTTTGTGGTTTATTATGCTTTGTATTTTCTATACTGTATATTTGTGAGTCCAACCTCTATTTCAGGTTTTTAATCTTTGCTTTTTGATATTTGTTATCAATTTTGTACCTCTAAGGATCTAATCTTCACTATCCATTTTCATTTAAGGATTTGATTAATGGCTTGATTGTTCTCTCTCCTTTTGACTCTCCCTTTTTTCCTTCAGGTCACTGCTATCTCCCTCTTCCCTCTTCTCCATATAACTCTGTGAATCTCCCTGGGTGTTCCTGGTTGTGGAGAATTGTTTCACCAATAACCTAGCGGTTTTATCTTCTATGCTGTATGGATGGAGAAATCTTGAGACTACTGTAAGAGAAGGACTGAAAGCGAGAGTCAGAGGATTAACTCCAAAACTTTAGGATATTAGAGAATTTCTGACTCCGGGGAACATTAATAGAGAAGAACTCACTCAAATATCACCACACCTACAATGAAACCAAGCTCCACCCAAGAACCAACAAGTTCCAGTGTAAGACACAACATACTAATTCTTCAAAAAACAAGAACACAACTCTGAACATAAAAAGATGGGATCCCCAAAGCCATGCCAAATGCAGAGACACCCCAAAACTAAATACTGAACACTTTGGTGCACTCCAGAGAAAAGAGATCCAGCCCCACCCACCAGAACACAGAAGCAAGCTCCCCCAAACAGCAAACCTTGACAAGCGATTAGTCCAACCCCACCCACAGGGAACAGCCTTCACAATTAAGAACTTCCAGCCTGCAGAAAGGGCACCCCAAACACAGCAATCTAAGCAAAATTAAAAGACAGAGAAATATTAAGCAGGTGAAGGAACATGGTAAAAACCCATCAAATCAAACAAAAGAGAAGATAGGGATAAATAATTCAGAAAAATTATAGTCAAGATGATCCAAAATCTTGAAAACAAAATGGAGATACAAATAAATAAATGAGAGACAAGTATTGAGAAGATACAAGAAATGGTTAACAAAGAACTAGAAGAAGCAAAGAAGAATCAATTAACAATGAAGAAGGCAATAACTGAGATCAAAAGTACTCTGGAGGGAAACAACAGTAGAATAAATGAGACAGAAGGTAGTATAAGTGAGGTGGAAGATAAAATCGTGGAAATAAATGAAGCAGAGAGGAGAAAAGAATTAAAAGAAATGAGAACAATCTAAGAGACCTCTGGGACAATGTTAAACACTCTAAAATTTGAATCATAGGTGTTCCAAAAGAAGAAGAAGAAAAGAAAGGGCATGAGAAAATACCTAAGGAGATAATAATCAAAAATTTCCCTAATATGAGGAAAGAAATAGCCACCCAAGTCCAAGAAACCCAGGGATTTCGAAAACAGGATAAATCCAAGGAAAAACATCCCAAGACACATATTAGTCAAACTAACAAAGGTCAAACACAAACAGAAAATATTAAAAGCATCAAGGGAAAAGCAACAAATAACACACAAGGAGATCCCCATAAACATAATAGCTGATCTTTCAATAGAAACTCATCAGGTCAGAAGAGAATGGCAGGACATACCTAAAGTGATGAAAGAGAAAAACCTACAACCAATGGTACTATACCCAGTAAGGATCTCATTAAGATATGAAGGAGAAATGAAATGCTTTACAGATAAGCAAAAATTGAGAGAATTTAGCACCACCAAACCAACTCTTCAACAAATGCTAAAGGGTTTCCTCTAGACAGGAAACAAGTAAATGGCAATGTGACCATACTTAGCAATAATTACCTTAAAGGTAAATGGATTAAATGCTTCAGCCAAAAGACAAAGACTGGCTGAATGATACAAAAACAAGACCCTTATATATGCTGTCTAAAATAGACTCACTTAAAACCTAGGGACACATGCAGACTGCAAATGAAACACTGGAAAAAGACATTTCATGAAAACGTGAACCAAAAAAAAAAAAGCAGGAACAACAATATTCATATCAGATAAAATGTACTTTGAAATAAAGACCTTGATAAGAGACAAAGAATCACACTACATAATGATAAAAGGATCAATCAAAGAAGAAGATATAAAAATTATAAATATATATGCACCCAACATAGAAGCACCTCAATATGCAAGGCAAAGAGTAATAAGTATGAAAGGGGAAATTAACAGTAACACAATAATAGTGAGGGGCTTTAATACCCCACTCACACCTATAGATAGGTCAAACCAAACAGAAAACTAGTAAGGAAACACAAATTATAAATGACACAATGGATCAGTTCTACCTAATTGATATCTGTAGGGCACGTCACTGAAAAACAATGGAATTCACCTTTTTCTCAAGTGTATGTGGAACATTCTCCAGGATAGATCACGTTCGGGGCCATAAATCTAGCCTTGATATATTTAAAAAAGAAATTGAAATAATTTCAAGCATCTTTTCTGATCACAACACAATAAGATTATTTGTCAAATATAAGGAAAAAAAAACTATTAAAAATACAAACATATGGAGGCTGAACAACACACTTCTGAGTAAACAAACAGATCAGGGAAGAAATCAAAAGGGAAATCAAAATATGCCTAGAAACAAAAGGAAATGAAAACAAGACAACAAAACATCTACGGGATTCAGCAAAAGCAGTGCTTCTGCTGCTAAGTCACTTCAGTCGAATCCAACTCTGTGCGACCCCATAGATGGCAGCCCACCAGGCTCCCCCACCACTGGGATTCTCCAGGCAAGAACACTGGAGTGGGCTGCCATTTCCTTCTCCAATGGATGAAAGTGAAAGTGAAGCAGCTCAGTCGTGTCCGACTCTTAGCGACCCCATGGATGGCAGCCTGCCAGGCTCCTCCGTCCATGGGATTTTCCAGGCAAGAGAACTGGAGTGGGGTGCCATTGCCTTCTCCAAAAAAGCAGTTCTAAGAGGGAGGTTCCTAGCAGTACAAGCCCACCTCACAGAACAAAAAAAGCATCAAATAAACAACCTAACTTTACACCTAAAGCAACTAGAAAAAAGAAGAACCCCAAAAGTTAGTAGACGAAAATATATCATAAAAAACAGAGCAGAAATAAATGAAATATAAACTACAGAGACTATACCAAAAATCAGCAAAATTAAAGCTGATTCTTTGAGAAGATAAATAAAATAGAAAAACTGTTAGCCAGACTCATCAAGAAAAAAAGGGAGAAGAACAGAATCAATAAAATTAGAAATGAAAATGGGGAAATCACAGCAGACAACACAAAATACAAAGGACCACTAGAGACTACTTATCAGCAACTATATGCCAATAAAATAGGCAGCTTGGAATAAATTGATAAATTCTGTTGTATAACCTTACAAAACTGAACCAGGAAAAAACAGAGAATCTTAACAGACCCATCACAACCACAGAAATGGAAGCTGAAATCAAAAACATTCCAACAAACGAAAGCCCAGGACCAGATGGCTTCACAGGTGAATTCTACCAAAACTTTAGAGAATAGCCAACATCTATCCTTCTCAAACACTTCCAGAAAATTTCAGAAGAAGGTAAACCCCCAAACTCATTCTATGAGGCCACCATCACCTTAATATCACAACCAGACAAAGATGTCAAAAACAAAGAAAACTATAGGCCAATAACACTGGCGAACATAGATGCAAAAATCCTCAACAAAATTCTAGCAAACAGAATCCAACAGCATATTAAACAGATCATACATCATGACCAAGTTGGCTTTATCCCATGGATGCAAGTACACTTCAATATTCACAAATCAATCAATGTGATACACCACATTAACAAATTGAAAGATAAAAACCATATGGATATCTTAATGGATGCAGAGAAAGCCTTTGAAAAATTCACACCCATTTATGATACAAACTGTCCAGAAAGCAGGCAAAGAAGGAGCATACCTCAACATGATAAAAGCCCTATATGACAAATCCATAGCAAACACCCTCAATGGCAAAAAATCAAAACCATATCCTCTAATATCAGAAACAAGACAAGGGTGCCCTTGGTCACCAGTACCTTTCAACACAGTTCTGGAATTCTAAGCCACAGCAATCAGAGAAGAAAAAACAAAAGGAATCTAGATTGAAAAGAAGACGTAAAACTCTCGCTGTTTGCAGATGACATGATCCTCTACATAGGACAACCCTAAAGAAACCATCAGAAAATTATTAGAGCTAATCAATGAATATAGTAAAGTTGCAGGATATGAAATTAATACACAGAAATCCCTTGCATTCCTGTACACTAGCAATGAGAAAACAAAAAGAGAAATTAAGGAAACGATCCCATTCACCATTGCAATGAAAAGAATAAAATACTTAGGAGTAAATTTACCTAAAGAAACATCAGACCTATATATAGAAAACTATAAAATACTGATGAAAGAAATCAAATATGACACAAATAGAGGGGGAAATATACCATGTTCGTGGATTAAAAGAATCAATATAGTAAAAATGAGTATACTACCCAAGGCAATTTATAGATTCAAGGCAATCCCTATTAACCTATCAATGGTATTTTTCACAGAACTAGAACAAATAATTTCACAATTTTTATGGAAATACAAAAAAAAAAAAAAAACTCCAATAACCAAAGAAATCATGAAAAACAAGAATGGAACTGGAGGAATCAACCTGTTTGACTTAGGACTACAGTACAAAGCTACAGTCATCAAGATAGTATGGTACTCGCACAAAGACAGAAATACAAAACAATGGAACAAAATAGAAAGCCCAGAGATAAATCCAAGTATCTGTGGACACCTTATCATTTGCAGATGAGGAAAAAATATACAATGGAGAACAGAAATTGTATTTAACAAGTGGTGTTGGGAAAGCTGGTCAACCACCTGTGAAAGAAAGAATGAAACTACAACATTTTCTAACACCATATACAAAAATAAACTCAAAATGGATTAAAGACCTAAGTGTAAGATGAGAAACTGTAAAACTCTTAGAGGAAAACATAGGCAGAACACTCTCTGATGTAAATCACAGCAAGACCCTCTATGAACCACCTCCCAGATTAACAGAAATAAAAACAAAAAATAAACAAATGGGACCTGATTAAACTTAAAAACTTTTGTGCAACAAAAGAAACTATAAGCAAGGTGAAAAGGCAGTCTTTAGAATGGGGCAAAGTAATAGCAAACAAAACAACTGACAAAGACTTAATCTCTAAAATATACAAGCATCTCATGCAACTTAATATGAGAAAAATAAATGACTCAATTAAAAATGGGCCAAAGAACTAAACAGACATTTATATAAAGAAGACACATGCATGGCTATCAAACACATGACAAGATGATCACCATCACTCATTATCTGAGAAATGCAAATCATAACCACAATGAAGTACTATCTCACACCAGTCAGAATGGCGGCCATTGCAAAGTCTATAAACAATTAATGCTGGAGACGGTGCGGAGAAAAGGGAACGCTCTTAGACTGTTGGTGGGAATAGAAACTAGTATAACCACTATGGAGAACAGTGTGGAGATTCCTTAAAAAACTGGAAATAGAAGTGCCATATGATTCGGCAATCCTAGTGCTGGGAATATACACTGAGGAAACCAGAATTAAGACACATATACCCCAGTGTTCATTGCAGCACTGTTTGCAATAGGTTTGACATGGAAGTAACCTAGGTGTCTATTGGTAGATGAATGGATAAGGAAGTGGTGGTACATATACACAATGGAATATTACTCAGCTATAAAAAAGAACTCATTTGAGTCAGTTCTAATGAGGTGGATGAATCTTGAGTCTATTATACAGAGTGAAGTAAATCAGAAAGAGAAACACCAATACAGTATATTAGCACATATATATTGAATTTAGAAAGACAGTAATGATGACCATATATGCAAGACAGCCCAAGAGACACAGATAAAAAGCACAGACTTTTGGACTATGTGGACAAGGTGAGGGTGGGACGATTTGAGAGAATAACATTGAAAATGTATATTACCATATGTAAAATAGATAACCAGTGCAAATTTGATGCATGAAGCAGGGCACTCAAAGCTGGTGCTTTGGGACAACCCTGAGGGATGAGGTGTGGAGGGAGACAGGAGGAGTTCAGGATGGGGAGATACATGTACACCCATGGTTGGTTCATGTCAATGTATGGCAGAAACTACCACAATATTGTAAAGCAGTTAGCCACCAATTAAAATAAATTTATAAAAAAAATTTAGACAATCCTTCCCTCTCTCATACATCATCAAATTTCCCTCTCTTCTGGATCATACCTGTTAGTATATGAACATGCTTGACGCCACCCCCTCCCCCAGTTTTACAATTAATATCATTTCATTAACTCCTAGTTCCAAAATCATTCTTTTAGGCTATTTTTTAAAAATTATCTAGGTCCTTTAAGTAATTTTTATTTGCCAACCAGCACTAAGTAAGCATTGATGTAGAGGGCTCAAAGGTGACATTGCAGATTTTGTTTCCTGGTATGAGCCCACTTAGCCACTAAATAACAATAATGTGATGATTTGCCTGCAAGTTCTCCAATAATTGCCTCTTGTAGTGCATGCTGGCCAGAAGAAGTTAGAAACTGACTCCAAAAGACTCCTCAGGTGATTTTTGCAGTAGGGTGTCTCTTTGGGGACATGTCAGGAAAATTTCTAATAAGATCTAGAGAACAGGTTTCTCTCTAGTTCTGCCATTATTTTACTAACTTAGTGACTTCTCTACCATCTAGAAAGTCATGTTTGTTTCCTCTTCAAGGAGATCCAGATCTCAGTTCTGGGCATTGGTATTAGCCTTAAAGGTAGTAGTTACTCCTTATATCTGCTATTTCTATATTAGATTTATCTTGATTTCTTACTTTCCTTAGCTAAATATTTGTTATAATTAATGATTATTTATTTAAATTTTTATGTTGAACTTTCAATGTTTGTTTCTCATCAGCTGACCCATGCTGACAATTCCAGCCATTTTTTGGTTATTTTTTAGTTCAGTTTTGCAGTTTTAAAGATTCTATGCATTTCAATTTTTTTTGATGTTTTCTTATCTCTATTCCACAGAAAATAATCTTGTCAAAGTCATCAAAGGCCTTCATTTTGTTAAGTTCAAAAATCAATTATTAGGCATCAGTCTATCTGATCTCTGAGCAGTATCCACACTACTTTCTGATGGTATATTCCCTCGAATCCCAAGACATTAAGCTCCTTTGGTTTTCATTGCATATGATTACTTTCTTCATTTAAGTCACTAGGCTCTTTCTTCTTTTTGTCTCCACTTTTGTAACACTTCAAGTCCTAGAACATCAGTCTTCTTTGCCTTTTTTTGGTACAGACTTCTTTTGTGAAACCATATCATACCATGTTTTTAAGTTATATTTGTGCCAGCAGTTTCTTAGTTTTTAGCTTCTCTGGTGGTTCAGACAGTAAAGAATCTGCGTGCAATGCAGGAGACCCTAGTTTGACCCCTGGGGTGGGAAGATCCCCTGGAGAAAGGAATGGCAACACACTCCAGTATATGTGTGTGTGTGTGTGTGTGTGTGTGTGTGTGTGTGTGTGTGTGTGTAGATTTCCATGAACCAGAGAAGCTGCTGGGTTACTTTCCATGGGGTCACAAAGAGTCAGACACAACTGAGTGACTAACACTTCCTGGTTTGTATCTTCTGGCCATTTCCCCACAACTCCTAAATGATGTATTCAATGCCTACTCAACATCTGCACTTATAGGCCCTATAGAAATCTTAATAGTACATCCTTCCTCAGTGCAGATTAAGCCAACAACAACAATAACAAAAACAAATGATAATCTCTCTGATTCTTCTCTTTTTTCACTCTCCCAACTAACTCACTCTATTTTAAAATATATCCAGAATTAAAACACTTCTATTTTCATTGCTACTAACTCATTACCCTCATCTGACTTCTTCAAAAATTCTCACCTCTAAGCTTATATTACCTGCTAACTGATTTCCTTTTTCTTCTCTTGTTTTCCACTAGTGTGCTCTTATCACAGTAACAAGAGAGAGTCCACTGAACTATGTACATTAGATCAGCCTCTTTACCATTCTGAACTCTGCAACAATTTTCATTATGCTCCAAGGTAATTCCAAAGTTTATAGAACATGTTTCTATACATTTAATGATTTGCTTTAAATCTCCAGATTTGCAGAAAGAACGAAGGGACGGAGCCAAAGCGAAAAAAAAAAAAAATACCCAGTTCTGGATGTGACTGGTGATAGAAGCAAGGTCTGATGCTGTAAAGAGCAATATTGCATAGGAACCTGGAATGTTAGGTCCATGAATCAAGTCAAATTGGAAGTAGTCAAACAGGATATGGCAAAAGTGAACATCAAAATTCTAGGAATCAACGAACTAAAATGTACTGGAATGGGTGAATTTAACTCAGATGATCATTATATCTTCTACTGCAGGCAGGAATCCCTTAGAAGAAATGGTGTAGCCATCATGGTCAACAAAAGAGTCTGAAATGCAGTACTTGGATGCAATCTCAAAAATGACAGAATGATCTCTGTTCGTTTCCAAGGAAACCATTCAGTATCAAAGTAATCCCAGTCTATGCCCCAACCAGTAACACTGAAGCAGCTGAAGTTGAACGGTTCTATGAAGACCTACAAGACCTTTTAGAACTAACACAGAAAAAAAGATGTCCTTTTCATTATAGGGGACTGGAAGGCAAAAGTAGGAAGTCAAGAAACACCTGGAGTAACAGGCAAATTTGGCCTTGAAATACGGATGAAGCAGGGCAAAGGCTAATAGAGTTTTGCGAAGAAAATGCACTGGTCATAGCAAACACCCTCTTATAACAACAGAAGACTTCTCTACACATGGACATCACCAGATGGTCAACCCCAAAATCAGATTGATTATATTCTCTGCAGCCAAAGATGGAGAAACCTATACAGTCAACAAAAACAAGACCAGGAGCTGACTGTGGCTAAGATCATGAACTCCTTATTGTCAAATTCACTTTTACATTGAAGAAAGTAGGGAAAACCATTAGACCATTCAGGTATGACCTAAATCAAATCCCTTATGATTACACAGTGGAAGTGAGAAATAGATTTAAGGGACTAGATCTGATAGATAGAGTGCCTGATGAACTATGGAATGAGGTTTGTGACATTGTACAGGAGACAGGGATCAAAACCTTCCCCGTGGGGTGGGGGGGGACTGCAAAAAAGCAAAATGGCTGTCTGGAGAGGCCTTATAAATAGCTGTGAAAAGAAGAGAAGCAAGAAGCATAGGAGAAAAGGAAAGCCATAAGCATCTGAATGTAAAGTTCCAAAGAATAGCAAGGACAGAAAAGAAAACCTTCCTCAGTGATAAGTTCAAAGAAAGAGAAAAACAGCAGAATGGGAAAGACTAGAGATCTCTTCAAGAAAATTAGAGATACCAAGGGGACATTTTATGCAAATATGGGCTCAATAAAGGACAGAAATGATATGGACCTAACAGGAGCAGAAAATATTAAGAAGAGATGGCAAAAATACACAAAGATCTTCATGACCAAGATAATCACGATGGTGTGATCACTCACCTAGAGACAGGCATCCTGGAATGTGAAATCAAGTGGGCCATAGAAAGCATCACTACAGACAAAGCTAGTGGAGGTGATGGAATTTCAGTGGAGCGATTTCAAATCCTGAAAGATGATGCTGTGAAAGCGCTGCACTCAATATGCCAGCAAATTTGGAAAACTCAGCAGTGGCAACAGGACTGGAAAATGTCAGTTTTCATTCCAATCCTAAAGAAAGGCAATGCCAAAGAATGCTCCAACTACTGCACAATTGCACTCATCTAACATGCTAGTAAAGCAATGCTCAAAATTCTCTAAGCCAGGCTTCAGCAGTATGTGAACCGTGAACTTCCAGATGTTCAAGCTGGTTTTAGAAAAGGCAGAAGAAGCAGAGATCAAATTGTCAACATCCCCTGGATCACAGAAAAAGCAAAAGAGTTCCAGGAAAAAAAAAATCTAATTCTGCTTTATTGACTATGCCAAAGCCTTTGACTGTGTGGATCACAATAAACTGTGGAAAATTCTGAAAGAGATGGGAATACCAGACCACCTAACCTGCCTCTTGTGAAACCTATATAACGGTCAGGAAACAACAGTTAGAACAGGACATGGAACAACAGAGTGGTTCCAAATAGGAAAAGGAGTCCGTCAAGGCTGTGCATTGTCACCTGCTTATTTAACTTATAAGCAGAGTACATCATGAGAAATGCTGGGCTAGAAGATGCACAAGGTGGAATCAAGTTTGCCAGGAGAAATATAAATAATCTCAGATATGCAGATGGCACCATCTTTACGGCAGAAAGTGAAGAGGAACTAGAAAGCCTCTTGATGAAAGTGAAAGAGGAGAGTGAAAAAGTTGGCTTAAAGCTCAACATTCAGAAAACGAAGATCATGGCATCTGGTCTCATCACTTCACAGGAAATAGATGGGGAATCAGTGGAAATAGAGTCAGACTTTAGTTTTTGGGCTCCAAAATTACTGCAGGTAGTGATTGCACCCTTGAAATTAAAAGATGCTTACTACTTGGAAGGAAACTTATGATCAACCTAAATAGCATATTAAAAAGCAGAGACATTATTTGCCAACAACGGTCCATCTAGTCAAGTCTATGGTTTTTCCTGTGGTCATGTAAGGATGTGAGAGTTGGACTGTGAAGAAAGCTGAGCACCGAAGAATTGATGCTTTTGAACTGTGGTGTTGGAGAAGACTCTTGAATGTCCCTTGGACTACAAGGACATCCAACCAATCCATTCTAAAGGAGATCAGTCCTGGGCGTTCTTTAGAAAGACTGATGCTAAAGCTGAAACTCCAAAACTTTGGCCACCTCGTGTGATGAGTTGACTCATTGGAAAATATTCTGATGCTGGGAAAAATTTGGGTCAGGAGAAGAAGGGGACGACAGGGGATGAGATGGATAGATGGAATCACTAATCAATGCACATGAGTCTGAGTGAACTCCGGGATTTGGGGATGGACAGAGAGGCCTGGCGTCCTGTAATTCATGGGGTTGCAAAGAGTCAGACACGACTGAGCGACTGAACTGAACTGAATGATTTGCTTTTTCACCTTCTTTGAATTCTGGAAACTCATCAGTTGCATCACCCCTAGGCTGCCTTATTGTTCCTCAAATAGTAACAAGCAAAAAATTATGTTATAAAAATAGCAATGTGGACAAGAGTATGCAGGAATATATGTATTTTATGTATTGCTGTTGTTGTTAACTTGTTCAGTCATGTCCAACTCTTTGTGACCCCATGGACTG
This sequence comes from Capricornis sumatraensis, assembly GCF_032405125.1. NCBI lineage: Eukaryota > Metazoa > Chordata > Mammalia > Artiodactyla > Bovidae > Capricornis > Capricornis sumatraensis. The sequence continues at coordinate 53,754,811 of NC_091080.1, forward strand.
TAGCACACCAGCCTTCCCTTTCCATCACATTTCCTAGAGCTTACTCAAACTCATGACCATCGAGTTGGTAATGCCATCCAACCATTCCATCCTCTGTTTTCCCCTCCTCTTCCTGCCTTCAGTTTTTCTGAGCATCAGGATATTTTCCAAAGAACTGGCTCTTTTCATCAAGTAAGTAAAGTATTTGAGCTTCAGCATCAGTCCTTACACTAAATGTTCAGGATCGATTTCTCCTGGGATTGACTGGTTTGATCTTGCAGACCAAGGAACTCTCAAGTCTTCTCCAACACGACAGTTCAAAGGCATCAGTTCTTTAGCACTTATTCTTCTTTATGGTACAACTCTCACATCCATACATGACTACTGAAAAAATCATAGCTTTGACTAGACAGCCCTTTATCAACAGAGTAATATCTCTTTTTTTTTTTTTTTTAATATGCTGCCTAGTTTTGTCATAGGTTTTCATCCAAGGTACAAGCATCTTTCAATTTTAATTTTAATTTCATGGCTTCAGTCACCATCTGCAGTAATTTTGGAGCCCAAGAAAATAAAATCTATTACTATTTCCATTGTCTCCCCATCTATTTGACAAGAATTGATGGGGCCCGATGCCATGATCTTTGTTTTTTGAATGTTGAGTTTTATGTATATCTCAAACAAATCACTTATCAAAATTAAAGAATAATTCTATAATTGGACCAGCGTAACTTTTCTCTTCATAGGCTATAGCCTTGAAATTTGCTGAAATTTCAAGTGTTTTTAAGTCTAAGTATCCTGCTTTAATCTCCAGATTTCATCTCTATAAACTCTATGTGCTGAAATATTAAGATAGCTTTAATAGTTCATTTAAATTCCTCCAAATCATAAATAAAAATTATTTGAAAAGTTTGAATGATTTAAATGGCTTATGCTTTATTAAAAATGTTCCACAATTTTTCTTAGTCCTCTTACAAATTAATATATTCAATTTTAATTTTATCATCCTTATATAATAGGCATGAACAAAAAGAGAAATTCTTTTTTTAATGTTTAACTGCGAAAAGTAATTTTTCTTGCACTGTGTGGCCTCTTGATAAATTCTATGTATATTATTTAATATATACAAAAATGCTTGTGAGGTAGTTTTATATTTAATTTGAGTTTTCCTTTCTTTGTGGAATGAACTTTTCTTGCTGGTTTATTATGCTATCCATGAAAATGAAACCAATTTTTCTTAAGACATTTTATTTTTAAATACACAACTAACATGTATTATTCATTTTTATAAATTCATTTTATTAATTTATCTAACAGAATAAAGAGAGAGGTCAGATCCTATTTAAGACTGGCCTCCCATTGTCCAATCAATAACATATTTTTTTAGCAAAATCTGAATCAATATACTATGATTCCCCTTGATGACAGTTTTCCTAGTATCCACTGTTAGCTTGATTGTAAAAAACTGACACATGGGCTTCCCTGGTGCCTCAGATGGTAAAGAATATGGCTGCAAATCAGGTGAGTTGTGTCTGCAATATTCCCTGGAGAATGGAATGGAAAACCACTCCAGTATCCTTGCCTGGTTAATTCCATGTAATTAGCCTGGCAGACTACAGTCCATGGGATTGCAGAGTTCTACATGACTGAGCAACTAGTACACAGCACACAACAATCAACCACAGTGCTTTCTCTCACATTCCAAACAAATCATACAGCAACAGACAGCTAGAATATAGTTCAATTCAGTCACTCGTGTCTGACTCTTTGTGACTCCGTGGACTGCAGCAGGCTAGGCCTCCCTGTCTATCACCAACTCCCAGAGTTTACTCAAACTCACATCCATTGTGTCAGTGATGTCATCCAACCATCTTATTCTCTGTCATCCCCTTCTCCTCCCACTTCAATCTTTCCCAGCATCAGGGTCTTTTCAAATGAGTCAGTTCTTTGCATTAGATGGCCGAAGTATTGGAGTTTCAGCTTTAACATCAGTCCTTCCAATGAATATTCTAGAATAAATGAAGCCAAAATTCCTAGGACCTAACATAAACTTTCCATTTGTTGATTCAGCAAATACTTATTGAGTATCAACTATGACAGGTACTTTGTGAACAAGAAACTCAAGTCTGATTTTCTGAAGGGTTATCAGGAAAGAGGTAAAAACAAATAAACTATTACTAACCAAGAAAGCAATATATGAAAGTGCTAAGAAGACACATTTAAGGTGAGATGTATTTAGTTTAAAAAAAATGAGTTAGTGATGCCATGATAGGGCGAACATCTTCCAGGCAAACAAGGGCCAAAAAAGATGTGTGATGGGCAATTGTGCCCAGGAGGTAGGAATTTATTTCTAGCTTTGCTTAGAATTGTCAAGATATCACAATGATAAAAGTAGACCAATGTTAAATCAGTTTTATTGTTGCCTTTAATTATCTATAGACTATGCTTCTCCTTTCATTGCTTACCCCTGAGAAAACTGTATCACCACTCTCTTCTCTTGGATACCACAGTTTCTAATCCCCAGAATCAGCTGGTACAAATGTACTAGAGACAAAAGAAACCTGACATGCTCAAGAAACACAAGATATGTCAGTGTGTCTGTAGTGTCCTTAGAGCTGATAAGATATCAGTTCAGAGGAGTGATCATGGGACAGTTGTAGGGTCTTGTAGGGCAGGTATACTAAAATTGTGTTCTAACTATCTAAATCTCTTTTTAAAGTAATTAATTAATTAATTTTGGGCTCTACTGGGTTTTCACTGCTGTGTGTGGGTTTTCTCTGCTTGCAGCAAGTGTGGGCTACTCTTCACTGTGATACACTGGCTTCTCATTGCGGAGCACAGACTCTAGGTGCATAGGCTTCAGTAGTTGCTGTGTGTAGGCTCTGGAGTGTGGGCTCAGTAGTTGTGGTGCATGGGCTTAGTCGCTCCTCAGCATGTGGGATCTTCCAGGATCAGGAATTGAATCCGTGTCCCCGGCATTGGCAGGTGGACTCTTACCTTCTGCACCACCAGGGAAATTCTAAGTGTCTAAATCTTAAGTTCGATATTAATTGATTCATACTGCTAAATTCTGTTTGCTGAATGGAAGTTATGGCAGCAGTTAAGCATAAAAGTTAGAATAATAATGAGCAGGCTATTTCAAGTGTAGGAGAAAGTCTCTGGTGATGTATTTTAGGGTTTGATTATAGAGATGTGTTAAAACACACACACACAGATTCAGGATATGGTTTAGAATGAGTGAAAAGGACATCCTGAGGAAATGAATGTTAAATGCAATGCAAAGTAGAGAATTAAAAATGATTCTAGGAGGTAGGTCTGAACAACTAAGTGATTAGTAGTGATATTTACTAAAAATTGGAAGTACAGGGTGGGGGAGACTTGGGAATTTGAAATCTTTCATTTTGGAAATGTGAAATTTTAAATAACTATTGAATATCTAACTAGAAATGTCAAGTACTTAATAGGGTATTTGAATCTATCTTTAAGGAAAACTTTAAAGCTAGACATACATAATCAGAATTCATAATTGACTCCCAGATAGTATTTAAAAGTAAAGAAGTAAATGCTATTTTCATCTGATGCCCCAGGTCATTGCAACATCAGAAAGTAAAAAGAATGAGCAATTATTGAGTAAGAGAGGCCAGATTGTGTCAAAGGCTGCTGAAAAGCCAAGTAATATGAAAACACAAATGACAGCACTCTTTGGAGTGATCATGATTATTTCAAAGAACTTTTATAACAGAAAGATGATTCTGACTAAGTAGATTTAGCAACTATAAATGATGACTACATATTTTTGCTGGGGAAAAAAGAATAGGGAACTGGAGTAGTTGGTCAAAGGAGTATGAGATATTTTGTTTTGCTTTAGTATGTCTGAACCAATGAAAATTTGTAGGTTGCTTGGAATTATCCAACATAGAGTAAAATTCGTAGTAGAAAATGTAGAAGGTGTAATTGCAGTAGAGAAGGTTCAGTATAAGGAAAGATTGGAATAAAACCAGAAGCACTGTGATCAACCCTTTTTTAAGGCAGAAACACTTGATATACCGTAGCAAAAATAAAGGCTTTCAGAATAGGTTACAACATTTCCTCCATGTATTTTACTTGACCAAAGGTAGTAACATGAATGTATGAGTTTGTGCATGTGCAAATACTTTTTTAAATTAACAATATTTTGACTTAAAAGTTGCTGAAATAAAAAGATTTTGTATTTTCTTAACGTTGTAACTTAAACTGCGAATGTCATAGTAGGTCAAATGACCATGAAGCTAAATAATATTTAAGATACATCTATTAGATTTCAGATGTATATATTGTTTGTGCATTTCTGCTTTAAAGACACTGTTTGAAAACGGGTATCTTTTGAAGAAGAATAACTTTAATATACAGCTTTTAAAAATTCTTATACTCTAGTATTATGGAAAAAACTATTTATTTGATAATGACATTCTATAATCATTAATTAATCATATGGCAAGCAAATCAAAGAGAAAAAAATAGGAAAAAATGAAGAAGTAACAAATACTGGTAATCAGTCAGCTCAGTGATCTCTATTCAAGTTGCTCGGTAATGTCCGACTTTTTGCAACCCCATGGAGTACAGAATGCCAGGCTTCCCTGACCAGCACCAACTTCCAGAGCTTGTTTACTCATGTCTATCGAGTTGGTGATGCTATCCAATCATCTCATCCTCTGTGGTCCCCTTCTCCTCCTACCTTCAATCTTGCCTAGCATCAGAGTCTTTTCCAATGAGTCAGTTTTTTACATTAGGTGGCCAAAATATTTGGAGCTTCAGCATCAGTCCTTCCAATGAATACTCAGGACTGATTTTCTTTAGGATTGACTTGTTTGATCTCCTTGCTGTCCAAGGGACTCTCAAGAGTCTTCTCCAACACCGCAGTTCAAAAGCATCAGTTCTTTGGCATTCAGCTTTCTTTATGGTCCAACTCTCACATTCATACCATACATGACTACTGGAAAAGCCATAGCTTTTTGATTTATTTATAACTACTCTTTTCCCATTGATTCATTCATTGTCATTTTCCTTGCTTTTAATTAGTGTTTTTGTTTTTTTAGTTGTGGCTATAATTTTTATAGAAAAACAGTTTTTGTGTTTCTGGTATCTCATCAGTTGTCACACATTCAGTGGGACAAATGGTTGAGGAACTCTCCCCTCTTGTATTGCTGTAACTAACATTAACAAAATACTTTGGAATAAATTTCTTATAACTTTGCATAGAGATAATTAATTCTTATAGGACAGAGGTAATATATGTTTCCTTAAGTTAAACTCTTGTGTCTCCTTGTTATTTTTAAAATTTTAATTTTCTGATTATAAATGATACTCCTCTAAACCTAGGTCATATTTTGTTATCCACTGCAACCTGTTTGCTTTTTTTTTTCTTTCACATTTTGCTACAGAAAATATTTATACACATAGACATTACTATTTATTTATGTTAAGAGTCAGTAGGTATGCTTGTTGGAAAGTTTTGAGAAATGATTCTCCTTGTTGCCTCAAAAGAAATAAACAATACCAGTTCTAAGACATGAAACAAAGTCTATCTGTATATCTCCAAACTTTTAAATAATTTCTGACTGTGGTAAAAGTGAATTTACCTGAAGACTTTTGGTGTGATCATACATACAACTGTATTTTTTGAGAGTACCATGCTTCTACTTACTAAAATATCTCATTAGAAAAGAACATACCAAAATGGATACCTACATATACTTTTAAAATGCATCTATAACAAATAAATATATATGTACCTATTACAAAGATCCATTCTACTAAATTAGTTAAAACAAGTGGAAGCAATAGTTACAAAATGTTAAAACTTTTGTGTGTGTGTGTGTGTGTGTGTGTGTAGCAACATGTTCTTATATTGTGTCTTTAAAAAAGGAAATATAGAAAATAAATGAATCAAACTGAGTAGCCTCCTTGTGATATGTATATTGTACACATAATCATCCATTCTTTAAAATGAAATTTCCATATTTTTCCAATTCCTTTGAAATTATAACTCCCCTGAGTATCTAAGAAAACATGAAAAATATTATGCAAAATTCTGTTCCTTACTTATTTAAAAAGATAATAGAAGTAATTCACCATTTCTTAAAGTATATCTCAATTATGTATTTCTTTGATTTGGCCTTTTCCTCCTGTTCTTTCTATAGCTAAGTTAATTGAATTTATTTCAGTATTAGCAATTCTACTTCAATAGAGAGTAAAATAAGCATTATTGCTTCTGAATTTTTAAAATGTCTTTTCTTCCATTCTTTTCTGAAGCTCATTTTGTCTGCCACTGTTCTCAATTAAGATCCATAGCCTCTACCAAAATTTGCTTCTTCTTTTTGTTTTTATAATCCAAATTAATATAATTTATACTTCATAATAGCATGTTAATTTTGAATAATAAAGAATATCAGGACATAAGAAATAACTTCTATAACATTATAGACTTAGTAACAAACGTAAGAATGCAGATTGTGAGACATGAGGAACTGAAATATGGTTAAGTGAAGTTGGTTAGTTGCTTCATGACTATATTAATAAAAGCAAACTCTTACTGCAGTCTACATTTATGCTTTGGCTCTAATCAATCTTTTAACATGCTTTCTTTTCTGCTAAAACTTCCATCATTGTGTTTACTTTTCTTTTTACTTTATAATTTCTGTGTGTGTGTGCACTCACTAAATAGAAAAAGAAACTGCTAACTATATAAAAACTTATAGGTTATTTAGTTTAACTTTACCTTAGAAGTACATATCCCCCCCCTTTTTTTTTTTTATTTTAAAGATTGCTAAATCCCCTTTGACCTTGCATTCTTGTCTTGGTCAGTAGTTTATTATGTTTTGCTTAATAATACTATAAGCAGCTCATATCTGGCCTTCCGAATATTGGTCTGTCACTAACATGAAATGTTTCATTTAAATCTATAGGAATTATAAAAAGATAAGTCAAATTCTTCTCTCAAATCTCCCTGAAGAATCAGTCCGAGGACTATTTCTTTTTAAAATAAACCCCTAACACACTAGGAAAATGTAGCTTCTTCTTCCTTTAAATATTTTTAGTATTTTAAAATATTACTTATTATGTAAGTTTATGTAAATATATATGAGTCTAGTGATGAATCTGCCTGCAATTCAGGAGACCCTAGTTTAATTCCTGGTCAGGAAGATCCTCTGCAGAAGGGAATGGTACCCACTCTATCTAGTATTCTTGCCTGGAAAATTCCATGGACAGAGGAGCCTGGCAGACTACAGTCTATGGGGTCACAAAGAGTTGGACATGACTGATTGACTGACACTTTCACTTTCAAATATGTGTGTAATATATATAATGTATAATATAAAAAGCAGTATAATCACATATGTAATGTAATAAGATACATAGTATATACATACAAGTCAACTGAAGGTTAAAAAAAAAAAAAAACTCCATACATTAATCACTGTCAGAATTAAGAACAAAATCTGTATTTACTGGCTCTAAAACCCATCAAGAAAAATGTGTCTTCTGATCAACATATGGCTTTTCTGAAAAACCTTAAGATGTTTAGCAGCTTTGAAAATTCATATAAAGGCTGGAAAAATTTAGATTTAATTCAACTTTTTAAAACTCTGATTGGACATTGAGGTAAATAGGAAACTAACAGCAGAAATAAACATTGCACTTATTTCCCACCAGAGAGAAAATAAACAGTATCAAACGCAACTAGAGTAGTTTGAGTTATACAACTTACTGGAAAGATGATTATCATGTTGATTCTCAATTTACTCATTTGTTAAAAGATAATAATGTTTACTACATAGGGATATTATAGACATTAAATGAGATAAGTTTGGTGACTAAAGAAAGAAAAAAAATGTATGTTAGTTCCAATTCCCTCACTCTTCCTTTCCCAGCGTTTTCTATAAGAATCTTCAGAATTGCTATATTCAGAATATTTTAATGATCTTCCAGTTTAGACAGTAAATAAGGAAAGAACATATACTCACAGTAGAAATGTCTCTGTATATGTTCATATCTAGCCAGCCCAGATTTGGAGGAAAACTGGATTTTTCACTAGCTCTATGACTTTGAAAAATCACTTCACTTTTTTGAACCTGTTTATCTCTCTGCAGATTATCTTGCAATTGTGCTTTTTAGGATTGGAAATATTGTGTGGAAAGTGCTTATAAAGGCATGTAATTAATTAATATTATTTATGGAAGTGATAAAGTCTCCTATATCTAAAGACACATTTTTTATGAAAATAAAATATGTTTTACTCTTTCCTCCTGCACATCTGTTGCTTGAAAATATACATAAACTTATGCTTGTAATGCTCCCAGTTTGAGAGATGAGGAATGGAAAGTAGATAAATGCTGTATTTATGTCTATCAGGCAGTGTGATAAAACATGAAATTCTTTACTAGTTAGTTTTAGGAAAACCCAATAATAATTTATTTTCTGATGTTATTAAATATTGCTTCACTAATCAAAGTAAAGCAGTTGTACCAATCAGAATTAAAAACCTATGTGTAATGCATAGGCTTAGGAACAAGCCAATAGAATGTACATCTTTGTTCTGACATTACAGTGAAGAAGATATAAAAATATATAGAGATGTAAATGTAGGAGGAACTCCCACTCTTAATGACAAAAGACTGGACTAGGAGTGTATGAACAAAAGCCATATTGTGAAAAGATGGGACTCTGGTCATGTTTTGTGCCTCCTCTGGTATGTGTCCTATTATATATGATGATTTTTGAGCACCAGTTTGACTCCAAGCTCTGTACATTTCAACAAAAAAGCTGAAATGGGTGGGCAGGATCAAAGTGAAGAATTACCACATTATCTATCATAAGTTAATGGCTATCTACTTGTTTTGGCTACTCGTGATCATTGTCCATTTCTATTCAGAGAGGTGTCCACGCTCTGAAAATATCTGGTATCAGAACCTATCTGGGATTTAGACAAATCCAGTGCATGGCTTTACAATCCATTCTTTATCAAGCTACCAAAATGCCTGTTCAGTTCAGTTCATTCGCTCAGTCGTGTCCGACTCTTTGCAACCCTGTGGATGGCAGCATGTCAGGCCTCCCTGTCCATCACCAACTTCCAGAGTCTATTCAAACTCATGTCCACTGAATCAATGATGCCATCCAACCATCTCATCCTCTGTCATCCCCTTTTCCTTCCACATTCAATCTTCCCCAGTATCAGGGTCTTTTCAAATGAGTCAGTTATTTGTGTCAGGTCACCAAAGTATTGAAGTCTCAGCTTCAACATCAGTCCTTCAAATGACTATTCAGGACTTATTTTCTATAGGATGGAATGGTTGGATCTCCTTGCAGTCCAAGGGACTCTCAAGAGTCTTCTCCAACACTATAGTTCAAAACCATCAATTCTTCAGCATTCAGCTTTCTTTATAGTCCAAATCTCACATCCATACATGACTACTGGAAAAGACAAAGTTTTGGCTAGACGGACCTTTGTTGGCAAAATAATGTCTTTGCTTTTTAATATAATGTTTCTGCTTTTTAATATGCTGTCTAGGTTGGTCATGACTTTCCTTCTGAGGAGTAAGTGTCTTTTAATTTCATGGCTGCAATCACCATCTGCAGTGGTTTTGGAGCCCCCCAAAATAAAGTCTCTCACTGTTTCCACTCCTTCCCCATCTATTTGCCTTGAAGTGATGGGATTGCATGCCATTATCTTTGTTTTCTGAATGTTGAGCTTTAAGCCAACTTTTTCACTTTTCTCTTTCACTTCATCAAGAGGCTCTTTAATTCTTCTTCACTTTCTGCCATAAAAGGTGGTGTCATCTGCATATCTGAGGTTATTGATATTTCTCCCAGCAATCTTGATTCCAGCTTGTGTTTCTTGCAGCCCAGCATTTCTCATGATGTACTCTGCATATAAGTTAAATAAGCAGGGTGACAATATACAGCCTTAACATACTCCTTTTCCTATCCGGAACCAGTCTGTTGTTCCATGTCCAGTTCTAACTGTTGCTTCCTGACCTGCACACAGATTTCTCAAGGGGCAGTTCAGGTGGTCTGGTATTCCCATCTCTTTCCGAATTTTCCACAGTTTATTGTGATCCACACAGTCAAAGGCTTTGGCATAGTCAATAAAGCAGATAAGATAAATTTGCATAATTCATTTAGGTGGTATTTCCAAAAATTTTCTCTTTCCTTTTACTTTATTTGAGCAACCAAATTAAATACAATTATTACTTTATTCATAAATGTTCATTTAAATCCCAGTTTTGGCACGATATTTTGTTTTTCTTAACTTTCCATTTTTAATCTGTGACCCTACTTCCCTCTCTCTTCACTTTTTACTAACAGGTTATGCTTGTGTATTGTTTCCTGATTTTCTAATTCCCTATCTTATGTTTTCAGTATTATGTGAATTGTTGAAAATGTCGATGATGATTTGGATTCAAAAGGGCAGGCTCCTAATAAACCTCATACAAAATGTACACCCCCCAACACACACAATTTTATCTATCATTTCAGAGGGCAGAGCCACCTTCAAACTTATATTTGGATACCCTGAAATGCTAGACACTCTGAGTTAACAATGCTATTCATGTATGATTTCTCAACATTAGAAGTTAATTTACAGACACAAGACTCTGAATCAGGGAAAATTAATCATGTTTTTTCTTATAAGTTGAGTGAACTTGATATTTTATCATATTACCTATGTCCTGCACAACTCATCAATAAAATGAGGTGGGTCGTACATCTGGTGTGCGGATTTTCTTTAGCTCCAATTCTAAAGATTTCATAGTCCCAATTGCCAAATGCTGTTTATTCACAATTCTCTGCCATTCAGTAATATATCTTATCCTTCTATAAAGGCTTGAAATCCCATGATTTGAGCTTTTAAGAATATTCTAGGGAGATATATTTTTCAGAAAATGATCATGCTATTGTATCTTACATTAGTAAGCTAGATACTAGACAGACAGGTAGTTAGATCAATCATCAAAACAGGGAAGTGGAGAATTAATAATTGCAATATTCTAAAAATCTTTACAATATTCTATTGATATTAAGTACTTTACATATATTATCTAATTTGAGCCTCATAAAATTTTTGTGTGGTAGTATAATTTGATTTGATAAAGAAATTAAACTTCAGAGAAATTAACATTCCTACAGTCATATAGGCATTATTCAGTAAGTGGCAGAACCATCACCTATCAAATAATAGTAAAACATTGGCTGTAATATTTAATTTTAGCACAGAATTTTTCAGTCAGTCTTAACTATGAAAACAGCGTCTAATTACCTGAGGTGGAAGCAGCGGCAGTCTTATGAAGGCCAGAAGCATACTCAAGTCATTGCATCTCCTCTGCATGTCATATTTGACCCACATCATTAATGCATGGAAGATGGTTTCTTCATCGGGAACATTGACATCATCACTGGCCAGGAGTTTATGGAGCTCCTCAGCTGGAAGCAGTAGAAACTCTTGATTTCTTATAACTTCCATTATGTTTTCCTAGAGGGAGAGACATAGTTTGGCATAAATTTGGCCTCAGTTTTATTTAGCTAGCAAAGCCTCCCAGAAAGAAATGAGAAAAGTAGTCAATAACCTTTGATTTCATTATAACATAATCCTTGAGACGTAATCCTTCAGAAGCTAGAAGCTGTTAAGATGAAAGCATTGCAATTGTAACTGAAGTGCAAATGTATCTGAGAGAGCACAGATCTTGTAATAACTGTAGGATTATAACATTGAGCTTTGTTATGCAGGCAGAATATACTAAGTGATTAAATGTTCAAATTTCAAGTGGACTGCTATGTAAGATTTGGTGAATATGAAAAAAATAGTATTTCAATTTATTAAAAGCTTGACTATATATCATCAATCAGAAAGTAGGAATAAAATTACACAAATCTAGCACTATAAGATGCATCACTGTTTACTCAAAAAGGAAAAAAGAGAACAGAGCATAGAAAGTCACAAAATCCCATATATTTCACCTTCCCAATAGCTCTCAAACCTCTCTCCTGACAGTTTCTCTGACTTAATTTAGATTTCCATTTATTTTATAGCAGATTGCTTCCATACTCACTAATGACTCTGCCTGACTCTATCCTTAGCTTCTCTAGTGGTCCCACTGTATTGTTGTGAGAAGGATATTTCTAAAACATAAATATGCTCTTGACACTATTATAAACTTTTGTTGTTGTTGTTTTTTGTTTTTTTTTTTTTTTTTGCTTCAAATCTTTTGGTTAAGCATATTGGTTCTTTATGACCTGACCTCTTCCTGATTACGTTTCCAAACTTGTTGGCACTTCTGACACAAAATTACTCATTAGATTTGCCTTATTCTCACTACATTGCTTAAAATGGCTATTAGCCAACTTTGTTGTCCTAATTGCTTTCATTTTTCAAGATTCAGTTCAAAAACTAAATATGGATATGTATATAACCATATATATATAGATATGGATATCTATATCTCTCTCTCTACACACACACACATATATATATATACATATCAAGAGCTCTCTGTTCACTCCCATTTGATCTGGCTGCCCTATCTTATATGCATGCACAGTGTATGGTACATGACATATCAGTTACCAAAGTGCTGTATAATTTTTGGTGTACTTAGGGATCTTATCACAAACTTTGAGTTCCTTGAGACAAAGACTTTGAATTAACTTTTTATATCTAGATTCTGGAACATAGCCAGTGAATAGTACAGATTTATTGAATAGATATATTTATGATCTTAGAGAAAAATAAATTTTTAGATAGTGAACTTCAGTGCAATGTTTTTCAAACACTTTAAAAACTGCTTGTTGAAAATCTTGCATTTCCTCACAGTGTCTTATGTGTCTAATAAATGTAAGAGAAGACAGAGATTTGACTGTTGGCCTTTATTTTTGTTCCACATTCCTCCTTGTCTCCTGAGACAACCCCAAGGAAGATAACTAAGACTTCTCAGATGATAGTTTTAAAGCTGCAAAGGTGGCAGAAATCTCGAAATGATTTTTTTTTTTAATGTAAAATCTGAATCAGTGCACTTCTCTTCCCCAAAAGCCTTGGTGACTTAGTGTCCTGCTAAAACATAGCAGAAGAGGCAGCAAGTGCTGATTCATCTGTTTGTCAGAGCAAATTCAAACCTGTTTGCTCAAGACCTGACCCATGTTGTGAATGTGTTCTTAGAATCAAATCCAAGGCTTGAAGGGCCTTCAGCTATCACAAAAGCAAATCAACTTTTACTTTCAGGTCTTTAGCTATTTTTTCTTACATTTGACCTCACAGAATAGCTGATTTCATGAAGTAATTTTGCTCCATGTGTTTCCTGTGTGCCTAATACAATACTGTGAAAATTCAAAAATCTTTATAGTAAAAGCTATGTTTTATCCAGTAGTAGTAGTAATGTTAGTGGCTTGATTGTGGCTGACTCTTTGCAACCCTATGGACTGTAGCCCACCAGGCTCCTCAATCCTTGGGATTCTCCAGGCAAGAATACAGGAGTCGGTTGCATTAATGTTTGAGAACTGGACCATAAAGAAGGCTGAGAGCTGAAGAACTGATGTTTCTGAAATGTGGTGCTGGAGAAGACTCTTGAGAATCCCTTGGCCAGCAAGGGATCAAACCAGTCAATCCTAAAGGAAATCAATTCTGAATATTCATTGAAAGAAATGATGCTGAAGCAGAGCATACTTTGCCCATCTTATGTGAAGAGTTGACTTATTTGGAAAAGACTCTGAAGCTGGGAAAGATTGAGGACAAAAAGAAAAGGATGGCAGAGGATGAGATGATCTGATTCTATCATTGACTTGATGGACATGAGTTTAAGCAAACTCTGGCAGATAGTGAAGGATAGGTAATCCTGGCATACTGCAGTCTGTGAGGTTTCAAAGAGTCAGACACAACTGAGCAAGTGAACAACAGCAACAAAATAGAACAGAACCCACCTGTCAATGCAGAAGACATAAGAGATAAGGGTTTGATTCTTGGGTCAAGATGATTCCTGGAGGAGGGCAAAGAACCCACTCTAAAATTGTCACTTGGAGAATACCATGGATAGAAGAGTTTGGCAGGCTATAGTCACAAAGAGTCAGAAATGGCTGATGCAACTTAGCACACGTATGCACGATACCTATTTACTAAATGAGCCAACTGTGTGCTCTGAGATTTAATGCCACCAAATTTCTCTAAAGAGCTGCAATAAGATAAATAAATTTCCAAAGAATCTTTGAAAGACTTTTGTTCATCTATTATTCCAGTTACTTAAAAATCTATGCCTCTTTTAAACTACACGTGGAACTGTATAGCTAGACCATCAGTGTATAGTGAGGGGTACCATAAAAATCAGTTCTGTGAAACTTTTAGCAGTGCCTATCATAAAGACATTATTCAAGGATTTCATTGAACAATTTTATGGTGTACTCTTATGATGGCCCTTGGGAGAAATTTCTTTCAAATTTTAGTAGCAAGAATACTTGCACTTCTCCTATGTAAATTGGTTTGCTTTTATCATGGATGTTGTAAATTGTGAAATTGATCAGATTCATCTTTTTATTTGGCTTCTAAAAAACTTTGAGTCAAATTGAAATCTAGCAGAGAGTAAGGCTATAGCCCTTTATGGTTTGATTTCTTTTTCAGACAGCTCTGGTAATAGCGTCATTTAATATTACTACAGCATTTTTTTTTCTTACATCTAATCTAGATTGCATTCTCATAATTTTGTATCTGCATAAATTATACTATATCTTTAGGAAATAAGAAATATTGTTTTTAAATATTGCTATAAATAAACTATACATTGGAAGAAAATATTGAATATTACTGAATTCATTATACTGACACATAGATTATATTGTTTTATTGTTGTTGTTTTTTTTTATTTTTGTTATATATATATTGGCATTCTGAAGTTCTTTTAGATTTTTTTTTCTTTTCTTATCCATCAGGTCTCCTTCCAATAATATCTTGCCTAATATTTCCTGCGTTGTTTGCAATTTAGCTTCTAGAATTGAATAAATTGTGTCATTATTTTTTATTCACTAAAGAAGAAAAAATATCTTTTCACACTAGTTTCCTTACATCTTAGCTAACTCTCTGTTGCCTGAGAAGATCAAGTAATGAGAGACATAAGTACATTTTGAGATGTTTATTTTTTGTATGTTATTTTTATTATAAGTTCACTCAATCATTCATTCTACACAGATTTATTGAACACCTAACATTTATTGCTGGATAATTGTAGTGAGAAGAATGAAATTAATTTTCATAAAATGTTTACCACACATGGGACAGCTAGACAATGTGCAAAGCATGGGAAATGACTGTCCTCGTCTGTAAAAGCTTGTTTTTCAAAAAGACCTGAAATATTATGTAGGAGCATAAATTAGAAAATGAGAAACAGGAAGAAATATTTTCTGACCAGGGGAGACCATATAAACAAAGGTATAGTAACGCATAGATAAAGGGGCAGAGGTAAAAGTCAAGCTGCCAAAAGCCAAGGAATGGTAAGGATTGCCAGCAACCACCAGGAGTTGGAAAAGGCAAGGAAAGATTTTTCCTAAACTTCAGAGAGAGTCGGGCTTTGCCGGCATCTGTATTTCAGAATTTTAGCCTCTAGAATTGCAAGAAAATACATTTTCATTGTTTGAAACTACCCAGTTTTTGGTACTTTGTTATGGGAGCCCTAGGAAAATAACATATAAGAGAAATTCTAAAAATAATTGTGCTAAAATCTCTCACATAAACCTAAGAAAACATGGCAATTATTACCAATCTTTTGGCTAAACTCTTTATTTTATGGAATAATATCTTTAAGAAAAATCAATTTTCTAGGGGGAAGATCTAACTAGCAATTTCTCCAAAGACATATGAATAGCCAAAAAACCCATGAAAAGATGTTTATATCACTTGTTATTAGATAGATGCAAATTAAAACTATAATGAGTTGTCACCTCACACTGGTCAGAATGGCCTTCATAAAACAAACAAACAAACAAACAAACAAATATAACTACACACATTGAATGTTGAGAGGATGTGGAGAAAAGGGAATCCTCCTAAACTGTAGGCAGGAATGTAGATTGGTACATCCACTATGAAGAACAGTATGGAGTTTCCTTTAAAAAACTAAAAATAGAACTACCATGTGACCCAGCAATCCCACTCCTGGGCATTTACCCAGAGAAAACCATAAGTCAAGAGTACACCACACTCTACATTGCAGCATTATTGATGATAGCCATGATGATAGACATGGAAGCACCCTAAATATCCATCAACAGAAAAATGGACAAAAAGACATGGTACATATATACAATGGGTAATATTAATATTAATTTGGCCCATAAAAAGAACCAGAATAGTGACATTTGCAGATATGTGGATGGCCCTATAGATTGTCATACAGAGTGAAGTAAGTTAGAGAAAAAATCATAAAATATCACTTATACGTGGAATCTAGGAAAATGGTACATATTAACTTATTTGCAAAACAGACATAGAGAAATAGAGTCAAAGATGTAGATAACTAATTTATGGTTACCAAGAGGGGAAGGAGGGGTGAGATGAATTGGGAGCCTGGGATTCACTTATATATAGATAAATAATGAGAAGCTACTGTTTATTACAAGAAACCCTACTCAATGATCTGTGGTGACCTAAATGGGAGGGAAATTTATTATTTGTTTTATTTTATTTATTTTATTTTTTATGTTGTTTTTTTTAATATAAATTTATTTATTTTAATTGGAGGTTAATTACTTTACAATATTGTATTGGTTTTGCCATACATCACCATGAATCTGCCACAGGTATACACGTGTTCCCCATCCTGAACCCCCCTCCTTCCTCCCTCTCCATACCAACCCTCTGAGTCGTACAAGTGCACCAGCCCCAAGCGTCCAGTATCATGCATCAAACCTGGACTGGCAATTCATTTCATATATGATATTATACATGTTTCAATGCCATTCTCCCAAATCATCCCACCCTCTCCCTCTCCCACAGAGTCCAAAAGCCTGTTGTATACACCTGTGTCTTTTTTGCTGTCTCGCATACAGGGTTATCATTACCATCTTTCTAAATTCCATATATATACATTATTATACTGTATTGGTGTTTTTCTTTCTGGCTTACTTCACTCTGTATAATAGGCTCAAGTTTCATCCACCTCATTAGAACTGATTCTAATATATTCTTTTTAATGGCTGAGTAATACTCCATTATGTATATGTACTACAGCTTTCTTACCCTAACCCTAACCCTAAACCTAACCCTAACCCTTCATCTGGTTATGGACATCTACGTTGCTTCCATGTCCTGGCTATTATAAACAGTGCTGCAATGAACATTGGGGTACATGTGTATCATTCAGTTTTGGTTTCTTTGGTGGGTATGCCCACCAGTGGGATTGCTGGGTCAGGAAATTTAAAAAAAATAAAATAAAAAGGATATATGTATATGTGTAACTGATTCACTTTGCTGTACAGCAGAAACTATCACTACATTATAAAGCAACTGCTGCTGCTGCTGCTGCTAAGTCACTTCAGTTGTGTCCGACTCTGTGTGACCCCTTAGACGGCAGCCCACCAGGCTCCACCATCCCTGGGATTCTCCAGGCAAGAACACTGGAGTGGGTTGCCATTTCCTTCTCCAATGCATGAAAGTGAAAAGTGAAAGTGAAGTCGCTCAGTTGTGTCCGACCCTCAGCAGCCCCATGGACTGCAGCCTTCCAGGCTCCTCCGTCCATGGGATTTTCCAGGCAGGAGTACTGGAGTGGTGTGCTATAAAGCAACTATATTCCAATAAAATTAATTTCAAATAAAAATGAATAAAATCAGTTAAAAAAAGAGAAATATTAGCTAGCTTTCCCATGACCCAAATGAGTGTCAGGGATAGGAGAAAGTGGTCTGATCTCTGGATCAACTTCTCTTTACATATGTTTCCCCCATCCCCTCTAAAATTTAAAATTTCTAAAAATGCAGAGCAGGGAGAGATAATTCTCTCCCAAGTTATCAGGGGCTAAGAAGTAACACCTTAAAGTTGCTATACTGGTTTTACTGTCAAGACTCTAATCTTTCAGGTTAAAACCAATTTTCCTGGGCTTTTGATTGTTTGGCTTCTGTAAATTTTTAATGCTTGTGTCAAAGTTGCTGCCTAAGCTCTTGAGCACTACCTCAGAGTTCAAAGGGAAGGGATTCATTAGGAGATAGTCACACCTTGTTACTTTACAGATAAGAATCCTGGGACTCAGAGGCACTCATACATAGCCATACCATTAGTCAAGATAGGGATGAGATTAGGAATTCAGTCTTTCACCTTGTTATATTACCTGGGCTATGCATCCTTCTGTTATTTTTTTCTTTTTCTTCTTCTTCTTCTTGTTCTTTCTGCCCATCTAGTTTAGGCTTGCTTACTTACTTAGATCTATGCAACGTTATGCACCCCGATTCCTGAGTGCTTACTTGAATCATGTTTCCAACTCATTCTTGGTATAACTGGATCCCATAATGTAGCCTGGTAATTAGGGAGACTCAATAGATTAGTATTGACTTAGTAAATTGGTCAGGATTTAGATCCTTACCTGACTATCTGCTGGCTGCACATTAGGAATTTAGGTTTCTTAGCTGTTTTTTTTTTTTTTTTTTTATTTGCTAAGTCGTGTGTGATGCTTTTTAAACCCCATGGACTATAGCCTGCCAGGCTCCTCTGTCCATAGGATTTCCCAAGCAAGTTTGGGATATCCTTCTTCAGGGGATTTTCCAGGGGCTGAACCCATGTCTCCTGCTTGGCAGTGGATTATTTACCACTGAGCATGTGGGAAGTCCCTTACCTATAAATGAGGATAAAAATAGTAGCACTACTGTGAGGATTAAGTGTGCTAAGTCGCTTCAGTCGTGTCAGACTCTTGTCGACCCCATGGACTGTAGCCCACCAGGCTCCTCTGTCCCTGGGATTCTCCAGGCAAGAATACTGGAGTGGGTTGCCATTTCTTTCTCCAGGGTATCTTCTCCAACCATGGATCAAACCGGTGTCTCTTGCATCTCCTGCATTGGCAGGTGGGTTCTTTACCACTAGCACCACCTGGGAAGTCCTGTGAGGATTAAGCTTGGAGATTAATATTTTTCTTAGGAAAATACCTGATACATAGCAAGTATTATATAAGCATTAGCCAGTAGCTGTTCTGCATCAGAGCTTACCCTTACTTTTAGGCTTTTACTGGTAGCTGCATTCAAGTTCATAGTTCTTTATCTTCCCTATTTTCTTTACTAATATTCAGTCAACAAACTTTTACCTTTTTTCTATGCTTAGTATGGGTTTAATACTAAGAATAGAAGGACAAGAAAAATAATAAAGAAAAGGATTCCGCCTCCTAATACACTTACTTTCCAATGAGGAAGACAATATGATGTTGAAAGAGAGGTATATACATTTTATGACAAGAGAACAAAATTGAGAGATTTCATGAAATCCAGTGGATGAAAATGCACATGAAATAAAGGAGGCCAAGGAGGAATTTGAGTTAGGAGATACACAATTTTTCTCTATGAATAACAATTTCCAAAACAAGGAAATATTTCTCATAGAACCATAGATTTGGAGAATACTAAATAATGTTTATGTTATCCAGTCTAATACTCATATCATTACTTAGCAGGGTTAAGAAATAAAAATTTCTGTGACTTCACATCATCTCAAAATGGAAGTAATCTTTGAAGTCACTTAATGTGCACAGTACATAATGTTGTGCAATGCTTGCCTTATGATTATGTTCAGCAGTAGGAAATCTACCACTGGAAGAAAGCTTATACTACTGTTGAATAACTGTCAGAAAACTGAACTCATTTTGAAGTAAAATTGTCTTTCTTGCAGTTTCTCACATTGTTTCTAGGGCAAATATATTATTATTGTATTGATTATCATTACACATACTTGAAGGTTAATATTTAATTCTGATTTATGTGTTATAAAGATGAAATAATTATTACTTTTTAATCTCTCTGAATGATTTTAATCCTCAAAATCAGAAAAGTAAGGCAGAGGAGAAGACATAATTTTCACTGAATTTTCTCTGAGATATCTGCTTTTGTTTCCTTTGTTGTGGTTGTTTAGTCCATAAGTCATGTCCAATTCTTTTCTGACCCCAAGGATTGTAGCCTGCCAGGTTCTTCTGTCCATGGGATTTTCCAGGCAAGAATACTGGAGTGGGTTGCCATTTCCTTGTCTAGGGGATCTTTCCTTCCCAGGGATCGAACCCATATCACCTATATTGCAGGCAGATTCTTTGCCACTAAGCCACCAGGAAAGACAACTAAAATGAAAATTTGCCGGTTTTCATAGTTAATTTTTACCACCCACTAAATATGTCTTGGAGAAGGAAATGGCAACCCACTCCAGTGTTCTTGCCTGGAGAATCCCAGGGACGGGGGAGCCTGGTAAGCTGCCATCTATGGGGTCGCACAGAGTCGGACACAACTGAAGCGACTCAGCAGCAAATATGTTTACTTTGTTGATAGAATTTCTTCCCAAAATACTTGAGCAACAAATTTCAAAAGAAGCATTTTATAATAACCCCCAAAATTTATCCAGCATCAAAAATGGTTTCTGGTGGTCATCTTTCAAGTTTATAAGTGGGAAAATATAATTTTGCTATAAGTTCCTTAAGAAATACATGTCTATGACTGGAAGTATTTTCTGAAAAAGTGCTGCTAAAGAGATAAGATGCATTAGAAATTTTGGTAGAAAGATAAATTTTTTTTTTGGTAAGAAGAATTGGATAAACCCTCAATTATAATACTTCCTAATCATGATTTTCTAGGCAAAGATATTTAATTGCTCTGATATATCATCTCTTCACCTTGAAAATAGGTTCTATAACAAACACCTACCTAGGAAACTTTTGTAACTTGCTATCAAGCAAATTAGGGCAAAAAAATAGGAGGAAAAAAATTCCTAAGTCATGCAATACTATGTAAAGTATGCACAAATTTATTTTGGGATGATTCTTGAAATTCTTGATTTGGTCTGCTTCTGCTTCTGAAGACATACTATTCAAGAATTGTAATATGTGATACATATTATCTACTAATTAACTTAAGGAACTGTTTAGAAATCATTTATAAACTTTACCACCAAGAAGGAGCTTCCCAAGTAGAGATAGTGGTAAAGAATCTGCCTGCCAATGTAAGAGATGTAAGAGACATGGATTTGATCCCTGGGTCAGGAAGATCCCTTGGAGGAGGAAATAGTAACCCACTCCAGTATTCTTGCTGGGAGGACCCCATGGACTGAGGAGCCTGATGGGCTACAGTCCATATTGTCACAAACAGTTGGACACAACTGAGCATTTGAGCACACCACTAAGAAAAACAAACCCAGTTAGCTAAACAGGTATACATCCATTTTGTTGGGGAGGAAAAGGTTTGATATTACTATTGTCAAACATGTAATTGCTTTGTAAACTGTGTAACACTGCTTGCATAAATTATTAGAGTAATAGTATTGTTTTTTATAATTATTAACATTAGACACATTTACTCCTTAGCAGAGGCCAAACCTGTCTTTTTCCCCCTTCTTCATAAATTGCCCTGCATCAGTATTTGCCAGGTTTCTTTTGGTGTCTTATAGAAATAACTGAGAATGGCAGCAGCAGGAAAAGTTAGAAGGAAAGTAAAAAATCTCTGGACAGTCTTAATGAAAGCCAGATGTTTGTGTCTGTTCTGCAAGAAACAGTATTGTTGCCAAATTAATCATGAGAATTTAGCCTACATATGTATTCAAACTTTATTTATTTTTATGTTTTTGGTTTCCATTTTCCCCCCCATCTATTTGCCATAAAATGATGGGACCAGATGCCATGATCTTTGTTCTTTGTGTTTTTTTTTTTTTTTTAATTTTTATTTTTACTTTATTTTACTTTACAGTACTGTATCGGTTTTGCCAAACATTGACATGAATCCACCACGGGTGTACATGTGATCCCAAACTTGAACCCCCCTCCCATATCCCTCCGCACAACATCCCTCTGGGTCATCCCCTTTGCACCAGCCCCAAGCATGCTGTATCCTGCATCGGACATAGAATGATGATTCGATTTTTACATGATAGTATACAAGCTTCAATGCCATTCTCCCAAATCATCCCACCCTCTCCCTCTCCCTCAGAGTCCAAAAGTCCGCTCTACACATCTGTGTCTCTTTTGCTGTCTCGCATACAGGGTCATCATTGCCATCTTTCTAAATTCCATATATATGTGTTAGTATACTGTATTGGTGTTTTTCTTTCTGGCTTACTTCACTCTGTATAATTGGCTCCAGTTTCAATCATCTCATTAGAACTGATTCAAATGTATTCTTTTTAATGGATGAGTATTACTCCATTGTGTATATGTTCCACAGCTTTCTTACCCATTCATCTGCTGATGGACATCTAGGTTGTTTCCATGTCCTGGCTATTATAAACAGTGCTGCGATGAGCATTGGGGTAGATGTGTCTCTTTCAATTCTGGTTTCCTCGGTGTGTATACCCAGCAGTGGGATTGCTGGGTCAAATGGCAGTTCTATTTGCAATTTTTTAAGGAATCTCCACACTGTTTTCCATAGTGGTTGTACTAGTTTGCATTCCCACCAACAGTGTAGGAGGGTTCCCTTTTCTCCACACCCTCTCCAGCATTTATTGCTTGCAGATTTTTGGATCGCAGACATTCTGACTGGTGTGAAGTGGTACCTCATTGTGGTTTTGATTTGCATTTCTCTAATAATGAGTGATGTTGAGCATCTTTTCATGTGTTTGTTAGCCATCCGTATGTCTTCTTTGGAGAAATGTCTATTTAATGAACCACCCCAGTATTCCTGCCTGGAGATTCCCATGGACTGAGGAACCTGGCAGGTGAGGTACATGGGGTCACAAAGAGTAGGACATTATTTACCGACTAACACACACACACAAACACACACACACACACACACACACACACACAAAAAGGTGTTCAAAGGCATTTCTTTCATTGCAGCGAAGCATCCAGGCCATCTGATCACATAAGTGTTTTCTGCAACAAATTACATTGCTTTATGAAAATATAAAAATAATAATCCTCTACAACTTTGAAAGAAAAATAAATTTTTATTTCTAGATATTTCTGTCTTCCCTCAACTGGCAGCAGGTTGACTTTTAGAATCTACTTTGATATGTAAGGATGTATATATAGTTTGGTAGTACATAGTCTGTACTTAGAACAAACTGAAAGAAAGTTTATCCTTTTCAACAGCAAACAGGTTTGTGTGTTGTTTTTTTTTCGTTTGTTTGTTTTTTTTTTTTTTTTTTTTTAGGACAAAGCAGGATTGTTTTGTCAACCTAGATTTATATAGTCTTTTGTTGTTAAGCCTGTAAGAATAAATGACTGTTATATGCATAATCTGAAATATTCAAAAAACTGGGGTAAAAATTATGTGTAGGAAAGAAAGCAATTGGTATGGATTTTGCTTACATAATCACATTATTTAGCAGTGAATATCAGCGTTAGCTTTCCCCATACATTACAGTTTTGCAATATTAAGGTCTAAATTGTCTCTACAGAAGCATGTGAAATTTTAATTGTAATTCTGCATTCATGTATGGCTTAATAAAAGGATTTAGACTATTTCCATTCTGAAGTATACTAATTCATAATCAATGTTAAAAAAGTCACAGCAGAGCAACTTCTCTTATATTAATCTATTTAAAAAAAATAAACAGCAGACATAATCATTGTTAAAAAATCAAGTAAAGTTCAAAGCTATAAAAATTCTTCCAAAAAACAATGAAATGGAAATTAATGAAAGATAATACATTACTTTATGCAAAATAATTGAAATAATGAAAGATAATCCTGTTAGTAGTTGTTCATATATGTAATAATTGTCCTCCGATTTTGCCAGATAATAACTTGGCACATGTCATTGATTTATGTCTCAGCAAATAAAATAACCATTAGATGCATCACAACATATATTGTTACATGCAATCATTAAATATACAAATTGGTGCCAAGCATAATTCCACAGAATATTATTATAAATGAGATGCAGCAAAGTGAGACAAGAACTGTTGTGAAAAAACAGAAGTTCACACGTCACACAGGCTATAGGCATTGCCATCCCAGAGAGTTTCAATATGGAAATGGTCATTCTTTATTTCTAAAAATACTCTAAATATACATTTTTACATTTAATAAGTCTATTTAATAACTATTTTCTGATTATTTAACATAATTTTTTTTTGTATATTTTTTCCTATCACTGCTGTAACAAATTTTTTGGCTTCGCAAAAACATTCAATTATTGTCTCACAAAGGCTTCCCAGGTGGCTCAGTAGTAAAGAATCCTGCCAATTCAGGAGATGTGGGTTTGATCCCTGGCTTGAAAATATTCCCCTGGAGAAGAAAATGGTTACCCACTCCAGTATTTTTGCCTGGAAAATCCCATGGACAGTGAAGCCTGGCGGGATCGCAAAAGAGTCAAACATGACTTACCGACTGAAAAACATTACCTGACAGTTCTGGAAGTCAGAAGTCCAGGAAAAGTTCAGCTGAGCTGATTCTCTGCTCCAGGTTTCACAAAAGGAAAATTAAAATGTAGACAAGGATTTATATTTTTGGAGTGTTTGAGAATGAATCTATTTAGAAGTTCATTCAGGTTGTGGGAGAATTCAGTCCTATGTGGTTTTGGGATCCAGCTTCCCATTTCCTAGCTGCCTCTTTGCTGGTCATTCTCAGCTTCCTGCTTTGTTTACCTCGTACTCCTTCCTCCATCTTTAAATACAGCAAAGGCAGGTTAAGTAAGTAAGTAACGTCACTCAGTCATGTCCGACTCTTTGTGACCCCGTGGACTGCAGCCCACCAAGCTCCTCAGTCCATGGGATTCTCCAGGCAAGAATACTGGAGTGGGTTGCCATTTCCTTCTCCAGGGGATCTTCCCGACCCAGGGATCGGACACAGGGATCGAATCCGGGTCTCCCGCATTGGAGGCAGACGCTTTAACCTCTGAGCCACCAGGGAAGCCCTAATCAGAGGCAGGTTGAGTCTTTACATTTCCAGTCTCTTCTACCTGCCCTCAGCCTCAACTTCATTACTCTGCCACTTCTCTCTGACTCTCCTGGCTTTGTTTTCGTGTTTAGTCACTCATGTCATGATACAATGATCCCAGATAACTCTATCTTAAAGTTGGTTGATTAGTCAACTCAGTTCCATCTGCTAAGTGCCTTCAGAGCAATATCTAGATTAGTGTTTGATTGAATAACCAGGCGATTTTGGCAGAGAAAGGCATTTTTAGAATTCTTCCTACCAGTTTCCCTGTCAGGTTTATCAATTTTTCATGCTTGCTATCTATTTAAGCACTTAGTGGTTAAAGCTGGTGGATGAATCATGACCCTCACCAAATCTGTCATTCAGCTAAATTTACTGCACATCTAAATATATTAAATTATGTATCAGGAAATTAAATATAAAGGTGAAAATATGTGGCCACACCCCCATTCAGTTCAAAATATTGTTGAGGTTTTTTATAATTAAAGAAATGAGAAGGAAAATTTGGTTATTTGATCAACAGAAAATTAACATTATCTAGTTGAGTTTAAAGTTCTCAAAGGTGATCATCTATTCATAATTGATTTAATTAGAATTGAATGATAAGACATTATTTAACAAATTGTTTACAGAAAACTTTCAGTTCTTAAGGGGACCACTGATCCCTCTCTTTAGTTAGCCCCTAACTCCCTGGTCAGGGCTTCCCTGGTGGCTCAGATGGTTAAGAATCTATTTGTAATGTAGAAGCTCCATGTTCAATCCTGGGTTGGGAAAATCCTTTGGAGAAGGGAATAACCCACTATAGTATTCTTTCCAGGAGAATTCCATGGACAGAGATGGTTGGAGGGCTATAGTCCATGGTGTTGCAAAATGTTGGACATGGCTAGGTGACTAACACACACACATGCACAGACACAGACACACACACACACACACACACAAGTCCCTAGTCATACTTACCTGTGAGTCAAATTAGAAACCCAAAAATAGTATTAGAATGCTAGGAAAACAGCCCCTGACTATTCCTCATGGTGCTATGGTAATGAGGCCCCTAACCATTGGATCCTTATAGTGGGTTGCATCAAGTTATGCTGTAAGTTAGCTCTAAGCTGGCCCCTGACAAAGACAGACATTCTGTAATGCAGTGAGTAATTAAGGCTTATGACTTTAGTGAAAATGTATGTGGAGCCCTTCAAGATCAATTCATTTTAGAGCCTGAAGAGATCTTTGCTGTTCTTGTTTAGTCGCTTAGTTATGTCCAGCTTTTTGTGACTCCATGGAATACAGCATGACACACTTCCATGTCCTTCACTATCTCCCAGAGTTTGCTCAAACTTATGTCCATTGAGTCAATGATGTCATTGGACCATCTCATCCTCTGTTGCCCCTTTTCTTCTTGCCCTCAATTTTTCCAGCATCAGAATATTTTTCAATGAATTGGCTCTTCCCATCAGGTGGCCAAAGTATTGGAGCTTCAGCTTCAGCATCAGGATTGTTTGCTTTAGGATTGAATGGTTTGATCTTGCTGTCCAAGGCACTCCCAGAGTCTTCTCCAGCACCACAGTTCAAAAGGATCAATTCTTCAGCTCTCAGTCTTCTTTATGGTCCAACTCTCACATTGGTACATGATTACTGAAAAAAACAGTCGCTTGAATATAGGGACCTGCTTTAACTATATGGACCAGTTTTAACTATACAAACCTTTGTCAGCAAAGTGATGTCTCTACTTTTTAATACACTGTCAAGGTTTGTCATAGCTTTTCTTCCAAAGAGCAAGCAACCTTATTATAATGGCTGCAGTAACTGTCCACAATGATTCTAGAGCCCAGGAAAATGAAGTCTGTCACTGTTTCCATTTTTTCCAGATCTATTTGTCATGAAGTTATCTGACCAGCTGCCATGATCTTAGTTTTTTGAATGTTGAGTTTAAGTCAGTTTTTTTCAGTCTCTTCTTTCATCTTCATCAAGAGACTCTTTACTTCATCTTAAATTTCTTCCATTAGCATGATGTCATCCACATATCTGAGGATAGTGATATTTTACCCAGCAATCTTGATTCCAGCTTGTGAGTCATCCAGTCGGGTATTATGCATGTTGTACTCTGATAAAATTAAATAACCATGGTGACAATATACAGCCTTGATATCCTCCTTTCTCAGTTTTGACCAATCCACTGCTTCATTTCCAGTTCTATTACTTCTTGACCTCCATACAGATTTCACAGAAGGCAGGTAGGGTGGTCTGGTATTCCCATTCTTTAAGAATTTTCCACAGTTTGTTGTGATCCACACAAAGGCTTTAGCATAGGCAATGAAGCAGAAGTAGATTTTTTTTTTTTTTTCCTGGAATTCTCTTGTTGTTCTTATGATCCAAAATATTGGCAATTTGATCTCTGGTTCTAGCTTGTATATCTGAGAGATCTCAGTTCATGTACTGTTGAAGCCTAGTTTGACGGATTTTGAGCATTACCATGCTAGCATGTGAAATGAGCAAAATTGTGCAGTAGTTTGAACATTCTTTGGCATTGCCTTTCTTTGAGATTGAAATGAAAACTGATCTTTTCCAGTCCTGTGGCCTCTGCTGAGTTTTTCACATTTGCTGGAATATTAAGTGCAACACTTTAACAGCATCATCTTTTAGGATTTCAAATAGCTCAACTGGAATTCCATCCCTTCCACTTGCTATGATCATAGTAATGCTTTCTTAGGTACACTTCACTTCACACTCCAGGATATCTGGCTCTAGGTGAGTGAACACACCATCATTGTTATCCAGGTCATTAAGACATATTTTGTACAATTTTTTCAGTGTGTTCTTGCTACCTCTTCTCAATCTCTTCTGCTTCTGTTATATTCTTTCTATTTTTGTTCTTTATTGTTTCCATCGTTGAATGTAATATTCCCTTGGTATCTCTCATTTTCTTGAAGTGATCTCTAGAATTAAATATTTACTGAGCATGGCTCTGGCACAAGAGCAGGACCCAGTTTTATCCATAGCCTGGCCCTTACATCAGGAAGCTTGCAGAAGACTCTTATCCTCATCCATCAGAGGGTAGACAGACTGAAAGCACAGTCACCAAAAACTAATCAGAATCATCATATGGATCATAGCTTTGTTTAACTCAATAAAACAATGAGCTATGTCACACAGGGCCACCAAAGATGGATGGATCATGGTAGAGAGTTCTGACAAAATGTGATCCACTGGAGAAGGGAGTGGTGAACCACTTCAATATTCTTGCCTTGAGAAACTCATGAACAGTATGAAAAGGCAAAAAAGAGATGGCACTGAAAGATGAGCCCCCCAGGTTGGTAGGTGTCCAATATGCTACTGGGGAAGAGTGGAGAAATAGCTCTATAAAGAATGAAGAGGCTGAATTGAAGTGGAAACTTAGTCTTGCCTGGGGAATCCCGTGGACAGAGATGCCTGGTGAGCTACAGTCCATAGTGTCACAAAGAGTCAGGCACGACTGAAGCAAATTACCATGCATGCATGGGCAAGAATCCCTTAGAAGAGACGGAGTAGCCTTCATAGTTAACAAGAGTCTGAAATGCCATACTTGGGTGCAATCTCAAAAATGACAGAATGACCTTGGTTCATTTCCAAGGCAAAATATTTAACATCACAGTAATCAAAGTCTATCCCCCAGCCACTAATGCCAAAGAAGCTGAAGTTGAATGGTTCTATGAAGACCTACAAAAACTTCTAGAACTAACAACAACAACAAAATGATGTCCTTTTCATCATAGGGGACTGGAATGAAAAATTAGGAATTTAAGAGATATCTTCAGTAACAGGCAAGTCTAGCCTTGGAGTACAAAATGAAGCAGGGCAAAAGCTAACAGACTTTTGCAAAGAGAATGCACTGGTCATAGAAAACACTAACTTCCAACAACACAAGAGATGACTCTACACACGGACATCACCAGATGGTCAATACTGAAATCAAACAGATTATATTCTTTGCAACTGAAGATGGAGAAACTGTATACAGTTAGCACAAACAAGACTTGAAGCTGACTGTGACTCAGATCATGAGCTGTAAAACAGATCCTTACTGTAAAATTCAGACTTAAATTGAAGTAAGGGAAAATCACTAGACCATTCAGGTATGAAAGTGAAAGTGAAGTTGCTCAGCCATGTCTGACTCTTTGTGACCCCATGGACAGTAGCCTGCACCAGGCTCATCCATCCATCGGATTTTCCAGGAAAGAATACTGGAGTGGGTTGTCATTTCCTTCTCCAGTAGATCTTCCTGATCCAGGGATTGAACCTGGGTCTCCCTCATTGTAGGCAGACACTTTACCATCTGAGCCACCAGGACCTAAATCAAATCCCTAATGTTTATTCAGTGGAAGTGACAAATAGACTCAAGGGATTAGATCTCATAGACAGAGTGCCTGAAGAACTATGGATGGAGGTTCATAACATTGTACATGAGGCTGTGACCAAAACCATCCCCAAGAAAAAGAAATGCAACAAAGGCAAAGTGGTTGTCTGAGGAGGTCTTACAAATAGCTGAGAAAAGAGAACTGAAGGGCAAAGAAGAAAGAGAAAAATATACCTATGTGAATGAAGAGTTCCAAAAAATAGAAAGGAAAGATAGAATGCCTTCCTAAGTGAACATTGTAAAGAAATAGATGACAATAGTAGAATGAGAAGAGATATTTGAAACTTGGTTAATTTGCTGTCAAAACCACTAATTTAATTAAGGGCAGGGGTGCCTTGTGGAATTGCCACTGCAGACCCCTTCCTCCAGAATGCTCTGCCTTTTTCTACATAGGAGGGGAAGGCAGGCAATGAGAAGATTACACATTTGAGACACACCCCTTCCTTGCCTGATGGTTACTTGGGCTTTGACACATTAGACACACTCTAGGGAAGATGCTGCACTGGAAACCATGTCTGGACCATGCTGGCAGAGACAATTGCAGCCCTGCAAGCCACCCTGCTTGTTGTTTGTGCTTATAGAGATGGTTTCAGAACAGTAGGCAACAAGACTATTAACAAGACTTGGTTTCTTGGATTACCTGTAGCAGTCTGACTGGTTATCATGTCCAGTTAACCTCTCTTATGAGGTTGTCACCTCCTCTCTTCCCACTGTTTGGAGATGAATTAGAAAGCCCTGCCAGCTTTTTCAAAGACCTTCAGGTTTGCTTTTTTTTATTTTTTTTTTTATTTTTTTAATTTCAAAATCTTTAATTCTTACATGTGTTCCCAAACATGAAACCCCCTCCCACCTCCCTCCCCATAACATCTCTGTGGGTCATCCCCATGCACCAGCCCCAAGCATGCTGTATCCTGCGTCAGACATAGATTGGCGATTCAATTCTTACATGATAGTATACATGATAGAATGCCATTCTCCCAAATCATCCCGCCCTCTCCCTCTCTCTCTGAGTCCAAAAGTCCGTTATACACAGCTGTGTCTTTTTTCCTGTCTTGCATAGAGGGTCGTCATTGCCATCTTTCTAAATTCCATATATATGTGTTAGTATACTGTATTGGTGTTTTTCTTTCTGGCTTACTTCACTCTGTATAATCGGCTCCAGTTTCATCCATCTCGTCAGAACTGATTCAAATGAATTCTTTTTAACGGCTGAGTAATACTCCATTGTGTACATGTACCACAGCTTTCTTATCCATTCATCTGTGGATGGACATCTAGGTTGTTTCCATGTCCTGGCTATTATAAACAGTGCTGCGATGAACATTGGGGTACATGTGTCTCTTTCAATTCTGGTTTCCTCGGTGTGTATACCCAGCAGTGGGATTGCTGGGTCATAAGGTAGTTCTATTTGCAATTTTTTAAGGAATCTCCACACTGTTCTCCATAGTGGCTGTACTAGTTTGCATTCCCACCAACAGTGTAGGAGGGTTCCCTTTTCTCCACACCCTCTCCAGCATTTATTGCTTGCAGATTTTTGGATCGCAGCCATTCTGACTGGTGTGAAGTGGTACCTCATTGTGGTTTTGATTTGCATTTCTCTGATAATGAGTGATAAACGACCCAATCAAAAAATGGGCCAAAGATCTAAATAGACATTTCTCCAAAGGTTTGCTTTTAAAAATAAACAAGCCTGGGAATTAGGCCAAATTCTCCCCCTCCCCAGAGATGAGCCACATGTTAGGGTCAGGGTTTAATGGGATGATTGGAGGATACTGTACTTTATTGGTCTTTTGGATAGGAGGGCACAGGTGACTTTGATGCCTGAGTCACCTGTCACAATGATGGGGAAACAGATAATGCTCTCTGGGTTTGAGTCTAAAGCCACAAACCCTGGGAGGACTCTTGTTCAGTCCTGGCTAAGAGTGGATCCTTTTGGAACTCTCTATCTTTTACTATTATGGATCCTATTAATGAATGCACTATTGGTATGAATGTGTTCTCTATGTGTACTCCTGTTCACCTTTGTTCTCAAGCCTTAATGGGAATTGCTCCAGTTAAGACTGTCTTAGTGGGATATAGGGATGACTACGAAACAATCCAGCTACCAATGTCTAATGACACTGTCTCCCTAAAGCAATAGCAGATGAGGAGGGTAGGAAAGAAATTCCAACTGTTATTTCTGAGCTTAAGGAAACCAAATTCTTCTGTGAGACTATTTCTCCATTCAATAGTCCTATCTGGCCTGCATGAAAGCCTTTAAGATTCACCACTTGTTGAAGGTAATTCAATACTGTAATCAAGACAATAACTGGCATGGCGAGTGTCATAGAAGCTATTGTTCAAGCTGAAAGAATGCAGCAGTTGATGTAAGTGCCTTCAACAGCATCATTCTGAACCCTGACGATCAGGCTCAGTTTTCCTTTATGTGAAATGGAATTCAAGACAACTTTACCTCTACAAGGCAACTGAAATCCCCTGGCTACTGCCTGTCATCTATTGATATGTCATGATCTAGAAAAACTATCTGCTCCAAGAGAGAGGATTAGCCTTTCTCTTTATCGTTGACATCTTCCTGGTGAGTTGAGAACAAGGGCCATACCCAGCAGGGGCTGGGAAACCTACTGCCCACATATAGCAACATAGTTGACATGCACAAGTTTTAAGAACTTTCAACTTAAGTAAAATTCCTGGGTAAAATTTGGGAAGAAGCATGATATTTAGAGGACTAAATAAGACTCTCATTTAGAGGAGAGGACTGCCAAGAATTTGATCCTCTGTCTTGGCAGATGGAAGGGGAATTTGGGGAGAATGGATAGATGTATATGTATGGCTATGTCCTTTTGTTGTTCACCTGAAACTATCACAACATGTTAACTGACTATACCCCAATACAAAATAAAACATTTTAAGAAAAGGAGGCCCAGTGATTGGTAGACTTATTTGGTTATTGAGGCTCTTACATTCCCAATGAAGAAGATCTGATGATACGTATCTCCTGGGTGACTTAAAAGACCACTGGCTTTGAGTGGGGCCCTGAACAATAGTATACCCTGGAGGCTCTCCATCAAGCTACTTAGTTTGTTCTTTTCTGGGACCCCCTCCCCCACCCCCTAACTCACATTTGCCATTAGAGTTACAGATCACAGCAACATCTCAGTTTATCAGTTAGAACCTATTACGAGTTGCAAACTACCCTTTAGTCTTCTGGACACATAGGATCCTAGAGGTGGCTAAAAGGTAAACATCATTTGATAGGCAATTATTGGCCTGTTATTGGGCCTGGTGGCTAGTGACCACAAGATTCATAGTCTTAAAGTAGTATTGCTTTTGGAAATTCCAATCATGTCATGGGTCTGAAAAGAGACTTCAATTTACCTGGTAGAGGAGGCTCAAGTCTTCTCTTAGTTAGTTGGTTAGTTAGTTCAGTCGCTCAGTTGTGTCCGACTCTTTGCAACCCCATGAATCACAGCACACCAGGCCTCCCTGTCCATCACCAACTCCCGGAGTTCCCCTAGACTCAAGTCCATCGAGTCAGTGATGCCATCCAGCCATCTCAACCTCTGTCATCCCCTTCTCCTCCTGCCCCCAATCCCTCCCAGCATCCGAGTCTTTTCCAATGAGTCAACTCTTTGCATGAGGTGACCAAAGTACTGGAGTTTCAGCTTCAGCATCATTCCCTCCAAAGAAATCCCAGGGCTGATCTCCTTCAGAATGAACTGGTTGGATCTCCTTGCAGTCTGAGGGACTCTCAAGAGTCTTATCCAACACCACAAGTCTTCTCTAGTGAAGTATAAATGGTAATTTCTGGCCCAGCTGCTGTCCCATAACTCCAAGGGTAGGTCCCAGGAATGCTCCCCTGCCTCCCAAGAGGAGATAATCTCCACTAGTCCAATGGGGATTCAGACACAGTGACTTGCTGAAACCTTGCATGGAACTGATTTACAGATGTCTCTTTCCAGTTAAGTTCTATTAGGATGTAAGAAAGTGTGGCTGTAATCCAATTGGAAAGAGTCCTATTGGTTACTGAAGAGAAGTGAAGGAGATGTGGAAAATGGGCAGAGCTTCATGGTTTTCCAGGCCACCACAAAATGTACCATGTTACAGATTCAAAGAGTGTGGCTAATGGTCTGCTTATTTAGTTGAGATTGGCATCAGACTGGCATATAAGTAAGCCTTGTAACCATTTCTTTGAGGACAAGAGATTTAGGTCAATTTAGATATTACAAATAAGCTTTTGTGTTAAATCTATAGATGCTCACCTCTCCACTAAAACAGGGACAAGGAAAGAATGAGTAGAGCAGGACTGTCAGCTAAACATGGAGAATGAGTTGTTCTCTTTCTCAGAGTAAATAGATTAATTGGGATCTATGGAGGACAGCCAAGGAAATTCAGATTCCATCCAAACTGGGCCTGTAGACTGCCACTGCTGTCAGAAGGTGCCACAACAGCATGGAAAAGCTATCCCACCTAACAGATAAATCCCATGGGCCTTCTCATCCTATCTGGAGAGGTCCCACTCAACTTTGAGTGTAGTTGATATTTTCTCACAGTTTGGCTTAACCATTCCTACCTGCACATTCCCCTAACTTAGGCCATAATATCCAAAACATACTTGCTGCTGTTTAGTCACTAAGTCAGGTTTGAATCTTTTGAGAACCCATGGATTATAGCAATAAGGAGTTCATGATCTGAGCCAAAGTTAGCTCCTGGTCTTGTTTTTGTTGACTGTATAGACAGTTTCTCCATCTTTGCCTGCAAAGAATATAATCAATCTGTGCCAGGAGCCAGTGTGAGGAATCCCACCCATGACAAGGTCATGAGGAAGGAAGCTGACATACGGAAGGCGTGCTCAGACTTCAGGGGCCCCTCTGGAAATAACTAAGCATGTACCCCAACAAAAAGCTGCCGGTTTTTGTGCTCTGCTTTTCCACTCTTCTGACATTCTCTGGGAAAAGTCAATTCAGGGCTTTAGTCTTCTGCATTTGAAAGAGTGTTTCAATCCAAAAACCCCTCTGATGGCTTTCTAGCCTGCCTGCAGGACTCGTACAGCTGTGCATGCGATTGTTTGAGGCCTCCTGACCTCGGAAGCTTAAAACATCCTAGGAACGTAGGGGCTTCCGAAGAGTCAAAATCTTTAGAATAGAACTGATTAAAAGTTTCATTTGTTGAGTCAATGCTTGCTGCTAAATTTTCATATTCTTTATTTGTAGATATAGTTGGTACATAGAAGAACAAGTAGTAGACCTGGTATTAGCAACATTAGATCTTTGAGTTAAGTACCTTCTTTGTTATAACCCACTGCACCTTTGTTCTATAGAGATGTAACTTTAGCGCTTTAAGGAGATGTAGATTAAAGAAAAACACTTCAGGGGAAACAAAATTAACATTCATTAAGGAAGAGAGCCTAGGGAAGAAGTTAACAAGCCTCTTGGCCAAAAGATAATGTAAATCACCTGAGACCTTTTGTATACAAAATGATATACAGAAAGAGTCTGGCTTGCGAACGCTACATAATTTTGTGTTACCCATTGATCTCCATGTTTTATCAAAAGTATAAAAGGCCTTCTGAACAATAAAGGATTGGACCAGTTTCTCGGACTAGTCTCTCGGCCTGGTTTCTTGGGAATCTGGCTCCCCCCATGTCTCTCTCTCTTCTTCTCTCTCTTTCCCTCCCTCTGCTCTTTACTTTAATTTCAGGCTGAATTTCCACCTGGGGTGCGGAGGCCCACCAAGTCTACTTACTTGCCCTGGCTGTTAAGAGCCGCACGAAAGGGAGCCTAAGGCGAGGCACCCTTAGATATTCAAGCAAGCGCCGGTGGCCCAACATAGATGGTGCAAATTTCTTGTCTGGAATTTTATTGGTCTTCTGCGTAATCCAAGCTATTCAGCCCTCTTCCTCCACTTAATTCTCCTACTACACTATTTCTTCCTAATCTAATCTTATATCAATCAATAAATAAGTTTTTCTCATGCCAACGCTGTCCACCCTTCAAATTCCCTGGATCCACTGGGGCTGGACCCCGGCAAATCTGATTTTGGTGTTGACCATCTGGTGATGTCCATGTGAAGAGTCTTCTCTTGTGTTGTTGGAAGAGGTTGTTTGCTATGACCAGTGCATTTTCTTGGCAAAACTCTATTAGTCTTTGCCCTGCTTCATTCCGCATTCCAAGGCCAAATTTGTCTGTTACTCCAGGTGTTTCTTGGCTTCCTACTTTTGCATTCCACTCCCCTATAATGAAAAGGACATCTTTTTTGGGTGTTAGTTCTAAAAGGTCTTGTAGGTCTTCATAAAACTGTTCAACTTCAGTTTCTTCAGCGTTACTGGTTGGGGCATAGACTTGGATTACCGTGATATTGAATGGTTTGCCTTGGAAACGAACAGAGATCATTCTGTCATTTTTGAGATTGCATCCAAGTATTGCATTTTGGATTCTTTCGTTGACCATGATGGTTACTCCATTTCTTTTGAGGGATTCCTGCCCACAGTAGTAGATATAATGGTCGTCTGAGTTAAATTCACCCATTCCAGTCCATTTTAGTTTGCCGATTCCTAGAATGTTGATGTTCACCCTTGCCATCTCTTGTTTGACCACTTCCAATTTGCCTTGATTCATGGACCTGACATTCCAGGTTCCTATGGAATATTGCTCCAAATTCAGACTTAAATTGAAGAAAGTAGGGAAAACCACTACACCATTCAGGTATGACCTAAATCAAATCCCTTATGATTATACAGTGGAAGTGAGAAATAGATTTAAGGGCCTAGATCTGATAGAGTGGCTGATGAACTATGGAATGAGGTTTGTGACACTGTACAGGAGACAGGGATCAAGACCATCACCATGGAAAAGAAATGCAAAAAAGCAAATGGTCTGGGGAGGCCTTACAAATAGCTGTGTGCTGGGGTCCAGCCCCGGTGGATCCAGGGAATTCGAAGGGTGGACGGAGTTGGCGAGGAAAACTTATTTATTTATTAATATAATGTTAGATTAGGAAACAACAGTATAGTAGGATAATTAAGTAGAGAAAGAAGGCTGAATAACTTGGATTATGTGGAAGACCAATAAAGTTCCAGACAAGGAACTTGCACCATCTACATTAGGCCACCAGCGTCCGTTTGAATATTGGAGAGTGCCCCGCCATGGGCTCTCTCTCTTATGGATCTTAGAAGCTGGGACAAATAAGTAGACATGATGAGCCTCCCTGCTCCAGATGGGAATTGAGCAGGAAAAAATAAAGAACGACATGGGGAAGCCCAGCATTAGTGCAAGACTGCAAAAACTATTTTTCAAAATCAGCTTATATTCCCCAAGTTGTACATAAAGAAATAGAGTTATGCAGGGGCAGCAGTCCTGACTCTCATTGAGACAAGGCTTTCTTTTTTGCACATCCTCCCTTATACAAAAGGTCTCAGATGGTTTACATTATCTTCTGGCCAAGAGGCTTGTTAACATTTTTATGGCTCTCTTCCTGGATAATTGTCCAGCAAACTCCTTTTCCCTAGAAGTGTTTTTTTCTTCACTCTGCATCAGTCTTAAAGTACAAAAAAGTTACATTCCTATAGAACAAAGTGCAGTGGGTTATAACAAAGAAAGTACTTAACTCAAAGGTCTAGTGTTGCTACTACCAGGTCTACTACCTGTTTTTCTATATACAAACTATACCTAAACATAAAAGATATGAAAATGTGGCAGCAAGTATTGGCTCAACAAATGAAACCTTTAATCAGTCCTATTCTAATGATTTTGACTCCTCGGAAGCCTCGACATTCCTAGGATGTTTTAAGCTTCCTATGCCTCCCTCAGTCCGGAGGCCACAAACAATCATATGTGCAGCTGTACAAGTCCTGCAGGCAGGCTAGAAAGCCATCAGAGGGGTTTTTGGATTGAAACACTCGTATTATGCCCAGGAGATTTATTATCTAAAAGCTCTAATTTTTTTCCCAGAAAAAGGTGGTGGGGAGACAGCCCCCTGTTAATGACATAAGAGTAGGTGGAAAGCATAACATAGTAAAGCAGGCAGATTCTGGTCTTTGGGGGTGGATTCTCAGGAATTTCTAAGGGGAATTCCTGAAGCCGAACACGTCCTTGCCTTTTGTCAGGCTTCCTTCCGCATGACCTTGTCATGGGTGGAAATGCTCACGCTGGCTCCTGACAGCTGTGAACATGAGAGAGGCAAAAATCAAAGGAGAAAAGGAAAGATATAAGCATCTGAAGGCAGAGTTCCAAAGAATAGCAAGAAGAGATAAGAAAGCCTTCTTCAGCAATCAGTGCAAAGATATAGAGGAAAACAACAGATTGGGAAAGACTAGAGATCTCTTCAAGAAAATTAGAGATAACAAGGGAACACTTCATGCAAAGATGGGCTCAATAAAGGACAGAAATGGTATGGACCTAACAGAAGCAGAAGATATTAAGAAGAGGTGGCAAGAATACATGGAAGAACTGTACAAAAAAGATCTTCACGACCCAGATAATCATGATGATGAGATCACTAATCTAGAGCCAGACACCTTGAAATGTGAAGTCAAGTGGGCCTTAGAAAGCATCACTACGAACAAAGCTAGTGGAGGTGATGGAATTCCAGTTGAGCTGTTTCAAATCCTGAAAGATGATTCTGTGAAAGTGCTGCACTCAATACGCCAACAAATTTGGAAAACTCAGCAGTGGCCACAGGACTGGAAAAGGTCAGTTTTTCATTCCAATCCCAGAGAAAGGCAATGCCAAAGAATGCTCAAACTACCACACAATTGCACTCATCTCACATGCTAGTAAAGTAATGCTCAAAATTCCCCTCCAAGCCAGGCTTCAGTAATATACGAACTTCTAGATCTTAAAGCTGGTTTTAAAAAAGGCAGAGGAACCAGAGATCAAATTGCCAACATCCGGTGGATCATGGAAAAAGCAAAAGAGTTCCAGAAAAACATCTATTTCTGCTTTATTGACTATGCCAAAGCCTTTGACTCTGTGGATCACAATAAACTGTGGAAAATTCTGAAAGAGATGGGAATACCAGACCACCTAACCTGCCTCTTGAGAAATCTGTATGCAGGTCAGGAAGCAACAGTTAGAACTGGACATGGAACAACAGACTGGTTCCAAATAGGAAAAGGAGTATGTCAAGGCTGTATATTGTCACCCTGCTTATTTAACTTATATGCAGAGTACATCATGAGAAATGCTGGACTGGAAGAAATACAAGCTGGAATCAAGATTGCCAGGAGAAATATCAATAACCTCAGATATGCAGATGACACCACCCTTATGGCAGAAAGTGAAGAGGAACTAAAAAGCCTCTTGATGAAAGTGAAAGAGGAGAGTGAAAAAGTTGGCTTAAAGTTCAACATTCAGAAAACGAAGATCATGACATCTTGTCCTATCACTTCATGGGAAATAGATGGGGAAACAGTGGAAACAGTGTCAGACTTTATTTTTTTGGGCTCCATAATCACTGCAGATGATGACTGCAGCCATGAAATTAAAAGACACTTTCTCCTTTAAAGAAAAGTTATGACCAACCTAGATAGCATATTCAAAAAAAGAGACATTACTTTGCCAACAAATGTCCGTGTAGTCAAGGCTATGGTTTTTCCACTTGTCATGTATGGATGTGAGAGTTGGACCATGAAGAAGGCTGAGTGCTGAAGAATTGATGCTTTTGAACTGTGGTGTTGGAGAAGACTCTTGAGAATCCCTTGGACTGCAAGGACATCCAACCAGTCCATTCTGAAGGAGATCAACCCTGGGACTTCTTTGGAAGGAATGATGCTAAAGCTGAAACTCTAGTATTCTGGCCACCTCATGCGAATAATTGATTCATTGGAAAAGACTCTGATGCTGGGAGGGATTGGGGGCAGGAGGAGAAGGGGATGGCCAAAGATGAGATGGCTGGATGGCATCACAGACTCAATGGACGTGAGTCTGAGTGAACTCCAGGAGATGGTGAAGGACAGGGAGGCCTGGAGTGCTGCAATTCATGGGGTCGCAAAGAGTCAGACACGACTGAGCAACTGAACTGAACAGAACTGATGGATTATAGCTGCCAGGGTCCTCTGTCCATGGGGTTTCCCAAGCAAGAATACTGAAGTAGGTTACCCTTTCCTTCTCCCATTCTGGGATCGAACACCCATCTTCAGCATTGTCAAGTGGATTCTTTACCACTGAGCCTCTTGGGATGACCCAAGCCCTAATAGACAATGTTTATATCCTGTTCAGCTTCCATTGTTGTTGTTCAGTTAGTTAGTCCTTTCTGGCTCTTTGCAACCCCATGGAATGCAATACACCATTTCCCTGTCCTTCAGCATCTCCTAGAGTTTGCTCAAGATGATGTCCAGTGAGTCAATAATGCCAGTCAAACATCTTGTCCTCTGTCATTTCCTTCTCCTCCTACCTTCAATTGTTCTCAGCATCAGGGTCTTTTCCAATGAGTTGATTCTTCCCATTAGGTGGCCAAAGTATTGGAACTTCAGCTTTAGCATCAGTCCTTTCAATGAATATTCAGGACTGATTTCCTTTAGGATGGAGTGGTTGGAACTCCTTGCAGTCCAAGGGACTCTCAAGAGTCTTCTCCAACACCACAGTTCAAAACCATCAATTCTTTAGCACTCAGCTTTCTTTATAATCCAACTCTCACATCAATACATGACTGCTGGAAAAACCATGGCTTTGACTAGACAGACTTTTGTGGCAAAGTAATGTCTCTGCTTTTTAATACTGTCTAGATTTGTCATAGCATTTCTTCCAAGGAGCAAATATCTTTTAATTTCACAACTGCAATCACCATCTGCAGTGATTTTGGAGCCCAAGAAAACAAATTCTGTCACTATTTCCCTATCTATTTACCATGAAGTGATGGAACCAGATGCCATGATCTTTGCTTTTTAAATGTTGAGTTTAATCCAGCTTTTTCACTCTGCTTATTTACCTTTATCAAGAAGCTATTTAATTCCACTTCACTTCTGCCATTAGGGTGGTATCATCTGCATATCTGAGGTTATTGATATTTCTCTTGGCAATCTTGATTCCAGCTTATGCTTCATCCAGCCTGACATTTCACATGATGTACTCTACATATAAGTTAAAATAAGCAGGGTGACAATATACTGCCTTGATTTACTCCTTTCCCAATTTTGAGCCAGTCCATTGTTCCATATCTGGTTCTAAATGTTGGTTCTTGACCTGCATACAGAAGGAAGGTAAGGTGATCTAGTATTCCCATTGGTTTAAGAATTTTCCACTGTTGTGATCCACAAAGTCAAAGGCTTTTGTGTAGTCAATAAAGCAAAAGTACATGTTTTTCTGAAATTCTCTTATTTTTTTTTTTTCTATGAGCCAATGGATGTTCGTAATTTGATCTCTGATTCCTCTGCTTTTGGAGAAGGAAATGGCAACGCACTCCAGTATTCTTGCCTGGAGAATCCCAGGGAGAGAGGAGCCTGGTGGGCTGCCATCTAAGGGATCGCACAGAGTCAGACATGACTCCTCTGCTTTTATAAATCCAGTTTGTACATCTGCAAGTTCTAGGTTCATGTACTGTTGAAACTTAACTTGATGGATTTTGAGCATTACTTTCCTAGCATATGAAATGAGTGCAACTGTGCAGTAGTTTCAAAGTTCTTTGTCTTTGCCCTTCTTTGGGATTGGAATGAAAACTGTCCTTTTCCAGTCTTGTGACCACTGTTAAGTTTTCCAAATTTGCTGGCATATTGAGTGCAGCACTTTCACAGCATCATCTTTTAGGATTTGAATACCTCAGTTGGAATTCCATCACCTCTACTAGCTTTTTTTGTAATGATGCTTCCTAAAGCCCCATTGAGTTTGCAATCCGGGATATCTGGCTCTAAAGAGTGACCATACCTTCGTGGTTATCTGGGTCATTAAAATATTTTTGTATAGTTCTTCTATGTATTCTTGCTGCCTCTTCTTAATATCTTCCAGTGGCGATTACATCTGATAAAAACCCTAGATCTGTAACCTACATCAATGGGTCTAATTGGAGCATATGATACACTCAACATGCTGCCTATCATTTCCCAAGCCATAGGGTGAAGGTGGGGGATTCACTGTTTTAATGGAAAGTAAAGAATGGGTTCAAGTGGTTTATGGGCAGGGACAAGGTAACTGCAGTCACCTTATTTCAAATCCCTGGAGAAGGAAATGACAACCCACTCCAGTACTCTTGCCTGGAAAATCCCATGGAAGGAGGAGCCTGGTAGGCTACAGTCCATGGGGCCGCGAAGAGTCGGACACGACTGAGCAACTTCACTCACTTATTTCAAATAAATGCACTCCTTTTACAACTGCAGATACTTTAGTCTTTATGGAGTTTTCCTGTAAGACTTTTCTATCCACTTCATCCCTGTTCCAAAGATTCAAATAGATTGTCAGTGAGGATGGCTATTAAACTACACAACTTGAAAGGAAATGAAAGTTAAGTCATTCAGTTGTATCCGACTTTGCGACCCCATGGACTGTAACCTACCAGGCTCCTCTGTCCATAAAATTTTCCAGGCAAGAGTACTGAAATGGGTTGCCATTTCCTGCTACAGGAGATCTTCCTGACCCAGCGATTGAACCTGGGTATCCTGCATTGCAGGCAGACTCTTTATGTCTGAGCCATGAGGGAAGCCACAAGACTTGAAAGACAAAAATCCCCTCCTCCTGAGTTAACCACTCAGATGCAGAAGATGAGTTTTTGCCTATGGTTACCTCCAATTTGACTCACTACCTTGCCACTCTTAGCCCTTCCCATTCTCCTATTCTTTGACCCACCACTCAATAAAGTAGCAGGAGTCTTCTGCTGGAGGTTCCTTGGTAATGAGTGAGAGAAACTTCCCAGTCTATGCTGATCCACAGCTGGATCGGTACCTCACCTGGTGCCATTCTGTGGGGGATAGCTGAGAGGAAGCACCACTTTTGGTCTCTTTCTTGCACTGTCAGAGTAAATGAATAAAGACCTTTAAAAATTACTATTGGATAATTGCTTTACAATGTAGCATTAATTTCTGCCATACAGTGAAGTGAATCAGCTATATGTACACATAGGTCAGTGGAAACAGTGGCTGACTTTATTTTTGGGGGCTCCAAAATCACTTCAAATGGTGATAGCAGCCATCAAATTAAAAGACGCTTGCTCCTTGGAAGGAAAGTCATGACCAATCTAGACAGGATATTAAAAAGCAGAGACATTACCTTGTCAACAAGGTCTTTCTAGTAAAGGCTATGCTTTTTCAGTAGTCATTTATGGAAGTGAAAGTTGGACTATAAAGAAAGCTGATCGCTGAAGAATTGATGCTTTTGAACTGTGGTGTTGGAGAAGACTCTTGAGAGTCCCTTGGATTGCAAGGAGATCCAACCAGTCCATCCTAAAGGAAATCGGTCCTGGGTGTTCATTGCAAGGAGTGATGTTGAAGCTGAAACTCCAATACTTTGGCCACCCGATGCAAAGAGCTGACTGAAAGACTGAAAGCAGGAGGAGAAGGGACGACAGAGGATGAGATGGTTGGATGGCATCACCGACTCAATGGACATGAGTTTGGTTAAACTCTGAGAGTTGGTGATGGACAGGGAAGCCTGGTGTGCTGTGGTTCATGGGGTCACAAACTGTCGGACACAACTGACTGAACTGACCTGAAATGAACACATAGATCCCTCCTTCATGGACTCCTCTCCCACCCCTCCCCAAAACCTGCCACACAGAGCATCAAACTGAGCTTCTTGTGCATTGTAGCATGTTCCCACTAATTATGTATTTTACACATGATAGTTGTATATATTTTGATCCTAGTCTCCCACTTTGTCCCATCCTCCCTTTCCTTCATTGTGTCCAAGTGTCTTTTCTCTACTTCTTCTTCTTTATACCTGCCTTGAAAACACTTTGTTATTTTCAGTTTTTCTCTTTGTCCTAATTTAATGATCATCTTGAACAAGTCTTTTTTTTTTTTTTTCCTTATAATTTACTGCATTTTTAAAAAAATTCCTTCTAACTACTGTATCAGCTTCCCTGGTAGTTCACTGGTAGAGAATCTGCCTGCCAGTATAGGAGATGTGGGTTAAATCCCTGGGTGGGGAATGTCCCCTAGAGAAAGAAATGGTAAC
This sequence comes from Capricornis sumatraensis, assembly GCF_032405125.1. Lineage (NCBI taxonomy): Eukaryota > Metazoa > Chordata > Mammalia > Artiodactyla > Bovidae > Capricornis > Capricornis sumatraensis. The sequence goes on from NC_091080.1 coordinate 53,798,331, forward strand.
CCACTCCAGTATTCTTGCCTGGGAAACCCCATGGACAGAGAAACTTGGCAGGCTAAAGTCCATGGGGTTCCAAAAGAGTTGAACACAACTTAGCTACTAATCAGCAAACAAGATACAGTTCTTAATCTTGTGAGTACTCTTATAACAGATTTGGATTATGCAATATACAAAGAAAGTTTTATATTTTCTATGAAGTATTTTTATATAAAGTACTGAAACCAAGCAGTGTCCTGTGGGCATCCCAGGCATGAAAACCTTTCCATTCTCCAATTCTTATATGCAAAACTCCAGCCATTATAATCTTCAATGAGTAATAAAGGGTGGATTTGATGAACAGGTGGGCATTCCCAAGTGATGCAGTGGTAAAGAATCTGCCTGTCAATCTTGATCCCTGCATCAGAAAACAAACAAACAAACAAACAAACAAACAAAACCTTGAGTATAAAATGGCATCCCCCTCTAGTATTCTTGACTGGAAAATCCCATGGACAGAGGAATTTACTGGGCTACAATCCTTGGGATCTCAAAGAGTTGGACATGGCTGAGCACATATAGTCTTCCCCTCTCTGCTAATCATAGAAGGAGCAGCCAAGAAATCACCCAAGGAAACATTAAAGGGACAGAGAAGCTCATCAAGGTTAGGAGAACAAGTTCTTTGGCGCCGATAATTTTTTGAGGCAGAAGTCCAGTGTCTATCCCTTTGCTGGCAAAGCATTAAAGCTATTATTTTCTATTTCACCCAAGTGTACAGCACACAGGTACAGAGAGACAAAGCTTTTGGGCATCAGATCACATTTTAAATACTTGACATATCCTAATGCTCTTAATTCACAATTACTATTTTTTATCTTTACTTAGTAACTACCTGTGCATTTCTGTTATTGTGGATTAAAAATAATTGTAAGATGGCTGGCCATATTAGGAACTTACAGCAATATGAAATGCTTTTGGTTGAATTACTACATCTAAGGGAACTAAAAAGCCTCTTGATGAAAGTGAAAGAGGAGAGTGAAAAAGTTGGCTTAAAGCTCAACTTTCAGAAAACTAAGAACATGGCATCTGGTCCCATCACTTCATGGGAAATAGATGGGGAAACAGTGGAAACAGTGTCAGATTTTATTTTTTGGGGGTCCAAAATCGCTGCAAATGGTGATCACAACCATGAAATTAAAAGAGGCTTACTCCTTGGAAGGAAAGTTATGACCAACCTAGGCTTCCCTGGTGGCTCAGAGGTTAAAGCGTCTGCCTGCAATGCGGGAGACCTGAGTTCGATCCTTGGGTTGGGAAGTTCCCCTGGAGAAGGAAATGGCAACCTATTCCAGTATTCTTGCCTGGAGAATACCAAGGACGGAGGAGCCTGGTGAGTCCCAGTTCACGGGGTCGCAAAGAGTCCAACATGACTGAGCGACTTCATTTCACTTCACTTAGATAGCATATTCAAAAGCAGAGACATTACTTTGCCAACAAAGGTCCATCTAGTCAAGGCTATGGTTTTTCCAGTGGTCATGTATGGATGTGAGAGTTGAACTGTGAAGAACACTGAGTGCAGAAGAATTGATGCTTTTGAACTGTGGTGTTGGAGAAGACTCTTGAGAGTCCCTTGTACTGCAAGGAGATCCAACAAGTCTGTTCTAAAAGAGATTGGTCTTGGGCGTTCTTTGGAAGGAATCATGCTAAAGCTGAAGTTCCAGTACTTTGGCCACCTCATGCAAAGAGCTGATTCATTGGAAAATACTCTGATGTTGGGAGGGGTTAGGGGCAGGAGGAGAAGGGGACGACAGAGGATGAGACGGCTGGATGGCATCACTGACTTGATGGACGTGAGTTTAAGTGAACTCTGGGATCTGGTGATGGACAAGGAGGCCTGGGGTGCTGCAGTTTATGGGGTCACAAAGAGTCAGACACGACTGAGTGACTGAACTAAACTGAACTGAAGATTAGCCACTGCAATAGCAAATTCTATTAATAACTCTACTTACAATTTCTAGATCAATGTACATTCACATACCTGAATATGTTAATTTAATGGGGTAATAAGATTCATTGAAAAGTATATACAATGAATATAGACACAAGTGTATGTAATAAATTTCCCTCTGATTTTACCCCAAAGGGATCTTCAGATTTTGCTAAGAGTAGATGTGCACAGAGAAGAGGTAACCTGACATCATTAAAGACTGTTTGATTTGGGGTGACATCGAAATGCTATGATGGTTCTCTTGTTATAGTGGGACCTATAGAGGCTGCACAGTAAATTGAGTTTCATAATGAAGTTTCACCTCAGTGCAGATAAAATGGTTCCATATACCATCTCTGTGATTATCTCCAGAGAAATAAAAAAAATTGCAATAATTGAGATATACTAACAGCTGGCTGAGCTCTCTCTTTGATTCTCTGATGTGTTAGAACAGTTGTTCTCAAATTTTTGCATATCTCAGAATCTCCTGATTCTGGCAAGCTTGGCTACACTTTGTGAGGCATGAAGCAAAGTGAAGATGTACAATCTCGTGTTCAAAGAGAAGGAGAAAAGGCTCTATAAGGTACAAACTAAGCTTTTTCTTTTCTTTCAGAGCATTTCTTTTAATTTGTCATGGTGCTTTTTCTTTTCTTTTTTTCTTTTTTATTATTTTTTAAAAATAAATTTATTTATTTTAATTGGAGGTTAATTACTTTACAATATTGTATTGGTTTTGCCATACATCCACCACAGGTATACATGTATTCCCCATCCTGAACCCCTCTCCCTTCTACCTCCCCATACCATCCCTCTGGGTTGTCCCAGTGCACCAGCCCCAAGCATTGGGCTTCCTTCATAAAGAATCTGCCTGCGATGCAGGACACCTGGGTTTGATTCCTTGGTCAGGAAGATCCCCTGGAGAAGGAAATGGCAATCCACTCCAGTATTCTTGCCTGGAAAATCCCATGGACAGAGGAACTTTGCAGGCTTCAGACCATGAGGTTGCAAGAGTTGGACATGACTTAGCAACTAAACCACCACCACCAATGTCATTCTAAATAAAGAAAACTTTCAACTACTAGCATGAATTTGACTCTTCATCTTTATTTTGTATAATGCTAGTTTTAACTGTCAATAGCAGAGAATTTAATTCACATGAAGAAGCACAAAAGTACCAATCTGTTTTCTGCGGTTGCCTTCTGAAGAGTGCCTAGAGCTGGCTAGAAGAAATAGAGGCTTGAAGCTTAGAAGGAGAAAGACTGTATACCCTCAGGCATGGAGACACCCTAAGGTGGTGCTTCCAGGTATGGGAAGACTCTCACAGTTGCCTGAAGCATTAGTATGTAGCCATGGACATGACAAATGCTTTTCTCTGAATATTCATTATCAAAAAAGAACATAGGAGTTTGTCTTTATATAATAAATATGGCAGTATGCTTTAATAATCTTGGAGCTCTTGTTGCAATGTGATTATATTCTTTGCCCTGATATAGTCTACAAAAACTGACTTAAAACTCAAAATTCAAAAAACAAAAATCATGTCATCTGGTCCTATCACTTCATGACAAACAGATGGGGAAACAATGGAAACAGTGACAGACTTTATTTTCTTGGGCTCCAAAATCATTGCAGATGGTGACTGCAGCCATGAAATTAAAAGACACTTACTCCTTGGAAGAAAAGCTATGACCAACCTACACAGCATATCAAAAACAAAGACATTACTGACAAAGGTTTGTCTAATCAAAACTATGTTTTTTCTATAGCTTTGGAAAAGTATGGAAGTATCCATAGAGTCATGTATGAATGTGAGAGTTGGACCATAAAGAAAGCTGAGCACCAGAGAATTTAAGCTTTTGAACTGTGGTGGTGGAGAAGACACCTGAGAGTCCCTTGGATAGAGGAGATCAAACCAGTCAATCTTAAAGGAAATCAGTCCTGAATATTCATTGGAAGGACTGATGCTGAAGCTGAATCTCCAATACTTTGGCCACCTGATAAGAACTGACTCATTGAAAAAGATGCTGTTGCTGGGAAAGATTGAAGGCAGGAGGAGAAGGGGATAACAGAGGATGATATGGTTGGATGCCATCACCAGCTCAATGGATATGAGTTAAAGCAAGCTCCAGGAGTTGTTGATGGAAAGGGAAGCCTGGCATGCTGCCGTCCTCGGGGTCACAAAGAGTTGGACATGACTGATTGACTTAAATGAACTGAACTGAGTCTACAAACACTTTGCTTTCCTGACATTCCATGAGCCATCAAAGAAATCCACTCTATTGATAATATATACATGAAAATTTGCTTTGGTGAACAGGAAGTGGTGTTTATTCTAGATAACTTAGCAAAACACATGTATGTCAGAAGTTGAGACCTGAATCCCTATGAAGTTTTGAGGATCTGCTGCATCTGTAGACTTTTCAATAACCTCATGGTCTAGATTGTAATGGGAGAACCAACCAGCCAGTGAAAATGAGGCACAGAATTTATTAGGTTCCTTTGGATTTTTAAGGCATATCAGAATATGATTCAAATTTATTTATTGTTCAAATCTATTCAGGCTATTGGTTTCTAATGGTGCTAGTGTATGCAAGTCCCAGTTGTTGGGTAAGTTTTCCCTGCCATTTGTGATACAGGAGTAAAAATTAGTTCTGGGAGTGGATAAGAATTGGGGGCAGAGAACTAATGGATAAGAATGTGTGGAAGAGAACTAACAAGTGTCAATGGTTAATACCATGGCTCAAGCTTCTTAACTTTAATAGCAAAACTACCCTCTGTTAAGGGGGCTTCCTAGGTGGAACTAGTGGTAAAGAACCAGTCTACCAAGGAAGGATATGTGGATGATGCAGTTTCAATCCCTGAGTCAGGAAGATCCTCTGGAGAACGGCATGGCAACCCACTCCAGTATTCTTGCCTAGAGAATCCCATGGGCAGAGAAGCCTGGTGGGCTAGAGTCCATAGGGTCACAAAGAGTCAGACATGTCTGAAACAACTTAGCATGTGTTTGTGTGCATGCACACAAACACACACACACACACACACACACACTCACTCTGTAAATAAGACTTGCTCTAGGTCTGAAAAAAAAAATAAAAAGCCAACTATCAGAGCATGGTTGGGCTCACGTGGTAACCAAAGTTCTTATCATGGAACATCCAGTGACTGAAAATTGTTTGATGTTATTAAATCCATTGGCTAATGATGTGAAGTAGGCATCGAGACCAGCCATTGCAATCATTAAATGGAAGCATTGTCTTCCAACACATCTAAAAGGCACTAGTAAGTACATTCCTTTACTCAAATGGGGTTCCTTATAATAAATTTATGGAAAAAAAAAAGGATTCAGTTCTAGTTTAGAAAAGGGTTGGCATGCTATGCTGGTACTAACCAAGACCACGATGAAAGAAAATCCTTGTCATAGTCAAAGCTGTGAATGGTACACTTGGATGTATACTTTGTATGAAGAGAGAGAAGTCTAAATTGTGCATGGCCTTCTGAGCACAGGAAAACAGCTTAGCTGGCTGATAAGAGGCCTGAAAGGAACAATAGGGAAAGATTGGTTGCAAAGAAATCTGGCATAATCTAATGTCAATAGATCCATTGGAGTGACCATAAAATAAGGATCTTTCTTTAATGCTCAGGATATAACATCTGTTACAGAGGAGTCTCTCAATAACCAGGTAGACAGTTACTTGTGTCATGCACAACAGCTATCATCTTTCTTTAGCCATCATGTTCCTACAATGGGACTATAAAGAGATCACCAATATAGCAAGAATGGGAGCTATGCCCAGGCTTGAAACTATGAATTCTTTCTCAACAAATTTGATCTCGCTGTGACTTCCTAATACAGTACAATTCTTTGGGGAAGACCAGCTAATCAGCAGGTGAAAGTGAATTACATAGGTCCCATTCTATGTTGCAGGTGACAGAATTTAAACTTTCCTGAAACAGCAACATATTCTATACTTAGATTTACCTTCTTTGCTTGTGAACATCATTTAATGGTCTAGGGAATTCCTAATTCATTGATATAGTATGATTGACAACATCATGAATAGGCTTTTGAACACAAGATTCATTGGTCTTATTATATCACTGATAACTGTCTGGCCTGAAGAATAGTAAAACAACATATTATGGGTTTGGATGCACCAGCTTTGGACACAGACCATGCGTGGTTGGGGCATGTTTCTCTAAATTATAGTATATGCATTGAATCAATGTTGGTATTTAATCCTGCATTTTCAAGTGCTAGAATTCATGAGCCAAGAAAATAAGAGATACATTTCGGATCAGTCTTTGTCAGTATTATTCTCAATAACTCAATCATGAAAGTGTGCTTTAGTTTTCTACAGCTCAATAACTGGTTGAGCAAACGATCCTAGATTCTAGTGAAGGGGATGTTTTTGCCAGTAGACATTGGAAGAGTTCCACTGAACTATAATCTGGGACTACTAACTGGATAAACAGAGCTGGTTAACACAATTTTGAAGAGACAGAAATAATGTACAGTGGTACAAACTCTCATAAACAGAAGACAAGATGTGTTGACAGATAATCCTTTCTTTTTTATCTTGTGGATGCATAGATCTGAGCCACAGTGGTTCTACATGGGCTGTTTTGAAGACATTCCTCATTGTTCAACTACTGATTGTGTCTTGTTGTTAGGTTGTTAAGAGCTCAGTAATGCACTACTTTGCATTTTCCTTTCCTGCTTTCTAGCATACTTTTTTCTTTTCCCCTCAATTTTGAAACCCTGATTGCATATCCCAGTAAAGCCTTGGCCCAAGATCACCACCAATACAAAAAAGAAATTCATGGAACATTTAAATTTGTAAGATACCGTGCATGCAAACAGTTGAGTAGAATGGATATAACATTTACAAATTATTAATTATATGTGGAGGCTTCTTTAGTTGTTTTATATTATGGTGTTTCATTTACATATTTAAATGCCTAACTGAAAACAGAAAAAAAAAAAAAAGAAAGAAAGCATGACTCATTAGGAAATTGTGTACAGCAATAAAAATAAGTGCTACTAGTATTTTTCTCACCATGTCAGGCACTTTACTCATATTTTCTTATTTGATTGTATTTATGCACAGAAGTAATGAGACTCATAAAGAATAGGAAATGTATTCAAAGACATGCACATAGATGTTAATTTAAATCTAGAATTATATATCTTTTAATGACATGAAGCTCCTTTATTTTCTATTGATATATAGTTGATTAACAATCTTGTGATTGCTTCAAGTGGACAGCAAAGGACTCAACCATTCATACAGAATGGTATATCTTTAAGCCATTCATCTTTGCATATAACTTTGTTTCTTGTGATGGTATTAACTTATCAAGGACTAAGAAGAGGTGGCAAGAATACACAGAAGAACTGTACAAAAAAGATATTCACGACCCAGATAATCATGATGGTGTGATCACTAATCTAGAGCCAGATATCTTGGAAAGTGAAGTCAGGTGGGCCTTGGAAAGCGTCACTATGAACAAAGCCAGTGGAGGTGATGGAATTCCAGTTGAGCTGTTTCAAATCCTGAAAGATGATGGTGTGAAAGTGCTGCACTCAATATGCCAGCAAATTTGGAAAACTCAGCAGTGGCCACAGGACTGGAAAAGGTCAGTTTTCATTCCAATCCCAAAGAAAGGCAATGCCAAAGAATGCTCAAACTACCACACAATAGCACTCATCTCATATACTAGTAAAGTAATGCTCAAAATTCTCCAAGCCAGTCTTCAGCAATACGTGAACCGTGAACTCCCTGATGTTCAAGCTGGTTTTAGAAAAGGCAGAGGAACCAGAGATCAAATTGCCAACATTCGGTGGATCATGGAAAAAGCAAGAGAGTTCCAGAAAAACATCTATTTCTGCTTTATTGACTATGCCAAAGCCTTTGACTCTGTGGATCACAAGAAACTGTGGAAAATTCTGAAAGAGATGGGAATACCAGACCACTAACCTTCCCCTTGAGAAATCTGTATGTAGGTCAGGAAGCAACAGTTAGAACTGGAAATGGAACAACAGACTGGTTCCAAATAGGAAAAGGAGTACGTTAAGGCTGTATATTGTTACCCTGCTTTTTTAACTTCTATGCAGAGTACATCATGAGAAACGCTGGACTGGAAGAAACACAAGCTGGAATCAAGATTTCCAGGAGAAATATCAATCACCTCAGATATGCAGGTGACACCACCCTTATGGCAGAAAGTGAAGAGGAGCTAAAAAACCTCTTGATGAAAGTGAAAGAGCAGAGCAAAAAAGTTGGCTTAAAGCTCAACATTCAGAAAGCGAAGATCACGGCATCTGGTCCCATCGCTTCATGGGAAATAGATGGGGAAACAGTGGAAACAGTGTCAGACTCTATTTTTGGGGGCTCCAGAATCACTGCAGATGGTGCATGCAACCATGAAATTAAAAGACACTTACTTTTTGGAAGAAAAGTTATGACCAACCTAGATAGCATATTCAAAAGCAGAGACATTACTTTGCCAACTAAGGTCATTCTAGTCAAGGCTATGGTTTTTCCTGTGGTCATTTATGCATGTGAGAATTGGACTGTGAAGAAGGCTGAGCACTGAAGAATTGATGCTTTTGAACTGTGGTGTTGGAGAAGACTCGAGAGTCCCTTGGATTGCAAGGAGATCCAACCAGTCCATTCTGAAGGAGATCAGCCCTGGGATTTCTTTGGAGGGAATGATGCTGAAGCTGAAACTCCAGTACTTTGGCCACCTCATGCGAAGGGTTGACTCATTGGAAAAGACTCTGATGCTGGGAAGTATTGGGGGCAGGAGGAGAAGGGGACGACTGAGGATGAGATGGCTGGATGGCATCACGGACTCGATGGACATGAGTCTGAGTGAACTCCGGGAGTTGGTGATGAACAGGGAGGCTTGGCTTGCTGCAATTCATCGGGTCGCAAAGAGTCAGACACGACTGAGCAACTGAACTGAACTGAACTGAAAGTAGGCAGGGACTTCCCTGCTGGCTCAGACGTCTGCCTACAATTCAGGAGATCCAGGTTCAATCCCTGGTTCAGGAAGATCCCCTAGAGAAGAAAATGGAAACCCACTCCAGTACTCTTACATGGAAAATCCCATGGACAGAGGAGCCTGGTAGGTTATAGTCCATGGAGTCTCAAAGAGTCGGACATAACTGAGCTACTTCACTTTTACTTTCAAAGTAGGCAGACACATTTCCATGAATGACTTAGCCAATGAATTAACCATAGTAAAAGAAGAACTGCAACAAATTTGAAAGGTAGAATTGTGTATAGAATGCTTGGGATACAATGGTAATTCTGATCAAGGGTAAACAGATGACATATTTTGGAACACCAAAAGTAAATAAAGTAGACTAAACAGAATGAGATCAGGTGCAAGTGACTTAATGACAACTTAAATTTTGACACGAATTTGCAGTTTGATAGTCAAATAAATTGACAATACCATTGGCAGAAATGGAGAACATTTAGAAAGACTTAACATCTAACAACGTACAAGTTCTTACATGACTCACTATTGAAGTGATAAGGCACACTATATGGCAAATATTAATATGTGACAGGAAGCTAGAAATGTAAGTGCATGAAAAGGTAAGTCTTGGATAGACAGGATTCAAAGTCATTTCAATTAGAGAATTGAATTTCTTTTGTGGTTTGGCCAATATGGCTGATCTAAGGAAAAGGAAGAAAAGATATATCTATGAGACAGCATATTAAAAAGCAGAAACATTACTTTGCTGACTAGTAGGTCAGTCAGCAAATGTCTCTCTAGTCAAAGCTATGGTTTTTCCAGTAGTCATGTATGGATATGAGAGTTGGAGTAAAAAGAAAGCTGAGTACAAAGGAATTGATGCTTTTGAACTGTGATATTGGAGAAGACTCTTTAGAGTCCCTTAGACTCCAAGGATATCAAACTGGTCAATCCTAAAAGAAATCAGTCTTGAATATTCATTGGAAGGACTGATGCTGAAGCTAAAGTTCCAATACTTTGGCCAATTGTTATGAAGAGCTGACTCAGAAAAGACCCTGATGCTGGGAAAGATTGAAGGCAGAAGAAGGGGATGACAGAGGATGAGATGGTTACGTGGACATTAGTCCAAGAAAGCTCCAGGAGTTGATGTTGGACAGAAATGCATGGAATGCTGCAGTCCATGGGGTTGCAAAGAGTCAGACATGACTAAGCAACTGAACTGAACTGAAGAGTCAGAGAGGCAAGTGAAAGAAAATTTTAAGGAGAGTTTAATTAATAAAACTAAAAATTACAGTAAGTTCAGAGGGAATGAAAACAGAAAACCTCATAGATTTGTTGTTAATTTCCTTAAAAAGCATTTCCAGTCAATTGGTGGGTAAAAAACCTGACTGTAGAAATTGAAAGCATGAATAATATAATGCTAGCAGAAACAAATTATGTTTTGGAGAACTACAACACTGGAAAGAGATAATTCAATACCATAATTTTATAATATTTATTGTTTGCAAAGTTAAGACTCATCCTTGAATCCTTGATAATTATTTTAAAGTCTGGAACAACCTAGGTACTCAAAATATTTCTTAGAATAAATGCATATAATGACCCTCTTCCTAAGCAGATGGAAGAGTCTTTGAGAAGAAACTGAATGCAATCATGAAAAGAAAACTCAAATGGGGGTAATGAAAGTGCAGAAGCAAATGAAAGACTGTAAAATAAAATGCTTCCTACACAAGAAAGATTAATAGTGATAACTGTAAGCAAAAGTTCAAAAAACTAATCAATATGTTAAAACAGTTCCCTGGAGTTTAGTTTTGAGAATTTTTTACTAGACATATATAGAACTACAAAGGATGGAGGGTGAAAAAATATGAACATACACAGACCAACACAGAAATAAAATTGAGAGAAGTAAGATACAGATAACACAATATAAAGAGGATATAGATCATATATGAAAATGTACAGCTGAAACATAATGTTTTGTTATCAATGATCATGATATTATGTTTTTAATGTTCTTATTCATTTAAAGGAATGCTTAACACATGTTCCATATGTTTGAAGAAAAGTACTCAAAATTAGCAATACCATATTTAGTTTAGATTTAATAAAATAAATGTAACATCTACATAGTCTTAGATTTTGATGTACAGAACAGAGATTTTTCATTTTTTAAACTGAACACTAAAAAGGTCTTAGAAGAAATTTATGAAAAATTTAAGAAAATTTATGAAATTTATAAAAAATAAATTTTATTATCATTATTTCATGAGAATAATGCATTAAGATTAGAGTTTTGAACTTTGCTGAAATCAAGAAATATGAAACTCAAGCAACTCTTGACAAAGTTACCTTGCTTAAATTTTATTTTATGAGTCTCAACTAGGGTATTTTTAGGTATAGCTAAAATTATCATTGTGAAGATTCTCTCCTTGAGAATAATACAATATGAATGTTAGAAGAAATGTACATACAAAAATGCGATGTGTATTTCAACTGTATTTCTATTGTGTGAACCTCTTTGCAACATCCTTACAAATCTTCGACATAGTCATTTTTCCCATCAGTGGGAACTTTCTACCAATTGAAGAAGGTGATATTATTAAAATAAAAAAAAATTCTTTATACTCAATTCAAAGCATTCTTCTTGCATCTTATTCCCATTGGTCCTGGTACCATATGAGGACAGAACTCCATATAATAATTAAAGAACCCACAATAGAAAAAATAGTAGAAAAGAAGAAAAACCAGAAACCTGTTTGAACATCTATATTTGCCATTTGAGGAAACTTGAGCAAAGAGAATTTAAGTAAATAGTCCATGCTTATGCAACTTTATGTGATTGAGAAGAGCAACCAAGGATTTTAAATCTGGCTCTAGCATTCACTATATCTGGCTCCACGCTGAACTATATTGGGTTTGATATGATCATGATCAATTATCATGATATGATTTTTACATTTATTGGAAGATTTACAACCTATGATTTTTAGTTAATCTGTTCTCTATGATAGCTCCCATAACTATACTTCCTACAGTAATGGAATGCCTTACTAAAATAGCTACAGTAAATAAAACTGGCTATTTCATGGTTATCCTGAAAAAAATAAATTGACAAGGCAGTTAAAATTGCTATCCTTACGTTTCTTCCGTTTTGAGTAAATTCACTTTGTTTGCAACCTCTAAATTGCATAGAGCACATACAAACACTTGTCTGGATTGGATTAATTCCAGCTTTGTACAGATTACTCTCAACGTAAGTCCCCAAGCAATGAGGTTGACTAACTCAACAGAATATAAACATAAACAAAAGTTGGGTCTCAAATGTGATGTAAAAATAATGTGCTTGCATGCAATAACAACATTGATAATATGACAAATCTATTTGACTTTGATGAATTTCAATCACTGCTTTTTAATTCTGAACTCAACTCTTAAAATTACATGACAAACAGAACAGCATATACTGTAGCTTGGGACCTTTCCTCTTCATGCTCTTAATTAATCAAATTCTTGAACTAGTATCATTTATAGCTATTGATATTGAAAAGTAGACGATGATTTCTCCTTTTGACCAATATTAAAACATTTATTTATAGTTCACTCTATGACAAGCCTTTATGTCTAATTCTGGGCATCAGAGAGGAGGTAAATGTTTTGACTTCAATCCCGTGGATGGAGGAGCCTGGTGGGCTTCAGTCCATGGGGTCGCTAAGAGTCAGACAAGACTTAGCGACTTCACTTTCACTTTTCACTTTCATGCATTGGAGAAGGAAATATCAACCCACTCTAGTGTTCTTGCCTGGAGAATCTCAGGGACAGGGGAGCCTGGTGGGCTGCCATCCGTGGGGTCGCACAGAGTCAGACATGACTGAAACGGCTCAGCAGCAGCAGCAGCAGCATACACAATCTTGAGCTTCCCTGGTGGTTTAGATAGTAAAGAATCTGCCTGCATTGTGGGAGGTCTGGGTTCAAACCCTGGGTTGGGAAGATTCCCTGGAGAAGGGCATGGCAACCCACTCCAGTGTTCTTGTCAGAATGCCTGGTGGGCTGCAGTCCATGTGGTCACAAAGAATCAGACACAACTGAATGACTAAGCACAGTACAGCACATACAAAATCTTAAATTCCAGCCAATTCAATATCATTTGAAATAATTGCAACTATGTAAGTAATACAGTTGTGACTTCATCCTTTAAATTTCTAAGATATTAAATATGCTATTTAATATTTACAACTCAATGAGGTAGATAGTATAATCACACCCCTTTTAAAGGTAAGTAAAGTGAGTCACAATGAAGTTGCTTGGCTTGACTGGCTTTCCAAAGTGGTCATATTAAAAATGCAAGCAGCTGGAATGTCCCTGGTAGCTCAGCGGTGAAAAATTGACCTGCCAATGCGGGAGACATGGGTTGGATTCCTGGTCCTGGAAGATTCCCACATGCAGCTAAGCAACTAAGCCTGTGCTGCAACTACTGAAGCCCATGTACCCTAGAGCCTGTGCTCTGCAAAAGAAGTTACAGCAATGAGAAGCCCATGAGCCACAACTAGAGAGTAGCCCTGCTCTCCACACTAGAGAAAAAGCAACTGCAGCAAAAAGACTTAACACAGCCATTAATTAAATATATATTTAATATCAAGCAGTCTGCTTCCAAAGTCCTGTTATTAATCCCGTGCCACACTATCTCCTTGCCAAAATAATCCCTGATAAGTGGCTGGGTGCAAAACACTGGACTAAGTAAGTCAAAGTTTTAAAAATGTATACTGTCACAGCACCCCCAGAAAATTATTTAACAAGATTGCCACACTAATCAATTAATGCCCCCAGATTAACCCAGTGTATCAAAATCTCCCAGGAAACTAAAGTAACTGGCATAAGAATCTTGATTAGTAAAGTGGCTTCACATAGTGAATTTTTAGCAGGTAAATAAAGTATGTGTTTTCTTTCCTTGTTAACATCCTACGAGAGTCACCACTTATTGAACAGTCACTGAGGTTACACAGGATTCAGTTAATAAGTATTGTACAGGACTGGACATTTTAATTACAGAAATGAGGCTAATTCTATGACTCAAGATTCCTTGGAGAACTTTCATTAACTACAAACCATCAGAACAATTATGGAGCCCGGTCTTTGATTTTATTCAGCAACGCAATGAAAAGGGGACTCATAAAGTAGTTTTACAGGGGCACTTGTGAGAAAATGCTGTTTTTATTGTCACTTCAAGGCCCACTTGATCAAAATATGGTCTGTATTTTAATAATATTTAGACAAACAGGGCTGGAACAAAATATTTTAATATTAAAATTGTCTTATACTGGTGAAAATTTTAGTGTTTTTCTTTGATTTTTTTTTCTTAGTTTGAGGTTTTCCAAATTTCCTGGAATTACTATTTTTTATATAAGAGAACTTATAATCTCAAAATTATATTTTTTTATAATCTTAATTTTATCTTGAATACAAAGCCTTTGTGAATATGGTTTAGTTCTCATTCAATCATTCTCTTTGGTACTAGAAAATAATTTTTCTAAGGAAAGAGGTAATTTCTATCTTGATTTTCATGCATGACACTTCTTCATTTGTAATGAAAATTTATTTGACTGTAATAATTACACATGCTATTACCATTCTGTTCCATCTTGTCAAGACTACTTAAGTAGTCTCACTTTCAAGGGACTAGAAAAATTATATTCACTTGGATTTCAGCTTATATTAGCAAACTTTCTCAATTGTTAAGAATATTACTGTATTACCATATTTTGGTAACATCTTGTTATTCTGCAAGAAATTAGCTTTTATTGTTCTGATTTAAATATTTATTTTCACATTCAAGATACCATCTGATTTTCAAACTTTCCCTTAAATCTCGAAAGGATAAAACATTTTTTGCAATCTTTATCATCTATTTCTTCAGAGTTTTGCCATAATCTTTACCTCATTGAAAACAAACCAACAAACAACAAAAACAAGAAAAGAACAATTGATAGATTTTCAGTGTTGGTCCATTGGGGACCAAAATTTTGGGGTAGAGTTCTAAAACACAATTTTCAATATTTACCTGATAATATTCCAATTTAAAAAAATTGACCATTTGAACATGTAAATAAGTATACTTTACACATAGATTCATCATGGCTACTAAAGCTATATTGTGCTATGCCTGCATGCCTGCTAAGTTGCTTCAGCCATGTCTAGTTCTTTGTGAGGGTTTGTAGCCCCTCAGGTTCTTCTGCTCATGGGAGAATAGGCTCATGCCTATTCTCTAGGCAAGAATATCGGAATGGGTTGCCATTTCCTCCTCCAGGGACTCTTCCCAACACAGGGATAAATCCTGCATTGCAGGCATTCCACTGAGCCACCCGGGAAGCCCAAATTGTGCTATATTGATGATGGAAATATAATACTATGAAAGACATTGACACAGACACTGCAAGTTTCTGATACGGCAAATATCCATGGTCATGTTCAATGCAGTAGGTATTTACAATCTTCCTTCTATTCATATGATAGTTGTCTTTGAAAAATTTCTAGAAAATTTAATTGTATATAAAATGTTAAATATATTTTGTGTTTTTATGTAAATTTTGCTTTTACTTTCAGATAATTCTGAATATCTGTTTACTTACTTGAATGCCTGACTAGATATTTGAAAATCATAGGTAGACATGAGTGATTCTTTATTGTGCAGGACTAGCAATGCAGCAAGAAAGTTAATTGCAATTTAGGTAGCATATTCTGTGGGAAAAATTGGAGAGGATAGAGGACATAGATATAACCAGAAGTATGAATTAAACAAAATAGAGCATTGCTAAAGAGTGCTTTGGGAGATTTGTAGGGATTTGGGGCTTTATGTTATAAAGAATTTAAATCAATTTGAGGTTTCTACATAAAAGAAGATTATATTAGTAGGATGCAGGGTAGATTAGAATGAAGTAACATGGAGACAGAAATTTTTAAGGCATTTGAAAATAATAATTTTCATACATGGAAGTTAAACACTAGGAATGAAGAAGGAGGAATCTGTTTCTAGCATGAGTTTACTAACCTATGTTACCTTGTAGATGGTGAACCATTATGCTCAAACTACCACACAATTGCACTCAAATCATATGCTAGTAAAGTAATGCTTAAAATTCTCCAAGCCAGGCTTTAGCAATACGTGAACTGTGAACTTCCAGATGTTCAAGCTGGTTTTAGAAAAGGCAGAGGAATCAGAGATCAAATTGCCAAAATCCACTGGATCATTGACAAAGCAAGAGAAGTTCAGACAAAATCTATTTCTGCTTTATTAACTGTGCCAAAGACTTTGACTGTGTAGACCACAATAAACTGTGAAAAATTGTCAAAGAAATGGGCATACAGGACCACCTGACCTACCTCTTGAAAAACTTGTATGCAAGTCAGGAAGCAACAGTTAGAACTGGACATGGAACAACAGACTGGTTCCAAGTAGGAAAAGGAGTATGTCAAAGCTGTATACTGTTACCCTGCTTATTTAACTTATACGCAGAGTACATCATATAAGATGCTGGGCTAGAAGAAGCACAAGCTGGAATCAAGTTTGCCGGGATAAATATCAATAACTTCAGATATGCAGATGATACACCCTTATGGCAGAAAGGGAAGAAGAACTAAAAGGCTTCTTGATGAAAGTGAAAGAGGAGAGTGAAAAAGTTGACCTAAAGCTCAACATTCAGAAAACTAAGATCATGGCATCCGGTCCCATCACTTCATGGCAAATAGATGGGAAAACAGTGGAAACAGTGGCCGACTTTCT
The DNA here is from genome assembly GCF_032405125.1 of Capricornis sumatraensis. NCBI lineage: Eukaryota > Metazoa > Chordata > Mammalia > Artiodactyla > Bovidae > Capricornis > Capricornis sumatraensis. Next base: position 53,815,055 of record NC_091080.1, read on the forward strand.
TTGGGGGGCTCCAAAATCACTGCAGATGGTGATTGTAGCCATGAAATTAAAAGACACATGATCCTTGGAAAGGAAGTTATGACCAACCTAGACAGCATATTAAAAAGCAGAGACATCACTTTATAAACAAACGTCCATGTAGTCAAGGCTATGATTTTTCTAGTAGTCATGTGTGGATGTGAGTTTGACTATGAAGAAAGCTGAGTGCAGAAAAATTGATGCTTTTGAACTGTGGTGCTGGAGAAGACTCTTGAGAGTCCCTTGGATTGCAAGGAGACCCAACCAGTCCATTCTAAAAAAGATCAGTCTTGGGTGTTCATAGGAAGGACTGATGTTGAAGCTGAAACTCCAATACTTTGGCCACCTCATGTGAAGAGCTGACTCATTTGAAAAGACCCTGATGCTGGGAAAGATTGAAGGTGGGAGCGGAAGAAGATGGCAGAGGATGAGACGGTTGGATGGCATCACTGACTCAATGGACATGAGTTTTGGTAAGCTCTAGGAGTTGGTGATGGATAGGGAGGCCTGACATGCTGTGGTTCATGGGGTCACAAAGAGTCGGACATGACTCAGTGACTGAACTAAACTGAGAAGTTCGAGAGTATATGTTAGAAAATCTAATTAGTTTAATTCCAACACAGCAGCTATCAGTAGGCTTCCATAGTATCTCAGAGAGTAAAGGATCTGCCTGCACTGCAGGAGACCAGGTTGATCCCTGGGTCAGAAAGATCCCCTGGAGAAGGGAATGGCTACCCACTCCAGCATTCTTGACTGCAGAATTCCATGGACAGAGGAGTGTGGTGGGCTACAGGTCCATAGGGTCTCAAAAAGTTGGAGACCACTGAGCGATTAATACAAACAACTATCAACAGTTATACACAGAGATTGAGAACTGAGTTCTGGAACTGAGAAGTGAGGTCTCAGTTTAATAATAATTATTGAAGCCATAAGTGATGGATATATTGTGAGACAATATAGAAAAGTAAGAGAATAGGGCAAAGACAAGAACCCTGCTGTCAGGGGACATTCAACTTTAAGGGATCCAATATGTTCTTCTTTTGTGTGCTCTTTCTCAAGGACTCTCTATTCCTTATCAGTTCCTGGAAAACAGAAGTGAGCAGAGCTGCACACAGTTCTCAGGACTGAGATCCTGAGAAAGGACACCTGCTTGGATTCCTTTCAGTGACTCCCTTCAGTGACCTTACTTAAATGTAATCGATTCAGTTATGCCCCTCTTACTCATGATATGGAATGCTTTCTGGCCCTTTGAAGACTGTTATTTGCTTGGCTTTTTTTTGCTCAATATCTTTTATTGCCTAAAGCTGCCTTGTATGAAGATATATAAATATGCATTTCTGCAAATAAAGCACCCTTGTTTCACTTGAGACTTGGGTCCTCTGCATCCATCTTCTCGTCAACTCCAGTCCCCAAGTCCCTATCTACAAAGAAAGTGACACCCTGCAATGGGGAAGGGAAGATAGGATAATCAAGGAAGCATATACAGAAAGATTTTCAGAGAGCCTGGAGAATTAGAAGTTTCCGGTGAAGTGTTATTAGTGATAATTTAAGCAGTGTTATAGTATAAGCTGTTATTCAGTTCAGTTCAGTCACTCAGTCATGTCTGACTCTTTGTGACCCCATGAATCACAGCATGCCAGGCCTCCCTGTCCATCACCAACTCCCGGAGTTCACTCAGACTCACATCCATCAAGTCAGTGATGCCATCCAGCCATCTCATCCTCTGCAGTCTCCTTCTCCTCCTGCCCCCAATCTCTCCCAGCATCAGAGTCTTTTCCAATGAGTCAGCTCTTCACATGAGGTGGCCAAAGTACTGGAGTTTCAGCTTTAGCATCATTCTTTTCAAAGAAATCCCAGGGCTGATTTCCTTCAGAATGCACTGGTTGGATCTCCTTGCAGACCAAGGGACTCTCAAGAGTCTTCTCCAACACCACAGTTCAAAAGCATCAATTCTTCAGCGCTCAGCCTACTTCACAGTCCAACTCTCACATCCATACATGACCACAGGAAAACCCATAGCCTTGACTAAATGGGCCTTAGTCAGCAAAGTAATGTCTCTGCTTTTAGTGTTATAATATAAGCAGTTATTAGTGTTATAATTTAAGTCTGAATATGGTAAAGAAAGGAGAAGGAAATGGAAACCCACTCCAATAATCTTGCCTGGAAAATCCCATTGACAGAGGAGCCTGGCAGGCTACAGTACACGGGGTTGCAAGAGCTGGGCATGACTTGCAGCTAAAGAGAGAGAGAGATGGTAAGGAAATGGTATAAGAGAAGGGTTTACAGACTAATTTGTTCCTTGGGTAGCTATTCTTTCTTCCTATGATCTGATTCAACATTTCAATTGGTATATAAACTGGGAAGTTACACAGTTTCACAGTTCTTTTCTTCCTTAAATTTATAGTGCAAGAATTTGAGGAGGAAATTGTAAAAAAATACTTTCATTAAGTAGACATTTTTTTGTTGATAAAAAGAAATATGTCATACATGTAATTTATGAATTACTCATTTTCAAGTTGTATAACTTGTACAATTATACATGAATCAAAAGTGATAGCTATACATTATACTAACTGATTTAGACACTCATTTATAAAGATATAGATGGTGTTAGTTTATTTTATTTATATTTGTTTCTTTTAGCATATTTAGACTTTTCAGTCACTATGATTATTTTTATGATGGTAAGAATTAGAAAGAAAACCTTAATGTACAGATGCTTCTTCATTAAAGCCAAAATACTTTTCTAATAGTTTATCAAATAAAAATGATGTATATTGATAAAATTATATTAGCCATTGAATGGATGATTTGGGGGTCTTCCTAAAAATTATTTAAATAATTTTTATACTTTTTTAAAATGAAAGATAAATCTTCATAGTTTAGGACATAGCTATGTGATGAGGAAGACTCACAAAATTGTATTTTTTTTCACTTTGACCAGTATAATAAAAGATAAAATATTTATTAATATTTTTTCTGAACTGATCAGCTAAAGAAAGCTGATTATAGAATTTGTCTATCATTTTGCAGTATTAAAATAGAGTATTTGCTGTTTTTATACTATGATATTATAAAGTAAATATTATTAATATTTAAATTAAATGCTAAAATATTTTGAAAAATAATCTTCAATATTAATGTCTTAATGTACTATACATGATGTTGTTTAGTCACTAAAGTTATGTCTGACTCTGTGACCCCATGGACTGTAGCCTGCCAGGCTCCTCTGTACATTGGGCTTCCCAGGCAAAAATACTGGAGTAGGTTGCTATATCTTTCTCCAACTACACATGATACATATTGCTAATTTAAAATTATTTATTCCATTTAAATATTCATTCTAAATTAAGTTTCTAAATATAACATCATATAAATTATGACAATTTCTAATTACTACATTAAATAATAAAATTATATGCATATGATACACAAGCATACATACACACACTATATATATGTGTGCCAAAGAAATAGGGGAATAATTTACTGGATGTTCAAGATAGAAGGAGAAAGAAAAGGGAACAAAGTTGCAAGTTGATGCTTACTTGACACATTTTAGCCCAGAGCAAATTTTAACTGCCTCTGCTTTATGATGAAACTTGTGCAGAATAAGCATAATTTTACCTGCAGAGAGAATTTATCCCAAATGTATCTCAGTCAGTTCAGTCAGTTCAGTCACTCAGTCCTGTCCCACTCTTTGCGACCCCATGAACTGCAGCACGCCAGGCCCTCCTGTCCATCACCAACTCCTGGAGTGCACTCAGACTCACATCCATTGAGTCAGTGATGCCATCCAGTCATCTCATCCTCTGTCGCCCCTTTCTGCTCCTGCCTCCAATCCCTCCCAGCATCAGAGTCTGTTCCAATGAGTCAACTCTTTGCATGAGGTGGCCAAACTACTAGAGTTTCAGCTTCAGCATCATTCCCTCCAAAGAAATCCCAGGGCTGATCTTCTTCAGAATGAACTGGTTGGATCTCCTTGCACTCCAAGGGACTCTCAAGAGTCTTCTCCAACACCACAGTTCAAAAGCATCAATTCTTCAGCACTCAGCTTTCTTCACAGTCCAACTCTCACATCCATCCATGATCACTGGAAAAACCATAGCCTTGACTAGACAGATCTTTGTTGGCAAAGTAATATCTCTGCTTTTCATATAAGTAGTTTTTCTAGAGTGAAAATATCACCTTGTTGTAAAATAGTTTACGTAATATTATTCTAAGGAATTTTCTTCAAAAATTGGAGTTTGAGGGAGGCTAAAACAGCAAATATCTAAGGTAAAGGAAACAAAGTACACAAAATATCAATAAACTACATCATTATTGAGCAATTCAGAGCAAAATATATTCAGATTTGGCAGTCATTATTGTTTTTCTGGTGGAGAGAATTAAAAAGAAAATCTTCTCTTAATCTCCAGATGTATTCTCATTATCACCAAACTGTTTTCCCTATAGTTCACCAAATAGCAATTTATCAGATATTTATCAAATATCAATAAAATTATATTGGTCACTGCATGAATGACTTTTTGGGTTTTGGGAGTAATTGTTGTTTTTTTTTTTTTAATTTGAGATAAATCTTAATAGTTTAGGACATAGCTAATAATGAGCATAACTCATAAACTGTATTTTTAAACACTGAGTTAATAAATAATGTTATGAAGCTAGTAAAAGCAGTGTATTAACCTGATATTATCAGTAATTAATTCTTATTATATTCTTCATTTGTTGCTATTCTTCTTTTCTTCTTCCCTTTCCTTCCCTTCTGTTCTCTTTTCCTAGTCTCAGATCAAGCATTAAGTTATCTGTGGTTTTCCTTAAGTTCCTCAGAGTCAAGGGTCCTTTATTTTGTGAGTCCCAAATAGTCTGTCAAATTTCACAACACTGAAAACTTTATGCAGTAAATATTAATAAATATTGTCACATTCACTGTTATATCATCAACTATAACAAGGTACCTGGATTAGCAAGGTCTTAAAGTATATTTATCACACTACCCTGGCCTCCAAAACTTAAGATATTTTCAGATATTTTTCATGCTTTTGTAAAACATGTGATGTATGGTCAATAAACCACAGATAAATAATTTTCTGCAAAGTTAAATACAATACATTAAAAGATTCATTGAATAATTTAGATAAAAATGAAATATAACATTTAAAGAAATAGGTGAAAAATAATAATTTGATATCAGTGAGGAACAGCAACATGAATCATGCAGAATTTGGGATTGAAGTCGACCTAAAGTACCCAATTACTTCATGCAGGTATGAAGTAATTTAATTTCATTTACTGCACACAACATTTGGCCAAGCCTAAAGCTTGCCCCACCCTTAGTCTTTTCAGTTATATGAACCAACTTTCAAATGGGTATTTCTTTCCTTTCACCAAAATATAGCCTGCTTCTTTTGGAACAGAAATTTTGCTAATATCTCTCTCTAATTTTTTCTTGAGATGTTGTTTTACTCTCAATAAGTTTCAGATTGGATGTATAAATTCCTTGGCAAATAGTATCCCTGGAGTCTACTTTTCTATGAGTGAAGAATGAAGCACTGTAAATTTAGTTTCAACTTATTTTAAGATTTTTTTTTTTTCAATTTAAAAGTTTCCTGGGGCTTCCCCGGTAGTCTAGTGGTTTAGAATCTGCCTGCCAATGCAGGGTTCAAGAATTTGATCCCTCATCTGGGAAGTTCACACATGCCATGGAGGATCTAAGTCCCATCTGCCAGGACTACTGAGCCAGTGCTCTGGAGCCCATAAGCCACAACCACTGGGCCCCTGAGCTGCAACTGCTGAAGCCCATGCACCTGAAGCCTGTGTTCTGTAACAAGAAAAACCACTGAAATAAGAAGCCCATGCATCGCGATTAGCGCCCCCCACCCATCCCCCGCCGATAGCCACAATTAGTCTGTGCACAGCAATGAACACCAAGCAGAACCAAAAATAAACAAATAAATCTTCTAAAGAATTAAAAGATTCCTGACTGATTTTACATAGCATTTCCATGCCAGTTATGCACCAGGTGCCACCATCTTGGGAAGTACTAAATGGCTGCGTCTAGGAAAGCAAGTGAAGTGAAGTAGCTCAGTCGGGTCCAACTCTTTGCCACCCCATGGACACCAGGCTCCTCCATTCATGAGATTTTCTAGGCAAGAGTACTGAAGTGGGTTGCCATTTCCTTCTCCAGGGAAATTCCCAACCCAGGGATCAAACCCAGGTCTCCCACATTGTAGACAGATACTCTACCATCTGAGCCACCAGGGAAGTCCAGGAGTATCATATCTCTCCGGGCTTTCCAAGTGACTCAGCGGTAAAGATTATGCCTGGCAAGCAGAAAACATGGGCTTGATTTTTGGGTTGGGAAGATCCCCTGGAGAAGGGCATGACAACCACCTCCAACATTCTTGCCTGGAGAATTCCATCGGCAGAGGAACTTGGCAGGCTACAATCCATGGGATTACACAAGAGTTAGACATGACTTAGGGACTTAATGTCAGTCATGTCCAACTCTTTGTTACCCCACGAGCTATAGCCCACCAGGCTCCTCTGTCCATGGAGTTCTGCAGGCAAGAATACTGGAGTGGGTTGCCATTTCCTTCTCCAATAAATGGCTCAGGAAAGAAACGAAAATGCTTTTCTTATGCAGGACACTTTATTATTAACGTAGTAATAATGTGTTAGTAAGAGGAGAAAGGGTATATTCAAAAGACTTAGGGACTAAACAACAACAAAAATTATATCTCCCTGATCCACAGCATCCAGTCTCTGATGCTGTAGGATTCCCTGCCTTCTTGCTTTTCTTTCCTTCAGCTGCTATTTACTGTGGCAGCCCCTTGGCTTATTCGAAATTCAAGCTCCTTTAGGACCTCTATGAGGCTACCAACTTGCTGTTTAATCTCCCTCCAAGGGAGTAGCCTTCTTCAACAGAACCAGGTGCTGACTGGTCTTGATTAATTTATTATTTAAATTAATTAAGACTGACAGTGGCTGATTGGGAAATTTGACTGTGGCTGTAGGTAAACAAGATGTGCTACAAGCTCAGGGTCTTTTCTTGGTCTCAATGTTCTTGTCATCAGTGAGCAGATCCTCTAAGATTAGCAGCTAGTCCCTAGTGAGGATAATGCATTTAACAGACTGGGCCCTAGTATTTCTTCACTCCACTGCACTTTTGGACCTCACAGCGACCATATGACATCAGGGGTCTGATGCAGATGAAGATCTTGTCAAACTGCATGTTGTCCTTTATCTCCCTCATGGTCCAAGTCCCTGCCCCCACCCCATCCTGTCCCTAACCTGAGGTGGCATCCAAATCTAAGAAAAAGCTTGAAGTTTCATACATAGCCAGCCACTTTTTCAGCCAGCTTCCTATACAGGGCTCAGTACTGCTCAAGGTCAAGGAGGCCAATGTGCTTTTCTAGCCACAAATGTTACTTTGGCTGGAGACCAGTCTCCAAGCCAACCAGTGTTATCCAAGTCCATAAGAAACAGCATGAAGGGCAACTTGCTGACCCAGGGGGTGGGGAGAGGTCCATGTCTGGATAGTTCTGGGGACGTGGGAGCCCTATGAGCCAGATGGGAAGGAAGGCGGCCACTTAGGAAGAGAAGGTGAGCCAAAAATGCACTCCAGGTCTGTTGTTTCATTCAGTTTTGTTTTTCCATATGGTTTTACCATGTTGTTTTTTTTTTTTTTTTTTTTTTTTTAATTTGTGGACTTGTCTATAAAAATATTTTGTAGATATGACTTATATTATCGAGTAATGTTTTTGTTAAAACTGTTAAATATTTCCTCCCTAAATATTGCTTTCATTTTATCTTATATAGCATGAACTTTTAGATACACACTGTTCATTTTTGTGTGATCATGAAATTGAATGTTGTATGAGAAAGAAAACAGTGGATGATTTCCCCCTTCTTGTTTATCTTTCTTTCTTTGCTGTGTGCTGTGCTTAGTTCCTCAGTCATGTCTGACTCTTTGTGACACCATGAACTGCAACCCACCAGGCTCCTCTGTCCTAGAACTTCATGAAAGGCTATCTCATGCTGCTGCTGCTAACTCGCATCAGTCGTGTCTGACTCTGTGTGACCCCATAGATGACAGCCCATCAGGCTCCCTGTCCCTGGGATTCTTTAGGCAAGAATACTGGACTGGGTTGACATTTCCTTCTCCAATGCAGGAAAGTGAAAAGTGAAAGTGAAGTCACTCAGTCGTGTCTGACTCCTAGTAACCCCACTGACTGCAGCCTACCAGGCTCCTCCGTCCATGTTCATGGGATTTTCCAGGCAAGAGCATTGGAGTGAGTTGCCATTGCCTTCTCCATTATAATAGCTAGTTACATTTTTTTAAAATAATTGGATATGTTTCATCAAAGCACAAGCTTAATATAGCTTAGAGTCAACCACAACAGCACAACTCAAAGATCAGGCTCAGTGGGATTTAGTTTTATATTTTCATCAACTGTTTTTTGCCTCTGCAACATTTGTTTCATACTCAGCCTATCCGTTAGAGTCTAGATGCAACTGTTTCATAAAGAACAGTATTGCAATGGCCTACAGCAGTTCTTCTGGTTTCTAGTGTGTGTCCTTCCTTTAATCAATTAACTATTACCTCCTCTCCATCATCTTTGTAAAGCACACTTGTGTCATTCTCCTACATAAAAGCTTTTCAATATTCCCATTTAATAATAGGAAAAAACATGCAAAGTATTTATTATGATGTTAGAGTCCCTTCACATCGATCATATCCTAATTTTCCAGCTATTTATCCAGACACTACTTCTCACATGCCTTGTGATCAAACATATAAGCTATTCACAATTTTCAGCAATATTTTGTGCCTCTAGGAGTTTCTGAAATATAGTTTAAAAGTCTTGGTAACATATGCTTGAAATGTGAATAAGTGTGTCTTTCACCATCATGAACTACTCTGGCATGAGCAACCAGTTGAGAGCTGGTTTTTTACCTTTTGGAGAAGGAACTTCAGTATTTTTGCCTGTAGAATTCCATGAACAGAGGAGCCTGACAGGCTACAAAGAGCCGGGCACGACTGAGCGACTTCACTTTTACTTTATTTAACCTTTAATTGTTTTACTCAATGAAAAGAGCTCTGGAAATTATATTTTCTTTCTTATACTAAATAGGATATTCTTTCAGAGAATCTGCATATTTTACATACATATGCATTTCCTCAATTTATCTGTGGAATATATTCTTGTTGTTAAAGATGATGATAATATTGATTAGTTTGATGGTTATTATTAAATGTAAACATTTTTATCTAGAACTCCTAGATACCCAGGATAGATGCTGCAGATATTCCTAAACTGGAACCTCTTTTTCACCTCACATAGCTTGAATTTACCGAGTTTAAATTGGGTGAAAGTGAAAGTGAAGTCACTCAGTCTTGTCAACTCTTTGCGACCCCATGAACGGTAGCCTACCAGGCTCCCCGGTCCATGGGATTTTCCAGGCAATAGTACTGGAGTGGGCTACCATCTCCTTCTCCAGGGGATCTTCCCAACCCAGGGGTTGAACCCAGGTCTCCTGTGTTGCAGACAGATGCTTTACCGTCTGAACCACCTTAAACTGGGTACTTAGATGTTAATTTGTGCTGTTTTTTTCAGGTGTGAAGTTTCTTGAGTGGGAAAATAAAAATAAATAAAATAATGCAAGTTTTAGAAAAAGGCATGCTGAGTATGTTAATGCCACAGATTTTCTCTACAAAGAGATGGAATCCCCTATCACGAAGGCAGAGTCAGCCCTGAAGGAAAGTCTAATAATATATATGTCAAATTGGTGCTTCCCTTCTATTTTTTGGCTAAATTTACTTATTTGGCAAATTGTGTCCTTCACAATTTACATTATTGACTTAACAATTATTTAATTCAAATATGGGCACATTTCCTTCTTAATTTCTATTTTCATCCATTCATTTCAAAAAAATTTTATAAAAGGAGCTGTGAAAAGAGTGCTTACTGCTTATCATCTTTATCAGAATTCCCCTTCATTTAAACCATATGTGAGATTGTCAACTGCCCAACATCTGACTCCTAGATTAACATCATTTTAAAGGAAAATTAGGATAGTTGAATAAATGTTACAAGGTATAAAGCATTAGTCCATTTGTAGTTGACAATGTTATTTTAACAGATAATCAGGCAGTGCTCATGAAATGGTTATAATAAAAGTGACATTTCTAAGTCAATGTCACCATGTGGACTCCTACATTCAAAGTTACTTCACACCAATCAGAAAGAAAGAGAGGGCAAAAATTAAAGTAAAGTTATTGAACTAATAACAAATGAGATGGCTAAATTGATGAGTAATAAGTAAGACATAAGTGGGTTTTCTTGACTTTTTGTTTGACATGTCCTTAAGAATATTAGATTTTACATACATTTATGAAAGCCTTGAGCTCTTTATCTTATGGAAACATACCTTTTCATACTAAAAATAGTCACAGAACAAAGTCTAATGATGAATGTAAAGATTCTTTTTTCATTTGAATTTTTCATTTTAACATATTCTTAAGAGAGAAAGAGAGAGGTCAGCAAACATGTTTTTGTTCATATATTATCTCTGACACAAAAACCTCACAAACATTAATTATCTTCTCTATGAAGTCATAAAGTAAAGGCTGCACAGGAAATGAACAGAAACATTAAAAATACAAATGCATAAACAGTCATAAATGTTAAATCCTATGTAATTTTAGCATATTCATAAAGTCCATTTATGCATAACAATTAACGACTCATGCTGTTTTAGCACCAACTTGGCAGATAACTAGGGGGCTTTTGTATTTTAAAATGTAAATGATCTTACTGATCAAAAAACTGGGAGCATATATTTTTCTGCCATAAGAAAATCTAGTCAATGAAGAACTAAAACAGAGCTGCAATTACAGTAACATTTCCTTTGGAAAAAGCTGAAGGCATCTTCCTTCAGTGAAAAGAAACTTTATCAAATACCTGACTAGTAATCTGATAATGTAAGGTGCAGAGCAAAATAAATCACTTCCATTGTCTGCAAATTTAGAGGCAAACCTAGGTGTGGTGATAAAAATATAATATTTTCCATTAGCCTTGAACTGTATACTTCTGATGTACTTTACATATTTGGCTCACATCTGATATTTATCTGGCTTCCCTGGTGCCACAGTGGTAAAGAATCCACCTGCCAGTGCAGGAAATGCAACAGACTTGAGTTCAATCCCTGAGTCGGGATGATCCCCTGGAGTAGGGATGGCTACTCACTCCAGGACAGTCCATGGGGTCACAAAAGAATTGGACAAGACCTAGTGACTAAACAACAATGACAACAACAATTGATATTTATGGCTTTTCTGATGGCTCAGATGGTAAAGAATCTGCTCTGCAATGCAGGATACCCAGATTCAATCTCTGGGTTGGAAGACCTGAGGAGAAGGGAATGGCAACCCACTCCAGGATTCTTGCCTGGGAAATCCCATGGACAGAGGAGACTGGTGGGCTACAGTCCATGGAGCTAGACATGACTGGGCGACTAACATTTTCACTTTTCTTTCCCATATTATTTAACCTTAAACTAAGGCCCCTGTATCTGTTTTCTTTGTTGCTTTTTCAAAAAAAATCACTTTTGAAAAAAATTACCTTAAAGTTTGGATGATATATTTTTTCCAGTAAAGTGATATTTATCAGTTTAATCTAAGGCAGTGGACAAAATGTTTCATACTTGTGTTCAAAAATTCAAAATTCAAGATCTACAATTCATTCACTGGGTGACTTTGTGCAAGACATTTAATCTTATTGTGTCTTCAATTTCTCATCTGTAAAATAAGAACAATATTTTACCTATTTCATAGGGATGCTGTACTAATGTGTGTAAAAACACCTAAGTCAAACCCAGGGAAAGGCCTCAAGAAATGTTAATAAGAAATGTTATTCTGTGTTATGTCCTTGGCATTTCAGAAATTGTGCAAATACTTCCTTTATCTGTGATAGATTGATAGCTGAAGATATTGAATACTATAAACATAAATTAAGCATATAATTATTTAAAAAGTTTTATTAAATGAATCATGTAAAAATTTTGTATACATATGTATGTATCAAAATAATATATATTTGACATATACTGCTATCAAGAGAATAATTATTATGCTAAATGGTTATTATGCTAAATTCTTATATGCTATATTATCATCATTTGGCTAAAATGATGATAAAATAATTTTATTTTTCTGCCTAAAATCTTTATTTTTGTAGTTTTGCTATAGGAAACAATTCCTGCTTTTTCTTCACATGTTTTAATAATAAACAGTAGCTTCTAAATACAATTTGTGTTACTTTTACAATGAAGTATTTGAGTGCTTTAGTCTTTCTAAAGATTTACATTGAACAAAAAGAAGCCAAAATATAAAACACACTGGTGCATTCTTTATGGTCCAACCCTCATATCCATACATAACTACTAGAAAACTATAGCTTTAACTATTTGGACCTTTATTGGCAAAGTGATGTCTCTGCTTTTTAATACACTGTCTATGTTTGTCATAGCTTTTCTTCCATAGGACGTTTGTTCTCCTTTAAATCCATATAATATTTCATATATTATCAAAATATAGATATAATATTTCATATAGTATACAGATTTAAGGAGAACAAAATTTTTCTGTAGATACCTACTTGAAAAGATGCTCGCCATTTTTTTAGAGAATGGATACATGTATTATTTAACTGTCTTTTCACACCAATTAATATTTTTTTGATTAGTTCTTGTTCATCAACTCCAGTGTGTTTTATATGTTTGCTTCTTTCTTTCAAATCAATATCTAATCAAAGTCTATATATATCTATAATATCTATAATATATGGAATATTATATTCATACTTGTCCTATGGAAGAAAAGCTATGACAAACCTGCACTGTGTATTAGGAAGCAGAGACATCATTTTTTCAGAAAAATTCCATATAGCCAAAGCTATGTTTTTTTCAGTAGTCATGTATGGATGTGAGAGTTGGACCATAAAGAAGGCTGAGTGCTGAAGAATTGATGTTTTTGAACTGTGGTGCTGGAAAAGACTCTTGAGAATCCCTTAAACATCAAGGAAATCAACTCAAACTTAAAGGAAATCAACTCTGTATATTCATTGGAAGGACTGATGCTGAAGCTGAAGCTCCAGCATTTTGGCCAACTGATGTGAAGAGACATCTCATTGGAAAAGACTCAGATGCAGGGAAAGATTGAGTGTAAGAGGAGAAGGAGGTGACAGAGAATGAGACAGTTGGATGGTATCACTAGCTCAATGGGCAAACTCAAGGAGATAGTGAAGGAAAGAGAAGCCTGGCATGCTGCAATTCATGGGGTCACAAAGAATTGGACATGTCTTAGAGACCAAACAAAAACAATATTCCATAAGTTGTAAATAAAAAATGAATATACATTTTAATTTAATTTTTTAGCAACTAAAGCAACTATTAATAATGGTAGATATTTAGTTTAATTTTGGGACATGCTTTTCACCATCTTAGACACATATTTCCATGGTGTGATTGAACTCCAAATTCTAAGGGTGGCATATTTCTCACACCTAACCAATGATAGTTTTGAGTTAAAACAGCTAGAAACTAATATTTGCAGGGAATTATGTATGTTTAAAATCTAATTCTAGTATGCATTATATTGGCTTTTTCTAAGTAACCAAAGGATACTCCAGATTACTATATCAGTTTTTGGTTTTGTGATCAGTAAGAAACATTTATTTTCTCAGCCATGAAATTAAAAGAGGCTTACTCCTTGGAAGGAAAGTTATGACCAATCTAGATAGTATATTGAAAAGCAGAGATATTACTTTGCCAACAAAGATCCATCTAGTCAAAGCTATGGTTTTTCCAGTGATGATGTATGGATGTAAGTGTTGAACTGTGAAAAAAGCTGAGTAACAAAGAATTGATGCTTTTGAACTGTGGTGTTGAAGAAGATTATTGAGTCCCTTGGACTGCAAGAAGATCCAACCAGTCCATCCTAAAGGAGATTAGTCCTGGGTGTTCAGTGGAAGGACTGATGCTGAGGCTGAAACTCCAATACTTTGGCCACCTCATGCGAAGAGTTGACTCATTGGAAAAGACCCTGACGCTGAGAGGGATTGGGGGTGGGAGGAGAAAGGGACAACAGAGGATGAGATGGCTGGATGGCATCACCGACTCGATGGACATGAGTTTGAGTAAACTCTGGGTGTTGGTGATGGACAGGGAAGCCTAGCATGATATGAGTCATGGGGTCACAAAGAGTAGGACACGACTGAGCAACTGAATTGAAGTGAATGTTTGACATTGAGGAATATCACTGAATGAAGAGTTTATGGTTGTACTCTATTATGCTGTTCACCCAAACTGAATCTTGGAGTCAGTAAGTTTTTCATCTGTTGATCTATTAGAATTTTTTTTTTTCTTTAATTTTGGCATGGAAACTGAAGATTCATCGATTCCCAGTTCCATGGCCTCAGCTATCAAAAGATGAATATACTATTAGTAGTTTGTAATTTTTTTCTTGTTTAGCTTAAGTTATGTTTATCACTAAGTTTTATTTCTACTAAGCTGGGATACATCACTCATATTTATGCCATCTTGAAAAAAAATAAGGCAGTAGTTCTCAGAGCAATTCATGATTTTAAAAGAAGAAAAAGAGAGTGTCAGTTTACTGTGATAGATTTCAAGTGAGTTCATCAGACTGTCCATTTTTCAGCCTAAATCCTGTAGTAAAATAATATTCTTTCCTATGCCAAGTGATGCTTAAATCTACTGACAACCAAACCATCACAAATCACTAAAGGCTTTGAAACAGTCTGTTAAATGTATACCAAGTGGTTGGATACCTACAAACCAAGGTTTAGAGTCTTGGACAATATTTGAGACATTCAAATTTTTAATATTTAATGAACAGTATGAAAAGGAAATATGACAGGATATCAAAAGAGGAACTCACCAGGTCATTAGGTGCCCAATAGGCTACTGGAGATCAGAGGAGAAATAACTACAGAAAGAACGAAGGGATGGAGCTAAAGCAAAAACAATACCCAGTTGTGGATGTGACTGGTGATAGAAGTAAGGTCCAATGCTGTAAAGAGCAATATTGCATAGGAACCTGGAATGTCAGCTCCATGAATCAAGGCAAATTGAAAGTGGTCAAACAAGAGATGGAAAGGGTGAACGTCAACATTCTAGGAATCAGTAAACTAAAATGGACTGGAATGGGTGAATTTAACTTAGATGACCATTATATCTACTACTGTGGGCAGGAATCTCTCAGAAGAAATGGAGTAGCCATCATGGTCAACAAAAGAGTCCGAAATGCAGTACTTGGATGCATTCTCAAAAATGACAGAATGATCTCTGTTCATCTCCAAGGCAAACCATTCAATATCACAGTTATCCAACTCTATGCCCCAACCGGTAATGATGAAGAAGCTGAAGTTGAATGGTTCTATGAATACCAACAAGACCTTTTAGAACTAACACCCAAAAAGAATGTCCTTTTCATTATAGGGGACTGGAATGCAAGAGTAGGAGGTCAAGAAACACCTGGAGTAACAGGCAAATTTGGCCTTGGAATGCGGAATGAAGCAGGGCAAAGACTAATAGAGTTTTGACAAGAAAATGTACTGATCATAGCAAACACCCTCTTCCAACACAGGAGAAGACTCTACACATGGACATCACCAGGTGGTCAACACCGAAATAAGATTGATTATATTCATTGCAGGTGAAGATGAAGAAACTCTATACAGTCAACAAAAACAAGACCAGGAGCTGACTGTGGCTCATATCATGAACTCCTTATTACCAATATCAGACTTAAATTGAAGAAAGTAGGGAAAACTGCTAGACCATTCAGGTATGACCTAATTCAAATCCCTTATGATTACACAGTGGAAGTGAGAAATAGATTGAAGGGCCTAGATCTGATAGATAGAGTGCCTGATGAACTATGGAATGAGGTTCGTGACATTGTACAGGAGACAGGGATCAAGATCATCCCCATGCAAAAGAAATGCAAAAGAGCAAAATGGCTGTCTGGGGAGGCCTTACAAATAGCTGTGAAAAGAAGAGAGGTGAAAAGCAAAGGAGAAAAGGAAAGATATAGGCATCTAAATGCTTGGTTCCAAAGAATAGCAAGAAGAGATAAGAAACGCTTCTTCAGCAATCAATGCAAAGAAATAGAGGAAAACAACAGATTGGGAAAGACTAGAGATCTCTTCAAGAAAATTAGAGATACCAAGGGAACATTTCATGCAAAGATGGGCTCGATAAAGGACAGAAATGGTATGGACCTAACAGAAGCAGAAGATATTAAGAAGAGGTGGCAAGAAAACATGGAAGAACTGTACAAAAAAGATCTTCACGACCCAGATAGTCATGATGATGTGATAACTAATCTACAACCAGACATCTTGGAATGTGAAGTCAAGTGGGCCTTAGAAAGCATCACTACGAACAAAGCTAGTGGAGGTGAGAGAATTTCAATTGAGCTGTTTCAAATCCTGAAAGATGATGCTGTGAAAGTGCTGCACTCAATATGCCAGAAAATTTGGAAAACTCAGCAGTGGCCACAGGACTGGAAAAGGTCAGTTTTCATTCCAATTCCAAAGAAAGGCAATGCCAAAGAATGCTCAAATTACTGCACAATTGCACTCATCTCACAGGCTAGTAAAGTAATGTTCAAAGTTCTCCAAGCCAGGCTTCAGCAATATGTGAACCATGAACTCCCTGATGTTCAAGCTGGTTTTAGAAAAGGCAGAGGAACCAGAAACCAAATTGCCAACATCCGCTGGATCATGGAAAAAGCAAGAGAGTTCCAGAAAAACATCTATTTCTGCTTTATTGACTAGCCAAAGCCTTTGACTGTGTGGATCACAATAAATTGTGGAAAATTCTGAAAGAGATGGGAATACCAGACCACCTGACCAGCCTCTTGAGAAATCTGTATGCAGGTCAGGAAGTAACAGTTAGAACTGGACATGGAACAACAGACTGGTTCCAAATAGGAAAAGGAGTACGTCGAGGCTGTATATTGTCACCCTGCTTATTTAACTTCTATGCAGAGTACATCATGAGAAACGCTGGACTGGAAGAAACACAAGCTGGAATCAAGATTGCTGGGAGAAATATCAATCACCTCAAATATGCAGATGACACCACCCTTATGGCAGAAAGTGAAGAGGAGCTAAAAAGCCTCTTGATGAAAGTGAAAGAGGAGAGTGAAAATGTTGGCCTAAAGCCCAACATTCAGAAAAAGAAGATCATGGCATCTGGTCCCATCACTTCATGGGAAATAGATGGGGAAACAGTGGAAACGGTGTCAGACTTTATTTTTTTGGGCTCCAGAATCACTGCAGATGGTGCATGCAACCATGAAATTAAAAGACGCTTACTCCTTGGAAGGAATGTTATGACCAACCTAGATAGCATATTCAAAAGCAGAGACATTACTTTGCCGATTAAGGTCCGTCTAGTCAAGGGAATGGTTTTTCCTGTGGTCATGTATAGATGTGAGAGTTGGACTGTGAAGAAGGCTGAGCACCGAGGAATTGATGCTTTTGAACTATGTTGCTGGAGAAGACTCTTGAGAGTCCCTTGGACTGCAAGGTGTTCCAACCAGTCCATTCTGAAGGAGATCAACCCTGGGATTTCTTTGGAAGGAATGATGCTAAAGCTGAAACTCCAGTACTTTGGCCACCTCATGCGAAGAGTTGACTCATTGGAAAAGACTCTGATGCTGGGAGGGATTGGGGGCAGAAGGAGAAGGGGACGACAGAGGATGAGATGGCTGGATGGCATCATGGACTCGATGGATGTGAGTCTGAGTGAACTCCGGGAGATGGTGATGAACAGGGAGGCCTGGCGTGGTGTGATTCATGGGGTCCCAAAGAGTCGGACACGACTGAGCAACTGAACTGAACTGAACTGAATGACAACTTTTCCCAAATCTTTCTGAACAATTAAGAAAATAGATTTTTCAAGATTGTTATTTCAAAGAAAAATAAGTTCATTACTACATCCTCAAATGATATCTGTGGCACATATGACAAGGCAAGCCTAACTAATGAAGATGATATCCTAATTATTTTTTTTTTTACATTTTGATGCTTCTTTTAGTTATTTGTCAGAAATGTAATTTTTTTAAATGTAAAAAATAATATGAGAATGGTGATGATGATATGTGTTATATATGTGGTAAATGTTACTATCTGAAGCCATATAAACTAGAGTTATTACAGAGTTTACTACTTAAAATACAACCTTTCTTCTGATTAATATTTGCAATGGTATTAAAGATATGTATTTGTATATATAAATGCATTCATATATCTTAATCACTATGTGTGATAAATCTAATTTTAGCTTCATCAATTTTCTTCTAGTTCAACTACAATACATTTTGTTTGAAAAGTGTGTACTTTTTCTAAATTTCCTTTTATCCTGTCTTTTTGTCTCTTAGTTATCTTCATTTATTATTTTCCCTATGCCAGAAGTAAAAATAGAAACAATGCTTCGTACATTAATAATCAGGTCAGTTTCCTTTCAAATAGAACCGGAGAAGAAATGAATTCCATCTATATCCATATATTTACAATCTCTTCCCTCTAACTCTAAAACCAATTAAAATGCAAATTGCATTTAACAAATGTTTAGAGTAGTATATCTGGCTTTAGTAATCTGAGTCTTTAAATAAATCTACTTTGATTTAAGATAGAATAAATAGTCCATTTTGTTTAAAAATATTTAAACTTCATAATTTTTCAGAAAGCTTTTTACTAATTATAAATTATATAACTCTAACAAAACTAAAATAGGTTTTTTGTTGTTCAAGTAAAGATTGTAGGAGGGTTCAGGAGTGGGAACTTATGTACACCTGTGGTGGATTCATGTTGATGTATGGCAAAACCAATACAGTATTGTAAAGTAAAATAAATAAATAAATAAAATAAAATAAAATAAAATAGGACACTTACTGGAATAAAACTCACCATCTAAATTAAACTATTTATTTAATTTACTTAGGTCAGGATTTGAATCTCCTTTATTAAATCTTTGCTAATTTCAGCTTTCTGTCATCTGGAAACTTTCAATTATGTGTTATTTTATATAATTAGCTATCATATGTGACAATTGGATACATTTGGCCTACACTTTTTGGTAGTACAAATTCTTTCTTTGTAGTACATATTTGTACTACATATTCTTTCTATTTTTTGTAGTACATATTCTTTCTATTAAATCACAAGATTTTATATGTATTTATGGATATCAAGAGGATCTTCAAAGAAAATTAAATTTAAATGAACTTTGTTATTATAAATAATAAAAAAATATTGAATATAGACCTTGAATATGAAATAGGTTCACTGAAAACTCAATTAAAAAATATACACACATAGTAGGTGGAACAGAAAATGTTACTTATTAAAATGTTTAGAAATTATTGATTAAAAACACAGCTAATGAACTTTGAGATCATGATACATTCTATAAGCATTTACTATTTATTTATTTATACATATTTTTAATAAAGAGATATGAAAGGTAAATTTGCTGCTGCTGCTGCTAAGTCGCTTCAGTCGTGTCAGCACCATATAAATATTTTTTATTATTGCTGAGTAGAGTGCTGTTGCTTAATACTGAGTCATGTCTTTGCAACCCCCATGGACCAGTCTCCTCTGTCCACAGGATTTCCCAGGCAGCAATACTGGAGTGGGCAGCCATTTTCTTCTCCAGGGGATCTTTTCCACAAGGGGATCTAGCACACATCTCCTGCTTGGCAGACGGTTTGTTTACCACTGAGTCACATGGAAAGCTCAGAGATAATATGTATCACTTTATATTATTAATATTCATATTTAATTTAAGTTGGCAAATTTTAATAGTATTTCAAATTATTAATATGTGAAAAAACTCATTTATTATTTCTTTCAAACATCATTTATTGTGTGTCTACAATGAGAAAGATGCTCTCCTAAGAATTAAGAGTATAGCAGTGAACAAGTCAGATGTAGTTTGTGCCTCATGGAATATTAAGTCCACCTCTGTGCAGAAAATTTAACATATTTAGAGTAACTTGGGGTCTGGGAGGAACATCCAATTCTCTATTAGAAGCTATTTTTTGTTGAATTGTGTCTAGTTGTACATTTCTGAAAGTATTATTTTAAGGTAATGATCAACCCCAGCCCTATGCTGCCTTGTGTACAAAGGGCAGACTGGGCTTCCCCTCTGGCAAGGATTGATTTAGCATGTTTCCTGTGAACTATAACCGTTCCCTCTTCCTTTTATTACTCTTTTAAAAAGTACTATTAAAGATCTTTAAGCACATGTGTAGTCCTTAACAGAAGTGACATTGAAAGAAAAATCTAAAAGGAAGCATATAAAGAAATTAGTTCCCTGGTGAGTAATTCATTACCTCATCAGAAAACATAAATATTCTATAACATTAGTTCATAAGGTGCAAATTTTTGTAATAAAGTGAAACTTTCATATGCATAGAAAATCAGGTTTTCGTAGGCATGCAAAACTTCGAAGAAAAGCAAGTTATTTATTTCATTGTTGAAGAACTGATTTGCAAAATGAAAGGCACTGTAGCCAAAAAGTTTCTGGCTTTTCCTTCTTCTGACATCACCTAGGAAGCCCTTTTAGAACTATTCTAACAAAGTAGAAATATTACTTTTCATAGAATGAAATTCTATGGATTAAATAATTCAAATAATTAAATACTACTTACAAGTGACTCTGAAAATCCTTTAGATTTGGGTTTATAGGAAATTTTTTTGACATTAGTGTTCCTTCTTGGAATTTCATTCATTGTATTGTTCCACAGAATCAACTCATGATATAGCAACTCAACAAAGATTTAAATCTGGTAGATAACCCTATGGACCATAGGCCACCAAGCTTCTCTGTCCATAGGATTCTCTAGGCAAGAATACTGGAGTGAGTTGCCATGCCTACCTCCAGGGGATCTTCCCAACCTAGTGATCAAACCTGCCTCTCCCATGTCTCCTTTGCAGGAGGATTCTTTTACCAGTATAGCCACCTGGGAAGCCCCAAATAACCTAATACATTTTAATAATTTTAATAGTAGATTTTGCTTGTGTGTGTGTGTACAAGTGGTATGACTTTATACGGCTGTGTGCCAAATCATTGTATTTTAGAAATAGCCCAGTAAAATAAATGAAAATAAAATCAGAGTATGCAAATGAAAGAATTCCTACAATGAATGGAGGGTTTTTCAAGTAGGTGAATATTATCATCTTCACCATTATCAACAACAAAGCAGAAGGACATATTTCTTAAAATAGAATATCTTCCATTTGAATATGAAAACCTAAAATAGAAACATACTCAAAGAGCATCTGAATAGAAGAAATGGACTTTGTCTGAAATGAATCCTTAAAAAGCTTACAATTTTCCTTGGATCCTCTTTGAATATGCTTAATTAGTCTTTGAAATGGTCATAAATGGACATTTTATTGTGGTTATTTTCTAGAATCCTAACAATTAAAAAAATTATATAGTCAAAGCTGCAATTGCATAAGTGAATATTTATTTATTATAATATTACTATTTATTATACATTTCTGTCAGTTTATCTGGTATAATCTGAATATCCTGTTTGTGCACAACACTAAGCAATTTAAAGACAATTTTTAAAAATTCTTCCACTCAAATCAACTTCCAGTTGTAGGCAATAGACTAGAATTTTACCAATGACTGTGATCAATAACTCAAATTAAAACTGCCTGTGAAGAGTTGTCAGTCTAATTTAGGGACAAAGCAAGTAAAGGAAAGCATAAACAAAAACAAGATGAGAGGAGGTTCCTTTCTATAGAGCCCTCTGCATGCTTCTCACTGTTTGTGAGGATTAAATGTAGGTGGTGGTTGTCCTTCAAGCAACTTATTCACTCACTCAACACCTTCACTTCAATTTACAAAGAAATTCTGAAAATCAAATTTGGCTAAGTTTCAGGTTGATATTTGCATACTGATTTAAACTCATTATTCACACCATGTTTGTAAATGAGATATTCAAAGGGACTAACACAAAGCAATGAATGAAAAACAGACAAAAAAAAAGTTCACAGCAAATACTAATACATCACATAGGAGTCCTGAGGAGAATATGGATGAAGTGAACTTTATTTTGACAATGTAGGGAAACAAAGACATTTAAATTCCATTTGCTCTCTAAAAGCAAATTCTAGTTTATGTTTATTTGTTGGACTTTTCGTAAAGATTAAAAAAAAAAAAAGATGCTGCTGACTAGAAATCATGAGAAATGTCAGATATTTCAAAACCATAAACAGAAACCACATCAATAAAGTTTATATTCTCTGGCATTACTTTTACAGCTCTAAAGGACACGTGAACTATGTACAGGAGCTTTTGGGTTCTGGCCTTTGAAAGGGCTGCTGTTCTTATACTGAGTTTGGAAGGCTTCATGCTCCATCTGTGAAACACCTGGTTTTTGAAGCTACTGACTGATCATAGCAGCCTCCAATTAGTCTTACTGAAACTGCTCCTGCTTCTAGAGTAAACATTGTGGAATCTTTCAAGGCATGCTGGTAGCACTGGGTAGAAAGTAAGGGTGAAGCGAATAGGGAAATGATAAAACTGAGGAGCAAAATCTTCACGGAATTCTTTGATCTCATCCATGCTGCAGGTTTATAGTGCCCATTTGTCTCAACTAATCTATGCCTTGTAATGTTCTGGATATCAGGAATCCAACTTGATATTCTGGTAATATGTAAATTAATTAGCACATTAAATAGATCTTTAAGTTTGTAGTAAGACACTGTCATATTTAAATCTCCATTCTAGCATGTTTCACTATTCGTGAGTAGGTTATTTAGCCTCCCTAAACCTTCAGTTTAGTTCAGTTAAGTTGCTCAGTCGTGTCCTACTCTTTGCAATGCCATGAACCACAGCATGCCAGGCCTCTCTGTCCATCAACAACTCCCGGAGGTTACTCAAACTCATGTCCATCAAGTTGGTGATCCCATCCAATCATCTTATCCTCTGTCATCCCTTTCTCCTCCTGCCCTCAATCTTTTCTAGCATCAGGGTCTTTTCCAATGGGTCAGCTCTTCACATCAGGGAGCCAAAGTATTGAAGTTTCAGCTTTAACATCAGTCCTTCCAATGAACACCCAGGACTGATCTCCTTTAGGATGGACTGGTTGGATCTCCTTGCAGTCCAAGGGACTCTCAAGAGTCTTCTCGAGCACCACAGTTCAAAACCATCAATTCTTCGGTGCTCAGCTTTCTTTATAATTAAACTCTCACATCCATACATGACCAATGGGAAAACTGTAGCCTTTAGTAGACGGACCTTTGTTGGCAAAGTAATGTCTCTGCTTTTTAATATGCTATCTAGGTTGTTCATAAATTTCTTTCCAAGGAGTAAGCATCTTTTAATTTCATTTTAGAATGAATATAACACATGCTTTGCAGGAGTTGTGAAAAGATTAAATTTTAAAAGTTTGTTTAACATGTAGAGCAATGCTTAATATATCATTTTTGTTCAATTGCTTAGTAATGTCTGACTCTTTGTGATATCGTGGACTGCAGTACACCAGGCTTCCCCCTGGCCTTCACCATCTCCCAGAGCTTGCTCAAATTCATGTCCATTGAGGTGGTGATGCCATCCAACCAATTCATCCTCTGTCATCCCATTCTCTTCCTTCCTTCAATCTTTCCCAGCATTGAAGGTCTTTTCTGAGTCATCTCTTCACATCAGGTGGCCAAAATATTGGAGTTTCAGCTTCATCATCAGTCGTTCCAATGAATATTCAGAATTGATTTCCTTTAGGACTGACTCGATATCCTTGCAGTCAAAGGGACTCTCAAGAGTCTTCTCTAGAACCATAGTTCAAAAGCATCAATTCTTCAGCTCTCAGCCTTCTTTATGGTCCAATTCTCACATCCATACATGACTACTGGAAAAATCATAACTTTGACTCTACAGACCTTTTTTGGCAAAGTAATATCTCTGCTTTTTAATATGCAGCCAAGCAAGTAAAGGGAAACATAGGAAAAAAAAAAAAAAGTCTGATATATACTATGTATTTAACTTGTGCACCACCAGCACCAGTAGAGATAAGCATTGCCATCAAGCAAAATGTCAGGAGCTACCTGAGTTTCTCTTTTTCTTTCTCACTCATCCAGTATATGTAAATATACATGTTTTTATATATAATATACTCTTATGAAGTACTAGCCTTATTCTTGGTCTTCTTCTTGCCTTCTCCTCAGGCCAATCCGAAGATTAGTCTTAAAATTAAATCTTGGCTCTTACTTGCTCAGAAATGTTCAATGTTATATCCTTGTTTTAATATAACATCACAAATCTTTAACAAAGTCTCCTTAATCGTGCAAAATTTTGCACTGCCAAAACTTTTCCTGTTTTGATCTCCTATATCATCCTACAATTTCATTGGAAAAGACCCTGATGTTAGGAAATATTGAAGGCAAAATGAAAAGGGGGCAGCAGAGGATGAGATAGTTAGCATCACTAACTCAATGGATATGAATTTGAGAAAACCCCAGAAGATAGTGAAGGACAGGGGAGCCTGGAGCACTACAGTCCATGGGGTTACAAAGAGTTGGATACAATCTAGTGACTGAATAACAAGGGCAACATATGCTTATTTTGGTCAACATTGTGTCTTTCTACAGCTCCTGGTACAAAATAGTCAACAGTAACTTCCCCTTTCAACAAGGAATGCTATGAAGAGACATCTATCTAGGTTTCCAAGCTATAGGAAGTTAAACAGATGCTATCTCGGAGATACCATATTATGGTGGAAGTGAACAACAACAACCCTTAACAAAAAAATTAATGATATAAAACTAGAATGCTGCTGCTGCTGCTGCTGCTGCTAAGTCACTTCAGTCATGTCCGACTCTGTGCGACTCCATAGATGGCAGCCCACCAGGCTCCCCTGTTCCTGGGATTCTCCAGGCAAGAACACTGGAGTGGGTTGCAATTTCCTTCTCCAATGCATGAAACTGAAAAGTGAAAGTGAAGTCGCTCAGTTGTGTCCTACTCTTAGCGACTTCATGGACTGCAGCCTACCAGGCTCCTCCGTCCTTGGGATTTTCCAAGCAAGAGTACTAGAGGGGGGTGCCAAAAGTACTCTAAAGGATAGAAAACAGTTTAAGGAAAGAGAGAGTTTTGAAAGAAATGCCACTTTTAATAGAATATTCAGAGAAGAGATTTCTGTCTAAGTGACATTTGAGCAGAATGCTGAATAAGACAGAGAAAGGATATAAATATTTGGTAGAAGAGCATTTCCAGCAGAATAAAAAAGAACAACACAAAGTTCATCTGGTGATAGTTCGCTTGCTGTAGTCAAAAAATAGCAAGAAGAACAATGTGGCTGGAATTGTGTGAACAAGAAAATAACAATAGGATATATCATTAGAAGTTAGAGGAAAAACATGGATAGTCTTGTTGAATAACTGAATTTGGGAGTTCTGAGAATAGTAACTCTAAATATCCATGGGAACTATCAGTTCAGTTCAGTTCAGTTCAGTCACTCAGTTGTGTCCGACTCTTTGTGACCCCATGAATCGCAGCACACCAGGCATCCCTGTTCATCACTATCTCCCAGAGTTCACTCAGACTCACGTCCATTGAGTCCGTGATACCATCCAGCCATCTCATCCTCAGTCGTCCCCTTCTCCTCCTGCCCCCAATCCCTCCCAGCATCAGAGTCTTTTCCAATGAGTCAACTCTTTGCATGAGGTGGCCAGAGTACTGGAGTTTCAGCTTTAGCATCATTCCTTCCAAAGAAATCTCAGGGTTGATCTCCTTCAGAATGGACTGGATGGATTTCCTTGCAGTCCAAGGGACTCTCAAGAGTCTTCTCCAACACCACAGTTCAAAAGCATCAATTCTTTGGTGCTCAGCCTTTTTCACAGTCCAACTCTCACATCCATACATGGCCACAGTAAAAACCATAGCCTTGACTAGACAGACCTTAGTCGGCAAAGTAATGTCTCTGCTTTTGAATACACTATCTAGGTTGGTCATAACTTTTCTTCCATGAAGTAAACGTCTTTTAATTTCATGGCTGCAGTCACCATCTGCAGTGATTTTGGAGCCCCCCCAAAATAATGTCTGACACTGTTTCCACTGTTTCTCCATCTATTTCCCATGGAGTGATGGGACCAGATGCCATGATCTTCGTTTTCTGAATGTTGAGATTTAAGCCAACATTCATGACTTAAATCAAATGGGAACTATAGGAATTAGTTAATATATTACACATGCAGGTACATACAAATCTCAATGGACATTTGTTGGGAAAAACAAATCTCAGTGGAAAGACCTTTTCTCTGTCACAAAGAAGTTGGAATGCAGTTGTGAAGTCAGTCATAAAGCCATAAGGGATAATTAACTGCATAAGAAAATGTATGGTGACACCATATAGTGCTAACAAAAGGAACAGTAAGAATTTAAATAAGACAGAGAATGCCATGAAAAATTTTAAAATATTTCTTAGGCATGGGTGAACTTAAACTGTGAAGTGAGAGTGGTTATTTAGAATTAGATACCAGGGATTCCAGATAAAAGAACTATCATGAGTAAAGAACAAGTGAAAGGAAGTCATGGACATATGGAGAAGTGGTAAAATTAATTCAATTTATTTTTTTAGGAAAAATGCCCAGGCAGTTATTCAGAAGTTAGGTGGGGAGAATTACTTCTATAAAAATGTGGAGTTTAAATCTGCTATTTGGGGGTATGTGTTCAAGACATTGTTGAATTAAAAAAACAAACCATGTTTTCTATGTAAAATAGATTTTGGATAGGGAATTGGGGACCTAAATAGCTGTTGAAAGAGCTGTGGAAATGAAGGTCAGAGAACTTTCTGCTAATGATCTCTACCTCTGTTCAATATGAACTGTTCTGAGAAGTACTCCACAAATGCACTGAACTCAAGAACCTCCAGAAATCTCCAATCAACTGTCTCAGTCTACAGCAGTGAAGCCAATTGCTCTCAAGTGCTCACTTAGAAGTTACTTCAAGTTTCCATTCATCCACATATTTGCCTGCATCTACCTGTGCAGAAATAATGGATTCTCCTTCATTTCCACTTTCTATACCTTGCATGAATGTTTTTAATTGTCATAGTCTAAACCAGAACCATATGGAGAGAATTTCTTAAAAATCCAGGAGTCTCCTCTAAAGGCAGAGCTGATCTTGGTAGGAAGTGATGTTGATGATTAGTAGAAATAGACAAGCAGCAGAGAAAGAAAAATAAGAAGATGGAAGGAGACTCCAAACCCTTCATCTATCATCACACAAAGCACTTCAACTCCAATACTATTCTTTCCTATGATATTTAAATTGAAAGAAGTTTACGTTTATACCACTAAAATTAAAAACAGGATTAGAAAACACAAACGGTGCTGTTTCAAACAAAAACTTTTTCTATCAAGTACACAAAGATATCTGTTTCCATGCCCTGGTATTATTCAGCCAAAGGAACCAAATCTTTTCAATTTTTCTTCATATTTCATGGTTATAAAATATTTGTTATTCTTATAATTCTCATCTACTTCTGTTTGTTGCTTTCTAATGTTTTTAAAATGAGATGTCAGGAATTAACAACAGCTTTCATTTTGAACTCTAATAGAGTAAAAGGAACTATTTCCTTCAATTTTCTTGTTGGTATCTTTATATTCATGCACCCAAAATGTAAATTAATGTTTCAGAATTTATTTCACACTTCTGTCTAATATTGACCTCGTAATCAAAATTTTCCAATATTTCACACATGAACCACTGCCAAGCAAGGTCACTTTCCCTGAATAGATTTGGGAATCACACAAAATCAATAGCTGAATTAAAATAAGTGAAATTTCCAAAGGGAACAGCAAAACATATAAAAAGCAAAGGCATACAGACAGCAAATTAAGATCTGAATGTTGGAAGATCAAGTTCATATCTAAAATATTTTGGTAAGAAAATTGAAAATTAAAACAAGAATGCCATGTGTAAAATAAGCAAAGAAGGTATATTTAAAACCAATAAATATATTAATTTAGTACCAGAGTTTACTCAGTAGAAACCCTGAGATGTTTTGCTACTGAATGAGTTAAGAAGAAGAAGAAGAAGGAAAAAAAAAAAAAAGCATAATAAGTTTGTTCTTTAAGCATAAGTTAAATAGATTAAATGAGGAGATATGCAAAACTAAACATGGATCAGAGGCTAATATATGGTAAAAAATAATAATATCAGATACATTCATTTTAAAGCATTAGAACTGAGACAAAATAATACTCTAGGAAGAAAACTGGTCAGAAAATGTTTTGCAGTAAAAGAGTAACCCATGAGCATCTGGCGTACACTGGACCTTCATGTTTCCAACAGAAATTGAAATCATTTTAATTTTAACAAGCATAACACAGCACATGATCAATCCATAGTCTCAAAAATAAGTTAAGATAGAGTTGTTTAGAATGTTGAGTGTCTTAGCCAGGACGTTCCTATTTCTGTTTACATGTATATTTTACTGTAAAGAATATTTTTAATGTGTTTAAAAACTATATTGATACTATTGTGTCATAAATTCTACATCAGTTCAAGCAGCTGCAAGGTAAACATTTTGATTATTAAATTAATAATTTCAAACCAGACCAGAAGGGACCATTATCCCACTGGATATGGAGGCATATTGTTCTTTGGCTTAGCTAAGCCAGGAACTCCGAAGTGTAATGAAATGTGCATAATTAAATGAGAGCAGTTGGGTTTTGATGTTTTGGTAGATGAAGTATTTGTTTACATTATATGGTTCATACAATTTGAATAGTAATACTATGCCTGTCACGAAATATTTCAGAAAAAGAATTTGACAATAAAAGTACAAAGCATGCATCTTCTTTCTTTATTTCTACATTTTATTTAATTTACTAATCTGCTTAAAGGATTAAAGAAGAGAATTAAATAATATTGAGATTCTCTCTAAGAATAACAATAAGGAGATTTAAATGGCTGATTGTCATTAGTAACTTTAAAAGGTGCTAAATCTCAAAATAAGAGTTTCTAAATAGAAACTATAAAGCTGAATGAGATTTATTTCATATAAATTACTCCTTTGATTTGCAAAGAGAAAGTGATATGCTTTAGAGTTGGCTGTTCCAGTAATAAAAATTAAATCATTAATAATATTAATGATAATAGCAAAAATGGTTAACATTTTATATAGTGCTTGCTATATTCTAGGCACTCTATTAAGCATTTTTAGAATGATTGCTTTTAGGATATAAAATGATCAGTATGAAAATGTTCTAACTGATTATTCAATTCTAAAATAAAGATAACTTTTGAAGAATATACTATAAAGTCCACCCATTTAAAGTGTACACTTTAAATGATTTTAATCCTTCTGTTAAAATATCTACATATATAATATGTCTATAAATACAGCAAGAAATCAAAGAGAAAAATATAAAATAGGCTTATAGTATTACAGGATTGTTTACTGACTGATAATCAATTTACACCTTTAATGAAAAATGATACAGAAAGACAAATTAAAAAACAACAACAACAACAACAAACATCATTTAATTTACATACCTAAATATTTTCCCTTTTAGTATAAAAGTTCCCAGGGATTCTGAAATCCAATATTCGCTATCCCAATAAATACTTTAAAATATACTATCACTATCTTTTTTTCTCCATAAATCATACAGACATGCTATGATAAAAAGTGTACTAGATATCTCAGGCTTCCATAACAAAATACTGAAGACTAGGTGGCTTAGACAACAGGAATTTATTTCTTATTGTTTGGAAGGATGAAAAGTTTAGTATTAAAATATAGTGTTACTGGGTTCTATAAGGACTCTCTTCTGAGCTGTCAGATGGCTATCTTCTCACTGTGTCCTCACATGAAAAAGAGAGAGGGGAAGCAAATTCTACAGTGTCTCTTCTCATAAGGGCATCCTGAGGGGCCTGCTATGATGACCTCACCTCCAAAGCTTCCATCTCCAAACACCCATCACATTTGGGATAGGATTTCAACACTGAATTTTGGTTAATATACCTCAGTCCATGGGCTTTCCAAGTGGTGCTAGTGGTAAAGAACCTGCCTGCCAGTACAGAAGACTTAAGAGTCACAGGTTCAGTTCCTAGGTCGGGAAGATCTCCTGGAGGAGGGCATGGCAACACACTCCAGTATTGCCTGGAGAATCCCCATGGACAAAGAAGCCTGATGGGCTACTGTCCATAGCGTTGCAAAGAGTCAGACATGACTGAAGCAACTTAGCATGCACAAACCTGAGTCCATGGTAGAGAGGTTGTTTGAAAAATGTGAAAGAAAAATTTTTGTGACAGAAGCTTCTAGCTGTTAACTAGAAAGAAAAGCTGGGGAAAGGCAACTGTAGAAGGAGATGTAAAAGACAGATATCCTGGGAGAAATTAAGAAAAAAATTATTTTAAGAACCATTTAAAATCCCAAGCAGTCAATATCTATACCTATATTGTCTATAAAATGCAAATGGAGCCATAATAAAACCATTGTGTGATGTCTTTTTCTACTTTGAGGTTCTTAAATACTATACAGTACGTTGTGTCTCATGATAAAAATGTGCCAGTGATTCAAAATAAATTTTGAGTTTTAATTTTGAATGCAATGGCTGTAATTATTTTAACCTCTGACAATACAGTTATGTCGCTATTATTAAAAAATTACATTTCCTTACCATCGTGTAGCTATGGGCCACCTTCATTAATTCAATGCATCCTTGAGCATCTGCAAATGCTCGGATCCCTAAACAGTTTGATGGATGCAAGAGCTTCATGAGGAAATGGCAGCACACTTCCACTACTTGAGGAAGCTGAAGAAGGCAAGCTGCTGCAAGAAGGTTTTCAATTGTTTCTTCTTTTAATTCCAAGCAACCTAAAATGTTAAAAGAATTACAAAACTGTTTAAAGCATGAAATAATATGTACCAGTCTATTATTCAAAACATTAGGCCAACCTTCTAGAAATGATTGAACTTAAATTGATAATCCACATAAATATAACTCATGAAAGGTCAATAATTGCTTTCAGCATCTTGCATTTCTTAATTTGTATGATATTCAAAATAATCCAAACATGAACAGAGCTTCCTCTGAAATACATGTATCCTATTGAACAGGAGTTATGGTTGTTCCTTTGGATGTGAATTAAGTAATTAAAAAAAAAAAAAAGAAAAGATATATATATAGAGAGAAATATTTTACAACACATGTCTTTCCAGGTGGCTCTAATGGTAAAGAACCACCCTGCCAATGCAGGAGACACAAGAGAAGAGGGTTCAATCCCTGAGTCAGGAAGATACCGCAGAGGAGGAAATGGCAACCCACTCTAGCATTCTTTCCTGGAGAATCCTGTGGACAGAGAGGCCTGGTGGGTTATAGTCCATAGAGTGACAAAGTGCTGGACACAACTGAGGCATCTTAGCATGCATGAACACACACACTTTTAAAAGCTTAGGAGAGCAAAGATGCACTAAGTTTCTGACAATATATGCACTGTTTATATGAATATGGAATATTTATGTGACTTTAATTAGCATCTGTATATATATTTATAACCGCACATGTTGTGTGTTTGCTAATATCGTATTTAACTCACTGTGTCTATAATTTCCTATAATATTTCTTTCTTTATGGTCGGTGTTGTGTGTTAGTCACTAAGTCATGTCCAACTCTTTGCGACCCCATTAACTGTAGCCCGCCAGGCTTCTCTATCCATGGGATTCTCCAGGCAAGAATACTGAAGTGGGTAGCCATTCCCTTCTAAAGGGGATCTTCCCAACCCAGGGAACAAACCTGGGTCTTGTGCATTGCAGGCAGATTCTTTGCCATCTGAGCCACCAGGGGAGGAACTTTCCTTTCTTTCTGGTCAGTTAATCTCAAAATTGAGCTCTTCAGTGTTTCTTTTCTTTTCTTTTTTTTTTCCTAACTACTGGTATAACTTGTTAAATAGTGGAGCTATTTCTAGAATGTTTATAAATTTCATCTGTGTAAATATCTAGTCTCAGCTACTTAGGTTTTCTTTCATGTAACAATTCAGCACATCTTTAGTAGTTTAGTTCCATTCAGATTTTCTATTGCTATTGGGTGAGGTTTTCTAGGTCATGTAGTCTCAGAAATGATGTATATCATCTTAACTTTTGTGATATACATGACTACCCTTCACTAGAAATATCTGCACTAATTTTTCCTGAACATGGAGTCAAGTCACATATTAACATCATGACACATGTCAGTGGATGTGTGTTGCTACCACATCAACATTTATGATATGACTGTGCCTCACCCCTACACTTTCTTTTCTACCAGCTAAGTGTGCTTTGTGCTCAGTCACTCAGTTGTGTCCAACTCTTTGTGACCCCATGAACTGAAGGCAGCCAGGCTCCTCTGTCCATGGAATTTTCCAGGCTAAAATGCTGAAGTGGGGTGCCATTTCCTGCTTCAAAGGATCTTCCCAGTCTAGGAATCTAACTCACATTTCTTGTATCTCCTGCCTTGGCAAGTAGATTCCTTACTTCTGTGCCACCTGGGAAGCCCACAGGCTAGCTAAGGCCTACATAAAAGCCCCAGTGGATGGAAGCTACATGGGAAGCAAGAAGCCTAAGCTCTGAATCCACACTCAGAATTATTAGCTTCAAACAACAATATGCAATATATAAACTAATAATACTCCAGAAATAAATTAAAACTTATACTTGAATTGAAAGTTGTCCCAAGTGTCTAAATTGAACCTCAAGTGTAAAACCATAGGGAATATAATTGATTAATATTTATATTATTAAGTTGCTATCTAATTAAAATTTAGAAAGATATTCTTGCCAGCTGGAATACATTTTTTAACTTGGTGATGATACTGTAACTTTTTTTTTCCTTAGATGAATCTTTATTTCATAATCAATATTCATTTTTATTACATTCTAGAGAAGTTGTTTACTTTCAAAAATTCAGCTTTTAAGGACAGGATACTTATTAAGGAAACTCTTCATAAACAGAATGCCTTTATTTTTTTCCCACATCAAAAAATTTATCCTGAATTTTTTAAATTTCAATACTTTACAATAATAGTACAATAAGCACTTAAGTACCTTTTCCTTAACTTCTCTAAGAAAAACACAATCACAAAGTGTTAATATTTTGCTATATTTATGTATATGTTTGTGTGTTTATGCTATAGTTGATGAATTACTTTATACTACTTCTAATAAATATGTATTTCACTTTTGAATACTTCAGTGTGTCTCTCTTTAAAAACAACAGCATTCTTTAAATAGCCACTCATGAATTTAATTTTTTACACTCAAGAACAATAGTATTTGCCCTAATGTAAATTTCCGCCTCTTGATAAACCTGTAAGGAGGTCAGGAAGCAACAGTTAGAACTGGACATGGAACAACAGACTGGTTCCAAATAGGAAAAGGAGTATGTCAAGGCTGTATATTGTCACCCTGCTTATTTAACTTATATGCAGAGAACATCATGAGAAACGCTGGTCTGGAAGAAGCACAAGCTTGAATCAAGATTGCCAGGAGAAATATCAATAACCTCAGATATGCAGATGACACCACCCTTATGGCAGAAAGTGAAGAGGAACTAAAAAGCCTCTTGGTGAAAGTGGAAGAGGAGAGTGAAAAAGTTGGCTTAAAGCTCAACATTCAGAAAATGAAGATCATGGCATCTGGTCCCATCACTGCATGGGGAATAGATGGGCAAACAGTGGAAACAGTGTCAGACTTTATTTTCTGGGGCTCCAAAATCACTGCAGATGGTGATTGCAGCCATGAAATTAAAAGATGCTTGCTCTTTGAAAGAAAAGTTATGACCAACCTAGATAGCATACTGAAAAGCAGAGATATTACTTTGCACACTAAGGTCATTCTAGTCAAGGCTATGGTTTTTCCAGTGGTCATGTATGGATGTGAGAGTTGGACTCTGAAGAAAGCTGAGCACCGAAGATTTGATGCTTTTGAACTGTGGTGTTGGAGAAGACTCTTGAGAGTCCCTTGGACTGCAAGGAGATCCAACCAGTCCATTCTGAAGGAGCTCAGCCTTGGGATTTCTTTGGAAGGAATGATGCTAAAGCTGAAACTCCAGTACTTTGGCCACCTCATGAGAATAGTTGACTCATTGGAAAAGACTCTGATGCTGGGAGGGATTGGGGACAGGGGAAGAAGGGGATGACAGAGGATGAGATGGCTGGATGGCATCACTGACTCAAAGGACGTGAATCTGAGTGAACTCCGGGTGTTGGTGATGGACAGGGAGGCCTGGCGTGCTGCGACTCATGGGGTTGCAGAGTCAGACATGACTGAGCCACTGAAATGAACTGAACTGAAGTGAACTGATTTTATTCAGCATCTAATCAAGGGCTTCCCAGTTGGTGCAGTGATAAAGAATCATCCTGCCAATGCAGGAAAGCAGGAGATGCAGGTTCAGTTCCTGGGTTGGGAAGATCGCCTGGAGTAGAAAATGTCAACCAACTCCAATATTCTTGCCTGAAAAATCCCATGGACAGAGGGACCTATGGGTTACAGTCCAGGGGGTTGCAAAGAGTCAGACACGACTGAGTGTGTGCGTGCCCATGCACACATGAACACACACACAATGAAGTCTTATACATGATTTAGTTGCTACATCTCTTTAGTCTTCTTTAATCTGGAACAGTTTTCCAGCAATTTTGTCATTCATGACATTTATATTAGGGGAGTTCAGACAAGATGTTTTGTAGAATTCCCTGATGTGATTAGTCATATTTTTCCTCCATGATTAGATTTAGCCAATACCTTTTGGTAGGGAGACAATACAAGTGATGTTTTTATTCCATGTATACAGAGTGAGTGATAATGGCAGTATATTCCACTCTTGCCGGTGTTAAATTTGTTATCTTGTTTAAAATAGTGTCTGCCAGATACTTTTATTTTAAAGAAACTTAAATTTCTACAGAAATATTTCCCTTTATAATTAATAAGTCATATGTTGTAGAGGGGTCATTTCATTTTAAAACACGACATTTCATCCATAACTTAACATGTTTAATAGATGAAAAGCATTATGTTTCATTTATGAGTTTCATTGAAAGGATGAAAGCAAAGAAATCTAAAGCCTGCTTCCCAGTATAACAAGGGATTTGATGAAGAAAAGAGAGAGGTAAATTCTATTTACCTTTGGATATAAATTCAAAGGAAATTAAAATCATTTTATTGCATATTAATTGCTAATCAAATTAGCTACCTACATTTTTGCTTGGTATAAAAGAGGGACATTATCAATAATAAAAGTTATAAACAAATTTTCAACATTTTAATAAATGCACAAGGACCCACTTCAGATATTATCAATTAGTAGAACATTGAATATCATGATCAATTTGACAAAGGACACATTTGTCAATAGCAATACAATTTTTGAGGTGTTTATATTTCACTTTATCAGTAACATTGTCATTCAATAATAATGTCAAACAACCAGTCTAAATGATTTTAAGTCTAATTATATTAGTGTAATTATACATATATATGTTAAAGCTTATGGAATATTCAGTTCAGTTCAGTCGCTCAGTCATGTCTGACTCTTTGCAACCCCATGAATAGTAGCACAACTGGCCTCCCTGTCCAAATATACTATGAAATATTAGTAAACTTCAAAAAATATTCTAAAAATTGTAGAAACCTATATTTTATGTAGATTTCATATGCTTTATTAAATATGTACTGATACACTTATATCAATAAATATATAAAATATAAGGAAGATAAAATGTGTACAATAAAATCTCTTATTATTTACAATTGATTATAAGCCCAGCAATTATACATACATATATATGTATTTAAAATTTTGTCATGATTTTATATCTTTGGAGGAACTATATCTAAAATATTTCAATAAGATTATTAAAAATATGCTTGTTTTTTTAACATTGATCATGTGAAATCAGTTTAAAAAGGATACATTCAGATGGTATGATCTTTATAGATTCTATTTTTACTGTGACTTCAGAACATTAGGAGAGTGACTTTAATTTCAATTGATTATTGTTCTCAGTAGCATATGTGCAGAAAGAATTAACAAATTAACACAGCAAATCTGAACTGCTCTTATTGAAAAGGCATGCCCGCAAGATTTGCCCTTGATTGGTATCTGAAAACTTAGATTTCAAGAGGGTTCCCACTATTCAGTAGTATATATGGCTCACTGTGCTTAAACTATTTGTGTAAACATTATGGCTTGTGCTTAACAACTGCTTTCCTTCTTGGAGTCTTGAATTTTGGCCTATACTAAGCAAAAGCTGCATCAATAAAAACTCTCCCTTGTTGACAACAACTCACAGACTTTGTCACAACTCTTTGCAGAGGAAATTAAGTGTACCCTGTGCTATTCCATTTGAAATGCTGACCTTGGAAGCTTGCTCCTGATTTTCCCAATACTATGCTCTGTACAATATTTCCCTTTCCTCATTATGCTCTGAATCTTTTTGATAAATCAGTGCCATTGGTTTGTATGCTGAGTCCTGTGAGTCATCCTCTCATGAATCATGAAACCTGGAGTGTTAGTCTTGAGGATATCACAATACAGCTTTCTAATTAGAATAGTTGAGGTGTTGGGTGAAGTTTGAGATATACTTTGCCCACAGGCTGGAAGATACAACATTATCAGGATTGCAACTGACCCCAAGTTAATCTATAGTTTTATTATGATTATATTCAATACCCAAGCAGACATTTTGTAGAAATTGCAAAACTGATTCTAAAGTTCACATGTATATGCAACAACCAAGAATGTTCTTTGAAAAAGAACAAATGTAGAAATAATGACACTATAGATCTTAAGACATTTTACACAGCTGTGGTGATTAAAATGTATGGCTATCAGTCTAAATATAGACAAATAGATCAATAGAAGAGAATGGATTCTAAAAATACAACCAATCATATATAAAGTTTTGCAAAGGCACAAAAACAATTCAATTGAAAAAGCACAGTCTTTGAATAATAAGTACAAGCAGATATCCATGTACTAAAACTTGTATTTTAGTCTACACAATACATAAAATTTACTCAAAATGGACCATAGTCCTAAATTTAAAATTACAAACCTTCTCTAAGAAAACATAGAAGTCTCTATAACTTTAATTATTTCTTAGATAAAATGTCAAAAGTCATAATCTACAGAAAAAAAAAATGTTATAGATCACTAAGTGACAGCAGTAAAGGAACAAAAGATGAAGCATGAACTAGGAAAAAATGTTTGCAAAATCATATATCTGATAAAGTACTTGTGTGTAGAATACATAAAGGACTCTCAAACTCAATAATAATAAAAATCTTATTATATAAAGCTTATATAAAAATGCTTATAAAAAATGGGTAAGTGATCTAAGCAGACAGTCCATAAAAGAAGATACATGACTCTGAAATGCTCAACATAATTAGTATTTAAGAGAATGAAAGGTGAAAAACACAGTGAAATACCACTACACATGCATTAGGACTGCTGATGGGAATGTGAAATGGTATAACCATTTTGGAAAGTAGTTTTATACAATTTTGTTTTAAAATGACTTAGCCATCCCACTCTTAACTATTTACCTAGGAGAAAGAAAAAAAAAAAATGTTTAAATAAATCATTTTGCATGAATGCTTATAGTAGATCTATCTTGTAATGACCAAACCCTGAAAACAACCTAGATGTTCAACAAGTGAATGGAAAAACAAATTATAATCTATTCATTTACAGGACTACTGTTCAGTAATAATTTAGAACTATTGCTATGTGCAATATGTTGGTTAATTATGCTGAGTGAAAAATTATGCTGAATGTATAAAATCAGACAAAGGAAAATTTATGATCCAGTTTAATTAAAATTCTTAAACATATAAGCTTATCAATTATGAGTAACACAAATCAGATCATTAGTACCTGAGCATGGGGAGGGATAAGGAGATGCAACAGAATGGATCATGAAAAGAGGTGACAGATATATTCCTTATCCTGATTTTGGTGATGGTTTTACATGTTTGTGTGTTACCCACTCAGTCATATCTGACTCTTGGTGATCCCATGGACTGTGGCCCACCAGGCTGCTCTATCCATGAAGTTTCCCAGGCAAGAATACTGGAGTGGGTTGCTATTTCCTTGTCCAGCGGATCTTCCCCACCCAGGGATCGAATTTTTAAAATGCTTTACCATCTGAGCTACTAGGGAAGCCTTTCTACATGTATACACATGTCAAAGTATCACATTATACACCTTATGTATGTGTAGCTAATTGAATGTTAATTATTCATTAATAAAACTTTAAAAAAGAATACTCAAATGTTAACCAAGATAATTTTAGTTGACTACTAACTGTAAATATTTTCTGATGGTTTTAATTCAAACTTTACTAACAAAATCACAAAGATAGGATATTACAATTTAGAGAAATTATGGTTATATGTTATTTCTTTCTTGTTTTCTTAAGCTTACAATATATAGATCATATTATTATGATCATGGAAACTTCATATAACCAATTGCCAATTTAAAATGCTTGACCAAAGTACTGTATAAAAAATCTTATAAATGTAAGCCTAACATATAAAATGGTGTATGTGTGTGTGTGTCCATGTTAGTATATTTACCTCCCCAAATCAAACTGTTTCATAGATATTATACAGTGAAATAAGTTATAGGGTATATAATAAAAATAATTATTCAATCCAAATTCAAATGCTGGCTGTAATATTGTACTTTATAATAATTTAGGTAAAATATTAGCAGGGCATATCACCATTCTTTCTTGTTTAAAAAAAAAAAAAAAGAAAGGGAGAAACTAAATTTTCACAGGTTATCTGTAGACTAATTTTTAAAAGTTACTTAGTGATAAATTTGGATGTAACTTTGGAGGATGTAAGCATTGTTTGTTTCAAAGATTCAAAAATATTATATTTTTTTTTCAACTTGGAATATATCCAAAGAAAGGATACATTTGTAAAAGCCAGAAGGCATAAATGAAATTTGGTTAGTGTTGAGCTTGAATGCACATAAATTGAGTTATCTCATGCATGATCTACTTTGTATCTATAACCTGGCTATTTCGCTGTCAGATTTAGATGGTAGAAAGGTATCTGACATAAAAGTAAACCTAAAAGAGATACAACTGGCGTAATGTGGCGGGGGGGGGTGGGGTGGCGGGGAGAAAGCAATTCTATACATCCACTAAGTCAACTTTTAAGGCATTAATGTTCACAAAGGGCTTTAACATTTATGGAGAGGTAAAGTCTGTATGCCAACAAATTTGGAAAACTCAGCAGTGGCCACAGGACTGGAAAAGGTCAGTTTTCATTCCAATCCCAAAGAAAGGCAATGCCAAAGAATGCTCAAACTACCGCACAATTGCACTCATCTCACACGCTAGTAAAGTAGTGCTCAAAATTCTCCAAGCCAGGCTTCAGCAATATGTGAACTGTGAAATTCCTGATGTTCAAGCTGGTTTTAGAAAAGGCAGAGGAACCAGAGATCAAATTGCCAACATCTGCTGGATCATGGAAAAAGCAAGAGAATTTCAGAAAAACATCTATTTCTGCTTTATTGACTATGCCAATGTATTTGACTGTGTGGATCACAATCAACTGCGGAAAATTCTGAAAGAGATGGGAATACCAGACCACCTGACTGTCTCTTGAGAAATGTGTATGCAGGCCAGGAAGCAACAGTTAGAACTGGACATGGAACAACAGACTGGTTCCAAATAGGAAAAGGAGTATGTCAAGGCTGTATATTGTCACCCTGCTTATTTAACTTATATGCAGAGAAACATGGTACTGGAAGAAACATAAGCTGGAATCAAGATTGCCGGGAGAAATATCAACAACCTCAGATAAGCAGATGACACCACCCTTATGGCAGAAAATGAAGAGGAACTAAAAAGCCTCTTGAGGAAAGTGAAAGAGGAGAGTGAAAAGTTGGCTTAAAGCTCAACATTCAGAAAATGAAGATCATGGCATCTGGTCCCATCCCTTCATGGGAAATAGATGGGGAAACAGTAGAAACAGTGTCAGACTTTATTTTTTTGGTCTCCAAAATCACTGCAGATGGTGACTGCAGCCATGAAATTAAAAGACGCTTACTCCTTGGAAGAAAAGTTATGACCAACCTAGATAGTGTATTCAAAAGCAGAGACATTACTTTGCCGACTAAGGTCCGTCTAGTCAAGGTTATGGTTTTTCCAGTAGTCATGTATGGATGTGAGAGTTGGACTGTGAAGAAGGCTGAGCACCGAAGAATTGATGCTTTTGAACTGTGGTGTTGGAGAAGACTCTTGAGAGTCCCTTGGACTGCAAGGAGATCCAACCAGTCCATTCTGAAGGAGATCAGCCCTGGGATTTCTTTGGAAATAATGATGCTAAAGCTGAAACTCCAGTACTTTGGCCACCTCATGCGAAGAGTTGATTCATTGGAAGACTCTGATGCTGGGAGGGATTGGGGGCAGGAGAAGAAGGGGACGACAGAGGATGAGATGGCTGGATGGCATCACTGACTCAATGGACGCAAGTCTGAGTGAACTCTGGGAGTTGGTCATGGACAGGGAGGCCTGGCGTGCTGCGATTCATGGCGTCACAATGAGTCAGTCACGACTGAGTGACTGAACTGAACTGAACTGAAAGCCTGTATGATTTTTCTTTAGGTACCACTAAAGATTAGCTTAAAATATCTGATAGGCAGATTAAATTTTAGATAATTAAGCAGCTGATAAATATAGCAGTAGAAAACCATGAGAATTTTTACTTAAATAATAAGGAAACATTTTATAATCTTTCTTGACAAGTCCAAAGGATGAGAGCTGATTAATTGATAAGGCTCAATACATCATCAGGAAACTGCCATCTTCTCAAGAGCCTTGCTATTTCTCTCATGGTTGCATAGTTTTAAGCTTCAAATTCAGACAAGAAAACACCCATCAGAAGAGAAAATATCCTTTAATGGAGAGTTCTTTTGTGTCAGTGAAGATAACTTTACTAAAACTTCTCCAAAGCACTTCTTCATGTTACCTAAGAAAAAATTTTATGATGTGATCATAAAATGATCAGCAATATTTAACCCATAATTACCAATGAGGTAAAACCCCAGTTACTGACTTTAACCCTACACAAATTGCATCAATAGAATCACTCTCTGTTGAGTCGACTGGTAGAGTAAGAAGGTACTGAGTTTTGAATAGGGTGCCTCCAATGTGTGCTACCTTTCAGTTCAGTTCAGTTGCTCAGTTGTGTTTGACTCTTTGCGACAACATGAATTTCAGCATGCCAGGCCTCCCTGTCCATCATCAACTCCTGGAGTTCACTCAAATTCACTTGCATCAAGTCAGTGGTGCCATCTAGGCATCTCATCCTCTGTTGTCCACTTCTCCTCCTGCCCCCAAATCCCTCCCAGCATCAGAGTCTTTTCCAATGAGTCAACTCTTCTCATGAGGTGGCCAAAGTACTGGAGTTTCAGCTTTAGCATCATTCCTTCCAAAAAAATCCCAGGGCTGAGCTCCTTCAGAATGGACTGGTTGTATCTCCTTGCATCCAAGGGACTCTCAAGAGTCTTCTCCAACACCACAGTTCAAAAGCATCAATTCTTCGGCACTCAGCTTTCTTCACAGTCCAAGTCTCACATCCATACATGACCACAGTAAAAACCATAGCCTTGACTAGACCGACTTTTGTTGGCAAAGTAATGTCTCTGCTTTTGAATATGCTATCTAGGTTGGTCATAACTTTCCTTCCAAGGAGTAGGCATCTTTTAATTTCATGGCTGCAATCACCATCTGCATTGATTTTGGAGCCCAAAAACAGAAAGTCTGACACTATTTCCACTGTTTCCCCATCTATTTCCCATGAAGTGATGGGACCAGATACCATGATCTTCGTTTTCTGAATGTTGAGCTTTAAGCCAACTTTTTCACTCTCCTCTTTCACTTTCATCAAGATGCTTTTTAGTTTCTCTTCACTTTCTGCCATAAGGGCGGTGTCATCTGCACATCTGAGGTTATTGATATTTCTCCCAGCAATCTTGATTCCAGTTTGTGCTTCTTCTAGCCCAGCATTTCTCAAGATGTACTCTTCATATAGGGTGACAATATACAGCCTTGACATACTCCTTTTTCTATTTGGAACCAGTTTGTTGTTCCATGTCCAGTGCAACCTTTACCTCACATTAAATAAATGCTTAAGCTACTGACTAATCCAACACATACAAGTAGACTCAAACTCTGATTTCCTGAAAGGGAATATAGTTAAATTTATGCTGTAGTCTAGTGAAAATATGTAAAATATAATGGGAAAAAAATTGACTGTTATAGAAGAATATGAATCTATATTGTTTACATTTTTGATAGACAAGCTGTATTCTAACAACTATGCTGTACAACCATATTTCATCCATTAAGTCAGTTATTTTGAAAAAAAATTCATTTTACCTTGTAAGGGCAAAAATTGCCTATAAAATACATAAAGTAATTAAAATAATCTATCCACCTCTCATCTGTCTACATGTTTCTTCATTGAAAAAAAAAATATAATGTCATTGCTATGTTAGAATTAAAACGAAGTATAAAAGTGACAGTTTAGAAATTTATAGAGGATTAAAGAATAACTTTTTTTCTAAAATACTTTAGATTTACATAAAATTTGCAAAGGTAGCACAGATATTTTTCATATAGCATATGCTAGTTTTTCATAATTAATATTATATGATCCATATATAAATGAAGCAGCATTGTTATATTGTTATTAAATAAAGTTCATTCTTTACTCACATATGCCTTTTTTTTTTTTTTTTAACCTATTATCCTTTTTTTCTGTTCCAGGATCCCATGTAGGATACCATATTTCATTTAGTCATTATATTTCCTTAGGAAACCCTTGGCTGTGACAGGTTTTGTTTTGTTTTTTGCATAGTGTCTTAAGTTTTGTCTAACCCTTTCTCGACCCTATAGACTACAGCCTGCTAGACTTCTCTGTTGGTGGGATTTTCCAGGCAAGAACTCTGGAGGTGATGGTTTCTTAGACTTTCCTTATTTTTAATGACTTTGACAGTTTTGAAGTACTATTTAAGTATTTTGTAGACAGTCTTTCAATTGGGATTTTTTAAATTATGATTACACTGAGATTATTGGTTTTGGGGCTCATCACATCATATCAAGTGTGCAAATTATCAACATGACATTTGGGAGAAGTAGTGTTGTCAGGTTTCTGAATGCTAAAGAACTCTTCCCGTCTCTGGAAGAAAGATATAATGCACAGCCACACTTAAGGAACAGGGAGTTATGCTCTATCTCTTTGAGAACAGATTAATTATGTAAATGATTTATAATTTGCTTATTTATACCAATAAATTCCTAGGGTTGTTTCTTTTTTTTTAAGGCAAGAAAGCTAAGGTAATGTTGGTTTACATCATTTTATTACATTCAGTAGGTTTACATATATTTTAAACAATTACCAAAATAAATTGATTTTTACTGAAGTTTAGACTTTTGCTGCCATTAGTTACTCCTTAATCTAATATACACCATATTACTGGCACTCTAGCCTCCTCTCTGTTTCTCTCTCTTTCACTTTTTTCTCTCTTCCTCTCATCTGGAGGAAAATCTTGATTGTCACCTGAAAATTGCAGCAAATACATTTTATAAAACAATGATAATACATACTTCAGAAATTTTATGACATTAGAATTTATTAATTAATAAATAACATTTTTCATGCATTCTAGCCACAAGACAAGAGCTGATTATGCTTTTGAGTACTAAATATACTGCAGAATTCAAGGACTCA
Source organism: Capricornis sumatraensis (assembly GCF_032405125.1). NCBI lineage: Eukaryota > Metazoa > Chordata > Mammalia > Artiodactyla > Bovidae > Capricornis > Capricornis sumatraensis. Next base: position 53,858,931 of record NC_091080.1, read on the forward strand.
CTGTTAGAAAAATTAGAGAAATATCTGCTCGAGGATCAGTGAAAAAGTTATGACAACAAAAAGCATCATTTTTCCATTTTTTCTCTAGGGAGCACACCAGGATTGAGGACAGAACCAAAAATGTCAATAGTTCTAATTTATTTGATGCTGCTACTGCTTTCACTTCAGCCATGTCTGACTATGTGTGACCCTATGGACTGTAGCCTGCCAGGGTCCTCTGTCTATGGAATTCTGTAGGCAAGAGTACCAGAGTGTGTTGCTATGCCCTTCTGCAGTGGATTTTTCAGACCAAAGGATGGAACCCAGGTCTCCTGCATTGCAGATAGATTCTTTACCAGTGAGCCACCACGGAAGCCCCTCATTTACTTAAATTGCATTAAATCTACTATTCTTACATATCCATCATTTGGACGAACAAGAACTTGTTTGCGGAGTAAAAACCTTGACTTTGGATATTTCCAGATCCATGTACAGGTGTTTAAACTCCTTGAAATGAAGGGTAAAGTGTCATCACTTATTTTTAATATTGTCGTTGTTCAGTATCTCAGTCCTCTCTGACTCTTTGTGACCCCCATGGCCTGCAGCACTCCAGGCTTCCCTGTCATTGACCATCTTCTGGAGCTTATTCAAACTCATGTCCAATTAGTTTGTGATGCCATCCAAGCATCTTGTACTCTATCATGCCCTTCCTCTCCTACTTTCAACCTTTCCCTGCATCAGCCTTTCCCAATAAATTGGCTTGCATTGGGTGACCAAAGTATTGGAGCTTCAGCTTCAGCAACAGTTCTTCCAATGCATATTCAGGGTTTATTTCCTTTAGGATTGATTTGGATTCCATGCAGTTCAAGACTTTCAAGAGTCTTCTTCAACACCACAGTTCAAAAACATCAGTTCTTTGGTACTCAGCATTCTTTACAGTTCAACTCACATCCGTGCATGACTCCTGGAAAAACCATAGCTTTGACTATAAGAGCCTTGGTTGGCAAAGTTTTGTCTCTGCTTTTTAATATGCTTTATAGTTTGGTCATAGCTTTTCTTAAATGGAGCAAGTGTTTTTAATTGCACGGCTGCAATCACCATCCACAGTGATTTTGGAGTCCAAGAAAATAAAGTCTGTTACTGTTTCCATTGTTTCCCCATCTGGTTGTCATGAAGTGATGGGGCCAGATGCCAGAATCTTAGCTTTTTTTTAAAAAAAAAAAAGTATTTATTTTTTAATTGAAGTATAATTGCTTTACAGATTTTTGTTGGTTTCTGCCAAATATCAACATGAATCAGCCATAGCTATATATGTTTTTGAATACTGAGTCTTAAGCTGTTTTTTTCATTCTCCTCTTTCACCCTCAAAAGAGGCTCTTTAATTCCTCTTCACTTTCTTCCATAAGGGTGGTAGTATCTGCATATCGGAGGTTATTGATATTTCTCCTGGCAAACTTGATTCCAGCTTGTGAGTCATCCAGCCAGCATTTCACATGATTCACTTTGCATAGAAGCTGTATAAGCAGGATGACATTATAGAGGCTTGACATACTCCTTTCCCAGTTTTGAACTAGTCCATAGCCCCATGTCCAGTTCTAACTGATGCTTCTTGACCTGCATACAGGTTTCTAAGGAGAAAAGTAAATTCAGTTTAGTTGCTCAATCATGTCAGACTCTTTGTGACCCTAGGGACTGCAGCACACTAAGCTTTCCTGTCTATCACCAAATGCCAGAGCTTACTCAAACTCATGTCCATCGAGTCAGTGATGCCACCCAACTATCTCATCCTCTGTTGTCCCCTTCTCCTCCCACCTTCAGTCTTTCCCAGCATCAGAGTCCTTTAAATGAGTCAGTTCTTCATATCAGGTGGCCAAAGTATTGAAGTTTCAGCTTCAGCATCAGTCCTTCCAATGAATATTCAGGACTGATTTCCATTAACATTGACTGGTTGGATTTCCTTGCAGACCAAGGGACTCTCAAGAGTCTTCTCTGACACCACAGTTCAAAAGCATCATTTCTTCAGCACTCAGGTTTCTTTATAGTCCAACTCTGACATCCATACATGGCTACTGGAAAAACCATAGCTTTGACTAGATGGACCTTTGTTGGTAAAGTAATGTCTCTGCTTTTTAATATGCTGTATAGCTTGGTCATTACTTTTCTTCCAAGGAGTAAGTGTCTTTTGATTTCATGGCTGCAGTCACAATCTACAGTGATTTTGGAGCCCCCCAAAATAAAGTCTGTCACTGTTTCCATTGTTTCCCCACCTATTTGCAATGAAGTGATGGGATGGGTTGCCATGATTTTAGTTTCCTGAATGCTGAGTTTTAAGCCAACTTTTCCACTGTCTTCTTTCAGTTTCATCAAGAGGCTCTTTAGTTCTTGTTCACTTTCTTCCATAAGGGTGATGTCATCTGAATATCTGAGGTGATTTATATTTCTCGTGGCAATCTTGATTCCAGCTTGTGCTTCATCCAGCACAGCATTTCTCATGATATACTCTGTATATAAGTTAAATAAGCAGGGTGACAATATACAGCCTTGATGTACTCCTTTACTGATTTGAAACCAGGAAATACAACCAGAAAACAACCAGTCTGTTGTTCTGGTTCTAACAGTTCTAACTGTTGCTTCTTGACCTGCATACAGACTTCTCAGCAGGGATGTCAGGTGGTCTGGTATTCCCATCTCTTTAAGGATTTTCCAGAGTTTGTTGTGATCCACCCAGTGAAAGGCTTTGGCGTAATCAATAAAGCAGAAGTAGATATTTTTCTGGAACATTTTGTTTTTTTGATGATCCAACAGATATTGGCATTTGATCTCTGGTTCCTCTGCCTTTTCTAAATCCAGGTTGTACATCTGGAAATTCTCAGTTCATATACTGTTGAAACATAGCTTGTAGGATTTTGAGCATAACCTTGCTAACATGTGAAATGAGTCAATTGTGCGGCAGTTTGAACATTCTTTGGCATTGCCTTTCTTTGGGATTGAAATGAAAACTTGCCGTTTCCAGTCCTATGTCCACTGCTGAGTTTTCCAAAGTTGCTGGCATACTGAGTGCAGCATTTTAATAGCACCAATTTTTAGGATTTGAAATAACTCAGCTGGAATTTTATCACCTCCACTAGCTTTGTCCGTAGTGATGCTTCCCAAGGCCCACTGACTTAACACTCCAGAATGTCTGGCTCTACATGAGTGATCACACCATCTTGGTTGTTTGAGACATTAAGATCTTTTCTTGTGTAATTCTTCTGTGTATTTTTGCCACCTCTGTCCCTAATATATACACACACACACACATATATATATATATATATATATATATATATATACGTACATATATATATAAAAGATCAACTCATTGTTATACAAGTTATCCAATCATCTACTTTAGGCAACATAATTTGGCAACCTATATGTCAAACCTATCATATATATGTTCATTTGGTCATTGCAAAGTTTAATAATTTAGAACATCTTTACATGGAATGTGTACACTTAATTTCAGCATGGTAACAGCAACCAACCTAGATAGCATATTAAAAAGCAGAGACATTACTTTGCCAATAAAGGTCCATCTATCAAGGATATAGATTTTGCAGTAGTCATGTATGGATGTGACAGTTGGACTGTGAAGAAAACTGAGCACTGAAGAATTGATGTTTTTGAACTGTGGTGCTGGGGAAGACTCTTGAGAGTCCCTTGGACTGCAAGGAGATCCAACAAGTCCATCCTAAAGGAGACCAGTCCTGGGTGTTCATTGGAAGGACTGATGCTTAGGCTGAAACTCCAATACTTTGGCGACCTCATGCAAAGAGCTAACTCATTGTCAGAAACCCTGATGCTGGGAGGGATTGGGGGCAGGAGGAGAAGGGGACGACAGAGGATGAGATGGCTGAATGGCATCACCGACTCGATGCACATGAGTTTGGGTGCATGCTGGGAGCTGGTGATGGACAGGGAGCCCTGGTGTGCTGCGATTCATGGGGTCACAAAGAGTCAGATATGACTGAGTGACCGAACTGAACTGAACAATCTCTTCAAATTAAATGTTTTTTGAGCCCAAGAGAGTTTGATCCAAGGATTTTAATAACTGTTTTATACTGAAATTAATAATCTGTGTTTCTGGACATTATATTTTGAATTCAAATCAGACAACAGAAAAAAAAAAAAGTTATATAATGCATTATAATATCTACTCCTGGCACATTATTGAAGATGTCTGAAGTACACCATTCTGGTTTTCAAGTATTCAAATGCACAAAAATATTTCTCTCAGATATTAATATCAGTAAGCTGTATTTATGTTGAATAAATATTAATTTTGATTTTAATAGCATATTAGCCTTTTTTCTTTGTCTTAGTGACTGAGAAGTTAAAACAAAATATTGGTATGTAATTTCTATGAATGCAAACTGAATTTTAAGACACTTAGGATGCAAATCATTCCATGAAAAAGACCATGATGCTTGGAAAGACTGGAGGCAGGAGGGGAAGAGGGCAATAAAGGTTGGCATAGTTGGATGACATTATTGATATAATGTGCATGAACTTGAGCAAACTCCAGGAGACCGTGGAATGACAGAGAACCCAACATGCTGCAGTCCATGGGGCCACAAAAAGTCAAACACAGCTTAGTGACTGAACAACAAATGTCCTTTTTTGAAAGTGACTATACTACCCAAGGCAATCTACAGATTCAGTACAATATCTATCACATCACGAATGGCATTTTTTCACAGAATTAGGGCAAAAAGTTGTGCAGTTTGTATGAAAATACAGAAGAGTCTAATTAGACAAGGCAATCTTGAGAAAGAAAAATGGAGCTGGAGGAATCAGGCTCCCTGACTTCAGACTACACTGCAGTGTCATAGTAATCAAAGCAGCATGGTACTGGAACAAAAACAGATCTATTGACCAGTGGAACAGGATAGAAAGTCCAAAGATTATCCCAGGCACCTATGGTCATCTAATCTATGACAAAGGAAACAAAAACATACAATGTAGATAAGACAAGGCTCTTTAATAATTGGAGCTGGGAAATTTGGGCACTGATATGCTTACAAATGAAATTAGAACACTCCCTAGCACCATACACAAAAATCAACTCAAAATGAATTAAAGACATTAATATAAGGCCAACCACTATAAAATTCTTAGAGGAAAATAGGCAGAACATTCTTTGACATAAATCATAGAATATATTTTTTTGATCATATATATATATATATATAAACAAAAATAAACAAATGTGATCTAATGAAATGCATAAGTTTTCCCACAGCAAAGAAAATCATAAGCGAAACAGAACAACCCTCAAAGGGGGAAAAAAAAAAAAAAAGCAAACAAAACAATGAGTAAGGAGTTAATCTCTAAAATATTCATAGAGCTCATGCAGCTCAATATGAAAAAAGCAACCTAATCAAAAAATGCACAGAAGATTTAAGTAGACATTTCTCCAAGAAGATATACAGATGGTCTTATTTAACTATTTTAGTTTGAAGTCATTTTGTGAAATAGAAAATTTAAATTAAATAAGTATAAGAAGCAATGGTTGTACTTCAGGTTTAAATATCCTTAATTTAATTTGATAAATAAAATAATCTGCCCCAAAATTCAAAAAATCATATTTTATAAAAAATGTCCATTTATCATAGACTACATTGCCCAGAAAAACTTGTAATAATTAATGACATATATTTCAAAGTATTGCTACTCTTCATGGACATGAATGCATAAAAAAATAAAAAATATTACATATTAAGTAAATGTAAAGTGTTCTTTTGGAGTATCCCATGGACAGATGAGCCTGGTGGGCTACAGTTCATCAAGTTGCAGAGAGCTGGACACAACTGAAGTAACTTAACGTACATGCACAAAGTGATTTTTTATAACTCTTCTCACAGGACTACATTTCCATTACTAGTCTAGATTTTCTTTAGTATTTTTTTTTTTTTTTTTTTTTTTACTATTCTGCTTTAACATTTCTCCAAAGAAGAAACCATGGAGTTGGAACATGCATCAGACATCAGATTCACATGAACACCATCTGGATAGTGTTTTCTCTGGCTGAGGAATGTAACGGGAGTTCAGAGGTAGCAACAATGTGTCTGAGAAGAGAATTTAAGCACACAATCTAAAGGGTCAGAGATAAGATGCTCCTTTGGGATATTTTGAGCAGGCAATCTACTTTATGGCTGAAATTTGTTTTTCTTAGGGGAAGTCCTTACCATCTGTTATCTGAACAAGAAAACACATTTAAAATTAAAGTGCTTAGGATTCTCATTATAAATTTCTTTTCTCAAGCATGAAAAATAAGTAACTCTTCATAAAGATGGTTAACCATACACAATGGTAATTTATAGAAATTGAAGAAGGGTGCAGTAATGTTGCAGTTTTTTTTTTTTTTTTTCCTGTTTTTGTTCCTTTATTGTTTTTAATTGTGTTTAGTTGTTTTTGGATACAGTCTACAAAGAGTATCAGCTGTTTAAATTTTGAAATGCCAAATATTGAGCCATAGTCAAAATTCAACAAAAAGAGTACTTTAAAAGATATGTATTATTTAGAAACATACAAAGTTGGTGTTACAGCTTTCCCAGTATCAAAATAAACTTGAATATCATGAGACATAACTAAGATGTGTGTGAAACATCCTAAAATAGTAAATATTAAACATGTGCAGTATTTTTTAGTAATATTACTTATTTAGATACGATAATAAAACAAAGTTTTACCTAAAATTGCAAAATTCTGAAAGTGAAGCCTTAGCCTCTCCTGTCCAAGCCTTAGGATATTTTCAGTTCAGTTCAGTCACTCAGTCGTGTTCGACTCTTTGCAACCCCATGAATCGCAGCATGCCAGGCCTCCCTATCCATCACCAACTCCCAGAGTTCACTCAGACTCACGTCCATCGAGTCAGTGATGCCATCCAGCCATCTCATCTTGTGTCTTCCCCTTCTCCTCCTGCCCCCAATCCCTCCAAGCATCAGAGTCTTTTCCAATGTGTCAACTTTGCATGAGGTGGCCAAAGGACAGGAGTTTCAGCTTTAGCATCATTCCTTCCAAAGAAATCCCAGGGCTGAGCTCCTTCAGAATGGATTGGTTGGATCTTCTTGCAGTCCAAGGGACTCTCAAGAGTCTTCTCCAACACCACAGTTCAAAAGCATCAATTCTTCAGCGCTCAGCCTTCTTCAAAGTCCAACTCTCACATCCATACATGACTACTGGAAAAACCATAACCTTGACTAGAATGACCTTAGTGTGCAAAGTAATGTCTCTGCTTTTGAATATGCTATCTAGGTTGGTCATAACTTTTCTTCCAAGGAGTAAGCATCTTTTAATTTCATGGCGGCAGTCACCATCTGCAGTGATCTTGGAGCCCAAAAAAATAAAGTCTGACACTGTTTCCACTATTTCCCCATCTATTTCCCATGAAGTGATGGGACCAGATGTCATTATCTTCGTTTTCTGAATGTTTAGCTTTAAGCCAACTTGTTCACTCTCCTCTTTCACTTTAATCAAGAGGCTTTTTAGTTCCTCTTCATTTTCTGCCATAAGGGTGGTGTCATCTGTGTATCTGAGGTTGTTGATATTTCTCCTGGCAATCTTGATTCCAGCTTGTGTTTCTTCCAGTCCAGCATTTCTCATGATGTACCCTGCATAGAAGTTAAATAAGCAGGGTGACAATATACAGCCTTGATGTGCTCCTTTTGGTATTTGAAACCAGTCTGTTGTTCCATGTCCATAGTGCTAAATAAACAATCAGTTTTTCCCATTGGGGTGGCATCTACTTTCTTTCTAAAGTATGTAACCTACATGCTATAAAGCATATACATAATTATTAAAACATGTATTAGTTTCAGGTATATAGCTAAGTGATTCAGTTATACATACAGATGTATCTATTCTTTTTCAAATTATTTCCCCATTTAGCTTGCTATATAATATTGAGTAGAGTTCTCTGTGCTATAAGGTAGGTCTTTGTTGTTTATCCATTTTAAATATTGCAGTGTGTACATCAAAATAACCTTCCACAGAAAGGAAAAAAATTGTATTTTATGCCAGTTGATGTTAAGACAATGGGAGTTCACATTATTCACACTATATGGAAATTACATAAGTACATATAAACAACATTCCCTCTCACATTAATCAGCCATAGTGTTCAATAACTTTGCTGCTGCTGCTGCTGCTGCTGCTGCTGCTGCTAAGTCACTTCAGTCATGTCTGACTCTGTGCGACCCCATAGATGGCAGCCCACCAGGCTCCCCTGTCCCTGGGATTCTCCAGGCAAGAACACTGGAGTGGGTTGCCATTTCCTTCTCCAAATCTTGAAAGTGAAAAGGGAAAGGGAACTAACTCAGTCGTGTCTGACTCAGCGACCCCAAGGACTGCGGCCAACCAGGCTCCCCTGTCCATGGGATTTTCCAGGCAAGAGTGCTGGAGTGCGATGCCATTGCCTTCTCCATCAATAACTTTTAGTTCAGTTCAGTATAGTTACTCAGTCGTGTCCGACTCTTTGCAACCCAGTGAATCGCAGCACGCCAGGCCTCCCAGTCCATCACCATCTCCCGGAGTTTACTCAAACTCAGGTCCATCGAGTTGGTGATGCCATGCAGCCATCTAATTCTATGGTCCCCTTCTCCTCTGCCCTTAATCCTTCCCAGCATCAGGGTCTTTTCCAATGAGTCAACTATTCGCATGAGGATGCCAAAGTACTGGAATTTCAGCTTTAGCATCAGTCCTTCCAATGAAGACACAGGACTGATCTCCTTTAGGACGGACTGGTTGGATCTCCTTGCAGTCCAAGGGACTCTCAAGAGACTTCTCCAGCACCGCAGTTCAAAAGCATCAATTCTTTGGCGCTCAGCTTTCTTCACAGTCCAACTCTCACATTCATACATGACCACGGGAAAACCATAGCCTTAATTAGATGCACTGTTTTTGGCAAAGTAATATCTCTGCTTTTGAATATAGTATCTATGTTGGTCATAACTTTCCTTCATAGGAGTAAGCGTCTTTTAATTTCATGGCGGCAATCACCATCTGCAGTGATTTTGGAGCCCCAGAAAATAAAGTCTGACACTGTTTCCACTGTTTTCACTGTTTCCCCATCTATTTCCAATGAAATGATGGGACCAGAGGCAATGATCTGTGTTTTCTGAGTGTAGTGTTGAGCCAACTTTTTCATTCTCCACTTTCACTGTCATCAAGAGGATTTTTAGTTCCTCTTCACTTTCTGCCATAAGGGTGGTGTCATCTGCATATCTGAAGTTATTGATATTTCTCCCACCAATCATGATTCCAGCTTGTGCTTCTTCCAGTCCAGCATATCTCATGATATACTCCGCATATAAGTTAAATAAGCAGGGTGACAATATACAGCCTTGACATATTCCTTTTCCTATTTGGAACCAGTCTGTTGTTCCATGTCCAGTTCTAACTGTTGCATCCTGACCTGCATATAGGTTTCTCAAGAGGCAGGTTAGGTGGTCTGGTATTCCCATCTCTTTCTGAATTTTCCACAGTTTATTGTGACCCACACAGTCAAAGGCTTTGGCATAGTCAATAAAGCAGAAATAGATGTTTTTCTCAAACTGTCTTGTTTTTTCAACAATCCAGTGGATGTTGGCAATTTGATCTCTGGTTCCTCTGCCTTTTTTAAAACCAGCTTTAACATCTAGAAGTTCATATATTACTGAAGCCTGGCTTGGAGGGGAACTTTGAGCATTACTTTTCTAGCATGTGAGATGACTGCAATTGTGTGGTAGTTTGAGCATTCTTTGGCATTGCCTTTCGCTGGGATTGGAATGAAAACTGACCTTTTCCAGTCCTATGGCCACTGCTGAGTTATCCAAATTTGCTGGCATATTGAGTGCAGCACTTTCACAGCATCATCTTTCAGAATTTGAAACAGCTCAACTGGAATTCCATCACCTCCACTAGCTTTGTTCATATGATGCTTTCTAAGGCCCACTTGACTTCACATTCCAGGATGTCTGGCTCTAGGTGAGTGATCACACCATCATGATTATCTGGGCCATGAAGCTCTTTTTTGTACGGTTCTTCTGTGTATTCTTGCCACCTCTTCTTAATATCTTCTGCTTCTGTTAGGTCCATACCATTTCTGTCTTTTATCGAGCCCGTCTTTGCATGGAATCTTCCCTTGGTATTTCTAATTTTCTTGAAGAGATCTCTAGTCTTTCCCATTCTGTTGTTTTCCTCTATATCTTTGCATTGATCACTGAAGAAGGCTTTCTTATCTCTCCTTGCTCTTCTTGGAACTCTGCATTCAGATGCTGATATCTTTCCTTTTCTCTTTTGCTTTTCACTTCTCTTCTTTTCACAGCTATTTATAAGGTTTCCCCAGACAGCCATTTTGCTTTTTTGCTTTTCTGTCCCATGGGGATGGTCTTGATCCTTGTCTCCTGTACAGTGTCACAAACCTCCGTCCATAGTTCATCAGGCACTCCATCTATCAGATGTAATCCCTTAAATCTATTTCTCACTTTCACTGTAGAGTCATAAGGAATTTTATTTAGGTCATATCTGAATGGTCTAGCGGTTTTCCCCACTTTTTTCAATTTAAGTCTGAATCTGGCAATAAGGAGTTCAAGATCTGAGCCACAGTAACTTTAGATCCGGTTTAAAAAAAAAAAAAAATCCAGTTTGGAAAACTCAGCAGTGGCCATAGGACTGGAAAAGGTCAGTTTTCATTCCAATCCCAGAGAAAGGCAATGCCAAAGAATGCTCAAACTACCACACATTGCACTCATCTCACATGCTAGTAAAGTAATGCTCAAAATTCTCCAAGCCAGGTTTCAGCAATATGTGAACATGAACTCCCTGATGTTCAAGCTGGTTTTAGAAAAAGCAGAGGAACCAGAGATCAAATTGCCAACATCCGCTGGATCATGGAAAAAGCAAGAGAGTTTCAGAAAAACATCTATTTCTGCTTTATTGACTATGCCAAAGCCTTTGACTCTGTGGATCACAATCAACTGTGGAAAATTTGGAAAGAGATGGGAATACCAGACCACCTGATGTGCCTCTTGAGAAATCTGTATGCAGGTCAGGAAGCAACAGTTAGAACTGGACATGGAACAACAGACTGGTTCCAAATAGGAAAAGGAGTACGTCAAGGCTGTATATTTTCACCCTGCTTATTTAACTTATATGCAGAGTACATCATGAGAAACACTGGACTGGAAGAAACACAAGCTGGAATCAAGATTGCCGGGAGAAATATCAACAACCTCAGATATGCAGATGACACCATCCTTTTGGCAGAAAGTGAAGAGGAGCTAAAAAGCGTCTTGATGAACGTCAAAGAGGAGAGTGAAAAAGTTGGCTTAAAGCTCAACATTCAGAAAACGAAGATAATGACATCTGGTCCCATCACTTCATGGGAAATAGATGGGGAAACAGTAGACACAGTGTCAGACTTTATTTTTTTGGGCTCCAAAATCACTGCAGATGTTGACTGCAGCCATGAAATTAAAAGATGCTTACTCCTTGGAAGAAAAGTTATGAGCAACCTAGATAGTGTATTCAAAAGCAGAGGCATTAGTTTGCCAACTAAGGTCATTCTAGTCAAGGCTATGGTTTTTCCTATGGTCATGTATGGATGTGAGAGTTGGACTTTGAAGAAGGCTGAGCACCGAAGAATTGATGCTTTTGAACTGTGGTGTTGGAGAAGACTCTTGAGAGTCCCTTGGATGCAAGGAGATCCAACCAGTCCATTCTGAAGGAGATCAGCCCTGGGATATCTTTGGAAGGATTGATGCTAAAGCTGAAGCTCCACTACTTTGGCCACCTCATGCAAGGAGTTGACTCATTGGAAAAGACTCTGATGCTTGGAGGGATTGGGGGCAGGAGGAGAAGGTGATGACAGAGGATGAGATGGCTGGATGGCATCATGGACTCGATGGACGTGGGTCTGAGTGAACTCCAGGAGATGGTGATGGACAGGGAGGCCTGGCGTGTTGTGATTCATGGGATCAGGGAGTGTCAGACATGACTGAGTGACTGAACTGAACTGAACTCAAAAAAAAAAAAAAAAAAAACAACTATGAACTGTCATTGGAGACTAGATTGTGGCTTTACCTCTGTGCTGTTTTGATGACCTCTGGGTTATTGTGTTTATATTTCTGAATCTGACAGTAAAATTTGATTAATTATCCATCTCAGAATGTTACGGTGTGGATCAGATAAGATAAGATAATAAATGTAATACATAATATAAACACACCTCAAATATATAATATAGCAAAATTGCAAGTTAGTGGGTGTAATAAAACATGTAGCACTAAAAATGTACATAAAATCATGCATATTAAATATAAATCATATTCTATACTGAAGCATATAATAAATTGGATTCAAAAGTTCTGAATGTTTGTTAAAAAATGATTATTATTTCCCCAGTTCTCAGCCTTTATATTCATTTTTTAATGGCAGATTACAACAAAGATTTGAAAAAAAATATAAAACATTTGAAAAACATCATGTACAGTCATCATTATTGAGTGCTTGCAATATGCTGTGTTATGTTAAACTTATTTTATTATATTAGTTTATTTATTTCTTAAAAGAATCCTCTCAGACATCATCATTTTCCCCTTCTTATAGTTGAGTTATTTTAAGACTCTAGGAAGTTAAGAAATTTGACTAATATCTTTAACTGTACAATGGGGGAGACCAAAGGCTATAATCTAAATTTTTAAGGGGGAGTAAGCAATAGGCGGTGCTAATTAGAATAAATGCCCAACAATCTAATGAACATTGGATTGCCCACATCATGATGAATCTTGGTTGAAATGGTCCTAGGTAAAGACAAGCTCAGTTATTTCTGACATTAAATTCAACATATTACACTATATGGAGCCACTGCCCTTCAAATACAACAGAATCAAGGGTACAAATATTTGGGGATCAGAGTGAAGGTAAAATAATTCTGAGAAAATTTAACCAAATATAATGTTAATGGTATAAAAATACATAGCATGGACACTGCCCAGTTGGCATAGTGGCTTATGATTCAGTTCATACCTTCCCAATATCCAAAGCAGAGGAAAATGTAGAGAATTATAAGACTGAAAACAACAGTAAAAATCAAAGCAGATTTTTTTTAAAGAAAATTAAAGCTGATTACAAGATGAGACGTGAGAGATTTCCCCTATTTGGAAACTCAGAAATTAAATGTGAGTTACACTGCAGAAGAGACAAAACCTTTCCTGTCTAGCTGGTAAATATTGAATTTCATATTGCCTTTTCATTTTTAGTCTATTTATGGAATCCCATAGCATAAAGCAAAAGTGTATTTCAATAATAGCAACCAAAATTACACAATATATATAAACTATACATCATTTTAAATTATCTATTTGACACAATAGTGTTCCCCCAATTAATTTTATATTATTTAGTGTTGCATGAATGCACAGATGTGCACACATACACACACACATGCATACAAAATTTCCTGGTAACATAGTGGAAAGGTAGGAGTATGATGGCAATACACAACTGATCTATTTTGCTATTTTTACTTTTTTCTTACTGATTTCTATAGGTTATTTCAATATCCTATGATAATTATTCTCAATATTTTTAATTAATTGGTAATAGCAATATATAAAACCAGTCTTTTAAGGCTCAATTTCTTAAAATGAGAAGATAATTTTCTCATCTAGCAAAACCCATAAGTTTAAAAATAATATTGCATATTCATACCACTTGAATTAAACCCATAATAAAAATAAGACAATAATTTTACCATAAAAATTCTGAAGGGGATTTAGAATATTTAGCCCGGGCTGTGTATATTGATGTATATCTTTTAATATGAAGGCAGAACATTAAGCTTGTTAGCTTCTGTGTATGTATATTTTCATACCATTCATGGTGTTTTATTCAAATGTTTGGTACTAAGCAGAAACTATCTTACCATTCCTTAGCATGTACTAAGGCTTTAATTAACTTCAATGGCACACAAACCTTTTTTGTTGTCTTTTAAGGAAGTTAACTCTTCAATATGATTAAAATTTTGCCATTTGGCAGTTTAATTTTCTGCCCTTCTTTTTAATATCACTACTAGATGGACAGTTGCCTTTATTTAAACCTTGTCCTTATCAGTTCTCTACAGGACCTGATACTTTGTTAGTAACCCTGCAATCCAATCACCTATATTTGTTGAAAATTTATTTTCTTATGCATCAATGAACACAGTATATGTTCAAGTATGTCAGGATAAACAGGAAGCATATTTCTATCAGTCTGATGGCAACTTTAAACTACAGTGAATCCCAAAGCATCCTTTTCAAATATATTAAACTTCCTCTTTCATATTCACAATGTGATCATCTATTTCTGGCTAAAATTGATATTCACACAATCAGTATAGTAACCTTCAAAATTCGCTTTACACCGTTCTCTAATGAGGAAACACTAGGCTGTGTATATTGAAAAGTATGTTTATAGTGAAAATTAGCTATTTGAAACTCAAAATTGGAAAGACCCTTAAAAAGTAGAGAATGTGTATAAATCAGTATATTGTCTTCCAGAACTCATCATAGGGCACGACACATAGTGGGCCTTATAGTAAAAATTCAGAGGCATTCAGTTCATTCACAAGGCAAGAACTGTCAGGCATTCATGTGCTGAAGCTGTCAGGAATCACAGGTTCCTGAAGGGAACCACCACTAGTTTGGGAGGAAGTATGACTCAAGCCTGCAGTGAGCCATTGTCTAGTTACCTGGGAGTGGATTTAAGCTACCTAAATTACTGTGAGGGCAAGATAGTCACTAATTAACTAGCACTCTACTAAAGGATATTGTTCAGTAGGCATAATACTACTCAATTTGTGCTTTGACATTTTACTCTAGCAGTAGATTCAACAGCTGACTATGGATTTTATCAAGTTACTTTAGCTCACTAACTTGGCTGCAGTAATAAATTCAGAGTCTATAAAAAATTGAAAAAAAAATTAAAAAAGCTATCCCTTAATATTGGGCTTCACAAGTGATGCTAGTGGTGAAGAAATCTCCTGCTAATGCATGAGACATAAGAGACTTGTGTTCTGATCCCTGGATCAGGAAGATCCCTTGGAGGAGGGCATGGCAACTCATTCCAATATTTTTACATGGAAAATTCCTTGGACAGATGAGTCTAACAGGGTTCAGTCCATGGGTTGGCAGAGTTGGACATAACTAAGGTGATTTATGATGCATGCATGCATCCCTTAATATTAATTTAAAGGAAACCAACAAATTTCTGATCTATGTTATGATGATTTTGTCAATGCTTAAGATAGCAAATATGTAATCCTCAAAAAATTTGTTCTGTTGCCTCTGCTTTGTATCACATTCTTAGCTATAGAAAAATTAGTGAAATTCATAACGCTCAAGAAAGAATTTCTACAGTTCTACAGATATCTAAGTTTCTAAGGAATTTGAAAGTACGATAATGATAAAATAAAAACATATGTTTTGTTCTCTGATATCATCCTTTGAAAGACATTCTATACAATAGTTTCAGAACAGCCTTGACTTCATTTTCCCAAACCATAGGCTTTACTGTAGATTAAACAAGTAATGCCCCATATCTCTTTTTTAGATGAGTACAAGTATAGAATAAAAGCTCCATTACATGAGGGAACATGTTTTAAAAAAATTTTTTATACATTCATTTGATGCTATACAACTGACAATGCCAGTAAGCGAATGGTGACACATAGATCTTACCAGTTTCAAGAACAAAAGTAAAGAGCTGCTTCACTCCAATAAATGTATCAATTACCAAACTTGTTTAAAGGTTTATATCATTTTAGTGTTTCAACTTATGTTTCATTTTGTAGTCCCTAATGTGACCATCTTCAGACAATAAGTGCTCAAATATTTTTAACCAAGGTATCAGTTGATTTTGAAAAACATATATTATTAGCTTGCAGAATTACATACTCTCTGGATTTAATTAAATATTCAAACTTTAAATTTAAGACACTGCTTAAAGGGCATTTATAACGTACACAGTTACTAAATAGTCTTTTGTTCTGCATAAATGATTAAGATCACACTCATATTTCCTAATTTTAAAAAATAAATAAAATTCAATAGAAAGTTTTAAAAAGAAGAAATCAAAGTTAATCAAGAATTTAGAAAGGCAACAGGAAGTCTCTTGTTAGGTATACAATTATTTCTAACACTGATATTAATTTCATTTCTTTTTTATTCCTGAATATTATAGATGTTAAAAAAAATAACCTTATTGTGAATTTTATTTTAAGTAGCTAGTTTTGATACTATAATAATTAGTTGTTATTTTTATAATTTATATCTTTACCTTTCATATTTTCAACAGCATTTTCTTTAGTGTCAACACAAAGACTTATTGGCTTTTTTATTCTATCTTACATATTGCTAGTATTAACCTTTATATTATTATATATTTTCCCTTTAGAATAAAATTCTAATTTCATTTGAGCTATTATCCAGCATTCACTTATTTATTTATCCAGGTCACTCTTTCTAATCACTAGGAGAAAAAGAAAAATCTCTAAATATTTGCTTTGGTTCTTAATGAAACACTACCACACTCCTGATCCCATTCCTTCTCACTCTAATTTGATGGAGTAGGAAAAAAGAAAGGTAAATAGAGAGAACGTCTTCTACTTCTTACAAATTTTACCACAAGAATTCTTTAAAGAATGCTTCCTCTTTGTTCAAGTCAAAAATTATTGAACTCTATAATCGTTGAAGCTTATCTCAGTTAATTCTTCCAAGGAAGTTTACCTATTCACTCATAAATTTTTAATGAGATTATAAAAATAGCTATATACAGTTCTTTCAAATCTTAAAGACTCTCCAGACCTCAAGGAAATTTTATCTGTTTAAATCATTTTAAGGTACTCTTGCCCATCTCTACTAGATGCAGAACTAGACAGCTAATAATTAACTGTCAATTCTTGAGACAGTTGAACCTCCTTAGTTTTTCTGAGGCTGCCCAAACTTTAGAATTCAAGAAAATATTACCAATTGGATGACCCTTTAAGGATCTCACTGCTCATTCATTATTTCTCCTTTTTTGAGATGTGTTCATTTTTAGCCTTCTACAAACGAAAGCCTTAGAGATCAGCTAGTTGACTAGTTAAATAGACACACACAGAGATACCTCTCAGTCTTTCTTTTCTGTATCATTATTTACTTGATCTCTACTGTTGTTATAATTTCCTACATTGTATATATATATTTTTAAAAAAGGTACACACTTTCTATTATGACTAACTCCCAATATTGTGCAATATTATGATGCAAATTATTAGCTCATCTAGCACATTTCTATAACAACTTGAAATTTAACAACCATGAGGTAGGTATGAATATATTAATATGAGCAAAGGCCAGAGTGGCAGAGGTAACCAAAAGGCAGCTTTGTATCTGGTCTGCCCTCTACAAAGCAGTGCCAAATCTGGGTCATTCAGCAGGAAGCTTTGAAACACCTTCCAACTTTCTGTTGCACAATGATAAGTGTCTTTTGACCTAGTTTTTCACTCGAGGAATGCAAGGCTGCCAAGAGCCATGGAGGCTCTAAGTGTTGGATCTATGTCTTTGTGTTTGTAGAAGGATTCCTAAAATGCTAGCTTCATGATTCTTCTCTTTCTAGGAAACAGTAGTGTGATTATGTTATTTATCTCTTGTTTGGAAAGTCAGCAATATTTTATATCATTATATCAAACTGCTTGCAATTTGAAATCAAAAAAGATGGTCTTAAAGTCCCCTCAGCTTTACTAAAATTTAGACAGGCTACTTCTTGACTCGAGGACTTTGATCTCCCTTTTCCTGGAGCATTTGCTTTAGAAAACTTGTAATTATAAATCTTCCTCTACCTCTTTGAGATGCAAATTATTAAAAAGAAAAAAATAAGCTGGCTTCTTGCCAGTTATACAACAGGAAGATTTTTCTCAAGGACCTGAAAGCCATCTCTTTGAAAATCCAACATCAAGGGAAATAGCACTTGTATATCTCTATTTTTCGAAATGGAAAGAGCAGAATTTGAGTGGGCACCTTGCTTCAAGTTGTGAAACTACCTTCTGTTACAAAGAGGAGAAAGTTTACTTTTCCTCTAGGTAAAGTCAATAAGCAAAGGCCTGTGTTCTCTTTTACCCCAGAACTTAAAAATACTCCCCTAACCCTTTGTTTCAGCAAAATTAAGTCTGAATTCTTATCTCACTCCCCTGTTGCAACAGCCTTGAAAACAGATGTGCTTACCTGATTAACTTTGTCCATTGCAATATTTCCTGTGACAAAATGTAATTTAAAAGTTACTGAGGCTGGAAAATGTTTAAGTCTTTCCATCACATTGCTGCCTTGAGATTCAAGTACCTGGAACATGTGTATTTTTCTTTCCAAAGTGGTTTCTTTTACTGAGTAAGTATAACATTAATGTAGTAAACTTCTCTTTGTGAGAAGCTAAATTCTCCAAGAGAACAGATTCTTACTAGTTCCATAGCATCTGGTTCTAGTGGCTAATCTTCATAATGTAGTGGTTTATTCACTAAATCGTGTGTGACTCTTTTGTAGCACCATGGACTGTAGCCTGCCAGGCTCTTCTGTCCATGGGATTTCCCGGGTAAGATTACTGGAATGGGTTGCCATTTTCTTCTCTGGGGATTTTCCTGACCCAGAGATCAAGTTTGTATTGCTGGTGAATTTTTTGCCAATGAGCCACCAGGAAAGTCTGATCTTCACAACGCCATTTCTCATTTCCCTGTAACCAGAAGTACTGCAAAAACACAGCTCCTTAAATTAGGGTCTTGCTGCTTTGGTAATCAGGCTCGAACTTCTCTTTCTTTCTTCATTTCACACTATGATCAAGAGTTAGGGCAAAATGAACTACCTGTTACTTCTAAAAATATTACACCAATCCATACTATTTGCCTTTGCTTCTATCACAAGATTTTAGTATAATCTGTCTCCTTCTCTTACTAACCTTGAAAGTTATTAAAATGTTTTAAACAAATGTGAGTCATAATAATGCTCTAAATAGCAGGTTTTATGCCCTCTAATTTCCTCTTAACATTTGAAATTCTATCATATTTATCCCTTGTCTAACTTTTTGACTCCACTTGGACTGTGAGCTTCTGTAGGGCAAAGATATGGTTTATTCATTAGTTTATTCCCCAGAGGCACAGCTAATACTTGTACATTGAGTAGCATGTAACAGTTATTTGCTAAATTATTTGTGCTAAATATAATATGGTGCAAAAGCCAACAAAAACATATAATAGGTCAGAAAAAAAGAAAAAAATGCTTAAAAATTAGCCATTTTCACAATTCTAAGTGTCTTCATTTTCCTTTTTAAGCTAAGTTTGTCAAGTCCACATTAAATTGTCTGTGAAGGTTTTAATACTGAAATAAACATGTTACAAGGATAAAATAATTATTTGAACCCATCATTTCCTAAAAGAAAGAAATTATAGCTTTTCTTCCTAATGCTCTGTTTGAACATAAACAAACTCATATTTAATAATTAATAATCTCTCCTGTCTTCCAAACTCATTCCATTGACTATTATTATAAACCAGTTTAAATTATCTGTGGAAGGGAGTAGAGAATTTATATATAATTTACATTGGTGATTTTGTTGACAAAGAAAAATGTGGTCTGATTTTTCTCTGTTTGTGTCTCAACTGAAAAAACAAGACTGATACAAGCTCAGCAGTTTTTCTTTTTTAGTTTTAAAACATATATTAAAATTCTAAAATTCAAAAGATATTAACATAAAATTCTAATCCTTTTACTGTACCTGTATATGCAAACTGGACAAGGTCCCAGAGAGCATTGGGGTCTATGCCTTCCATCTTGATCTCCTCTTGCTTGGCTTCACAAACATCACTTGTAAACATGGCAGCAAAATAGTCAGAGACTGAGCTCAGAACAAGCCTGAAAGAGTCACAGGATCTTATTTAGGCCATGAATGTGTCAACAAGAATGCAATGAAGGACACTATCTGTCTATCCATCCATCCATCCATCTGCCTATCATCCATCCATTATGTATATATACATATGTATGCATCTGTCTATTTATTGCCTTATGAAGTGTACTTTAAAAAACTGATTTAGAAAATTCTGCTCCAACCTTTGGTCACAGAGTATTGTCTTACATTTTCTTCCATATTTTTTTCTTTCAAATTTAAGTCATTCATCCTTTCGGATAGGATTCCAATTTTATTTTTCTCTATATACTTGTCCATGTTCCATGAAATTACTAAAGAATTTCATTTGTCCCGGTGAATTAATGGTGCCAACTATATTTCAAATTCGAGTCCTGAATGTATTGTGATCTGTCGCTGACTTTTTTCCCCTTATTTTCCTGTCCTTGTGCTAATACAATACATTATAGAAAAAAAAGCTATGATTCTAAATAGTATTTATAAGCAGTGAAACAAATCCTCCCCTTTTATTTTTCCTTTCATTTAACTATTAGTGGAGTTTTATTCTTCATATAAATTTAATGCAATCTCTTCAAATAAATTAAATGGACTTTTAATTAAAATGCATTGAATTTCTACTCTTTGCAACCCCAAGAATTGCAGCACGCCAGGCCTCCCTGTCCGTCACCAACTCCTGGAGTTCACCCAAACTCATGTCCATCGAGTCAATGATGCCATCCAGCCATCTCATCCTCTGTTGCCCCCTTCTCCTCCTGCCCCTAAATCCCTCCCAGCATCAGAGTCTTTTCCAGTGAGTCAACTCTTTGCATGAAGTGGCCAAAGTACTGGAGTTTCAGCTTTAGCATCAGTCCTTCCAATGAACACCCAAGACTGATCTCCTTTAGAATGGACTAGTTGGATCTCCTTGCAGTCCAAGGGACTCTCAATAGTCTTTTCCAACACCACAGTTCAAAAGCATCAATTCTTCGGCACTCAGCTTTCCTCACAGTCCAACTCTCTCATCCATACATGACCACTGGAAAAACCATAGCCTTGACTAGACTAGACATTATTTTGTTGGCAAAGTAATGGCTCTGTTTTTGAATATGCTATCTATGTTGGTCATAACTTTCCTTCATAAGAGTAAGCGTCTTTTAATTTCATGGCTGAAATTACCATCTGCAGTGATTTTGGAGCCCCCAAAAATAAAGTCTGACACTGTTTCCACTGATTCCCCATCTATTTCCCATAACACTTTTCCCTCAGCCCAATTGCTGAGCTTACTGTCATAATATAATTAACTTTTCAACTCACATCACCCTCTGAAGGTGCCTTATGAGTTTATCCCAAATTAAAAAAAAAAAAAAATCTTTGTTTCAAAATGTTGTCTTCTCTTATTCTCTGCAATAAAAATGAATCATTTCTTGATTGGATTGTGACAGGAGTTGAAAAGTTAATTATATTATGACAACCAGCTCAGCAATTGGACTGAGTGAAAGTTTTTGCTGTTCACTTAAGTCCTAATCTTTGCAATCCCATAGATTGAAGCTTGCCAAGCTTCTCTGTCCATTGAATTCTCCAGGCAAGAACACTGGTGTGGGGAGTCATTCCCTTCTCAGGGAGTCTTCCCTACCCAGGGATTGAACTCAGTTCTCCTGCACTACAGGCAGACTCTTTACCATTTGAGCCACTTGGAATTCCCTGGTTAAACCAAAAAGAAGCTCCAAAGCATTTCCAAAAGTCAAACTTGCACCAAAAAAAAAAAAAATGTCATGGTCACTGTTTGCTGCTGGTCTGATCCACTACAGTTTTATGAATCCTAGTGAAAGTATTACATCTGACAAGTATGCTCAGAAAATTGATGAGATGCACTGAAAACTGTAATGCCTACAGTTGGCATTGGTTAACAGAAAGGGCCTGATTCAACTCCAAAACAATGCCTGACCGCATGTCACACAATCAAGCTTTAAAGTTGAAGAAATTGAGCTATGAAGTTTTGCTTCATCAGCCATATTCATCTGACCTCTCTCACCAATCAACTACCATTTCTGCAAGCATCTGGACAGCTTTTTGCAGGTAAAATGCTTCCAAACCAGCAGGGTGCATAAAATACTTTGCAAGAGTTTGTGGAATCCTGAAGCATGGATTTTTACCCTACAGGAATAAACAAACATCTCTCATTGGCAAAAATGTGTTGATTGTAATGGTTCTTATTTTGATTGATAAAGATGTATTTAAGCCTAGTTATACTGATTTAGCATTCCCTGCATTTCCTTTTGTACCAACCTAATGTTTCATGATCATTGCAAGAACCTTGCAACAGCATAATTTTTCTTAGTCCAACTCCTTACTTTCTTCTTGCTCAGTCAAGAATCATTTTAAACAATATATGAAAGTGAAAGTGAAAGTCACTCAGTTGTGTCCGACTCTTTGTGACCCTATGGACTGTACCATTCGTGGAATTCACCAAGGCAAAATACTGGGGTAGGTAGCCTTTCCCTTCTCCAGAGAATCTTCCCAACCCAGGGATCGAACCCAGGTCTCCTGCATTGCAGGTGGGTTCTTTATCAGCTGAGCCATGAGGGAAGCCCAAGAATACTGGGATGGGTAGCCTATCCCTTCTCCAGTTGATCTTCCCAATGCCAAAATCAAATTGGGGTCTCCTGCACTGTAGGTGGATTCTTTACTAACTGACCTATCAAGGAAGCCTAAAGAATATATGTGTGAAAGTAAAAATGACTCAATTTTGTTCTAAAGAAAGATAAAGATACTGAAGGATATCAATACCCTTCAAGTGAAAGAAACTTCTTTAGTATTTCTTGTAAAGAGTGTCTAATGATAATAAATTCTGTCAGTTTTCACTTATATAAAAATATCTTAATTTAGCTGCATTGAAAATATAAAGTTATTTCACTTGATATAGAATTCTAGATTGAGAGAAAAAAAAATTTGAGCTAGAAAACTAATATTCTATTATAATCAAGACTCTATTGTTTCTAATAGAAATTATTTTTCATTCTTATAATTGTTTCCCTGTTTTACTATGTCCTTTATCTCTAATTGTTTTAGTTTTCTTCAGTTTATTTTAAGATTTAGAGTTGGCCTATTATGGCTTAAGTTATATAGATGTGGTTACTTTGTTATTCTTCTTACCATTTTCTGTGCTTCCTGGAGAGGTGGATGGATCTTTTTCATCAAATTTAGAAAATTATCTGTTAATTGTACCTCATTTTTTCCCCCAATTAGTCTTCTAACTCTTTTTTGGACTTTAATTCTATGTATGTTCTGATAATTGAGAGTACCTTACATGTTGTTGAGTGAGCTCAGTTTACACTCAATTTTTCTGTTGCTTTGTGTTTTATTGCAGAAGACTTCTAGTGAGTCAATATTTTTTCCAAATTTGTTAGTATCAACTTACATTATTTATCATATTCATCTTTTTCAATAGATATTTTCAGAGAAGGCAAGGCAACCCACTCCAGTACTCTTGCTTGAAAAATCAAATGGGCGGAGGTGCCTGTTGGGCTACAGTCCATGAGGTCACGAAGAGTTAGACATGACTGAGCAACTTCACTTTCACTTTTCACTTTCATGCATTGGAGAAGGAAATGGCAACCAACTCCAGTGTTCTTGCCTGGAGAATTCCAGGGACAAGGGAGCCTGGTGTGTTGCCGTCTATGGGGTCACACAGAGTCGGAACGACTGAAGTGACCTAGCAGCAGCAGCAGTATAGATATTTTAAATTATCTTTCATACTTGCTTTAATGGCCTTGTTTCCAGGTTGAGTTGACTGATTTTGCTCTTGACTGTAGATTTACATTCTCCAGGCTTTCTCCCATGTATCATTAAGTGTTACTTGTAAAATGGACATTATGGTCAACTCACACCATTAAAATAAAAGTAGAAGCTAAGAAGAGAATATTACTTTAGTTTTTAGTTATTTTTAATTTTTATTGTTTGCCACAACTTTTTGATAGCTTTAAAAACATGCAGCTATTTCAATTTTCTGATGATTTATTATTGTTTTAATGATTGTTAAGATTTTTGTATATTTTAAAATCCTAAGTAGGAATATATTTTAAGATGAATGAGTAAAATATTTGACAATATGTTATGAATAGAGAATTGTTAAAAAAAAATTGATACCTGAATTGTAGTTAAGATGTATGTTTTAATCAGTTGTCTGAATTATTTCTGAAGCTTTTCTGTTTAAATAGGATTGAAAGTAGTGGTATCAGTATAACTATATGATCTATAGTGTTTATGATTCATAAGTTTATGACTTTTTTCAACTGGGAAAAAGCCTTAGTGCATACTTCATGAATTTAGGCATGTGATTCATGATTTTAACTATTAATATTAATAGCCTAATTGGTAACATGTTAGATATAATTAAAGTTATCATTTTTCTTAATGGACAGTTAGTACTTAAACATGTCAACTCTTTATATTCCCAAAGGTGACAAAATAATTGAGGTACAGATAGCTTTAAATATTTGTTATACACTGATTAGATAAATCAGTATTAATCAGTTTTATCAAAAGAACTAAATATAACTGAAAACCAAAGTAAATTACCATAAGCCACAGATATATATATATATATATGTACATTTCTTTTTCTGGAGCATAAGAAATATACTGACATAAAGTTAGCCAGTTAACCAGTTTGAGTATATAAGGGCTTTATTTGCAACCAGGCAACATTCATGTAGAGGAAAACATTACAAAACCTACAGAATTTATCTTAAATAATGATATGAGATCTTCTCCATCAGCTATAAAATACAAAATACTGCCAACTCAGTAAGAGAAGTACAGAAAAGTTTTTACTGCATTTAGATTTAGTGGCACATAAAATTTGAATTAGATGTTAAAAGAGGAGTGCAATGCATAACAGAGAGTAATATCTTCATAGGTGAGTATATAGCTTCTATTAATGCAAGAGAAGCAGAATCAAAAACTGCATAAATAAGTGAATGCTTGCAGTCACTCTGGAAAAGTCTCTTATTGAGGTCACTATAAATTTATTTCCTTACAAAGCTATTAAACCTGTCTAAGTCCTATTCCAGGTTATTTTGGAGTTTGACACTGTGGACTTCCTACGCCTTCTCTAAATCCCATTTTAGCTAAGGCAGTGCAGACTTCCTCAGCCTGGTTTTCCTCAAATTCTTTGACTTTTCTTACTCTTACTTCTTGACCCTTTCACTGCCTCCAGGTTTGTGTGTGTGTGTTTGTGTGTGTGTGTGTGTTTGTGTGTGTGTGTCTAAATTTTGGCCTTAACACTCACTGTTTCAGAACCATGTGTGAGCATGTCCTTAATTATAACATTTATTGTGGTTTTAATCTAGCAACTTATCTAGAATGCCTGTAGAAACTGCTCACTAGATATCCCAGTAGCATTCTGGTATGCTCTCAACTAAACTTCAGAGTATTCATTGGGAGGGCTCTTTTATTTTTACTTCCCTAATTCTACTTGGTGTATTGCCAGTATATTGAATTTTCACAGTATTATGAAGTCATTACTTATGTCTTCTGGCATTGTTGTCTATATAAATATGACACAATATCCACCTTCCCTCTTTAATTGGACTGTATGGTTCCTGTGCCCAGACCCCTTTTATGAGGTACACCTATGTTTCCGGCACCAGTGAAACTGACACCTAACTGCTTCCAGTTGCCCTTTCTGTGTAGACCAATTGCACTTGGTCTAACAGAGGCTCCCTCTCTCCATGTGCTCTGGCTACTCTCACCTCATCTCCAAAATTCTGCAGCCTTCCCAACTCTCAGCTTGTGAGTGGGTCCAACAATGATGATAAATAGAACCAAGGTATGAAGGCTGTCCCTTTGCCTCAGGGTATGACTAGGAGTTAAAGATGAAGCGACGAACCTGCTGAGACTACATCCTGGATTTTCTCCTTCTTCTACCCTATCCTGCTCTTCTTCTTAAAATATTTTATAAATAAACCTTGCATACCTGAATTCCAGTCTCTACACTGCATCCAAAGATCCTGACTAATGACACTGTTCAAAGTATTTCTAAATTCATCTCTCTTTCAGTGTTTACATGGTCCTCATTTCATGCCTGGATTAAGTATAACAGCTTCCTGGGGCAGTAGCTAGTTTTTGCTCTGCCCATCTTTTGTACATTTTCTAAAAGAGCGTTGTGTCTGACTCTTTGCGACCCCATGGACTGTAGCCTACCAGGCTCCTCTGTCCATGGGCTTTTCCAGGCAAGAGTACCGAAGTGGGTTGCCACTTCCTTCTCCAGGGTATCTTCCCAACCCAGGGATCAAACCCGGGTCTCCTGCATTGCAAGCAGACACTTTACTGTCTGAGTCACAAGGGAAGACTCTCCTACATTTTCTAAACCTGTGCTATTTTTCAGACTGTCTTTGTAAATTATGCTAAGCAGACTATTGTAGTCATTAAAGCATTACTTCTATAGCCAGACAGCCTGGCTTTGAATTTATTTCCACCACCTATGAAGTGCATAATTTGGGTGAATTCTTAATTTCTCCATTTTCTATTCTATGAGAGAAAAAGTGGAAAAATAATTTTCTTCCTTTTCAGGGCAAAGTGGGTTAGTATATGAGATACACTTCAAATAGGATTTGGCAGATAAGCAATAGAGTGAGTGTTAACTAGTGTTATTGAAAGCGAAAGTGTTAGTCTCTCAGTAGTGTCTGACTCTTTGCAACTCCATGTAGCCCACCAGGCTCCTCTGTCTATGGGATTTTCCAGGCAAGAATACTGGATTGGATTGCCATTTCCTTTGCCAGGGTATCTTCCCTACGCAAGGATCAAATCTGGGTCTGCCACATTGCAGGCGGGTTTTTAACCATCAGAGCCTCCAGGGAAGCTATTATTATTACTGATTTGATTAGCTCAGCTGGTAAACAATTCACCTGAAATGCAGGAGACCCCAGTTCCATTCCTGGGTGGGGAAGATCCTCTGGTGAAGGGATAGTCTATCCATATCAGTATTCTTGGGGTTCCCTGGGGTTCAGTTTGTAAAGAATACACCTGCAATGTGAGAGTCCTGTGTTTGATCCCTGGGTGGGAAGATCCTCTGGAGGAGGGCATGCCAACCCACTCCAGTCTTTTTGCCTGGAAAATCCCCAGGGACAGAGAAGCCTGGTGGGCTACAGCACATGGGGTATCAAAGAATCAGACATGATCGAATGACTAAACACAGCATTAATTTGACTATGTTACTCCCCTATTCAAGAACCTATGTGAACTTTTAACTGTACACATAATTCCAATGCAAACCTCTCTACCAGATATCAAGGTTTATCATAATCACATTTGCCTTAATGTTGTAGCTTACTTTCTATATTGCTCCAAGTTAGCTAAGCTGGTAATCATAATTTTCAAAATTGCAAATTATTTACTTCTCTTTTTTCCATACTATTCTATCTAAAATAGCATATTTGTTCTCTTTCATTAGGCTGATCTCAATTTCTCCTAAAAAAAAACTTTTGTAATACTCTTATATAGTACTCATTTCTTTCATCGTCTCTTGTATTTGGAATCAGAGCCATATATTTCAGTACATTGTCTTATGGGTTATACTTTCTTCTTCAAGATAGCTGGAAGCTTCACAAGGAAAATGAGCATGTTTTATAATTCTTTTGCATCACCAGCAGGGTAGACCAATGCTACAATATGTTTGATAAATGTCTGTTTTAATTAATACAAGGAAAGATGCTTCACTGGTTGCTCTATATTCACAGTAAGAATAAAGAGGATATTTAAATGATATCTAAACAATCGGGAGAAAAACAAAATTTTACAGCTTCTCTTATCTCCCCTAGCTTAGTTTTGTTGAGATATTGTTGATATGTGCTGTTCTGTGCTTAGTCTCTCAGTCATGTTCGCCTCTTTGTGACCACATGGATTGCACCCCACCAGGCTCTTCTGTCCATGGGAATTCTCCAGGCAAGAATACTTTAGTGGGTTGCCATGCCCTCTTCCAGGAGATCTTCCTACCCTGGATCGAATCCAGGTCTCTCGCATTGGAGGCAGATTTTTTTTACCATTTGAGCCACCAGGCAAGCTCAAGAATAATGGAGTGAGTAGCCTATCCCTTCTGCAGGGAATCTTCCCAACCAAGGAATAAAACAAGATTCTCCTGCATTGTAGGTGGTTTCTTTATCAGCTGAGCTACCTATGAAGCCCACTGTTGTTATACAATGTGTGAATGTGATACATATATATGTATATATATATACTGTGAAAGCATTACAATAATACTTTTATAATTGTCATATTCTATTGATGAATTGACACTTCTATCAATATATAGTGACTATATTTGTTTCTTGTTACGATTTTTGGCTTAAAGTCTATTCTGTCTGAAATAAACATAGCTACTTTGATCTCTTTTTATTTTCATTTGCTTGGAATAACTTTTTCTATCCATTTACTTTGAGACTATGTGTTCTCTTAAAGCTGAGTCTCTTGTAGACAGAATATAATTGAGTCAGTTTTTAAGTCATTCAGCCACTCTATGCCTTTGTATTAAAGAGTTGAATCCAATGATATTTAGAATAATTACTGATAACACCCAAAAAAGATGTCCTGTTCATTATAGGGGATAGGAATGCAAAAGTAGGAAGTAGAGTATCACCTGGAGTAACAGGCAAATTTGGCCTTGGAGTACAAAATGAAGCAGGGCAAAGGCTAATAGAGTTTTGCCAAGAGAACACACTGGTCATAGCAAACACCCTCTTCCAACAACACAAGAGAAATCTACACATGGGCATCACCAGATGGTCAACACCGAAATCAGATTGATTATATTCTTTGCAGCCAACGATGGACAGGCTCTATACAGTCAGGAAAAATCAGACCAGGAGCTGACTGTGGCTCAGATTATTTACTCCTTATTGCCAAATACAGACATAAATTGAAGAAAGTAGGTAAAACCACAAGACCATTCAGGTATGACCTAAATAAAATCCCTTATGACTGTACAGTGGAAGTGAGAAATAGATTTAAGGGCCTAGATCTGATAGATAGAGTACCTGATGAACTATGGACTGAGGTTCATGACATTGTACAGGAGACAGGGATCAAGACCATCCCTATGGAAAAGAAATGCAAAAAAGCAACATGGCTGTCTGGGGAGGCCTTACAAATAGCTGTGAAAAGAAGAGAAGCAAAAAAGCAAAAGAGAAAAGGAAAGAGATAAGCATCTGAATGCAGAGTTCCAAAGAATAGCAAGAAGAGATAAGAAAGCCTTCCTCAGCGATCAATGCAAAGAAATAGAGGAAAACAACAGAATAGGAAGACTAGAGATCTCCTTAAGAAAATTAGAGATACCAAGAGAACATTTCATGCAAAGATGGGCTCGATAAAGGACAGAACTTGTACGGACCTAACAGAAGCAGATGGAGAAGGCAATGGTAACCCACTCCAGTACTCTTGCCTGGAAAATCCCATGGATGGAGGAACCTGCTGCTAAGTCACTTCAGTCGTGTCCAACTCTGTGCGACCCCATAGATGGCAGCCCACCAGGCTCCTCCATCCCTGGGATTCTCCAGGCAAGAACACTGGAGTGGGTTGCCAGTTCCTTCCAGCCTGGTAGGCTGCAACCCATGGGGTTGCTAAGAGTTGGGCACGACTGAGCAACTTCACTTTCACTTTTCACTTTCATGCATTGGCGAAGGATACGGCAACCCACTTCAGTGTTCTTGCCTGGAGAATCCCAGGGACAGTGGAGCCTGGTGGGCTGCAGTCTATGGAGTCACACAGAGTCGGGCACGACTGAAGTGACTTAGCAGCAGCAAAAGAAGCAGAAGATATTAAGAAGAGGTCCCAATAATACACAGAAGAACTGTACAGAAAAGATCTTCACAACCAAGATAATCACGATGGTGTGATCACTCGCCTAGAGCCAGATATCCTGGAATGTGAAGTCAAGTGGGCCTTAGAAAGCACCACTATGAAAAAAGCTAGTGGAGGTGATGGAATTCCGGTTGAGCTGTTTCAAATCCTGAAAGATGATGCTGTGAAAGTGTTGTGCTCTATATGCCAGCAAATTTGGAAAACTCAGCAGTGGCCACAGGACTGGAAAAGGTCAGTTTTCATTCCAATTCCAAAGAAAGGCAATGCCAAAGAATGCTCAGACAACCACACAATTGCACTCATCTCACATGCTAGTAAAGTAATTCTCACAATTCTCCAAGACAGTCCAGCAATACATGACCTGTGAATTTCCAGATGTTCAAGCTGGTTTTAGAAAAGAAAGAGGAACCAAAGATCAAATTGCCAACATCCACTGGATCATGGAAAAAGCAAGAGAGTTCCAGAAAAACATCTATTTCTGCTTTATTGACTATGCCAAAGCCTTTGACTGTGTGGATCACAATAAAGTGTGGAAAATTCTGAAAGAGATGGAAATATCAGAGCACCTGACCTGCCTCTTGAGAAACCTATATGCAGGTCAGGAAACAACAGTTAGAACTGGACATGGAACAACAGATTGGTTCCAAATAGGAAAAGGAGTATGTCAAGGCTGTATATTGTCACCCTGCTTATTTAACTTCTATGCAGAGTACATCATGAGAAACGCTGGGCTGGAAGAAGCATAAACTTGAATCAAGATTGCTGGGAGAAATATCAACAACCTCAGATATGCAGATGACACCACCCTTATGGCAGAAAGTGAAGAGGAGCTAAAAAGCCTCTTGATGAAAGTGAAAGTGGAGAGTGAAAAAGTTGGCTTAAAGCTCAACATTCAGAAAATGAAGATAATGGCCTCTGGTCCCATCACTTCATGGGAAATAGATGGGGAAACAGTGGAAACAGTGTCAGACTTTATTTTTTTGGGCTCCAAAATCACTGCAGATGGTGACTTGCAGCCATTAAATTAAAAGATGCTTAGTCCTTGGAAGGAAGTTATGACCAACCTAGATAGCATATTCAAAAGCAGAGATATTACTTTGCTGACAACGGTCCGTCTAGTCAAGGCTATGGTTTTTCCAGTGGTCATGTATGGATGTGATAGTTGGACTGTAAAGAAGGCTGAGTGCTGAAGAATTGATGCTTTTGAACTGTGGTGTTGGGGAAGACTCTTGAGAGTCCCTTGGACTGCAAGGAGATCCAACCAGTCCATTCTAAAGGAGATTAGTCCTGGGTATTCATTGGAAGGAATGATGCTAAAGCTGAAACTCCAATACTTTGGCCACCTCATGCAAAGAGTTGACTCATTAGAAAAGACTCTAATGCTGAGAGGGATTAGGGGCAGGAAGAGAAGTGGACGACAGAGGACGAGATGGCTGGATGGCATGACCAACACGATGGACAGGAGTCTGAGTGAACTCCAGGAGTTGGTGATGTACAGGGAGGCCTGGCATGCTGTGATTCATGGGTTTGCAGAGTCAGACACAACTGAGCAACTGAACTGAACTGAACTGAAGGATTTATAATGTCATTGTATTGTTTGCTGACTATTTTACTGATGCCTTGTTTCTTCCTTCCTTTTTTGCTATTGTTACTTGGGGATTGATGATTTTCTAGTGTTGCGCTTTAATTCCTTTCTTTTTTACTTTTGTGTATCTGTTGTAATTTTGCTTTAAGATTATCATTAAATTTTCATAAAATATTCTATAAAAATAAGTCTATTTTATGCTGATAATGTCATTCTCATAGGAGTACTCTGACCTTTTACTCCCAGTTTCCCATCCCCCCATATTTTGTTTTGATGTCACAATTCACCTGTTGTTACACTGTGTACACTGTGTATTTATTAACTAATTATTGTAGCTGTAGTTATTTTGAACCCTTTTGTCTTCTAACATATATATTAAAGTGATTAATTCTCCACCATATTGCAGTATTGGATTATTCTTGTGGCTGGCGTGGCAATAGAGTAAGCCTTGAACTTGGAACCACCAGAGTTTGCTTGTAAGGTGAAAACTTTCGGGCCAGTCTGAGGGTTTGTTCTGCCAAAGCAAGTTTCTGTTGCAGAGACAGCAGACAGCCTGGATCCAAGGGCAAGTGAAAGTGAG
The DNA here is from genome assembly GCF_032405125.1 of Capricornis sumatraensis. NCBI lineage: Eukaryota > Metazoa > Chordata > Mammalia > Artiodactyla > Bovidae > Capricornis > Capricornis sumatraensis. Next base: position 53,890,862 of record NC_091080.1, read on the forward strand.
AGTTTCTCAGTGGTATCCGACTCTTCACATCCCCATGAACTATAGAGTCCATGGAATTCTCCAGGCCAGAATACTGGAGTGCATGGCCTTTCACTTTTCCAGGGGATCTTCCTAACCCATGGATCAAACTCAGGTCTCCTGCACTGCAGGAGAATTATTTACCACCTGAGCCCAGGAAGCCCGTATCCATGGGAACCAACTTAAATTTTGGATCCACAGGGGCAAGCCTGGCACTGGAACTTGGCGGCACAAGTGGATGGCCCAACACTGGGAAGGATAAAAGCCTAGATCTCTGGAGTTGGCCTGGTTGGGCCAACCAGAAGCCTGGGTTCAAGGAACCCAGTCTGGATTGAGCAGGCCTCATAGGCATACTGTGTCCACAGGAGCACTTCTGGAGTCTAGTGCAATGGGAGTTGCCTAGAGTTACTGACGCCAGCAGGCACTGGAATCTTTCTTTTTTTTTCCTTCTGAAGTTTGTACAGAACTATTATAATTTATTCTGCTCCCATCAAAGAATATCTATAAACAAACTTTCCATCAGTAGAGATAAACATTACTGTTTGCCTACTCTTGAGTATTAATGTCTAAGTTACTTGTGAAATTAAATGTTTCTAAATATAGCAATTCCCCCTTTTAGCCTCAACTATTTCCATAATACTAGTGCTCAATAAAGAATATTAGAGTAATAAATATATTCTTGAAATAAATAAATACACTGTCAAAGTGCTAGTCACTCAGTTGTGTCCTACACAACTCTTTGCAACCCCATGGACTGTAGCTGTCAGGCTCCTCTGTCCATGGACTTCTACAGGCAAGAATACTGGAGTGGGTTGCAGCTCCTTTATCCAGGGTAACTTCCCAACCCAGAACCTGGGTCTTCCACATTTTGGCAGATTCTTTACCATCTGAGCCACCAGGGAAGCCCCTGCAGGAAAATGAAAATAGAATATGTTGCTTCCTGAGATACCCAATGTTTTGGTCTATAGAGCAAGATCCTTTCTTCTCTATCATGTATGATTTTATTTTTCACTTAAGAATTTATTTGATCTTGAAATGTTAATACTAAGAAGTTTAAAGCATATACATGTTTATACATTAAAAATAATTCCAGTGCCTTCTTTATCATGTCTAAGAGCCTTGCTTCCTAAGAACAAAGATTGTTGACTGTGTTTTAGATTCTTCCACCCTTTTTCTATGCACATAAAATTAAAAGCGCCATTATTTTCAACTCACAGGAAGTTAGCTATTTAAGATTTTCTCATTTACTTGTATCCAAGGCACTTATTCTTAATGATGGCTAAAGGGAGAAAAAAAAAACTTTCAAAATCTTAACTGTATTTCGTTATATACTTGTATATCATGAGAGAATAAGCCATGAAAACTCCTTAATTCTTTTACTATTGAAAATTTGACTGTCTAAATTATTTTTTAATATAAATTTATTTATTTTAATTGGAGGTTACTTTACAATATTGTATTGGTTTTGCCATACATCGACATGTATCTTCCACAGGTATACACGTGTTCCCCATCCTGAACCCCCCTCCCTCTTCCCTCCCCATATCATCCCTCTGGGTCATCCCAGTGCACCAGCCCCAAGCATCCAGTATCATGCATTGAACCTGGACTGGCTATTCATTTCATATATGATATTATCCATGTTTCAATGCCATTCTCCTAAATCATCCCACCCTCTCCCTCTCCCACAGAGTCCAAAAGACTGTTCTATACATCTGTGTCTCTTTTGCTGTCTCGCATACAGGGTTTGCCAGTCTAATTTTCAGTATCTGACATCCTTAATTATAGGCAGCCTACCTAAGAAAAATCCCTATATTTAGAATTTGGAGTTTTACCTTCAAATGTTTTGTTTTGGTAGTTGTTAACCAATTAATCTGGACCATTTAAAAGAAGTCTGGGAACACATGTAAGAATTAAAGATTTTAAAATTTAATAAAAAAAAAGGAAAAAAATAAAATAAAAGAAGTCTGTATTTTAAAATTTCTTTGAGAAACTAAAGCACAGATAAAATCAAGATTTTTATTATTTTTAATTCTGAAAATATATTAATGGTTATCTTAAATACTGTTAGCCTTTCAGAGCTAATCTACTTAAAAATATGCCTAACAATAATCTAAATATACCTATAAATACACAGTCTTTCATTAATAAATAGTTGTGACTTACATCAGGTTAAATATATATGCAATATAGCCATCACATTAGATAAAGATTTTATGGGAAGTCAGTAATGGTCATAATCTGTTAACTTAAATGGGAATTGATTTGAAAGTTTCAAATGACAAGACAATTAATATGAAAGAAAACACACATGATCTTTATAAATGACTATGACATTTAACTTGCAATGTCTTTTCAGGCAGAATAGATCTTAATGCAAATTGTTTGTTTTTCCATGATTTGAACTTACCTTACTAGTCCCATATTATTCACTGCTAATAACTAAGATATTATATATATTTTGTCCAAAGACAATATTCAATTATGCTAATCAAAATATAACAGTATAACTTAAAAATCCATTCATTTGTTACTACTACTAAGATTATTATTTTTTAAGCATAGATTTGATTTTGCATTCATAATAGTCATTTTCTTTTGCAAAAGTATAAACAAGGAGGTGCAATCTACTTGCAATTCTTAAAAACACTGCTTGCCTTTTTCAAGCTTCCCATAAATAGTTTCCCACATATTTGTTAATATATGTTTACCTTAGATATCTACTCACTGAAAGGATAGTACTAAAGTTTTAAACTATAGAGTGAGAAAATATAAATCCTAATTTAAATAAATTTAGTGAATAAGGTAAAATTTTCTTATATTAAGAAAAATGTAGATAACTGACAATAATATATCAAATTTCATATCTGCTAAATACATAAAATATTTAAATGTTTAAAATATTAATCATATAAATAATATATTGCTAAGATATATTTTAAAGAAATCTAAACCAATAAACAAACTTATGTTTTGGTCATATTTGTTATAAAATAAATGCATAATTTACCAAATTATTTAGAAAATAATATTAACAGTCTAGATAAGAAGAGTAATATGGAAAACAATAGAATATAATTAATATGGGGGATTGCCTGATATACTGGTTAAAATTGCTTCAAATGAGAAATACTAAATTAGTACCAATAAAAGTCTATAAAATAAGATTATTAAAATTATATAAAACTCTGTTTCAAAAAAATTAATGAGAATTTATTCTGTTAACATACTTTTGAGGTGATTCCCGCTGTCTTCTTGAACAAATTATATATATATATATATATATATATATATATATAAAACTAGTGGGTAATTAAAATAAACAGCTACATTATGAAATTAAAATCACTTGTTAACAGAATTTTTATCTAGATGCTATTTAGATGATAGGTCAGAATGATCTACATATTTGTCCCACATATTGCAACACTGTCTCAATAATAATGATAATACAATTGTTCTATTGGTAATGATAATGCAATTTCATAAAACTGTTTGCAAAATAAGTGTGACTATTGTATTATTGGAGAAGGAAATGGCAATCCACTCCAGTATTTTTGTCTGGAGAAATCCATGGACAGAGGAGCCTGGCATGCGTTAGTCCTTGGGGTCACAAAGAATTGGACACAGTTTAGTGACTATCACTATTATATTATTAGAATTGCTGTCATAGTTAGTTGATGGATTAGGTCTAGATTAATTATTTAGTGCCAAATGTTTTTCCCTATGCATTTTTAGTGTATTGGTTTAAATGCAATGTCCATGATTTAACATTCTTATCATAATAGAAATATAGCCTTATATTTTGGAATTAGTTTAATAGTTTGCACTTAGGTGCATATATATTATCTAGATAATGCAATATAAGTTTAAAAATATGGGAAAGAGAGGTACATTGTAAATATTTATTTTATAGTTTATTGTTTTCTATTTATTCATCAGTATTAATGGTATTAAATGGCATACATCAAAGTAGCCTAAAGCGATTTGTCCATATATTCAACTATTTAAAATAATCAGTATCAAAAATTAAATTTAAATTGTTTTCTCATAAAAATTTCAAAAAATAAATAGAAAAATTGAGGAAAAAAGTCAATATCAAATGTAATGAAATTTCTAAAATAAACTAATAGTATATCAATAGGACACAATCAGATATCTAGTTCATGTTACTTAGAATTGTTATTTATAAGTAATAAGGAATATTTAAAAATGCATTAATGTTTGAATATATTGGGCCTTAGAATAATATCAGTACATCACAAATTAAGGAACCTTTAATATATTTAAAATAAAGATATCACTATGAATTTCCTGTGATATCACATTGAATTTCCTAGTTGAAATAAACAGTGTATACCAAAAATAACCTGACTTTCTTTCAATTTTGACAGAAAAGCGTATCTCATTTCAGAGCTTAGGTACATACTCCTAAGTCAGAATTGATTCCCAATTAGTATGACTCAGTAATGAATCAATAAAATGGGATATTTTTCAACCTTATTGGAAGAGTTATTTCTGAACTATTTACATTTGCTTTACTTCTTAAAAAGGTGACTTAACATGGCATTATAACTCTCACCAAGAAAATTACACAAACATCCTTAAAAACATGGATTCTTATCTCTCTACTTGTAGAGTATTTTGAACTCTATATACCAGACCATCATTATAAATATACGAATTCATATTTCTGATAAAGGCAGATTACTATACCTATGTGCAGGTATTTTTCGGTTCCCAACAATCAGGATAACATCACAGAGTTGCTGTTGCTTCAAATAACTTTCCATTTTTCTGAATGTTTGCTCAGCATGGTGCACAGCCTGATAGAATTCTTCAGAGCTACCAGAGTCCATATCACTTTGAGGTGTCAGCAAATGGCTAGTTTCTGACAGTCTGCAAACCACACACAAAAAGCACAAAAATATGGGATTTATAAAGTGCCACCAATCGTTCAGAACTACATACAAAGATTAGTTTTAAATTTAAGCTTCTTTCCTTATGTCCATTATTATTAATCTGTCAGAAAAATACATTTGGGTTTAAATGATTTGTTTTAGGAAGCAATAAATGAATTGCAAATTTTTCTTACTTTAAAGAAATTTAAAAGATAGGTTATCTGTATTTATCAGGAGATAATAAACTTGAAAACAGTGAGAAATGGTAAATTACAAACATAACCTCCCTAAAATGAATTACTATTTAAATGTTAATTTAATCAATTTGACATTGAGTTTGACCATTTAATGATATGTTTCTAAATAACTATTCTTGTGAGGTTTTAGTAAATGTTTTATATAAGTAGGTGATTTTTACTGTGAGAAATTGTATAATGTCATTTGCAAAAAGACTGACAAAAATTTGAAAGTAGATTGCTGACTCATATTCTGTACCCAACTGATTAAACAAAAACATACATATATAATTATGTAAAAAACTCAGTTCAGTCGCTCAGTCATGTCTGACTCTTTGCGACCCCATGGACCACAAGCACACCAAGCCTTCCTGTCCATCACTGACTCCAGGAGTTTACCCAAACTCATGTCCATTGAGTCTGTGATGCCATGTAACCATCTTATCCTCTGTCATCCCCTTCTCCTCCTGCCCTCAATCTTTCCCAGGATCAGGGTCTTTTCCAATGAGTCAACTCTTTGCATCAAGTGGCCAAAGTATTGGAGTTTCAACTTCAACGTCAATCCTACAAATAAACACTCAGGACTGATCTCCTTTAGGATGGACTGGTTGGATTTCCTTGCAGTCCAAGGGACTCTCAAGAGTCTTCTCCAACACCACAGTTCAAAAGCATCAATTCTTCAGCACTCAGCCTTCTTTACAGTCCAACTATCACATCCATACATGACTACTGGAAAAAACCATAGCCTTGACTAGATGGACATTTGTTAGCTAAGTAATGTCTCTGCTTTTTAATATGCTGTATAGGTTGTTCATAACTTTCTTTCCAAGGAGTAAGCGTCTTTTAATTTCATGGCTGTAGTCACCATCTGCAGTGATATTGGAGCCCCAAAAAATAAAGTCAGCTACTGTTTCCACTGTTTCCCCATTTATTTCCCATGAAGTGATGGGATCAGATGCCATGATCTTCATTTTCTGAATGTTGAGCTTTAAGCCAACTTTTTCACTCTCCTCTTTCACTTTCTTCAAGTAGCTCTTTAGTTCTTCTTCACTTTCTGCCGTAAAGGTGGTGTCATCTGCATATCTGAGGTTATTGATATTTCTCCCAGTTATCTTGATTCCAACTTGTGCTTCATCAGGTTTTAGGATTTCATAAAATCCATGATACTTAATTTTGGCTCTTATATCTAATATTATTATAGGCTGTTTCATAATAAAGACATTAAGATATATATTTTATGTATAGAACACTGTCAATATACATGCATCATAGGACCAGCTGACTCAATTATGTGCTCTGATAATAAACTCTTAAAAAAACTTAAAAAATGACACTGTATTAGATGCATAACATTAATAAGGAAATAAATGATATATTTCAAGATAGAAAGTAACATGGAGTATTTTACTTCCATTTACAATGCAATAACTTGTTGCTAACTAAACCCCTCACCAAGAACACCAGAAAAAAAGTTGCATAAAATATCAAAATAACTACTGGAATATACTTATAGCTTCTAAGGCAGTTAGAATCTGAAAGAATAAGATACTAGAATAAAGGTAAACTCATGAAAGTCAGCTCAAAATTAACACGTTTTCCTTCCTCCTCGAGGTTTCTACCAACTATAAGCAACGTCAAGTAGGAGTCTGAGAACCTAAAAAGCTAATAATGTGGGAACTAAGCAGAACTGCTGCTGGTACCATATGGCTTGGTGGAAGAATGGATATTGTTCCCAAAAGTAGTCAGAACTGGAGGGCAAATGTGGGACCATAAGCAGGAAAGTTCAGGCATGGCCACTATTGTGTGCCACTTTTCCCTTAGTGGTTATTTGCTGATTCCTAAATGTGCTTGTCAAGGCTATGGTTTTTCCAGTGGTTATGTATGGACGTGAAAGTTGGACTATAAAGAAAGCTGAGCACCGAAGAATTGATGCTTTTGAACTACCATGTTGGAGAAGACTCTTGAGAGTGCCTTGGACTGCAAGGAGATCCAACCTGTCCACTCTAAAAGATATCGGTCCTGAGTGTTCATTGGAAGGACTGATGCTAAAGCTGAAACTCCAATACTTTGGCTGCCTCATTCGAAGAGTTGACTCATTGGAAAAGACTCTGATGCTAGGAGGGATTGGGGGCAGGAGGAGAAAGAGACCACAGAGAATGAGATGGCTGGATGGCATCACCGACTCGATGGACATTAGTTTAAGTGAACTCCAGGAGTTGGTGATGGACAGGGAGGCCTAGCGTGCTGTGATTCATGGGGTGGCAAAGAGTCAGACACGACTGAGTGACTGAACTGAACTGAACTGAAATGTGGTAGGTGAGTAAAAAATAGTTACAGTACGTTTAGAAGTTAAACAGAGATTGAAAGATAACAATTTGACTTTAAGCGCAAACAAAAACAGGGAACTTTGGCAAATTAATGGACTATCAACTGAACTTCTGAAGAACTATATCCTAGAAGTCAGAGAAACTGGAAATAGACAAGATGATACAAAGGCTGAAACCTAGATATGAATCAGTGAAATCTCCAATTGAATTAAGTTGATTTTCTAATGTAAATGCCAACAAACTGTCAAAATAAATTATCACTAGAAAGAGATAACCTTAGATTCTTTGATTTCTTGTGTATGTGCATACAGCACTTGACATTAAACAAAAGTAGCAAACTTATAAAGAAGTTATAGGGAGAAAAACAAACATTAGAAACAGGTCACCAAGCACTACAGATATTTTTAGATGGATGGATCACAGCTAGGTATTTAGTAGATGTGAAAATAATCATTAATATTAATATTCTTTAATATAACAATGATTTGAAAACATAAGTAGAAAATATTTAAACTAAAATAAAAAGACTATCACCAGAGAATGGAAAAAGAGATCATGTCTTCCAAATATTTTAATGAGGTAAATATAACATTGATACAAAACCTGGAAAGGATGATGCTGGGAAGGAAAATTAATGGTCATTGTCTCTCTTAAAGATATTTACATAAATTGTAAGAAAATATTAGCAACCAAGTATAGAAAAGTATGTGAAAGAGAAATGAATAAAAAAAAAGTATCAAATATATGGTTGGTAATGCATCAAAACTAAGTTGGACTTAAAGGAAAACTTTTAATTATATAAACCACTTCATTCATTCATACAGCAAATATCAAATTCTGTTGAATCCTTTTCACCTTGAAATTAACAACAAAATCTACTAGTACTACTTCTATTCAACATTTTTCTATAGGGCCTTGCCAGTGTAATGTAAGCAAATTAAAAAAAAAAAAAAAGCCATTAGAGTTAGATAAGAAAAAACACATTCGGTATTATTTCCAGAAGATGTTTTTGTATACATCAAACACCCAAAGAATATACAGACAAGCTTATGAATCTAAATCCGTTAAAATTATGTGTATTCTCTGTTATCTATAGTATTTTTTTTTGTAACATGGTTATTTTCATCAGAATTTGCATGTTTTCTTTTAAATATTTAAAATATTTAATAGCAATAATGAATATTCAAAATAGTTAACAGAAAAATTGCTATAGTATTTGTATTCTTTTCACAAGTTTGCAAATTACAACCCCATAATATGGTATTTTCCAGCATATATTTTAGAAATTCAGGCTTAGGTATATGTGACAAGAGTAACAGAATTATTTCAGACATCAACACACTGAACAGAAAAGTCTCAAAGTTTCCTGAATGATACATCTTTAAATCAAGAATGAGCATATTATTGACTCTCATTTAACTAAGGAGAATAGAGTCAGAACTGTAAGTTGCCAATTAGATCAAGAATGCCCCTTTAAGACCCTGATATTTCTGGTCTGGTATCAGACTGATACTGATAATGACATGAAAAATGTCTAAAAGTCAAGATATTAGAGACAGCCCTGCAAAATGGCTCCAGATAGGTTTCCAGGAAGTTTGGGATAAATTCAGATCATTATGTTAACTTTCTACAAGTTAAATAATGTACTTAGGGCAGAAAGTTTTACACCTCATTAAGAATTTCATAGCTTGGGAAATGTTATTGGAAAAATGATCTAGTATATTTTATTTTCAAGTCACTCAGGTTGTGATGGATGCAATAGTAGAGGAGATAGGGAAAATATAATTTATTTTATTTTCAACTTTAGAGATTTGTGAGACCATAGACATAAAATGAAATGGGGGATACATAGAATTTGACAAGATCTAGGCAAAGTAAAACAGCTAATTACTGTCAAGGTAGTCTTTTTTTTTTTTTTTTTTTTACATAACCTAGGTATATTAGCAAATGATTATGACAGGAACTTGAGCCTTTTCTGAAGAATTTGAAAATACTTTGAGAATAAGTCTTAAAAGAACAGAGTTAGAAACTAGCCTCAAAAATTATTTTTTCAGAGTTCATCACTGCAGATGGTGATTGTAGCCATTAAATTAAAAGACACTTACCCCTTGGAAGGAAAGTTATGACCAACCTAGATAACATATTAAAAAGCAGAGGCATTACTTTGCCAACAAAGGCCCATCTAGTCAAGGCTATGGTTCTTCCAGTGGTCATGTATGGATGTGAGAGTTGGACTGTGAAGAAAGCTGAGCGCTGATGAATTGATGCTTTTGAACTGTGGTGTTGGAGAAGACTCTTGAGAGTCCCTTGGACTGCAAGGAGATCCAACCAGTCCATTCTGTAGGAGATCAGCCCTGGGATTTCTTTGCAAGGAATGATGCTAAAACTGAAACTCCAGTAGTTTGGCCACCTCATGCGAAGAGTTGACTCATTGGAAAAGACCCTGATGCTGGGAGGGATTGGGGGCAGGAGGAGAAGGGGATGATAGAGGATGAGATGGCTGGATGGCATCACTGACTCGATGGACATGAATTTAAGTAAACTCCAGGAGTTGGTGATGGACAGGGAGGCCTGGAACGCTGCAATCATGGGGTCGCAAAGAGTCGGACACAGCTGAGCAACTGAACTGAACTGAACTGATATTCATTCCTAGATTTCTGTCCTAAAATTTCTAATGCTTTGTTTTTTCATGTTATCTATGAAAACAAGTTACTTTTCCTGAAGAGAAGTTGAATTGTGAGAGAAACAGTTATGTTGGTTTGATGCTATTTTCTCCTTATAAAGTAAGTCACTGTCACAGTTCTTACACATTTCCTCTTAAATCATTTCCTGATCTCAGACTTGAGTAAGGCTTGTTGTTCTTAAATTTTGGCTCAAGATATAAAAAGCAGTTTCAGGATGCTTATTAATTTTAAGCTAAAATTCACTGTATAATGAAGCCTTGATATACACCTAGGCTTATTATTTTAATAAACGCAATCTTAAAATTTTAAGATATAAATGTCATATCTTTACAATGATTTCTATATCTAAAATGCCAGAAAAATCTGACATTGGATTATGGAATTTTATGTTTTCAAACTAAATAAACTTTATAGTCTCTTTCTAATCTGAGAGTCTAACATCTGTTGTGATATGACATAGTAATTTTTATTTTTATTATTATTTATCCTTTTATTTTATTCTTATTTATCCAATAATACAAAGCCTTTAGCATATGGGATCTAGTTCCCTTACCAGGGATCAAATCTGGGCCCTCTACATTGGGAGAGCAGAGTCTTAGCCACAGAACCACAAGGGAAGTCCCTAAAGCCTCTAGTTTTAAGAAATACAATTTTAGAAGTCTAATATGACTTCTTCCCATTAAAATTTAAACATATTTAAGATTTCCTGAACCTAAAGTATTAAAACAGTAAAAATAAAACAAATTATTTTTGACCTTCTGAAAAGAACTATGTTATTAAACAGTGGTGGCTGCAGGACTGGAAAAGGTGTTATCAATTCCAATCCAAAAGATGGGCAATGCCAAAGAATATTCAAACTACCACACAATTACACTCATCTCACATGCTAAGAAAATAATACTCAAAATTCTCCAAGATAGGCTTCAACAGTATGTGAACTGAGAACTTCCAGATGTACAAGCTGGATTTAGAAAATCCAGAGAAACTAGAGATAAAATTGCCAACGTCTGTTGTATCATAGAAAAAGCAAGGGAATTCCAGGGAAAAAAAAAAAAAAAAAAACTACCTCTGCTTCATAGACTACACTAAAGCCTCTGTGTGTGTGTGTGTGTGTGTGTGTGTGTGTGTGTGTGTGTGTGTGTGTTAGTTGTTCAGTCGTGTCCAAATCTTTGAGATCCCATGGACTGTAGCCCACCAGGTTCCTCTGTCCATGGTATTCTCCAGGTAAGGATACTGAAATGGGTTTTCATTTCCTCCTCCAGTTTGACTTTGTGGACCAAAACAAACTGGAAAATTCTTAAAGAGATGGGAATATCAGACCACCTTACCTGCCTCCTAAGAAACCTGTGTGTAGGTCAAGAAGCAAAAGTTAGAACCGTACATGGAAAAATAAACTGGCTCAAAATGCAAAAAGGATTACGTCAAGACTGTATATTGTCACCATGCTTATTTAACTTACATGCAGAGTACATCAGGCAAAATGCTGGCCTGGATGAATCACAAGATGGAATTAAGATTGCCAGGAGAAACATCAATAATCTCAGATATGCAGATGACACCACCCTTATGGCAGCAAGTGAAGAGGAACTAAAGAGCCTCTTGATGAAAGTGAAAGAGGAGAGTGAAAAAGCTGGCTTAAAACTCATCATGCAAAAGACTAAGATCATGGCATCTGTTCCCATCACTTCATGGCATAAAATTGATCGGGCCACTACAGTGAGTTTTTGAAATTCCAAAATTGTTCTTTTTGTGTGTATAATTAGAAGCTAAAAGGCCTGAAACTAAGCAAATAGAGAGGGAAGCCTATTTCAATTGATTTACTGAAGTCTCCCAATGAATTTATGATACCCAAAAGGTCTGTGAATCAAACATTACTTCATGTTCAGATACTGTTTCTAAGTTCCTTCCTACAAATAAAAATCTGTGCCTCATTCCCTGGATTTGATCCCTGGAATGGGAAGATCACCTGGAGAAGGAAATGGCAACCCACTTCAGTATTCTTGTTTGGGAAATCCCATGGACAGAGGATGCTGGCGGGCTACAGTCCATGGGGTGACAGAGGATGAAATGGTTGGATAGCACTGACTTAACGGACCTGAGTTTAAGCAAACTCCAGCAGACAGTGAAGGAAACAGATGCCTGGTGTGCTGTAGTCGACAGGGTTGCACAGTCAGACACGTCTTAGTGACTGAAGAACAACAGACCCTAGTAGATCTTTGCCTCCCTTGAGGCAAAACCTTCTCAGATCTGAAGCCCTAGAAAAAAATGTGTCCCCTTGCCAAGGCATACCCCTAAAGGGGCCTCATAATCTCATGACCAAGTCCCTGTAACACATCAGTCCTTCCCATACACAAACTTCATAATGCAGGCAGCCATTTCATTCAAGATCTTTGAGCCATAAACAATATAGTCATACCACATCTGCCTGTGGTCCCCATCCCTCATACTATTCTCAAGTTAATCCTTCCAAACATGTAGTGTTTTTATGTGTGTGTTTGATCAATCATGTCTGACTCTTCGCAACCCCATGGACTGTAGCTCTCCAGGCTCCTCAGTCCATGAAATTCTCCAAGAATACTGAAGTGGGTTGCCATGCCCTCCTCCAGGGGATCTTCTCAACCCAGGGATTGAACCCCAATCTCCCACATTTCAGGCAGATTCTTTACCATTTGAGCCACCAGGGAAGTCCACAGATTTTAACAGTTAGAGATTTATGTATTGCTTTCTTCAGCATTTCTATACGTCCAGATAATCAGTACCTGTTTGCCTTTATGTGGGTAAGATGTCAATTTACTTTGTGTCTCAGAGCATCATGGAAAGCCCTACTTATTTTTCACAGATATTGAACTAAGATTTGGCCCATGTATATTTTGTTAATGACTCTGCTTCATGCCAATATGTTGAGAAACATTTGCTATGTTCTCCCATTGAGGAAGCAAGCCTCAGGGACAACCTACACCTCCTCACTCACTAGCATACTAAGGACATGAGGTCTTAAGGGATAAACTCCAATTTGTCCAAACTCAAGTAAAATACTGGGCTTTGTTAGGGGCCAAAGAGCTATCCTGCAGTCACTCAAGAAACCATAATGGGGATACTGATAAAAAATATTTGGGGAAAACATTACTTTTGGAAACCTCCCACAACAGCAGCCAAAATGTGTTAGAGGTGTCAGATCTGACTTAGGTATAACTTAGGAAAGATTATTCATACTCCTCAAGACCACTTTCTTTGATTCCAGGTGCCTTTGCTATCTGCCAACTGTATTTTATCCTGCTGTCTTCCTCTCAAGGATACAAATATATTTGGGGGATGATTTGCACAAATTCCCAATGCATGGAAGCCTTTTCTTGCAGATTAGTCACTTGACGGTGGGTTAGAAATATGGTTGGAAAAGATTATTCTTACTTAGGAAATTCCCTTAGAATTACATAGTGTCAAAGGTAGCCATTTCACTGGACAAATTTCAAATGTTGTTTGTGAAATCTGGCATATTATACGGCATTTCCATTGTGCCTATTAGCCTCAATTTTCTGGTCTAGTAGAAAGAATCAGTGTCATTATCAAAACTCAATTGGTAAAACTCTCTGAGGCTTTTAATCTTTTACTTTTGGCCTCAATTCCTACCAATTGTTCTATTAAATGTAAGATCTACACATTTGGGAAAACAAATAGTCACCCTTAGAAATAAACACTAGAAATCCATGAGTTTTAGCTCAGGGTTAGAGGAGCTCCTTCTAGTCAAGGGATATTTTTTATATTATTGTTAAATTCTCATTAAGCCTATAAAGCAAAATGAGTACCTGACAAAAATCTTTACACAGTGAGTTCCCAGGAGACAATATAAAGTACCACAATTAACAGCCAGGGGACTATGTTTATTGGAAAAGATACCTTGCAAAGGATGCCTTACAGCCCAGATGTATCAGGTACTTCTAAACAAACTTTATGATACTAAATATAAAATTATTACCTCTTAGAATATTTACCCTTAAAAAAAAAAAAAAAAAAAAGGCTTCCCTACTTGAGTGGGCCTCTGAAACACCTTGAGGCCTAGAACTGAAACTGACTCTGATGTGAAGCTGATGGTATGTGATGCAGACAACCCTCCAAGACTCTGGACCAGGCCAGTAGTCAGCATGGTCCCTGATTAAATCTGATTAAATATCTCTCATTACCTTTGTTCTAATTGCTGTCATCAGGGAATTGTTATATCTTCTTTATTATGTAATATCTAATGATGCATCAGCTTGCCACTCTTTCTTCTTACTTTCCTTCTTATAGGCAAAATTTTCAATGAGTGAAAACTTTTATGATGAATTTATGCCTGGAATGAAAGTTTAGAAGACATGACTCTGGTCCTTTGGTCCTTTGATTTTAACTATGAAAGACCAGATTTTTAAAGTTTTGGGACTCTTCAGTGTAGCTATGGATTTATTAATGTTCTTTGCCCTACATAGAGTGAGCATCCTTCATTATTGGTAAGTCTATGAAAACCATACATCTTGTCTTAACTCTGCTGAGAGTAAGTCTCTGGCTTCAGTTCTTGGTCACTTAATTAATCTGTTTGGCTTAAAATTCTTTCACTAACCAGGGCCAGGAGCCATTCTCAGTTCAGTTCAGTTCAGACACTCAGTCGTGTCTGACTCTGTGAACCCATGGACTATAGCCTGCCAGGCTCCTCTGTCCAGGGATTCTTCAGGCAAGATTACTGGAGTGGGTTGCCATTTCCTTCTCTAGTATTATCATTATCTCTCTCAAAATCTATCCAGACCCCATATGCCAGGGAAAATAATGCCATCATCTACATTTCCCAAAGTCTAGCCACTGGAGGAAATCTAACAGACATTTGGACCCCAATCAGTGCTCCAGATTACTGATTGAATACTGGGAACCTTTTGCCTTGGCTATCTTTGATCTTTCTATCATCCCTCTACTATGTCTTATTCAGAAGTCATCTACCGTCCCAGAATATCCTATTAATTTACTGTGATACAGCTGCCTTTTCTTCTTTGTCAAAAGAACCAGATAATACCTAGCAGCCCCCAACAGTTTTCTAGAAATGTTTCTTCCAACAGTACCTGACAATTACCTGGAAACACTGAATTCAACTTCCAAACACCTACCTTTACCTCACTATGTAACAATAAAACATATTGTTACTATAAGCTTTTTGTATTCAACAAACAAGGCTTCTAGGCCACTTAAGTATTAACAGACCATGATTTAATTTCACCTCTAACACCTCCTTTCCCTGTGTTCTACCTGGTGGCTCAGAGGTTAAAGCATCTGCCTGCAATGTGGGAGACCTTGGTTTGATCCCTGGGTCAGGAAGATCCCCTGGAGAAGGAAATGGCAACCCACTCCAGTATTCTTGCCTGGAGAATCCCATGGACGGAGGACCCTGGTGGGCTACAGTCCACGGGGTCGCAAAGAGTCGAACACGACTGAGTGACTTCACTTTCCCTGTGCTCCACCTAGCTGTGTCTTTATTTGTAATTGGAAGATTGCCCCCAGGGGATGTCCTCCAGTGGTATATCATTCTGGTTCCCTCCAGAATTTGTGATCTCACTTTGAAATTCTAAGACCCCAAGTAAGCTGTCTTTTTGCCTCTTCATGATTTGTGGTCCTGTCAGTAACTTCTTGAATTACTCCAGCCATAGCTGTTCCTTTCTACTTCCTTTCCCAACCATGTCTTGAAGGTATTGTCTGTACCCTTTATCTTAATCCCTGACTTCCTGAGTGCTCCTCAATCCACTGAAATCCTACTTCTCCAACCACCCAAATAATGAAACTGCTTTTCTCAAGGGCATTACTGTCTTTTCTACTGGCATTATTATTGTTCATTTCTTTTTTTTTTTCTTTCTTTTTTTTTTTTTTTTAATTGTTCATTTCTTAATAGTGGAGAGCTGACCAACATGCAATTCTGTCCCAATGCTAAACAATTCAGGCATAAACATCATTTACTTTCCCTCTTTCAAACAAACCTGATATAAAGCATCTATTTTACCAAACAATATATGGATTAGGCAAAAATAACAGCTCATGGAATAGGACACAGGTACATTTGGAAGATTAAACTGCGGAAAAGAGTTTGCCTACTATGAAGATCTTGGTTCAATCCTGATAAGATGTCCTGGAGAGGGAAATGGCTGTCCACTCCAGTATTCTGACCTGGAGAATTCCATGGACAGGAGAAAATCATGGTGGGCTACAATCCATGAGGTCACAAAGAGTCAGACAACATTGTTGAGTAACTAACATAACACTAACTTTAAAAAAGTTAACCCCTCCAAATTACCCATCTCTTTTCCCTTTAAGATGCCTACCTACAGGCCAATCCAAAACTATTACATCATAAATTCTACACACTGCCAAGCAGCTCTCAGTGTTTATTGCCTCCTTGGTTCAAATAACAGATCACATGTTATAAATACCTATCTGATCTGATACTTCAACTTTTAATACTGTTCAGCTCAATCTTTAATTCTAGGAATACTAATTCTACTTCCTGCTATGTATTAGATTTCTTTCCTCTAAAGCTTTCACACACAAATTTTTTATTCACCTGAAACTTGCATAAAACATTGAGATTCTCATGAATAACTTTACTCCTTCAGAGATCAGTTTAAATATAAATTCTTTCCAAAAGATATATTTTAATCTTCATTGCTTATGAAGTTGCAGTTTACCCTGATATGCTAACTACCTACAGTGATTTAAATACACCTCTGGCATATAGATATTTTAAGAGTTCATTAACTATTTGTGAAATAAATCGGCTACTTTATGTTTATTTGTTTCATAGAATGAAGGAATATATTTTTGGTAAAAGCATTTATATTTCAAAAGCCAACAGAAGTGCCTGGCACACAGAAATAGTTGTTAAATGTTTGAGTGAATTGCTATTGCTAAATTTTCAATAGCTCCAATTTCAGTAGAAAAAAAAAAATTGCAACTAGTAATTTACTCCCGTGTATTCACGCATAGTGCATTTACATATGCTGTGAAAATACTAAAGAGTAAACTAAATATAATGTAGTAAGTACTTAAAAAATAATCTAAACAGGTATTTTGATATATTTATTTCAAACAAGAAACCCTGACAAAGACTAGATCTCAGCATTGCTGGACTTCCCAGGTGGCACTAGTGGTAAAGAACATGCCTGCCAATGTAGGAGACATAAGAGACACAGGTTTGATCCCTGAGTCAGGAAGATTCCTTGAAAAAGGGGATAGCAACTCACCCCAGTATTCTTGCCTGGAGAATTCCCATAGACAGAGGGGCTTGGTGGGCTACAGTCCATAGGGTTGTGCAGACTTGGACATGGCTGAACCAACTGAGAATGCATGCCTTACATTTTAATGTCAATGATTAAGAATAGAACTAAAATGGCAAGATGAATTTGCAAGAAATCTTTTGTTTATCTTGAGAAATTAGTTAGCTGTGGTCTTGTGAGAATAATTTCAAAAACATTTCTAAAACAATATTTAAAAAATTACTCATGTATAGTACTTGGGGAAAGCCTGTAATTAGTAAAAGATTATTTTACTTAAATAACAAAATAACAATTTTAGATCTGCAAATTTAGTATACACTGAAGAAAATGTACATTGCTTTATATTATGTTTTCATTAAGATAATTATTTTAACTTAAAAAATATTTTTTCATGAAAATTTAAAAGTTTGTTATATTCTTCCTTTGTTGCATTTCTTAAATATTTTATATAAAGTACATTTATTTCAATTTTAAAACTATAAATATATTATTACAAATAATTGCAAAGTTCAAAAATTGATAAAATATTGACAGTAAAAGCAAATATTGCACATATATTTAACTCCAGAAGTCCTCCATTTAGAGTTATTGTTTTCTTATTTTGAAAAAGAAAAGGGAAAACATTTAAATAAATTCATCTTTAAAAATCAAGTTTGTATTTTAATACTAGAGTAGGAAACATCATCTTCATATATTGGTATAGAAGAGTAAATTAATGATAAAAATAAATGTCTGGTTATTTTAAAGACACTAATTTTAAAATCTTTCAATTATCCCCATGAGAGAGGCTCAGATGCAGGAAATATAATGGATAAAGTTCAAGCACCATCTGCTACTATTTAGAAACAAGAAAAAAAATTAATATAGTCATTATGTTTCTTCTGGATAAACTGTCTCTTATAAGATAATTATAATAGAATTTTAAGTAAGGATTCTTCTCAGAAGTATTGAAACACACACACACACAAGCACACCACAAACATTGGTAAGATGGAACAATAAAATAGCCAGGGAAAAGTGAATATATATATATATATATGTGTGTGCATGTGTGTCTATGAAGTCTGAATCTCTATTTATCTGTAAATTGAATTACCATTAATAAACTTTCTCATAAATGTTTGTGTAAATAAATGTCTATATTTAAATTTGCTTAGTCACTTAAGCTCTTATGCATATTTTCAAAAAAATCCAAATGTGGAAATGTGACCAGTAGTATTTGTGAAATTGAAAGAGTATTTTTGTGAATTAGATGCATATCAGTACAGTGCAGTATGTTGCTTGAAAAATCATACCTACTTTAAACAATAAATAGATATATAAAACAAATACAAAACAATAAATTTGTGGTTTATTTGTTTTAAATTTTTAAATGCCTAGTTCATGCATATATATATGTGTGTATGTATGTATAATATATTTTAAAAATATATTTTAGATGTGTGAAATCAGAAGATGTGAAATGATATATTTTAAAGAACATTAAATTCAGTATAAGGAAAATTGTGTTTCAGGCCATGATCTAATGGTTAATGAGTAAATCACATTTAGATTCTGAAAATTCTCAGCACTCAAGAAGGAAAAATCCAAGAAGGTAATTTAGAGAGAAAGATTCATGCAATATAAAGTGGTATAAACTCTGAAAGTGCTCTTAATATGAAACACAGTTGGAAATTGACATGAATGATAAAATAATGCAAATTCTGCCTTGAGAAGATACATCACACACTAAAATTATTGCAATAAGATGCTAATTTGTATAGACAGGGATCTGAGAAACATTAATAGTAAAAGATTTAGAAAGTATCAGGTTAAAGTTGGCCTGTATAAAATGAATTTATGTGGCTTCAGATAATTCAGAAGAGTGGTTGCAACATCAATTATCAGCTAAAGGAAGTCTGAATTAACAGAAATCCTAGAATCTGTAATGTCAACATTTCTCAGTCATACTAAAGAAGAAAGAAAAATAGTTATGAACATATAATTCTGTATTATTTTATCTTATTTATATCATTTCACTGTGCTTATGAGTGCATGTATGCCACTTTATTTCAGTTGTGTTGGACTCTTTGCAAACTCATGGATCCCATCAGGCTCCTCTGTCCATGGGATTATCTAGGCAAGAATACTGGTGTTAGTTGCCACGCCCTCTTCTAGGGTATCTTCCTGACCCAGGGATTGAATCTGCATCTCTTATGCCTCCTACATTGGGAGTCAGGTTGTTTACCACTATCACCACCTGGGAAGCCCAGGTAGCATACTTTGCATGGATTTATATATGGAATGATACAGGAGATCTATTATGGTCAACATATTTAACCATAACTATTGGATGCTCTAGTGAATATTCTTTCACCATCAAGAAATTTACTGGCACAGAGATCAATAGCATGTTTTTAAAGTTCTCTGGAATGGAAACTATAGATACTGATGATACAAATTTTAGTCAATGACAGTACCTATGAATACAAGAAAATATGGTTGTTTTGTCTTTACACAGTTTTCCAATCAAGCTTGCCACCTGTTTTGGTAAATATGGTTTTATTGGAACATAGCCACACCTGTTACATTATGTGTTCTCTAAGGCTACTTTCTTGCCACAACAGCAAATCAATTAGGTGCTACAGAGACCTAATGCCCACGAAGCCAAAAATTTTGACTATTCAGTATAGTTCAGTTCAGGCGCTCAGTCGTGTCCGACTCTTTGTGACCCCATGAATCGCAGCACACCAGGCCTCCCTGTCCATCACCAACTCCTGGAGTTCACTCAGACTCATGTCCATCGAGTCCATGATGCCATCCAGCCATCTCATCCTCGGTCATCCCCTTCTCCTCCTGCCCCCAATCCTTCCCAGCATCAGAGTTTTTTCCAATGAGTCAACACTTCACATGAGGTGGCCAAAGTACTGGAGCTTCAGCTTTAGGATCGTTACGTCCAAAGAAATCCCAGGGCTGATCTCCTTCAGAATGGACTGGTTGGATCTCCTTGCAGTCCAAGGGACTCTCAAGAGTCTTCTCCCACACCACAGTTCAAAAGCATCAATTCTTCAGCTCTCAGCCTTCTTCACAGTCCAACTCTCACATCCATACATGACCACAGGAAAAACTATAGCCTTGACTAGACGGACCTTAGTCGGCAAAGTAATGTCTCTGCTTTTGAATATGCTATCTAGTTTGCTCATAACTTTTCTTCCAAGGAGTAAGCATCTTTTAATTTAATGGCTGCAGTCACCATCTGCAGTAATTTTGGAGCCCAAAAAAATAAAGTCTGACACTATTTCCACTGTTTCCCCATCTATTTCCCATGAAGTGATGTGACCAGATGCCATGATCTTCATTTTCTGAATGTTGGGCTTTAGGCCAACTTTTTATCTCTCCTCTTTCACTTTCATCAAGAGGCTTTGTAGCTCCTCTTCACTTTCTGCCATAAGGGTGGTGTCATCTGCATATTTGAGGTTATTGATATTTCTCCCAGCAATCTTGATTCCAGCTTGTGTTTCTTCCAGTCCAGCGTTTCTCATGATGTACTCTGCATAGAAGTTAAATAAGCAGGGTGACAATATACAATCTTGACATACTCCTTTTCCTATTTGAAACCAGTCTGTTGTTCCATGTCCAGTTCTAACTGTTGCTTCCTGACCTGCATACAGATTTCTCAAGAGGCAGGTCAGGTGGTCTGGTATTCCCATCTCTTTCAGAATTTTCCACAGTTTATTGTGATCCACACAGTCAAAGGCTTTGACATAGTCAATAAAGCAGAAATAGATATTTTTCTGGAACTCTCTTGCTTTTTCCATGATCCAGTGGATGTTGGCAATTTGATCTTTGGTTCCTCTGCCTTTTCTAAAACCAGCTTGAACATCAGGGAGTTCACGGTTCATGTATTGCTGAAGCCTGGCTTAGAGAATTTTGAGCATTACTTTACTAGGATGTGAGATGAGTGCAATTGTGCTGTAGTTTGAGCATTCTTTGGCATTGCCTTTCTTTGGAATTGGAATGAAAACTGACCTTTTCCAGTCCTGTGGCCGCTGCTGAGTTTTCCAAATTTTCTGGCATATTGAGTGCAGCACTTTCACAGCATCATCTTTCAGGATTTGAAACAGCTCAACTGAAATTCCATCACCTCCACTAGCTTTGTTCGTAGTGATGCTTTCTAAGGTCCACTTGACTTCACCTTCCAAAATGTCTGGCTCTAGATTAGCGATCACATCATCATGGTTATCTGGGTCGTGAAAATCTTTTTTGTACAGTTCTTCCATGCATTTTTACCAACGCTTCTGAGATAGACATCAGAAACGGGATGAAGAGTGCCCTCTCCCCACCCTGCTAGTCTTAGAAAAGGAGTTCTATGCTTTTTTAATTGATTATTACAATAAGTCTAAAGAATGTCTCAAGGTTGTAAAGATCTTACTAGATCCACCCCCACAATGTACATTTTAAGATAAATTGAAAGTGAACTCACTCAGTTGTGTCCGACTCTTTGTGACCCCATGGATCATACCCTACCATGTTCCTCCATCAGTGGGATTTTCCAGGCAAGGGTAAAATTTGACTAGTGATCAAGGGAATGAAATTGTGATTAGTAGATTTTAGTTATCTAAAAAAGTCTCTGGGTGGGGGGCAGGGTGGTGGGGGGGTGGGGAGGTGGATATATATATATATATATGAAGGTACTTGTGTGAAATAGATAGTTCATCCACCAAATTTTTACTTGGTCTATTTAATCAGGAAAAAAAAAATAAAGTGTTTTATTTTGTGAAAAATCTGAGTTCAATTATCATAGGAGGATTTTTATGTCTTTTCCTAAGTTATGAGAAAGTCAGTTCCTGGGCAGGTTGATAAGAAGTCCAGGGTCCCTGAGGAGAAGAAGGGGTCTGGGACTCTTGGAGATGCAAAAGGGGTCTGAATTCTCAAGGAGGAGGAAAGGACAAATGTTTTCTTGTCTACATTCCTTAGTCTTAAATCACATAAAACGTTTTTTTTTTTTTTTTCTTTAAGCCCAGAGCTGATGATTATACAAGGAAACAACTCAGTTTAAACTCTGTGATAAGGATTATATAACCACAAATTATCCTTCTTGAGAACAGTTTCTCCTTCTTGAAAACCTGACTAGTCCTGTTATCTTAAAATGTATATTATGGGAGTGGGTCTAGTAAAATCTTTCTATTGTTAGTTAAAATACTGTTATCTTAAAAATGCTTCCCTGGTGGCTCAGAAGGTAAAGCCTCTGCCTACAATGCCAGAGACTTGGGTTTGATTCCCTGGGTCTGGAAGATCCTCTGGAGAAGGAAATGGCAACCCACTCTAGTACCCTTGCCTGGAAAATCCCATTGATGGAGGAACATGGTAGGCAATGCTCCATGGGGTCACAAAGAGTTGGACACGACTGAGTGAGTTCACTTTCAATTTATCTTAAAATGTACATTGTGGGGATGGATCTAGTAAGATCTTTACAACCTTGAGACATTCTTTAGATTTATTGTAACAATCAATTTAAAAAGCATATAACTCCTTTTCTAAGACTAGCAGGGTGGGGAGGGGGCACTTTTTGTCCCCTTTCTGATGTCTATCTCAGAAGCTTTCTCTGTCCTTTTTTATACTTTAATAAAACTCTGCTACACTAAAACTCTTGAGTGATCAAGCCAGGTCCCTGGTCCTGAAGCTAAATCTTCTTCAGAGATTACAAATCCAACATTGTTCACCATAAGCTATCATCCTGGGGGCTTGTCTGGGATATTCAGGACAAGATAAGAATACTCTATGTGTTCAGAGAGCAATAGCCTCTCTGTTTTCTCAGTATACACATTTTCTGCTTTACTTTACTAACTCTTCTGTGTGCCTGTGTGAATGAATGACACACTCTGCATGAAGCAAGTGATGATCCCTGCTTTGCAGTTCTGCAGTGCCTCATGGCAATGACTGAAGGTAGCCCCCCAACGGGGAGCCTTGTCAGGGTTTAAACCAACCTGTCAATGCCAAGAGTCACCCAAGTTCCCTGCAAGGGGAGCAACCAGAAATGGGCTAGCAGGTGGGCCAAACTTTCCTGTCTTGGTCAGCTTTTCCTGGTCTCTGACCATTTCATAATTATGTGGAGAATTAGAACTACTAACCTAATCTGTCAGATCATAGACTTTCAAGGGACTTGTGATTTATGCCATTAACTATGTACTTAGACCCCAAGCTTGGTACAAATTTTCTAAGATCATGTTTAAGAACTAAGTGGAACTAGTGAGTCCTTGTCATAGCTGTGCCTCCAAACAATATGAAAGTGCTGCTAGTGAGTGTGAGGACATAGGGCAGGAATCCCAGTTTGGGAGTGCAGTGGGCTTCTTCCTTGGGTAGTACTAGCTCTTAGCAGACTAGATAAAACTCTCCAGTGTTTTACTGATGTGGCAATGACTCATCACTTCTACTGCAGTCAGGACTGTACTCAGGAATGTCAATGGGAACATGGAAGACTGATGCTTTCCCTAGTAGTACTAGCTTGGGAAACTTTCTGGGAAACTACTCTGGCAAATTAAGCAAAGATTGTGGTGGTATGGAACTAGAAATAAATTTGGGATGCCATCAGGTGTACTCCTGGTGCATCTCCATCCCTCCTTGGTGATAGAACCAGGAGGGATGAGTAAGGCACCTGTGTCAGTAAGGAACAGACTTAATCTGACCAGGGAAGGAAAGCTTCAGTGGAAAGTCTGTCTATATCCCCATCTAGAGCAATGAGGGACGCCTCTGATAGAAAGAAGCCATGGCTGTCAATGCCATGTTTTCTCTCTTACAGATGTGAGCAAGCAGTTCCAGAACCACTCCTTTAAAGTGTGTTTCAAAACTGTGACAAGGTCCCCCAAATTTAAAAAAAAAAGACACATCTGATCTTCCATAGTATCCTTTGGAAGGCGGGGAATGCTGGCCTGTTGAAGGGTCTCTTAAGGATTTCTTAATCGTGATACTATTTTACAACTAGACCCATTCTGTAGAAGACAAGGGAAATGGGTAGAAGTACCATGTGTTGCTCTTTATCTCTCTGTGAGACATGCCAGACTTATGTCCTAAAGGTGCATACTTGGGTGTGAAACCTTCAGCTCCCTCCTATCCTCTTACTTTGTCCCTGTATCTGTTGCTCCCAACTGAACAGGCTGAGAATCAGGGCACCCTTCTGGGAGGGGTTGTTTCAATCTTTGTAAAAATTCAAACAGTACTAACTGCAGTCAAAACTATTTAGAGGATCCAAAAAGTGTATAGAAGCTTTTATGGAACTAACTTTACTTTATGAGCTTACTTGAAGAGATGTAACATGTCTTGAAACAGTTGCTGACCCCTGACTCAAAAAAAACTTTAGTTTGGGGGGAAGCTACAACTTTTGGAGACAAATGGCTTGAATGTGAGACAAAGGGAAAGAAGGAACATGAAATAGCCCTTCTTCCTACTGGGAGTCAAGCAGCTCCCATTATGGTGCCAGATTGATGTGATAACACAGCTAAAGGAAGGTGGAATCGCAGCCACTTTGTGGGATGTATTCTTCAAAGACTCAAGTGAGCACATGCTAAGGTTTTAAGCTATGCTAAGTTGACTGACGGAACAGGAAGAGAAGGAAACCCCTGGTAAATTCCTAGATAGACTACGAGAGGCTCTCCACAAGTTTAGTGACACTGATCTCCAAAATATGGAGAGAAATGTTCTTAAGATTTCTCACTCAGTCACCTCCAGATATCTGTTGTAAGTTACAAAAACAGACATTTGGACCAAATGAGTCTTTAAAAAAACTGTTACAGTTGACTCAGATGGTATATTATGGAAGAGAATACAAGGAGGAAAATAGGAGGAAAAAAGATCCAGACAACCGATAATGGCTGTTAGATCTACTCTGAAACAGCCTGAGGAAAAATGCCCAGAGGAACCAAGGTGAAAAGGGATGGATTTCTTAATACTGTGTGAAGGCAAGACATCTCAAGCAGGATTGCAGTCAAGCATCTATGCCAATCCTAGCTCAATATCCAGTCTGCAAAGGACCATACTAGAGAAGAGACTGCCCTCCAAGATGTAGGCCCCAGGGGTCAGACTTTCAAGACAATCCAGATGTAAGGTGCCCAGGGGTCCCGACACAAGCTCATATCCTAATTACACCTGAGGAATCCTGAGTAGTAATAACTGTGGCAGTGGGGCGGTGGGGGTGGGGGAGGCGGGGGCATGGGCAATCAGTTGGTTTTCTTTTGGATGGGCGCTGGGGAAACTTTCTCTATGATAACTGAAGCTCCTTGTCAACTTCCCTCCCAATTCACTACTGTAATGGGCTGTCTGGATGAATCAAATGCTATTATTTCAGTCATCCTTTAAGTGGCAACTGGGACTCTGTGCTATTTTCTCACAATGTTTTAATCATGTCAGAGACTCCCTCACCCCTTCTGGGGAGGGATATAGTGAACAAGATCCAGGCCTCTGATTTCACGACTATGGAACCCACTATTTTTAATTGCATGAAATGTAAATCTTAGTATGGGCTGATGAAAAACTGGGTTGAACACAAAGTAGTGCTCCTTATCAAGCTCAAAGACCCTCAACTATTTCCACATCAAAGCAGTATCCATTAAAGCCTGAGGTAAAGGAATGGTTAAAACCCATCATTGAAAATTTAAAGTAACAAGGACTATTAATTCCCTGTAACAGTCCATACAACACTCCTATATTGGGTGTAAAGAAGTCAAATGATAAAATGAGACTAATTCAAGATATATGAATAATAAGTGCCTAATCTTTATACATTATTATCTGAAATTCCTGAATGAGACATATATTTTTCATTCATTGACTTGAAGGATACTTTCTAGAGTTAAACCTATACTAAATCATCCTCTGCCTATGACATGAAGACAACTGAGAGGATTCTTGGGCATTACAGGCTATTTCTCCTTTGGGTTTCAGGTTATAGGGAATTGCATGTTTTTTTACATAAACTTACAACTGAGACTTAGCAAACTAAAAAGCTAGCATGGTCCCCAGAGACTCAAAAGGCTTTTAAGTCTCTTCAAACTGCTACCCTGAGGGTCCAACTCTGAGCTTGCCCACAGGATCAGAGTTTAGTTACTTACTTAAAAAAGGCTATGGCCACATTAAGTTTTGTCATTTAGTGGTGTCTGACTCTTTGCAGCCCCGTGAACTGCAGCACGCCAGGACTCCCACCCATCACAAACATCTGGAGTATACCCAAACTCATGTCCATTGAGTTGGTGATGCCATCCAATCATCTCATCCTCTGTCATCCCCTTCTCCTTCTGGCCTCAACCTTTTCCAGCATCAGGGTCTTTTCCAGTGAATCAACTCTTCGCATCAGGTGGCCAAAGTATTGAAGTTTCAGATTAAACATCAGTCCTTCCAATGAACACTCAGGATTGATCTCCTTTAAGATGGACTGATTGGATCTCCTTGCAGTCCAAGGGACTCCCAAAAGTATTTTCCAAAACCACAGTTCAAAAGCATCAATTCCTCTGCTCTCAGCTTTCTTTATACTTCAACTCTCAGATTCATACATGACCACTGGAAAAACCATAGCCTCGACTAGATGACATTTATTGATAAAGTAATGTCTCTGCTTTTCAATGTGCTGTTTAGGATGGTCACAACTTTTCTTCCAAATAGTAAGCACTTTTTAATTTCATGGCTGCAGTCACCATCTGCAGTGATTTTGGAGCCCCCCCAAAATAAAGTCTGACACTGTTTCCACTGTTTCCCCATCTATTTCCCATGAAGTGATGGGACCGGATGCCATGATCTTCGTTTTTGAATGTTGAGCTTTAAGCCAATATTTTCAATCTCCTCTTTCACTTTCATCAAGAGGCTCTTTAGTCTTCTTCCCTTTCTGCCTTAAGGGTGGTGTCATCTGCATCTGAGGTTATCGATGTTTCTCCCGGCAATCGTGATTCTAGCTTGTATTTCTTCCAGTCCAGCGTTTCTCATGATATACTGTGCATATAAGTTAAATAAGCAGGGTGACAATATACAACCTTGACATACTCCTTTTCCTATTTGAAACCAGTCTGTTGTTCCATATCCAGTTCTAACTGTTGCTTCCTGACCTGCATATAAGTTTCTCAAGAGGCAAGTCAGGTGGTCTGGTATTTCCATCTCTCTCAGAATTTTCCACAGTTTATTGTGATCTACACAGACTGTGGCTCAGATCATGCACTTCTTATTACCAAATTCAGACTTAAATTGAAGAAAGTAGGGAAAACCACTAGACCATTCAGGTATGACCTAAATCAAATCCCTTATGATTATACAGTGGAAGTGAGAAATAGATTTAAGGGACTAGATCTGATAGATAGAGTGCCTGATGAACTATGGAATGAGGTTCGTGACATTGTACAGGAGACAGGGATTAAGACCATCCCCATGGAAAAGAAATGCAAAAAACCAAAATGGCTGTCTGGGGAAGCCTTACAAATAGCTGTGAAAAGAAGAGAGGTGAAAAGCAAAGGAGAAAATGACAGGTATAAGCATCTGAATGCAGAGTTTCAAAGAATAGCAAGAAGAGATAAGAAAGCCTTCTTCAGCGATCAATGCAAAGAAATAGAGGAAAACAAGAGAATGGGAAGACTAGAGATCTCTTCAGGAAAATTAGAGATACCAAGGAACATTTCTTGCAAAGATGGGCTCGATAAAGGACAAAAATGGTCTGGACCGAACAGAAGCAGAAGATATGAAGAAGAGGTGGCAAGAATACACAGAACAACTGTACAAAAAAGATCTTCATGATCCGGATAATCACGATGATGTGAACACTCATCTAGAGCCAGACATCCTGGAATGTGAAGTCAAGTGGGTCTTAGAAATCATCACTAAAAACAAAGCTAGTGGAGGTGATGGAATTCCAGTGGAGCTATTTAAAATTCTGAAAGATGATGTTGTGAAAGTGCTGCACTCAATATGCAAGCAAATTTGGAAAACTCAGCAGTGGCCACAGGACTGGAAAAGTCAATTTTCATTCCAAGCCCAAAGAAAGATAATTCCTAAGAATGCACACACTACAGCACAATTGCACTCATCTCACATGCTAATAAAGTAATGCTCAAAATTCTCCAAGCCAGGCTTCAGCAATACGTGAACCGTGAACTCCCTGATGTTCAAGCTGGTTTTAGAAAAGGCAGAGGAACCAGAGATCAAATTGCCAACATCTGCTGGATCATTGAAAAAGCAAGAGAGTTCCAGAAAAACATCTATTTCTGCTTTATTGACTATGCCAAAACCTTTGACTGTGTGGATCACAATAAACTGTGGAAGATTCTGAGGGAGGTGGGAACACCAGAGCACCTGAACTGCCTCTTGAGCAATCTGTATGCAGGTCAGGAAGCAACAGTTAGAACTGGACATGGAACAACAGACTGGTTGCAAATAGGAAAAGGAGTATGTCAAGGTTGTATATTGTCACCCTGCTTATTTAACTTATATGCAGAGTACATCATGAGAAACGCTGGACTGGAAGAAACACAAGCTGGAATCAAGATTGCCAGGAGAAATATCAACAACCCCAGATATGCAGATGACAGGACCCTTATGGCAGAAAGTGAAGAGGAACTAAAAACCCTTTGATGAAAGTGAAAGAGGAGAGTGAAAAAGTTGGCCTAAAGCTCAACATTCAGAAAGCAAAGATCATGGCATCTGGTCACACCACTTCATGGGAAATAGATGGGAAAACAGTGGAAACAGTGTCAGACTTTATTTTTTTGGGCTCCAAAATCACTGCAGATGGTAACTGCAGCCATGAAATTAAAAGACCCTTACACCTTGGAAAAACAGTTATGGCCAACCTAGATAAGATATTCAAAAGCAGAGACATTACTTTGCCGACTAAGGTCCGTCTAGTAAAGGCTATGGTTTTTTCCAGTAGTCACGTATGGATGTGAGAGTTGGACTGTAAAGAAAGTTGAGCGTCAAAGAATTGATGCTTTTGAACTATATTGTTGGAGAAGACTCTTGAGAGTCCCTTGGACTGCAAGGAGATCCAACCAGTCCATTCTGCAGGAGATCAGCCCTGGGATTTCTTTGGAAGGAATGATGCTAAAGCATAAACTCCAGTACTTTGGCCACCTCATGCGAAGAGTTGAGTCATTGGAAAGTCTCTGATGCTGGGAGGGATTAAGTGCAGGAGGAGAAGGGGACGACAGAGGATGAGATGGCTGGATGGCATCACTGACTCGATGAAGGTGAATGTGAGTGAACTCTGGGAGTTGGTGATGGACAGTGAGGCCCGGCGTGCTGCTATTCATGGGGTCTCGAGTCGGACACGACTGAGCGACTGAAATGAACTGAACACAGTCAAAGGCTTTGAAATAGTCAATAAAGCAGAAATAGATGTTTTTTTCTGGAATTCTCTTGCTTTTTCAGAAATCCAGCAGATGTTAGCTATTTGATCTCTGGTTTCTCTGCCTTTTCTAAAACCAGCTTGAACATCAGGAAGTTCACTTTTCACATACTGCTGAACCCTGGCTTGGAGAATTTTGAGCATTTCTTTACTACAATGTGAGATGAGTGCAATTGTGCATTCTTTGAGCATTCTTTGCCATTGCCTTTCTTTCAGATTGTAATGAAAACTGATATTTTCCAGTCCTGTGGCCACTGCTGAGTTTTCCAAATTTGGTGGCATATTGAGTGCAGCACGTTCACAGCATCATCTTTCAGGATTTGAAATCGCTCCACTGGAATTCCATCACCTCCACTAGCTTTGTTCGCAGTGATACTTTTTAAGGCCCACTTGCCTTCACTTTCCAGAATGTCTAGCTCTAGGTGAGTGATCACAGCATCGTGATTATCTGAGTCTTGAAGATCTTTTTTGTACAGTTCTTCTTTGTATTCTTGCCACATTTTGACCATGGCTCAGATCATGAGATCCTTATTGCCCAGTTCAGACTTAAATTGAAGAAAGTGGGGAAAACCACTAGACCAGTCAGGTATGACCTACATCCAATCCTGTATGACTACACAGTGGAAGTGAGAAATACATTTAAGGGACTAGATTTGATAGACAGAGCGCCTGATGTACCATGGACAGAGGTTTGTGACACTGTACAGGAGACAGGGATTAAGACCATCCTCAAGAAAAAGAAGTGCCCAAAAGCCAAATGGCTGTGTGAGGAGGCCTTACAAATAACTGTGAAAAGAAGAGAAGAGAAAAGCAAAGGAGAAAAGGAAAGATATACCCATTTGATGTACCCTGCATATATGTTAAATAAGCAGGGTGCCAATATACAGCCTTGTCATTGAATGACATATTAAAGGGATTATAAACTATCTTTTTTTGAGGCATTATTTAGTTTCTTGATTAGTTAATATATGAACCATGTGGCAACAGCAAGGCAAACCAACATTATTTTTTTCCCTAATGAGACATAGCCTCGTAAACTTACTCAAAATTGTCAAAACTCAATATAAGCTGAAGAAAAGTTCTAATTACATTGAAAATCTGTTTAAACTTAATGGCAACTTCTTTACCCACATCTTTTGTAGTGTCAAACTAGAATAATATTAACATTTTCATGCTAACTTAACATGAGATCACTTGAGGGGAGAAATGTTTGTTAGGAATATTTGGAGTAGAGGTGGAAGAAGCCAAGTTGAGTATTCACAGCCAAACAGTGAAATTCTGCTGAATTTGATTATATACTTCCGTAAAGTTCAGGTATAATTAAAATTTGGAGTAATTTTATTGGTTTGTGAAGGCATTTCTTAGGATGAATGTATAAACACTAAATTTTCAAATAAATAACTTTAAAAATGAAACATGCTTTTGGACCATGTATCCCTACTTTTAGTTTGGAATAAAATAGACTCCTTAACTGCATTGAATTCTGTGAGCATATAGGGCTCTATAACTATGATGCAGAAAATATTTTTTTTTTCTTTTTTGATCAAGTCCTTTTGGTCCAAAATGTTTAGTCTTACAATAAAGGTGAGAAAATTAATAGTTGATATTTACAATATTTTCCTAAACATTTTGATGTTGAGAACAAATATCACCAGTCTATCACAATGCTCTTCCCTAAAGGCACAGATTTCTTCTAGAGCAGTGCTGCTAAATAAAGGCTGATTATTATAATCACTGGGAAGTTTTTAAGGTTCCCAGGACTCAGGCTGCACTTTGCAAATGTGCTCAGCTGCTAAGTCTTTGTGATCCCATGAACTGTAGTGTCTCCTCACTGTGCCTGGGGCTCCTCTGTGCACATGGTTCTCCAGGCAAGTGTACTGGAATGGGCTGCCATTTCTTCCTCCAGTATAAACAATCTTTTAAGCTGCATCCAAATTTTCTGAAATACTTTTAGCATGAGATCAAAATAAAAATGATCAATTTGAAGATAATGCCCCATTTACTGCCTCCCTTTAGAGATTCTTATTACACTTAAAACCAACAAAGGATGTGAAAATAAATAAAATAACTTTAATTTGTTTAGCTCTGTTCACTCAAATACATTTATCTTTGAAACAATTTATTTTTTGTTATATGTGTTGATTTTTTAAGGAGAATTACACAAAGGATAACCCCTATTAATATTTTATGGAGCTTGAGCAACACTTTGGAAAGAGTGGTTTTAAGTAATCACCCATTTAAAAGCCAGGGAGTGAGAAAATTGGATATATGGATCATAAAGAGGAGAGATTGCAGACAGGGAGACTATTGTATTAATAGTATTCAAGGGAGAAGACTATATAGATCTGGACCAGATAAGATTTAATACAGGGAGTTTTAAGAGAATAGATATAGATTGAGGAGACATAATGCAAATAAAACCTACAAAACCACTTGAAGGTCAAGGCCTGTATTTGGGTAAACCCATTTCTAGGTATTAAAGCATATCCAAAAGCTTTTGTGCACTGGTACTAATTTACACATACTTCTTATAAATTTAACTTGGGGTCTACTTTTAAGGCCACTTGGCAACCCACTCCAGTACTCTTGCCTAGAAAATTCCATGTATGGAGGAGCCTGGTGGGGTACAGTCCATGGGGTCACAAAGAGTCGGACACGACTGAGCGACTTCACAAATGGCCCATATGTGGTGTATGTGAGAAGTTTTAAACTGTTATTCTAAAAAGGAATTTATTATCCAGTTTTTTGTTAATGGAAATGGAATTCCATAAGTGAGAGGCTGGGAATAGAAAAAGTTTAGAAATGGTGAAACTATTACTTGTATAGATCTAACAGATAGGAAAATGTCAGATCAGAAAATAAAGACCCCCATGACAAATGACAATATAAAAACATTTGACTAATCAATGAAATGACCTCTGATTCCTTGGTGGCTCAGATGGTAAAGAATCTTCCTGCTATGAAGGAGACCCAGGTTTGATCCTTGAGCCAGGAAGATCCCCTGGAGAAGGAAATGGCCACCAACTTCAATGCTCTTGCCTGGAGAATTCCATGGACAGAGGAGCATGGGAATGAGATGCTAAGCATCCAAAATTATGTTGCTTTAACTTTTGTCCTAGCCCTTTTTGCATCACAGAAAAGCACTTAGAAGGTTACATTTAAGCTGTATAGTAATTGTGTTTTCATTTGAGGATATTAAAATTGATAGATTTTTATCTTGTCAAGTTCATGTTTTCCTTGTTTTATTACTATCTTGTTGATGATCTAATGCAATTAATAACATTAATATTTATTTCAGCATCACATCATTATGTGTACCAAGACCTTATAAGACATATTCAAAATTACCCAATTGCTGTTAAGGAAAAAATATCTCAGTGATAATAGCTCTGTTAAAATATTATAATTGTTTTCCGCTTTTCATTTCTCAGATAATTTTATTGTATGAAATAAAATAATGTGCTGAGGTAAGCAAAATAAAAGTTACTGTAGTAGCTAAAATACTGTTAATTAAAAAACACTAAATTTGATAATCATTTTGATAATTAAATTTATAATTAAAATCACTACAAATAGGTTTTACTTTATTACTTTTGCATAGACATATATTCCAAATATATTCAAGTAAGAAAGAAAAGATAGTGAATGCAATGTCTTAGAATATAATTTCTTGCTGTGCAGGTTTTTAAAGAGTAATAATGTGATTGAAAAATTCTTTGAAGGTGAGAGGCTTATCCATGCTTTTGGAGAAGGAAATGGCAACCCATCCCAGTACTCTTGCGTCCCTTCCCAGTACTCTTGCCTAGAGAATTCCATGGACAGAAGAGCCTGGTGGGCTGCTGTCCATGGGGTTGCATAGAGTTGCACATGACTGAAGCGACTTAGCCTGCACGCATGCATGCATCTATGCTTTAATGTATCTGCAATGTATCATCATGAAGAAGTTACAAAATTCATTATTAAATCTACATATCATATAATGTTCTATGCATATTTTCAGTATTTTTGAGAAAATCAATCCAGAGAAACATTCTATATACAGATGTATCAAATAACTGAAGCTAGAAATCCAGTTGAGCTCATTTTTTTCAAACATGGGAAATAAAAGTGTTGATGTCTATGCTATGGAAAAATATGTGTCTATCCTGCAAATACTGCCAAATGCTAACACACGCACTAAACACAATTGTACAAAAGTGACTTTAAGAATACATATAAATTAAATTAGGTTCTTACTAAATAGGCTTAGGACAATATAAATACTTATTTCTAAAATAAATAACCAAAGTGATTTCAGTAATTCAGAATACAAATTCTAAAGAGAATTTGAGAATTAGAGACTTTGCCTGATCAATAGTAAAAAACACAGAATTATTTACTGAAGTTAAATTTATTGAGATAAATATCATTTTAAATATTCTAAAAAGCAATTCATTTTAAATAAAAACTGATTAATCTACTATTAATCATATGCAACATTTAAACAAACTATGTTTTAGTGATTAAAAACAAATATTTTATTATAATTTGACTAAAATATTTTACATTTTATATGAAAAAATACCTGGAAATAGCAAGAGAATTTATAGAAAAGAATAATGATTAATGGAGCATTGCTTTATTGGCATCAAAATAGTTTCCAAAGGTGTTTCAGTAATATCAACTTAGTATCGACATTTATTAGTAAGATACAGTAGAAATCCATATTTACTGCCAATATTTACTGACAGTGAAAGTGTTAGTCCCTCAGTTGTGTCTGACTCTTTGTGACCCCATGGACTGTAGCCCATCAGGCTCTTCTGCCCATTTAATTCTCCAGGTAAAAATACAGGAGTGGGTTGCCATTTCCTTCTCCAGGGGAATCTTCATGACCCAGGGATCAAATCTGGGTCTCCTGCATTGCAGGCAGATTCTTTACTATTTGAGCCACTTGGGAAAATCATTTTTATGATTGGATTCTCTTATATACATGATTTCATCATTTTCTCTCTATTCTAGCTTCTCATCTGACTATGCCTCAGACTATTTTAATTGTTATAAATACATTTTATACTGTGTGCATGACACCCTATGAAGGGTTAATGCATCCATAATAGGGAAAGTGGAGATGTGCCAGCAGGTGGCGCTCTCTGCGTGGGCTGAACATGCAAGCGAGGCCTTCTGCCAAGGAGTCTGGACACAGCCTTGAGTTTAATGGTCCCTTGCAAATGAGGGAACATTCCCTTCTTGTGATAAGAAGAAAGAGGAAGGCTCTGGACAGACTCTGCAGTAAGCAGAAATTTCACTCCTTTTTGCTGCACGATAACATTTATGCACATGCGCTATACTGAAAAGGCTTGGTCATACTGTCTGGAATTCTGCCCAGGGGGGCTATATAAATGTAAACCGCAAGCCTGCTTGCTTGCGCAGTTATAATTTTTCCTCTGGCCAGAGTGGTGTCTGTCTCTCGTGTGTGTCTTGTCTTTTATGTCATTTCACTCATAATCTCCAACAACCCCATTCTTTTTCAAAACTTCCTTGGCTAACTATAGATGAACTGGAAACTCAGCTTAATTCTATAATAAAGCATGGTGGAATGTTAGAATTGTGGGGCCCTAAATGAGAAACCTTAAAAAAGATGGGAAACTAAGAGGGCGCCTGGTGGAAGAGATAGGGGCGTGGTCTATGTTACAGTTTTTGATTGGCTTTCTTGATTTCTGTGCACGCGGACAGCGTGTGATCGCCATAGACTCCTGTTACAATGAAGGCGCATGATGATTTGACCTTTAACGTGATTGGTGCAACTGTAGAACGTCCCTCGCAAAACCCCCTTGCTTGCCTATATAAACCAAGAGCTTGTGGCAATAAAGCGGAACTGCTTAGATGGAAGCCCTGTCACGTCTGATTGTCTCTCGCTCGCCGAGGGGCTGGGTTGGAGGACAGCAGGCTCACCTCTCCTCGGGACCCCTCGGCTTTGCTGAGGGAAGTTCCATTGCCTCTCTCTTTCTGCGGAGTGCCCCCTGCAAGAATTGCCATCAGTACACTATTAAGCTTTCTAAGACACTCAAAGATATGCATAAATAAGGGCACATACAGAATAGAACAGAAATAATAATAGTATTTTGCAGTTTCTCTTGTCTACATCTATGGCTCACAAGCTATATGCAATGCAGAATGGTCAACAGATCTACTAATTGTCAACAGAATTCTCAGGTATTCATGATGGTATTAAAATGAGAATTGAAAAAGTATTAAATTCTGGAATGGCTAAGGTTCATCCACAAAATAAATACAAAAGTAAACTAAAAATTTTCATAATTTGATCCCTGATTGTCACTTAGAATTTATCACATGCTGATGTTTCCCACATCAATAATTACAATTTATCTTGCAGAATTTCATGATATTAATACTTCCTGGTTCCTGCTTATGGGTATCCCTATCTGTGAAATAACTCATATTTCCATCTCTCTACCATATATACTTGCACATCTTTTGAGTCTTAGTTCAAAACTCATTATTTTCTTAAAGACTCTCCTGAATCTCTAAAAACACTGTGGACCACACCTTAGGCATTTCTACTTGATTACATACAAATACGTAGTATTGAACTTCAGTTATTTTGTGCACACATTAAGAAAAAAAAAAAAACAAATTTTTCAAACATTACTACTTATCTAATTCTGGTTTAAATTATGCAACATTAAAGCTGACTCTCAAATTTTGTTATTATATCAAAATATCATTTTTTAAACTTTTAATGTAAGCAATATGCTTGTCATAATATCTAGCAGTGGATAAGTTTTAGAGATATGTTATGGTGCACAATTAGAATTACTTTTGAGATCAGAAATTATCCACAATCATCTTTACTTTGCCACTGAATTTTAATATGAAAAATTCAGTGGAGGCCAATAAGTCTTGATAATTCACAAGAGTGAGTGGAGGGAGCCATTAAAAAAGTTATTACATGTGGATACTATTGATTTAATTTGATTTAATGTTTAACCTTGGAGAATACTAATGCACAAATAAATCTTTATCCAGGTTAATATTGCATTTAAACTATTATGAAAAAATGAACATCTTGAAGATACATAAAGTTTGAAGGGATATTTATGCTTGTTAAGTAACTGAAAATAAAATTTATTATAGCCATAAAATCAAATATCCTTTAGAAATAGCTGATACAAATGTTTTTTTCTATTGTACTTGAATTTAATCCATATCTACATCAACAGTTTTCCATTTTCGTTCTCATAAATTGTCCACAAATAAGATAAATGTTCACAAAATATTACAAAAATGCTTATTTTACTGCATGTTAACTCACGCAGTGAATTCATCAATAGATTTAAAGTATTTATTTTATGGCTAGTAATCATAGAAAATGTTTTATTAAGAAGTTAAAAATTGAGGAATTTTTCTGTCCTATAATTAAAGATGAATTCATTTTTAACCAAGGAATATATTTAATAATTTAGGGAATATATCAATAAAGTATGCTACTGAAATTGTGCCATCCTTTTCTTCAGATGTTTCATATATTCCTTCTCCTCTATTTTAATTTCTGGTCCATATCCACCCTACCAATACTACAAATTTTTTTTTTTAAGTGTCTGTTTGTCTTTACCAGGAACAATGGAAATTCTGTTATAACAATATAAAAATTTAATGCAGTTTGAATAAAATTTGTTTAAATGAATGAATTAATTAATTTTAATGTACAATAAAAAATTTTTTTTTAACGTACAAAAAAATTTTCACACTCTTGTTTTGTCTTAAATGAGGTGATAAGAGGTGGAAAACATGATTGGTATTCCAGGTATTTTGATTGGTATACCAGGTATTTAGCCCAGTGTCATGAAATCTGTAAGAACTCTATTCCACAAATGTTGAATTAATCTAACCTGAAGAATGTTACATGTTTGCTCTGCTTAATTACTACATTCAGTAGTTTCAATGAACTGCCCTATTGTATATGAAAAGACTCTTTTTTTTACCGTTTATAAGTTTGTAATTCTCCTATGGAGACAGTGACCTTATCCTAAACTCTATTTATATTAGTTTATTGAGAGAGATGCTTTTTTACCCCTTGCATCAGTGCATGCTAAGTCATTTCAGTCAGGTGTGACTCTCCGTGACCTTATGTACCATAATCTGCCAGGCTTCTCTGTCCATAAGATTCTCTAGGCAAGAATACTGGAGTGGGTTGCCATGCCCTTCTCCAGGAGATCTTCCTGACCTAGGGATCAAACCGGCATCTATTACATCTCCTGCACTGGCAGGCAGGTTCTTTACCACCAGCAGCCCCACCTGAGAAGCCCCTAGTGTCTGTCATTGATGAGGAAAAAGACTCCCTCCCTAGGTCAATTATTTTTCCAGAAGCTGAATTGAATGTGTGTGTGATCTTGAAAAAAATGATTAATTGCATTCAAGGTCAGTAGTAATGAATCTAAACCTTATATATTGAATGAGTAGGTATAATAATCCTTAGACCTTAAGTTCTGTTTTTTAAGCTTATACTTTATGCCAAATAATCGGATTTTCAATTCATGCAAGTTTGAGAGACTGGATAACAGTGTCTAAAGTGAGTGCCCTCTCCACTTTTTCCCTTTTCTCACAACCATCCCACAAGGAACCTCTGTCTTTTTAAATACTTTTTTTTTTTTCTTCTGAAGTCTCAATCTGTCTTGCCCCATAATCCTTCTTTCAAAATTTAGCAAGTACAAGTTTCTTCCTATATCTTATCATTATTGATGCCTTTATTGTTATGCATAAGTAAAGATATTCCCTCTCCTCATTTCTTTGCTTCTGGGAAGAGAAGAAAAGATATGTTTCTTTGACTGAATTATAGAGGGAATAGGGATCATACTTTTTTCTTGGTGGGGTAGGTTTATTACCATTGATTTTTGCCTTCCTTCTTCTGTCCCTAAGTCTTTTATTTTTTATACAACTGGAGACACACACACACACAAAAGAGAATAACTATATTCTGAAGTTGACAGTCACCCTAATTTCTATGCTCCACTTCCAGTTTTGAACAAATGTCTTTTGCTAACTTTATCCAGCACAGATGCATTATTTATAATGGGAAAATCAACACTCTATTATTTTAAAAGGAGCAAAGACTCTAGAAAAATTGCTGGAGTTTGATCTTGGAGATTGAATTTAAAATAGTTAAGACACTATGTATTGGAAGAAGTGAGGAGGCCTAGTATAATAGATATTTTTAAAAATTCAAATGAGATACATTTTCAGATATCAAAGAATATTTATAAGCTAATGGATTAAAGCTTGTCTTAAAGGTTAAATTGTGAAGTTCTACCTTTAATGTATTTACTTTTTAATACAAGGCAACTTCTTAGCTTGCTTAAAGTCCAACTATAGTAAAATATTTACAACTCCTTCCCTTTGGAAAATAAAGTTTGCACATATTAAACTAGTTCTTTGGAGAAGAGATTGGAGCCAACATAAGATTTGCAATGGTTTTGCATATGAGTGTTTTGTTTGGGCTGCTCAAAGTAGTAGTGAGCATATACATAGGCTTTTGCTGCAGCTGCTGCTGTCGCTTCAGTCATGTCCAACTCTGTGCGACTCCATAGACGGCAGCCCACCAAGCTCCTCCATCCCTGGGCTTCTCCAGGCAAGAATACTGGAGTGGGTTAGTAGTGTCTGATTCACCAGTGACAGATAATATAGTCCAGTCATATAAGTATTACTTGAATGCTAACTAATAATGAACAGATCCACCTGTAGATGACAACTGAGCTAAAGGAACAGGAAAATTGATAGGCTTGCCATGATTTCCCTTGTCCAACAAGAGGAGAAACACATTCTGTATATTTTAATGGTAGTTAGATTTGGTATCTACTTGGATGTGTGGAAAGCATGATAGCTACAAATTAAAATTAAGTCATTAGGGAGGAAGACATAACTTAAAAAAAAAGGAAACATTTCCTCAGCCAGTTGGTCCTGCTTAATATCAAGAGTAATGTCATGTTTTGGAATGTAACTTAGATATTGTGTGACATTACCTCTTAGATCTTTCTCCCCCAAACTGATAATCCAAGTTTAGCTCTAAGAAAAGAATCAATTAAATTCTAATATCAGTTCAGTTCAGTCACTGAGTCATGTCCAACCCTTTGTGACTCCATGGACTGTAGCAGGCCAGGCTTCCTTGTCCTCCACTATCTCCTGGAGTTGGCTCAAATTCATGTCGGTGATGCCATCCAACCATTTCATACTCTACTGCCCCCTCTCCCCCTAACTTCAATCTTTCCCAGCACCAGGGCCTTTTCCAATGAGTCAACCCTTTGAATCGGGAGGCCAAAGTACTGGAGCTTCAGCTTCAGCATCATCCTTCCAATGAGTATTCAGGATTGATTTCCTTTAGGATTGACTGGTTTTATTTCCTTGCTGTTTTATTTCCTTGAGTTTCAAGGAACTCTCAAGAGTCTTCTCCAGCAACACAGTTAGAAATCATCAGTTCTCTGGTGCTTAGCCTTCTATATGGTTCAAATCTCACATCCATATATGATTACTGGAAGAGCCATAAATTTGACTATATGGACACTTGACAGCAAGGTAATTTCTCTGCTTTTTAATATGCTGTCTAGTTTGGTCATAGCTTTTCTTCTAAGGAGCATCTTTTAATTTCATGGCTGCAGTCACTATCTGCAGTGATTTTGGAGCCCAAGAGAATAAAGTCTATCACTTTTCCATTGTTTCCCAATCTATTTGAATTGAAGTGATGGGATGAGAAGCCATGATCTTCATTTTTTGAATGCTGAGTTTTAAATCAGCTTTAACACTCTCCTCTCTAACCTTCAGGAGGCTCTTTAGTTCCTCTCCACATCCTGCCATTAGGATGGTGTCATATGTATATCTGAGGTTGTTGATATTTCTCCTTGCAGTCTGGATTCCAGCTTGTGATTCATCTAGCCTGGTATTTCACATGATGTACTCTGCATTTAAAGTAAA
This sequence comes from Capricornis sumatraensis, assembly GCF_032405125.1. Taxonomy (NCBI): domain Eukaryota; kingdom Metazoa; phylum Chordata; class Mammalia; order Artiodactyla; family Bovidae; genus Capricornis; species Capricornis sumatraensis. The sequence goes on from NC_091080.1 coordinate 53,931,622, forward strand.
TAAGCAGGGTGACAATATGGAGCCAAACATCTTCCTTTCCCAATTTTGAACCAGTCAGTTGTTCCATCTCTGGGTCTAACTGCTGCTTCTTGAACTGCATACAGGTGTCAGAGGATATGCATAAAGTGGAATGGTATTCACCTCTTCAAGAATTTTCCACAGTTTGTTGTGATCCACAGAGTCAAAAGCTTAAGTGTAGTCAATGAAGCAGAAGTTGATTGTTTACTGGAATTCTCTTGCTTTTTCTATGATCCGGTGGATGTTGGCAATTTGACCTCTGCTTCCTCTGCCTTTTGTAAATTCAGCTTGTACATCTGCAAAATTGTCTGTTCACTTATTCCTGATGCATAGCTTGAAGGATTTTAAGCATGACATTTCTAGCATGTGAGATAGTGTAATTGTTCAGTAGTTTGAGCATTCTTTGGGACTGCCCTTTTTTAGATGAGTGAAAATTGATGTTTTCCAGTCTTGTGGCCAATGCCAGGTCACTAAGACCATTTTTGTATAGTTATTCTGCAAATTCTTGCCACCTCTTCTAATTTCTTCTGCTTCTATTAGGTACATACCATTTCTGTCCTTTATTGCATGCATCTTTTTATGAATTATAAAACTATATATAAATATACAGCAGTATATAGCTACTGATTTATATTTTGAATAAATGAATATTTTTAGAAACATTTGAATTAAATAATATTAGAGAAGTAAAAAAAAATATCCAACTGAATTCAGAATTTTAGAGAAAATAAGGGAACTATTAGAAGGACTTTTTGAATAAACAATGAAAAGAAATAGAAGAAAACAACAGAATGGGAATGACTAGAGATGTCTTAGAAGCAGCAGAGATTAAGAAGAGGTGGAAATAATACACAGAAAAACTATACCAAAAAGATCTTAATGACCCAGATAACCATGATAGTATGGTCACTCACTTAGTACCAGATATTGTAGAGTGTGAAGTCAGGTGAGCCTTAAGAAGCATTACTCAAACAAAGCTAGTGGAGCTCATGGAAATCAAGTGAGCTACTTAAATACTAAAATGTGATGATCTTAAAAAGCTGCACTCAAAATGCCAGGATATTTGGACAACTCAACAGTGGCCACAAGACTGGAAAATGTCAGTTTTCATTCCAATCTCAAAGAAGCGCAATGCTAACCAATGTTCAAACTATTGTACAACTGCACTCATTTCACGTGCTAGCAAGGTTATGATCAAAATCCTTCAAGCTTAGCTTCAGCAGTACATGAACCGAGAACTTCCATATGCACAAGCTGAATTTAGAAAAGGCAGAGGAACCAGAGATCAAATTGCCCACATCCACTGGATCATACAAAAAGGAAGAGAGTTTCAGAAAAACATCTGCTTCACTGACTACTATAGAACCTTTGAGTATGTGGATCACACAAACTGTGGAAAATTCTTTAAAAGGTGCGAATACCAGATCTCTTTATCTGTCTTCTGAGAAAACTGTATGCAAGTCAAGAAGCCACAGTTAGAATCGGAGATGGAACAACAGACTGGTAAAAAACTGGGAAAGAAGTGTGTCAAAGCTGTATATTGTCTCCCTGTTTATTTAACTTATATGCAGAGTACATCATGCGAAATGCTGAACTGGATGTGTCACAAGCTAGAATTAAGATTGTTGGAAGACATATCAATAACTTCAAATATGCAGATGACACAGGAGGAGAAGGGGACGACAGAGGATGAGATGGTTGGATGGCATCACCGACTCAACGGACATGGGTTTCGGTGAACTCCGGGAGTTGGTGATGGATAGGGAGGCCTGGAATTCTGCTGTTCAAGGGGTCACAAAGAATCAGACACGACTGAGTGACAGAACTGAACTGAATTGAACCACCCTTATACAGAAAGTGAGAAGCAATTAAAGAACTTCTTGATGAAAGTGAAAGAAGAGAATGAAAAAGCTGGGTTAAACTCAATAGTCAAAAAACTAAGATTATGGTATCCAGTCCCATCACTTTATGGCATACAGATGGAGATCAACAGAAACAGTGAAAGACTTTATTCTTGTTGAGCTCCAAAATCACTGTGGATCATGACTGCAGCCATGAAATTAAAAGACACTTGCTTCTTGGAAGTAAAGCTATGACCAATCTAGACAGCTTATTAAAGAGCAGAGACATTACTTTGCTGACAAAGTCCATATAGTCAAAGCTATGTTTTTTCCAGTAGTCATGTATGGATGTGAGAGTTGGACTGTAAAGAAATTTGAGCACCGAAGAATCGAAGCTTCTGAACTGTGATGTTTGAGAAGACTCACAAGAGATCCTTGGACTGCAAGATCAAACCAGTCAATCCTAAAGGAAAGCTCCAATACTTCGGCCACCTGATGCAAGGAGCCTACTCACAAGAAAATATCCTGGTGCTGAAAAGTTTGAAGGCAAATGTAGAAGGGGTCAGCAGAGGATGAGATGGTTAGATCACATCACTGACTCCACGAACGTGAATTTAAACAAACTCTGGGAGATAGGGAATGACAGGGAAGCCTGGCATGCTGCGGTCATTGAGGTTGCAAACAGTTGGACCAGACTTAGCAAAGAACAACACCAATTGTACACATACGAAATTCTGCTTCAATGAAGAGAGTTAATTTATTTCATTCCACTCAATAATTATTTCATTATATTGAATTTTAAGTTTACAGTATTAGTTTTTATCAAGAGATACTCTAAATGGCAATATTTTAAAAACTGTGCTGTTTCTACAGCAATACTCTTGAGGATATTAATCATTTTTTCAATGTTTCTTACACAAAGCCTCCTTACTCTTATAGTAAGTACCAGAATAAACTTTGCTTCCTTTAGGTTTGTTAGAGTTGGGAGACTGACAAGCTCATATGCAGAATATAATTAGAGCAAAAAATTATTTTCAAATATTTTTAAAATAAATATATAAAAGAATCTGGGTTGCCTGTCTAGGAAATTTTTCTGACTGAATATATTTCCTTAAGTATTTATATTAATAATTAGGCTAATAAACAGCAATAAACTATGTGGTCAGTCACTCAGTCATGTCCACTGTTTGTGATCCCATGGACTGTTGCCTGCACAGCTTCATTGTCCATAGGATTTTCAAGGCAAGAATATTGGAGTGGGTTGCCATTTCCTTCTTCAGGGGATCATGCTAGGGAGTGAATGTATGTCTGCTTCATCTCCTACACTGGTAGACAGATTATCTTTGAGATGTCTGGATAGCCCCAATAAACTATAACTATTGTTTAGTAATTTGACACTCTTACAGCCTATTAGTATGAATGTATAAATATCTAGTTTCAAACAGTATATCACCTGTGCTTTAGAAGATCCTGTCTGTTCAGGTCTAGCAACTGGTTAGCTAAAATTTAGTGTTTTTTTTTTTTATCAAATTGTATATTTATTTTAAAGAAAATAGCTGTTCCATGAAAATGTTAATATGTTTAAATATTTTAAAGTATAATTTGCACTCTTTTTATTTTGATATGCATTTATATCTATAGCAAATGCACAGCAATTATTAAATATGGTGGCTTGTAACAACTTTTTCTACAAATATAATAAAGTTGACATGTTGTCAAATGGGAATATTTGTGATGTATTAATTGAAGAAGGAAATGACAACCCACTCCATTGTTCTTGCCTGGAGAATCCCAGGAATGGGGGAGCCTGGTGGGCTGCCGTTTCTGGGGTCACACAGAGTCGGACATGACTGAAGCGACTTAGCAACAGTAGCAGCAGCAGCAAATTTCAGATAGTTTATCACAGAAAAGACTCATAGGAATCTGCAATAATCTGAATCATCACATTAATTAGATTGATCTGAGCAATCATTTATTTCCAAGTTAATCTTACATAGGGCTCCCTTGGTAACTAAGCTGATAAAGGATCTGCCTGCGATGAAGAAGACCCTGGTTCAGTTCCTGGAATGGGAAGATCCCCTGGAGAAAGGATAGGTTACCCACTCCAGTATTCATGGGCTTTCCTGGTAGCTCGGATGGTAAAGAATTTGCCTGCAATGTGGAAGACATTGGTTTGATCCCTGGAATATAGCCTGGAGGAGGACATGGCAACCCACTCCAGTCTTCTGTACTCCCCATGGACAAAGAAGCCTGGCAGGTTACAACCCATAGGGTATCAACCAGTCAGACAAGACTGAGCAACTAAAAAAGAAGCACAGTCTTACATACTTACAAATTCCTCTTCTTTTAGCTTTTTAAATAAAAATACATTAACATATTATATTTAGTTAATAAATATCATTAGCATTATGAATAGAACCATAAGAGTTATGACTCTATTGTTAAAATGTAGTTTAAGAAAGTTATCTGATTGCAATTATGAGTATAGTGTTTTCTCGGATATCATAGGTATTAAAGGAAATACTGCTAATAATTTAATGTATAAATAATATGTGAATCTATCTACAAGCCCTATGATACTAATTAGATTGGGAAAATATACTTGAAACATTATACTGCAGTGAATCAAATATGTGCACTTGATTCTTAAAAATATCTACTTCTAAGATTCATAATAAAATTATAGAAGTTAGACTTCATTATGTTTTTTCTAATATTATTCTGCTCAAAAATTAACTTTTCCCAGAAATCACTCATACACAAAGGCACACATACACATCTATGTAAGGACATATTGATGTACTCATTACTTAAGTGAATCTTACATTCCAAGTTGCTGATATATACATGGGAAATATCTATTTTAAAAACAGTATAGCTTAGAATAAATGATAATCAGATTAAAGTTGACATATTTTTGAATAATACAAAGGGAAACACCGAATATAAGCACTTAAACATCTTTTTAAATTCATCTGGGAGTGTGGAGATGGAGTTGTCTTTCTTATTTAAACTTTGTTGAAATTCTTTGCTATGAAATATTTCACCTATAAATTATTTAAGCTTTGTTGGTGGACCATTAAATAGCAAAGAATCTCAACTTGTCTAGTACTTCCTAACTTTACACATTAAAATAATAAAAAAGATAATATATACTGGTCATAATCATTTATTAGAACACATAATAAAACAAGCACAGACACAGATGTATCCACTAACTATGAGAATTCAAAGACTATGAAGAGTCCTGTGATTCCCTTAAAAATTTTGTTTCTATTACTGTAGAGAGTGCAACATGTTATTTGTTTCTTCAGCTGCTTATAAGAATGTATTTCTAACTATGAAAAAGAAAGTCTATACTCTGGACATATGACAATTCAAGTAATGAACAGAGAAAGAGAAAAGGCAGCACAAAGGATGGAAAAAAAATAAATAAAATGTGACTTTTGTTCATTTGAATAAATTTGAATAAAATAAGCAGGTTTGACTTCCCACTCGGAGAATGCATGCTCAAATACAAGAGTTGGCCAGAATAAGCTCTCTGGTTCCTCTGATGGACTCAGTTCCTCAAGTTTTTCTCTGGGAGAGAATATGTTACATAAGCTGTGATACATACATCTTATGCCACCTGACTCATTACTATAGATTAGCTGAGAAGTCTGATGTTGAAAAAGCAGACACAAAAACTAAGCTTTCTGCTTTGAAGAAAAATCAGATAGTTTCAGACCCACTGAGAAAAGGCAAGCTAATCTCCATTGTAATGCTTTCTTAAGAGAGACTGATACGTATTTCTAATGGTACAGTTTTTTGACACATACATTACTAGTTAAGATTAAAACCTACCCTTATACAACTATTCTTTACTTACTACAATAATAAATATGATATAATAAAACAACTGGTTTATAGGTAGGAAATACTATCTGAAAATCAATAAGTGCTTTTTTTCAACCACATGCCAGATGATACATAAAATGTACAATGTTTAGGGTTCCATGTTGAAAATTAACATAGTGTGGCATTAATATGTATTGGTTTATTCTGATTTGGTGTCCCTTGCTATCTTGTTTCTCTGAGTATCATGCCATATTTCTCCTGTAAGAGTTCTAGCTTTAAATTTTCCAACTTCATAATCTCCAGAAGTATTTATTTTAAAGTATCATTTTCTGAAGGGCCTATTACACAGCTCAATCATATTTGCAATTTACTGCACTGAAAATTAGGTTGTCATGATTGTTTTATAGGCTTCATTTTGAATATTTATTCAAAAATAAATATTCAGAGGCTTCTTTGACTCAGAGGGAATCCATCATCTCAGGAAAAAGGCTTATGAGAAATGTCAAGTTGTTTAATTCATTTGAGAACATGCACTTGTATCTCCTAGCTAGCTTTCACATCTAGGGCCCTATCTTTTCAAAGTTGTAAAGATTTTTGTCATTTTTGTGGACGTAGAAGAATGTGTACATTTTCTGTGTCTGGAGATATGGTCCCCATATTTGGATACACTTATGTGCATGACTGGCTATGCACTCAAATAAGCATGTATATAACTATATGCATTAAAAATCTATTGGGAACAACAAAATTAGTCATTTATTTTAATATGTCCCCAATATTTTCTGTAATTATCTCACCAATAATTATATGGTTCTCATTTATATTAACGATTATTCTCCTTACAGTACTTTCCTCTTTTTTCATACACAGATGCTAATGATAATAATTGATTATCTTTTTTTTTTTTTTTTTTTAGTGACTTGAAGACAAAATTCTATCGAGTATTTGAACTGCACCAAATCTATGTGGCAAAAGTTTTCCCTGATTGCACAGCTGGTAGAGAATGTACCTGCCAATGCAGGCAAGAGACATGGATTCAATCCCTGAGTCAGGAAGATTCCCTAGAGAAGGAAATGGCAGCTCACTACCCTGAAGAATCTCATGGACAGAGGAACCTAGTGGGTTATAGTCCATGGAGTTGCAGAGTTGGACACAACTGACCAAGCATGTACACTTGTGCACTAAAGCTTTTGAACTGTGGTGCTGGAGAAGACTCTTGAGAGAATCCCTTGGATTGCAAGGAGATCAAACCAGTCAATCTTAAAGGAAATCAGTCCTGAGTAGGGAAGGACTGATGTTGAAGCTGAAACTCCAATACTTTGGCCACCTAATGCAAAGAACTGACTCATCAGAAAATACCCTGATGCTGGGAAAGATTGAAGGCAGGAGAAGAAGGGGCCAAGAGAGGATGAGATGGCTGGATGGCATCACTGACCCGATGGACATAAGTTTGAGCAAGCTCCAGCAGTTGGCGATGGACAGGGAGGCCTGGAGTGCTGCAGTCCATAGGGTCATTAAGAGTCAGACACAATTGAGTGTCTCAACTGAACTCTGCTGACCAAACATGCACACTTATGCATTTATGTGCCTAAAGAGATATAAATTTAATTTTTCACTAGTATAAATCTCCCATTATGATGTAATCAGATTAATTAGTTCTTATTGACTTAGGAGGGCTGAGAGGAGCTACTCCAGTTCAAGGTCAGGAGGGGCAGCTGTGAAGAGATACCCCTCATCCAAGTTAAGGAGCAGTGGCTGTGCTTTGCTGAAGCAGCTGTGGAGAGATACCCCACGTCCAAGGTAAGAGAAACCCAAGTAAGATGGTAGGTGTTGCAAGAGGGCATCAGAGGACAGACACACTGAAACCATAATCAAAGAAAACTAGCCAATCTGATCACAAGGACTATAGCCTTGTCTAACTCAATGAAACTAAGCCATGTCATGTGGGGCCACGCAGGATGGGCAGGTCATGGTGGAGAGTTCTGACAGAATGTGGTCCGCTGGAGAAGGGAATGGCAAACCACTTCAGTATTCTTGCCTTGAGAACCCCATGAACAGTATGACAGGGCAAATTGATAGGATTCTGAAAGAGTAACTCCCTGGGTCGATAAGGTACCCAATATGTTACTGGAGATAAGTGGAGAAATGACTCCAGAAAGAAGGAAGAGATGGAGCCAAAGCAAAGGCAATACCCAGTTGTGGATGTGACTGGCAATAGAATCAAGGTCTGGTGCTGTCAAGAGCAATATTGCATAGGAACCTGGAATATCAGGTCCATGAATCAAGGCAAACTGGAAGTGGTCAAACCGGAAATGGCAAGAGTGAACGTCGACATTCTAGGAATTAGCGAACTAAAATGGACTGGAATGGGTGAATTTAACTCAGATGACCATTATATCTACTACTGTGGGCAGGAATCCCTTAGAAGAAATGGAGTAGCTATCATGGAAAACAAAAGAGTCCAAAATGCAGTATTTGGATGCAATCTCAAAAATGACAGAATGATCTCTGTTCGTTTCCAAGGCAAACCATTCAATATCACAGTAATAGAAATCTATGACTGAACCAGTAATGCTGAAGAAGCTGAAGCTGAATGATTCTATGAAGACCTACAAGACGTTTTAGAACTAACATCCCCCCCAAAATGCCCTTTTCCTTACAGGGAACTGGAATGCAAAAGTTCAAATTCAAGAAACACCTGGAGTAACAGGCAAATTTGGCCTTGGAATATGGAGTGAAGCAGGGAAAAGGCTAGTAGAGTTTTGCCAAGAGAACACACTGGTCATTGAAAACACTCTCTTCCAACAACACGAGAGAAGACTCTACACATGGATATCACCAGATGGTCAACATCAAAATCAGATTGATTATATTTTTTGCAGCCAAAGATGGAGAAGTTCTATACAGTCAACAAAAACAAGACCAAGAGGTGACTGTGGCTCAGATCATGAACTCCTTATTGCCAAATTCAGACTTAAATTGAAGAAAGTAGGGAAAACCACTAGATCATTCAGGCATGACCTAAATCCAATTGCCTATGACTGACTATACAGTGGAAGTTAGAGATAGATTTAGGGACTAGATCTGATAGACAGAATACCTGATGAACTATGGATGGAGATTCATGACACTGTAGAGGAAACAAGGGTCAAGACCATCCCCATGGAAAAGAAATGCAAAAAAGCAACCTGGCTGTCTGGGGAGGCCTTACAAATAGCTGTGCAAAAAAAAAAAAAAAAAGTGAAAAGCAGAGGAGAAAAATAAAGATAGAGGCATCTGAATTCAGAGTTCCAAAGAATTGCAAGGGGAGATAAGAAAGCCTTCCTCAGTGATCAATGCAAACAAGTAGAGAAAAACAACAGAATGGGAAAGACTAGAGATCTCTTCAGGAAAATTAGAGATACCAAGGGAACATTTCATGCAAAGATGGACTAGATAAAGGACAGAAATGGTATGGACCTAACAGAAGCAGAAGATATTAAGAAGAGGTGGCAAGAATACACAGGAGAACTATACAAAAAAGAGTTTCATGACCCAGATAATCACGATGGTGTGATCACTCACCTAGAGCCAGATATCCTGGAATGCAAAGTCAAGTGGGCCTTAGAAAGCATCATTATGAACAAAGCTAGTGGAGGTGATGGAATTCCAGTCAAGCTATTTCAAATCCTGAAACATGCTGCTGTGAAAGTGCTGCACTCAATATGCCAGCAAATTTAGAAATAGCAGTGGCCACAGGACTGGAAAAGGTCAGTTTTCATTCCAATCCCAAAGAAAGGCAATGCCAAAGAATGCTGAAACTACCACAAAAAATTGCACTCATCTCACACGCTAATAAAGTAATGCTGAAAATTCTCCAGCCAGGCTTCAGGAATATGTGAACTTCCAGATGTTCAAGCTGGTTTTGGAAAAAGCAGAGGAACCAGAGATCAAATTGCCAGCATCTGCTGGATCATGGAAAAAGCACGAGAGTTCCAGAAAAACATCTATTTCTACTTTAATGACTGCCAAAGCATTGACTGTGTGAATCATAATATAGTGTGGAAAATTCTGAAAGAGATGGGAATACCAGACCACCTGATCTGCCTCTTGAGAAACCTGTATGCAGGTCAGGAAGCAACAGTTAGAACTGGACATGGAACAACAGACTGATTCCAAATAGGAAAAGAAGTACTTCAAGGCTGTATATTGTCACCCTGCTTATTTAACTTCTATGCAGAGTACATCATGAGAAACGCTGGACTGGAAGAAGCACAAGCTGGAATCACGATTGGCAGGAGAAATATTAATAACCTCAGATATGTAGATGACACCACCTTTATGGTATAAAGTGAAGAGGAACTAAAAAGCCTCTTGATGAAAGTGAAAGAGGAGAGTGAAAACATTGGCTTAAAGCTCAACATTCAGGAAAATAAGATCATGGTATCTATTCCCATTACTTCATGGGAAATAGATGGGGAAAACAGTGTCAGACTTTACTTTTTGGGGGCTTCAAAATCACTGAAGATGGTGATTGCAGCCATGAAATTAAAAGATGCTTACTCCTTGGAAGGAAAGTTATGACCAAACTAGATAGCATATGCAAAAGCAGAGACATTACTTCGCCAACAAAGGTCCGTCTAATCAAGGCTATCGTTTTTCCAATAGTCATGTATAGATGTGAGAGTTGGACTGTGAAGAAAGCTGAGTACCGAAGAATTGATGCTTTTGAACTGTGGTGTTGGAAAAGAGTCTTGAGAGTGCCTTGGACTGCAAGGAGATCCAACCAGTCCATTCTAAAGGAGATCAGTCCTGGGTGTTCTTTGGAAGGATTGATGCTAAAGCTGAAACTCCAGTACTTTGGCCACCTCATGAGAAGAGTTGACTCACTGGAAAATACCCTGATGCTGGGAGGTGTTGGGGGCAGGAGGAGATGGGGACAACAGAGGGTGAGATGGCTGGATGGCATCACTCACTCGATGGACATGAGTTTGAGTGAACTCCTGGAGTTGGTGTTGGACAGGGAGGCCTGGCATGCTGTGATTCATGGGGTCGCAAAGAGTCGAACACGGTTGAGCAACTGAACTGAAATGAACTGAAAGAAGATAAGCATTTGCAATATTCTTCAAAGGTACTGCTGATAGATTGTATAGTTATAATGGATGTCAAGTATGAAGGTAAAAAAGGTAGAAAAAGAAACACAGGATTATGTACAGGTTTTTTTACCTTAACAATTCGGGGGCTGATTTTGAACCATATATAATTGGAAAAAAAAAAAAAAAAAAAGCCAAGAGAAATGAATATAAACAAGAATTCAGTGCCAGAGTAAATCCAAGTGGCAATGTCAAGTAGGCTATTGGATAAAATTATTTAGTGCTAGTGAAGTTAGGAGTTTGAATAATGCATTTGGCTGCCATATTTTTTATTGACAATATTTAAAACCATGCCACTGATGCAGATCATATACACAATGACCACATGTAGTAAAGGTAGAAAGTTTAAGAATGAAGTCCTCAGAATAACCAGCAAATAAAGCTGAGAAGAACTTGCAAAGAAAAGTTAAAGATGAAAATCAAAGACAAACAACTGAAAGGTATTAGTATCTCAAAAGGCCAAGTAAAGAAAGTATGATAAGATGAAGCTTATCAGGGGACTTCCCTGGTGGTCCAGTGGTTAAAAATCTACCTTGCTGTGCAGAGGATGTGGACTTGATCCTTGGTTAGGGAACTAAAATCCCACACACAGCAGAGTAGCTAAACCAATGGACCACAACTACTGAAACCTGCAGACTCTATAGCCAGTGTGCCTCAACTAGAGAATACATAAATTGCAATGAAAGATCCCACATGATGTAATGAACACCTTGCATGCTGCAGCAGAGATACAATGCAGCCAAATAAATAATAAATAAACAAATATTTTTAAAAAATGAAATTCATTAAATACTTTTAATAGAACCATGAAGACAATAGTGAGGATGGAAATTGCCAATATTTTTATTTCATTCATTAAATAAATAAATAAAATTGTATCCTTCTGACAAATGGTTCCTTTTACTCTCTCCATTATGTACTTCACTGAATTCCCAGAGACATTTCATTGAGAAAAAAATAGGTAATTTACAATGTTAAAACCTAGTTTCTCTAGCATTTCTAAAGTATTCTTTTTATGTTGCCTTTTAAAATGTTTCTCATAATCAAAATATATCATATTAATAATAATATTTTCAGCAACATGTCTGAAAATTAAGCAGTGTGTCTTAAATATTAATTAAATTGTAATATTTTCAGAAATGTGTCTACTAGTGTGTGTCAAAAGATATTGTCATATTCCCTTCACTAGCTAATATGGATTTCATAATGTGAAAACACAAATAGATTAAAGGATTAGATCTGATAGAGAGAGTGCCTGGAAAACTATGGACAGAGGTTTGTAACACTGTACAGTCAGTGGTGATCAAAACCATCCCCAAGAAAAAGAAATGCAAAAAGGCAAAATGATTGTCTGAGGAGGTCTTACAAATAGCTGAGAAAAGAAGAAAAGTGAAAGGCAAAGAAGACAAGCAAAGATATACCAATTTGAATACAAAGTTCCAAAGAATAGTAGAGAGATAAGAAAGTATTTTAAGTGAATAATGCAAAGAATAGGGGAAAACAATAAAATTAGATCTCTTCAAGAAAATTGGAGATAGCAAGGGAAAATTTCATTCAAAGATAGGTACAATAAAGGACAGACATGATATGGACCTAAAGGAGCAATATGAAAGAATATGGCAAGAATATGGCAAGAATACAAGAAGAACCATACAAAAAAAAAAAAAAAAGAAAGAAAGAAAATGACCCAGATAACCACAATGGTGTGATCACTCACCTAGAGCCAGACATCTTGGAACATGAAGTCAAGTGGGCCTTAAGAAGCATCACTACAAACAAAGCTAGTGGAAGCGATAGAATTCCACCCGAGCTATTTCAAATCCTAAAAGACAATGCTGTTGAAGTGCTGCACTCAATAGTCCAGCAAATTTGGAAAACTCAGCAGTGGCCACAGGACTGGAAAACATCAGTTTTCACACCTATCCTAAAGAAGGGTAATGCCAAAGAATGTTCAAACTACCACACAGTTGCACTCATTTTACATGCTAGCAAAGAAATCTCAAAATCCTTCAAGCTAGGCTTTAGCAGTATGTGTCCAAGAACTTCCAGATGTAAAAACTGTATTTAGGAAACATAGAGGAACCAGAGATCAAATTGCCAACATTTGTTGGACCCAGGTGAGAATTCCAGAAAAATATCTACTACTGCTTCATTGACTGTGCAGAATTCGCTGACTGTGGGTATCACAATGAAGTGTGAAAAATTCTTAAAGAGATGAGAATATTAGACCACTTTACCTCCTTCCCGAGAAACCTGTTTGCAGTCAGGAAGTAACTGTTAGAACCTGACATGGAATAATGGACTGGTTCAAAATTGGAAAAGGAGTAGGGCAAGGCTTTATATTCTCACCTTGCTTATTTAACTTATATGCAGAGTACATCATGAAAAAATGCTGGGCTGGATGAAGCCCAAGCTGGAATCAAGATTGTGGGCAGAAATATCAATAACCTCAGACATGCTGATGACACCACCATTATGGCAGAAAGTGAAACACTCAACTCTTGAGTTTTAAGTCTTGAAGAAGGTAAAAAAGGAGAGTGAAAAAGTTGGCTTAAAACTCCACATTCAAATAACAAAGATCATGGCATCTGGTCCCATCACTTCATGACAAATAGATGGTGAAACAAAAGAAACAGTTACAGATTTAATTTTCTTGGAATCACTGTGGATGGTGACTGCAGCCTTGAAACTAAAAGATGCTTGCTTCTTGGTTGAAAAAATATGATAAACCTAGACAGTGTATTAAAAAGCAGAGACATTACTTTGCCTAACAAAGGCCCATATAGTCAAGCTATGATTTTTCCAGTAGTCATGTATGGATGTGAGAGCAGGAAAATAAAAAAAGAATGAACACTGAAGAACTGATGCTTTTGAACTGTGGTGCTGGAGAAGACTCTTGTGAGACCCTTGAACAGCAAGATCAAACCAGTCAATCCTAAAGAAAATCAACCCTGAATATTCATTGGCAGGACTGATGTTCCAATACGTTGGGCACCTGATCAAAGACCCAGCTCACTGGAAAAGATTCTGATGCTGGGAAAGATTGACGGCAGAAGGAGAAGGGTATGACAGAGGATGAGTTATTTCGACAGCATCCCTGACTCAGTGGACATGTGTTTGAGCAAAGTCTGAGCAATGGTGAAGGACAGGGAAGCCTGGGGTGCTGCAGTTCATGAGGTTGCAAAGAGTCAGACAAGAATGAGTGACTGATCAACAAAATGTGAATCCCCCTCCCATCTCCCACCCCATACCATCACTCTGAATCATCCCAGTGCACCAGCCCCAAGCATTCTGTATCATGCACTGAACCTGGACTGGTGATTTGTTTCATATATGATATAATACATGTTTCAATGCCATTCTCCCAAATCATCCCACCTTCTTCCTCTCCCACAGAGTCCAAAAGAGTGTTCTATACATCTGTGTCTTTTTTGCTGTCTTGCATACAGGGTTATCATTACCATCTTTCTAAATTCTATATGTATGCATTAGTATACTGTATTGGTGTTTTTCTTTCTGGCTTACTTCACTCTGTATAATTGGCTCCAGTTTCATCCACCTCATTAGAACTGATTCAGATGTATTCTTTTTAATGGCTGATTAATACTCCATTGTGTATATGTACCACAGCTTTCTTATCCATTCGTTGGCTGATGGACATCTAGGTTGCTTCCTGTATAAGCAAACCAGCACATTTAATAATACACTTTCATTTTTAAAATTTTATTTATTCTTTAACACCAAAATTTGTTTTATTGGAGTGTAGGTGATTAACAATCTTGTGTTAATTTCAGGTGAATAGCAAAGGGATTTAGCCATACATATATATATGCATCCATTCTCCCCCAAACCCCCCCCTCCCATCCAGGCTGGCACATAACATTGAGCAGAATTCCATGTGCTATATAATAGACTTTTTCTGACTATTCATTTTAAGTATAGTAGTGTGTACATGACCTTCCCAATTTCCTTAATTATACCTTTGCCCTGGCAACAGTGAGTTCATTTTCTGAATCGGTGAGTCTCTAACTGTGGAAGTAAGTCCATTTGCATCACTTCTTTTTAGATTCAAGATATGAAATGTCATATGATAGTTCTCATCTGTCTGATTTATTTTACTCAGTATGACACTCTCTAGGCACATCCATGTTACAGCAAATGACCTTATTTGATTATTTTAAATGTCTGAGTAATATTCCATTGTAACTATGTGCCACAACTTCTTTATCCATTCCTCTGTCAGTAGACACTTAGGTTGTTTCCATGTCTTGGCTGTTGTGAACATTGCTGCAATGAACACTTGAGTGGATGTTACTTTTCAGGCCGTTTTTTTTTTTTTTTAATCCCTTTGGATATCTTGAAAAAGAGATACAGAACTGGAGGAATTATACATCCTGGCTTCAGACTATACTACAAAGCTACAGTCAATAAAACAGTGTGGTACTGGCACAGAAATAGAAATATAGATCAATGGAACAGGATAGATAACCCAGAAATAAGCCCATACACCTGTAGTCAACTAATCTATGACAAAGGAGGCAAGTCTACACAATGTTGGAAAGACAGTCTCTTCAACAAATGGTGCTGGTAAAACTGGGCAGCCACATGTAAATAAATGAAATTAAATCGTTCCTTGACTCCATACACAAAAATAAGCTCAAAATGGATTAAAGATCTAAATGGTAGATCAGACACTATAAGATGCTTGGAGGAAAATATAGGCAGAACACTCTCTAACATAAAATCACAACAACATCTTTTTCAATCTAACTCTTAGATTAATGGAAATAAAAGCAAAAATTAGTAAACAGGACCTATTTAAACTGAAAAGTTTTGCACAGCAAAGGAATCAATGGACAAAATGAAAAGATAATCCACAGATTGAGAGAAAACATTTGCAAATGATGTGACTAGTCAGGGATTAGTCTCCAAAATTTACAAACAGCTTATGATACTTAATAGCATCAAAAAAAAAAAAAAAAAAAAAAAACCCTCACTCAAAAAAAAAAAATGGGCAGAATAGCTGAATAGACATTTCTCTGAAGAGGACATATAGATGGCCAATAAGCACGTAAGATGTTCAACATCAGTAGTTATTCAGTTCAGTTCAGTTCAGTTGCTCAGTCGTGTCTGACTCTTTGTGACCCCATGAATCGCAGCACGCCAGGCCTCCCTGTCCATCACCAACTCCCGGAGTTCACTCAGACTCAGGTCCATCGAGTCAATGATGCCATCAAGCCATCCCATCCTCTGTTGTCCCCTTCTCCTCCTGCTCCCAATCCCTCCCAGCATCAGAGTCTTTTCCAATGAGTCAATTCTTCTCATGAGGTGGCCTAAGTACTGGAGTTTCAGCTTTAGCATCATTTCTTCCAAAGAAATCCCAGGGCTGATCTCCTTTAGGATGGACTGGTTGGCTCTCCTTGCAGTCCAAGGGACTCTCAAGACTCTTCTCCAACACCACAGTTCAAAAGCATCAATTCTTCAGCGTTCAGCTTTCTTCACAATCTAAATCTCACATCCATATATGACCACTGGAAAAACCATAACCTTGACTAGATGGACATTTTTTGGCAAAGCAATGTCTCTGCTTTTGAATATGCTATCTAGGTTGGTCATAACTTTTCTTCCAAGGAGTAAGTGTCTTTTAATTTCATGGCTGCAGTCACCATCTGCAGTGATTTTAAATGCAAATCAAAACTGCCATGATATTTCACCTCACACTGGTCAGAATGGCTATCAAAAAAAAATCCAAAAGTAACAAAACCTGGAGAGAGTGTGGAGAGAAGGGAACCCTCCTGAACTGTTGGTGGGAATGTAAATTGGTATACCAGCTATGGAGAACAGTATGAAGGTTCTAAACTAAACTAAAAATAGAGCTCCCAAATGACCCTGTAAAATATCATTTTCTATATGCTTAGAATGTACATATAAATCAAATTTAATCTATAATATAAGTTAATGTAAAATTTATTTTTATATAAATATCATGAGTCAAAATGTTATTGGAGTGCCAAATAATTTATCTTTTAAAATTAAAGTTTCTAGAAAACGGTATCTTTGATGCAACTTACATGCAGTGAAAATACAGATGATTTGTGAAGATTTTTGTCATTCAAAAATCTTTTTTTTTTCTTCTCTGGACCTATATCTCAATGATATTATCACTTAACTAGACAATACAGTTTGCCTAGTTTATGTTTTTTTTTTTGTTTGTTTGTTTGTTTTTCCATTCATAGATAAGTACTAATTGACATTTCTACCTTGGCTATACCAACTTAAATATAGCCCTCAGAGAATAAATTAATGTTTTTTTTTTGTTTTTGATCCTTAAGTAGTAGGCTCACAACTAAACCTGGATAATGACAATCAAAAAAAAAAAAAAAAGTCACACAAACTGCTGGATCAACTTCACCCACCAGGGACAGAGAACAAAAGCAAGAAGAACTATGACACTATAGTCTGGGAAAGGAGATCTCAAACACAGTAGATTAGACAAAGTTGAAAGAAATAAAACTATTATGCAGATGAAGAAAGAAGATAAAAAGCTAAAAGGCCAAGTAAATGAAGAGGAAATAGGCAAACCACCTGAAAAATAATTCAGAATAATGGTAGTAAAGTTAATATAAAATCTCAAAAATAGGAAAAAAAATGCAAGAATCCTCTAACACATTTAATAAAGATCTAGAAGAAATAAAGAGTAAACAAATAGTGGCAGACATCACAATTACTGAAATTAAAAGTACTCTAAAAGGAATCAATAGCAGAGTAAATGAGGCAGACAAATAGATAAGTAAGCTGGAAGATAGAATGGTGGAAATAATAGCTGAAGGGCAGAATGAAAGATGAAAAATTAAAAGAATTGAGGATAGTCTCAAAGACCCCTGCAACAATGTTAACTTGTGAACATTTGAAATATAGGGTTCTCAGAAGAGGAAGATAAAGACTTTGAGAAAATTTTTGAAGAGATTAGAGTAGAAAACTTCCCTAACATGGGAAAGGAGATAGTCAATTGAATTCAAGAAGCACAGAAAGTCCCATACAGGATAAACCCAAGGAGAAATATTAGCAGACACATATCAATCAAACTAACAAAGGTTAGTAGTAATAGTAGTTTAGTCGCTAAGTCATGTCTGACTCTTGAGACCCCATGGACAGTAGCCTGCCAGGCTCCTCTGTCCATGGGATTCTCCAGGCAATAATACTGAAGTGGATTTCCATTTCCTTCTCCAACAAAGGTTAAACACACACACACACACACACACACACACACACACACACACACACACAACAATAAAGGAGTAAAGAAAAAGCAACAAGTAACACAACAAAAATCCCATAAAACCAACAGCTAACATTTCATTAGAAACTCTGTAAGATGGAAGGGAGTGACAGGATGTATTTAAAATAATGAAAGGGGAAAAACCTACAACCAAGATTATTCTACCCTGAGGAAGTATCTCATTCAAAATTGATGGAGAAATCAAAAATTTTACAGACAAGCAGAAGTTAAGAGAATTCAGCACAACCAAACCAGCTTAACAACAAACTCTAAAGAGATTTCTCTAAGAAAGAAACACAAGGGAAGGAAAAGAACTACAAAAACAAACACAAAACAATTAAGAAAATGAAAATGGTAATATATATATATATATATATATATATATATATATATAAAATCTCTTTAAATGTAAATAGACTAAATGTTCCAGCCAAAAGACACAGATGGGCTAAATGGATACACAAACAAGACCCACATATGTGCTGTTTACAAGGGACCCACTTCAGACCTAGAAACACATACTCACTGAAACTGAGAGGATGAAAAAGATATTCCATACAAATGGAAATCAAAAGAAAGTAAGAATGACAAAACCCATGTGAGACAAAATACTTTAAAATAAAAAGTATTACAAGAGACAAGGAGGGATACTATATAATGATCAAGAGATCTATCAAAAAAGACACATGACTTGTAAATATTTAAGCACTCAACATGCTGCTGTGGCTGCTAAGTCACTTCAGTCGTGTCTGACTCTGTTCGACCCCAGATGGCAGCCCACCAGGCTCCCCCATCCCTGGCAAGAATACTGAAGTGGGTTGCCATTTCCTTCTCCATATGCACTCAACATAGGAGTACTTCAATACATAAGGGAAACACAGACATAAAAGGGGGGCTCAACAGTAACACAGCAATAATAGGGAATTTTAACACCACACCTGCACCCAATACACCTGCATGTAGAGAGAAAATTAATAAGGAAACAAGTTTTATACGTTACATTAAACCTGGTGGACCTAATTGATATATAATGCCATTCCATCCAAAAAGAGCAGAATACATGTTTTTCTCAAGTGCACACAGAACATTCACCAGGATAGATCATATCTTGGGGCACAAATCAAGCCTCAGTGACTTTAAGAAAATTGAAATCATATCAAACATCTTTTATAACTTCAATGCTATAAGATTACATACCAACTATAGTGGAAAATATATAAAAACCATGAACACATGGAGGTTAAACAATATGCTTCTGAATGACCAAGAGGTCGCTGAATAAATCAAGGCAGAAATAAAAAAATATATGACACATAAAAAAAACCTAGAAACAAATTACAATTAAAATATGACAACTTAAAACCTATTGGATACAGCAAAAGCAGTTCTCAAAGAGGGAATTTTATACAAGTAGCAATACAATCCTACTTCAAGAAATAAGGAAAACATCAAATAGAAAACCTAAGTATACACGGAAACAGTTATAGAAAGAAGAACAAAAACACCAGAAGTTAGTAGAAAGAAATGAACTGTGAAGATCAGAGCAGAAATAAATGAAAAAATAAATGAAGGAAACAATAGCAAAGATCAATAAAACTAAAAATTTGTTTCTTGAGAACAAACCAAAATTGACAAACCATTAGCCAGACTCATTAAGAAAAAAGGGAGAAAATCTCAAATCAACAAAATTAGAAATTAAAAAGGAGAGGTTACACGCAGACAATATAGAAATACAAAAGATCATAAAATACTATTTTATGCCAATAAAATGGACAACCTGGAAGAAATGGACAAATTCTTAGAAAAGTATAACCTTTTATAGTATGTGTGTTTGTTTTAAGTCACTTGAGCCATGTCTGACTCTTGGCAGCTTTATGCATTGTAGGCCACCAGGCTCCTCTCTCCATGGGAATCTCTATGCAAGAATCCTGGAGTAGATTGCCATGCCCTCCTTCAGGGGATCTTCCAGACCCAGAGATTGAGTTTACAAATTTTATGTCTCCTGCATTGGTGGGAGGGTTCTTTACCACTAGTGCCCTTGGGAAGCCCTTTTTAGACTATACATTTATATAAAGTATAATCTTCTATAATAACTGAATCAGGAAGGAATAGAAATTATGAACAGAAATAGAAATTGTGATCAAAAGTCTTCCAGGAAGCAAAAACCCAGGGCCAGATGTATTTACAGATGAATTCTACCAAATGTTTAAAGATGAGCTAATGCCTATCCTTCTCAAATTCTTTCAAAAAATTTCAGAGGGAAGAACACTTTCAAACTTATTCTATAAGGTCACCATCTCCTGATGCCAAAATCAGGCAACAAAAATACTGGAAACTATAAAACTCAAAGGAAAACACAGGTAGAACACCCTTTGATATAAGTAACAGTGAGATCGTCTTTGACACACCTTCTTAATGGAAATAAAAACAAATATAAACAAATTGGATCTAATTAAACTTAAAACCTTTTGCACAGCAAAGGAAACTAAAGAAAAAAGATAAAAAGACAATCCTCAAAATGGATGAAACTAACTGCAAATGAAGCAACTAACAAAGGATAAATCTCCAAAATATACAAATAGTTCATGCAACCCAATATAAGAAAAATAAACAACTGAATCAAAAAATGGGAAAAAAGATCTAAACAGACATTTCTCCAAAGAAGACAGACACATGGCTAATAAATACATGAAAAAATACTCAACAAATCAAAGCCATCATAATGTATCATCTGACATCAGTCAGAATGGCTTTCATCAAAAAGTCTAAGAATAAAAATGCTAGAGAGTATGTGGAGAAAAAGGAATCTTGTTGCACTGTTAGTGGAAATACAAATGATACATCCACTATGGAGAACAGTATGGAGAGTTTTTTTTTTTTTTTTTTAATATAAAACTACCATGTGTGTGTGTTAAGTCACTTCGATAGTGTTTGACTCTTTGTGAGCCCATGGACTTTAGCCTGCCAGGCTCCTCTGTCCTTGGGATTTCCCAGGCAAGAATATTGGAGTGAATTGCCATTTCCTCCTCTAGGGTTTCTTTCTGACTCAGGGATCAAACCACATCTCCCGTGTCTCCTGCATTGATGGCAGATTCTTTACCATCGAGCCACCAGGGAAACTACCATATAACCCAGCTACCTCATTACTGGGCATATGCCCTGAGAAAATAATAATTTTAAAAAAAATATGTACCTCAGTATCATTGCTGCAGTATTTACAATAGCCAGGACATGGACTCAACCTAGGTGTCCACTGATAGATGAATGGATAAAGAAGATGTGGTACATATATATAATAGAATATCACTCAGCCATATATAGGAACAAATTTGAGTCAGTTTTAGTGAGGCGTATGAACCTAGAGCCTATTATACAGAGTGAAGTAAATCTGAAAAAGAAAAGCATATACCATATATTAACATGCATATATGGAATCTAGAACAATAGTAATGATAAACATGTTTACAGGGCAGGAATAGATACACAAATACAGAAAACAGACTTGCAGATATAGCAGAGGAAGGAAAGGATGAGATGAATTGAGAGAATAGTATGGAAACATATACACTACCATATGTAAAATAGAGGAGTAGGAAATGGCAACCCACTCCAGGTATTTTTTATGCAAAATACCATAGGCAGAGAAGCCTGGGGGCTACAGTCCATGGCACTGCAGAGTCGGATAAGACTGAGTGCCTAAGTAGCAGCAGCATGTGAAATGCACAGTTAGTCTGAAGTTTCTGTATAAAATAGGGAGCTCAACGTGGTGCTCTGTGACAACCTAGAGTGGTTGGATGAGTGGGGATTGGAGAGAGGTTCAACAGGACGGTTATACTTAGGGCCAATTCACATTATTATATTGCAGAAATAAACCCAACACTGTTAAGCAATTATCCTCTTATTAATAATAATAATAATAAGGAAATTAGGACTGCAGCTATTAACTAAAATTCTGAATTTTAGTACAGTGTTACTAAGACAACACTTGTATATCCTATTCATATATTTTATTTTTGGAACCAAGGCAGAGCTTTGTTGCTGTTCTTCAGTCACTAAGTTGTCTCAGACTCTTGTGACCCCATGGACTGTAGCTCAGTAGGTTCCTCTGTCTGTGGGATTTTCCACCTAAGAATGCTGGAGTGGATTGGCATTTCCTTCTCCAGGGATCTTCACAATTCAGGGATCAGATTCGCATCCCATGCATTGGCAGGCAGAGTCTTTAAGAACTAACATGGGCGGACAGTGCAGAGCTCACATATTTCCTAAACATCCCTGGATCAAAATAAGCTGCAGCTTCTTTTTGGACCATGAGACATAAAACGTTGCAATATTTTACACTGCATTTGCACAAATTTGATATGTATGATCACTAACCTTTGGCAGACTAATAGATAAAACTATTGAATAATCATCTCAAGGAAAGAACAGTTTAAAACCACTAGTCATTCTATTCTTCAAGAATTTTTTTTTAATAAAAATTTTCAACTAATAGCATTTCCTTCAAATGCACTTATTGTGTTAAATTGTGTGGAAAATAAAATATATTTATGTAATAAAGATGTCCACCCTATTACATTTATTTAACTATCCAAATGAATCCAGCAGATTGTGAATAACGATCACTGATTTCTGGAGTTTACAAATTCTTGAAATTCTTTGATCCATTTTTCCATCATTGATAACAAACATTGAAATACAGGCTGAAATCTATCTCCCCTTTTGGAAACAACATATTTGCTTTTCTCTATTCTTATTGATTCTTTTATGATTCTTAACATCTGCTGGATCATGGAAAAAGCAAGAGAGTTCCAGAAAAACATCTATTTCTGCTTTATTGACTATGCCAAAGCCTTTGACTGTGTGGATCACAATAAAATGTGGAAAATTCTGAAAGAGATGGGAATACCAGACCACCTAGTCTGCCTCTTGAGAAATCTGTATGCAGGTCAGGAAGCAACAGTTAGAACTGGACATGGAACAACAGACTGGTTCCAAACAGGAAAAGGAGTCTCTCAAGGCTGTATATTGTCACACTGCTTATTTAACTTATATGCAGAGTATATCATGAGAAACGCTGGACTGGAAGAAACACAAGCTGGAGTCAAGATTGCCGGGAGAAATATCAACAACCTCAGATATGCAGATGACACCACCCTTATGGCAGAAAGTGAAGAAGAGCTACAAAGCCTCTTGATGAAAGTGAAAGAGGAGAGTGGAAAAGTTGGCTTAAAGCTCAACACTCAGAAAACGAAGATCATGGCATCCAGTCCCATCACTTCATGGGAAATAGATGGGGAAACAGTGGAAACAGTGTCAGACTTTATTTTTTGGGGCTCCATAATCACTGCACATGTTGACTGCAGCCATGAAATTAAAAGGTGCTTACTCCTTGGAAGAAAAGTTGTGGCCATCCTAGATAGCATATTCAAAAGTAGATACATTACTTTGCCGACTAAGGTCCGTCTAGTCAAGGCTATGGTTTTCCCACTAGTCATGCATGGATGTGAGAGTTGGACTGTGAAGAAGGCTGAGCGCTGAAGAATTGATGCTTTTGAACTGTGGTGTTGGAAAAGACTCTTGAGAGTGCCTTGGAGTGCAAGGAGATCCAACCAGTCCATTCTGAAGGAGATCAACCCTGGGACTGCTTTGGAGGGAATGATGCTGAAGCTGAAACTCCAGTCCTTTGGCCACCTCATGCGAAGAGTTGACTCACTGGAAAAGACTCTGATTCTGGGAGGGATTGGGGGCAGTAGGAGAAGGGGACGACCGAGGATGGGATGGCTAGATGGCATCATGGACTCGATGGACATGAGTCTGAGTGAACTCCGGGAGATGGTGATGGACAGGGAGGACTAGCGTGCTGTGATTCATGGGGTCACAAAGAGTCAGACACGACTGAGCGACTGAACTGAAGTGAATATGTTCAAAAGAATGGGGTGGGGCAGTCACAAGATAGCAGAAGGATAAGATGGGGAGATCGCTTTCTCCCCAAAGGTTTCATCAAAAGATCATTTGAATGTTGAGCACAAAACAACTATTTTTTTTTTAATTTAATTTTATTTTTTTAAATTTTTATTTTTACTTTATTTTACTTTACAATACTGTATTGGTTTTGCCATACATTGACATGAATCCACCATGGGTGTACATGCGATCCCAAACATGAACCCCCCCTCCCACCTCCCTCCTCACAACATCCCTCTGGGTCATCCCCGTGCACCCCCCCCCCAAGCATCCTGTATCCTGCATCAGACATAGACTGGTGATTCGATTCTTACACAATAATATACATGTTTCAATGCCATTCTCCCAAATCATCCCATGCTCTCCCTCTCCCTCTGAGTTCAAAAGTCTGCTATACACATCTGTGCCTTTTTTGCTGTCTTGCATACAGGGTCATCATTGCCATCTTTCTAAATTCCATATATATATGTTAGTATACTGTATTGGTGTTTTTCTTTCTGGCTTACTTCACTCTGTATAATCGGCTCCAGTTTCATCCATCTCATCAGAACTGATTCAAATGTATTCTTTTTAATGGCTGAGTAATACTCCATTGTGTATATGTACCACAGCTTTCTTATCCATTCATCTGCTGATGGACATCTAGGTTGTTTCCATGTCTTGGCTATTATAAACAGTGCAGTGATGAACATTGGGGTACATGTGTCTCTTTCAATTCTGGTTTCCTCAGTGTGTATACCCAGCAAAATTCAACATCCATTTATGATAAAAACTCTCCAGAAAGCAGAAATAGAAGGAACATACCTCAACATAATAAAAGCCATATATGACAAACCCACAGCAAACATTATCCTCAATGGTGAAAAATTGAAAGCATTTCCCCTAAAGTCAGGTGCCCACTTTCACCACTAGTATTTTACATAATTCTGGAAGTTTTTGCCACAACAATCAGAGCAGAAAAAGAAATAAAAGGAATCCAAATTGGAAAAGAAGAAGTAAAACTCTCACTGTTTGCAGATGACATGTTCCTCTCCATAGAAAACCCTAAAGACTCCACCAGAAAATTACTAGAGCTAATCAATGAATATAGTAAAGTTGCAGGATATAAAATCAACACACAGAAATCCCTTGCATTCCTATACACTAATAATGAAAAAGTAGAAAAAGAAATTAAGGAAACAATTCCATTCATCATTGCAACGAAAAGAATAAAATACTTAGGAATATATCTACCTAAAGAAATTAAAGACCTATATATAGAAAACTATAAAACACTGATGAAAGAAATCAAAGAGGACACTAATAGATGGAGAAATATACCATGTTGATGGATCAGAAGAATCAATATAGTGAAAATGAGAAAACAACCCAAAGCAATTTACAAATTCAATGCAATCCCTATCAAGCTACCAGCGATATTTTTCACAGAACTAAAACAAATAATTTCAACATTTGTATGGAAATACAAAAAACCTCAAATTGCCAAAGCAATCTTGAGAAAGAAGAATGGAACTGGAGGAATCAATTTGCCTGACTTCAGGCTCTACTACAAAGGCACAGTCATCAAGACAGTATGGTACTGGCACAAAGGCAGAAATATAGATCAATGGAACAAAATAGAAAGCCCAGAGATAAATCCACACACATATGGGCACCTTATCTTTGATAAAGGAGGCAAGAATATACAATGGAGTGAAGACAAAACAACTTTTGATCACTGCCAGAGGACATCAGGATCCCAGAAAGGCATATCATTCTCTTCAAAGGAAGTAGGACAAAATATAGAAAACAATAAGAGACACAAAAGAATTAGGGATGGAGACCCATCCTGCAGAGGAAGTCATGAAGGAGAAGTTTCCAAATAACAAGAAACCCTCTCACTGGCAGGTCTGTGGGGAGTTTTGGAATCTCAGAGGGCAACATAACCAGGAAAACACACACACACACACACACACACACACACACACACACACAGATTATGTGCCTAACCACAACTCCCAGGGGAGAAGTAGCCCAGACACTTGAGTCCATCACTGGAGGGACTGGACAGGGAAGCATGTGTTGCATCCTTAGGGTAAGGACTGAGCCTGAATGCCCTGAGGACAATCTGAGGAAGCTAATGTGAGATAGCAACCCAAACTGTAGGATAGCCAGAAAGGGGGGAAAAAAAAGAGAGAGAGAGAGACAGAAATATCCCACAAAAGGCTCTAATGTGCAGCCTGACCCATTCACAAAACAAAGGACTGAGCAAATACCAAAGAAGAGCTAGCTGGCTGTGGACAGGACCCTCCGCACTGCCAGAGGCAGAGAGGCAGACGTGCAACAGCCAGAGCCAGAAGGCAAGGAGCAATCTCAGTCCCAGAGACTGGTATTCTCCACCAAACTGTGAGCATGCTCCCAGTTGCTAACCACATCTTCATGGGATCCTGGTTGGTTGACATCTGCCGGGAGGGTGGCAGCCTGAGATCAGCTCCTCAGAGGAGACATATGGAGTACCTGAGACGGTGCTCTCACAGTGCACCCAGGAAACAGAGTGGCCATGACCAGGGAGGTGATTAAGACACCCAGTCCACCTGGGACAGTACACTTGCCAAGCACCTGGTCACCTGAGCTGCTCAGACCAGGGAAGGACACCAAACACACCCCCAACTGAGTCTGTGCCTTTGCTGCATATTTGAGAAACTGAACCTGAGCAGATTAGACCTGAGAAGTGCAAGAAATGCAGGGCCTGCTTTGGACAGTACCCCTGCAGAGCAACCTGGAGCCTGAGCAGTGTAGAGCCAGAAAATACACAGTGCTGTGAGCTGGGGCAAACCCAGTGTGGTCCATACACTGTGAGCACATCCCACACATGCCAGCAATATTTGTTTGCAGTATTCCTCATTCCCCAAACACAGCTGAACAAGTGAACCTAAATAAGTGGCCACCTTCACCCCCTTGTGTCAGGGCAGAAATTAGACACTGAAGAGACTTGAAAACAGAGGAAACCAAAATAAACAAAGAAGAGGGAACTTCTTTCGAAGTGACAAGTGCAACAAATCAAAAGCCTGTAGTTAACATTAACTAAGTACTGGAAGAGGCCTATAGACCTTGAGAACTACAAGCTGAAACAAGGAGCTATCTGAAACTGAACTGACCCCACAATGTCCACAACAGCTCCAGAGAAATTCCTAGATATATTTTTACTATTATCATTTTTATTTTTTTTATTTTAAGTTCTTTATTACTCCTTTAATTTTCATTTTATAGCCTACCATTGCCTTGAAAAAAAAGACTATTTTTAAAGCAAATTTCATATATATATAATTGATTTGGTTTTGTATTTTTAATATTGTATTTTGAGAGTCTAACTTCTATTCTAGATTTTTAATCTTTGATTTTTGGTATTTGTTATCAATTTCATACCTTTAAGAATCTAGTCTTCAGTCTTCATTTTCACTTAGGGTTGTGATTACTGGCTTAATTTCTCTCTCCCCTTTTGACTCTCCCTTTTCTCCCCCAAGTCACCTCTATCTCCTCCTTCCCCCTTCTCTTCTCTACTTAACTCTGTGAATCTCTCTGGGTGTTCCAGGATGTGGAGAACTGTTAGGGAACCGATTACTGGCTAGACTGGTCTCTCCTCTTTTGACTCCCTCTCTTCTCTTCCTGGTCACCTCTATCCCCCTCCTCCCTCTTCTCTTCTCCATAGAACTTTGTGAACCCTTCTGGGTTTCCTTCATTGTGGAGAGTTGTTTCACCATTAACGTAGATGCTATATCATGTGTGCTGTATGGATGGAGAAGTCTTGAGGCTACTGTAAGAACAAGACTGAAAGCCAGAGGCATGAGGCTTAAATCCAAAATTTGAGAACACCAGAGAACTCCTGATTCCATGGAACATTAACAGATACGAGTTCATACAAAAGTCTCCATACCCACACTGAAACCAAACCCCACCCAAGAGCTGACAAGTTCGGGTCAAGACATATCATGCTAATTCTCCAACAAAGAAGGAACACAGTCCTAAGCATTAAAATACAGGCTGGCCAAAGCCATGCCAAACTCATGCTGCTAAGTCACTTCAGTCTTGTCCGACTCTGTGAGACCCCATAGATGGCAGCCCACCAGGCTCTCCCGTCCCTGGGATTCTCCAGGCAAGAACACTAGAGTGGGTTGCCATTTCCTTCTCCAATGCATGAAAGTGAAAAGTGAAAGTGAAGTCACTCAGTTGTGTCCAACCCTCAGTGACGCCATGGACTGCAGCCCACCAGGCTCCTCCGTCCATGGGATTTTCCAGGTAAGAATACTGGAGTGGGGTGCCATTGCCTTCTCCATGCCAAGCTCATAGACACCCCAAAGCTCGTTACTGGGTACATCATTGCACTCCAGAGAGGAGATCTAGCTCTACCCACCAGAACACAGAAGCAAGCTCCCCTAACCAGGAAACCTTGATAAGCCACTCTTCGAACCCCACCCACAGGGAGCAAGCTCCACAATAAAGAGCAACTACAAACTTCCAGACTACAGAAAGGCCACCCCAAACATAGCAAACTAAATAAAAGGAGAAGGTAGAGAAATATTCAGCAGGTAAAGGAACATGATAAATTTCCAAAAAAAAAAAAAAAAACACAAAACAAAACAAAGGGGAGGAGATAGGGAGTCTGCCTGAAAAAGAATTCAGAATAATGATAGCAAAGATGATCCAAAATGAAAGCAAAATGGAGTTACAGATAAATACAAGGTTTGAGAAGATGCAAGAAATGCTTAACAAGAACCTAGAATAAATAAAGAAGAATCAATCAATAATGAATAATACAACATCTGAGATCAAAAGCCCTCTGGAGGGAACCAACAGTAGAGTAACTGAGGCAGAAGATAGGATAAGTGAGGTGGAAGATAGAATGGTGGAAATGAATGAAGGAGAGAGGAAAGAAGAAAAAAGAATTAAAGTAAATTAGGACAACCTCAGAAACCTCTGGTACAATGTTAGATAGCCTAACATTTGAATCATAGGAGTCCCAGAAGAAGAAGACAAAAAGAAAGGACATGAGAAAATACTTGAAGAGATAATATTTGAAAACTTCCCTAAAATGGGGAAGGAAATAGCCACCCAAATACAAGAAACCCAGAGATTTCCAAAAAGGATAAACCCAAGGTGAAACACCCCAAGACACATATGAATCAAATTAATGAAGATAAAATGCAAATAGCAAACATTAAAAGCAGCAAGGGAAAAGCAACAAATAACATACAAGTGATCCCCATAAGGATAACAGTTGTTCTTTCAATAGGAACACTTCAGGCCAGAAGATAATGGCAGGACATTCTAAAAGTGATGAAAGAGAAAAACCTGCAACCCAGATTATTATACCCAGCAGGGATCTCATTCAAATATGAAAAAGACATCAAAAGTTTTACCAATAAGCAAAAACTGAGTGAATTCAGTGCCAGTAAAGCAGCTCTTAAAAAAAATGCTAAAGGATCTTCTCTAGACAGGAAACACAGAAAAGGCTTATAAATTCGAACCCAAAACAACAAAGTAAATGGAAATGGGATCATACTTATCAATAGTTACCTTAAGTGTAAATGGGTTTAATGACTCAATCAAAAGACAAAGCGTGGCTGAATGCATAGAAAAACAAGACCACAATATCATTGGAAGGACTGATGTTGAAGCTGAAACTCCAATACTCTGGCCACCTGATGCAAAGAGCTGACTAATTGGAAAAAGCCCCTGATTCTGGGAAAGATTGAGGGCAGGAGGAGAAGGGGACAGCAGAGGATGAGATGGTTGGATGGCATCACTGACTCAATGGACATCAGTTTGGGTAGACTCCAGTAGTTGGTGATGCACACAGAGGCCTGGTGTGCTGTGGTTCATGGGGTCACAAAGAGTCAGACATGACCAAGCTAATGAACTGAACTGAACTGAGAAGAGACCCACCTCAAACCAAGGGACACATACAGTTGAAAGAAAGGCTGGAAAATGATATTTTATGCAAATGGAGACCAAAAGAAAGCAAGAGTAGCAATACTAATATCAGATAAAATAGACTTTGAAATAAAGACCCTGAAAAGAGACAAAGAAGTACACTACATAATGATCAAAGGATCAATCCAAGAAGATAACAATTATAAGTATATATGCACCCAACATAGGAGCACCAAAATATGTAAGGCAAATGCTAACAAGTATGAAAGGGGAAATTAACAGTAACACAATAATAGTGGGAGACCTTAATACCCCACTCACATCTATGGAGATCAACCAAACAGAAAATTAGCAAGGAAACACAAGCTTTAAATGATACAATGGACCAGTTAGACCTAATTGATAACTATAGGACACTTCACCCCAAAACAATGAATTTCACCTTTTCTTCCAGTGCACATGGAACATTCTCCAGGATAGATCACATCCTAGGCCATAAATCTAGTAAATTCAAAAAATTAAAATCACTTCAAGCATTTTTTTTTCTGATCACAATGTGGTAAGATTAAATGTCAGCTACAGAGAAATAAAAACAAAAGCACAAACATATGAAGACTAAACAACACTCTTCTGAGTAAACAACAAATCACAGAAGAAATCAAAAGAGAAATCAAAATATATATAGAAACAAATGAAAATGAATACATGACAACCCAACCACCCAAAACATATGGGATTCAGTAAAATCAGTGCTCATTAACTTTTGTTGTTGTTGTTCATAGCAATACAAGCGTACCTCAAGAAACAAGAGTAAAATCAAATAAATTATCTAATTTTACATAAAGTAACTAGAAAAAGAAGAAATGAAGACTCCCAGGGTTAGTAGAAGGAAAGAAATCATAAAAATTAGAGGAGAAATACATGAAAAAGAAACAAAGGAGCCTATAACAAAAATCAACAAAACTAAAAGCTGGTTCTTTGAAAAGATAAATAAAATAGATAAACCATTAGGCAGACTCCTCAAGAAAAAAAGGGAGAAGAATAAAATCAATTAAATTAGAAATGAAAATGGAGAAATCACAACAGATGACACAGAAATACAAAGGCTCATAAGAGACTACTATCAGCAACTATATGCCAATAAAATGGACAACCTGGAAAAAATGGACAAATTCTTAGAAAAGTATAACCTTACAAAACTGAAGCAGAAAGAAATAGAAAATCTTAGCAGACCCATCACAAGCATGGGAATTGAAACTGTAATCAAAATCTTCCAAAAAAACAAAAGCCCAGGACCAGATGGCTTCACAGGTGAATTCTACCCAAAAATTTAGAGAAGAGCTAACACCTATCCTACTCAAACTCTTCCAGAAAATTGCAGAGGAAGTTAAACTGCCAAACTCATATTATGAGGCAACCATTACCCTAATACCAAAACCAGGCAAAAAAAGAAAACTACAGAGCAGTATCACTGATGAACCTAGAGGCAAAATTCTCAACAAAACTCTAACAAACAAAATCCAACAACATATTAAAATGATCATACATCATGACCAAGTGGGCTTTATCCCAGGGATGCAAGAATTCTTCAATATTTGCAAATCAATCAATGTGGTACATCACATTACCAAACTGAAAGTTAAAAGACATTTGATTATCTCAATAGATGCAGATAAAGTTTTTGAAAAAATTCAACATCCATTTATGATTAAAAACCCTCAATAAAGTAGGCATAGAAGGAACATACCTCAACATAATGAAATGCATATATGTTAAACCCATAGTAAACATTATCCTCAATGATGAAAAATTGAAAGCATTTCCCCTAAAGTCAGGAACGAGACCAGGATGCCCACTCTCACCACTACTATTCAACATAGTTTTGGAAGTTTTAGCTACACCAATCAGAGAAGAAAAAGAAACAAAAGGAAGCTAGAATGGAAAAGAAGAAATAAAATTCTCATTATTTGTAGATGACATTATTCTCTACATAGAAAACACTAAAGACACCACCAGAAAATTATTGGAGCTAATAAATGAGTATAATAAAATTGCAGGATATAAAATTAATACACAGAAATCTCTTGCATTCCTATACACTAACAATGAGAAAACAGAAAGAGAAATTAAGGAAACAATTCCAATCACCATTGAGATGAAAATAATAAAATACTTAGGAATAAACCTATCCAAAGAAACAAAAGACCTATTTATAGAAATCTATAAAACACTGATGAGAGAAATCAAAGATGAAACAAATAGATGGATAAATATGCCATGTTTATGGATTGGAAGAATCAATATAATGAAAATGAGTACACTACCCAAAACAATCCCTAGATTCAATGCAATATATAGATTCATGCAATAATAATTCAATAATTCATTGCAATAATATAGATTCAATGGAAACCCTATCAAGCTACCAAGGATATTTTTCACAGAGCTAGAACAAATAATTTCACAATTTGTATGGAAATACAAAAAACCTCAAATAGCCAAAGCAATCTTGAGAAAGAAGAATGGAACTGGAGGAATCAACTTGCCTGACTTCAGGCTATACTGCAAAGCTACAGTCATCAAGACAGTGTGGTACTGGCACAAAGAAAGAAATATAGATCAATGGAAAAAAATAGAAAGCCCAGAGATAAATCCACACACCTATGGACACCTTATCTTTGACAAAGGAGGCAAGAATATACAATGGAGAAAAGACAATCTCTTTAACAAGTGGTGCTGGAAAAACTGGTCAACCACCTATAAAAGAATGAAACTAGAACACTTTTTAACACCACACACAAAAAATAAACTCAAAATGTATTAAAGATCTAAATGTAACACCAGAAACTATAAAACTGCTAGAGGAAAACATAGGCAAAACACTTTCTGACATATATCACAGTAGGATCCTCTATGATCCACCTCCCAGAGTAATGGAAATAAAAGCAAAAATAAAGAAAAAGGACCTAATGAAATTTACCAGCTTTTGTACAATGAAGGAAACTATAAGTAAGGTGAAAAGATAGCATTCAAATGGGAGAAAATAACAGCAAACAAAGAAACTGACAAAGAATTAATAACAAAAATATACAAGCAGCTCATGCAGCTCAATACCAGGAAAATAAACGACCCAATTAAAAAATGGGCCAAATTACTAAACAGACATTTCTCCAAAGAAGACATACAGATGGATAACAAATAAATGAAACATTGCTCAATATCACTCATTATTGGAGAAATACAAATCAACATGACCATGAGGTACCATCTCATGCTGGTCAGAATGGTTGCTATGAAAAAGTCTACAAGTAACAAATGTTGGAGAGGGTGAGGTGAAAAAGGATCCTGTTACACTGCTGGTGGGAATGCCCTCTACTGCAGCCACTATGGAGAACAGTATGGAGATTCCTTAAAAAACTGAAATAGAACTGCCATACCACCCAGCAATCCTACTACTGGAATACACACCAAAGAAACCAGAATTGAAAAAGACATGTGTACCCCAATATTCATCACAGCACTGTTTATAATAGCCAGGACATGGAAGCAACCTAGAGGTCCATCAGCAGATGAATGGATAAGAAAGCTGTGGTACATATACACAATAGAATATTACTCAGATATTAAAAAGACACATTTGAATCAATTCTAATGAGGTGGATGAAACTGTAGCCTATTATACAGAGTGAAGTAAGTCAGAAAGAAAAACACCAATACTATATATTAACGCATATATATGGAATTTAGAAAGATGGTAATGATGACCCTATACGTGAGACAGCAAAAGAGACACATATAAAAACAGACTTTTGGACTCTGTGGGAGAAGGCAAGGGTGGGATGATTTGAGAGAATAGCCTCGAAACATATATATTACCATGACCAGTCCAAGTTCAATGTATGAAACAGGGCACTCAAAGCTGGTGCACTGGTACCACCCTGAGGGATGGGATGGGGAAATAGGTGGGAGGGACATTAAAGATGGGGGACACATGTACACGCATGGCTGATTCGTGTCAATGTATGGCAAAAACCACCACAATATTGTAAAGTAATTAGTTTCTAATTAATATAAATAAATTATTTTTTTAAAAGTATGCAGGGCACCTCTTTTGAGTGCTTTGAATTTTAGTATAAAATATCTAGACCAGATATTAAACATAGTTTAAATGTTTATTTATACA
Organism: Capricornis sumatraensis; assembly: GCF_032405125.1. Lineage (NCBI taxonomy): Eukaryota > Metazoa > Chordata > Mammalia > Artiodactyla > Bovidae > Capricornis > Capricornis sumatraensis. The sequence continues at coordinate 53,965,786 of NC_091080.1, forward strand.
CTTTCTTTCTTTGCTGTTATTTTATTTCCCTTAGTCAATGACTTTTCTGCCCTCTCCATTTTGGAGGGTAAGAAAATCTAGTTCTTGAAAATGTTCACTTTCCCCTTAAAAAATGTGTTACTCTTTTCAGGCAATATTTATTTGCATTTTAGCACTTCTTACTATTCAAATTGTTTACAGCACTTTTGAAGGCTGTTTATATTTTCCTAAATGTAAAGAGCAAACTTTTGCCCTTGAAAGTAATATAATACATGAATTACTGGTAGAGTCTTAATGAATTTTGTCATTATGGGGCAGAGTTACATTTTTAAAGTTCTATTAAATTTTATTCATAAATTTCCACTATTTTCCAAGAAAATTGAATGGTTGTGAGACTTTCCATATTTTTTTTTAAATTTTGCTTAATTTTCCTATTTTGTATAATTACATACATCTTCCTTTGTCATTTAGGAGTAAAAGGTTTGACTGTATTTAGCATTTGTCTTCTTTCCCAACAGTTTTTATTTTTACTGTTTTCCATTTTATTTCATTAAGTTCATATTCTCTTAAATATTTCACCCTTTACTTTCTATATATAGAGTGTAAAGTTCCCAGAGAAGTATAAAGAACAGAAAATAGAATCCTGGGTATAATTTGTTGTCTTACTTGTTCCCCAGGAAGAGAGGGTATAACATATGTGAAATATGGCTGGGAGATCAAGGATCATAGCATAAACTACAGACTTTTTGTTTGGAAACAGATAAACTAGATAGATAGATAGATATAGAGAGACAGTATGGTTACAATGCTCAAGTTTGTTTAGTTGGAATGTTGGGCTTTAAATAACATTACTATGGATGCTATCAACAACATACAAAACAAAATGGCATTCAAAAGCAAGTGTATTAGGAGTAAAAGTCCAGGCTCCTAACCATGAGACAAACACTTTTCTATACTGCCAGATTCTGTCCCGTTATGTATACAATGAATTTAGACTGTCAGTTTTGACCTCTGTCTAAATAACTCTGAGAATTTGTACATGCTGCTCTTTTAAAGGATACTTTTTCTCTTCTCTTCCTTGAATATTATTTCAAGCATGTATGCTGAGTCACAATCAGACATGTCTGACTGCGAGACCCTAAAGACTGTAGCCTGCCAGTTTCCATGGGATTCTCCAGGCAAGAATACTGGAGTGGGTTGCTGTACCCTCCTCCAGGGGATCTTCCTGACCCAGGGATGGAACCCAGATCTTCTGTCTAAGGCACTGGCAGGTGGGTTCTTTACTACTAGTGCCGCCTGCCTATTATTGAAAAGTCAACTAAAACACCACCTCTCTTGAATCTCCTGTATTATTAATTTTGTCCTCAAATATTATTTTTCTATGGCCTTCCCAGGTGTCACTTTCCAGGTTCATCTTTCAGTGTCATATCTTTTTGCCTTTTCATACTATTCATGGGATTCTCAAGGAAAGAACACTGAAGTGGTTTGCCATTTCCTTCTCTTGTAGACCATGTCTTGTCAGAACTCACCACCATGACCCATCCATCTTGGATGGCCCCACACAACATGGCTCATAGTTTCACTGAGGTAGGCAAGGTTGTAGTCCATGTAATCTGCTTGTTTAGTTTATTGTGAATGTGCAGTGTAACAATAGTGCAGTATTCTTATATTAATTTTATTAGACTGGAAGCTACCTCATAGATTTGAAGCATTACTGTCTGTATTGCATAATTATAACTTTTTAAAATCTCTAATAATATGGGTTTTCTTCCAAATAGGTGAAAAAATAGAATAATGTTACACAGTTTTATATAGGAATTCAGCATCATATTTGCATTATAACTATTATAAAATATTTAAAATTTGTTGGAATTTTGAAAGCTGTTAAAAAGTTGAATTTCTAGAATATTTGTGCACTGGTAGGGTAGAAAATTGTTTATCAGATGCCTATAAAGCAGCTTGAACTATAATAAAGAACAGATTTCATATCCATAAAATATGTTTCTGCATGTGGTAAATTCCAGATTTAATAAAACAAGCCATTTTATTGCTACTTGTCATAGGCATCAAAAGCAGTGATTTGAAATGATTTTATGGTATATAACCTAAGGTTTATAACTGCAACATAACATATACACAAAATATATACACATTTCTTTGATGGCTAATAATATATATATATAGAGAAAATAAATTTAAGGAGAGAAAATATATTCACTACTATGTTGGCTCTAGGGATATATATATTGGCTCGCTGTGAGAAAGAGAGAAAGCCTATAGTCTATATATATATATATATTTATTTATTTATTTATCCCCCCAAAAATGCTAATAAAATACATTGATAAACAATATCCAATAATAAAATATGCCTTCTTTCAGATGCTTATGTGAATCCATATATTTGAATGAGAAAGATAAGTGATTTTATCCTGACAAACTGAGAGAAAAAAAAATAGCTGAAAAGGATTCTTATTTCTAATGTTAATATTAATTTTCTGTTTAATAATAGGATATAAATCAGTCTTACAATAATCAAAGTTAACAACAAATTATATTAGGAAAAATTAGAGTGGATACTGAAATTAAAATGAGTGCACAACTTTATAATAAAGAAATAATTTTATGTGGCTATAATATTCATTTTTCTGTCTGAAAAATATCGAATACTCTGGTGCAGTTCTAATCAGAATTTTAATAACATTTATTAAATGGCAAATAGTTAAGAGGAAAAATGTATAAATGTTATATTTTGAGCATGACAGCAAAGAAAATCATCACTGAATCTGTCAAACTGAAAGCTAGTGAAAGAGATAAGGAAATGCGAAATAAAGTCAGGGAGTTTTCCATGCTGTTTATACCATCATTCATGCATTTATAATGAGAATCTCTAAGATTCAAAATGTTACTCCAATTGCTATGGAGCTTTTATAAATATCAATGTGCTTAAAGCATTGTGAAGTTGAACAAAAATGTAGTATGCATAATGATAATGTTAGTCATTTATGAATTTTCAGTTAGCTTGCAGAGCTAAATATATAGGAGGGCTAAAAAAAGAAAGATAGTCAAAACACATTTGCTTTCATGGCAAAAAGATTTACTGGTAAACAAGGTATGTTACTTTATTTTTTTGTTTAGTTGGAATAGATTTCTAGAACTATTTATTTTTCTTTCACAGTATTTTAAACAGTTTTAAAGCAATACACATAGTACTACAATGAGTACTGAATTACTTCTGAAAAAGGCGCACTAAAAAGTATTTTTAAAACTTCAGTTTAAAGTAATATATACTAATAAGGGATTCACAAACATGATTAGAATTTATCGTGGAAGTGGAAGTTATAGGGTATATGCACACACACACACACACACACGTACATATTCTAGAATTGAAATACAGTATTACCATTAACATTCTTGAATGTATTAGCATTCCTTCAAGAAGCACTTTCTCATATACATGGCATGTTTGTGTCATCCATGTTCAATATATCCTTAAATATTAAATACTTTAATTTAAGAGATGAATAAAAATAAGCTACAGAAATGTTAAATGAATACTTACATGTTTTGATGAAGATATCACTTTTAGAACTCAAAACTTTTCTGTTTTATATAAATTTTATATAAAAAAGAACATCCTCAAAAATTCAGGTCGGTACTGATTCTACTCTGACTTCTGAAAATGAAATACGACTTCACCCCAGAAAACTCTCTTATAGTATTCTGAAATTAACCTAGCTATCTATGACAGAACACACACACAGGCATATACACACACAAACACATCTATGACTATTAAATCCTAAGGTTGAAAAAAATTAACATAAACAGAGTTGAAAGTATGGAAATAAAAAACAATATTATGGAAGGCTCAAGTATAATGTTGTGACTGAATCTCAAAGTGTTTTCTGGGGAGGAGCAAGAAAGAAATAAATGTAGGGTAAATCATAAAATGATTTATGTGAAAATTTTTTTTTAAGTTTTATATGAGTGAAAAATTTATTGATAGTTAAGGTAGCAACCAATCCTTACACAGAATTCACTTTATATCAGACAGGAGTTTTACATGTTAACACAGTTATTACAAAAATCCCTAGATATAGATGTTATGACTATCCTCACTTTATAAATTCAGAGGTTGAGGAATGGTTATAAATGTCACACAGCTGTAAAGTGGAAGCAGCAAGAATTGAATTCAGACAGTGGGGATGTAGAGACTGCTCCTTTACCCATCATGCTGTCCTAATTCTCAAGGCTAATTAATTAGTCACTTCAGCAGTACAAGCCAAAAATAATGAAGACTTCACCTAAGAGGATGAAGTGGTAAATTCTGTGGGGATTAGTGTAATATTTTAGAAAGTGACAGAGAACTTTCAAGTGATTCTGAAGTTTGAGCTTAGGTAATTTGTGAGACGTGGAGAAGGGAATGGCAACCAACTCCAGTATTCTTGCCTGGAGAATCCTGTGCACAGAGGAGCCTGGTGGGCTGCTGTCCATGGGGTTGCACAGAGTCAGACATGACTGAAGCAACTTAGCATGCATTGGAAAAGGAAATGGCAACCCACTCCAGTATTCTTGCCTGGAGAATCTCAGGCACAGGGGAGCCTAGTGGGCTGCAGTCCATGGGGTCACACAGAGTTGGACATGACTGAAGCAACTTAGCAGCAGCAGCAGCAATTTGTGGGATGACTGCCATTTCATGAGATTGGAAGCAAGGAAAAAAAGTAGATTAGAAAAACACACTTAGTTCACTTGTTGAATTGTGGAGCTGAAGGTACATATAGGTAATCCAAACAGAATAAAAGTTTTGATAATTTAAAGGGAGGTTGGAAGAGAAAAATAGACACTTAAGACTTGGTAGTGTATAGGAGTTAGAATGAATGCTTAGAATGTGGTCAATTTCTAACAGGATATACTGCAAAGTGAAAAAAATGGAAGGCCTTTGGTGTCACCAATAATAAAAAAGATGAGAAAGCATTGAAGTCAGAAGGGTAGGAGAGAAACAGAAGAGACTGCTACCACTAAAGCAAACAAATGGGTGAGAGAATTAAAAAAAAAAAACAAACAGATAAAAGATAACTGCCAGTTAAATGCTGCAGTAGTTGATGAAACACTTGAAATATTCATGAGAAAATTTTTTGTCATTCATAAATTAAAGGCAATTTATCAATGGAATGCAATGACTCAAAGTTCAATTCCAAGAAATGATACTTGAGAATGGACCACTCCTGCTTAACTTAAGTCATAAAGAAATTCTCTAAAGGCTAGAAGGAAAGAAACATCAAATCTAAGAAGGTTACTTGTTTTAGTGTTTTGAGACAGAAGAAACATGAGGTGTTTAAATGTAGATAGAAGAGAACCAGTAAGAAAGGAACGTGTTGAAAAACCAAAAGGAAACAATGGAGTAAGGTTGGAGAAAGGAACGAAAGGAAGATATAGTATCCAGAATATTGGAGAAAGAGTTTTGAAGCATTGAGGAAGCCACTGAGATTTAAGGAAGGTCCAAACTCAGGCATTTAGTATACAGAACCTGAGAAGAGAGTTTCCTTACCAGCTGACTTCACTTTTCTCAGTGAAGTATGAGGTATTGATATTTTTAAGGAGCAGGGGCTAGTAGAGATAGTGAAAAAAACAATAATGATTGATACATTGAAAGCTTAGTTCATGTAAAATGGTACACTAAATATTTTACAATTATTATGCTTTTAAATTTCACATCTATTTATAGAAATAGGTGCTTTATTTTACAAATGATGGAATAGAGCCAAATAGTGATGGTCCAAATAGTTTGTGAATGATGCTGGTATGAATTTGAGAAATTTCATTTTCTGCCTTCAACTACTGTATTATACCCTCTACTGATAAGAACTAAAGAACCTCTTGATGGAAGTGAAAGAGGAGAGTGAAAATATTGACTTAAAGCTCAACATTCAGAAAACTAAGATCATGGCATCCGGTCCCATCAGTTTAGTTCAGTTCAGTTCAGTTCAGTTGCTCAGTCGTGTCTGACTCTTTGCGACCCCATGAATTGCAGCACGCCAGGCCTTCACTGTCTATCACCAACTCCCAGAGCTCACTCAGACTCACGTCCATCAAGTCAGTGATGCCATCCACCCATCTCATCTTCTGTTGTCCCCTTCTCCTCCTACCCCTAATCCCTCCCAGCTCAGAGTCTTTTCCAGTGAGTCAACTCTTCGCATGAGGTGACCAAAGTACTGGAGTTTCACCTTTAGCACCATTCCTTCCAAAGAAATCCCAGGGATGATCTCCTTCAGAATGGACTTGTTGGATCTCATTGCAGTCCAAGGGATTCTCAAGAGTCTTCTCCAACACCACAGTTCAAAAGCATTAATTCTTCTGCACCCAGCTTTCTTCACAGTCCAACTTTCATATCCATACATGACAATGGAAATACCATAGCCTTGACTAGATGGAACTTTGTTGGCAAAGTAATGTCTCTGCTTTTGAATAAGCTATCTAGGTTGGTCATAACTTTTCTTCCAAGGAGTAAGCGTCTTTTAATTTCATGGCTGCAATCACCATCTGCAGTGATTTTGGAGCCCCCAAAATAAAATCTGACACTGTTTCCACTGTTTCCCCATCTATTTCCCATGAAGTGATGGGACCAGATGCCATGATTTTCGCTTTCTAAATGTTGAGCTTTTAGCCAACATTTTTAGTTTCCTCTTTCACTTTCATCATGGAGCTTTTTTGTTCCTCTTCACTTTCTGCCATAAGGGTGGTGTCATCTGCATATCTGAGGTTATTGATATTTCTCCCAGCAATCTTGATTCCAGCTTGTACGTTATGGTAAATAAATGTGGAAACAGTGGAAACAGTGACTGACTTTATTTTTCTGAGTTCCAAAATCACTGCAGATGTTGATTGCAGCCATGAAATTAAAAGACATTCCTTGTAAAGAAAGTTATGACCAACCTAGATAGCATATTCAAAAGCACAGACATTACTTTGCCAAAAAAGTTCTGTCTAGTCATGACTATGGTATTTCCAGTGATCATATATGGATGTGAGATTTGGACTATAAAGAAAGCTGAGTGCTGAAGAATTGATGCTTTTGAACTGTGGTGTTGGAGAAGACTCCTGAGAATCCCTTGGACTGCAAAGAGATCCAACCAGTCCATCCTAAAGGAAATCAGTCCTGGGTGTTCATTGGAAGGAGTGATGTCGAAGCTGAAACTCCAATACTTTGGCCACCCGATGCGAAGAGCTGACTCATTTGAAAAGACCCTGATGCTGGGAGGGATTAGGGGAGGGAGGAGAAGGTCACGACAGAGAGTGAGATGGCTGGATGGCATCACCGACTCGATGGACATGAGTTTGGGTGAACTCCGGTAGTTGGTCATGGACAGGGAGGCCTGGCGTACTGCCGTTCATGGAGTCGCAAAGAGTCGAACATGACTGAGCACCTGAACTGAATTGAACTGAACTGAATATTAAAATTCTGTAAAGTTTAAATAAAGAAATATCTCTTTGAAGAAAACTTAAATCATTTTTCAGCAGCATCAGTAGTTAAACTGAAGTTTAAGACAAATAACTGTCTTGGTACCAGTATGCAAAATGTTATGACTTCTCCAGAGTGATTCACTAGGTGAGGTGGCTTAAAGAAATATCATATATATTTTTTAATCATCTTCTTTCTTTACTTTAATGTTTTTACATTAGTCCTTCAAGACCGAAAGAATCAAACTCCCTTTTTTATGATCCTCCTAGTCTATTTGTTCTTAAAATCGGGTTTGAGCATTTTTCTCAGTGTGTAGAACCATGGATAAGATTTATCACACTTACCTATGTTCTCATTTTTAGTTAACTTGATTGTTTCACTCTACTCTGAGACTACCTTGGAGAAGCAGGAGCTGTACCTTTAATCTCTGGACTCTTGTTGTTCAGTAGCTCATCATGTCCAACTCTTTGTGACCCCATGGACTGCAGCTCACCAGGCTTCCATGTCCTTCACCATCTTCCAGAGCATGCTGAAACTCATGTTCATTGAGTCAGTGATGCCATCCAACCATCTCATCCTCTGTCATCCCATTCTCCTCGTTCCTTTAATCTTTCCCAGCATTAGAGTCTTTTCTAATGAGTCAGCTCTTCACATCAGGTGGCCAAAGTATTGGAGCTTCAGCCTCAGCATCAGTCCTTCTAATGAATATTCAGAATTGATTTCCATTAGGATTTACTGGTTTCATTTCCTTTCAGTCCAAGGGACTCTCAAGAGTCTTCTCCAGCACCACACTTCAAAAGCATCAATTCTTCAGTGCTCAGCCTTCTTTATTGTCCAACTCTCACTTCAATAACTGAGAACTGTAAAAGCCATTGTTTTGATTATAGGGACATTTTTTGGCAAAGTAATGTCTCTGATTTTAATACGCTGTCTAGGTTTGTCATAACTTTCTTCCAAGGAGCAAGTGTATTTTAATTTTGTGGCTGTAGTCACCATATGCAATGATTTTTAAGCCCAAGAAGTGAAGTTTGTAATTATTTCCTCATGTATTTGCAATGAAGTGATGAGATGAGATGCCATCATAGTTTTTTTAATATAAATTTATTTATTTTAATTGGGGATTAATTACTTTACAATATTGTATTGGTTTTGCCATACATCACCATGAATCTGCCACAGGTATATATGCGTTCCCCATCCTGAACCCCCCTCCCTCCTCCCTCCCTGTAGCATCCCTCTGGGTGGTCCCAGTGCACCATCCCCAAGCATTGAGTATCATGCATCGAACCTGGAGTGGTGATTCATTTCATATATGATATTATACATGTTTCATTCTCATTCTCCCAAATCATCCCACCTTCTCCCTTTCCCACAGAGTCCAAAAGACTGTTTTATACATCTGTGTCTCTTTTGCTGTCTCGCATACAGAGTTATTGTTACCATCTTTCTAAATTCCATATATATGTGTTAGTATACTGTATTGGTGTTTTTCTTTCTGGCTTACTTCACTCTGTATAATAGGCTCCAGTTTCATCCACCTAATTAGAATGGATTCAAATGTATTCTTTTCAATGGCTGAGTAATACTCCATTGTGTATATGTACCACAGCTTCCTTATCTATTCATCTGCTGATGGACATCTAGGATGCTTCCATGTCCTGGCTACTATAAACAGTGCTGCAATGAACATTGGGGTACATGTGTCGCTTTCAATTCTGGTTTCCTCTGTGTGTATGCCCAGCAGTGGGATTGCTGGGTCATAAGGCTCTATTTTCCAGTTTTTTAAGGAATCTCCACACTGTTCTCCACAGTGGCTGTACTAGTTTGCATTCCTGCCATCTTTGTTTTTTTAATGTTGAGTTTTAAACCAGCTTTTTCATTCTACTCTTTCACTGTCATCAAGAGACTCTTTTGTTCCTCTTCCTTTTCTACCATAAGCTTGGTGTCATCTGCATATCTGAGGTTATTTATACTTCTTTCAGCAATCTTGATTCCAGGTTGGGCTTCATCCAGCCCAGTATTTTATATGAAGTACTCTGCATATAATTTAAGTAAGCACGGTGACAATATACAGCCTTGAGGTACTCCTTTCCCAATTTTGAACCAGTCTGTTGTTCTATGTCCAATTCTAACAGTTGTTTCTTGACCTGCATACAGATTTTGCAGGAGGCAGGTAAAATGGTCAGATATTCCCATCTGTTTAAGAATTTTCCACAGTTTGTTGTGATCCACACAGTCTTTAGTGTAGTCAATGAAGCAGAAGTAGATGTTTTTCTGGAATTCTCTTGCTTTTTCAGTGACTCAATGGATGGGCAATTTGATCTCTGATTCCTCTGCATTTTTAAAATTCAGCTTGAACACCAGGAAGTTTTCTGTTCATGTACTGCTGAAGTCTATCTTGGAGAATTTTGAGCATTATTTTGCTAGGATGTGAAATGGGTACAACTGTGTGGTATTTTGACCTTTCTTTTGGCATTACCTTTCTTTGGTATTGGAATGATAACTGACCTTTTCCAGTCCTGTAGCCACTGCTGTGTTTTCCAAGTTTGCTGACAGATTGAGTGTAGCACTTTAACAGAATCATCTTTTATGATCTGAAATAACTCAGCTGGAATTTCATCACTTCCACTAGTTTTGTTTGTAGTCATACTTCTTAAGGCCCACATGACTTTGCAGTCCAAGATGTCTGGCTCTAGATGGGTGGCCACACCATCACGATTATCTGATATCCACGGTTATCTGATATCCATTATAGTAACATACAGATTAGTTTCACTGAGCTAGAAAACCTCTGTGACCTTTCTATCCATCTCCTCCTCACATTCCTGCAAGTATTGATCTTTTGGGATTACATGTATAAGAAAGATCATATCGTGTTTGTCTTTCTCTGACTTACTTTAATTACTTTAATGCTCTCAAGATCCATATATGTTGCTGCAAATGGCACAATTTCATTCTTTTTGTGGGTAAATGTGTGTGTGTGTGTGTGTGTGTGTGTGTGTGTGTGTGTGTTAGTTGCCCTGTCGTGTTCAAGTCTTTGTGACTCTATGGACTATGGCCCACCAGTCTCCTCTGTCCATGGAATTCTCCAAGCAAGAATACTGAAGTGGGCTGCCACTCCTTCCTCCATCTCCATCTCACTTCTTTATTCATTCATTCATCCATGGACATTTACATCATTTCCATATATTGGCTACTGTAAACAAAGCAGCAATAAACATAAGGGAATATATATCTTTTCAAATTAGTGTTTTTATTTTCTTTAGTTGAATATCAAAAGTATAATTGATGGGTTGTGTGGTAGTTCTATTTGTAATCCTATAAGAACCTCCATACTATTTTTCCACAGAGGGTGCAACCAATTTATGTTTCCATTGTTAACTAGTCATTTCCCTTCTCTACATCTTCACAAACACTTATCATTTCTTGTCTTTTTGATACTAGTTATTCTAAAAGATGTGAAGTGATACCTCACTGTAGTTTTGCATTGTATTTATCTTCTAATTAATGATGTCAAGAATATTTTCATGTATCTACTGGCCATGTCCTCCTTGGGAAAATGTCTATTAATATCTCCTGCCCACCATTTAATAAATTTTTTTTTGCTATTGAGTTGTATAAGATCTTGATATATTTTGAATATGAACCCATATCAATAAATGATATGCACATGGTTTATTGCACTCAGTAGGTAGTCTTTCATTTCATTCATAATTTTCTTTGCTGTGTAGAATCTTTCTATTTTAATGTAGCTACACTTATTTATTTTTGCTTTAATTACTTATGCTTTGGTATCATAGCCAAAAAAATCATTCCCAAGACAAATGTCAAGGATATTCTTTCCTACATTTTCCTCCAGAATTTTTATGTTTTCAGAATTTGTATGATCAAATTTTTAGTCCATTTCGAGTTAATCTTTGTCTATGGTAAAAACAATAGTGGTCCAGTTTCATTCTTTGCCATTTGGTTGTCTAGTTTTCCCAATATATTTACTGAAGACACTAGATTTTATCTATTGCACATTCTTGGCTTCTCTGTCATAAGTTAATTGACTATAAATATATTTGGGGGGGGAGAAGTGCTCTCTATTCTGTTCTGTTGATCAATGTGTTTGCTTTTACATCAATACCACACTATTTTTATAAGTTGGAAATATAGTTTAAAACCAACAAATATGCTTCCAGCGTTGTTCTTTTTAAAAATTGTTTTGGCTATTTTGTGATATCAAGCAATTTTTAAGTTTATTAACTCTATTTCTTTAAAACAAATAGAACTTTTATCAAAATTGTATTGAATCTGTAGATTGAGTAGTATGAACATTTTACATATTGATTCTTCCAATCCATGAGCACAGAATATCTTTCCATTTATTTTGTCTTCTTCAATTTCTTTTATTAATGTCTTGTAAGTTTTAATACATAGATCTTTCACTTCTTTCACATTTATTCCTAGATATTTTATTATTTTTAATGCAATTTAAAATATTCTATTAATTTCTCTTTAATCTGTCATTGCAACGTATTTATGTCTATTGATTTTGTATTATGCAACTTCACTGAGTTATTAGGTATAACAGTTCTTGTTGAAGTATTAAGGTTTTCTATATATAATATTATCTTATCTACAAATGGTGACGGTTTATTTTTTCCCCCTTTTTGAAATAGATTCATTTTGTTTCTATTTATTGGCTAATTGCTCTGACTAGAAATTATAACATACTATGTTGAACAGAAGTGGCAAGACTGACCATTCATTTCTTGCTATCAATCTTAGAGCAAAGGTTTCAGCTTTTCATATTGAGAATAATGTTAGCAGTGGGTTTGTCATGCATTGTTTTATTTGAGGGTATTTTCTCTACACCAACTTTGTTGAAAACTTTTTATCCCAAATGGATTTTAAATTTTATCAAATGCTTTTTCTATACCTATATTAAGATGATCACGATTTTTATTTTTCATTTTGTTAAGATGGTGTATCACATTGACAAATTTGTCGATGTTGAACCAGCCTGCTATCCCTGCAATAAATCCCACTTGATCATGATCTATTAATCTTTTGATGTATTTTTGCATTCTGTTTGGTAATATTTTATTGCATACATATTCATCAGAGATACTTGCCTGTAGTTTTCTTTCCCTTTGGCATTTTTGTCTGATTTTCATATCAAGATAATTATGGCAGCATAAAATTAATTGTGAATATTTCCTTCTCCTTTTTTTTTATATTAATAGTGCATGAAAAGGATTGGTATTAATTCTTCCTTGAATATTTGGTAGAATTTAACAATAAATCTGTCTGGCCCTGGCCTTTGGTTTGGAAGATTTTTAGCTACTGATTCAATATCCTTGCTAATATTCTTGCTGTTCATATTTTATATTTCATCATGATTCAGTCTTGGTACGTTGTATGTTTTTAAGACTTATCCGTTTCTAGGTTTTCCAATTTGTTGGTGTGTAATCATTCAGAGTCAGAGAAGGCAATGGTACCCCACTTCAGCACTCTTGCCTGGAAAATCCCATGGACGGAGGAGCCTGGTGGGCTACAGTCCATGAGGTCGCTAAGAGTCGGACACGACTGAGCGACTTCACTTTCACTTTTCACTTTCATGCATTGGAGAAGGAAATGGCAACCCACTCCAGTGTTCTTGCCTGGAGAATCCCAGGGACAGGGGAGCCTTATGGGCTGCCGTCTATGTGGTCGCACAGAGTCGGACACGACTGAAGTGACTTAGCAGCAGTAGCAGCAGTAATCATCCAGAGTAATCTTTTAGGATCTTTTTTTTTTTTTTTTTTAAATCTCTGGGAATAAAGTTTTAGTATCTCTGTTTTTATTTCTAACTATTTATTTGAATCCTCCTTTTTTCTTGGTGAATATAACTAAATGCCCATTAACTTTGTTTCTCTTTTCAAAAATCATCACTTAGTTTCATTTAGATCTTCTCTAATGTCTTTTTAATCATTATTTCATCTCTAATCTTTATTTCCTTCCTTCTAAAATACTACTTGAGTCTTATACATTGTTCTCTTTCAGTTTCTTGAGGTGTAAACTTAGGTTATTTATTTGAGAACTTTCTTGTTTGCTGAGGTAAATATTTTGCTATGAACTTTCCTTTTATAACAGACTTTGCAGCATCTCACATATTATGTTACATTTCTATTTTCATTTTTCTTTAATGTAAATTTTACTTTCTCTTTTGATTTACTCTTTAACCCATTGGTTGTTTCATAGCATGCTGTCTAATCTCCTTCTGTTGGGAAGATCCCATAGAGGAGGGAATGGCTAACTCACTCCAGTATTCTTGCCTGAACAATTTCATGGACAGAGGAGCCTGGCTCTGTCCATGGAGTTTCTCTGGACAGACTGGTTACATGGGGTCACGAAGAGTTGGACATGCCTAAATGACCAACACTTTAGCTTTCACTTGTTTTCTGACCTAACATGGTCTACCCTTGAAAATGTTCCATGTGCATTTGAGAAGAAAAATGCACATTCTTTTGATTTTGGGTGAATTATTTATAGGTCTATTATGTTTATCTGATATAACTGACATTTAAAGCCAATGTGTCCTTTTTTATTTTCTGTCTGGTTGCTCTATACATTGATGTGTTTGGGAGTATTAAAATCCTCTACTAGTACTGTAGTACTGTCCATTTCTCCCTTTACATCTGCTAATGTTTACTTTATGTATTTAGGTGATCCTTTGTCAGGTATATGAATATTTGCAATGCTATATCCTCTCCTTGGATTGGTCTATTAATATTTATGTTACATCCATCTTTACCTTCTATTAAAGTCTTACATAAAATCTATTTTGTCAGATATAGGCATAGCTACTCTAGGTTTCTTAGGTTTTCGTTTACATGGAATATCTTTTTTTTTTTTTTTCATTTTTCCCTTCTAGTCTATCTTTACATCTAAAGTAAATCTCTTGTAGGCCACAGATAGATGTCTTCTTAAAAAATATATTCATCTACTCTATGTATTTGATTGAAGATTTAGTTCATTTACATTTAAATTATTAGTAGGTATGCACTTTTTTCAATATTGTTAATTGTTTACTGGCTGTTTTTGTAATCTTTTCTTTTCCTTTTTGACTTTTGTGTATTTACTATAGAGTTTTGCTTTGTGATTTTTACGAGGGCTATATATAACAACTTATATCTCTTTGTTTTTGTTCAGTTGCTCATTTGTGTCTGATTCTTTGCAACCCCATGGACTGCAGTATGCCAGGCTTCCCTGTCCTTTACTATCTCCTGGCATTTGCTGGAAACTCATGTCTGTTGAGTTGATAATGCTATCCAACCATCTCATAAGAATGCATTTTAAGTTTATAACAACTTATGTGATCCCTTCTAAAGCCTAACATTTTTACTCTTCCCTCTTCATATTTTGTTTCTGATGCCATATTTTACTTGAATATCCCTTAACTAAATACTGTAATCATAATTATTTTCACTGGTTTTTTTTTTTTTTTTTTACCTTCATACTCACTTTGTTAGTGATTAATTCAATGCTTATACTATATATACTCCTTTCCAATGAGATTTCTTCTTTCATGTTTCCTTGGTACTAATTAGCACCCTTCCTTTTCAGCTTAAAGAAGTGCCTTTAACACTTCTTACAAGGCTAGTTTAGTAGTAATGAACCCTTTTAGCTTTTCTTTGTCTGGAAACCTCTTAAAACTCTCTTCCAATTCTGAAAAATAACTTTGCCAGGTATAATATTCTTTGTTTGATATTTTTTTTTTTCTTTCAGCACTTAGAATATATTCTGCCACTATTTTCAGGCCTACAAATTTTCTGTTGAAAAATCTGCTGATAATCATATGTTTACAGCACCCTTGTACATAAAAAGTTGTTTTTCTCTTTCTGCTTTTAGCATTGTCTCCTTGGATTTGAATTTTGACATTTTAATTATGATATATATTACTGTGATTCTCTTTGATTTCATTTTATTTGGCAATTGCTGGGCTTTCTGTATCTGTATGTCTGTTTCTTTCCCCAAATTAAAGACATTTTCAGCCATGCTTCAAACAGCATTTCTGCCCCTTTCTTTCTTTCTCTCCTTCTGAGGCCCCTGTAAGTGTTTGTTACTTTATTTATTTTGTCTTCAGTTCAGTTCTGTTCAGTCACTCAGTCATGTCCGACTCTTTGCGACCCCATGAATCACAGCACACCAGGCTTCCCTGTCCATCACCAGCTCCCAGAGCCTACGCACACTCATGTCCATCGAGTCAGTGATGCCATCCAGCCATCTCATCCTCTGTCATCCCCTTCTCCTTCTACCCCCAATCCCCCCCAGCATCAGGGTCTTTTCCAATGAGTCAACGCTTTGCATGAGGTGGCCAAAGTACTGGAGTTTCAGCTTCAGCATCACTCTTTCCAATGAACACCCAGGACTTATCTCCTTTAGGATGGACTGGTTGGATCTTCTTGCAGTTCAAGGGACTCTCAAAAGTCTTCTCCAACATCACAGTTCAAAAGCATCAATTCTTTGGCACTCAGCTTTCTTCACAGTCCAACTCTCACATCCATACATGGTCACTGGAAAAACTATACCCTTGACTAGATGGACCTTTGTTGGCAAAATAGTGTCTCTGCTTTTCAATATGTGATCTAGGTTGGTCATAACTTTCCTTCCAAGGAGTAACTGTCTTTTAATTTCATGGCTACAATCACCATCTTCAGTGATTTTGGAGCCCCAAAAAATAAAGTCTGACACTGTTTCCACTGTTTCCCCATCTATTCCCCATGAAGTGATGGTACCAGATGCCATGATCTTAGTTTTCTGAATGTAACCCTATTAAACTTTTTCTTCCCACTTTTTTTTTTTCATTTATGTTTCTTTTTGCTTCTCTGATTGCATTAATTCAGCTGCCTTGTCTTGGAGTTGATGGATCTTT
This sequence comes from Capricornis sumatraensis, assembly GCF_032405125.1. Lineage (NCBI taxonomy): Eukaryota > Metazoa > Chordata > Mammalia > Artiodactyla > Bovidae > Capricornis > Capricornis sumatraensis. The sequence goes on from NC_091080.1 coordinate 53,982,132, forward strand.
TAATTGCCTCACCTAATACAATGTTGAACCCCTCTTATGTACTTTTTCATTTCAGTTATTAAGTTTTCAGCTGCTGCTGCTAAGTTGTTCAGTAGTGTCTAACTCTGTGTGACCCCATAGATGGCAGCCCACCAGGCTCCCCTGTCCCTGGGATTCTCCAGTCAAGAACACTGAATGTGACATCTGTTTGGTACTTTCTTATATTTTCTCTCTTTTTGCATTCATCTCAGTTTGGTGAATATCATTATGATCATTACTTTGAACCCTTTATCAGGTAAATTACTTATTACCATGTCACTGAGTTCTTTTTTTTTCCCCTAAAGTTTTACCTTGTTCTTTTATATAGAACATATTTCACTGTTTTATTTTATTTTGTTTTGTTATTTTCATTTGCCTTGACTGTCTGTGTTTATTTCTATAATGTAGATAAAACAACCACCTCTCCCAGACTTGAAGTAATTGCCTTGTGTAAGAGAAAAACTTGGTAGTCCAACCTTGCTCCAACTCTTTTGTCATCTTTCAAATAGTTTTGCTTTCCAAGCAGCTTATTATACATTTACTAGTTAATTCCCAATACTGAGGATGTGCCAAGACCTGTCAGTCTCCCTAAGAGGAGTATCTCAGCATCTAGATTTAGTCTATTTGATAGCCAGACCCCAGGGTGCAACATCTTCTAAAAATATACAAATATATATTAATCTGTGGGATTGCAAGCACAACCCATCCACAACCTTAACCAGGTAATCTGGCAGTGTCTCCAGTGTGAGAGTCATAAAAATTGAATGTCCAAAAAAGTGTATAAGTTCTTTTATAGGAGGTACTGGCAAGCTGGAGCAAGACAGATGGACAGCACCAAAACTGGTGTCTATAGCCTTCCTTCTTGAGAGCAGTTTCATAGTTCTCTAAATGTAAGCCAAACCTGAAGGCTACCTTTAAGACTGAAGCACCATAATAAGACTAGACTTCTTTACAAGAATACGGGAAATATACCATATTTTTGCACAGTGACCTGTTGGTGGCAGACTCCCTGATGGCCACTGTCCTATGTGACCCAGAAATGTGAATCTTCCAGACCACAAGAATCAGGTAATTAAGGGCAGCATTTGCATGGCATCTTCAAAAACTGGGGCACCAGATATAAAAACCAGGGTACCAGCCACCTGCAAGGTTGCCTCCAGAAGGTACTTGTGCTCTGAAGGACTACAGAAGAGTGCCCCACATATCTCCAGAAAGAATTAGTCAGCCTTCCTTAGATGCATGGTTAATTAGAAGTCTGCCTCTCGGGTTGCAGGCATGATGATTAGCTAATAGGTCTCCTTCACAGAAAGTCCTGTCTCCAGGGTCTGATGCATCTTGCTGTTCCCTGGGGAAATTTGCATTTCTTTGATGATATATGAGGTAGAGTGTCTTTCTACAGGCTTATTTGCAACTGAGGCATCAGTTAAGGCTTTGGCTTATTTCTTTAACTTGGGTTGTTTGTTTCGTTTATTGTTGAGTTTTAAAAGTTCTTTATATATTTTAGATAATAGCCCTTTACTGCATATGTTATTTTCAAGTATATACTCCATTGTGTGGCTTGTCTTTTCATTCTCTTAACAGTGTAATTAGCAGAACGGTAATGTTTAATTTTAATGAAGTCCAGCTTAACAATTATTTCCTTTACAAGTTGTGCCTATAGTGCTGTATCTAAAAAGTTATCTAAATACCAAAGGTCACCTAGATTTTTTCCTATGTTTTTCTCTAGGAGTTTTATAATTTTGCATTTTACATTTAGATTTGTGATCCAATCTGAGTTAATATTAATGAAGGGTGAGGTTGTGTGTTGATTGATTTCTTTTTTTGCATGTGGCTGTCTAGTTGTTTCAACATCATCTGTTAAAAAGCTTATCTTTTCCCCATTGTATTGTCTTTGTTGCTTTCTCAAAGATCAGGCTGTCTCAGATATATATATATATATATATATATATATATATATATTTCTGTCACCAGTATAATGATATTTACTTACTTAGTGGGAGCAGGTTAAATGGAGGTATATACACAGTATACATCAAAATATTCTGTGTCAATCTGGGTTTACAGACATATTATGAAAAATTAATATAAAGCACTGACAAAATATCAGTTATTATTCATGTTTATCCTAAAATTAGTATGCACATGATTTTAAGGTATATTATAGATAATGAATATAAGCAAAAATCCTTGACTTTTATGTATGCAAACTAGTAGACTAGACAATGAGGTTGGATGAATTTAGCAAAACACAGAACTACTTATATTATAGCATCTGAAATGGACAGATATGAAGGTATTCTCTCAGCTTATGTTGAAGCTTAAGCTTTTTTATGCTTTAATTTCATGCTTTCCTTGATGCATAGTTTATAAAGCAAGCAATCTGGCAAACTGTAACTGTATTAACAGTTCTCAAGTAAGATAAAATCTATACTGAATAACAGTACATCACAAAGCCTGGAACAACATGATGGTTTATTTATGTTGAATTTTGAATTATGTTTTCCATATGGATAATACATCTATGCCATCTTAACAGTCCCTTTGTTTAAAGAGTGCTCTTGAATGTTTTTGTTCACATATCTTTGTTAACTATACCTTTAGAATGTTAGAGCGGTTACATATATCATTTCCACCAGCTTTTAATTTAGAAGATGTCACATTTATCAGATTCATCAAATCTATAAAAAGTTGAAAAACTACTATATTCATATATCCTTCACTAGATTTATTATTAAAATTCTTTCATGTATGCTATCACTCTTCAGTTTTCCTACATTCACTGGCTGTGTGTCCTATCCTCTGTGCAGATGCATGCACACACACACACACACACACATACAGATACACTTGTAATTCCTCAAAATACTTGAAAGTACATTGAGAATATCAAAACACTTCATATCAAAATACCTAAGTATGGATTTCATAAGAATAAACACATTGCATAACAAATTTAATACCATTTCATGACCTATAAATTAAAAATCATACCATAACATCAGTTCAGTTCAATTCAATCACTCAGTCATGTCCGACTCTCTGGGACTCCATGGACTGCAGCATGCCAGGCTTCCCTGTGTATCACCAACACCTGGGGCTTACTCAAACTCATATCCATAGGGTTGATGATGCCATTCAACCATCTCATCTGTCGTCCCCTTCTTCCCTTGCCTTCAATATTTCCTAGCATCAGGGTCTTTTCAAATGAGTCAGTTCTTCACATCAGGTGGCCAAAGTATTGGAGTTTCAGCTTCAGTATTGGTCCTTCCTATGAATATTCAGTACTGATTACCTTTAGGGTAAACTGAATGGGTCTCCTTGCATTCCAAGGGACTCTCAAAAGTCTTCCTCAACACCGCAGTTCAAAAGCATCCATTCTTTGGCACTGAGCTTTCTTTATATTCCAACTCTCACATCCATACGTGACTACTGGAAAAAACATAGCTTTGAACAGATGGACTTTTGTTGGCAAAGTAATGTCTCTGTTTTTTATTATGCTGTCTAGATTGGTCATAGCTTTTCTTCCAAGGAGCAAGCATCTTCTAATTTCGTGACTGTAGTCAATATCTGCAGTGATTTTGAAGCCCCCCAAAAGAAATTCTCTCATTGTTTGCATTTTTTCCCCATCGTTTTGCCATGAAGTGATGGGACTGGATGCCATGATCTTAGTTTTCTGAATGTTGAGTTTTAAACCAACTTTTTCACTCACCTCTTTCACTTTCATCAAGAGGTATTTTTGTTCTTCTTTGCTTTCTGCCATAAGGGTGGTGTCATCTGCATATCTGCGGTTATTGACATTTCTTCCAGAAATCCTGATTCCAGCCTGGGCTTCATCCAGCCCAGCGTTTTTCATGATGTACTCTGCATATAAGTTAAATAAGCAAGGTGACAATATACAGCCTTGATGTACTCCTTTTCCCAATTTGGAACCAGTCTGTGGTTGCATGTCCAGTTCTAACTGTTACTTCTTAACCCGCATGCAGATTTCTCAGGAGGCAGGTCAGGTGGTCTGATATTCCCATCTCTTTAAGAATTTTCCACAGTTTGCTGTGATCCACACGGTCAAAGTCTTTGGTATAGTCAATAAAGGAGAAGTAGATGTTTTTCTGGAACTCTATTGCTTTTCTAATGATGCAACAAATGTAGGCAATTTGATCTCTGTTTCCTCTGTCTTTTCTAAATCCAGCTTGAACATCTGGAAGTTCACGGTTCATGTACTGCTGAAGTCGGACTTGGAGAATTTTGACCATTACTTTGTTAGCGTGTGAGATGACTGCAATTGTACAGAAGTTTGAGCATTCCTTGGCATTGCCTTTCTTTGAGATTGGAATGAAACTTTTCCAGTCATGTGGCCACTGCTGAGTTTTCCAAATTTGCTGGCATATTGAGTGCAGCACTTTAACACATCATCTTTTAGGATTTGAAATAGCTCAACTGGAATTCCATCACTTCCAATAGCTTTGTTCATAGGGATGCTTCTTAAGACCTACTTGACTTCACATTTTAGGATGTCTGGCTCCCGCATAGTGATCACACCATCGTGGTTATCTGGGTCATGAAGATCTTTTTTGTATAGTTCTTCTGTGTTTTCTTGCCACCACTTCTTAACATCTTCTGCTTCTGTTACGTCCATACCATTTCTGTCCTTTATTGTGCCCGTCTTTGCATGAAAAGTTCCCTTGATAGCTCTAATTTCTTGAAGAGATCTCTAGTCTTTCCCATTCTATTGTTTTCCTCTATTTCTTTACACTGATCATTGAGGAAGGCTTTCTTGTCTCTCCTTGCTATTCTTTGGAACTCTGAATTCAAATGGGTATATCTTTCCTTTTTTCCTTCGCCTTTCACATCTTTTCTTTTCTCAGGTATTTGTAAGGCCTCCTCAGACAACCATTTTGCCTTTTTGTATTTCTTTTTAATGGGGATGGTCTCAATCACAGCCTCCTGTACAATGTCTCGAACCTCTGTCCATAGTTCTTCAGGCACTCTATCAGATCTAATCCTTTGAATCTATCTGTTACTTTCACTGTATAATCATAAGGGATTTGATTTAGGTCATACCTGAATGATCTAATGTTTTTCCCTACTTTTTCAATTTAAGTCTGAATTTGGCAATAAAGCGGTCATGATGGGAATCACAGTTAGCTCCCAGTCTTGTTTTTTCCTGACTGTATAGAACTTCTCCATCTTTGGCAGCAAAGAATATAATCAATCTGATTTCAGTGTTGGCCATCTGGTGATGTCCATGTATAAAGTCTTCTCTTGTGTTGTTTGAAGAGAGTATTTGCTATGATCAGTGCATTCTCTTGGAAAAACTCTATTTGCATTTGACTTGCTTAGTTTTGTATTCTAAGGAAAAATTTGCCTGTTACTCCAGGTATCTCTTGATTTCCTATTATTGCATTCAAGTCCCCTATAATGAAAATGACATCTTTATAGGTGTAAAACCGTGAACTTCCAGATGTTCAAGCTGGTTTTAGAAAAGGCAGAGGAACTAGAGATCAAATTGTCAACATCTGCTGGATCATTGAAAAAGCAAGAGAGTTCTAGGAAAACATCTATTTCTGCTTTATTGACAATGCCAAAGCCTTTGACTGTGTGGATCACAATAAACTGTGGAAAATTCTGAAAGAGATGGGAATACCAGACCACCTGACCTGCCTCTTGAGAAACCTATATGCAGGTCAGGAAGCATCAGTTAGAACTGGACATGGAACAACATACTGGTTCCAAATAGGAAAAGTAGTACGTCAAGGCTGTATATTGTCACCCTGCTTATTTAACTTCTGTGCAGAGTATATCATGAGAAACTCTGGGCTGGAAGAAACACAAGCTGGAATCAAGATTGCTGGGAGAAATATCAATAACCTCAGATATGCAGATGACACCACCCTTATGACAGAAAGTGAAAAGGAACTAAAACGCCTCTTGATGAAAGTGAAAGAAGAGAGTGAAAAAAGTTGGCTTAAAGCTCAACATTCAGAAAACGAAGATTATGGCATCCAGTCCCATCTCTTTATTTATGGGAAATAGATGGGGAAACAGTGTCAGACTTTATTTTTGGGGGCTCCAAAATCACTGCAGATGGTGACTGCAGCCATGAAATTAAAGGACGCCTACTCCTTGGAAGAAAAGTTATGACCAACTTAGATAGCATATTAAAAATCAGAGACTACTTTGCCGACTAAGGTCCGTCTAGTCAAGGCTATGATTTTTCCTGTGGTCATGTATGAGTGTGAGAGTTGGACTGTGAAGAAGGCTGAGCACTGAAGAATTGATGCTTTTTAACTGTGGTGTTTGAGAAGACTCTTGAGAGTCCCTTGGACTGCAAGGAGATCCAACCAGTCCATTCTGAAGGAGATCAACCCTGGGATTTCTTTGGAAGGAATGATGCAGAAGGTGAAACTCCAGTACTTTGGCCATCTCATGTGAAGAGTTGACTCATTGGAAAAGACTTTGATGCTGGGAGGGATTGGGGGCAGAAGGAGAAGTGGATGACCGAGGATGAGATGGCTGGATGGCATCACTGACTCGATGAATGCAAGTCTCAGTGAACTCCGGGAGTTGGTGATGGACAGGGAGGCCTGGTGTGCTGCGATTCATGGGGTCGCAAAGAGTTGGACACGACTGAACGACTGAACTGAACTGAAGTACTCATTTATTTTTCATCTTTAAGAATTCTAGGACATGCTCTTTAAAGAAGTTTAGTCTTATTTTATTTATTTTCCAATATTCCTATTATTGAACAGACCATCTGGAAAATAATTTGCAAATTTAAGTAGTAGCTCCTGGGATAAATAATTATGTATCTTGAGAATGCTACCCATGCTACATCTGCACAATCAACTTCTGTATGTGTATAAGTTAAGAAAAAGTAAACTGGAAAGATGTCATTTGAATTCAGATCAAAAACCCCATTATAAATATATGAACTTCCAAAACTAATTTTGAGTTTTCTTTTGACTTTTTTTAAGCCTGCTTAAATGTTCACATGCAAGCTTTTTTTGATTGTCTTCATCCTAGCCATAGACTGTCTGGTATGTTAAAATAACAGAGACAGAGCACTCTCAGCAGCAGCTCCAAAGCTAATAAAGCATCAGTCCCAAAAGCACTGAATCAGATAAAACGTTTTGGAAGTTCAGAAAAGGCAGATAAATTCAGCCAAGTCTCATCACATTGACCTTCCTCTTGAAATCATCCAAAAAGGACCTGCTCACTGCAGAAACATCCTAGAGTTAGAGGCAAAAAGCATATCCTTTTGGTATTATTTTCATGTTAAAAGAGCTCCTTTGTTAAAACACACACATACACACACACACACACACACAGGATCAGCAATAAACAAATAATCTACTGAATGAATAAGTGACAGAACCAAAGTTACACATGGAAATTTAAGATAGTAACAAGTCATTATTGTTTCAACATGTTATAAGAATACATGTATAACTAAAACAAAAACAGAAAAATGCAAAAATACCTCCCTCCCTGATTTAAAGTTCAGTAACTCATATAGATTGTTTCTAGACAGGACTATTTGATCAATAAAATATTACTACATATAGTTAAGTTCAAAATGATGAGGCATTTTTTTTTCCAGAAATTCAGTTTTAGGGATTCAGAAATATTTTGCAATGTTCTTATTTGTATGATATGTATTATAGTTATCCACATATATTACACATAAAGGAACATTAAATTGAGAGCTAGTATATTTGGATTCTTACCCAGCTATTGTTAATAGTTGACTATCATATTGAATATGTCACTTAGCCAATTTGAGCACACATTCCTTCATGGGTAAATATAACAACCCAAATTTATAAGACACCTAATGCAGTCTAAGAACTGTGCAGTTGTTAGAAATTTAGTGATGACTTTAAAAGAGTTGTTAAGATTTAAAAACTCAGAGGAATTTATGTATGTGTGTGTGTGTGTGTGTTGTGAAATTGTGCAGTGTGTGTATGAGAGAGAGAGGGCACAACTCATGACAATAAAACATTATGTGAGTTGTGCATTGAAATGTTAGTTATTGAAAAGAAAGCAAACTACAATTTAAAAAATGAGATATGGTAGAAATAAATGTAGAGTTGTTGGAAAATCATATAGTTGGACTAAATTTCTATGAATCATCCTTTTTACAAAATGTGTGATTCCCTTCAATTTCATGGTCAAAAGAGTTCTAAATAACAATAGTTACTGAGTTCATGCTGTTGATTGTGCATATATCAAGTACCTCATAATGTGAATACAATTTGTAGCTTAGAGTGATTATAATGAAAGAATATTCTCAAATACAATAGTGAATATGAAAGAGTAAGTGATGAAAAAGAAACACGTGGTGTGGGATGTTTGTTTTCATTTTAAAAGACTACCATAGTGTTTTGACTATTTTATAAAAAATATATACTTTTAAAATGTAAAAAATAAAATTCCTTCTCATTTGCAAACTTGATATTCCTGACTGCTAATCTAGAGAAACAAAGATAAAGTAAGAAGGCACAGAGATACAGTGACTGCTTTGGTGTCAAAAAATGCCTAAGGAGACTGATGGAGCATAAATCACTTCTAGTTAAAAGTAAATGTTACTCTTTTCTTTTCCTCCATGGTTCCCAACAAAGCCCACATTTATTGAGGACAGAACTTTGCAGTTACAAAACCAGACAAGATATGAATGCATATATTAGTTTTCCGTTGTAGCTGTCTGAAGTGACTGCATTTCCCAGAATAGGAAGGGGAAAAATATACCAAAAAGCAATATTGCAATCCTATCATGACAGTTACTACTCTCTCAAAGGCCTATTAATGTCACCTAAGATGGAACATTTTTCAAAGTGCGCAATATAAAAAGTTTTTTATGTTGTTAAATAGCTTTATCACTGCAACAGATGACTGAAGATAGCAAAGAATTTTGGATTCATTTAGGATTAATTTGGTAGACAGTGAGGAATCCATTTATAGAGATTAGAATAGTGCCATGTTATATAATGATGAAACACTTGGTAAACCTACTGACCAAGAATATTTGAGAGGCAGAAAGTAAACTTAATGAATGTATGGATCTCACCAAATAAATTTCTAGAAAAAAGTTACTGGAAGGACTTGTGTTTTGTTTACTGCATTTATGAAGGCAGGGGTCTCCAATCCCCATACCAGCCATTGACCTGTTAAGAATCAGGCCATACAACAGGAGGTAAGTGGGGGATACAATAAATGTAGTGCGCTTGAATCATCCCAATAAAACCAACCCTCTCCCCAGTACTCCGAAACCAGTCCTTGGTGCCAAAAAGGTTGGGGACCACTGGGATAAGATATTGCAAGGAGTAGGTGTGGTCAGGAAAACAAATTATCACATTTAAATTTGTGAAGAAAGAAGGAAATAATACAGAAACTTCAGAACTTGAATTGATATGAAAGGAAACAATTGCCTCTCTTTTACCAGTAAAATATAAAACTCAGATATAATTTGAATCTTGAGACACCATAAGATATTTGTTAAGAATCCTGATTGGACAAATGGCCAGAGCAAATTCTTTTCAGTTCAGTTCAGTCACTCAGTCGTGTCTGACTCTTTGCGACCCCATGAATCGCAGCTTGCCAGGCCTCCCTGTCCATCACCATCTCCCGGAGTTCACTCAAACTCACGTCCATCAAGTTGATAATGCCATCCAGCCATTTCATCCTCTGTCGTCCCCTTTTCCTCCTGCCCCCAATCCCTCCAGCATCAGAGTCTTTTTCAATGAGTCAACTCTTCAGGTCAGGTGGCCAAAGTGCTGGAGTTTCAGCTTTAGCATCAATCCTTCCAAAGAAATCCCAGGCCTGATCTCTTTCAGAATGGACTGGTTGGATCTCCTTGCAGTCTAAGGAACTCTCAAGAGTCTTCTCTAACACCACAGTTAAAAAGCATCAATTTTTCAGTTCTCGGCTTTCTTCACAGTCCAACTCTCACATCCATACATGACCACTGGAAAAACCATAGCCTTGACTAGATAGACCTTGGTTGGAAAAGTAATGTCTCTACTTTTGAATAGGCTGTCTAGGTTGGTCATAACTTTCTTCCAAGGAGTAAGTGTCCTTTAATTTCATGGCTGCAGTCACCACCTGCAGTGATTTTGGAGCCCCCAGAAATAAAGTCTGACACTATTTCCACTGTTTCCCCATCTATTTCCCATGAAGTGATGTGACCAGATGCCATGATCATCGTTTTCTGAATGTTGAATTTAAGCCAACTTTTTCACTCTCCTCTTTCACTTTCATCAAGAGGCTTTTTAGTTCCTCTTCACGTTGTGCCATAAGGGTGGTGTCATCTGCATATCTGAGGTTATTGATATTTCTCCCAGCAATCTTGATTGCAATCTGTGCTTCTTCCAGCCCAGCGTTTCTCATGATATACTCTGCATAGAAGTTAAATAAGCAGGGTGACAATATACAGCCTTGATGTACTCCTTTGCCTTTGATGTCCAGTTTTAGCTGTTGCTTCCTGACCTGCATATAGCTTTCTTAAGAGGTCAGACGGTCTGTTATTCCGATGTCTTTCAGAATTTTCCACAGTTTCTTGTGATCCACACAGTCAAAGGCTTTGGCATAATCAACAAAGCAGAAATAGAAGTTTTTCTGGAACTCTCTTGCTTTTTCGGTGATCCAGTGGATGTTGGCAATTTGACCGCTGGTTCCTCTGCCTTTTCTAAAACCAGCTTGAACATCTGGGAATTTCAGTTTCACGTACTGCTGAAGCCTGGCTTGGAGAATTATCAACATCACTTTACTAGCATGTAGGATTAGTGCAATTGTGTGGTAGTTTGAGCATTCTTTGGCATTGCCTTTCTTTGGGATTGGAATGGAAACTGACCTTTTCCAGTCCTGTGACCACTGCTGAGTTTTCCAGATTTGCTGGCATATTGGGTGCAGCACTTTCACAGCATCATCTTTCAGGATTTGAAATAGCTCAACTGGAATTCCATCACCTCGACTAGCTTTGTTCATACTGACACGTTCTAAGGCCCACTTGCCTTCACATTCCAGGATTTCTGACTCTAGGTGAGTGATCATACCATCATGATTATCTGGGTCATGAAGATTTTTTTGGATGGTTCTTCTGTGTATTCTTGCCACCTCTTCTTAATATCTTTTGCTTCTGTTAGGTCCATACCATATCTGTCCTTTATTGTGCCAATTTTTGCATGAAATATTCCCTTGGTATCTCTAATTTTCTTGAAGAGCTCTTTCCCATTCTGTTGTTTTCCTCTATTTCTTTGCATTGATTGCTGAGGAAGGCTTTCTTATCTCTCCTTGCTATTCTGTGGAACTCTGCATTCAGATGCTTATCTCTTTCCTTTTCTCCTTTGCTTTTTGCTTTTCTTCTTTTCACAGCTATTTGTAAGGCCTCCCCAGACAGCCATTTTGCTTTTTTTGCATTTCTTTTCCATCGGGATGGTCTTGATCCTTGTCTCTTGTACAATGTCAGGAACCTCATTCCATAGTTCATCAAGCATTCTGTCTATAAGATCTAGTCCCTTAAATCTATTTCTCACTTCCACTGTATAATCATAAGAGATTTGATTTAAGTCATACCTGCATGGTCTAGTGATTTCCCCTACTTTCTACAATTTAAGTCTGAATTTGGCAATGAGTTCATGATCTGAGCCACAGTCAGCTCCCAGCTTCTTTTTGCTGACTGTATGGAACTTCTCCATCTTTGGCTGCAAAGAATATAATCTATCTGGTTTCAGTTTTGACCATTTTGTGATGCCCATGTGTAGAGTCTTCTCTTGTGTTGTTGGAAGAGGGTGTTTGCTATGACCACTGCGTTCTCTTGGCAAAATTCTAATAGCCTTTGCCCTGCTTCATTCTGTATTCCCAGGCCAAATTTGCCTGTTACTCCAGGTGTTCCTTGACTTCCACTTTTGCATTCCAGTCTCCTATAATGAAAAGGATATCGTTTTGGGGTGTTAGTTCTAAAAGGTCTTGTAGGTCTTCATAGAACTGTTCAACTTCAACTTCTTCAGCGTTACTGGTTGGGACATAGACTTGGATTACTGTGACATTGAATGGTTTGAGTTGGGCTAAATAATTCCATGAAAAGAAATAAAGTTGAAGTCCATGGATGACTGATAATCTCAAAGTACTTGTCACTGAATTTATAAATATCAATATAGTTGTTGAATAAAGTTGGCATGATTATATGGAACTGATTGGATTAGATTATTTACTTCTTCCCCCCCTTTGGGGAGGGAATCTGAAATAAAAGAGACCATGATAATTCAACACATTAATTTTTTTTTTTAAGTTTTTATGGATAGGAAGCAGTCTAAGCACTCTAGTGAAAAGAAATGCATAATTCCCAGTTCTATCATAAAAGATGGCCAATGTTGATAAAGGGATAGGAAGGTTGTCCCAAAGGTGGATCCATGAATTATGCTGAAAACTCAGTCTCTGTGAAATGGTGCTGAATCAAACCACAGAGACAGAATTTTGGGTGAAGTAGAAGTAATAGCTTTATTACTTTGGCAGGCAAAGGGGGCTGCAGTGGGCTCATGCCTCAAAAACTGTGTCCCAACCGAAGGGGATTAGGTGAGGTGTTTTAAAGCAATGGCTCAAAGTCTGAGTTGATGATAATAATCTGGGTATGTGCAGGGCTTGAATTTTTTTTTTTTTTTCCCTAATGTGACCAAGGTGTTCTCCTCCCTTGTCTCTGATCTTCTCCCTTTACTGATTAGTAACTGTTTGCATCTGCTCTTTGGAACTCAGGGAAGATCATGGAAGCTCATGGAAGTAGGTGTCTATTTGTTATAAACAAGAAACAGGGGACATAGAAATGATTCTGTGCCCAAGAACACTACAGAGTCCTATTGAGTTCCGAAAGTCATAGCTAAGACAGCAAATTCCTGGGAGCAATAGTGGAGCCTAATCAAAGAACACTGCCATCTTGGTTGGGAAGATTTGCAATATCATCCTAACAGTATTTTAGGATTGTCATAATAAGCATTGCTATTAGTTACCCATTCCCTCCCTGTTTGAATGTGAGTGTTTACTGCAGTTATTTTGTCTCTATGTCAGTCATATGTGTGCATGTGTGTAAGGAGGGGACTGCTAATAACTCACATCTGGACTGATCTATACACCATCAGGAAATACTGTACTTTGAGACTGATACTCTGTTGGGATGAGAATTTCAGTGTGTCTTCCGTGGGGAGAGATGAACTTGTGTTGTATGTGAAAAAAAAAGGATAGGAATGTGACCAAAAAAGTGGACCATAGTGGAAATTACTATTAGTCACCAAATACCGACTTTGTATTTTATATCCCAACCTGATGGAGTGAAGCAGAGAGATTGAAATTTTAGGTGTTGACTTTTATCCAGTAGATTTCTTCTGCCAATAGAGTGAAAGAAGAAGTGTTGCAGTTCTAGTCAAAGGGCTTTAACATGCATTAAAAATACGGTCCAGCTCTCCTGAACTCTTGCCCTCCAACAGGAGTGCAGCACATTTCAGGTAGAATGTGCTCTTTAAGCTTGGAATCCAGGACCTGAAGAAACATGAAGCTGACTGGAATATAACTCACATCCTGGCACAGAAGCACCTGTGTCACTGGGGAAAGTTAGTGATATTTGGAAGCTGTTTCTTACTCTAAATTAGTGACAACAGTTAATTCACATATAACCAAAGGGTCTAGAAAAAAATTTATTTTTTCTCTTTCCTTTCAGTCAGTTCAGTTCAGTTCAGTTGCTCAGTTGTGTCCGACTCTTTGCGACCCCATGAATCGCAGCACCCCAGGCCTCCCTGTCCATCACCAACTCCCGAAGTTCACTCAGACTCACATCCATCGAGTTAGTGATGCCATCCAGCCATCTCATCCTCTGTTGTCCCCTTCTCCTCCTGCCCGCAATCTCTCCCAGCATCAGAGTCTTTTCCAATGAGTCAACTCTTTGCATGAGGTGGCCAAAGTACTGGAGTTTATGCTTTAGCATCATTCCTTCCAAAGAATACGTAGACCTGATCTACTTCAGAATGGACTGGTTGGATCTCCTTGCAGTCCAAGGGACTCTCAAGAGTCTTCTCCAACACCACAGTTCAAATTCATCAATTCTTTGGTGCTCAGCCTTCTTCACAGTCCAACTATCACATCCATACATGACTACTGGAAAAACCATAGCCTTGACTGGATGTACCTTAGTTGGCAAAGTAATATCTCTGCTTTTGAGTATGCTATCTAGTTTGGTCATAACTTTCCTTCCAAGGAGCAAGCATCTTTTAATTTCATGGCTGTGGTCACCATCTTCAGTAATTTTGGAGCCCAAAATAAATAGTCTGACACTATTTCCACTGTTTCCCCATCTATTCCCCATGAAGTGATGGGACCAGATGCCATGATCTTCTTTTTCTGAATGTTGAGCTTTAAGCCAACTTTTTCACTCTCTTCTTTCACTTTCATCAAGAGGCTTTTTAGTTCCTCTTCACTTTCTGCCATAAGGGTGGTGTCATCTGCATATCTGAGGTTATTGATATTTCTCCTGGAAATATTGATTCCAGCTTGTGCTTCTTCCAGCCCAGCGTTTCTCATGATGTAATCTGCACAGAAGTTAAATAAGCTGGGTGACAATATACAGCCTTGACGTATTCCTTTTCCTACTTGGAACCAGTATCTTGTTCCATGTCCAGTTCTAACTGTTGCTTCCTGATCTGCATACAAATTTCTCAAGAGGCAGGTCAGGTGGTCTGGTGTTCCCTCCTCTTTCAGAATTTTCCACAGTTTCTTGTGATCCACACAGTCAAAGGCTTTGGCATAGTCAATAAAGCAGAAATAGATGTTTTTCTGGAACTCTCTTGTTTTTTTGATGATCCAGTGGATGTTGGCAATTTGACCTCTGGTTCCCCTGCCTTTTCTAAAACCAGCTTGAACATCAGGATGTTCATGGTTCACGTATTGCTGAAGCCTGGCTTGGAGAATTTTGAGCATTACTTTACTAGCATATGAGATGAGTGCAATTGTGTGGTAGTTTGAGCATTCTTTGGCATTGCCTTTCTTTGGGATTGGAATGAAAACTGACCTTTTCCAGTCCTGTGGCCACTGCTGAGTTTTCCAAATTTGCTGGCATATTGAGTGCACCACTTTCACAGCATCATCTTTCAGGATTTGAAATAGCTCCACTGGAATTCCATCACTTCCACTAGCTTTGTCTGTAGTGATGCTTTCTAAGGCCCACTTGACTTCACTTTCCAGGATGTCTGGCTCTGGAGGAGTGACCACACCATCGTGATTATCCAGGTCATGAAGGTCTTTTTTGTACAATTCTTCTGTGTATTCTTGCCACCTATTCTTTAGGCAGTATCTAAGACATTGTTTAGAAAGCAGAAGCATCACTTGGCAGACAAAGGTCCATACTGTCAAAAGCACGGTTTTTCCAATAGTCATGGGACCATATAGAAGACTGAGCTACCAAAGAATTGAAGCTTTCAAATTGTGGGGCCTGCAAAGACTCTTGAAATTTCCTTGGATTGCAAGGAGAGAAAATGAATCAATCCTATAGCAAATCAATCCTGAATATTCATTGAAAGTACTGATACTGAATATGAAGCTCCAATGCTTTGGCCACCTGATGCAATGAGCCAGATCATTAGAAAAGATTGTGAATCTGGAAAGGTTGAAGGTGAAAGGATAAGGGGGCCACCGAAAATGAGATGAAAGATACAAGCAACTCAATGCACATGAATCTGAACAAACTCTGGGAGCTTATGTAGGACAGAAGAGCCTGGTGTATTTCAATCCATGGGATTGCAAAGAGTCAGATATGACTAGCAACTGAACAACACAACAGCAAGACACTTTTAAAGAATAAATGCCATCAAATATACTGTTCCAGAATATCAGCTATGGACAGATTGCAGTCTTTTGCACTCTCTGCAAATTGATGATGGATGATCAATGAGGACCCTGAGCTAGATAGGAACTGGCTGCTCTAAGTAGTCAATTCCTAAGAGAGGAAGTCATACATTCCTTACAGATAGGAAGGTCATTTGATTAGAAGCTATATGTTCTTCAGCTGTTCTAGATGGTTGTAAACTATTTCATGTAAAAGGTATGACCCTAATCAATGAAAAAAAAAAAAGTAAAAAATAAGAATATTTTCCTGAACCATCTAGAATGTGTTGTGTGCATGCTCAGTCCCTTCAGTTGTGTCCAACTCTTTGAGACTCTATGGACAGTAGACCTCCAGGCTTCTCAGTCCATGGGATTTCCCAGGCAATAATAATGGAGTTGGTTGCCATGCCCTCCTCCAGGGGCTCTTCCCAACCCTAGGATTAAACCCAAGTCTCCTGCATGTCTTGCATTGAAGGTGAATTCTTTACTGCTGAATCACCAGGGAAGCCCTAGAATGTGTTACTGAAAACATAAATATTACAGATAATGAAAAGGGAAAAGTTAAGTGAAAATAGAAGAGCCAAAAATATCATGAAATTTAAAAGGACAGAAAGATATTTTATAGAAAGAGAAAGAGGATAAGATTTAGAATATGAATGACCAGGGAATGAATCCTGATTATACCACTAACATATAGCATAGACTTGGGCAAATTAATTTAACTCATATGAACTTTAATATCACAGTCTAGAAAGTATAACTTTGTTTGTTTATCTAAAGGTTTATCATAAACATCTGTAAATATATTTTAAGTCTCGTGCTAAGCATAGGATGGAGCACAATAATAGAGGCTATGATGATCAAGTGGTGGAATGGGGTAAGAAGGTGAAGAAGGAATAGATGGGAGAAAGTAATAATTGATATAATGACTTGCAAAATATACAAGATTTCCAAAGTTTGAAAGCATGAGTAGGATAAATGGTTTTTTCACTACCAAAGGAAAAAATATTTGAAACCAACGTGCTTAAATATTAACTAGTAGAATCTGATAACATTTTATTATACTTTATTTCAGGAAAGTACAGGAGAAAATATAATGACAGGGGAACTTAAAGAAATGAATATAGTAGACTCTAGTTTCATAGAAATGAAACATGGAAAATACCATGCAAAATTGTATGGTTCTCTGGCAATAAGCTTAATAAAATTTCCCAGTGAGTTTTCAGTACTTTGTTCTTAGGTACTCTGTTATGCTTAGTCGCTCAGTCGTGTCTGACTCTTTTCAACCCCATGGACTGTAGCTAACCGGGCTCCTCTGTCCATGGGGATTTTCCAGGCAAGAAGACTGGAGTGATTTGCCAGGCCCTCCTCAACAGGATCTTTCCAACCCAGGGATCAAACCCAGGTCTCCCACATTGTAGGCAGATTCTTCACTGTCTGAGCCACCAGGGAGTTAGGTATACTGGATATAGGTATACTGAATACTGAAGTAGGTAGCCTATCCCTTCTCCACAGAATCTTCCTGACCCAAGAATCAAACCAGAATCTCCAGAATTGCCGGCAGATTCTTTACTAGCTGAGCTACCAGGGAAGCCCAACCTTGTTCTTATGCATAGCTTCAATTAAAAAAAAAAAAAATTAAGACTTCATGACCATAAAATAGCTTTGTTTTTCATTTTAAAAATAGAGTTTTCAAAAATTACTCAAAATATTGAAAGTGAAAGACTTTCTGCCGTGTCCAACTCTTTGCAACCCCATGGACTATACAGTCCATGGAATTCTCCAGGCCAGAATACTGGAGTGAGTAGCCTTTCCTTTCTCCAGAGGATCTTCCCAACCCAGGAATCAAACCCAGGTAAAATTCTTAGATACTGTTTATATGCATGTGGAATGTGTCACATATGTGTATGAAAAAAATATGTTCATTTGAATTCCACTCAAACACTGACTAAAATACATTTTTTCAAATATATCATCTAAACTTTAGATTTTTTTCAGTTAGTATTCTCTTTAAGATCATAATATGCCATGAGCATATTTAATTTCCTTAATTATCATTTGGAGGTTTTATTTTTAGGCATAGATATTACCTCTGGGATTCGTGAAACTGCTTTCTACTGGTACTTCTCAATCTGAATGTACAAATGTAATTTTGTAAGCTGATATGTATCAAAATGCACACCATTATATTTTAATTATTTTGTTTTATCCTTAAATATTCTCCTTCTGAGCTGACCTGTACTGGAAGAAAAAGTTTAACTCTCTTTATCTAAGCAGGTATTGAGGGGAAAATCTTGTTTGCAGCTTTCTCTCAACTACTCTTAAACTTCACATAGAGGTTGTTCCCAAACTACCAGTGAATGTTGTTTGAGTAAAACTCAGCCATTAAGCCCTAATACTGACAATATCAAATCTTCAGATATACTTTTTTACCGCCCAAACTTATTTATTTTCAATTGAAGGAAAATCACTTCACAATTTTGTGTCGGCCTCTGCCATATATCAACGTGGGTCAGCCATAGGTATACATGTCTTCTTTCCCTCTTTAACCTACCTCCCACTTCCCACCCCTCTAGGTTTTTACAGATCCCTGGTTTGAGTTCCCTAAGTCATACAGCAAAATCCCATTGGTTATCTGTTTTACACATGGTAGTGTATATGCTTCCATGTTACTCTCTCCATTCATCCCAACTGCTCATTCCTCCCCCCAACTCATGTCCATAGTTTGCTCTCTATGTCTGCATTTCCACTGTTGCCCTGTAAATAGGTTCATCAGTACCATCGTTCTATATTCCATGTATATGTGTTAATACACAATATTTGGTTTTCTGTTTCTGACTTACTTTACTCTGTATAATAGGCTCTGAGTTCATCCACCTAGTTAGAATTGACTCAAATGCATTCCTTTTTATGGTTGAATAATATTCCATTGTATATATGTACTACAGCTGATGATGGACATCTATGTTGCTTCTAGTCATAGCTATTATAAACAGTGCTGCAATGAATATTGGGTACTTATGCCTTTTTTGATTTTGGTTTTTCAGGTATACTATTATAGGGGAGGAAAAATAAAATTTTCTCCACATTCTAGGCTTTTTGGCTGAAACCCCCTAAAATAAAAGACTGATTAACAGGAGAAAAATAGAAGTTTAATATAATATATATCTCCTGTACAATGACAGAAACCCAGAAAAGCTGAATAACTCCCTAAAATGGCCCAATCTCTCACCTTAAATACCATTTCCAGCTAAAGATAAAAGATGATGTGGGAGAGGAAGGGAGGTTATAAAAAGAAAAAAAAAAAAACACACACACACACATCAAGTTTATTATGATTGCTATATAGATTTAAGCCTGTGGACTTCTCCTTTGACAAGAGTTTTTAGACATTTAATCATCCTCAACTTCCTGGACTGCAAGGAAATAAAACAAGTCAATCTTAAGCTAAATCAAACCTAAATATTCATTGGAAGGACTGATGCTGAAGCTCCAATACTTTGGCCACATAATGTGAAAAGCCAACTCATTGGGAAAGGCCTTGCTGCTGGGAAAGATTGACAGTAAAAGAAAAGGGCAGCAGAGGGTGAGATGGCTAGATAACATCACCAACTCAATGGACATGAATTTTAGCAAACTGCAGGAGATAGTGGAGGACAGAGGAGCCTGGTGTGCTGCAATCCACGGGGTCTCAAAGAGCTGGACACAACTTAGCGACTGAACAACAGAAACAAAAATGACATCTTCCTCAGACAGCAAGTGAGATACCCTTACAAATAAATATTTTCTTTGAAAATATAAATTTCTCTTATAAAAGAGTAACTTCTACTTGAGTTTCAGAGCTTTTCTTTTGTTTGCTTTTAAAAATTAGCCTAAAATAATATACATGCCACAGAGACATTTTGGAAATTCATTCACTTTTGCCCTCATTTCCTGGAGAAGGAAATGGCAACCCACTCCAGTAATCTTGCCTGGAGAATCCCATGGAGGGAGGAGCCTGTTAGGCTACTAGTCCATGGGGTCGCAAAGAGTCGGACACGACTGAGCGACTTCACTTTTCACTTTGTCCTAATTCACTTCTTTTTATTCAGATACATTATAAGATATTTTTGAGAACCATAACATTTCCTTAAAATACAGACACAAAATAATAGTATTTTAGTTTTAAATATTAATAATCACATAAAGTGCTCCAATAATATTTGCAGCTTGTTTTAGAAAACTTTCTAGAATTTTCACATCATTAATTTTCAAATCTTGCATAATTTTACTATCCTGTCTCATTCTAAGAATACACATGGATACTAAATGAGTTGTCACTGCTATCTTATAGAACATTTGAATAATGCTTTACTACAAAATCTTTCACACATAAAAGGCTAAAGAATGTTGTATGTAGAAAGCAACGTACTCTTAACTTTGATTACAATAAATCTATTTTCTATTGTAAAATGGGTTCTTCGGATCAGAAGAATCTGAAAAAAAAAAAAGATATAAGCCTGGGCTTTCCATCTGCCTGCTGAACAGGGACTCGGCAGATAGTATGATATGGGTTTGCTTTAAGTTTGTGAAAAAGTTTTCATGACAATTATATTTCTATGTATTGCTGATTCTATGGGATCAGGAGTAGGACTGTGAACAAATTTCCCTTGTCAGAAACAGGATCACAGATGAGTAAAATTTTGCAGTTGTATTTACTAAAAAAAGAAAGTATAGGTATATTTCCTTAAAATAGCATAGTAACTTAGTAAAATACTATTTACTGGTAATATTAATTTGAATTACAATTATACACCAAACAAACAGAAAATTACTTTTATCAATAAGTCTTTAAAGAGAATATCTTGGTAAATACTAAATGAAGTGTCTTTTGTTTATAAGAAAACCTTTTTATGAAGGTGTGAAGACAGGCCTAGAAACTGTTTGACTCTAAATCAAGTGAGAGATTTAGAAAATTAGGGATAGGAAGCTGGTACATTTTTGAGAATCTAGCAAAGAGGAGCTGTTGAGAAACTTGAGTTCAGTGAAGGAAGGGCAAAAAATTTGATGTGAAACTATCATTTTATGGTTATCAAGTGAGGTGATAACTTTATCAAATCTAGTATGGAATTAAATGATGGATAATACTAAAGGAATAAATGTTTCTAAACCTTTAGCTAAGACCATATCTAGTTTGTAGGTTAAAGTACACAGAAAAAAAAAAAAAAGAACTCAATCAGAAATATTTGGAAAATATTCAATTGCTTTAGCAATTATGCAGTAATATTTCATTTAATCATGATCATGCTTCAAAGCGTCAGTGTTTCAATAATAAATATCAATGTATTAATAAACCCAGAGATTAAAAGTTAATTCTTTTAGAAATACAATTTATGTTTCTAAATTAGGAATGAAAAAAAAAAAAAGTTAAAATGAAAGACTTCAGTCATATCTGACTCTTTGTGACCCCATGGACTGTAGCCCACCAGGCTTCTCTGTCCACAGAATTCTCCAGGCAAGAATACTGGAGTGCATATTCCCTTCTCCAGGAGATCTTGCCAACTCAGAGATCAAATCTGGGTCTCCTGTATTGTAGGCAAACTTTTTTACCATCTAACCCAGTTATAGTGTCCATTTATTTTGTTTTATAATTTTACTTTATCTGGGAATAATGTACTGAACTGACTACAAATACTGATAAATACCAGTTGTATCTAGATAGGGTATTTGTGAAAAGAGCTTTATTTATCACCTTTTTTGAGTGATAGTATCACTGGATATAACCCTAGATGTACCTACCTATTTTTTAATTCAATAACTGCTTTGAATATATAATTCTCAAGTAGTTTGAATTTTACTGTTCCATTTGAGAATTTAGTATCACTGTTGGAGTTCTGTTGTGTGAATTTAGGTGAGCTTTTGATTTTCTTTCTGTATTTGGTTCAGTTCAGTTCAGTTCAGTTCAGACGCTCAGTCGTGTCCGACTCTTTGCGACCCCATGAATTGCAGCACGCCAGGCCTCCCTGTCCATCACCATCTCCCGGAGTTCACTCAGACTCACGTCCATTGAGTCCGTGATGCCATCCAGCCATCTCATCCTCTGTCCTCCCCTTCTCCTCCTGCCCCCAATCCCTCCCAGCATCAGAGTCTTTTCCAATGAGTCAACAATTCTCATGAGGTGGCCAAAGTACTGGAGTTTCAGTTTTAGTATCATTCCCTCCAAAGAAATCCCAGGGCTGATCTCCTTCAGAATGGACTGGTTGGATCTCCTTGCAGTCCAAGGGACTCTCAAGAGTCTTCTCCAACACCACAGTTCAAAAGCATCAATTGTTTGGCACTCAGCCTTCTTCACAGTCCAACTCTCACATCCACACATGATCACAGGAAAGACCATAGCCTTGACTAGACGGACCTTAGCCGGCAAAGTAATGTCTCTGCTTTTGAATATGCTATCTAGGTTGATCATAACTTTTCTTCCAAGGAGTAAGTGTCTTTCAATTTCATGGCTGCAGTCACCATCTGCAGTGATTTTGGAGCCCCCAAAAATAAAGTCTGACACTGTTTCCACTGTTTCCCCATCTATTTCCCATGAAGTGATGGGACCAGATGCCATGATCTTCGTTTTCTGAATGTTGAGCTTCAGGCCAACTTTTTCACTATCCTCTTTCACTTTCATCAAGAGGTTTTTTAGCTCCTCTTCACTTTCTGCCATAAGGGTGGTGTCATCTGCATATCTGAGGTTATTGATTTTTCTCCCGGCAATCTTGATTCCAGCTTGTGTTTCTTCCAGTCCAGCGTTTCTCATGATGTACTCTGCATAAAAGTTAAATAAGCAGGGTGACAATATACAGCCTTGACAGACTCCTTTTCCTATTTGGAACCAGTCTGTTCTTCCATGTCCAGTTCCATATAATTGTGCTTTGTTTCAACATGGGCTTCTTTGTATTTATATTACTTATAACTTAGTGTCTAAAAGCTAGGAATATGTGTGTTTTATTATTTCCAACTCTTTGCATGTAAATCTTTGTATTATCCTCTTATTCTGTATTTACTTTTTGATCTTTCAATCTGATTTAAAGTTAGAACTTCTCCTATTCTTAATAACTTTTCTTTAGCATTTCTTTAAAATCTTTGTCTTCCCCTGCTGTGTAAATAGATTTGTAACTGCCTCCAGTTATGAACTTTCTTTTCTTTTTTCCTTTTTAATTAATTTATTTATTTTCATTGGAGGGTAATTTACAATAGTGTGGTGGGTTTTGCCATACACTGACATGAATCAACCACAGGTATACATGTGTCTCCCCATTTCAAACCACCCTCCTACCTTCCTCCCTATCCCTCCCTCTGGGTTGTCCCAGTGCACCAGCTTTGAATGCCCTGTTTCATTCATAGAACTTGGACTGTTCATCTATTTCACATAAGGTAATATAAACGTTTCAATGCTATTCTCTCAAATCATCCCACCCTTGCCTTCCCCCACAGAGTCCAAAAGTCTATTCTTTATATCTGTGTCTCTTTTGCTGTCTACATATAGGGTCATCATTACCATCTTTCTAAATTCCATGTATACACATTAATATATTGTATTGGTGTTTTTCTTTCTGACTTACTTCACTCTGTATAATAGGCTCCAGTTTCATCCACCTCATTAGAACTGATTCAAATGTGTTCTTTTTAATAGCTGAGTAATACTCCATTGTTTACATGTACCACAACTTTCTTATTCATTTGTCTGCTGATGGGTATCTAGGTTGCTTCCATGTCCTAGCTAATGTAAATAGTGTTGTGATGAATTTTGGGTACACCTGTCTCTTTCAATTCTGCTTTCCTCAGTGTGAATGCCAAGCAGTGATATTGTTGGGTCATATGGCAGTTCTACTTCCAGTTTTTTAAGGAATGTCCAAACTCTTTTCCATAGAGGCTGTACTAGTTTGCATTCCAACCAACAGTGTAAGAGTGTTCCCTTTCTCCACACCCTCTCCAGCATTTATTGTTTGTAGACTTCTGGATAGCAGCTATTCTGACCTGTATGATATGGTACCTCATTGTGGTTTTGATTTGCATTTCTCTGACAATGCGTGATATTGATCAACTTTTCACTTATTTGTTAGCCATCTGTATTTCTTCTTTAGAGAAATGTCTATTTAGTTTTTTGGCCTTTTTTGATTGGATCATTTATTGTTCTGGAATTGAGCTGCAGGAGTTGCTTGTATATTTTTGAGATTAATTTTCCATCAGCTGCTTCACTTGATATTATCTTCTCCCATTCTGAAGGCTGTCTTTTCACCTTGCTTATAGTTTCCTTCATTGTGCAAAAGCTTTTAAGTTTCATTAGGTCCTATTTATTTATTTTGGGTTTATTTCCATTACCCTGGGAGGTGGATTATAGAGGTTCTTGCTGTGATTTATGTCAGAGTGTGTTTTGTTTATGTTTTCCTCTAAAATTTTATACTTTCTGGTCTAACATTCAGATCTTTAATCCATTTTGAGTTTATTTTTTGTATGGTTTTAGAAAGTGTTCTAGTTTCATTCTTTTACAGGTAGTTATAGCACCATTTGTTAAAAAGATTGCCTTTTAACCTTTTCATATTTTTGCCTCCTTTGCCAAAGATAAGGTGTCCATAGGTGCATGGATTGATCTCTGAGCTTTGCATTTTGTTCCACTGACGTGCATGTCTGTCTTTGTGCAAGTACCGTACTGTCTAGGTGCCTGTAGCTTTGTACTATAGTCTGAAGTCAAGCGAGTTGATTACTTCAGTTCCATTCTTTCTCAAGATTGCTTTGGCTATTCAAGGTTTTTTGTATTTCCATACACATAAATATGAAAAGGAGTACGTCAAGGCTGTATATTGTCACCCTGCTTATTTAACATATATGCAGAGTACATCATGAGAAATGCTGGACCGGAAGAAGCACAAGCTGGAATCAAGACTGCCAGGAGAAATATCAATAACCTCAGATATGCAGATGACACCACCCTTATGGCAGAAAGTGAGGAGGAACTTAAAAGCCTCTTGATGACAGTGAAAGAGGAGAGTGAAAAAGTTGGCTTAAACTCAACATTCAGAAAACAAAGATCACGGCATCTGGTCCCATCACTTCATGGGAAATAGTTGGGGAAACGGTGGAAACAGTGTCAGACTTTATGTTTTTGGGCTCCAAAATCACTGCAGATGGTGACTGCAGCCATGAAATTAAAAGATGCTTTCTCCTTGGAAGGAAAGTTATGACCAACCTAGATAGCATATTAAAAACCAGAGACATTACTTTGCCGACTAAGGTTCGTCTAGTCAAGGCTATGGTTTTTCCAGTAGTCATGTATGGAT
Organism: Capricornis sumatraensis; assembly: GCF_032405125.1. NCBI lineage: Eukaryota > Metazoa > Chordata > Mammalia > Artiodactyla > Bovidae > Capricornis > Capricornis sumatraensis. Next base: position 54,007,310 of record NC_091080.1, read on the forward strand.
GTGACAGTTGGACTGTGAAGAAAGCTGAGTGCTGAAGAATTGATGCGTTTGAACTGTGGTGTTGGAGAAGACTCTTGGAAGTCCCATGGACTGCAAGGGGATCCAACCAGTCTATTCTGAAGGAGACCTGTCCTGGGTATTCTTTGGAAGAAATGATGCTAATGCTGAAACTCCAGTACTTTGGCCACCTCATGAGAAGAGTTGACTCATTGGAAAAGTCTCTGATGCTGGGAGAGATTGGATGCAGGAGGAGAAGGGGACGACAGAGGATGAAATAATTGAATGGCATCACCGACTCGATGAATGTGAGTTTGAGTGAACTCTTGGAGTTGGTGATGGACAGGGTCGCCCGGAGTGCTGCGATTCTTGGGGTCGCTAAGAGTCAGATATGACTGAGCGACTGAACTGAACTGATACATATTGTGAATTTATATGTCTTCAGTTCAGTTCAGTTGACAAATATGAATCTGGTCTTGGGCTTTTATATGTTGAAAGATATTTTATTACAGTTTTGATTTCCATGCTTTTGATAGGTCTGCTAAGATTTTTTATGTCTCTTGGTTCAGTTTTGGATGGTTGTCCTTTTCTAAGAATTCATCCATCTCTTTTAAGCTGTCCATTTTGTTGGCATATAGTTGCTGATAGTAGTCTGTTATGATCCTTTGAATTTCTGTGTTGTCTGTTGTGATTTCTCTATTTTCATTTCTAATTTGGTTGATTTGATTCTTCTCTCTCTCTCTTTTTTTTTTTTTTTCATGAGTGTGGCTAATGGTTTTGCTATTTTATGTATCTTCCCAAAGAACTAGCTTTTAGGTTTTTTTTTTTTTAATATATATATATATATATATTTTTTAATATAAATTTATTTATTTTAATTGGAGGTTAATTACTTTACAATATTGTATTGATTTTGCCATATATCAACATGAATCCACCACAGGTATACACGTGTTCCCCATCCGGAACCCCCCTCCCTCCTCCCTCCCCATACCATCCCTCTGGGTCGTCTCAGTGCACCAGCCCCAAGTATCCAGTATCATGCATTGAACCTGGACTGGCAATTCGTTTTACATAGGATATTATACATGTTTCAATGCCAAATCATCCCACCCTCTCCCTCTCAAGTTTTTTTTACTATTATTTTTGCTGTAGGCTCATTTATTTATTTTTCAATTATTTCTGCTCTAATTTTTAAGATTTTTTTCCTTCTACTAACCCTGGGATTCTTCATTTCTTCTTTTTCTAGTGGCTGTAGGTATAATGTTAGATTTTTTTTTTTTAATTTTTCTCTTGTTTCTTGAGGTAAGCATGTATTGCTATGAACCTTCCCATTAGCACTGCTTTTACTTAATCCCATAGGATTTGCATTATCGTTCTTTTCATTTTCATTTGTTTCTATGCATATTTTTGTTTCCATTTTGATTTATTCCATGATTTGTTGGTTATTCAGAAGCATGCTGTTTAGCCTCCATACGTTTTTGTTTTTAATATTTTTCCCCCTGTAGTTGACATCTTATCTTACCATATTATGATCAGAAAAGATGTTTGAAATAATTTCAATTTCTTTGAATTTACCAAGGTTACAGTTGTTGCCCAGGATGTGTTCTATACTGGAGAATGTTCCATGTGCACTTTAGAAAAAAGGTGAAAGTTATTGTTTTGGGTGAAATATCCTATATATATAAATTAGGTCTAACTGGTCCATTGTATCATTTAAAGTTTGTGTTTCCTTGCTAATTTTCTGTTTGGTTCATCTATCAAGAGGTGTGAGTCAGATATTTAAGTCTCCCACTATTATTGTGTTACTATTAATTTCCCCTTTCAAAGTTGTTAGTATGTGCCTTATGTATTGAAGTGTTCCTATGTTGGGTGCATATATATTAATAATTGTTATATCTTCTTCTTGGATTGATTATTTGATCATTATGTAGTGTCCTTCTTTGTCTCTTTTCATGGCCTTTATTTCAAAGTCTATATTTTCTGATGTGAGCATTGCTACTCTTGCTTTCTCTTGGTCTTTATTTCCATGAAATATCATTTTCCAGCCTTTCACTTTCAGTCTGTATGTGTCCCTTGGTTTGAGGTGGGTCTCTTGTAGACAACATATATAGGGGTCTTGTTTTTGTATCCATTCAGCCACACTCTGCCTTTTGATTGGGACATTCAACCCATTTACATTTAAGGTAATTATTGAAAAGTATTATTTCATTGTCATTTATTTTGTTAGTTTGGCTTGAGTTTATAAACCTTTCCTATGTTTCCTGCCTAGAGAAGATCCTTTAGCATTTGTTGAAGAGCTGCTTCGCTGGTGCTAAATTCACTCAGACTTTGCTTGTCAGGAAAGCTTTTGATGTCTCCTTCATAACTGAATAAGATATTTGCTGTGTATTGTAATCTGGGTTGTAGGTTTTTCTCTTTCATCACTTTTAGGATGTCCTGCCATTCCCTTCTGGCCTGAAGACTGTCTATTGGAAGATCAGCTGTTATCCTTATGGGGAACCCCTTGTGTGTTATGTTTTGCTTTCCATTGCTGTCTTTAATATTTACTCTTTGTGTTTGATCTTTGTTAATTTGATTAATATGTGCCTTGGGGTGTTTCACCTTGAGTTTATCCTGTTTGGGACTCTGGGTTTCTTGGGCTTAGGTGGCTATTTTCTTCCCCATTTTAGGGAAGATTTCAACTATTTTCTCTTCAAGTATTTTCTCATGCCCTTTCTTTTTGTCTTCTTTTTCTGGGACATCTATGATTCAAATGTTGGGATATTTAACGTTGTCCCAGAGGTCTCTGCTGCTGCTGCTGCTGCTGCTAAGTCACTTCAGTCATGTCTGACTCTGTGCGACCCCATAGACGGCAACCCACTAGGGCTCCTCCATCCCTGGGATTCTCCAGGCAAGAATACTGGAGTGGGTTGCCAATTTCTTCTCCAATGCATGAAAGTAAAAAATAAAAAATGAAGTCACTCAGTCGTGCCCAACTCTTCCTGACCCCATGGACTGCAGCCTACCAGGCTCTTCCATCCATGGGATTTTCCAGGCAAGAGTACTGGAGCGGGGTGCCATTGCCTTCTCTGAGAGGTCTCTGAGGTTGTCCTAATTTCTTTTAATTATCTTTTCTTTTTTCCTCTCTGCCTCATTTATTTCCACCATTGTATCTTGCATCTCACTTATCTTATCATGTGTCATTTATTCTATCTGTTGGTTTCCTCCAGAGGGCTTTTGATCTCAGTTATTGCATTATTCATTATTGATCGACTTTTTTATTTCTTCTAGATCCTTCTTAAACATTTCTTGCAGCTTCTCAATCCTTGTCTCCAGTCTATTTATCTGTAACTCCGTTTTGCTTTCGTTTTGGATCATCTTTACTATCATTATTCTGAATTATTTTTCAGGCAGACTCCCTATCTCCCCCTCTTTGGTTTGGTGGACATTTATCATGTTTATTTACCTGCTGTATATTTCTCTACCTTTTCCATTTGTTTAGATTGCTGTGTTTGGGGTGGCCTTTCTACAGGCTGGAAGTTTATGGTGCCTCTTTGTGATGTTGGACTAGTAGTTTTCCAAAGTTTCCTAGTTACGGGTACTTGCATCTGTGTTCTGATGGGTAGAGACTGATCTCTACTCTCTAAAGTGCAGTGAAGTGTTCAGTAGTGAGTTTTGGGGTGTCTAAGGGTTTAACATGGCCTTGGCAGCCTATATTTTAATGCTCAGGGCTGTGTTCCTGCTTTGCTTGAGAATTAGCATGGTATGTTTTGCTCTGGAACTTGCTGGCTTTTGAGTGGAGCTCTGTTTCCCTGTAGGAATGGAGGATTTTGGGTGAGCTCTTGTCTATTAATATTTCTTGGAATCACGAGTTCTCTGATGTTCTCAGGTTTTGGAGTTGAGTCCTGCTTCTGGCTTTCAGTCTTATCCTTACAGTAGCCTCAAGACTTCTCCATCCATACAGTACACATGATAAAACATCTAGTTTAATGGTGAAACAGTTCTCCTCAGTGAGGGGCACCCAGAGATGTTCACAGAGTTACATGGAGAAGAGAAGTGGGAGGTGGAAGAGAGAGGTGACCACAAGGAGAAGAGGGGGAGTCAGAAGGGGAGAGGCCAATCTAGCCAGTAATCAGTTCCCTAAGTGTTCTCCACGGCCTGGAATAACCAGAGAGATTCACAGAATTAAGTAGAGAGGAGAAGGGGAAGGAGGAGATAGAGGTGCCCTCGGGGAGAAAAAGAAGAGTCAAAAGGTGAGAGAGCAATCATGCCAGTATTCACACCCCTAAGTGAAAATGGATACTGAAGACTAGATTCTTAAAGGTACAAAACTGATAACAAATACCAAAAAGCAAAAATTAAAAATCTAGAGTAAAGGTTAGACTCTTAAAACTGTAATATTAAAAATAGAAAACAAAATAAATCACAAAATTATAATATGAATACACTTTAAAAATAGGGTAATTTTTGGCAAGGTAATAGTAGGTTATAAAAATAAAAATTAAAGGAGTAATAAAGAACTTAATTTAAAAAAAATAAAAATTAAAAAGTGATAATAGTAAAAATACATCTAGGAATTTCTCTGGAGTTGTGGGCAGTGTGGGGTCAGTTCAGTTTCAGATAGCTCCTTGTTCTAGATTGTACTTGTCCTCAATGTCTATAGGCCCCTCCAGTGTTTAGTCAAGGATAACTACAGAGTTTTAATCTATTTCACCTGTCACTTCCAGAGCAGTTCCCTCTTCTTTGTTTATTTTGACTTCCTCTGTTTGTAAGTTCCTTCAGTGTCTAACTTTTGCTCTGACACAGGGGCCAAAGGAGGTCACTTATTTAGGCTCACTTGTTCAGTTGTGTTATGGGGAGGGAGGGACACTGCAAACAAATATCGCTGGCTTGTGTGGGGAGTGCTCACAGTGTATGAACCACACTGAGTTTGTCCCAGCCCAAGACAGTGTATGCTTCCTGGGTCTACACTGGTCAGGCTCCAGGTTGCTCTGCAGGGGTACTGTCCAAAGCAGGCCCTGCGTTTTGTGCACTACCCAGGTCTAAGCCACTCAGTTTCTTGGGTACTCCACAAGGGCACATACTCAGTTGCTTGTGCATTTTGTGCCCTGCCCAGGTCCGAGCAGCTCAGGGGACTAGGCGCTTGGTAAGCACACTGTCCCCGGTGGGCCATGAATCTTAATCACCTCCCCAGCTGGGCTTCTCAGTTTCCCAGGTGCACCATGAGAGCATGGTCTCAGGTTTGCCATGTGTCTGCTCTGGGGAGCTGACCTCAGGCTGCGACCCTCCTGGCCTATGTCAGCCATCCAGGATCCCAGGAAGATGTGGTTAGCAACTGGTAACCTGCTCAGTTTGGTGGAGGATGCTGGTCTCTGGGGCCGAGATTGTAGCATCCCATTGCCTTCTGGCTCTGGCTATTGCACGTGTGACTCTCTGCCTCTGGTGTGGGAGAGGGGCCTGTACACAGCTGGCTAGCTCTCCTTTGTTATTCTCTCAATCCTTTGTTCTGTGAGTGGACCAGGCTGTGCATTAGAGTCTTTCACGGGAAAGTTCTCTCTTTTTTGTTCTTTTCTAGGGACCCCACAGTTTGGGTTGCTATCTTACGTTTGCTCCCTCAGATTGTCCTCTAGGCATTCAGGCCCAGTCTTTACCCTAAGCACTGATTATGCAGTCCACACCTCCCTGTTCAGCCCCCACTTGCTGGTGGCAGAAGCGAGCATCTGGGGCACTTCTCCACTGTTAGTTGCAGTTGGGCGTCTATTCTGCAATTTTTTTTTTGTTTGTTTTCCCCTTCTGGTTATGTTGCCGTCTGTGATTCCAAAACTCCCCAAAGACCTGCCTGTGGGCAGAGGGTTTCCTGCTGTGTGGAAACGTCTCCTTCAAGACACCCTCCTCAGGATGGATCTCAGCCTCTAACTCTTTTGTCCTTCTTTTTGTCTTTTACATTTTGTCCTACGTCCTTTCAAAGTGAATGGACTGCCTTTCTGGGTGCCTGGTGTCCTCTGCCAGTGTTCAGAAGTTATTTTGTGGAAGTTGCTCAGCATTCAAATGATTCTTTGATGAATTTGTGAGGGATAAATTCGTCTCCCTGTCCTATTTCTCTGCCACCTTGGGAAATCTTCTGAATTTTTTTTTTTCAATACTAAATGTTATTTAATACAATAATTGGGCTTTCTAAATTTGCTTATTATTTTATTCAGTTCTTAAAATTTTTGTAGCATTATGCATTCCTAACTGCAGTTTAAGATAGATTTAAATATCTTCTTTGCTAGTATTTAATGATGTCTTTTGTATTAATATGGATTGCTTATTGATTTCTAACATATTCCACAATGATAAGAAAACAGACTCAGGATTTCAATACCTTTAGACAATGAAATTTGTTGTGTTCCTGGATATGCTCCAGTGTCTCCTGGTTTATAGTCTATGGGAACTTGAATAGGTTTTGCATCCTGCTATTGTATGAAAACTGAATACATCTTAATTATGTTGAATTGCTTCATAGAGATTTTCAGGTCTACTATATTCTATTTTTCTATTCATTCTATTAATTTTTTAGAATTTAATATTGAAACTCCAACTAAAAATCTTGTTATCTATTTAAAAAGTAATTGTAATATACAGTAGAACTATAAGTTACTTTGTTCTGTATTTTCCAAATCTCCAGCAAATGTGTTAACATGCTTTTATAATTTAAAAATTTAAAAACAGAAATATTAATTAAAACATTATGTAGCATTATCTCATTATTGTCTTAATTTCTATTTCTTTAATGGAAAGTAAGGTAGAAATATTTTCATGTAATTGACATTTGTATATTCTCTTTGCTAAATATTGCTTCATTTCTTTGTATGGTTTTTAATTGGATCATTTGAGTATTTTCATGATTGAGCTTTGAAGTTATTTAAATATTCTAGATATGAACCTTTTGGCACATATAACCTTCAGTTCAGTTCAGTTCAGTCCCTCAGTCGTTTCCAACTCATTGCGACCCCATGAATCGCAGCACACTAAGCCTCCCTTTCCATCACCATCCCCCGGAGTTCACTCAGACTCACGTCCATCAAGTCGGTGATGCCATCCAGCCATCTCAACCTCTGTTGTCCCCTTCTCCTCCTGCTCCCAATCCCTCCCAGCATCAAAGTCTTTTCCAATGAGTCAACAATTCTCATGAGGTAGCCAAAGTACTGGAGTTTCAGCTTTAGCATCATTCCTTCCAAAGAACACCCAGGACTGATCTCCTTTAGAATGGACTGGTTGGATCTCCTTGCAGTCTAAGGGACTCTCAAGAGTCTTCTCCAACACCACAGTTCAAAAGCATCGCATCTTCAGTGCTCAGCTTTCTTCACAGTCCAACTCTCGCATCCATACATGACCACTGGCAAAAACGCTACTTATAACCTTAGTAAAGATTTTATCCCACATTTAGTTTTTTTTTTTTTTCATCTTTTTAACAGTCAGTACCTGTCAAAAATCAATATAGAATTTTTGTTTGACAGTTCTTTTCTTTCAGTACTTAAAAAATATTTTACCACTTCCTTCTGACCTCCATGATTTTTGATGAGCAATTCACTGTCATTCAAATTGTTTTTGTCTTATAGGCAACACTTTGTTTTCTCTGTTTCCAAAATTTAGTTTTCAAAATTTCATTATAATGTGATATGTATTTTGGGATCCCTGGGTTGGGAATATCTCCTGGAGAAGAAAATGGCAACCCACTCGAGTATTCTTGCCTGGAGAATCCTATGGATTCTCCAGGAGGAGCATGGTAGGCTACAGTCCATGGGGTTGCAAAGAGTCAGACACCACTGAGTGACTTCACTTCACTTCACTATGTATTTTGGGGTACTTTATTCTATTTTGGGTTTATTTATTTATTTTTTTAAGGATTTGGCTTTATTTATTTTTTAAATATAAATTTATTTGTTTTAATTGGAGGCTAATTACTTTACAATATTGTATTGATTTTGTCATACATCAACATAAATTCATATATGAAATGAATCGCCAGTCCAGGTTCAATGCATGATACTGGATGCTTGGGGATGATGCACTGGAACGACCCAGATGGATGGTATGGGGAGGGAGGAGGGTGGGTGGTTCAGGATGGGGAACACGTGTATACCTGTGGGTTTATTCTTATTCAATCTGTGAGTCTATGTTTGGTATTGTCTTTTTCTGTTGTGTTTTGTCTGTAAAATTTAGGGAGTTTTTAGCCATTATTATGTGAATACATTTAAGTCTCACCCTATATTCTCCTTGTCAACTTTAATTACACAAGAGATTGATATTTTGTTACAGTTCATAAGGCACTGAGGCTATCTTTTTTTCTTTCTTTCTTTTTCCAGTCTTCTTTTTCCTCATTGTTCAGTTTGTATAGAAGACCTTCTATAAATCTACCGAGCTAAAAAGTTATTTCCTCTGATCTTTTCATTCTGTTATTGAAATCATTATTTGAGTTTTATTTTAATTAATGTATTGTTTTAATTCTATAATTTCCATCTGACTCTTCATTATATTTTCTATGCATTTGTTGAAGCTTTCTATTTCTATTTCTATAGTGCTTGTGTACTCAGTTGCTTAGTAATGTCCAATTATTTGCAAAACCAGGGACTGCAGTAGCCCACCAGGCTCCTCTGTTCATGGGATTTTACAGGTAAGAATACTGGAATGAGTTGCTATTTTCCTCCTCCAAGTCATCTTCCTGACACAGGGATCAAACTAGGGCCTCCTGCATGGCAGATGGATTCTTTACCACTGAGCCACCTGCATGTTTATAATGCTCCTTTATATATATATATATATATATATATATATATATATATATATATATATATATATATATATATATATAATGTTGGCTGCTTTAAAATCTTTGGGAAATAATTTAACACTTGAGTCATCTCAGTGTTGTCTTTTGTTGTCTTTTTTCATCATACTTGGATCCTCCTAATTTTCAAGTAATGAGTGTAATTAGACATTTTGTATTTTCTGTTATAATACTATAAGTCTTATTTAAATTTTGTGCTTTAGAGTCTTCTGACAGTGCTCTTATCATGAGGAAGGGCACAGCCTCATTATCTTTCAAGTTGACATGTAAGTCTAGGTTCTCTACTCAGTTTCAGTGGGTTGGGGCTGAAAGGTTCTCTCTGCTACTACTGGGTATAGGAGAAATGGGAGGTCAGTCTCCCCTTTAAGTCCCTACTGATATCATTCTGACTAGGAGGGATAGAAAGACCTTATTACTGCTTCCTACTTGGCTTCCACTGACACTGTGGAGAAGTGGCCTTAGTGATAATGAGTGATGGTGAAATCCCTGGATGCATTAGTATTTCTCTCCTCCTCCAACACCAGCCTAGTGAGGAAAGGTGTTTTGTTACGCTTTGGTGGTTTCGTCGCTAAGTTGTGTCCCACTCTTGCGATCCCATAGACTGTATCCAGCAAGGCTCCTCTGTCCATGGTATTTCCCAGGCAAGAATACTGGAATGGGTTGGCATTTCCTTATCCAGGGGATCTCCCCTGGCCCAGGAATTGAACTCAGGTATCCTGAATTGCAGGCAGATTTCTTTACTGACCTGAGCTATGAGAGAAAACCATATAGTATGCCTAGAATTTGAGACTCCCAACATGGTCTCCACTGATGCAGTTGGAGAGAGGGTTTTAGGAGAGGCCCTTGTGTTACCATTTGAGGGTGAAACACCACTCTCTGGATGTTATTTAAATCATGTGCCTCAGCACATCTTCTATGACATTGCTCTGATGAGTTCAGGGAGCACTGGCTCATTATTTCCCTGTTGAACTTCTCTGAGGCCACCACAGTAGAAAGAAAGAAAGAAAGTGAAGTCAGTCACTGAGGTCTGAATCTTTGTGACCCTATGGACGTAGCCTACTAGGCTCCTCTGTCATGGGACTCTCCAGGCAAGAATACTGGAATGGGTTGATATTTCCTTCCCCAGGGAATCTTCCCAACCCAGGGATCTAACTCAGGTGTCCCAAGTTGCAGGTAGACACTACCCTCTGAGCCACCAGGGAACTACCAGGAAGCCTCCACAGTGGACCCTTCTTATACATCACCAGGATGGGTATCTATGTTTCCTACTCAGGATTTGCTGGTAGAAGTGAGAATGAAGTTGCATTTTTGTTGTTGTTGTTTGTTTGTTTCCTTCTGTATCTGACTGAAGTATTCATAGGTGGTATATATCTAAAAGATTTCTGTGTAAACCTTTCTGTTGTTTTAGACCACCCCTTTGTAGTATTTAGCTAAAGAGCAGATTTCTGGTGGGCTGTAGTCCATGGGGTCGCAAAGAGTATGGCATGGCTGAGCAACAAACACTTTTTCTCTTCAATTGTTATTTCCAGGTTGCTGATTTGATAATTCAAACTAGGCTATATATGGTGAAAATGAAACCTGGAAAAATCACTGCTGTGCTATTCCCAGTGGGTCCTAAAGTATAAAAACAGTATGACTTCATCTCTATACATTTTATCTTATTATATAATATAATTATAATATAATATAATAATATAATATATAATATATAAAATAAGATAAAATGTATAGAGATGAAGTCATACTGTTTATATATATATATATATATATATATATATATATATATATATATATATATATATATATATATAATCTACCCTATTTCTCTAAGTAAATGAAAAACCCAAGATATCTATACTGGATTTATGTATCTTTTACTTATATCGATTGTAAGTATATATTCCCACGTGGCACTAACGGTAAAGAACCTTCCTGCAAATGGAGGAGAGCTAACGGACACAGGTTCAATCCCAGGGTGGGGAAGATACCCTGGAGGAGGGCATGAAAACCCATTACAGTATTCTTCCATGGAGAATCCCACAGACAGAGGAGTTTGGCGAGCTAAGTCCATAGGGTTTCACAGGGTCAGCCATGACTGAAGCGACACACACACACACACACACACACACACACACACACACACACATTATATATATATAAAATTATTTATTTAGCCAGAGGAATTGGGAAGAGTCCATCTACCCCATCTTCCTAAAAGCAGAAGTCTTAAAATACAATCAGTCTCTCAGTGCTTCTACCAATTCTATCCTGATACATCATCTCTCACCTTCACTTCTGCAATTTCTTCCTAATTGGTATATATCTGCAATTCTTGCTCACCTTTTTCATACACAAACTTGTCTTATGGCAGCAGCAATCTATATAAAAAGTCCCTCACATCATCTATACAACATTCTCCAGCAACTTCTCATTGTACTCAGAATTAAATTCTAACTCCACACTCTGACCTATAAGGCTCTATGTAGCCTACTCTCTCCTTCCCCACTTATTTATTATCTTCAGATTTTTTCCCAGGGCTCAATCCTGATTGGTATTCTGAAGTCTGTTTATATCCCTAGAACATTCCACATTTAATCCCTCCTAGAGGCACTTAACTTGCTCTGTCTTACAACACAACCACTACAGTTTTTGATATGGCTCACTCCTTCATTGTATTTAGATCTCTGCTCAAATGAAATCTTCTGGAGAGATTTCTTATCAATCTGTCTAGAATAATACCATCATTTTTGTAACTTACTGTCCCCTCATCTTGTTTTATTTATTAAAACAAAAAAAGTGTGATATAGGACCCAAACACATATTAGTTGAACTAAATTATTTATATTGAAAAGATAAATTCATAATAAATTATAAATCAAGATAATTATGTATTACATATAGTTTATTGTGAATTTGTCTATTTATTTAATATAAATAATTATATATACATGTATATATCTTTCCTTATTAGTTTTATAAACATTTTTAAATACCTGGTTTTGAGATACATCCCTGGGTGTAAGCTACATTATTATTAATTTTTAAACAAATAACACTTAAATTTCCAAATATATAAATACATGGTCTTTGGATTGGTTTGAATGAAAGAAATGGAATTCCTTTCTATGTATTCACTTAATGAGATTTGTTGTTGTTCAGTCACTCAATCATATCCAGCTTTTTGCAAACCCATGAACAACAGTACTCCAGAATTCCTTGTCCTTCATCATCTCCCAGATCTTGCTCAAACTCATCTCCATTGAGTTGGTGTTGCCATCCAACCATCTCATCCTCTGTTATCCCCTTCTGCCCTTGTCTTCTCTCTTTTCTAGTATCAGAATCTTTTCTAATGAGTTGGCTGTTTGCATCAGATGGCAAAATTGTTGGGAGCTTCAGCTTCAGCATCAGTCCTTCCAATGAATATTCAGGTTGATTTTCTTCAGAATTAAATGGTTTTATCTCTTTGAGGTCCAATGGACTCTCAAGAGTCTTCTCTAACACTATAGTTCAAAAGTATCAATTCTGCATCACTCAGCCTTCTTTATGGTCCATCTATCACATCTATACATGACTATTGGTAAAACCATAGCTTTGACTAGACAGATCTTTGTCAGCAAAGTAATGTCTCTGCTTTTTTATATGCTGTCTAAGTTTATCATTGCATTTCTTCCAAGGAGCAAGCATCTTTTAATTTCATGTAGCAGTCACCATGCACAGTGATTTTGGAGCCCAAGAAAAGAAAGTCTTTCATTGTTTCCTCATGTGTATGACATGAAGAGATGAGACTAGATGCCAGTATCTTATGTTTTTGAATGTTGAATTTTAAGCCAGCTTTTACACTCTCCTCTTTCACTTTTATCAAGAGGTTCTTTAATTCCTCTTCACTTTCTGCCATAAAGGTGGTGTCTTCTGCATACTTGAGGTTATTGACATTTCTCCTGGAAATCTTGATCCCATATTGTGCTTCATCCAGCCTGGCATTTTGCATGATGTACTCTACACATTAGTTAAATAAGCCAGGTGATAATATACAACCTTGACACACTCCTTTTCCAATTCTGAACCAGTCAATTGAACCCGTTCTAACTGCATACAGTTTTCTCAGGAGGCAGTTAATTTGGTCTGGTATCCCCACCTGTTTAAGAATTTTCCATAGTTTGTTGTGATCCACTCAGTCAAAGGCTTTAGCATAATCAATGAAGCAGAAGTAGATGTTTCTTCTGGAATTCTCTTGCTTTTCCTATTATCCAATAGATATTGCTAATTTGATCTCTGGTTCCTCTGTCTTTTCTAAATCCAGGTTGAACATCTGGCAGTTCTTGGTTCATGTGCTGTTGAAGCCTAACTTGGAGGATTTTGATAATGACCTTGGTAGTATGTGAAATGAGTGCAATTGTGTGGTAGTTTGAACATTTTTTGGCATTGCCCTGCTTTGGAATTGGAATGAAAACTGATTTTTCCCAGCCCTGTGGCCACTGGTGAGATGTACAAATTGGCTGGCATTTTGAGTGAAGCACTTCAACAGCTTAATCTTTTCAGATTTGAAATAGCTCAGATGGTGCTGTTTCAAATCACCTCCACTAGTTTTGTTTGCAGTGATGCTTCCTAAGGCCCACTTGACTTCACACTCCAAGAAGTCTGGCTCTAAATGAATGATCACACCATCATGGTTCTCTGGGTCATTAAGATTTTTTTCTTTCTATTTGTATAGTTCTTCTGTGTATTCTTGTCACCTATGTTTAATATCCTCTGCTTCTATCAGGTCCATATCATTAATGAGATTATTGGTAATATTTTGAAAATTAATAAACTTCTCCTAATTCTCAATTTGTAATCATATTTGAGGATTAAAAAAGATTAGATATTTTACTACAATTGTTAAAAAGAAATGTTACTATGTCTCTGAACCCCTAAACAACATAGTCAATCTGTCCATTTTTACATATTCAGCATACAAGATTAACTGAACTGAACAGGCCTCCAACACCTATTTCCAGTCTTGATTATCACTCATTGGGAAACCTTGGGAAAGTCACATTACCTTCTGAGACCAAGTTTTGTTGTTATAAAAAGGAAAAAGTCACACTTAACTCTTACGAGTGTTATGTACAGCAATTCTTATTTGAAATCATTTTGTCAACATTTGAACTGCAATCCCAAATTCAATGCACAGCTGAAAGAGTGAAGTCTTGATTCTACTAACCATCATCTGAAAGTCTGAGAGTTCTTTCTCTAAGGTGATCTTTCCAAAAGAAAACTTGAATTACTCTAAAATCATTAAACAAACATTATAATCAGGACCAAAATAATGTATGATTAAATCTACTAAGGCAAACAAACAAAAGCCCTTTTATGCATGATCTTAATTTTTAAACCCTTATTTTGTTAGGGACGAATCCTCAATTGCAAGTAATTCTCTTTATCGTTGGCAAATATCCTATAAAGACAGTTTTTTTCTTATGGTATTCTCAAAACAAAACCATCTTATTCTGATGACATATTTATGAAATATTTACCATTTGTTAGGTAAATCACAAGTAGGGAGTGGTACATATATATTTGGCAAGCAGCAGAGTGGTAAAAAGAGTTAATAAATAAATATAACAATTTGAACTTCATTGAAAAGTTAAAACTCAAATAACAGAAACAAGAAATCCCCTTCAGATTTCTAAAAGTTACCAGGTACAACATGTTTAAATGTTTGAAACATTTTTGGATTACTCTTAAAAATGAATATCTAGTTTAAAGAAAATATATTCTCCAAATGACAATTGGTCATGCCCATGAAACATCTCTTAATTCGGCAAAATAAAATATTTCAAGATAGTTCTTTCAAGTTAGGTAATACTGCTTTCCTCTCAAACATAAGGACAAAAAAATTGATGTTTAGTTTTCAAATTAGCAGAGAAATTTTCTTGTACCAGTTTAGTATTTTTTTTAATTAAATTTTTTGCCTTAAAACTGCCTCATCCCAGTAAATCTCTCTTTCATTCAATCAAACCTTCAACTGACTTCTTTAAGGGAATATTTTCTAGTTAAGTTGTTCTTTTTGTGCTTTCTCTGCTTTCTTTTGTTTAAGACAAAGAGGTGACTTACGTTGAATCTCTTTTTGGTAGCAGGGTAAGCTTAATTAAAAAAAGATTTGATTTGTCTATCAAGCCAGCAAACTGGAAGATTATAGACAGAGAATACAACCAATGAAAAAGACATACAAAGTAATGAAAATACTTGTTTTTGGTGGTAGGGGCTTGAGTATGAGCAAAAGGGTCACATAGAATAATGTGGGAAACAATGTCAAGAAGACCTTAGTGGCAGACTTTGAGAGATGCTTTACATTCATTATTACATTTAATCCTCACACAATCTCTGGAAAGTAAAGATGATTGTCCCCATTTTACAAATGAAGAACATACCTCTCAGAGAAAATAAATCACACGCTAAGATCCCAAAGGTACATAGTGACAGATTCTAGACTTGGACCCAGGTTTATCTGCCTTCCTAGCCCATGTTTTTCTATCTTGCCATACTAAGCACTAAAGCTACAACTGTTGATTATCTTTGTCTTGTAATAAGGCATTTGTTTTTCTAGCAATTATTGACTTTAGTTTTTTTTTTCCCTGTATAGTAACAAATTTAGGTTGCATTGACTGTCCTATTTTTTGTAACTCTAAATAGACATTTCTCCAAGGAAGACATACAGATGGCCAACAAACACATAAAAGATGTTCAACATCACTCATTATTAGAGAAATGTGAATCAAACTAAAATGAGGTAGCAGCTCACATTGGTCAGAATGGCCTTTATTAAAGTATCTGCAAACAATGAATGCTGAAGAGGATATGGAAAAAAGGGAACCCTATTGCTTTGTGGGGGGAATGAAAAATGACACAGCTACTATGGTAAACTGTATGAAGATTCCTTTAAAAACTTGAAGTAAAGCTGCCATATGACATTGACTGTTTTTTAATAAATTCATTCAGTGAAAACTTATCCTGTGTTAGGGATTATAAATAGTGTAGCAATTAAATGCTTATCTTCTATGGAGCTTGCAACCAAACCATCTAAACATGTACACAAGACTATATAGACTGACCAATGGGGGGGGGGAACAAGAACAGACCAGAATTTGAGATGTTTGTGCAATAGTAAATCATTTCAAAAAAAAAACATTTATCATAGATATAAGACGTAACAAAAAATAAGAAACTTAACTTGACCAGTATAATTTTAGAAGAAAAGCTCCTCTGCCGATGGAATTTTCCAGGCAAGAATACTTAACGGGGTTGCCACTTCCTGTTCCAGGGGATCACTCTAACATGGGAATCAAACCTGAGTCTCATGCATCTCCTGCATTGCCAGGCAAATTCTTTTTACTGTGACACTTGGGAAGCCCATACATATCAACTTTAAAAAATGTACAATGTGAATTTTGTGAGTTAAGCTTTATTGGGGAAAAAATGAGGACTATAGCTTGGGAGACAGCATTTCAGATAGTTCTGATAAATTGCTCCAAATAATTCAGGGGAAAGGTCAGTATATAAGTGATTTTGTTGAAGCAGAATTACATGCAATCATGCACATCTTTTTTTTTTTTTTTTTCCAGAAGGTTTCTGCTAGTCTTTAGGAGCAGTCCCTTGTCACCATGAAAGATTTTATTGCTTTTCTAGATACGAGGTAATACAAAAATTGAGTTCTTAAAATTGGCTCCTGAAAATATCTATCTGAAAACGTATTCTGCCAGTTTTTTTCTAGAGGACAGAGTACTTCATTTTTGCTTTCTACTTTGAATTATTTTCAAGGATTGTTGAATATCAGCAACTGTGGCAGTATCTAATTTAATCCTTGTAGAAGTAGATGGCCAGTGCCAGTGGCAAGTGCCAATTTGTAGTTGACATATATATAGTATCTATGCATACATATGGTATATGGGTTTCGCAGGTGGTGCGAGTGGAACCCACCTGCCAATGCAGGAGACATCAGGGATGTGGGTTTGACCCCTCGGTCAGGAAGAATCCATGGAGAAGGGCATGACAACTCATTCCAGTATTCTTGCATGGAGAATCCCATGGATAGAGGAGCCTGATAGGCTACAGTACATAGGGCCACAAAGAATTGGACACTACTGAAGTGACTTAGCACACACATAGTGTATGTGTGTGTGTGTATATATATATACATATATCCATATATATATATGTGTATGTGTGTGTGTATATATATATACATATATATATATATTCATATAGGAATGTGTGTGTGTATATATATATACATATATATACATATATATATATATTCATATAGTGTATGTGTGTGTGTATATATATATACATATATATACATATATATATTCATATAGTGTATGTGTGTGTAAATATGTATATACATATATATATATTCATAGAGGAATGAATTTTGCTCCATGTAGTACAGTTTATAAACGTTGTGCTCTTTAGAGACACATTATTTCACACATTCATTGCTTCTGAATAATAATATAAGGAATTCATTCATTAAATACAAAAATTTGACCTATTAAAAGGGAAATTCTTCTAATCTCTAGGCAATAGTCTGCATCTCATGTTTTAGTGATTTCAATTTAGCAAAACAAATTCCCAACAAACTGCTTTAAAAGCAGAGCTAAATATATGAATTGAAATATATTAGCAACTAAATTCTTAACTTCAAAATGTAAATTTTCATCTGATGTGGATTTTTTAACTATATTCTACTTTTTCTCTGGCTGCTTCTAGATTTCCAGGCATAAGCAGAACAATATTTAAAAGTAGAATGGAAAAACTACCTCCTGTGAAGCTGGGGGCCAGTCCTGATATTTTCAGTGATCAGTTTTAAAACCCTACACTCCATCTCTGAACTTGAATTCCTCCTCACATCTTAGTGGACGTCCTCAAGTAAGTTATTGATGAGATCTCTTCAGAGTCTGAGACAAGCTTTCATTCCTTTTAAGGGAGACACTTCAGTTCTTTTATTACTGGCATATATCACTCCACAGTTTGGCACACTGTCTTTAAGAAAATCTTAGAAAAAGAAATGTGGGACTATTACACAATTACATTTTCCAGGAATTTAATAAAGTATATATTCTTTGGAGTTTCAATAAAGCTGATTGGTCTGACAAGACATAGGCACTTGGGAAACTCAGAACCTGATGATATATAATTATCCTCCTACCACACGTTAGTGAATTACTACCTAAATTTGGTGTATATTTCAGAAAGCAATTTAAGGTTCAGTTTTAATTTTGTGATTATTTCTAGATTTATCTTTAAGCATTTTAAATGATAAAGACAGTTCAGTTCGTTCAGTCACTCAGTCATGTCCGACTCTTTGCCACCCTATGGACTGCAGTACACCAGGCCTCTCCGTCCATCACCAACTGCTGGAGCTTGCTCAAACTCATGTCCATCAAGTCAGTGATGCCATCCAATCATCTCCTTGTCTGTCGTCCCCTTCTCCTCCTGCCTTCAATCTTTCCCAGCATCAGGATCTTTTCCAGTGAATCAGTTCTTCACATCAGGTGGCCAAAGTATTGGAGTTTCAGCATCAGTCCTTCCAATGAATATTCACGACTGATTTCCTTTAGGATTGACTGGTTGAATCTCATTGCTGTTCAAGGGACTCTCAAGAGTCTTCTCCAATACCACAGTTCAAAAGCGTCCATTCTTCAGCACTCAGCTTTCTTCTGTCCAACTCTCACATCCATACATTACTACTGGAAAAGTCATAGCTTTTACTAGACAGACCTCTGTTGGCAAAGTAATGTCTCTGCTTTTTAATATGCTGTCTAGGCTGGTCACAGGTATTCTTCCAAGGAGCAAATGTCTTTTAATTTCATGGTTGCAGGCACCATCTACAGTGATTTTTGGGTCCCAAGAAAATAAAGTCTGTCACTGTTTCCATTGTTTTCCCATCTATTTACCATGAAGTGATGGGACTGGATGCCATGATCTTCATTTTTTGAATGATGTGTTTTAAGCCAGCTTTTTCACTCTCCGTTTTCACTTTCATCAAGAGACTCTTTGGTTTAATTCATATTCTTTGATAAACAAGAAGGTTATTAAAGAAATAGGTAAATATTGTTGCATCAACTTTATCTGATAAGGCAGTCAACTAAAAGCATTTTGAAACCTAAGAATGGTATCTAAAAGGGAGAAAACATAGAGAAAATAAACCCAGTTACAAAATCATTTTATTTACTTTTGTTTTGAAATTGGCTTATGTTGTTGGGATAATTGGCTTCCCAGTTGGCTCAGATGGTAAAGAATCTGCCTTAAATGCAGGAAACCCAGATTCAATGCCAGTGTCAGGAAGATACACTGGAGAAAAATGCTTACCCCCTCCAGTATTCTTGCCTAGACAATTGCATGGACAGAGGAGACTGGTGGGCTACAGTTCATGGGTTTGCAAAGAGTTAGACATGATTAAGTGACTAACAGTGTACTTCTTCACTTTCAGTTCATTGGGATAAACCCATTTTCTCTTAAAGAGTAATTCATTTGTTACCACTTGAACCTGTCTTATTGAATGTGATATCTTTGGTACTAATAATAAAGATTCGATTAGCAGTATACTTTAGGAAGTATTTTCTTAATCATTTTTCAATTTTATATTTTCTTTAATATTTTCTTCCAGAAGGAGAATACTAAAACCCAGTTTATAAAAGCTATGGAAAATCAAGACCAAAATAGTGCAGATTAGGATCAACTGTAGAGATAAATGACAAAATCAATTGTCCTATCAGTGACTGAACTCCATTCATTTATTTCTTTTTGTCACTAAGGTGAAGAAATATTAGTTCTTGATAAACTTACATTTTTCCTTTTGAAAGTGCCTTTACCTATATTTACAAATACATAGGCCACAGTTTATCATATTTCAGAGTTATTTTAGCAATAACTACTTGACCTTGGTCTGAATTACTAGTGAAAAGAAAAAAAAAAAAAATGAGCCCCTAAATCATTACACAAATGAACTGCAGTTTTTCTGCTGATTTTCTCACCGTCTGCTGGAGTGTAATAATCATTGCCATAAACATAAGAATTTGTAAATTATTACATGCTAATGACACTACTTTAAGGTCTGTAAACTTTTAGTAGTTTATTTACACGTGATTTTATGATTTTCAGTGTATTTTTATATACAGGATCTTATCCCATGTTAACTTCATAAAAAACTTCAAAGTGAGAAAAGAAGGTATTTTTGTCCCCTCAGTTTGTCACAGGACAAACCATAATTATTCTATCTATTGTCTTCTGATACAACATTTATACTGACCACAAATCAAAGTATCTACAACTGTAAAATAATAAAATGGGATAGAAAACAAAGAGTGACACTTTAAAGCATATATTTTCAGGATGTTAAATGAAAAAAAAATTAGTACTGTAAGTGATCAATTTAGTGTCTTAAGTTTTTACTGAAAATATACTGCTACCTTTAATTGGGCATTTAAATGGATGAGGTAAAAATATTAAAAATTCTTTTAATTTTATCACTTTAATATTAGTAATAGAATCCATCTAAAGTTTTAAAGTAATTTTTTGATGTTCTATCTGTCATCAAAAGGAGGCCTTTTGATGAAAACTGACTTGTGTCACATGAAATATTCACACATGACTCTGGAGCCTTCTTCCTTCTTAAGGAACCTTTCCATAAAACCTTCTTCAGAAGCCAGCCTCTATCTCTGTATTAAACTTTTATCTAGAGAGTTAAAGTTTTATAAGGTTTAAGATTATAAAATATTAAAATGAAGTTTGAGGTTCTGATATCTTCAGTTAAAGGAAGTGAGCCGAGGTTTTCCTTTATTTCTTATCTTTTACTTATAAAGAGCATAGAAACTGAACTACAGTTTACTTCAGAAATTCCCTAAAGGATGATGGTGATTGATTAATTCCTCTTTCATGTGTTATAACTGATATTCTAAGGCTCATTAAAATACATATTAGTCTCCCTGGTTACTAGACTGATTGGAATTACTTAACGTTTTCTTAGTTTTATTATGGTGATACAAATGATCTTCTCTAGACTATGGCACATTATAAAATAATTTTAACCATGATAGAAGAAAAACATTAATCTGGTAGTTGATAACCATCCAGCTCTAAATATTTTTTATGAGAAGAATTTCATAATAAAGCATATTAGTATAATCATCTTTGTGACATTTTTCCATTTTGAAAGTGTTTTTATATTCATTAGTTAGTTTTGTGGTAATATTGTTATCGCTAGGAAAATGAATACTATATTTTCCATAACTGACTAGAGCAGATAAATAAATATTTCTCTAACATCATCCTTAGAATAGAATTGTAAATGGAAATCAATACTGGTTAGTATACGGAAGTTAGTCATACTCTCAGATTATTAGTTGGAATATAACATATGGCAGTAGGAAAGATATTAGACACGTCTAAGTCACAAATTTCTATAAAGATGGACTTGTGGAGTGGGATGTTAGAGTGTTCTACAAAATGGTCATTAAGATATTTTCTCATGTAAAAATATAGGGCTTCATACATTTTCCTTAATGTTGCATAAATATGGCATGTAGTAGAAATTTTATAGCATTTATTTAATCAGTAATACCATGCTCCTGAAATCAAAATATCATTCAGCAAATACTTGATATTCACTGGGGAGAACACATAGACATATCCTTCTAAAAGGCAAGTATTTTATGCAGACACTCTTGAATCAAAGTTAACTCAATAAGAGGAAGACAACTTAACACTGACAACATTTAAATGCTCAGCAATGGGGCATCTGATAAAGGTATTGTTAGTTTCCTGAACTAGATAAGTGGAGATCTCCCTGATATTAGGGGTACATCCCACATGCGATTTATGATTCTCTCTGCCTTTGCTGACATTATTAACTATCTGCCAGTTTGTTCTACTGACATTTCAGAGATGCAGATAAATTGCTAAGAAAATCTATGTCTGTTTTTCTTTTGTGTGCTTTTGTGTTTGGGGATTGGGGGTACAAGAATAAAAATCCTAACAAAAAAATAGAAATAAAGGTATTTTTTTTTCTTATTTTTAGTTTTGTAGAGAGGTTATTTTTGTTTGTTTTGATTTGTCAATTTCTAGTAAGCTATTTTTTACAGACTAATTTTTATTCTTGTGTATAACAAATATTTCCAATATTTTAAACAGATTTTATATTATCATTGATCTCTACTTTCTTAAAGCTGCATAGTACACTGAATTTCAATTCAGTTGATACTGCAATCCAAGTTTCCAGTAAGTAGCAAAAATTCCAGTGCACAGAAAATTTGTATGCTCAATCAACAGTGGAATTCAAAGTTAATGAAACCATAATGAAATATAAGTTATGTTTCTTTTTAATGCAGTATATTTGGCATCACTATTTTAGGACTGCATATTACCCCTTAACCATGAAACACAAAAACAAAATCAACACACTTGTCCTATGGGAACTGGTTAGAAAGATAAGTTATAGTACTGAGGAATGTTTACATAATTTCTCACTTTCCTCTGGTGATTGTGAAAAATATTTTGGCATTATTGTTATTAATATTTAGCTGCTAAGTCATGTTTGACTCTTTTACGACCACATGGACTGTAACTCACCAGGCGCCTCCGTCCATATTCTATATTCTAAACAAAGATGGTAGCTAAACTGCAAAACAAAACAAAACAAAACAAAACAAACAAACAGAACAACTTAATATATTTCAAAGGCATTATCTAATTGAGGGGTTTCCCTGGTGGCTTAGCAGTAAAGCACCTGTCCACCATTGCAGGAGATACAGATTCAATCCCTGGATCAGAAAGATCCCCTGGAGAAGGAAATGGCAAATCACTTCAGTATTCTTGCTGGAAAATCCCATGGATAGAGGAGCTTGATAGGCTACTCTTTGAGAGTCCGTGGGGGTCACAAAGAGTTGGACATGACTTAGTAACTAAATAGCAATAAAAATCTAACAGAGGCTTTACCATATTTGAAGTCATTACTTAAAATTTGAACTTAATAAAGTTGGTTAAAACTCAGCATTCAGAAAATTAAGATCATGACATCTGGTCCCATCACTTCATGACAAATAAATGGGGAAACAATGGAAACTGTAAGAAACTTTATTGTTCTGGGCTTGCAAATCACTGCAGATGGTGATTGCAGCCATGAAATTAAAATACACTTGCTCTGCAGAGAAAAAGCTATGACCAACCTAGAGGAGAAGGAGACAACAGAGGATGCAGTGGTTGGATTGCATCACTGACTTGATGGACATGAGTTTGAGTAAACTCTGGGAGCTCGTGATGGACAGGGAAGCCTGACGTGCTGCAGTCCATGAGGTCACAAAGAGTTGGACACCACTGAGTGAATGAACTGAACTGAACTGAACTGAGCAATGTTTTCAAACCATAACACATTTGAATATGTTACTCTTCAATATATTTTAATAACAAACTATTTTAGTAACAAACTATTAATAGAGTTATTAAAAGCAAGTTATTTTGTATTTCCTTTAAAAAAAGGAAAAAAATCTAAGTTGGATTTTCTGTTTGTTTGTTTGTTTGTTTACTAACACTTAAACAGGCTCTCCTCTCTCTCCCATCCACATGAATTAAATTCAGTTCGATCACCCAGGGTGGGGAAGAAACCAATTTGCTGCTAGGTCCTGCTATTGAATATTGAGAAATAAGGTGATGAATTATACACGCTTCTTGATCCACATGAGCATATGCTTGAGTGAGAAAAACAAAAGTACACAGTTTACAGAAACAAATGCAAGGTAGAAAGAGATTATTGAAATAAATATACTAAGCAAACTGCTATGAGTACAGGAAAAAAACAGTTAATTTAGATTGAGAAGACAGAGAAGCTACATGTAAATGGTAAAATTAGACTGAAGAAAAATACAGAATTTCAAAACGTACGACATAGAAGGATAAAGAGTATTGCACGTTCTATGATTTAAACGCAGAAAGATAATTAACTACAAGACTTTTCCATGAGGTATCACATTTAGGATAGTGGCTACTTTAATATCTAAGGTCACTAGAAAATATAAATGGTAGCTGAGGGCTAGATTTTGGACAGCATTTTACTTAGCACTAAGTTTATTCTTTATGGTTAAGCAGCAGCAGGCACAAAGCTCTGTGAAAAAGTGAAAATAGCATACATTTTTGTAAGAAGTTTAATCTATAGAACTTTGTGAAGGGTGTGCATATCCATCAAGTCAGTGATGCCATCCAGCCATCTCATCCTCTGTCGTCCCCTTCTCCTCCTGCCCACAATCCCTCCCAGCATCAGAGTCTTTTCCAATGAGTCAACTCTTTGCATGAGGTGGCCAAAGTACTGGAGTTTCAGCTTTAGCATCATTTCTTCCAAAGAAATCCCAGATCTCTTTCAGAATGGACTGATTGGATCTCTTTGCAGTCCAAGGGACTCTCAAGAGTCTTCTCCAACACCACAGTTCAAAAGCATCAATTCTTCGGTGCTCAGCTTTCTTTATAGTCCAACTCTCACATCCATACATGACCACTGGCAAAACCACAGCCTTGACTAGATGGAGCTTTGTTGACAAAGTAATGTCTCTGCTTTTTAACATGCTGTCTATGATGATCATAACTTTCCTTCCAAGAAGTAAGCGTCTTTTAATTTCATGGCTGTAATCATCGTCTGCAGTGATTTTAGAGCCCAGAAAATTAAAGTCAGCCACTGTTTCCATTGTTTCCCCATCTATGCCATGAAGTGATGGGACTGGATGCCATGATCTTAATTTTCTGAATGTTGAGCTTTAAGCCAACTTTTTCACTCTCCCCTTTCACTTTCATCAAGAGGCTCTTTTTTCTTCACTTTTCTTCCTTAAGGGTGGTGTATCTGTGTATCTGAGGTTATTGACATTTCTCCCAGCAATCTTGATTTCAGCTTGTGCTTCCTCCAGCCCAGTGTTTCTCATGATCTAAATATGTTAAATTTGAGAATAAGCAGAAAATCCATATCTATATAGAACTATCTGTCTTAAACTGATGAGAAATTTTGGAGAAATTTTGAGGTGCTCATTAACATTTATAATGTGAGGTATATTCCTCAAAATTTGTCAGCATAAACCATTTAAATGATTTTGATATGAAAGTAAACTGTGTGATATCTAAACAAAATTGTATTACATGAATCACTTAGGTTGTAGAAAAGTATTGAAACAGAAATTTAGATCAAAAATCCTTAATGCAAGACAACGTTTTTCCTATTCTATTTGAACTGAATATGTTTACCTTTAATCAATGTAAAATAAAAACTCTCATTGAGTATAAATAAATTAATTGATTAGTAAGTGAATACAGCACTCATTCATGCCTGTCTTATAGTAACTTTTGCTTATTTTTTAAATATATTTGTTTTAGTTGGAGGGTAATGACTTTACAATATTGTAGTGTTTTTTGCCATACACTGATATGAATCAGCCATGGATTTACATGTGGTCCCTATCCTGAACCTCCTTCCCACATCCCTCTGGGTCATCCCAGTGCACCAGCCCTGAGCACCTTGTCTCATGCATCGAACCTGGACTGGCTTTATTTTTTTAAATGTTTTGAAATTGCATTTGTTTTAGTAATTCCATCCCAATTCACATTTATGTAACAAAATTATAATCAATTATACAAACAAAAAGTCTGTTAAAAAAATAACAAATTTAAAGAATTTTAAAAATATTAAATGAATGTGCCTTTTCAGTTATCAATTTTTCTCTTCTGTTCAAAGGTGTTTTTGATATTTTCCTTGATCTTCTTTTTACCTTAAATTAATAAAAACTTTATTTTCTCCTTTATATGTCCTTTTTCATTTTAGCTTTCCCAGTCACATCATGGTTGATTCCTGGAGATACTTAGTACTGTTCAATTTGATACTTAGTACATGGGAAATAGATGGGGAAACAGTGGAAACAGTGTCAGACTTTATTTTTGGGGACTCCAAAATCACTGCAGATGGGGAGTGCAGCCATGAAATTAAAAGACGCTTACTCCTTGGAAGGAAAGTTATGACCAACCTATACAGCATATTAAAAAGCAGAGACATTACTTTGCCAAAAAGGTCCGTCTAGTCAAGGCTATGGTTTTTGCAGTGGTCATGTATGGATGTGAGAGTTGGACTGTGAAGAAAGCTGAGTGATGAAGAATTGATGCTTTTGAACTGTGGTGTTGGAGAAGACTCTTGAGAGTCCCTTGGAGTACAAGGAGATCCAACCAGTCCATTCTAAACGAAATCAGTCCTGGGTGTTCATTGGAAGGACTGATGCTGAAGCTGAAATTCCAATACTTTGCCCACCTCATGCAAAGCATTGACTCATTGGAAAAGACTCTGATGCTGGGAGAGATTGAGGGAGGAGGAAAAGGGGACAACAGAGGATGAGATGACTGGATGGCATCACTGACTCGATGGACATGAGTTTGAGTAAACTCCAGGAGTTGGTGATGGACAGGGAGGTCTGGAGTGCTGCGATTCATGGGGTTGCAAATAGTCGAGCAAAACTGAGCAACTGAACTGACTGACTGTTAAATTTGGCCACAGATTCTTTCTCTATGGCAATGCAGCTAAGTTGCACTAAGTTAGCAATGCAGATCAGTTCTGAAAACAACTTAGTTTTAATTCATCAGTCATCCCAAGCTTTCGTCTAAAATTCAGGTTCATTTCTCTCTCTCTCTCTTTTTTTTTTTTTTTTTTCTTTCTGGAGGCTGCTATCTGTGGGATACATAAGTCCCTTGAGAGATAGACCCAAGTGTCTTCTTTATACCAATACTACATTTTTCTAAGAAGTATGGTTTTATTTTTTGAATCAGCCACTCCAGGACAGCATAAATAATAACTGCACAGTTTTTAACAATAAGGATACATTATTTTTAAAAATGGCAGTCATAGCTTTTATGGATTTGAAAAGGTAATGCATTTAGTAACATTTCTCTGGCATTATTAAGTGATCTGATTTGACCATTATAACTAATGAACTGTTAATTACAATAATTTTTATATTGACACTTTCACTCATACTCTCATAACCCCTTTACCACTTTGTCATTAAAAAGTTATCATTGATAAACTTAAATGAAAAAAGGAAATATAAAGGAAATGAAAATTCAAATTCACAACCTAACAAGCATAGTGATATTCATCCGCTTAATAGAATACTTAACAGAAATATCAATGTAAATAGAATAGAAATTGGCTTTGCAAAATTCCTTATTTTACAATATGTAACCTCATCATTCCACTTAAAAATACCAAAGAAGAGGATAACTACTGAGATAATTTTGAGTACATTTGAATTTGGAAAAGAAAGAATATGAAAATAATCAGTTTTCTGTTGCCAGTAGAACAGCCTAGCAAGTTACACCACAATTCAATATTTTGCATGAATGCTTGCTTTGCTGTATGTGAGAAATGTTTCCTTGGAGAATAAATTTTGAAAAATATTGAGTTTCAACTTAAATTTTATTTATGGGTGGGTTTATACAACAGGATGATTTCCTTTTCTACCTAGGGTCTGAACGATTTTTAAACTTAGCAAGTTTAACTCAAAACAGACAGAACATCAATATTATGAAATGTTTTCTTTGAGAAAATATCCATCAAAATATTAAATGAATGATTTAGTTTATAAAAATACCTGTCTTGATAATTGATTGATTATGAAGCTCTAGGTAGAAGACTAATTAAAGGACACGGGTGCATTCTCAACAAAGCAGCAGGTATCTATGAGGATTACTCAATCAGTATGCAAAGAGAATTAACAAAGCAGCAAAATCTACTTTGGTCAGCTGCACCCAAAATGTGTTCAGTTCAGTTCAGTTCAGTCACTCAGTCATGTCCGACTCTTTGCGACCCCATGAATCGCATCACGCCAGGCCTCCCTATCCATCACCAACACCGGGAGTTCACTCAGGCTCACATCCATCGAGTCAGTGATGCCATCCAGCCATCTCATCCTATGTCATCCCCTTCTATTCCTGCCCCCAAACTCTCCCAGCATCAGAGTCTTTTCTAAAGAGTCAACTATTCGCATGAGGTGGCCAAAGTGCTGGAGTTTCAGTTTTAGCATCATTCCTTTCAAAGAAATCCCAGAGCTGATCTCCTTCAGAATGAACTGGCTGGATCTCCTTGCAGTCCAAGGGACTCTCAAGAGTCTTCTCCAACACCACAGTTCAAAAGCATCAATTATTCAGCACTCAGACTTCTTCACAGTCCAACTCTCACATCCATACATGATCACAGGAAAAACCATAGCCTTGACTAGATGGATCTTTATTGGCAAAGTAATGTCTCTGCTTTTCAATATGATGTCTAGGTTGGTCATAACTTTCCTTCAAAGAAGTAAGCGTCTTTTAATTTCATGGCTGCAGTCACCATCTGCAGTGATTTTGGAGCCCCCCAAAATAAAATCTGACACTGTTTCCATTGTTTCTCCATCTATTTCCCATTAAATGATGGGACCAGATGCCATGATCTTCGTTTTCTGAATGTTGAACTTTAAGCCCACTTTTTCACTCTCCTCTTTCACTTTCATCAAGAGGGTTTTTAGTTCCTCTTCACTTTCTGCCATAAGGGTGGTGTCATCTGTATATCTGAGGTTATTGACATTTCTCCTGGCAATCTTGATTCCAGCTTGTGCTTCTTTCAGCCCAGCATTTCTCATGATGTACTCTGCATAGAAGTTAAATAAGCAGGGTGACAATATACAGCCTTGATGTACTCCTTTTCCTATTTGGAACCAGTCTGTTGTTCCATGTCCAGTTCTAACTGTTGCTTCCTGACCTGCATATAGGTTTCTCCAGAGGCAGGCCAGGTGATCTGGTATTCCCATGTCATTCAGAATTTTCCACACTTTATTGTAATCCACACTGTCAAAGGCTTTGGTGTAGTCAATAAAGCAGAAATATATGTTTTTTTCTGGAACTCTCTTGCTTTTTCGATGAGCCAGCAGATGTTGGCAATTTGATCTCTGGTTCCTCTGCCTTTTCTAAAACCAGCTTGAATATCTGGAAGTTCACGGTTCAAGTATCGCTGAAGCCTGGCTTGGAGAATTTTCAGCATCACTTTACTAGTGTGTGAGATGAGTGCAATTTTGTGTGGTAGTTTGAGCATTCTTTGGCATTGCCTTTCTTTGGGATTAGATGAACGTTAAATAATATAGAAATGCCTTAGTGTTTTTCATGTTAATGTGTACAAGGGTGTTAAAACTTGTCATGTTAAAACTTGAGATGTATTTTCAATATTACAAAATACACACAGAGGAAACATAGTTTGTCCAATGTTGACCAACATGTACATGTGTGAAAACATGATCTCATCTTAATTACATTTGGTTTCCCTCATCCAAGAAAGTTTCATTATAATGCTTTGCAGTCAAATTCCCATCAAACCTTTTGATCAGATCAAGACATCTAATTTTTATCACTGTGGATAACTTTGGCCTCTCATAGGACAGCATATGAATAGGATTAGAAAGCACATAATCTTTGTAACTAGATACTTGTGGTTAGCAAGTTTTTTGATATTAATCTTTCTTAAATAACTCACTAGTATTCTATTGCATAAATATAACATGTTATTTAGTTATTTATTGTTTCTCTTTTTTAAATTTTACTTTATTTTACTTTATAATACTGTATTAGTTTTGCCATACATCAACATGAATCCACCATGGGTGTACCTGAGTTCCCAATCCTGAACCCCCTCCCACCTCCCTCCCCATACCATCTCTCTGGATCATCCCAGTGCACCAGCCCCAAGCATCCTGTATCCTGCATCGAACCTAGACTGTGATTCATTTCTTACATGATATTATACATTTTTCAATGCCATTCTCCCAAGTCATCCCACACTCTCCCTCTCCCACAGGGTCCAAAAGTCTGTTCTGTACATCTGTGTCTCTTTTGCTGTCTCGCATACAGGGTTATCGTTACCATCTTTCTAAATTCCATATATATGCGTTAGTATACTGTATTAGTGAAGTAAGCCATATTTTTTTTTAAATGTTTATTCCCTTGTTGGAATATTTCCAAATTTTAACCTTAAATAAATCTGCTGGTTTCCTGACTTTGGTTTGTATCCCTTTGAATTTTAATCACCAAACAATCCAATCTATGGTGTCACTGATATCTGAAAATCTGAAAAAGTTTTCATTTGTGCCTATGGCTACCCACTCCAGTATTCTTGCCTGGGAAATTCCATGGACAGAATAGCTCGGTGGGCTACAGTCAATGGGGTAGCAAAGAAACAGACACTACTGAATAACTAACACACAAATACAGGGAAAAATAGTTCATACTTTTCATTCTCAAAGACAATTGGCCCCAAATAAATGAAAAATTTTGACTCTGTTTGCTTCGTTTGTTCTATTAATAAAACACACCACAAATCTTGGGACCCTGACTGCTCAAATGTGCAATGGTTAATTCCTGACCCAAAGTCAATTCTTTCAACATCAGTTCTTCTTTCTGAACCAGGGACATTCTTTTAATACCAACATGTTATGATGGGGAATGAGGCATCAAATTAGGGGAAGTAAGGAGAAAATAAACATTAATTGCTAAGCGTCGGGACTGAGTGACTTCACTTACGC
This sequence comes from Capricornis sumatraensis, assembly GCF_032405125.1. Lineage (NCBI taxonomy): Eukaryota > Metazoa > Chordata > Mammalia > Artiodactyla > Bovidae > Capricornis > Capricornis sumatraensis. The sequence goes on from NC_091080.1 coordinate 54,037,724, forward strand.
TTTCACTTTCATGCATTGGAGAAGGAAATGGCAACCCACTCCAGTACTCTTGGCTGGAGAATCCCAAAGACAGAGGAGCCTAGTGGGCTGCCGTCTATGGGGTCGCACAGAGTTGGACATGACTGAAGCCACTTAGCAGCAGCAGCAGCAGCAGGAACTATCTTTATTGTCACATTACTTCTGAAATTACTTTAAAATTTCCTTTTAAAAAAAAACAAATTTATTTGTTTTAATTGGAGATTAATCACTTTACAATATTGTATTGGTTTTGCCATACATCAACATGACCATTAGCTAAATATTACTCAGAAAGTACCCCAAATCTGAGACACACTTTGTTATGACCACAAGTTTCTTGTTGAAGAGACTTATATTCTTCCATAGATATATTATTAAATAACTAAAGCACAACTGTCATTTGATTAAAGTTAGGAAAAGTACAATTATAAAAATGAATCAGGGTTTAAAAGGATGGAGAGGATGATTTTGGCAAGCACATATGCTAGTCAATGGTCCCTATACCTTGAACCATATTAAGAAGAAGATAATAGATTGGGCAGAGGTGGGAGTTATCTAACAAGAATGAAAGGTTGAATACTGAGGTGTTTTCCTATTCCTACTACAATCAGTAAGAAGAAAGAACTCATCTTTTAATGCATTGTTCATTAACACTGGGGAAAAAAATGCACCTTGCGGCAATAAATACTGTGTAAATAAAATTCTAAGAAGAGTGGAAGGTTTTTAGAGACCATATTTTCCCTTAGATTTTATTCTTTAAATCTTTGTGTTTAGGGGGAAATAAGCTTCGCAAAGGAAGTTATTTAAAGTTATTATAACTAGAATTTTTTAGATTTATTTTTATCTAAGAAGCAATGCCTTTGTTCAATAGCACCTAATTATCAGTTGAAGTAAAGCCTTAGCAGGTGGATCAGACAGATGGTAATCAGAATTCCCAGGTTTACCACTAACATTCATTGTTTCCTCAAAACCGAGGTAAGGCAAAAAAAAAAATAAAAATAAAAATAAATAAATAAATAAAGAGAAGGCTAAGCATATATCAACTCCTATTATGGAGACCAGTGTTCTAAATTTTGCATTCCACAGTGATTATCCAGGGGAAATTAAAGCATTAGCTAAAGACATTGATAAATATTTCTATCAATTTGTTCAAACAAAAATGTTTTTTAAACTACAGACTATAGCATAATTATTCAAAATAAACAGTAATTAACGGAACCAAATCAAGCATTACAAGGGTTTGCAAATTTGCCCTGTGGTTTACCAGCTGTGCTTTTTACTGTCTGCACTGTGAATTTACACTCAAGCTTTTCATTCTCAAGAGGTGGTAGAAAATTGAAGCACATTTTAAAAGCATGTTAAGTAAGGGTAAAATTACCAATTAGTTAGACGAAATCATATGGCAATGAAAGATTTATTTTTTTTTTTGAAATCTTTATGAAGCGAAATTAACAAGCCTCTATTGGACACCTACTCTATAACAGTTGTGTGAAGCATAAGGATATAGACTTAAATAAGCCATTTAGGGTGTAAATTGTATATAGATGATCAAAAATATTTTAATGAACAGTTTAACTCCAGGTTACAAAAAAGATCTTCACAATAAAGATAATCCCGATGGTGTGATCACTCACCTAGAGCCAGATATCCTGCAATGTGAAGTCAAGTGGGCCTTAGAAAGCATCACTACAAACAAAGCTAGTGGAGGTGATGCAATTCCAGTTGAGCTATCTCTAATCCTGAAACATGATGCTATGAAAGCGCTATGCTCAATATGCCAGCAAATTTGGAAAACTCAGCAGTGGCCACAAGACTGGAAAAAGTCACTTTTCATTCCAATCGCAAAGAAAAGCAATACCAAAGAATGCTCAAACTATCGCACAATTGCATTCATCTCACATGCTAGTAAAGTAATGTTCAAAGTTCTCCAAGCCAGGCTTCAGCAATACATGAACCGTGAACTTCTAGACGTTCAAGCTGGTTTTAGAAAAGGCAGAGGAACCAAAGATCAAATTGCCAACATCTGCTGGATCATGGAAAAAGCAAGAGAGTTCCAGAAAAAACATATATTTCTGCTTTATTGACTATGCCAAAGCCTTTGACTGTATTGATCACAATAAAGTATGGAAAATTCTAAAAAAGATGGGAATACCAGACCACGTGACCTGCCTCTTGAGAAACCTATATACAGGTCAGGAAGCAACAGTTAGAACTGGACATGGAACAACAGACTAGTTCCAAATAGGAAAAGGAGTACATCAAGGCTGTATATTGTCACACTGCTTATTTAATTTATATGCAGAGTACATCAAGAGGAATGCTGGGCTGGAAGAAGCACAAGCTGGAATCAAGATTGCCAGGAGAAATGTCAATAACCTCAGATATACAGATGACACCACCCTTATGGCAGAAAGTGAAGAAGAATTAAAGAGCCTCTTGATGAAAGTGAAAGAGGAGAGTGAAAAAGTTGACTTAAAACTCAACATTCAGAAAACTAAGATCATAGCATCCGGCCCTATCACTTCATGGCAAAAAAGATGGGAAACAATGGAAACAGTGAGAGACTTCATTTTGGCGGGCTCCAAAATCACTGCTGATGGTGACTGCAGCTGTGAAATTAAAAGACGCTTGCTCCTTGGAAGACAAGCTTTTACCAAACTAGACAGCATATTGAAAAGCAGAGACATTACTTTACCAATAAAGGTCTATTTAGTTAAAGCTATGGTTTTTCCAGTAGTCATGTTTGGATGTGAGAGCTAGACTATAAAGAAAGCTGAGCAATGAAGAATTGATACTTTTGAACTGTGGTGTTGGAGAAGATTCTTGAGAGTCCCTTGGACTGAAAGGTGATTCAACCAGCTCATCCTAAAGGAAATCAGCCCTGAATATTCATTGGAAGGGCTAATGCTGAAGCTGAAACTCCAATACTTTGGCCACCTGATGCGAAGAATTGACTCAGTTGAAAAGACCCTGATGCTGAGAAAGACTCAGGGCAGGAGGAGAAGGGGACAACAGAGGATGAGATGGTTGGATGGCATCACTGACTCAATAGACATGAGTTTGAGTAAGCTCCAGGAGTTGTTGATGGACAGGGAAGCATGGCATGCTGCAGTACTTGGAGCCGCAGAGTCAGAAAAGACTGAGCAACTGAACTAAACTGAACTGAACTGATAGTTGCAGATATGCGAAATAAATGATAGTCATATAAACAAACGGAGAGAACTGGAAATACTCTGTCATAAGGTACCTATTATAAGGTATTCTCATAAGGTAACTATAGAGCTGTAGGAGATTTCTATTACACATATTTAAAACTCAAAGACAGTCACTAAGAATTTTTAAAAGAAGTATATAACATATGCTGAGAGGAGAGGAGATTGAATAATATAATGTTTTCCAAACAAAAGAAGGTAGAAAATGTGAAAGTAAAATGAAACAAAAAACAAAGACAACATATAGAAAACAGTTAAAATAGATACAATTGCAACAGTAAATATAATTTCTACTATTAATAATCACTTTAAATGTGAATGGTCGAAATAAAACAAGAGACAGAGAATCTCAGAGAACAAAAGAAGAAAAAAAGACCCATCTATATGTTGTCTAAGAGAAATTCACTTTAAATATAAAGACAGATAATTTGGAAGTAAAGGTTTGGAGAAAACTATGCCACGCTAAGACTATTCAAAGGAAAGCAGGAAAAGTTATATTATTTTTAGGAACATCTATATTACTTTCAAGCAGAGCCAACTTCAGGGCAATAAGAGTTATAAAATGGAACATGATATAATGATAAGAGGATCAATTATTCAAAAAAAAACAATAATCTTTAATATCTATGTGCCTAATAACAGTGTCAAAACATATGAGACAAAACTGATAGAACTGCAAAGAGAACTAGATGAATTTGCTATTATATTTGGAGAGTTCAACATTCTCCTATCAGTAGAAGACAGATACAGCAGGGAAAAATCAGTAAGAATGTAGCTGAACTAAATAGGACCATCAATCAACTGGATCTAATTGACATTTATAGAATACTTCATCAAGTACCAGCAGAATACACATTCTTCTCAAGCTCACATGGAACATTCACCAAGATAAATGATATTCTAGGCCATAAAAATCATCTTAATAAATTTAAAAGAACAAACATCATATAAAGTATGCTGCTACTGCTAAGTTACATCAGCTGTGTCTGACTCTGTGCGACCCCATAGACGGCAGCCCACTAGGATCCATCGTCCCTGGGATTGTCCAGGCAAAAACACTGGAGTGGGTTGCCATTTCCTTCTCCAATGCATGAAAGTGAAAAGTGAAATGAAGTTGCTCAGTCGTGCCCGACTCTTAGCGACCCCATGGACTGCAGCCTACCAGGCTCCTTCGTCCATGGGATTTTCCAGGCAAGAGTACTGGAGTGGGTTGGCATTGCCTCTCCAATAAAGTATGCTAGTAGGTGAAAATGAAATTTAACTAGAAATCAATAACTGAAGGATACCTGGAAAATTCAAAAAAATATTTGGAGATTTTGAGACTTCTCAATAATCTGTAGATCAATATGAGGTTTCAAGGAAAAATTTAAGATACTTTGAATTAGATGAAAATGAAACCACAACCTATCAATGTATGTGATATGCATCAAAAGCAGTAGAGTGAAATTAGCATTGAAACCATAAATTTTAAGTTATCTAAAATTAATAATCTATGCTTCTACCTTCAGAAACTAGGAAACAAGAGCAAATTCATTTCAAAGTAAAAAAATAAATAAATAAAAATAAAATAAATAAAAAGTAAAATAAAAATCACAGCAGGAATCAATATAATTGAAACTAAGAAAAAACAATAGAGAAAAGTAAAGCAAACAAACTCCGATTCTTTGGAAAGATTAATAAAATTGATAAACTCTACTCAGACTAGCCAAGGAAAAAAGAGAAAAGGCACAAATTGCTAATATCAAAAATAAAAGAAGGACTGGTGGTAAGTCGCTTCAGTTCTGTTCGACTCTTCGCAACCCCATGGACTGTAGTCTGCCAGACTCTTCTATCCATGGGATTCCCCAAGGCTAGAATACTGGAGTAGGTTGTCATGACCTTCTCCAGGGAAAAAAAAAAGCTAGTGCTATTGAACTCATGAACATTTAATCAAAAAATGTTACTAACAACTATATGCTTACAAATTTGGTAAGTTAGATGGAATGAATCAATTTGTTGAAAGACACAATCTATCAAAATTCATGCAAGAAGAAGTAGATAACCTTTAAAGATACTGAATCAAATAAATAACATTCCAAAAGAGAAGGCAAAATGCCCAGATGTTTTCACAGGTAAATTCTACCAATCATTTAAGGAAGAAACAATGTCAGTTCTTTACAATCTACTTCAGAATAAAGTCAGTACCAAACAAAGACATTAAAAGAAAGATATTATTACAGATCAGTATCTCTCACAAGTATGCAAAAATCTTCAACTTAATATTAACAAATTAAATACAACAATGTATAAAAATGATTATATATAGGATAACCAAGTAGAATTTATCTCAGGTATGCAAGACTGCATTAACATTCAAAAATAACTTAATAAAATCCATTATAAAAGCAAACTAAAGAAAAATCACAAGACCATATCAATAGATGCAAATACAAAGGCATTTGCTAATATAAAACACTCACTTATGATAAAAACTCTGAGTAAACAAGGAAAGTGAAAATTTCTCAGTCATGTTTGACTCTTTGCAACCCCATGGACTGAACCTGCAAGGTTTCTCTGTCCATGTAATTCTCCAAGCCAGAATACTGGAGTGGGTAACCATTCCCTTCTCCAGGGGATCTTCCGAACCCAGGGATCCAACACAGGTCTCCTGCATTGTGGGCAGATTCTTTACGGTCTGAGCCACCAGAAAAGCCCATACAAGGAAAAGAGGAGACCAAAAAAATGTAGAGCTAACCTCATACTAAGAATGATAAGAAACTAGATGTTTTCCTCCTAAGATCAGGTACAAAGAAAGGATACCATCTTTCACTACTTACAGTCAACATTGTACAGGACATTCTGCTTAATACAATAAGTCAAGAAACAAAATAGATGGTACAAATATTGGAAAGGAAGACATAAAATTGTCTCTTTTGTTGGCAAATGACATGGTTGTCTATGTGGAAAATCTCACCAAAATCCAACAAAAACAACTGGAATTAATAAACAGTACTATATATATTTGAAGTTTAAAATACAATGCTATTTACATAGCATAAAAATGTTTAGGTAAAAATTTGACAAAATGTATACAAGGCCTACACGAGGAATACTTTAAGACTTGATGAAAGAAATCAAAGTTCTAAATAAATGCAGCTGCTGCTGCTGCTAAGTTGCTTCAGTCGTGTCCGACTCTGTGCGATCCCATACACGGCAGCCTACCAGGCTCCCCTGTCCCTGGGATTTTTCAGGCAAGAGTACTGGAGTGGGGTGCCATTGCCTTCTCCAAAATAAATGCAGAGATAGTCAATATTCATAGATAGGAAGAACAATACTGTTAAAATGTTGTTTCTTCACAATTTGATCTGTAGAATCAATGCAATGTCAATCAGAATCTCAGCAAGTTACTTTTTGGAAGCTGGCAAACTAGTTCTAAAGCTAGTAAAATGTGAAACTATAAAGCTTCAAGAAGATAACAGGGATGAAAATCTATGTGACCTCAGGATTGACAATGATTTTTCAGACTAAGACCAAAAGACCAATAAATGAAAGAAAAAAATTCATAAATTGGACTTTATTAAAATTAAACACTTCTGTTCTGCAAAATTTTCTCTTCAGGGAATGAAAAGACAAGTCACAGAGTTGGAGAAATTTTTTACCAGTAGAACTGTATTCAAAACACAGAAAAACTCTCAAAATTTAAAAATAAGGGAAAAAATACAGGTAAATCTTTGAAGAGAAACCTTGCCAAAATATATACAGAAATATATATATATATATGTGTGTTAAAGTGAAAGTCACTCAGTCGTGTCAGACTCATTGCGACCCCATGCCCTATACAGTCTATGGAATTCTCCAGGCCAGAATCCTGGAATGGGTAGCCTTTCCCTTCTACAGGGGATCTTCCCAACCCAGGGATCAAACTCAGGTTTCCCTCATTGTAGGCAGATTCTTTACCAGCTGAGCCACAAGGGAAGCCCATATATATTTGTATATATATATGTGTATATATATATATATATATATATATATATGTCTAATAAAGATAGAAAAATGTTCAATATCACATTATTAAGAAACTTCATATTAAAATAATAATTATGTACCACCATATACCTATTAGAAATGTCAAAATCCAAAGTACTGAAGATACAGAATGCTGATGGAAATATAGAGAAACAAGTACCATCATTCATTGTTGGCCAAATTACAAAATGGTGCTGCCACTTTGGAAGACAGTTCAGCAGTTTCTGAAACATCTAACCATATTCTTATGATATAATACAGCAATTGTGCTCTTAAGCCTTTATCAAATATAGTGGAAGCTTATATGCACACAAAATCCTCCAAGTAAATATTTATAGAGGTTTTATTTATAATTTCAAAAAATGGAAGCAACCAAAATTTCATTTAATAGTTGAATTGGATAAACAATGGTATGTGTGGCCATAAAATGAAATATTGCTCATTAATTTTTTTTAAAAAAATCAAGCCACCAGCAGTCACAAAGATCTTTAAATGTGTGTCACTAGGTGAATGAAACCAATCTGAAAAGACTATGCATTGTACGACATTGTGTATATGTCATGTCAGCTACATGACATTCTAAACAATGGAAGACTACACAGATGAAAAAAATAATTTCTGAAGGCTTGGTTGTAGAAATAAGTATGTCTAAGACAGGGAATTTTCAAGGTAGTGATAATATTTTGGGCTTCCTAGGTGGCACAGTAGTAAAGAATCCACTTGCAACATAAGAAGTGCAAGAGATGTGGGTTCCATCCCTAGGTTGGGGAGATCCCTGGCCACAAAGAATGGGACACAACTGAGCACAATAATACTTTGTATGATATTTGTATGGTAGATGTATAACTTTATACTAAAATTTGGCAAAATTCATAGAAACCAACAACAAAAAGAATTCATCTTAATATATTCAATGGGCTTTTGTTAAAAATAATATATCAACGTAGGTTCATCAGTTGTACTAACTGTTCCACACTGATGCAAGCTGTTAATAGGGAAAATGGGGTCGCAGGTAGGCAGTGGGAAGTTTATGGGAACTATCTATATTATTTCACAATTTTCCTGTTACTTAAACTGCTCTAAAATAAAATCTTAATTAAAAATGATTTTAAGCTAATAATATTAGGAATTACATCATAAGCACTAAAGGTTAAGGAAAAAAAGTAATATTTTATCCAATGAAATAGAAGCCATGCAAGCTCTGCACATGTCCTGTGCCCTTTCGGTGATATTTATCTTTTTAGGTTTCATGTTTTCTTTTTGTCAAAGACTTTCCTCTCATTAAATAAAAGGTCAAGTATGATTCAGCCCATATTTATTATTCTTTTAAAAATTTTGTACTGGAAAAGTTTCTGTTATTAACCTGTTTTTTACAGGTGCCCTTATAGATGGCCATTCTTTTTCTAGCAGAGGCTGCATCTGTTTGGCTTGGTCTAAACTGAGATGGGAATGATTTACAAAGCTGGCATAGTTCAGCTCTGTATGGTTTCCTAGCATGCTCTAATGAAGGGAATTAACTCAATCTGGGTAAAGGAGAAAAAAAAAAATATCAGAGACTATTCTTAGATCATGTAAGCACCAGCCAACAGTCTTCTTGCTACAACATTTACAGTAAAAGAAAGTAGATTCAATTTCATCTGTGTATATTTAAAAGGTCATATTAAATAGGATCCTCATTCACAGACAAAAACATATTTGGGATTAGCAAATTAATGATGTTCAAAGAGTTATTTAAATTCCCCCATTAAACTTTCAACAACACATTTAATCATAAAAATTTTATTTGTATAACTTCCAAACCTTCTCCCCAAATATTAATAAACATACAACAAAAACAGCAAAAATGCAAATGCAGTATTACATGAAGGGCAAAGAGCTTAGTGAAAGATATTGGCTTTGCAGTCAGACAAATAGTGTTCTAACACTTGGAAAGCCACTAATGAGATCTGGGACCTTGTAAAGGTCAATTAACATTTGAGAGCCTTAGCCTCCTCGCCTTCTCATCTATGAAATGAGAATGTGAGTCCAGCTAATCAACATCACTGCCAACTTTACTGTTCCTTTAATGTCACCACTCTATTCAATGTACTGGCACAAATGTGCTTTTTGAAATTATAAGGGCTTTGCAACTGGAATTATTTCACCAAAAAAATAAACATATACATATACAAAATAAGAACCATTATATATTTATAAAAATCATGAAACATTTTATGTTGAAATGAATTGATTTAAATAATCAATTCTATAAAAGAACCTATCTAAAGATATGCGCATTGGGTTTTCTCTTATCATTCAGTTGTCAGGTCTTCCACTTGACAAGCTTCACAGTTTGATGGCCAGAAGAGAAATTAAACAATTTTATAACATTTAATACAAATAAAGACAGAATGCTCTTGAGAATATGATAGAAATACAGACTTGGCATTTATCAACCATGTCATACATGTTGCAGTTTTAATAGGCTCTCCAAGCCTTCTTAGAACTTAGGCCAGGGACAAGGCAGGGTCAATCACTTAACTAAATCTCTTCTATATCAGTGATATCCACACCAGGTTGATCCTAAGAACCACTTAGAAGCTTCTTAACTATCCCTTTTCCCTGAACCCATACCACATTCAGTTCAGTCAGTTCAGTTCAATCGTTCAGTCATGACTGACTCTTGCAACCCTAGCGACTGCAGCAGGCCAGGCTTCCCTGTCCATCACCAACTCCCGAAGTTTGCTCAAACTCATGTACATCGAGTCAGTGATGTCACCCAACTATCTCATCCTCTGCCGCCTCCTTATCCACCTGCCTTCAATCTTGTCCAGAATCAGAGTCGTTTCAAATAAGTCGGTTCTTCACATTAGGTGGCCAAAGTACTGGAGTTTCAGCTTCAGTATCAATCTTTCCAATGAATATTCAGGATTGATTTCCTTTAGAATTGACTCATTTGATCTCCCGCAGTCCAAGGAACCCTCAAGAGTCTCCAACACCACAGTTCAAAAGCATCAATTCTTCCGTGCTCAGCTTTCTTTATTGTCCAACTCTCACATCCATACATGACTACTGGAAAAACATTAACCTTGACTAGATGGACATTTGTTGGTAAAGTAATGTCTCTGCTTTTTAATATGCTGTCTAGGTAGGTTATAGCTTTTCTTCCAAGGAGCAACCATCTTTTAATTTCATGGCTGCAGTCACCTACTGCAGTGATTTTGGAGTCCAAGAAAATAAAGTCTGTCACTGTTTCCATTGTTCACATCCATTTGCCAAGAAGTGATGGGACTAGATGCCATGATCTTTGATTTTTGAATACCAAGTTTAAAGTCAGCTTTTCCATGCTCCTCTTTCAATTTCATCAAGAGGCTCTTGGGTTCTTCTTTGCTTTCTGCCATCACAGTGGTGTCATCTGCATATCTAAGGTCATTGATATTTCTCCTGGCAATCCCAGTTCCAGCTTGTGCTTCATCTGGCCCAGCATCTCACATGAAGTATTCTGCATATAAGTTAAATAAGTAGGGTGACAATATACAGACTTGACATACTCCTTTCCAAATTTGGAATCAGTCCATTTTTCCATGTATAATTCTAACTGCTGCTTCTTAACCTACATACAGATTTATCAGAAGGCAGGTAAGGTAGTCTGGTATTCTCATCTCTTGAAGAATTTTCCACAGCTTACTGTGGTCCACATAGCCAAAGGCTTTGGCATAGTCAATAAAGTAGAAGAAGATATTCTGGAACTCTCTTTCTTTTTTGATGATCCAATAAATGTTGGAAATTTGATCTCTGGTTTCTCTGCCTTTTCTAAATCCAGCTTGAACATCTGGATTTCATGGTTCATGTACTGTTGAAGCCTGGTGGGTGAATTTTGAGCATTACTTTTTGATAGCTTATGAAATGAGTACAATCGTGTGGTAGTTTGAGCATTGGTTGGCATTGCCTTTCTTTGGGATTGAAATGAAAACTGACATTTTCCAGTCCTGAGGCCACTGCTGAGGTTTCCAAATTTGGTGGCATATTGAATGCAGTACTTTCACAGCTTCACTTTTAGGATTTGAAATAGCTTAACTGGAATTCCATCACCTCCACTAGCTTTGTTTGTAGTGATGCTTCCTAAAGCCCACTTGACTTCACATTCCAGGATGTCTGGCTCTATGTGAGTGATCACACCATCCTGGTTATCTGGATCATTGAGATCTTCTTTGTATAGTTTTCCTGTGTATTCTTGCCACCTTTTCTTAATATCTTCTGCTTCCATTAAGTCCATACCGTTTCTGTCCTTTATTGTGCCCTTCTTTGTGTGAAATGTTCCCTTGGTATCTCTAATTTTCCTGAAGAGATCTTTAGTCTTTCCCATTCTATTGTTTTCCTCTATTATTCTGCATTGATCACTGAGGAACGCTTTCTTATCTCTCCCTGCTATTCTTTGAAACTCTGCATTCAAATGGGTATATCTTTTCTTTTTCTCCTTTGCCTTTAGCTTCTCTTTTTTCTCAGGTATTTGTAAGGCCTCCTCCGACAACCATTTTGCCTTTTTGCATTTATTTTTCATGGAGATGGGTCTTGATCTCTGCCTCCTGTACAATGTCACAAACCTCGTCCATAGTTCTTCAGGCACTCTGTCTATCAGATCTAATCCCTTTAATCTGTCTGTTACTTCCATTGTATATCACATTCACTGAATCACAGTCTCTCAGGTTGAGTGCACTTAATGTGTGTTGTTCAAATACTTCTACGTATACTGACATTTATGGTACATTTCATATATTCTACGATAGAAGCTCAGTAAAGTAACAGGACACATAACTTTCTAACTCTCTTCATGATGTCTGTGTAATCTGTACTATTTTACTTTTACTTCCTCATGTCTAAAAAAATCATTTCATTTTCTTAATGTCCCACCTAATCAAGGATCTACACATCTTTTAGTTTCATCAGCACAAAAGAATAATAAAAGTAATATGTTTTACGAGAATTTATATTCCTATAGTCTCAATATTTTCAATAGCAGAATAATAGTATTAGTAATAGCAAACATTTATATAATGATTATATAAGTGCTAGTTTAAGTGGTTTAATAATATTCACTCTTTGAAACAAAACAACCAAGTGGGTAATATGATATATCATTTTGCAAATTGCTTATAAAAGAAAAGGCTTTGAGACACTAAGTAATTTGTCCATGGTTACACCTCTAGGTAAGTGTTAGAGCTGGGATTTGAACTCAGGATATTGAGGTCTTAATTCATATTCTATGTGATTAATTTATTTCACTCTCTTAGAATTTTTTTTTAAATGGGTCCATAGCAGATCTCCAGGGCATGTGGACACCAGGACATGACAGTATATTCCATAATTCTTGATAGTTTATTCCATCTTGGCTCACTAGGTGAAAAAAGGGATTTGTGGACAGGTACCAATATACTGCCACTAATATGGCAGCCTGTTCATCACTCAACATGCAGTCTGGGTAAAAGCTGGCAGAATCTGAAAGAATACATGTTGGCATTGGCCTCAGACTGCCTTTGTGTGTCTGCTAGTCTGAGTGCTGCCTGATTGGACTAGGGAATGAATCTGAAGACCATGCCAGCACAGCTTGGCTCTTATTTCAAACACCCTTCAACACTTGGCAAGGGTCTCGAGTGTATAAGTGTTAAGTGACCACAGAATCATTTTACTTCCCAAAAGGAAATCATAAATGCAGAGAGAAGTATGATAATTGGAGGAAAGAGTTTTAAAATTAAATCACTTCTAATATATTGCTAAAACAAAGTCATTTTGTGTCTTTCAGATATACCTAGAAATTAATATTGTTTCTTTACCTTGTTGTATCACCTCATTAGAACATCTGCTCATCTTGGTTTTATAAATAGGCTGACAGACTGATAGACTGCCCAGTCACAATCATGCCAAAATTGGTTTTTTTTCAACCTTCATTTTATTTATTTATATGCAGATTGATACAAGTTTAATTCAAACTCAGGAATAGAATGTTGAAAATCATAAGTACAAGGACAATTTTAGGACAATCTTTTTTTCTAGGCCATTTCCTTCTTTTCTTCCTATTCAGTAGTACTTTATGGAAGTTCCTCTAATCAACCAATATAATGCTGATTCATTATCTTGATGGCCTCCTAAGATTCCACGGTGTCGCTACACTATTGATGCTTTGGTTGTCTTTTTTTTTTTTTTTTTAAGCTAATCTGCTTCTATAATAATGCAACAAAAACTTTTAAGAGGTTGACTTAAAACTATGGTTCTAACCATGGGCAATTTCGTCCTCCACAGAACATTGAATAACATCCAGAGACAATTTAAGCTTACATACTGGGAAGTGTGAGTGCAAGCCAGAGATGCTCTAAATATCCTACAAATATCCTACAGCACAGATTCCACCACAAACAAAGACCTAGCCAGAATATCAACTGTGCCAAAATTAGAAGGTCTCATTTTTAAAATATCTATAATTGCAATATTCATAACTGTTTTCAGAATATTCCTCCATTGATACAACACTTCACAATTCTGCCAAAAATATTAAAGAGGAGTCCATTTGTTACTTTTTTAAAAAACTCAAACCTTAATCTGTGTAACAGGTCTTTGAGTCATTATCTTCTTTTTCTTTTTTGCTAAACTGATGAATGCAAATGAGATTTTTTGTTTGTTTGTTTTTTCATAAACTGCTACTAAATTTGAGGAAGTTTCTTTTATTTGAACATTATTTTAATTTGTTTATTATTATTATATGACCATATACTTCGTGCCAATTTTTCACAATTATCATCATATCAAATGATTTTTACAGATCATTGTCTTCACTTGCCTTTGGATGGGATATTTTTGGCTACTAAAATGTTGTAAATTTCATGTAAATAAATGTGTCTGTCTTTTTACTTCTGAGTATCCTGTTTTAGTTATTACTATATTTCCAACTGATATATTTTTTTTTCTTTTGACAATCATATATAGCATGACTCAACCCAATATAAATAGAGAACATTTCTATTAACCAGAAGTGTCCTTAAAGAAATAGTTTTTTCCCATTCTGTAGCTTACACATTTACTTCTTAATAATGTTTTTTGATTAGTAAATACTTTAAGTTTGGGGATCCAAATAGGACAAGGAGTATGTTAAGGCTGTATATTGTCACTCTGCTTATATAACTTATATGCAGAGTACATCATGAGAAACGCTGGACTGGAAGAAACACAAGCGGGAATCAAGATTGCCAGGAAAAATAACAATAACCTCAGATATCCAGATGACACCCTTATGGCAGAAAGTGAAGAGGAAGTAAAAAGCCTCTTGATGAAACTGAAAGAGGAGAGTAAAAAAGTTGCCTTAAAGCTCAACATTGAGAAAATGAAGATCATGGCATCTGATCCCATCACTTCATGGTAAATAGATGGGGAAATAGTGGAAACAGTGTCAGACTTTAGTTTTGGGGGCTCCAAAATCACAGCAGATGGTGACTGCAGCCATGAGATTAAAAGACGCTTACTCCTTGGAAGAAAAGTTATGACCAACCTAGATAGCCTATTCAAAAGCAGAGACATTACTTTGCCGACTAGGGTCTGTCTAGTCAAGGCTATAGTTTCTCCTGCAGTCATGTATGGATGTGAGAGTGGGACCGTGAAGAAAGCTGAGCGCTGAAGAATTGATGCTTTTGAATTGTGGTGTTGGAGAAGACTCTTGAGAGTCCCTTGGACTGCAAGGAGATCCAACCAGTCCATTCTGAAGGAGATCAACCCTGGGATTTCTTTGGAAGGAATGATGCTAAAGCTGAAACTCCAATACTTTGGCAACCTCATGCGAAGAGTTGACTCATTGGAAAAGGCTCTGATGCTGGGAGGGATTGGGAACAGGAGAAGGGGATGACAGAGCATGAGATGGTGTAAATCTGAGTGACCTCCGGGAGTTGGTGATGGACCGGGAGGCCTGGCGTGCTGCGATTCATGGGGTCGCAAAGAGTCGGACATGACTGAGTGACTGAACTGAACTGAACTAAGTTTTGGGTAACTTCAATTTATCACTTTTATTCTTCCAAATTCACTGCTTTTTACTTCTTCTCTGAAAACATATTTGGCTGCATTAATGTTATTAGGGCTTTCCTGGTGGTTCAGTGATACAGAATCTGTCTCCCAATGCATGAGATACAGATCTGATGCTTGGGTCAGGAAGATCTCCTGGAGAAAAATAGCAACTCACTCCAATCACTCCAAGATTCTTGCCTGTGAAATCCTTTGGGTAGAGGAACCTGGTGGGCTATATATAGTCCATGGGGTTGCAAAAGAGTCAGACATGACTTAGAAACTAAACAATAACAAAAAATGAAATCAAAATATTTTACTATATTTCCTTCTAAAAAGTTTGTGATTGTAGCTTTTAAGTCTGTGATCTCTGTGAAAATAGCTTCTGTGTACAGAGTAGGGTAGAATTTGAAGTTTGACTTGCCCTGTACCAAGTTTTGGTACCTCTAAGCACAATTTGTTAAAAATAACTTTTCTTTCCTCATTGACTTGGAATCTTAATTGGCTATTAGTCAATCATAAATGTGTCATAGTTTATTTCAGAATTTTCTATTATCTTGGTTTATTTGCTGCATTTTGTATACTAACACCACAATTTTATTCTGATTACTACAGTGTTATGACAAGCCCTGAAATCAGAAAGTGTAGGTCCTAAAATATTCACCTTTTTCAAAAATTTTGTGGTTGTTTTAGATCCTTTGCATTTCCACACAGATTTTAAAATTAGCTTATCAGTGTTGTCAACAAAACTATCTGGGGTTTGGGTTCCAAAGTCATTAAATCTATAGATAAGTTTTAATAGAATGGACAAAATAATGGCAGTGTCTTCCAATTTATACATTCGTTTTTTTAGACCTTACTGATCTTCATTCAACAACTTTTGTATGTTTCATTGTGGAAAACTTGCACATTTTTCATTAGATTTATTCTTAAGTATATGATGATTTTTTATTTCATTGTAAATCATATAATTCACTTTCAGATTACTGCTACTAGTATGCAGAAATACAATTGCTTTTTAAATTGATTTTGTTCAGCTGCTGATTTTGTTAAATGTTCAAATGTTTGACTATTCTAAAAAATTACTGACTGGTTTTAACATTATTTTTAGGAGTATAGCACACATTTAAATTCAACCACTACATTCAGGGATTTTCTTTTTCCAGAAATACTACAAAGCACATGTCATGAAAAGTTTATTATTTATATAGTAATTTTGCAAAATTATACCAAGTATACTTTATTTTTTTTAATTTGTTTATTTTAATTGGAGGCTAATACTTTACACTTTAAAATGCACATTGCTGCTGCTGCTGCTAAGTTGCCTCAGTCATGTCTGACTCAGTGCGACCCCAGAGACGGCAGCCAACCAGCCTCCTCTGTGCCTGGGATTCTCCAGGCAAAAACATTGGAGTGGGTTGCCATTTCCTTCTCCAATGCATTAGACCCAACCAAAAAGTAAGGGCATTTTAGGAAAACCAGTGTCCTCCAGCTTTCTCAAGGATGTCTCGGATTTAAAACATATCTTGGGAAGTATGTCAGTTCTGGGTAACTGCCACAGTGGCATATTAATTTTCTATTGCTGCATAATATTTCATCACAATTTTCACAGCTTAAAACTATACATATATTTACTATCTCTCAATTTTCTTGGGTCTATATGAAAAACTCACAAGCCTGCCATCAAAGTGTTATCCGGGCTACTTTTACATCTGGAAGAGCAAACGGGAGAAGAATGTGCTTCCAAACTTATTTTGGTGGTTGACCAAATTCATCTCCTTAGTGCCAAAGTCTTTTTCAGCAGATATAGGCCATGTGGATTTTTCTATAGGTCCTTTCACAATATGGTGTCTCACTTCCTCTAAGCCAACAAGGAAATAATCTTAAGAGTTTTGTGTATACTGCAGGTGTAGTCATATATAAACTTAGATCTACAGCTATCATCTTATTTCCTTTGCATTATAATCTAACTTAATCATAGGAAGTAAATACCATCATCTTTGATATTGTTACAAGGAAGTCACAAGCCCCATTCATACTTGAGCAAAGGATATTATACAAGCTGTGAATATCAAGGCCATGGTCTAAAGTCTGTCTGTGATAGTTCAGCCTTTAACTCCCATGATTCATGTCTCTCCAAACTGCAAAATACATTTACTCCTCTCCCGAAATTTCTAAGAGATTCATCCTGTTACACTGTTGCTTGAAAATCCCAAGATACCATTATTTAAATTAGGTTCATGTGTACATGAAACTCCTGCATGTGGTTTATTTAGTTATTATTTATTTAGTTAGTTAATTATATAATTTATTTAGTTATTTAGTACAGACTACTGCAGTGTTCCTTTTCATCTGAAGATCTGTAAAAGTAGAGACAAAATATCTATCATAAATGCTTCCTACATATCATGCTTTGACAAGCATAGGAGAACAATTATATACATTTCTCTTTCAAAAAGGGAGGAAATGGAAAGAACAAAAGAATCAGTGGTCTGTGGCAGTACTGTAAACTATCTCCTGAATCCAGCCTTCCTGTAGCTATTCACATCTTGGCTTGTCGTGAATTTTTTCTTGAATTTTAGCTGTGCTCGTATTGTTATACTAATTCTATATGCTCTGTTTAAGCACTTAGGTGACACTGGTTTGGCTATTGCTCTTAGAAGATTTATTTTTGTTATTACCTTGCTGTTTTTAATGGATTAAGGAAGTACTCCACAGAATACATAGTATAATAAGAAAATATATCTGATAAAAGGTTAATAAGATAAATATAAACTTAAATATTGTGGGCCAACTGTTTGACTAGCCTACTCAATGTGACTTTTTTTAATATAAATTTATTTATTTTAATTGGAGGTTATTACTTTACAATATTGTATTGGTTTTGTCATATATCAACATGAATCCGCCATGGGTATACACGTGTTCCCCATCCTGAATCCTCCTCCCTCCTCCCTCCCTGTACCAATGGAACAAAATAGAAAGCCCAGAGATAAATCCACACACCAATGGATGCCTTATCTTTGACAAAGGAGGCAAGAATATACAATGGAGAAAAGACAATCTCTTTAACAAGTGGTGCTGGGAAAACTGGTCAACCACTTGTAAAAGAATGAAACTGGAACACTTTCTAACACCATACGCAAAAATAAACTCAAAATGGATTAAAGATCTAAATGTAAGACCAGAAACTATAAAACTCCTAGAGGAGAACATAGGAAAAGCACTCTCTGACATAAATCACAGCAGGATCCTCTATGACCCAATTTGACTTTGATCTTATTGGCAAAGATAAAATAAACACCTCTGGGTCATTAAAATATCTTGACCTACTCAAGAAAACACTCAAATTTTATTGATTCTTCATTAAAATATAGTGAATAACATATATAAAATAAAAGAAGACTCTTGAGAGTCCCTTGGACTGCAAGGAGATCCAACCAGTCCATTCTGAAGGAGATCAGCCCTGGGATTTCTTTGTAAAGAATGATGCTAAAGCTGAAACTCCAGTACCTTGGCTACCTCATGCGAAGATTTGACTCATTGGAAAAGACTCTGATGCTGGGAGGGATTGAGGGCAGGAGGAGAAGGGGATGAAAGAGGATGAGGTGGCTGGATGACATCACTGACTCGATGGGCATGAATCTGAGTGAACTTCAGGAGTTGGTGATGGACAGGGAGGCCTGGTGTGCTGTGATTCATGGGGTCACAAAGAGTCAGACACGACTGAGCGACTGAACTGAACTGAACATACTATAGAAAATAAAAAAAAAAAAATCTAGTGATATAGGTCTATCGCTTATCCTAAAGTGTTTATATGAATCTAACTTTTATGGATTCAATGCATGATTTTCTAAAACATAAGCTTTCGTTTTTTTAATTGTTGACTTTGGTACATGAATTTTAGGTATACATCATAGTGATTGATATTTTTATACATTATGCACCATATAAGTTATGATAATACTATTGACAATATTTTATGTGCTTTACATCTGTGGTTTACTTATTTTATAATTGATAATTTGTACCTTTAATTCCTTTCAACTAGTTTATTTCTCACTTCACTGCTTCTCTTCTGGCAAACACTAGTTTTTCTCTGTATCTGTGGTTCTACTTTTGTTTTGTTATATTTGTTATCTAGTTTGTTTTTTAGAGGCTCAGAGGTTAAAGCATCTGCCTGGAATGAGGGAGAACTGGGTTCAATCCCTGGGTTGGAACGATCCCCTGGAGAAGGAAATGGCAACCCATTCCAGTAATCTTGCCTGGAAAATTCCATGGACTGAGGAGCCTCGTAGGGGTCACAAAGAGTCAGACACGACTGAGTGACTGGATAGATAGATGTAAAAATACATAGTATTTGTTTTTCTCTGCCTTATTTGACTTAGCATAATCCTCTCTAGGTCCACACGTTTTCATAAAGGAAAAAATTTAATTATTTGTTGTGGCTGAGTGATAGTATATACACCACATCTTCCTTACTCATTCACCTGTTGATAGACACTAAAGCTATTTCCATATTTTGGCTATTGCTCATAATTCTGCAATGAATATTGAGGTTCATATATCTTTTCAAATTTCTGTTTTCATTTTTTTCAGATTAATATTCAGGAGTGAAATTGCTGGATCATTGGAAAGTTTTTAATGTTTTGAACGTCAATACTGACTCTATCAATCTACATCCTATGAAAGTTTACAAGAGTTCCCTTTTCTTCACATTTTTGCCAATATTTGTTATTCCTTGTCTTTTTGATGATAGTTATTCTGACAGATATGGGGTGATAGCTCATTGTTTTGATTTGCATTTCCCTGTTAGTGATGTTGAACTGTGTTTCATGTACCTGTTGGCATCTATTTCTCGTCTTTGGAAAAAAATCATTTTCTCCTTTTCCTGCCCATTAAAAAAAAATGGTTTTGTATTGAGGTATAGTTGATTAACAATGCTGTGATAATTTCAAGTGAAAAGTAAAAGGACTCAACTATACATATATATGTATCCAGTGTCCTCCAAATTCCAGAAATCCTCCTGCCCATCTTAATGGAATTATTGTTTATTTATCTTTTTGGTATTCATATTTAGTTGTATGTATTCTTTATATATTTTCCTTTAAAGAGACAATGGAGATATAGTTTGAAAATATCTTCTTAGTGGAGACCACCTAACCTGCCTCTTGAGAAATCTGTATGCAGGCCAGGAAGCAACAGTTAGAACTGGACATGGAACAACAGACTGGTTCCAAATAGGAAAAGGAGTATGTCAAGGCTGTATATTGTTACCCTGCTTATTTAACTTATATGCAGAGTACATAATGAGAAACGCTGGGCCGGAAGAAGCACAAGCTGGAATCAAGACTGCCAGGAGAAATATCAATAACCTCAGATATGCAGATGACATCACCCTTATGGCAGAAAGTGAAAAGGAACTAAAAAGCCGCTTGATGAAAGTGAAAGAGGAGAGTGAAAAAGTTGGCTTAAAGCTCAACATTCAGAAAACAAAGATCATGGCATCCGGTCCCATCACTTCATGGGAAATAGATGGGGAAACAGTGGAAACAGTGTCAGACTTTATTTTTTGGGCTCCAAAATTACTGCAGAAAGTGACTGCAGCCATGAAATTAAAAGACGCTTTCTCCTTGGAAGAAAAGTTATGATCAATGTAGAAAGCATATTGAAAAGCAGAGACATTGCTTTGCCGACTAAGGTTCGTCTAGTCAAGGCTATGGTTTTTCCTGTGGTCATGTATGGATGTGAGAGTTGGACTGTGATGAAGGCTGAGCACCGAAGAATTGATGCTTTTGAACTGTGTTGTTGGAGAAGACTCTTGAGAGTCCCTTGGACTGCAAGGAGATCCAACCAGTCCATTCTGAAGGAGATCAACCCTGGGATTTCTTTGGAAGGAATGATGCTAGAGCTGAAGCTCCAGTACTTTGGCCACCTCATGCGAAGTGTTGACTCATTGGAAAAGACTTTGATGCTGGGAGGGATTGGGGGCAGGAGGAGAAGAGGACAACAGAGGATGAGATGGCTGGATTACATCACTGACTCAATGGAAGCGAGTCTGAGTGAACTTCAGGAGTTGGTGATTGACAGGGAGGCCTGGAGTGCTGCGATTCATGGGGTCACAAAGAGTCGGACACAACTGAGTGACTGAACTGAACTGAACAGAGAGGAGATATAATTTCAAAAATCTTCTTAATGCAGAATACTTTGAAAATATCTTATGCTCATCAGTCTGATTTTTTTGCTTTGTTCATATTGTACTTGACTGTGAAAAAGGTTTTTATTTTGATTTGGTTGCATTTGCTTGTTTTGCTTTTATTTCCACTGCCTGAAGAAACATTTAAAACAATATTGCTAAACCCAAAAAGTGTTCTCTATATATTATTTTTATTTTAAAACTTTAATCACTTCCGGTCTTACATTTAACTCTTTAATCCATTTTGAGTTTATTTTTGTATCTGGTGTGAGAAAGTGTATAGTTTTAATTTTTATGTGCAGCTGTGAAAATACCTGATAAAATGTGGTCCAGTGGAAATGGTAATGAGAAATCACACTTGTATTCTTGCTACAACAACTCCATGAACAGTACAAAAAAAACAAAAGGATATGACACCAGAAGATGAGTCCCCCAGGTCAGAAGGTGTCCTATATGCTACTGGGGAAAAGCAGAGGGCAATCACTAATAACTCTAGACGACTGATGCAGCTGGGCCAAAGCAGAAATGACAATCAGCTATGAATGTATCTGGTGGTGAAAGTAAAGTCCAGTGCCGTAGAGCAATATTGCATAAGAACCTGGAATATTAGGTCCTTAATCAAGGCAAATTGGACATGGTCAAGCAGGAGATGACAACAGTAAAAATAGACATTTAGGTTGTCTGTTTTGTCAAGAAAACACACTTGTCAGAGCAAAAACCCTTTTTCAACAACCCTGGAGATGACTCTACACATGCACCTCACCAAATGCTCAATACTGAAACCAGATTAATTATGTTCTTTGCATCTGAAGATGGAGAAACAGAATATAGTCAGTAAAAACAAGATCTGGACCTGACTGTAGCTCATATCATTAGCTGCTTATTGCAAAATCCACACTTAAAGAGAAGAAAGTAGGGAAAATCCTAGGCCATACAAATATGACCTAAATTAAATCACTCATTATTATACAGTAGGGGTGACAAATATATGCCAGGGATTAGATCAGATAGACAGAGTGTCTGAAGAACTATGGACAGAGGTTTGTAACATTGTAGAGGAGACAGTGAACAACAACATCCCAAAGAAAAAGAAATGCAAGAAGGCAAAGTACTTGTCTGAGGAGGACTTAAAAATAGTTGAGGAAGGAAGAGAAGCAAAAGGCAAGGGAGAAAAGAAAGTTTGTACCCAGATGAATGAAGAGTTCCAGAGAATAGCAAGGTGACATTTTAAAAAGCCTTCTTAAATGAACAATGCAAAGAAACCGAAAACAATAGAATGGGAATGAGTAGCGATCTCTTCAAGAAATTTAGCGATACCAAGGGATTATTTCATGCAGAATGGGTATGATAAAGGACACAAATGGTAGAGATATAACAGAATCAGAAGAGGTTAAGAAGAGGTGGCAAGAATACACAGAAGAACTATGCAAAAAAAAAAAAAAAAAAAAGACCTAATGACCCGGAAAACCACAATGATGTGGTCACTCACCTAGAGCCAGACATCCTGTAGTGTGAAGTCGAATGGGCCTCAGGACACATTGCTACAAAAAACTAATGGAGGTGATGGAATTCCGGCTGAGCTATTTCAAATCCTAAAAGATGATGCTGTTAAAGTGCTTCACTCAATATGCCAGCACATTTGGAAAACACAGCAGAGGCCACAGGACTGGAAAAGGTCAGTCTTCATTTCAATCCCAAAAAAAGGCAATGACAAAGAATGATCAAACTACCATACAGTTGTGCTCATTTCACTTGCTCCGATGGTTATGCTCAAATTCCTTCAAGCTAGGCATCAGCAGTACATAAACCAATAACTTCTAAATGTGCAAGCTGGGTTTAAAAAAGGCAGAGGTAATGGAAATCAAATTGTAAACACTCATTGGATCATGGAGGAAGCAAGGGAATTCCAGAAAAAGATCAAGTTTTGCTTCATTGATTGTGTGAAAGCCTTTGACTGTGTGGATCACAATAAACTGTGGAAAATTGTTAAAGTGGTGGGAATACCAGATCACCTTACTGTCTCCTAAGAAACCTGTATGCAGTTCAAGATGCAACAGAACCAGACGTGGAAAAACTGACTGGTCCAAAACTGGGAAATGAATATGACAAGGCTCACTATTGTCACCTGCTTATTTAATTTGTATGTGGAGTACATTATGCAAAATGTCATGCTGCAGGAACCACAAGCTGGAATCAAGATAGCCAGGAGAAAAAGCTGCAAACTCGGACTTGCAGATGATATTCTAAAGTAAGGAAATGAAGAGGGAAAAAATAGTCCCTTTGAGGTGAAAGAAGAGAGTGAAAAAGCTGGCTTGAAATGCAACATGGAAAAAAACTAAGATCATGGCATCCCATCGGATCACTTCATGGCAAATAGAAACGGGAAAAGTGAAAGAAGTGACAGATTTTATTTTCTTGGGCCCCAAAAACACTACAGATGGTGACTGCAACCATGAAATTAAAAGATGCTTGCTCCTTGGAAGGAAAGCTATGATAAACTTAGGCAGTACATTAAAAAGTAGAGACATCACTATGTTAACAAAGGTCCATATAATCAAAGCTATGGTTTTTTCAGTAGTCATCAGTCAGTCAGTTCAGTCACTCAGTCGTGTCTGACTCTTTGCAACCCCATGAACTGCAGCATGCCAAGTTTCCCTAGCCATCACCAACCCCCAGAGCTTACTCAAACTCATGTCCAGTGAGTCAGTGATGCCATCCAACCATCTCATTCTCTTCTCCTCCTGCCTTCAATCTTTCCCAGAGTCAGGGACTTTTCCAATGAGTCAGTTATTTGTGTCAGGTAGCCAAAGTATTGGAGTTTTAGTTACAGCATGAGTCCTTCCAATGAACATTCAGGACTGATTTCCTTCAGGATTGACTGGTTTGATCTCCTTGCAATTCAAGGAACTCTCAAGAGTCTTCTCTGGTAGTCATGGAAGTCCATATATTGTCAAGTTTGTACATGTCACCCTGCTTATTTAACTTATATGCAGAGTATATCACGTGAAATGCCAGGCTGGATGAAGTACAAACTGGAATGAAGATAGCCAGGAGAAATATCAATAGCCTCAGATATGCAGATGATACCACACTTGTGGCAGAAAGCAAAGAAGAACTAAAGAACCTCTTGATGAAGTGAAAGGGGAGAGTGAAAAAGATGATTTAAAATTCAACATTCAGAAATGAAGATCTTGGCATCCGGTCCCATCAATTCAAGGCAAATAGATGGGGAAATCTTGGGCTCCAAATCACTGCAGAGAGATGGTTTGATGGCATTACTCACTCAGTGGACATGAGTTTGAGCAAGCTCTGGGAGATGTGGAAGGACAGAGAAGCCTGGGGTGCTGCAGTCCATAGGGCTACAAAGAGTAAGATATGACTGAGTGAGTGAACAGCAAATATTAGTCTGATCACCGAAAAAAATGATGCTTTTGAATTGTGGTGCTACAGAAGACTCTTAAAAGTCCCTTGGAGTATGAAGTGATCAAAAGAGTCAATTCTAAAGGAAATCAAATGGCATTGAAACATGTATACTATCAGGTAAGAAACGAATTGCCAGTCTATGTTCGATACAGGATACAGGATGCTTGGGGCTGGTGCATGGGGATGATCCAGAGAGATGATATGGGGTGGAAGGTGGGAGGGGGGTTCAGGATTGGGAACTCATGAGCACCTGTGGCTGATTCATGTCAAGGTATGGCAAAACCAATACAGTACTGTAAAGCAAAATAAAGTAAAAATAAGAATTAAAAAAAAAATAAAATAAAATAAAATAAAAAATAAAGGAAATCAACCCTAAATATGACTGATGCTGAAGCTGAAGCTCCAGTGCTTTGTCCTCCTGGTGTGAAGAGCTGATTCATTGGAAAACACCCTGATGCTGGGAAATATTAAAGGCAAAAGGATAAGGGTGAGGCAAAGAATGAGCTAGTTAAATAGTATCATTGACTCAGTGGGTATGAATTTGAGCAAACTCTGGAGACAGTGGATACAGAGAAGCCTGGCATGCTCTGGGTCACAAAGAGTTTGACATCACTTTTCAATGAACAACAGCAAGAATCATGTTTTCTAGTACCCCTTATGAAACAGTTTCCCCAATCCCATTTTATTGTCTTTTCTATTATTTCAGATTATTTGACAGTATGTGCATGGGTTTATCTCTATGCCTTCCCTATTCCATTGATCTGTGTTTTTTTTTTGTGCAGGTACCATACCATTCTGATTACCATAGTTTTGTGATATAATTTTAATTCAGAGAGCATTATATCTCTAGCTTTCCTTTTATTTCCTAAGGTTGCTTTAGATATTCAGGGTCTTTTGTAGTTCCATACATGTTTTATGATTATTTGTTTTAGTTCTATGAAAAATGTCATGCATATTTTAATAGGAATTACTTTGAACTTGTAAATTGTTCTGGGTAGTATAGATTTTTTTTTACCAATATTATTCATCTTGTCTGTGAACTCAGTATATCTTTTTATTTATTGTCATGTATATTTTAATAGGAATTACATTGAATCTCCAAATTGCTTTGCATAGTATAGATATTTTTAACAGTGCTATTCATCCTCTTCATAAACTCACTATATATTTTTATTTCATATATGTGTTGTCTTCAATCTCTCTTATGAATGTCTTATAGTCTTCAGGGTATACTCTTTTTTCTCTCTTTAACCTTATTGGTTAAATTTGTTGTGGGACACAACATTACTACAGAGAACTCCATTTGTTTCTAAACATTAATATTGAACTATCAGAAAAATCAAGAAAAAAAATAACATTTATAACTACATCCAAAGAAAAAAACAAAAAACTTCCAGCAACAAATTTTTAAAGTTTTTAGATGGAGTTTTTAATGTTTTCTATTATAGACTCTGTCTTCTCTGGTGGCTCAAGGATCTGCCTGCCAAGAATCTGCCTGTCAATTTTGGGGATGCAATAGATGAGGGTTTGATTCCTGGTTGGGAAGATTCCCTGGAGAAGGCAATGGCAACCCACTCCAGGATTCTTGCCAGGAAAACCCATGGACAGAGGAACCTGGTAGTCCATGGGATCATAAAGAGTTGTATATAACTTAGTGACTGAACAACAATTCAAGTACCAGGTCATCTGTAAATAGCAACTGGTTTACTTCTTGTTTTCTAATTTGGATTCATTTATAAATGATTTTTTTTAAAGATATCTTCCTTTCATACTCAATTGGTTGAGAGTTTTTGTTATGAATAAATGGTGAATTTTGTCAAATGTTTTTCTGCATCTATTGATATGATCATGTGGTTTTTATACTTTAATTAATGTGGTATATCATTTTGATTTATTTGTGGTATAGAGCCATCCTTCCATTTTTGGAATATATTCCACTTCATCATAATATATGATCCCTTCAATGTTTAAAAATTCAGCTTGCTAGTAATTCATTGAATATTTTTGCATCTATGTTCATTTGCAATATTGGCCTATGATTATATTTTGTGTATGGTCCTCTCCTGGTTTTGGCATCACATTATTAACCTTGTAGAAAAAGTGTGGAAACATTCCCTTCTCTTTAATATTTTGGAGTAATTTGAGAATAGATAATAACTATTTTAAAAAATATTTTGCAGAATTCCCTTGTGAAACCATATCATCTTGGACTTCTGTTTACTGGAAATTTTTTTGTTGCTGATTCAATTTCATTTTCAGTAATTATTATCTTCATATTTTCTATTTATTTCTGATTCAGTTTTGAAAGATTGTATGTTTCTGGGAATTTATCCATTTCTTCTAGGTTGTCCACTTTGTTGATGCATAGTTATTCTTACTATTCTCTTGTGAGAGCTATCTTCATTTTTTTTTTTAAGTTGGAAATGCATAAAAAGCATGATTTATTAGCACCCAATACACAGAAGAACATTTTCATTTCTATTTAAAGCAAGGATTTTCAAGTAAAGAATATTTAAGCGACAACTTTATTCCTTCAGTTAAACAATTTTTGAAATTTAAATTTATTTATTTTAATTAGAGGCTAATTACTTTACAATATTGTATTGGTTCTACCACACATCAACATGAATCTGCCACGGGCATACACGTGTTCCCCATCCTGAACCCCCCTCGCACCTCCCTCCCTGTACCATCCCTCTGGGCCATCCCAGTGTTCTTTTTGTTTTTGCTGTTCTGCTTGAGTGATATTCAATATTCTGTATTTCAGGTCACTTATGCATTCTTCTGTATCACCTAATCTGTTGTTAATTTCTTTTTTTTTTAATTTTTATTTTTACATTATTTTACTTTACAATACTGTACTGGTTTTGCCATACATTGACATGAATCCACCACGGGTGTACATGCGTTCCCAAACATGAATCCCCCTCCTACCTCCCTCCCCATAACATCTCTCTGGGTCATCCCCATGCACCAGCCCCAAGCATCCTGTATCCTGCATCGGACATAGACTGGCGATTCATTTCTTACATGATAGTATACATGTTTCAATGCCATTCTCCCAAATCATCCCACCCTCTCCCTCTCCCTCTGAGTCCAAAATTCTAGTGCATTCTTCATTTGATATTGTATTCTTCAGCTCTATTTCATTTGTACATTTTTCTAGTTTTTGGTTGACATTGTGTTCCTCTTTTTCCAGTCTTAACGATCATTTTTATTACTGTTGCCTTGAACTCTCTATAGGATAAATTACTTATTTCTGTTTGATTCTGTTTTCTTAGCATTTCATCTTGTTCTTTCATTTGGAATATATTTCTTTCATCTCATATTTCATTACTTTCTGTGTGTGTCTCTGTGAATTAGGCAAAACAGTTATTTCTTCTGGTCTTGAAGGCATGGCCTTTTGTAGAATGATCTAATTAGGCTACCTGTGCCTAGTGGCTGTGACAAGAGGAGCTGGAGCCAACGTTGGCCTTGTTTGGGGCTTTTGCCAGAATTGACTGGAGGCCACTTCCTTGGTAAGGTTGACTGATGCCAGAGCCTGGTGCAGGACACAGCTCCTTCCAGGATTCACCAAGATCCACTGCTATGGTGAGGGGACCTGTAGTCAAACCCCATTCCTGACCAAGGCTTCTGCTGAAGCTTTCCAAGGGCTACCACCTTGGTAGCACAGGGGTTTGGGACCAGAGCCTGGCATGGCTGGAGGTTGTGTTCTGGAGCAATCTTGGAAGCCTAGCTAAAGTGCTTGAAGTATTTTAACCAGCTGTCTCTGCTTTGGAACTCAAAAGGAGTAAGTTTTTGTGTGTGGCCTTTAACTGGAATTTAGGTTTCTTACAATCCTTCAATTCTCTGGTTATTTGTCCTGCTAGTTTTTAAACCCATTAAGAGGATTCATGGGCTTCCCTTGTGGCTCAGCTGGTAAAGAATCCACCTGCAGTGTGGGAGACCTGGATTTGATCCCTGGGTTGGGAAGATCCCCAGAAGAAGGGAAAGGCTACCCACTCCAGTATTCTGGCCTGGAGAATTTCATGGACTGTATCGTCCATGTGGTTGCAGGGTTGGACACAGGTGAGAGATTTTCACTTTCACAAGAGGGTTCATATATCTGGTGCTGATAACCTGGGCTGGGGCATGCAATGTAGGACTCAATCTCTTGCCTCCTTAGCAAGGACTCTGACATCTGTGATATACCCTTCCACTTTTGGTTTTCCCTCCAGAGGTATAGAACTTGAATAGATCATGTCTGTGTCTCATCTTTCCACATTGATATGTTTCTTTATATAATTAGTTGTAGAAGAGCTATTGTGATATTCTTGAGGTCTTTCTCAAAAAAGAGTTGCTCTATATGTGGCGGTAATTTTGGCTTTGCTATGGGGGGCCTTTCTACTCTGTCAACCTGATCCTGATTACCTTAAATTACATAGCATGATAAAGACAAAACTGGAACCCAGGTCTTTTGATTTGGTATTCATATAGGTCCTGCAAGATTCAATACTTTCTAAAACTCATAAAAAATTCAGAATCTGTAAGAGCTACTCATGTGGCTACATTCTATCTGGTCAACAAATATAGAAAGACCTACTTAAAAAGGGAAATTTAGAAATACAATACATTCAATAATTTTCACAGATGGTCTCTTTTCCTTTTTTCATAGAAATATATATTGCTCAGATAGTTGATACATTTCATGGAGACAGACTATCCATCCTCACTCATTAAATTGTGTTTGGGGCCATTTTCTCAATGTTTGCTTTGTAAGACAAAATTCAAATTGTTATCATTGATAAGATATATAAATTTGCTTGTGTTAAATTAAAGTGAAAAGAAAATTTTTGTTACTAGAGTTACACACACACACACACACACACACATATTACAAGCCTTTGTGAATATCTGATTTATAATCTTATACATGTTAATATTGGGCTTTGCGGTATAGCTGTCTCTCTATTTTCTCATCTGAAAAATGAAAATAGTAATTTTATTTATTCCTATAGAGGCTAGTTGAGGCTCAAACAAAAATAACTGATGGAAAACGCTTAGTATAGTGTCTGGCACATAGTGAGCATTTAACAAATTATAGCTTTTTTATTAAAAAACATAATTTAGTTATAATTTTGATTAATATCTAATTATAATAGGGTATGTTAGCAAGAACGCTGACTGGTATAAATATATCCTTCTTCCAATTCAAAATTCTTTTTTTTCTTTTTTTAATTTAAATTTATTTAATTGGAGGCTAATTACTGTAAAAATATAAAAATCAGAAAATATAGGTGATGTGGTTTCTTCTACCACTAATGAAACCAACTGAATTCAAAATAAAGTTACTTATTTTTTGGTAACAGAAAATCAAAGGCTAGGAATAGAAGAGTTGTAAAAATGGAATTGCACTTTGTCTTATTCATCTGAATACTAATGTTTAATTCTCCTTTCAAATTTCAAGAAAGAAAACTGGCAGTTAAAAACTGAACAAGACATATTTAGGTAATACTCTTTAAAAAGCCTAAAGAAAACAACAAACATGGCATAGGGCCTAAGTTATCAGTGGCATATATAATATTAGCACATTTTTTGAAATCTGGTACTCACAATCAGTCCTGAGTTAACTTTTAATTAAAAAGAACTGCTTGATACTTTTTCATTTTATTATAGCTTTCTTTCATTTCATTTGAACGTCACTATTTTGTGCCATATTGAACATTATTCTAAAAATATTCACACAATAGTCTTCTGTTTGGTCTGAGGTCTTACCACGTTAGTTTTCATTGAACTGAGCATCATCTTCAGGTTTAATGTCTTCACTGATTCCATTGACCTCATTCTGAGTGTTGCTTTCTTTCAACTCATTAAATCCTAACTTCACATTATTTATCTATTTTTCTTCTTATCTTTTAATCACTAGATTTCTTCTTGTCTTTATCCTTGCATATTATTTTTCTCTATTCCAACTTTTGTTTCTGGCTTGCATGGTGTTCCGTATTAACTTGTTAATCTTATTCTATACTCATATTTTTCTCATCTATTCTGGCATCTGCTTCTTCCTGTATCTGCTTCACCTTCATGCTCCACTTCATGTTCTTTTTTGTGATTCTGAGATCTGTTGCCTCTTCATTCAGAAGTTCAGCTTGTGTATATATTTCATGAGCAACTTTCTTATTTCTCCATTACAAACCCTTTCTTTTTCTCTTTCTCCCTCTCATCTTCTTTTCCATGTATGTGTGCATGATTAGCCACTTCAGTTGTGCCAGACTCTTTGCAACCCTATAGACTATAGCCTACCAGTCTCCTCTGTATATGGGATTTTCTGGGAAAGAATACTAGAGTGGGTTGCTATTCCCTTCTCCAGGGAATCTTCCCAATCCAGGAATCAAACCCACATTCGTGTCTTCTGTATTGCAAGCAGATTCTTTAATGCTGAACCACCGGGTGAGTTCACCTTCTTTTCCACAGTCTTTGTTTATATTTCTCACCAAATCATTTTCTCTTTCTCCTCGTTCTTGCTCCTCATTTTTAATCACTCTTTATGACTGGAATATTAAATTTCTTTTCTTTCATTCATAAAAAAAATCCACAGGAGTTCTAGTTTTTTCAAAGTCCAAGTATTATTTTTGCAAAAATGGTTTTCTGTCCAGATTGAGACTATCCTACTATCAAAAGAGTCCACTAACTTCCCACTTCACAAACTTCTATTTGTTTGAACAGGGAAGCAATGCTTTCAATCATCAAGGTTGTAGATCTAAGAAATATCAATCTTTTTTAAACTATTTAACTAATTTCATCATTTTCTTAGGACTCCTTTACCTTCTTTTCAGATCCTAATTATTTGATCTGCTTATTATCTTAAATATTCAATCAACTATTCAATCTGCTCCTGTAGCACATTTATTTTATTTGTTAGAATCTGAATTTTTAACTATTATTATTATTTGCCCCTAAGACAAGCTGCTTCAGAGGATTGTTTAAATTTGGTGTTAATTCTTTGTGACAATTTTACAAGCAAACTCTGGAAAAGTGTTGTAAAAAATCTCTTACAGTCAACTTTCATAAAACAAGGACTCATACTCTTTCTGTCTCATTTCATCATATTTTTTTTATGTGTACCTATAGATATTTCTCTGGAAATGTTTGTTTGCCTTAGAGAACAATATTCTGTCTGGTAAGAAAAAAAATCTAGCTGTATACATTTTGTGTTTCCACATCCTGAGCCTGTACCTAATTTTGCTGATCAAGCACTCAATTCTATTTAATATTCCATTCTGCAAGCTTGATTCACTTATTTGTTGAGTTTATTGCTACTCTTCCATTTGATTAATATCTTTCAAAAATATTTTGACATCTGAAATTGTGTCTCCTCTTCCATTTACAGCAAGGTCAGAATAAGCATTTGTGCACAATTCCACAGGTCACAAACTACTGAGATGGTATTTTCAAATGCTCTTGTTGTCTCACTGCACATAATTGTGCTTTTTTTTGTGGGGTAGGGTTTTTATTCCAGTCTATTTATTCAAAGAACAATTGTAGGCTGAACTCATAATGCTTTGTTTGGATGGTTGCTACCACCTGTCCTGATACATGCCAAAGAAAATGTTGGCAACACAGCTGTCAACACTTGTAGCCAGTTCTCAGGTGGAAAAGCCTTTTCTAAAGAGGAGTCCGTAAGGCAAAATGGCTGCCATGGGAACAGCTTCCCACCATGCTGTGAATGTAGGATACACCCAGGCCTGGCCTACTGTCCTTTTTATTGTGAATTTTAATATGTTTTTTCAACTTTTCTTTGGCTTGTCCTATGTAGTTTTGAACAAATGTTCTCATAAATTGTTGTATATGATTAATACAATTTTATCTCATTCCATCTACAGCTATGATTTTTATATTATATATATGATGTATATATATATATACTAGGCATCAACACATTCTTTCGTTATGTCCAAAGATCCTTATACCTCAAACTTTAGGAATATGAAAAATATCTATACATGAGAATATTTTATAAATACCAATTTTCTTTCAGTAAAGTTATTTTATTTTCTTTTTTTAATTTTTAAATTTAAATTTATTTATTTTAATTGGAGGCTAATTAATTTGCAATATTGTATTGGTTTTGCCATACATCAACATGAATGGTTTAAGATATAAATCACACACCATACAATTTACCTATTTAGTGTATAAATCAATGTTTTTCCTATATTCACAGTTGTTCATGTATCATGACATTTAGGTTTTGAGATTTTAATTATCTTCCCCAAAGACACCTGAACCCATTAGAAAATCCTTCCCCAATCTTCTAAATGTAAGCAACCACTAATCTGTTTCTTATATTTAAGTACTTGGAACTATTGATAAAATACTTTTTAATATGTTTTAATGTTGAAAGAAATTGCACCATAGATATTTTAACATTTTACCTTAGGGAATATATGTCTTCTATTTTGTTTGTCATTCCTGTTTACTTTGTTAACCTGTTTTCCTCTCTCCAGTTACAGATGTATGGCTGACATGCTTGACACCTGTACTGCTGCTCATACTTCTATGAAAAACAGAATCAGTGTTCTCATTCTCTTTAGCTTCCTTAGTTAATGCACTGGCTTTCTCAAACTATAGATTTTGGCACTCAAATATAGGGCTTCATTGCCTGATACCTGTCTGTAGTAAGGCAAGGTGTTTTTAAATAATTGATCCACTGGATTTAGTTCTATCAAAACAAAGTAAACAAACAACAACAACAACAAAAAAAAGCCCTCTGATTTTATTCCCTCAATTTAGTGAGAACATGACTCTTTTCATTGCATACCATAACTTCTGTCTGCAAAGTACATCTTTTTAACTTAAAATATATGGTGTTTAACTCAAAAATATATGATGTCCAATTAAGTCTAATACACACCATACCTAAACCCTGGTTAGATTTTTGTGCTTGACACAACCTAAGGTGACCTCTAATGAGTTTTAGTTAGTTAGTTAGTTCAGTCGCTCAGTCGTGTGTGACTCTTTGCGACCCCATGAATCGCAGCACACCAGGCCTCCCTGTCAATCACCAACTCCCAGAGATCACTCAGATTCATGCCCATCTAGTCAGTGATGCCATCCAGCCATCTCATCCTCGGTCGTTCCCTTCTCTTCCTGCCCCCAATCCCTCCCAGCTCAGAGTCTTTTCCAATGAGTCAACTCTTTGCATAAGGTGGCCAAAGTAATGGAACTTCAGCTTTAGCATCATTCCTTCCAAAGAAATCCCAGGGCTGATCTCCTTCAGAATGGACTGGTTGGATCCCCTTGCAGTCCAAGGGACTCTCAAGAGTCTTCTCCAACACCACAGTTCAAAAAGCATCAATTCTTCAGCACTCAGCCTTCTTCACAGTCCAACTCTCACATCCATACATGACCAGAGGAAAAACCATAGCCTTGACTAGACGGACCTTAGTCGGCAAAGTATTGTCTCTGTTTTTTAATATGCTATCTACGTTGATCATAACTTTTCTTCCAAAGAGTAAGTGTCTTTTAATTTCATGGCTACAGTCACCATCTGCAGTGATTTTGGAGCCCCCAAAAAATGAAGTCTGAAACTGTTTCCACTGTTTCCCCATCTATTTCCCATGAAGTGATGGAACCAGATGCCATGATCTTCGTTTTCTGAATGTTGAGCTTTAAGCCAACTTTTTCACTCTCCTCTTTCAGTTTCATCAAGAGGCTTTTTAGTTCCTCTTCACTTTCTGCCATAAGGGTGGTGTCATCTGCATATTTTACTGGTAATATAATCCCTTTTCCTTGAGTAGGAAAGGTAGGATCTGTGACTTTCTTTTAACCAAAAGAATGTGACATAGGAGATAGGATGCAGATATCTTAAGTTACATTATATGAGACTCCATTGTAGGAGACTGTAGAGATAAATTTTGCCCTTGGCTTTGACTAAGCCAATAGACAATGTGTGAATTGCCTATGGAGAAGATAAAAATGTAGGGAACAGTGGGTGTCCTCCAGAACCTCACAGTGGCTTCCAACTGACAGTAGGAAGCTGGAGCCTCCAGTCGAATATCAACAAAAAGAATTGTGACAAAGACCTGATTGAACCTGGGAACAATCTTCCCCAGTCAAACCTGTGGATAGAAAGAATCTCAACTTTTACTTTGATTTCAGGCTTATGAGGCTTAACAGAGAACACAACTGAGAACACAACTAAGAACAACAGAGAACACAACTAAGCCATGTCCCTACTCCTAACTCAGGGAAATTGCAAGAATAATTGTTTGTTGTTTCAAGCTACTAATTTTGTGGTAACTGGTACAAAGTATTAAAAAAAAACTAATATAACTTTCTGATCTTTTCTTCAATCCAAATCTATTACTGTTATCTTCAACTCTCACTTATTATTTCTATATTTAATTATATATATATATATATATGACTTTGTCCATATTGTTTCTTCTACTTAGAATCTTTGCTTACCTAGTATATCCTTGCCTAGAATCTCATTTATTCTTTAAAATGAAATAATAATTCTTATCTTCACTTATGTGTAATAGACAAAATTATAAGCATATATATCATAAAATAATGAATGATTTAGCCTATTTTTGTAAGCATAGAGATTGTATAATTTTAATTAATGAAAAATCATACTGGTGGTTAAAATAATGACTTGTGGAATGTAAAGCATTCAATAGATTATAAGTACAGAATTTTTCAATCACAGATTTATCTTTATGAACTGAATTATCCCTTTCTTAGTTCCACCATGATTTTATAGTACCCTGAAAATATAGAAAAGTTACTCATGTTTTTCATGATAAGACTGTGGTATTCCAATATGGTAGCAACTAGCTACATGCTATTGTTTACATGTATATTTAGAATAATTAAAATTAAACAAATTTTAAGATTCAATTTTCCATTTAGACTAACCATATTTTAAGTGCTCAGTTGTCATGTGTAGATAATATATATAATATTAGACTGTGCTTCCCTGATAGCTCAGTTGGCAAAGAATCTCCCTGCAATGCAGGAAATTCTGCTTTGATTCCTAGGCTGAGAAGTCCCCTGGAGAAAGGAAGAGCTACCCACTCCAATATTCTGGCCTGGAGAATTTCATGGACTGTATAGTCCATGGGTCTGCACAGAGTTGGACACGACTGAGTGACAGTCACTTTATCTTTCATTGGACTGTGCATGCATAGAATGATAGAATGGTTTCTGCATCACATCTAAACTGTAGTATAATATTTATGAGACTTTATACCCAAAATATGTTAATACATTTTAAATATAACCTTGAAATCTAATTTTATTTTTTTCAGTGTCACTGGATAAAAATAGGAAAACTCCCTTTTTTTGTCAGCACTACAAATGTTTCTCCTTCTAGGAACTTCTTAAGAAAGATATATATCAAGTTGCATGTTTCTTCTTTTCCACAAGAAAGCTGCATGGTACAATAAAATGAAAATAAATTATAGGATACATCTTTTGAAGAACTCTATCATTATCTATTCTTGAATACCTTGGATGCATTGGAAATAAGATTGGGGAAAGATAGAGACAGAAATACTGAGAGAGATAATAAAGAGAAAGCAGGCAGAAATGGAGAGATGAAGGAAGGGAATAACAGAGGACATTTCTGATCCCACAATTATATTAGAGAAAATAAATTCTGCCTGTCAGGTTAAGAGATCCTCATCCACAAGAGTGTATACATCCTCTACCATCATATGACCAAGACCACATGAAATAAACTGGATCTAAAACCATAAGTCAATTTGATAACCAAAAACATTTACCTTTCAGAAAGATAATGAAATGGGGGTAGTGTGAAATCTAGGTATCCCTAAACACTGGAATTATATGTCCCTGCCCCCCAAATGGAGCAGCAATTTCCTATTTTTCTGATTTTTTCCCTCCTGAAATATCTGCCTCATTGTAAGAAAAATGTTTTGACACAGAAAACACATGTGGGAAGGCATTACTTAATTTGGTAGATTTTAAAATATTTTTTTTAAATTTCCAAATTGAAGTTTGTATTTGACATTAGTCTGATTTTAACAAAGTATTTGTTTTCTCATGGGATTTTGAACCAATTATATCATACACAAAGAACTTTGCTGCCAATGGATTGATCATTCTTGAAGGATCAAAGAGTGGTATATGAAGGATAAGTTATAAAAGCTAAGTGACTATTACACTTACAGTCTATATTGTAAACTGGTATATATACTTTATCAAGTATATAAATATATATATGAAGTTATTCGATATGCTTGAATAATTAATAGACTTTCTCTTGTAACATTATTTGAGAATAACACTCTTATCTGATTTTGGAGTTACATATTTTACTAAAACATGATAAAAGGCTATGTTTAATTTTACCAATCATGAGAACTAATTTTATTTTTTAATTACCAGTGGTTCTTTTTAATATGAGAAAATTGGATTCTTTAAGTAAGATATTGAAGGTAGGAACAGAAGGGGACAACAAAGGATGAGATAGTTGGATGGCATTGCAGATTCGATGGGCATGAGTTTGAGCAAGCTCTGGGAGTTGGTGATGGACAAGGAAGCCTGGCGTGCTGAAGTCCATGGGGCTGCAAAGAGTCAGACATCACTGAGTGAATGTGATGACCTGACTGATAGACTAAAATAGAAAATTCTCATTAGTTCATTTCAGAAAGTTTTTGGATAGATTGTGTTTCATTTCAATCCAGTTCAGTTCACTTCTCCTCCTGCCTTCAATCTTTCCCAGTATCAGGGTCTCTTCCAAGGAGTCTGTTCTTTGCATGAGGTGGCCAAAGAATTGGAGTTTCAGCTTCAACATCAGTCCTTCAGGACTGATTTCTTTTAGGATTGACAGATTTGATCTCCTTGCAGTCCAAGGGACTCTCAAGTCTTCTTCGACACCACAGTTCAAAAGCATCAATTCTTCGGTGCTCAGCTTTCTTTATAGTCCAACTCACACATCCATACATGACTACTGGAAAAGCCATAGCTTTGATTAGATGAAGCTTTGTTGGCAAAGTAAAGTGTCTGCTTTTCAATATGCTATCTAGATTTGCCATAGCTTTTCTTCCAAGGAGCAAGCATGTTTTAATTTCATGGCTGGAATCATCATCTGCAGTGATTTTGGAGCCCAATAAAATAAAGTCTGTCACTGTTTCCATTGTTTCCCCAGCTATATGCCATGAAGTGATGGGACCAGATGCCATGATCTTTGTTTTCTGAAAACTGAGGTTTAAGCTAACTTTTTTTTTTTTTTTGTATTGATTTTGTTTAATTGGAGGCTAATTACTTTACAATATTGTATTGGTTAAGCCAACTTTTTCACTCTCCTCTTTCACTTTCATCAAGAGGTTCTTTAGTTCCAAATTGGAAAATTTGTTCCAAATTGGAAAAGGAGTACATCAAGGCTGTTCCATGTCCAGTTCTAACTGTTGCTTCTTGACCTATATACAGATTTCTCAGGAGGCAGGTAAGGTGGTCGGGTATTCCCATCTCTTTAAGAGTTTTCCACAGATTGTTGTGATCCACACAGTCAAAGGCTTTGGTGTAGTCAACAAAGAAGAAATAGTTGTTTTTCTGGAACTCTCTTGCTTTTTTGATAACCTAATGGATGTTGGCAATTTGATCTCTGCTTCCTCTAGACTGTGTTTAGAAAGGTTTAAGTTAAGTTGTGAGATGCTATAGTGCAGTTCTCTATCTAAAGTAGAAGGAATCATTTTACTCTGTATGCACTTTGACTTATCTGTGAAAACACTAGAGGATTGCCATATTTATGTGACAACTTGAGTGGCTTCTTTAGCTGACCAGGTGAGTTAAGGTCACCCTTTGACCCCTATCATTACCTCTACTGCCTTTTTCATTGCAAACCCATAACTGCAGACTTCTTTTTTTTTTTTTTTTCTTTTTCTATCTTCCAATCTAGTTTTCTTCTCATACTGTTCCAAATAAACAAAGTTAGAAGTTATATGTCTTTATCTCCAATTAATGCAGTTATCCAAGAAAATTAATCAGAAGAAATGTGGGAATGGAGTTAATTGAATACAGCTAAATGACCATGCCTTCTACCAAATCCCCATTTCTACTAAAAATAGTCTCTTCCTTTTGTCTATATCTAGATATGTTGCTTTTCAAGCTTCTGTTATGCTGACTCTGATATAACATTGATAGTCAGATTGATACACACAGAGTGATTGTGTGCTAACTCACTTCAGTCATGTCTGACTCTTTGCGATCCTATGGACTGTAGACTTCCAGGCTTCTCTGTCCATGGGATTCTTCAGGCAAGAACATTGGAATGGGTTGCCATGCCCTTCTCCAGGGGATCTTCCCAAACCAGGGATCGAATCCACATTTCTTCTGTCTCTGGCATTGGCTGGTGAGTTATTTACTACTATGCCAAAAATTAAGTACCCTTCCAAATAATAAGTATTGTTTCTGTCATTAATCTACTCAACATAGTCAATGGAATCAGTTGTATTTAAGTGAAATTTGGGAAGGTCCTGGGATTTGGGTAGTCATTTTGAGAAAGGTGGAGGAGGCAATGGGAACCTACCCCAGGACTCTTGCTTGGAAAATCCCATGGACGGAGGAGCCTGGAAGGGCTCCATAGGGTCGCCGAGGGTCGGGTCAGACACAACTGAGAGACTTCATTTTCACTTTTCACTTTCATGCATTGGAGAAGGAAATGACAACCAATTCCAGTGTTCTTGCCTGGAGAATCCCAGGGACAGGGGAGCCTGGTGGACTGCCGTCTATGGGGTCGCACAGTGTCGGACACGACTGAAGTGACTTAGCAGCAGTTTGAGAGAGGTTATTGAAATAATTTTTAAATGAAATCTTTTACAGTGATTGTCAGATTTGTCAAGAGGAAAACTAAAGATACAGAAAGAAATCTGTATCTGTAGAAATCTTTTCTTTCTGTACCAAGAAAGAAAAGCACTTGTTCTTGTTGCATTCTCAGGACTATTACAAATGAATGACATAATTGTGAGACTCAATGGAAAATCAAGGTTCTTTATTCAATATCATTAGGAGTTTTAAGAGGGATATCATTTTTCTGGTGGCTCAGCAGTAAAGAATCTCCTGCAATGCAGAAGACGCAGGACACACAGGTTTGATCCTTCGGTTGGGAATATACCCTGGAGGAGGAAATGGCAACCCACTCCAGTATTCTTGCAGGGAAAATCCAATGGACAGAGGAGAGTGGCAGGCTATAGTCTACAGGGTCACAAAAAAATAGGACATGACTAAACACACACACACAAGAGGGAAATATTAGAGCATTAAACCAAACGTGGGATACTTCCAAGCACAGATTTGTGAGACTGGGCAGATTACATGCCATGAAGTTGACTCTACGGAAATATGTTCAATTGCTTATTTCCCTAATGCTGTATACAATGACTTCCAGATTCCAATGCCATTAATGTTATTGAGGAGAGGGAAAGTGATTCTCTTCTATAATTTCAAGCTGGAAACTTTAAAGACATTCCCAATGAGGTGATTCAGTTCTAGTGTAATTAACATACATTATGGGAATTTTGATAACTTCCTACTGGTGTTCTTAGGAAAAAATTCAAAACAACCTCTCAAACAACTCCACTTTGGGAACTGGTAAGGGTTTCTACTTAACAAGTAGATACATGATTTCTACTTCTTAATATGACTCCTGAAAATCGTTTGCTGTGAGAATAGACTTAGAAATAAAACTTCAAATCAGAGGAAAAGTTCCTTGCTTTGTGTACTATAACTTGATCTCACATTCCAAGTAAAAGAGAAACATGATTAGCAGAATAGATTTACCAGGAAAGAGTGCCTCCTCAAGGAAATGGAATAAAAAAGAGAATTAATTGCCACATTATCTCATCTGGAGACAACTCCTGATTCAAATTATTAAACTAACAATTAGCTAAATGTGAATACTCTATGTGTAATTATTAGCTTCAGGGCAAGCTGATATTTTGAAAGACAGAGCCAGAGTTAGACTTGCAAGCATATTGCTTCTCTGAAAGAAAAAGACTGAAAATATTGATATGGTACATCAAAAATTTGGAGAAACATTCAAAGAATCATTTAAAAGAACAACTGTTTGTTTGAGTTGTTTTTCTTTTCCTTTCCTTCCTTCCTTCCTTCTTTCTTAAAAACGAAAGCCAATGAATCATTGTGGAGAACACTGTCAGGTTATTATGTAATAGTGATTTCAAGGTTAGATGCTTTACTAATGAAGTTCTATATAAAAATTCTCTATAAAATTACACAGGGTAATATTTA
Organism: Capricornis sumatraensis; assembly: GCF_032405125.1. Classification (NCBI taxonomy): domain Eukaryota; kingdom Metazoa; phylum Chordata; class Mammalia; order Artiodactyla; family Bovidae; genus Capricornis; species Capricornis sumatraensis. The sequence continues at coordinate 54,078,857 of NC_091080.1, forward strand.
AGCCTAGATAAAGCTTTGTCCAAATGGAAAAAGTGACATGTTGCAAGTGTTTTCAATCTAGTTTCATTAAGCCTAGTATTATGGAGCCAAGTACTGATATTACTGGCTTGATTATTATGATGTAATGTGTTAAAGTCTCCAAGTGTTTTCAGATGCTCAGTCATGATTTCCTCAATAAATATGCATGTGAGGTGAGTAAGGCAGACATGGAAGCCTCATGCAACTCAGGAAGGCACAGACTTGTGAGTAGCCAGCTTTTTTTTTTTTTTTTTTCCTTCTAATAATCTAGACTCCATAAATTTTGCTTGTATGATTTGGAAGTGTGATCATTTTAAAATATAAAATTTCATTTGAAATATACATCATACTCTTTTAACATTATACTTATATTTAATATTATTGTCATTATTGTTTAGTCACTAAGTCATATCTGACTCTTGTGACCCCATTGACCATAGCCACCAGGCTCTTCTGTCCATAGGATTTTCCAGGCAAGAATACTGGAGTGGATTGTCATTTTTTTTCCCATGTATACTATTAAATAGTGGAAATGATTATACTTTATGAGGTACATGCATGCACAGTCACTCAGTTGTGCCCAACTCTTTGTGACCCTAAGAACTGTAGCCTGCCAGGCTCCTCTGTTTGGGATTCTCCAGGTAAGAATACTGGAAGTGGGTTGCCATTTCCTCCTCCAGGAGATCTACCCAACCCAGGGGTTTATTTGCATCTCCTGTGTCTCCTGCATTGGCAGGAAGATTCTTTACCACTGCACCATCTAGGAAGCCATATTTTATGAGGTAGGCACTATGAATTCTCTTTCTATTATTTTAGAACAACATCTAAGTAAATTTTTATATTTGAAAAACTGGAGAACAAAATCATCAAAATGGTGACATATGTTGTTCTCAACTTTAGTCCCTACCACAAGAAGACCAACTGTCAACTATCCATAGGTAAGTCAAAATTGTGGAAATCTCAGAAAGTTTGGATAAAGTTTAGGCCCCCTCCTGGATCACGAGGACTGAGAAGGACCTCATTAGAAGGATGAGAAGAGCAGTTTCACTTTGATAACATCACCTATCTTCCAGGTTGTCATAACAGGGCACCAGGAGGGCCCCCTTGGGACCATGGTTTCTCAGTGTGAAAAGAAAGCCAAAGTGGATACCCACACCTCATTTCCAAATGGTTACAAGGGGACATCTGCAGATTTAACCACTGCAATTCCAAAGAGACAGAGAAGAGCCAAGGTTACCAGCAACCAGTGCTCAGATCTTAGCCAGCTGGGTTCCCGCTTAAAGGAGTTGCCAAGCAAGAATCCAGCCAGTAGCTCTGCTCATCTTCAGAGCTGAGCTGAGGCCCCATCTGGTCAGGAATCTCCATTAGCAGTTCTGCTTGATTGCAGTTCTCAGCCAACAGGCTGTACTATCTTTGAAGCCATTCTGCACAGGTAAGCAGCCTCAAAGTTCTACATAACTGCTAAGCTGCTAAAACATTCTGTAGCTCATCAGGGTAGAAAAACAAGTTCACAGCCCCACTAATTGCTGATCATAGGCCCTAGTCTCACACACCAGGAAGCCTGGCCAGAGAATCCTGGCAGACCTGGAGACCACCCTACAGACCTGTGCTGGCAGGGAACCAAGCCAGAAGCCCTGCTTAGCTGTTGAGCATAGCGAGTGATCCTGGGCATCCTGGTAGCCTGGCTAACTGGACCACCAAGCCTACAACTCCACCAAGCAGCACAGCCCAGCCTATGGCCCCCTCAATCGTTGGACACAGACTAGCAGGGAACCCAGCTAGTGGCCCTATGAGAATAAAGACTGCAGCACCACACAACCATGGGCCCACAACATAGACAGTGTCCTGCCACACAACAGAACACAGTCTGCAACCCCACCCAACTGTACTCAGTACAATATAGTTGGAGGCCTTGCCCAACCAGAGAGTGCAGATAGTGATCTCACACATGGAGAAGCATAACCATGGCCTAGCCAATCATCAAACCCACTCTATGGACCTAATTAATTTTAGGGGCTATCTAACAGTGGATGTGATGAAATTGCAGCAGAAATATTCAAATCCCTAAGGGATGATGCCATCAAGGTTTTGTATTCATTTTGTCAGCAAATCTGGAAGACCCAGCAGTGACCACAAGACTGGAAAGGGTCAATCCTCATTCCAATTCCCAAGAATTGGTATCAAAGAATGTGTTAACCATCAGACAGTTGCACTCATTTCTCATGCTAGTAAGGACATGCTTAAAATCTTGTATGCTAGGCTTCAGCATTATGTGAACCAAGAACTTCCAAATGTCCAAGCTGGGTTTAGAAAAGGAAGAGGAACTAGAGATCAAATTGCCAAGATTCACTGAATTATGGAGAAAGCAAGCAAATTTCAGAAAAAAAAAATCATCTATCTCTGTTTCATCGACTACACTAAAGCCTTTGACTGTGTGGATCATGACAAACTGTGAAAAGCTTTTAGAGACATGCGGATACCAGACCATCTCACCTGTCTTCTGAGAAACCTGTATGCAGATTAAGAAGCAACAGATGGAACCCTGGATGGAACAACTGATTGGTTCAAGATTGAGAAAGGAGTATGACAGTGCTTTCTGCAGTCACCTGTTTGTTTAATCTGTGTGCTGAGCACATCATGAGAAATGCCAGGCTGGATGAATTACAAGCTGGAATCAAGAGAAGCAGGAAAAACGTCAACAATTTTGGCTATGTGGATGATACCACTCTAGTGGCAGAAAGTAAAGAGGAACTAAAGAGCCTCTTGATGAGAGTGAAGGAGGAGAGTGAAAGATCTGGCTTAAAACTAAATATTAAAAAAAAAAAAAAAAAACCTGTGATCATGGTATCTGGCCCCATTACTGCATACCAAATAGAAGGAGAAAAGGTGAAAATAGTGACTGACTTCCTCTTCTTGAGCTCAAAAATCACTGTGAACAATAACTGCCACCATGAAATCAGAAGATGATTGATTACAGCAGGAAAGCGATGACAATCCTAGACAGTGTGTTGAAAAGCAGGGACAGTACTCTGCTGAAAAAGGTCCATATAGTCAAGGCTATGTTCTTCCCAGTGGTCATGTACAGTTGTGAGAGCTGGACTGGAAAGAAGGCAGAACGTCAAAGAATTGATGCCTTCGAACTGTCGTGCTGGAGAAGACTCCTGAATGTCCCTTGGACAGCAAGATCAAACCAGTCAATCTTAAGGGAATCAACCCTGAATATTCACTGAAAATAATGATGCTAAAGCTGAAGCTCCTGTATTTTGGTCATCTGATGCAAACAGAGAACTCATTGGGAAGGTCCCTGATGCTGGGAAAGATTGAGGGCAGAAAGAGAAGAGGGTGTCAGAGCATGAGATGGCTGGATGGCATCACCAATGCAATGAACATGAACTTGGGCAAACTCTGGGAGATGGTGAGGGACAGGGAGGCCTGATGTGCTGCAGTCCGTGGGGTCACAAAGAGTTGGACATGACTGGGCAACTGAGCAACTAGTGATACCTCACTTGACCAGAAGCAATTGCAGAGCCCAGCCTGCAGACTTGTACAATTACAGAGTCTAAATAGTAGCCTCACTGCCAGGGAACATAACCTGAGACCTCATTCACCCAGAAGTGACCACAGGGCCCAGCTATTGATCCCTTGCCCACAGAGTGCATTCAACCAACCAGGAGGACCATCCAGCAGCTCCACTTGAATGTAGAACCCAACCAGAAGGCCAACCCAATTGTGGAACTCAACTGATGATCCCTCACTCCCAATCTCAGAGAACTGTCGTGGCCTTGCCCAACCAAAATCTTTGATAGAAAGCCCTGCTTGTCTGTCAATACCAGTTGATTGGTCCAGTGCCCATGCTGATTGGACTAGTGAAGGCCTTTCCCTGACAAAGGGAATGTGTAAAGTCTGAAAGAGAGATCACTTACTCAAATGCAGATGCCAACACTAAGAAACAAGAGTAACAAAGAATCAGAAAAAACATGACACCACCAACATAAGCCAATAAAGTTTCAATAACTGATCTTAAAGAAATAGAGATTTTTGAACTGAATAAGAAATCAGAATAATTATTTTAAAATGAGTTCAGTAAATTACAACAGCACATAGACAACTAAACTAAATTAATAAAGCAGTGCATGAAGAAAATGATAAATTTAATAATGATAAAGAAACTGTTAGAAAAAATTAAAGAACACTTTCAAATTCATTTTATAAGGCCAGCATCACCCTGGTAATGTGGTATACACTGAATACAATGAATAGAAAAAAAAAAAATCATTCCATGGTGAATGTTGATATCTTAGAATATTTTAATGGCCTTATTTGTCTATTATATTATATAGTTTTTGGACTTCCCAAGCGGCACTAGTAGTAAAAAAAAGCCAAGTTGCCAATGTAGGAGACATAGGAGATGTGGGTTCAACCCCTGAGTTGAAAAGATCCCCTGGAGAAGTAAACGATAACCCACCACAGTGTGTTGAATTTGGAGAATTTCATGGATTCTTGCCTGGAGAATTCCATGGACAGAGGACGATAGCAGGCTATAGTCCATAGGGTCACAAAGAGTTAGATACAACTAAAGCGACAGCAAGCAGGCATGCACACATGTCACTTTAATTTGAATAAATGACCAGTAGATAGCAATATTGCTTTTAACACCTGTTAGGAATTTACCAAATTTTGACCACAATTATATGCATTGTTTTTAAAGCAAATATTTGCTAAATTAAAAATTTTACAAGCTTTTCTTAGTTTAATCTTTTTTAAAAAATATAATTGTAATAAAGTTCAATGTATCACATCAAGAACATAGAAAAAGCCAATACAATATTGTAAAGTAATTAACCTCCAATTAAAATACACAAATTTATATTAAAAATAATCTTATAATTTTCTGGAAACAAAAGTAAAAATGTGGTATTTGACTTCCATGTTATTTTCTCTGACCTTACAAAGGCATTTAAACATATAAACATGAATGTGGAGATGTTTTATTCTTTGTTTTAATATATAATGTGATCATACACACTATTTTACATGTTTCACACAAATTTTGACAAATTATTTTATACACTGAATCCAAGTGTTATTCAACACATTCTACATTTATTCATTCTTTTTCAACTTCTGTATATTTTGTTGTTGTTGTTCAGTAGCCAAGTCATGTCTGTCTCTTTGAGACTCCATGGACTGCAATGTGCCAGGCTTCCCTGTCCCTCACCATCTCCCGAAGTTTGCCCAAGCTCATGTCTATTTGCATCCATGATGCCATACAATGATCTCATCCCCTGTTGCCCTCTTCCAACTGATTAGAAGAGACACTGATGTTGGGAAAGATTGAAGGCAGAAGGAGAAAAGGGAGACAGAGGAAATATTTTGCATTTTATAATGCATATTTTGCATGAAGGATATAAAATGATTTTTTGTCATACTTCTATCAATGAGGAAATGTGGGATATGGGTGTTCCTTAACTTACAGTGCTTTTATGTCTGAAGGATATAATCTCAAAATTTGTATTACTGATTAAAAGACTTTTATATTTTTTTTACCAATAAATATTGCCCATGCCCCTCCCTCCCAAATACAGCAAATTGCATTCCCATCAACAATAAAATATTTCTGATTATTTCTTACCTAGGTATCATAAACATATAAATTTAAGCCATTTACCTAATTTACAGTGATTTGAGAATTATGATGCAATTTCTGCTTCCAATATATTTGCTATTTGAAAGAGGTTAACCTTTTCATCATAAAGTTTTTATAATTTCAAGGAGTTAGAAATGTACATTTGTAATTCTTCATTCCTTCTGAATTGTGACTGCCAAAGTTTTTCTGTCTAAAAACAGCAAAGCCCCAAATAACTGTCAATTTACTTTAATGTACTAAATGAAATGTATTTGTACTTTTAAATAAAATATAATACTAAAAAGAGGTATTATATTTAACATCATACGATAAGATAATGGTAGTCAATAAGGACTAACAAGAAGGCTACTTCCTGAGATTGTGCCAATCACTGATTTTTCAGAAGTGATTATACTTTTTTGATATTCTTATCTATATAAGTTCATGATATTACATCAGCTTACTCTGGTACACTTCTCTTTGTGCTAATTCTTAAACCAATGCAATTCTCCAGGTCAGTGAAACATTGGATAAAGCTGTGTGAAATATAAAATTACTCATAAATTGTTTTTTTTCTAAAGAATATAAGAATAATTGTATTTGCATAAACAACATAGAGATAGAAATTTTATTCATTGAATTCAACATAAAAAATTATAAGCATGTGTGTGAGTACTGAAAATCTATTTTGAAGTAGTTTTAAATTTCCACAGGCCCAAGCATTTGATATTATCTCTTTGGTTCCAATAGCTTTTCTTTCCATTGAAATAATGTGATGGCTATTTCAGAAGCACTGTATAATCTGTGGAAGTTGTTTACTACCTCAAGTTAATAAATTAAAAAGAAGCATATTTTAGTATTTTAAAACTGCTTTGTATCTAAATTTATATGTAATATATATACATTTGTGTTGTACGTGTGTGTGTGTGTGTGTGTGTGTGTGTGTGTGCTCAGTCACATCCAACTCTTTGTGGCCTCATGGACTGTAGCCAGCCAGGTTCCTCTGCCCATGGAATTTTCCAGGCAAGAATACTGAATTGAGTTGTCATTTCCTACTCCAGGGGATGTTCCTGACCAAGGGATCGAATCCAAGTCTCTTCTGTCTCTTGCACTGGCAGGCAGATTCTTTACCACTACCTCCACCAGGAAGCCCAATGTATACATTCACAAACAAACTAAACTACATCTATGAAGAGTTTCACCAAATAAAATTTATATATGAATTCAACTGAGTTGTTTCCATTGATATACCTCATATTGATTTTTTATGCCTCTCTTCGTTGAAGACATTCAGTTCAGTCACTCAGTCGTGTCCGATGCTTTGCGACCCCATGAATCGCAGCATGCCAGGCCTCCCTGTCCATCACCAACTCCCGAAGTTCACTCAGACTCACATCCATCGAGTCAGTGATGCCATCCAGCCATCTCATCCTCTGTTGGCACCTTCTCCTCCTACCCCCAATCCCTCCCAGCATCAGAGTCTTGTCCAATAAGTAAACTCTTCGCATGAGGTGGCCAAAGTACTGGAGTTTCAGCTTTAGTATCATTACTTCCAAAGAAATCCCAGGGTTGATCTCCTTGAGAATGGACTGGTTGGATTTCCTTGCAGTCCAAGACTCTCAAGAGTCTTCTCCAACATCACAGTTCAAAAGCATCAATTCTTCAGTGCCCAGCTTTCTTTATAGTCCATCTCTCACACCCATACATGACCACTGGAAAAATCATAGCCTTGACTAGACAGACCTTTGTTGGCAAAGTAATGTCTCTGCTTTTCAGTATGCTATCTAGGTTGGTCATAACTTTCCTTTCAAGGAGTAAATGTCTTTTAATTTCATGGCTGCAGTCACCATCTACAGTGATTTTGGAGCCCAAAAACATCAAGTCTGACACTGTTTCCACTGTTTCCCCATCTATTTCCCATGACGTGATGGGACCAGATGCCATGATCTTCGTTATCTGAATGTTGAGCTTTAAGCCAAATTTTTCACTCTCTTCTTTCACTTTCATCAAGAGGCTTGTAAGTTCCTCTTCACTTTCTGCCGTAAGGGTGGTGTTATCTGCATATCTGATGTTATTGATATTTCTCCCGGCAGACTTGATTGCAGCTCGTGCTTCTTCCAACCCAGTGTATCTCTTGATGTACTCTGCATATAAGTTAAATAAGTAGGGTGACAATATATAGCCTTGACGTACTTCTTTTCCTATTTGGAACCAGTCTGTTGTTCCATGTCCAGTTCTAACTGTTGCTTTCTGACCTGCATATAGGTTTCTCAAGAGGCAGGTCACATGGTCTGGTATTCCCATCTCTTTCAGAATTTTCCATACTTTATTGTTATCAATACAGTCAAAGGCTTTGGCATAGTCAATAAAGCAGGAAGAGATTTTTTTCTGGAATGCTCTGGCTTTTTTGATGATCCAGCAGATGTTGGAAATTTGATCTCTGGTTCCTCTGCCTTTTCTAAAACCAGCTTGAACATCTGGAAGTTCACGGTTCATGTATTGCTGAAGCCAGGCTTTGAGAATTTTGAGCATTACTTTACTAGCATGTGAGATGAGTGCAATTGTGCTGTAGTTTGAGCATTCTTTGTCATTGCCTTTCTTTGGGAATGGAATGAAAACTAACCTTTTTCAGTCCTGTGGCCACAGCTGAGTTTTCCAAGTTTGCTGGCATATTGCATACAGCACTTTCACAGCATCATCTTTCAGGATTTGAAATTGCTCAATGGGAATTCCATCACCTCCACTAGTTTTGTTTGTAGTGATGCTTTCTAAGGCCCACTTGACTTCACATTGCAGGATGTCTGGCTCTAGGTGAGTGATCACACCATTGTGATTATCTTGGTTGTGAAAATCTTTTTTGTACAGTTCTTCTGTGTATTCTTGCCACCTCTTCTTAATATCTTCTGCTTCTATTAGGTCCATACCACATTGAGATCCCTCAAATTCAACTATATTTCTGGACATATTTAATCTTCTATAGATGATTCACCAAGCAATGTAAGTTCTGCTTCCAGTGCCTTGAATTCCACATCTTTTTCCCAACTTCAGTTCAGTTCAGTTCAGTCGCTCAGTCGTGTCCGACTCTTTGTGACCCCATGAATCGCAGCACTCCAGGCCTCCCTGTCCATCATCAACCCCCGGAGCATCCCAACTTACTCATTCTCATAACCACATATTTCTTGTCACTATTCAGGTCTATTTTTCACGTGAAATCTGAAGTCTCAGCATATTATAAAATTTAATTCTTATAATCCCTTTACTCCATCACCCCAATACAGTTCTTCCAAATGGACTAAAAAAATTACAGTAGTTATGTCAGCTGCTTATAGGACTCATATTGTTCAAACAAAAAATATTTTCCTCCTTCTAGCCTCCAGCACTGTCCACTTTGTAGAACAAGAACAAATCCATTCATTTCCCCACCAAGATGTAGAAATCTTCTTATCTCTCTCTATCTTTCACAATTGAAGCTTAAATTAATGGGACAATTGAGGCATTTTTTCCATATTTTTTTTCTTCTGTTTCTTTTTATTAATAATAGTGTCTCAGTAGATTTTTGTTTTAGAATTTTCATATGTCTCTCTATTTTTAGTTTGGTCCATTTTTCTCTAGTCCATATCACATATTGCAACAGAAAAAATTTCTAAAGTTTGGTTTTCATCAACTAAATTGATTGCTTCACAGTCACCATAAGTTAAATACAAAGTTTTTAATGTAATCCAGAAGATTTCAATAGGCATTTTCCAAAATAGAAATACAAAGGCTGAAAGGCACATGAAAAAATATTCACGATTGCTAATTGTTAGAGTAATACAAATAAAAACTGTAATAATCAACCACCTCATGACAGTGAGAATGGCCAGCATTAAAAAGTCTCCAAATAACAAATGCTAGAGCAGTTATCCCTAGATCTAGGCCTGGGTCTAGGGCTTTCTAGGTGGCACTAGAACAATCTAGTGTCATAAAGAACAATCCTGCCAACGCAGGAGACATAAGAGATGCAAATTTGATCCCTGGGTCAAGTAGATCCCCCGGAAATGGAAATGGCAACCCATTCCAGTATCCTTGCCTGGAGAATCCCATGGACAGAGAGGCTTGATGGGCTACAGTCCATAGGGTTTAAAAGAGTCAGCCACAACTGAAGTGACTAATCCTGGAGAGGGTATGGGGAAAAGGGATCCCTTGTATACTGTTGGTTGGAATGTAAGCTGGTGCAGCCACTATGGAAAACAGCATGGAAAATAAAATTAAAAAGAAAACTACCATATTATCCAGCAATCCTACTCCTGGGCATATATCCAGTCAAAATTATAATTCAAAAAGATACATAAAACTCTGTGTTCATTGCCCCATAGTTCACAATAGCCAAGACATGGAAACAACCTAAATGTCTCAGATGTGGCACATGTATACAATATTACTCAGCTTAAAAAATATAAATAAAATAATGCCACTTACAACAATTTGTATGTAGCTAGAGATTATCATACTAAGTGAGGTCAGAAAGAGAAAGACAAATACCATATATCAGTTATATGCAAAATCTAAAATATAACACAAATGGAACTACTATGAAATAGAAACAGACTCAGACACAAAGAACAGTCTTGTGGTTGCCAAGAGGGAAGAGTAGGACTGAGTGGGATTTTGAAGTTAGCAGATGCAAATTATTTTATATAGACTAGATAAACAATAAGGTCCTACTATATGGCACAGTGGACAATATTCAACATCCTTATCCATTATGATAAATTATAATGGAAAATAATATAAAAAAGAATGCACATATACATATTTATAACTGAATTACTTTGTTGTAGAATATAACATATTGTAAATCAACTACACCTCAATTTTTAAAAAGAAATAATTTTGTATTCTTTGATAAGCTCTTTAATAATATAAATTCAGTTTTAAAATTGAAAACATTTTCTTCTAATAAGAAATCTATTTAAAGTCAAAGACCATTATTAAGGAGAATAATTGCAGGTAAATATTTTATAACTGTTAGGACAAGAGCTAGAGAGGAGCATGAACTCCTGTTTTTCCTCTGTGAGAAAATATGTTTAGTGATCCTTCCAAATCATCTGGTAAAATACAAAGAAGAATCAGAGATGAGGACAGCACAGCATTTCCTTTCTGTGTCCTTAAGGGAAAGCTCAGAATTGTACTGATGCTCCTCTAGTATTAGAAATGGGGATGGTTCCCATTGCCTCAAGATAAAAGTCCTTGTGGGCACACAGCAAGAATTTCTGAGCTTTCTTTGCAGAAATGTCTGCTATAAAACTATTCAGCCTTCTCTTCTTTCTCATCTACTGCCAAGAAGAAGGAAACAAAAAACTTAATGTGAATAATTTCATAATGAAGTTCTGCAAGGCAAATATCAATAAATGATACCTGGAACCATGTATTCAAATTCAGTCAGTCTTTCACTCCAATATATGATTCAAGGAAAATTAGGATCAAATTATTTTTCAAAATATGAATAAACTTACAGTACATAAATATTAAAAGAAATATACCATACAATTGAGTTTCTTTGGCTCATTTTTTTTTCATTCAGTTATAAGTGTTTAATGACCAGTTGCTTATTCTTTTTTATGGTGTGAAGTATTACTCTATTTAGCTGTGTGTGTTACTCAGTTGTGTCTGACTCTTCAACCCCATGGACTGTAGCCAGCCAGGCTCCTCTGTCCATGGTATTCTCCAGGCAAGAATACTGGAGTGGGTTACCATGCCCTTCTCCAGGGGATCTTCCCAACTCAGGTATAGAATCCAAATCTCTGGCATTTCAGGCAGATTGTTTACTATCTGAGCCACCAGGGAAGCCATGCTCAATATGGCTGTTATAAAAACATTTTAATTATTCTCCATTAATCTATATATTGTGAACTTGATACTATACTATTCAAAGTAGGTTAATTTCAAGTTTTGCCTTTCTATAGCTTCTTTGAATATTTCAATGGGTTTTAGAATAAACCTGTCAACTTGTTCAAAAAAGTCAAGAAGAGATTTTCTTTGAGGATGTATACTATCTATAAATCAACTGGAGAAGAATTAACATCTCAGTAATAGTAAGTTTTCTGAACCATGAACATAATATGTTTTTCCATTTTTAGGACTTTAATTTCTATCTACCTAGTTTTATTGTTTTGAGCTTATGAGTCCCTCTCATCTTTTGTTGTAAACATTTACACATATTCAAAATTTACTGATGTTACTCTTTTTGTAATTTCAATTTCTAGATATTCCTTGATGGTATATAGAAATGCAGTTGGATTTTGTATACTGATTCTGTATCCCAAACCATAAAAACTTCATCTTTTTGTAGATTCCATATTTTTTTCTAATAAACAAACATATCTGCAAACAAAGCCATAGTGTTTATTTATTACTCTATGTTGATCTATTTTGTACAAATGAAAACATTAATTTTTCCTTTCCAATATAGGTGCTTTTTATTTATTTTTGTTTCCTTATGGAACTGAATATCATCTCTAATACAATGTTGAGCAAAAGTTGTGAGAGAAGACATTCTCATTCTTTTCCAGATCTTAGAGCAAACACATTTAATCTTTCAACATTTTGATGTTGCCTCCAGGGTATTTTTAATAGATTCTTTTTTATCAGATTGATATTCTTTCTTCTGAGAGATGCTTTGTTTAATATTTTTATATATTAATTCAGCTTTCTTTTGATTAGTCTTAGCATGCTTTGTATTGTTTCTATCTTTTCCTTTTTATCCAGTGTTTGTGTTTATATTTAAAGTGTATTTCTTCTAGGGCTTTTTATACAATGACCATTTCTGTCTTTATATTATGGATGTATATACCGATTACTTTAATGTAATTCTTGATATAGTAAGATTTCAGATTATATGTGCTGTGCATTTACTATTTGTCCTATCTTTGCTCTCATTTTTTTCAATTAATAGAATAATTCTTAAAACAGCATTTTATTTTTGCTGGATGACTAGCTATTTTATTTTGTTACTTTATTATTGTTCAGTTACTTTAGTGGTTATTTTAGGATTTAAAATATACTTCTGAGATGGCTTTCAAATGATACATCTCTTTACATTTAGTATAAATAACCTTGCAATATTATACTTTTATTTCTTCCCTTAATGCTATAGCAGTTATAAGTATAGGTTACACATATGGTAAAACCCTCATATTTTCATAGTTTTTGTTTGTTTAACGACTATTTATGTTCCAGATGTTCCAGATTTATATAATCAAGAATAATCTTTATCTTTTTACCTATGAAGTTAACATTTCTGGTGGTTTTTCATTGCTTTGTGCCAACTGGTTTATTTTTCCTTTTCTTTAATGAATTTTAATATTTGTAGAGCATGTCTCCTTCTGATGAATTTTTGCAACTATTCTAAGTCTGAAAAAATATCATATCACTCTCATTTTGAAAAATATTTTGGATATATATAGTATTTCAGATGGGTAGTTTGTTTTATTTTTTATTTTTTCCCTTATACTCTCAAAAGATGATGTTCTACTTTTCACTAGCATCATTTTCAATGAAAATAAAATGATCCATCATTCTTTATTTTATATCCTTCTACACAACACGTGTTTTCTCTGGAAGTTTTGATATTTTAATATTTATTCTTGGTTTTGAGAATTTGATTAAAATGTGACTTATGGCAGTTTTCGTGTTTCTTGTGATTAAAATTCATTCAGTTCAGTTCAGTTCAGTCGCTCAGTTGTGTCTAACTCTTTGCTACCCCATGAATCACAGCACGCCAGGCCTCCCTGTCCATCACCAACTCCTGGAGTTCACCCAGACTCACGTCCATCGAGTCAGTGATGCCATCCAGCCAGCTCATCCTCGGTCGTCCCCTTCTCCTCCTGCCCCCAATCCCTCTCAGCATCAGAGTCTTTTCCAATGAGTCAACTCTTTGCAAAAGGTGGCCAAAGTATTGGAGTTTCAGCTTTAGCGTCATTCCTTTCAAAGAAATCTCAGGGCTGGTCTCCTTCAGAATGGACTGGTTGGGTCTCCTTGCAGTCTAAGGGACTCTCAAGAGTCTTCTCCAACACCACAGTTCAAAAGCATCAATTCTTTGGCACTCAGCCTTCTTCACAGTCCAACTCTCACATCCATACATGACCACAGGAAAAACCATAGCCTTGACTAGACGGACCTTAGTCGGCAAAGTAATGTCTCTGCTTTTGAATATGCTATCTAGGTTGGTCATAACTTTTCTTCCAAGGAGTAAATGTCTTTTAATTTCATGGCTGCAGTCACCATCTGCAATGATTTTGGAGCCCAAAAACATAAAATCTGACACTGTTTCTACTGTTTTCTTAATGTTGAGCTTTAAGCCAAGTTTTTCACTCTCTTCTTTCACTTTCATCAAGAGGCTTTTTTGTTCCTCTTCACTTTCTGCCATAAGGGTGGTGTCATCTGGATATCTGAGGTTATTGATATTTCTCCCGGCAATCTTGATTCCAGCTTGTGTTCATTAGGATTACTAAAAATATGAGTTTATACTTTTCATAAAGTTTGGAAAGTTCTGCCATTATTTCTTTTTTTTTTACTTTCTTCATTTTTCTCTTTCCTTTGGGAATTCTAAGTATATATTTATTAAGTTTTTTAAAATTATCAAATCTTTCTTTCCTTATTTCATTTTGGATAGTTTCATTGCTATGTGTTCAAAATCATTATGTTTTTCTGCTTCTTGCTCTGTCACTAATTTCATTCAATATATTTTTTTTCATCTCAGGCATTGTGTTGTCTTTTGGTCTAGAGGTTTGATATTGATTTTTTCATATCTACCATGGCTGAGTTAACTATTTGAGCATATGGAATATTGTTTTAACTGCTTTAAAGACTTTTCTAGAGTTTGGGGTCAGTTTGGTTGATTGATATGTCTCCTTATTATGGTTCATATGTTTCCACTTCTTTGTTGCCTAGGTATCTTCTATTCAATGTCAGACATTGAAATATTTGCCTTCTTTGGTACTAAACATTTATTAATATATGAATTATTTTTCAAATCTGTTCTGGAAGACAGTTACAATACTTGGAAGCACTTTGATGCTTTGGGGATTTCCTGTTAAGATTTGTTAAATGGAACAATGGAAGTGTTTACTCCAAGGCTAGTTATTTCCTATTACTAAGTGATTAATACCCTTCCACATACTTTATCTAGTACCAGGATTCATTAGATTTTCCATTCTAATTATTAAGAACAGGTAACAACCCTGTGAAGAAAAATATCAAAAACCTCAGATATGCAGATGATACTACCCTATGTCAGAAAGTGAAGAGGAACAAAGAGCCTCTTGATGAGGGTGAAAGAGGAGAGTGAAAACCTGGCTTAAAACTCAATATTAAAAAAAAAAAAAAAACACACAACTAAGATCATGGAATCTGGTCTCTTCAGTTCAATTCAGTCGCTGAGTCATGTTTGACTCTTTGTAGCCCCATGGACTACATGCAGCACACCAGGCCTCCTTGTCTTTCACCAACTCCCAGATTTTACTCAGACTCATTTCCATTGAGTTGGTGATGCCACCCAATCATGTCACCCTCTGCTGTCCCCTTCTCCTCCCACCTTCAATCTTTCCCAGCATCAGAGTCTTTTCAATTGAGTAAGTTCTTCATATCAGGTGGCCAAAGTATTTGAATTCCAGCTTCACTGTCAGGTCCTGAAATTAATATTCAGGACTGATTTCCTTTAGGATGGACTGGTTGGATCTCCTTGCTGTCCAAGGGAATCTCAAGAGTCTTTTCTAACACCACAGTTCAAAAGCATCAATTCTTTGGCACTCAGCTTTCTTTATAGTCCAACTATCAAGTCCATACATGACTACTGAAAAAACAATAATTTGACCAGATGGACCTTTGTTGGCAAATTAATGTCTTTGCTTTTTAATATGCTGTCTAGGTTGGCCATAACTTTTCTTCCAAGGAGCAAGTGTCTTTTAATTTTAAAGCTGCAGTCAACATCGACATTGATTTTGGAGCCCCAAAAAATAAAGTCAGACACTGTTTCCGCTGTTTCCCCATCTATTTGCCATGAAGTGATGGGATCAGATGCCATGATCTTCGTTTTCTGAATATTGAGTTTTAAGCTGAATTTTTCACTCTCCTCTTTCGTTTTCATCAAGAGGCTCTTTAGTTCTTGACTTTCTGCCATAAGTATGGTGTCATCTGTGTATCTGAGGTTATTGATATTTCTCCCAGCAATCTTGATTCCAGCTTGTGCTTCCTCCAGCCCAGCATTTCTCATGATGTACTCTGCATATAAGTTAAATAAACAAGGTGACAATATATAGCCTTGATGTACTCCTTTCCTGATTTGGAACCAGTCTGTGTTCCATGTACAGTTCTAACTGTTGCTTCTCGACCTGCATAAAATTTTCTCATTAGGCAGGTGAGGTGATCTGGTATTCCTATCTTTTTAAGAATTTTCTGCAGATTGTTGTGACCTGCACAGTCAAAGCCTTTTGTCCCATCACGGCAAATAGAAGAAGAAAAGTGGAAGCAGCGGCATATTTCCTCTGCTTGGGCTCTAAAATCACTGCATATGGTGACTGCAGCCATGTAATTAAAAGATGATTGCTTCTTGGCAGGAAAGCGATGACAAACATAGACAGTGCATTAAAAGGCAGACATATCACTTTGCAAACAAAGGTACATGTAGTCAAGGCTATGGGCTTTTTGGGCTTCCCTGATAGCTCAGCCAGTAAAGAATCAGCCTGCAATGCAGGAGACCCTAATTCAATTCCTGGGTCAGGAAGATCTGCTGGAGAATGGATAGGCTGCCCACTCCAGTATTCTTGAGCTCCCCTGGTGGCTTAGCTTGTAAAGAATCCCCCTGCAATGTGGGAGTCCTGGGTTCAATCCCTGTGTTGGGAAGATCACCTGGAGAAAGTAACAACTATCCACTCCAGTGTTCTGGCTTGGAGAATTCCATAGATTGTATAGTCCATGGGTTTGCAAAGAGTCAGACAGTATTGAGTGACTTTCACTTCACTTTACTTCACAGTCCTTCTAGTAGCCATGTATAGATCTAAGAAGAGAGCCATAAAGAAGGCAGAGCACCAAATAATTAATGTTTTTGTACCGTAGTGCTGAAGAAGACTCTTAAGAGTCCCTAGAACTGCAAGGAGAGCGAACCAGCCAATCTTAAAGGAAACAAATCCTGCATACTCATTTGGAGGACTGACGCTGAAGCTGAAGCTCCAATACTTTGGCCAACTGATGCGAAGCACCAACTTATTGGAAAAGACCCTGATGCCGGGATAGATTGAAGGCAGAAGGAGAAGGGGACAACAGAGGATGAGATTATAAGGTGGCATCATTGATTCAATGGACATAAATTTGGGCAAACTCCAGAAGATGGTGAGGGACAGGGAAGCCTGCCATGCTATAGTCCATGGGATTGCAAGGAGTCAGACATGATTTGGCAACTGAACAACAACCATCCCTGTAATTCTGACATGGCTCTTTCCCAGAACTTGGGTGGTTTCCTTAAACATGTGTAACTATCATCAGTCTACTGAATACTGACCTGCTGAATACTTAAGTGGCACCTCTACAGACTTCTGGAGCTTTCTACTTATTACAGATTTCTTTTATGACACTGTCATTTGAGGTCTCACTACTTTGGTCTTCCTGGCCACTTAGCTCCATCTCTTCAATCCAGGGTGGTTTGCACAGTCTTCTTTTTTTCCTTCCCTGTAACAGTGTCTGGAATCTCTGAAGGCAGTGAGCTTGGACAATTAGTGTTCATTCCATTTGTTTTTTCATATCTCAGGAATTATTCTCCTGCAGTGTCTGATGTCCAGTGACTTGAATATTTTGTTTCATATATTTCTTCTTTCTTATTTTTTCTTTTTCTTTATTTTCTTACTTCCTTCTTTCCTTTCTTCCTTTCATTCATTTTTTCTCTGTATTCTTTTCTTCTTTCCTTCTTTGTTGTTATTTTAGATGCACACATAAGCCTAGTGCCTTTTATTCTAACTCAGCCAGAAGCAGAGATATCAGTTCTTTTATCCTGACTTAAAGAAAATGATTTGATTATTTGATCTACGATTATTTTAACATTGACTGCTTTTCCAAATTTTCTTATTCTTAGGCAGATTAATATGGGCATATTCCTATTGCTAATAAGAATTTTCTAACCAAAGCCACTATAACTAACCACTAACAAAGCTAGTGATTGAGTGAGTGAAGTCGCTTAGTCGTGTCCAACTCTTTGCAACCCCATGGACTGTAGCCTACCAGACTCTTCCGTCCAGGGGATTTTCCAGGCAAGAATACTGGAGTGGGTTGACATTTCCTTCTCCAGGAAATGTCAACCCAGGGATTGAACCCATGTCTCCCACACTGTAGGCAGATATTTAAACCACCAGGGAAGTCCAAGCTAACTAAGCTAACCACTAACCAAAACTGCTATAAGCCACAGTCATAAAGAAATTAAAATGCAAAATGCCATGCCTTTTAAGAAAAAATTGCACAAGTAAATGTTTAAATATCATCAATAGATCACCAAAGACCAAATACCTAGCTACTAATGTGTGTAAACCTCTCTACTGAAATTACATATTATTACATCTAAGGTAAGGTAACTGAAAAAGTAGAAATCATAGTTAAATTTTACTGTGAATGATAAACTACTCCAACTTATTTTCAGCATTGTAGAGTTCAAAGATGAATCTCAGGATTAGAAAGTCAGGATATTTTTATATCCATAAAGTTGAAGATATAAATTCAAAACAGTTTTTCTTTCCAAGGGTATTTTTCTGTCTACTCTGAAGCTGATACTTATGAATATTAGCCTAAAGAGACATCTCAGACATTTTAAAGTAATTGGAATCTATTAAAGAAGTAAATCAAACCAAACCGTATGTTTATTGTAGATATAAAGAGATTTTTGTATTTACCTCTTTAAAACTATAAAATAGTTGAATTATTCCTACCTTTGTAATATAAAACCCCCTAACTTTATGTTTTAATTTTTAAAGTTATCCCATCACATTTCAGCCAAGATGAAAATGCTGATTTACATGACTAAGTACCTATCAACATCATTAAGAATAAAGGGGCCCAAATGATCTACTGAGACAGTGCTACAAACAAGTATGAGAAGAAATTAAATTGAAAGATTTCCTATGAAAAATTATAAAAGTTTGATTTATGCTGCCTAAGGGATGGGGAAATCTGAACTTAGAATTAAATCAATTGATTCCACTCTTTACCTTTATCAAAGACTGTCAGATCATTTTCAAGTACTAGTTCTGTGACATGATCTTCAGTCAAAATGACCTGCCTTGTTGGCTTACCATTCGCAGGATTTTAAAATCATACCATACATTCTATCAGTCAAGCTAAACTGTGCAATGCTTTCATAAGTTCTTATACCAATCTGTTTCCAAATCCTGGCCAGAAAGTGAGAAAAGGTAGTAGCACCAAACCTATTTATATATTGTGGACAGAATTTTTACCTATAATTGATTTACAACACTTTCAAATATTTGATTCTGCTCACACTATCTGTTTCTATATCATGTTTTCCTCAAAGTTTTGAATAATCTTATCTTAAACGCAGAAAGATGAATTAAGTTTATCTGGTCTAAACTAATATGTACATTCCAGAGAATTTGTTTTTACAGCTACTACAAAAATACCTACAGTTATTTTGGATGTTAAAATAAAATCAATAGTCTCATTACTGTGAGACTCCATTTAAAATGTAGTACATTTTCATGTTCTTAAACTTGATATAATTCTAAAATATCCTGCAGATCTAAAATTTCTGTAAATTCTGTAAGAGCTCTTAGTCAAAAGCAATGAAATTTGACTTAACATGTACATGTTAGAAATATACCATCTTTTAGATATACAAATTATCTTTTGATACTTATAGAAGAAATCAACAAATTAAAATAACTTATCAATATTATATTCTATATTAATCAAGTGTTGAATAGGGAGATTTTCCTTATTTTTTAAACATTTAAACTGATGCCTTGAAGTGGTTAATGATATAGTTTACAAAGTATTCATTAGAAATTTCAAAGAAAGCCAGAATATTATTTTTCAACTAGTGTAGAGGTTTTATGGTTTGTTACAACTAAGAGTTCTATTTATTTCATCTTGCATTTGTTTTTACATCTTTCTCTTAGATAGCTCTGGAGTTTTGAGTACTTTTGAGTACTTTCAAACCAACCTAGTGATCTTATTACTTTTTCCTTTATGATCGTCTTATTTGCCTGAAGCAAATGTACTCAGAGGAGATGGCATCTGGAAACTGCAGACTCATTTGCAAACAACACAATATATTGGTAAATGCATCCTAAAATAAGTTAAAAAAAAAAAAAAACTTTCCCAGAGAAACTATTGTTTTTTGCTAATTCTAACTTAAATTTTAATAGTCTGTATAATAGCCAAGTGTAGAAATTTTAACAAGGAAGACATAAAATTGAATAAAATAATGCCATACACTTTTTCACCACAAAATTGAGGTCATGGAGAAAATATGAATATTATTTATTTTAGAGTTCCATATAAGAATGTTTTGAGAGCTATATTCCTGAAGAAATAGCACTTCGTGTCATTTTCCTTTCCTTTGGACTGAAACAAGGCTGATTTCTTTCCATTCTAAATAAATTCCACAAACTTCTATGCGATTCTAATGGTATATGTTCTTTTCTGTGACACATCTCTGTATCAATTATTCTGTACTTCAGAAGGAGATTTTCCATCCTAATGCTCTGTTTTGGATTCCAAAATTAATGATTTTTTTATGTCTAGGTTATTTCCTTATACTTTGATTTAACTAAAAAGTAAAATGCACGGAATGAGCAATACTTCAGAAAGCAATTTGATGTTTTTTAACTTGGGCTAAGTCCTCTCTGACTGAACCTTTTCAGGAGTTGTCCATCACTTTCATTTAAAATAGTTTATTTAAACATTGAGACACAAGCATAATTTCCACCAGAAAGATAAGAATTCTTTCAGTGTAATCTTGGCTGGAGCCTCTTTTCTTCTGTTCTGTTTGTTTGTTTAAACAGACTGAGTGAAGAGTTGGCAAAGTGGCATAGAATATGGTGTCAGGAGTCAGAGAATCAAGATTAAACATCCAGTTGTACTCCTTACAGTCCTGCGATTTGGGGGAAGTTAATCACCTGTCTATATCTCAGTCTTCTTATAATCATAAAATGATTATGTAATCATTTAACAAAGGGATCCATAATTATATCAGAATCAAAGGGCTGTTCTAAATATTAAATTCCACAATATAAATATTCAGATGCTACCTGTCAAATAGAAAGTTCTTAATCAATGTCACTTATTATGATTATGACAAATATGTGTTCATTCAACAGTATTTATTGAGTAACTATATGCTTTATGATAAGCATAAAATAATGAGCAAACAGAAACATTCTGTCCATGAGGCAGTTAGATAAATTTAAAAAAAATGTAGCACATATATTATTATATAATTATAATAAGAAACTCAAGACAGAGACCAGTTACTTTAAAAACATAAAATAAGGGAATAAAATAAATTAAAAATTTTAAAGTGACTTTTGCTGGAAGATCAATGAATGCTTCTTCAAGAAAGCTACAAGGATTTTATTTAAGATGTTTCAATAATGAATAGTAATGAATTCAGAAAAGGGTGAATTGAGAGAAGGAGAATCACTATGTAATCAGGAAAGGAATTAACTTTGTGAGGCCCAGAGGCAGGGAAAAGCAATACAGAAGAACATTGCCCCTGGGAGACAGGGGAGGAGCATGGGGATCTTGTGAGGGAAAGGCCTAGATGGGAGACAAGGTTCAGCTCTTTCAGGGCATCACTGTCCACAGAATGGATCATGGTCAGAGTGGTGGAAATGCTTTGAAAAATAAAAGGAGAATCAGGATCTGGCAAAATAGTTCAAATTTTTATTTCATAAATTTTCTTTGACTCTAGTATGGAGGAAGATTACAGGTGCCAAGGTTAATAAAGAAAGAGAATGTAGATGGGAGTTACAGAAGTTGACATAAAAGACAACAGTATTTTTAAATGAAGTGCAGTTGGTGGAGATGGAGAGATGTGGGATAGATACAGGGGAAAGGACAGTTTTGAAAGAAAAGTGACAGAACTTGGTGGAATATTGAAAATCAAGAGAGAGAGGATTTTGACAAATATGATCCTGGATTTCTAGCTTGCACAACCTAACGCATGGAATGCTCTTCTCTGAGATAGAGAAAAAGGAAAGTAAGCAAGAGAGAAGGGAGCTTATGAGCTCAGTTTCGTATGTGCTGTATTCTATTGTATCTGTGATATCCACCAGAGAGATCAAATGGATGTGTGAGACCAGAGGTCAAGGTGGGGGTAAAGAAGAGGGTTGAGTGTGGGGAGGTGGAGCCTGAGTTTTCAAATGCAACTAAAATACAATTTGGTGGCTCAGCGGTAAAGAATCCTCCTGCCAATGCAGGAGAGGCAAGAGATGCAGGTTCATTTTACTGGGTTAAGACGATCTCCTGGAGAAGGAATGACAACCTATTCCAGTATTCTTGCCTAGAAAATCCCATGGGCAGAGGAGCCTCACGGGCTACAGTCCATGGGGTCACAGAGTTCAACTAAACTGAGTACATATGCAACTGAAGCCATGAAAATAGAAGCCTCCACTCTGTGAGAGCTGAAAAGACTAAAAAAGCAATCAGTTAAACATGACGTATTTTCTCCTATTCACATTACTATGAACTTCAAGAATAGGTCTTTGTTTTTTTTAGTTTACTACATATAGAATCTGGTATAAAAAAATTAAACATATCAAAAATATGTAATGATCTGATGGTTAGGAAATGATACACTGGCCAACAACGAAGTTCAGACAGTAAAAAAGAGAAAATAAATGAGTAATAGCACAGGGCAAGAGCCTATTACTGTAAGAGTTAGGATTCTTAGTGGTGTCACGGGTAAGGTAGAATACTGAGATTTGTTTATGTATGTCTGATAAAGTGGGATAAGATAAAGACTGGCTTTCAGCAGTAAATCGATTTACTATGTCTTCTTGCTACCTTTATGTTTCAACTCCATGATAATTGAGCTTTCCAGAATTCTGAGATTATGAGCTGCTTTCTGCTGAGCAACTTCCAGCTGCTGTTTGAACAACAAATAAAACTGAGCCACTTATATAAAACAATGTTCTTAACTAGTATGAGAACAAATAAATAAAGAGAAATGAAGAAAGAGAAAAAGGGCCAACTCTTTCTTTACACATGTAGAGTAGCTTAATATAGTGCTCAAAATTGATGAAGCAAAATGCTAAATATCAAATGTGACAGCATAGAATAGCAGTAAAGTAATGACTCAAGTAATCAAAAAGATCATGCAGGTTTATATGGTTTATGTGTCCATTGGTCATTATGAACCCCATGTAGATTGCCTGCATGGGTTATGATAGAAAACAAAGTAAATCCATATTACAGAATGATCTTACATATTGTTTTTCATTTTGTATTTAACATATTGGAAATATTGTCCTTCCTAGGAAATGGACATTATTCTTACCACATATTATAATAATATATATTGATAACAACTAATTGCTAAGTTTAGTAGCTTGCTGTCAATCAATCATGAACATAGAACCAGTCATCTATGAATGTTTAGGAACATATAAAATCCACGAGATACTATCAGTGCTGACTAATTTGTCCAGCAAGAAATTAAAATTCAACTAAAGGATTTAAGCATAAGAATTTTAAAATAAAATTAGACCTTAATTTCAACATTTTACACATACAAACTCTTATAAGAAGCCCTCATATCAAAAGTAAAGATGATTTGAAGTGGCACTTGACTTGTTTTCAGAATTGTTTTCATATACAACTCTTAATGAGTAAAAACACTGATGTATATTCAAAAGCAAGGGACTGGAAGTAAATCTGATGGGTGTTTTATCTTTAACCTAGACTATTAGTTATTAGTTTTATTTCTTTAATTTATTATAAATTCTTAAGCCAGTACTCCATAAGAATTTCCAAATTCTCCAACTTACATAAAATTTTTCTGAGATTACTTATGCCAAATATGCCTTATATACTTGATATATTTTTATAAAGCAAATTGGTTTTTACAACTATCAAACACAAATATTCCCAGAAGATCAGGTGTTGAGCTGATGAGAAGACTTTACAAAACTGAAAAAAAAATCTATTTTTTTTTTCCTAAACTGTCTGAGACACATAAGTACCAGCTTCAATATAACAGTAATTGGTAAATATTTAACCTAACTGGTTTTCTTTTAAACATGTAAGGTGAAATACTAGATCTTTAGAAATGATTACCCAAAAATTAAAACAAAAATAAAATTAAAATTTCTCAGTTAAAGGGGCTAAAGCCCAATGTATTTTATTTTTTAAAAAATCCATAACTGTAGGTCACCAATGAATACATAAATCAAATAATGTCACAGTAGTAATGATACCCAAAGTCATGACTATTTTTGTAAAGTATCTTAATTAAACTGAATAATAGATAAATTTATATTTTAGGTCTCCTATACATAGAAAAAACTTTCTCATAGTTGAAAATAGTAAATTAAACCTCTCTTTATAAAATGATAAACTTCCATTATATTATCTTTGCATATAAGATTATGTTCAAGATTCTTAAAATTTAAATTCAAATCCACATAATCCATATAATTGAAAAATTTTAAGGATTATTTTTGTATCTTTAACTTCACATTTGTCCATATAAAGAACATCTATAGTATTTTATTTTATGTGTTCTTTCATGACAACTTGATGAAATGTTGATTCAGTGAAGCAGAAGTTTAAACATTGCATCTGTTTCTAATTTACTTACTGAAAGGTAAATTTTATTTTTAATCATTTCCCCATAATTTTCCTATGGTTCCTCTGTATTTCTTCTTCATAATATATTCTCATATATGAATTAAAATGCAAACCTTTTCAGATCCCTTCACTATATGCCTAAAGTAGTAATGATCTAGGGTAGAATGAGTTAATTCTCTGAAAATATCAAACTCGGAATGAGGTCATATGTGAGAGAGTTTTTCTACATCTTGACAGTAGAAAAACTGTACTCAAAGATGTAATATTAGAAATAAATAGGAAATTGGCATTGACCTGCTTACTAAGAATACACAGTCCATACTGACCCAATGAATCAGGGTAGAATAATGCAAAGGACATTAGTAAAAGTTTAATTCTAAGACATTGAACAAAACAAAGGTGATCACGAAGTAGAATAAAAAGGCAAGCTGGGATAGAGCAGAGTAACAGAGAGTATAGTCTTTCATGGAGGAGAAAGAGAGAAGATAATGTTGTCCAGAACCTCCTTCTGTCCACCTCATTACTCCTGGAATATAGATTCAAGCCACAAGGATCCTAGATAATCTGCCAAGCCAGTTACTAGGCCAGTATACAAGATGCATTTGAATATGAAGTTTCTCCTCACATTAGATAACTGGGAGATTCACACATGTCATTTAGTGTCAGAAAATGACAGAAAAATACTGTAACCTCAGAAATATGAGAACCACTCTACCTGGAGAGTTAGCAAAATGCATATATATTCAATTTGCAATTACAACTCCAAAAGAAAAGCAATATGTAGGAGCTAATAGAAATTAACGAGGAAACTTTTAATGAGATTACAACTTCAGTAATAAAACCAGGTTGGCATCTCTTAATCAAAATTTTCAACCTGAATCTTATACTTAGTAACTACCAGGGCACACCGGGTGGGACGGGAAGAAGTGGAAATTGAGGGCTGCTTGATTGTCCCATGGGGTCTTACTGTACCTGTGTCCACACCCTTCACCTGTTGCTTGGCTCGACTTGGCTGGCTCCACTTTGAACTCCTGTGGGACAAGCCCTTTGCCGTGTGGTTCAGGGAAGTCCATTCCGGGCACCTCCTCCTCCTCTAAGGACTCCACGTAGAAGAGAGTCCTGGCAGGCTGGTGGATTCCCTGCCTGGGCGCCCCTGGCTGCAGCCTCGTAGCCACTGGCAAGAGGGTGCCATTCAGAGGGCTGAAGGAAGAGGCAGAAGAGGACGGGGAGGCAGGCGAAGAAGAGGAGGCAGAAGAGGAAGGCTTCTTCCAGAAAGTGCTCACTCCGCCCTTCTCTTGGCTTTTGAGCAGGCGGTTCTGGCTGGGTCCCCAGTGCTCGAAGCTGCTGCTGCCGTCCTGTTGCAGGCAGCTGCCCCCGGCCGGGCCGCCGGCAGACGGCGACGGGTGGCTGAAGAGTTTCCAGCGGAGTCGCAGGATGTGCTTCACATCGAAGTCTTTTCGCCCAGAGCCTGACATGCCTGACAAAAGGAAGGCGAAGGGACCTCAGCTGATGCAGGAGTAGATGGGTTGGGGAGGCAGGCCAACGGAGCCCCGGGTTAGAGGAGGGTACGGGAGGCTCCCTCTGGACCCCGGGAATAGACGGGACCGGGCGGCTGAGCTCCCTGCCGGGCGACGACCGGAGCGCGAACAGCAAAGCCGTGCGGCTCAGCTGCGGTCAGGACCTCAGGACCCGCGCGTGGGGAACTCAACGGCTGGGTGCACAGTCAGGAACTGGACGCAGAGGGCTGAGAATCCCCGATCTCCTTGCGGGGTCCCGCGGTGACCGCGGTGAGGGACGGCCCTGATGCCGGAGACGCGCGAGGGAGGGAGGTCTACGCGCTCAGAGCTCTGGAGGCGAAGGCAGCTGGATACACCTCCCTAGCATGCAGGGTGGCAGAGCCTCAGTCGAGAAGCTGTCGGCTCTCCTATCCTTGCAGCTTAGAGTTCAGTGCCTGGAGACTGCAGAGAGAAAGATCCCCAAGTCGCGGAAGAAGCACACACCCCCCAGCCTTCTCGATGCACCTGCGCCCCTGTCCCTGCTCTCTAGGAAGATGCTCTGAGAGCTGCGGGTATCTCTGAGAAAGTCAAAATGCCTTCTGCAAGGCAAGAAGGGGTGGTTTTATCTACTCAGTTTGTAAGAGAGAGAGAGAAAGAGAGAGAAAAAAAAATAAAATCCAGCAAATACAGGAGGGCAGAAGGAAAGCCCGCGCTGTGAAGCTGTCAAGGTCCTCACAGTACAATTTTCTCTCTGCCTCGGCGCCTCCTCCTCCCCCGTAAGTGACGCAGATGTGCACTGAGGCCTTAACGGAGAGATGGAGAGAGGGAGGGAAGGCTTCAATCTTCTTTATGCAAGTGAGTCTGCTGCTCTTATTGTCCCCTTGTGTGGGTCCTGTCATCTTTTTTTATTCTCCTTCCTTACTACATTACTATGTAGCAATAAAAGTAAAGCAAACAGGCAATATGCTTTAGCATCAGTAAACACCAAATGTGAATCATGGCAGCATAAACTAAATAGGCTGCCATCGCTTTGCAGGTTGCAGGTTAATGGCTTGAATTATTTAATAAACCGCATCCTTTAACCTTTAGCCTTAGTTTCTCTGTAGTGAGAAGAAAGAAACAGGATGCTGGCGTCAAAGTGTGACGATGCCACCATTCTGACAATTACATTGTGATTCTGCCAATAACGCACTCATGCAGTGCTTCACCCTGGGGGCCAGAGGCACACGGTAGAAATTTGAAGATGGGCATCTGAGCACAGGGGACGTTTTGCAAAATCAGTGCATTTAATGAGTTGCCATAGAATGAAAGCTGTTCTCAGTGTAAACCAAGAAATGGAATAAAATGATAAAAACATAATTTCAAGGCATAACCTTCTAGTACAAAAATTGTGATATAAAATGTATGGAAGAGGTTGGGGGAAAACACTGAGTATACCCAAAGGCTACTATTCTGCAGAAATCTCTTGTTTGAAGAAGAAAATATGTGTTTTTTCCTTATATTTAGAATGAGAAGATTTATGATCCCTTCTAGCTATGACCACTTAGAGATTTTTCAGCTTTTCCTTTAATGAGCCTTTAAAATAGAACCAAAATGATTTTTGCCAACGTCAAACAGATCAGAGAAGCTGCAGTTTCCCTAACTCAACAAGGAATATGGTTATTTGATTAAATGAAATTCACAGAAATTTATGAAAGTCATAGCTTCATCAACCTCCAACAGAACACAGGAATCAAAGATTAAAGCACAGTTATATTATTATTATATTACCCCATTGTTGAGCAGTAAAGTTAAACAGAAACTGAAGCTACATTTGAAGTCTTTCCTAGACAAAGTTAGATGTATTCATAAAACAAGAAATTAAGCACATAAAATCCCTACTTTCAGAAGGAGAAAAATCACTATTCCACATTTAAATATTGATTTATTCCACAACAGCTGGACTACAGTCCCCTGTGCCTTGATTTTTTTTTCTTTCAGTATTCAGAGTTAAAAAAGAAAAAAAAAAAAAGCCCTTTAAAGCAAACAATGGTGACAGATCATTTTTATCCAAGAACTGAATCAAGTATTTCTCTTTGGGGAGAAAGCAGTGTATGAAACCACACATTACAAGCAAGACAAAAAAACTTTCCATCAGAGGTAATACAGAAATATGAGTGCATATAACTAACTGACTTTTTAAGAAATTGATTGCATCATGGATTTTCCAACTTAATTAAATTTAAACTTAATTTAAATAATATAAAATATATAATATAAAATAATATAAATAAGGTTTGCTATAGTTTCC
The DNA here is from genome assembly GCF_032405125.1 of Capricornis sumatraensis. Lineage (NCBI taxonomy): Eukaryota > Metazoa > Chordata > Mammalia > Artiodactyla > Bovidae > Capricornis > Capricornis sumatraensis. The sequence continues at coordinate 54,107,115 of NC_091080.1, forward strand.
TTCTTCATATCTGAAACATTCAAAACTGTAATTCAGTATTCATTTCCACTGCTATTTTGAAATTCTATTACACTTTTACTTTGCAATATCAATATGATTATTATGTAGCTTAAAAGTTATCTGTTCAAATTTATAGGACCCAAATTAATGTAATTTGAGTTTAAATATAAAGAAATATTAATTAAATTCTTAAGTAGATATTGATTATATTTATTTAGCTTTAGTGTTATATTTTATTATTGAAGTAGAAGAAGGAAGGAGGGAAAAAATGAAGTAATAAGAGAAGGAAGGAGGAGAGAAAGGAAAATGAATGAGAAAGAAAGTCAAAAAGAAAGAGAAAAAGAAGGAAAGAAAGAGAGGAAATGAAAGAATAAATTTACTAAGATATCATGACTTACATTTATATATTAGAAAACTCTTTGAAAAACATATGCCTTGTTAAGTATCCAGTATTCAAACTAAAAAAAAAAATAATAATTTAGCACTTAGAACACATTAGGTCCAATGGCAAGAAATAGCAGATATGAAAGAATTAAGTTCCTAGAAACTGGCTGTAAGCACTAACAAAGGATGATTGCTTAGCCAGTTATAAATTATTAACTATCTTTACTTTATAATTATCTATTGTAATCTACTTTTGAGTCAAATAAATTACGGATTAAGATAACCATACTCATAAGGAAGAGGACAAAAACATAATAGACACTTTTGAAGAATCCCAAAAATCACATTACACTTTCTTTTAAACAAGAATATCAACTCAATTTTTCTAATCCTATTGTTTAATTAAATTGATCTGTCATTTCAATCAGGGTCTTTCAAATGAATGTTCATAATATTGCCATAATTTCCTGACAAAACTTTAGCAAAAAAATCCAGAGGATGCTCAAACATTTACTTCTATACACATGAATAAAACTCTCCAAATAATAATTAAATTCAATATGAACATTAAATACACCTAGCTGAAAGTTCCTACAACTCAAACATTTAACCAAAAAGAAAAATTTAATGTGAATCCAACCATTTTCTTGGTGGAAAATTTTCTCTTTTAGCAATCATTTTCTAAGCACATTGAAGTAAATGTGTATCTGCTCCAAGTGAATTCTGATCCTTCTGAATCTTTTAGACAGTACTTCTACAATGTCTAGTAATTTGCCTCTACATAATAATACTCAGCAAAAGCACTTGAACAGCTAATTATTATCCAATTTGAAAGTTCAGATGTTAAAAATTCCTGTATTTTAGTTTGTTTTTTTGCTCATATTTGTTTTATTTTAATGATATATATCTATGGACATCACTAGAAAATATTTAAAATGAGTGGAAGGAGAAATCATAATAGTTCTGTAATGATATTTTCTTTCTTAATATGAAAGAAATAATGCCATATAGCATTAATATTAAGTGAGTTCATATATAGTATCAAGGGCTTATTCTTCTTAAATCAAATAAACATTACCTGTTCAAAGTCTATTAATCTTCATTACAGTATATGTATAGTTTAGTTAAGCAGCAGTTAAATGACTGCTTACTAAACATTTGTAGGTGTTAATTGATCCTGAGGGACCATTTTAATCCACTCTACCTCTTTGGTTTATTTGACCTTTTTGATTTGAATCAGGCAATAAATGTATATGCTTGAGAAGTTCTCATACATATATGTCTGAGTTAACTGCATGAGTGTAGGAATTCAAAATGATACTAAAAGAGTGAATTCATATTAACGATGACCGAGGTTTCATTTAATTATCTTTTTATTCTCAAAATTGTGTGCAGAATGTCCAAGGTGAAAATACACTATTTTGACATTTGAAGTAGGTGCTCTGGTTATAGTCACATTGCTCAGAACAATATGGTATGATTAAATAAACCGTTACTTTTTTAAAGGAAATATTTTTTAAAGTATATAAATATATAGACAATATATTAATATAGATAAAGAGCAAACTGTTTCACTAATACTTTATATTTCCAAAAGGTTGAGATTTACATGGAATAAAGTAATTTCATTATTTTTCATGTCACATTTAAATTTTTCATTATCTCTGTGAGGTAACCTGTGTATCCTCTGGAATTTTTACCATTAAGGACAAAATAAAATAGTAAGATTATAGTATATACAATACAGACTTAGAACTTAAAGAGTTTACAATGTCAATACAAACAGGAAAATAACAACACAAAATTTAAATTTTAGCTTCAACATAGTTGCAATTACCATTTCCTGCTTGGGATACCTGAAAATTGAAGCCAACCCAGAATGAACTTTGTGAATGATATTTTATTGTCTTGTGTCTCATATGGACATGGGCTCTTGAAAATTTTTGTAAGATTTTCTCATGTCAGGTTTCTATATCTCCATCTTTCTATCTGGAGGAACATCTGCCAAGCTCTTACGTTTACTTTCATCTGCTTTGTTACCAGATCTGTTAAAAATCTATAATCAGAAAGCCTGTCTTAAGAAACTAATATTCCATTTGCCTTATCACAATTTTGACTAGGTATATAACATAAATTATAGATGGTTTACAAATGCTCCTTTTCCCAGAAGTCCATGTATTAAGTAACATGTGAACATATAAGAGTTGAGAGCAATATTTCATGCATAACCTGTTTTAGAAATAATACTATAACTTATTTCAAGTAAATTGTGTATTCAAAGAGCCTCAAGAAGATTATTCTGATACATCAAATTCCTTTGAGCATTGTTAATACAAGTAAATAGGTTTCTAATTTTTAATTTGAATATCAAAGCTCAAGGTATTTAGTATATTTTCATGACTTTTACTACCAATCAAGATGTCTTTTGGTCCCCAGTCCAAAAGAAGATTACTTGTTAGCCTTGTAGGAGGCTAACTAATGAATCTCTAGACTGAATATATGTTTCCTTTATCTACAGGGACCTTTCTCTTCCTATGCTACACTAATTATTAGCCAAAATGAAAGATGGGAAGGTTCTATAGGGAAGGCTCTCCTCTATAGAACAGAGGAAATATGACATGTGTTGAATACAAGTGTACTATAAAGGATAAAAAATAGAGTGATAAATCTGAAAATCGTAACACCACATAAATTTCATGAGATTTTAGCCTACTTAAGTTGTGTGTAGAGTTTGGGCTTCCCTGGTGCTCAGTAATAAAGAGTCTGCCTATAATGCAGGAGACATGAGAGATGCAGGTTCAATTTCTGGGTCAGGAAGATCCCCTAGAGAAGGAAATGGCAACCCACTCCAGTATTCTTGCTTGGAAAACTCCATGGACAGAGGAGCCTGGTGAGTTACCGTCTATGTAATCGCAAAGAGTCGGACATAACTGAGAGATTAACACTTTCAGTTTTCTAAAACAACATTATAAATAAAGATGACAGTGGGAAACAGATACAATTGTAGATTATAATACATTCTTTAAATCTATTCATACTAGATCGACTCTCAGATTAAATATGGAACCTTTTCTCCAAAGTTAAAGTTATAAAAATGTTAATGATATTATACTTTATTTTTATATAGTGATCTAGGCAACTAAAATGGAAAGTATAATTTTATAACACCTTTCTAAATTCCAGACAACTATTTCATTTAATCTTTATAAAAATCTTACTAGCTAGACGTTATAAAAGACTTAGTGTAAGAAAAATAAATTTAAAACTCCACTTGCCACATCACAGGTATTTTCTTTTATTGTCTAGCTCAGACAGTTTTCCACAGGTATATTTTTCCTCCTGCTAAGTACAAGAGTGCATTTTTTAAAAAAGACACACTTCTTATGACATTTCAATATCCTTTCATAAACTGTGATTCAGAGTTTGGAGGTTCATAATTATCTATACATTTGCTCTTCTCTAATAAAAAAATATTTTTAGCATTTTCAAAAGTGAACTTTTCAATATTAGTGTGTATTTGCATGTGTATGTGTGTGTGTGTGGGTGTGGGTGTGGGTGTGTGTTTAGGCAAGAACAAAAATAGTATCTCCTTTGAGACAATAATTTCTGGAAAACACAGAGATTATTTTACTATGCCATAATGGTTATAGAGGGCAGAGAACATACCTTATTTAATACTGAATTCACAGTGCCTAGCACAGCGTTCCTGGTGGATCAGAGGTAAAGAAGCTGCCTGCAAATGCAGGAGACTCAGGTTTGACCCCTAGGTTGGGAAGACCCCCTGCAGAAAGAAATGGCAACCCACTGCTATAGTCTTCCCTGTGAAATCCTATGGACAGAGGAGGTTGGCAGGCTATAGTTCATGGAGTCACAAAAGAGCCTGACATGACTTAGCAACTATACAACAACAATAACATAGTGCCTATCATGGCATGATAAATTAATATACAATTTTTGAATTAATAATAGTGACCAGTTTGGGGGATGGGGTAGAATGGACTCCTATAGAAGAGAGCAGGAAAAAAAAATTAAACAAAAGTATGATAAAACATTCTGTCTGGAATTATTTTGTGTTAGAGCAAATAGAATTATAAAAAAGTGTGTTCTGGAATACTTCAGTCATATTACTAAATGATTCTAAAACATTTTAAAAAATCAGCTTATATTCTGTGATCCTTTCTAGAAAGAGGCAATGCAATGTGTAATGTATTTAGACAATTTTTTCATTGTTAATATTAAAATTTTTAAAGTCTTTACATTTAAATTTATAAACTTTAGTTACATTAGAAACACATATTTAATTCACTCATGCATTACTGCATGTATTCAAACACATTTCTTTTTTATTGAGCATCTACTATGTGCCAGGCCCTATTCAAAGTGATAGGAATGAGGCAATTAAGAAAAAAGGTAAACCAAAATCCATGCCCTCATTGAACTTACATCTTTGAAGTGAGTGATATAAATTAAAGGTCAATAAATAAATAAATACCAGATGATGAAGATGTCTATGGAGATAGTATCAAATAAAGAAAGTAAAAGTTTTGAAGGGAAATAGGTTGAAGTTTAAGTAGTCTGAAAGAGCAAATCTCACTGGGAGATGGATACTTCAGCTCTGTCCTGAAGGAAGTGAAAGCAGATTTTATTCATGTAAATGGAACAGTACCCCAAACAGATCGCATAGACAAGCAAGGACCCTGGGAAAGGATACATTTTGGAATATTTAAGGAGTCATATCAACTAGAGCTGAGTCACCAAAGGGAAACTAGAAGATGAACTTGCGGTGGGGTGGGGGGGAAGGGGGATGGTTCAGTCGCTAAGTCGTGTCTGATGCTTGCAACCCCATGGACTGTATCCTGCCAGGCTCCTCTGTCCATGGGATCCTCCAGGCAAGAATACTGGAATGGGTTGCCATTCCCTTCTCCAGGGGATCTTCCCAACCCAGGAATTAAACCTGGGTTTCCTGCATTGCAGGCAGATTCTTTACCAACTGAGTTATAAGGTAACTCAGCGTGGGGTGAGGGTCAGTATGGTGGCTTAAAGGATCTTCCAGGTGAGTGGATAGGAAGGTTTGCTTCTATTCTGAATCAGATGAGAAGCCATTGGAGTGTGCCGAGCATTGGTGTGATAGCATCTGACTTTAATTTTCTAAGAACATCTTGGCTGCCAGGTTAAAAATAAAGAGAAGAAAGCAAGATACGGACAAGAAAACATTAGAATGCTATGGTAATAGAGGAGATAAAAGATGATAGAAGTATGGGAAGTTTTGGGAAGGTGTAGCATTTCTAGGGAATTGATTTTTCAAGCTCACAGCCTTTTTCTTTCCCCTCTATACTATCAATGTTCGATAAAGTTTAATTCTGTTTTTGTTTCCCAAAGGTAATCTTTCTCCATTTTTTGGTGGGAGATCCTATTCATTGATGTCAGATGCTCACATAACTTAAGCCATGTTCAGGTAGTAATTTTTAATTTCAGCCAACAAAATAATTTATAATTCATCGAGATTTAGCAAATGAAGCTTTAAACCAAGATATATTCAAAGTTCTTTATCATTCTTTAGGGGTTGCCAAAAATGTTAAAGGCAGCACCTGCAATCACAGCCTAGGGTGGACTGCCCAGCTTGAATAAAGACAATCTTGTTTTTATCTGTTTTATAAACTGGGCTTCTGCATGAATCTAGGTATATGAATAGCTTCTACTGTTCAAAATTCTTTTGTGAAACAACTATCATAATCTGAATTTGAATGTAATTTAGGAAATTTCAGGCCTGTTAGCAAAACAAAATATGAGTTATTTCTGAGTTGAATGGATCCTTTTATTGTTTTAATCTCTTTCACCATGCGACCTGATATTACTGAAAGTCAAAGTTGTTCAGTTGTGTCCACCACTTTGCAACTTTATGGACTGTAGTCTGATAGGCTCTTCTGTCCATGAAAATTTCCAGGCAAGAATACTGGAGTGGGTAGACATTCCCTTCTCCAAAAGATCTCCCTGACCCAGATATCAAACCCAGGTCTCCTGCATTACAGGAAGATTTTTTACTGTCTATGCCACTTGGGAAGCCCATTTGTAGTACAAATTTAGTTAAATGTAGAGTTGTTTGCTGGTCAACATTCTGGCTTTGAATATGAATATTAGCTCAGTTCAGTTCAGTTGCTCAGTCATTTCCGACTCTTTGCAAGCCCATGGACTGCAGCATGCCAGGCCTCCCTGTCCATCACCAACTCCAAGAGTTTACTCAAATTCATGTCCACTGAGTTGGTCAAGCCATGAAACCATCTCACCCTCTGTTATCCCCTTCTCCTCCTGCCTTCAATGTTTCCCAGCACCAGAGTCTCTTCAAATGAGTCAGTTCTTCTCATTAGGTGGCCAATGTATTAAAGTTTCAGCTTCAGCATCAGTATTTCCAATTAATATTCAGGACTGATTTCCTTTAGGATGGACTGGTTGGATCTCCTTGCAGTCCAAGGGACTCCGAAGAGTCTTCTCCACCACCACAGTTGAAAAGCATCAATTCTTCAGTGCTTGGCTTTCTTTATGGTCTAAATCTCACATCCATACATGACTATTGGAAAAACCGTAGCTTTGACTAGACGGACCTTTGTTGGCAAAGTAATATCTCTGCTTTTTAATATGCTGTCTAGGTTGGTCATAGATTTTCTTCCAAGGAGCAAGCATCTTTTAATTTCATGGCTGCAGTCACCATCTGCAGTGATTTTGAAGCCCCAAAGAATAAAGTCTGTCACTGTTTCCCCATCTATTTGCTGTGAAGTGATGTGACCAGATGTCATGATCTTAGTTTTCTGAATGTTGAGTTTTTTTATTAGCTATATTTTGTCAAAATATAAAAATTTTAATTTGCATTATAAAAACACATTTTCAGTAATTGAATATGTCTCCATTTATTAATGCTGATTTTTGTGAAAATAATAGACTGCTAGAACAAGTTACACTACAGGATAGACTTCAAATTTTCTCTTTCCAGATTCCTGACTGGAGAATCTAAGATTGACACTTCCATCCAATAGAATGAGCTTTCTAGAAGGTTCATTCATTATTTCTGATCTTCTGCCATAAATCTGTACTTCTGTGTCAGCACTGAAAACCCAGACTATGGATTTCTGACTGACAAAAATGTCAAGCCATGCAGAAATAATTGAAACCGCAGGAGATTTCAATCAATCAATTTAGTATTGAGAATTACCTGTGTCCTCAGTCTTGTGCTGTGAAGAAAATAGGGACCTATTCTAGTACATAACATATACAAACAAGAAGATTTTAAATTATGAGTTATCCACACCATACAATGGTCTGAATATTTTTCTAATTCTTATTGGAAAATAATTTTCTAATAATTATAATACTTATTAGATTGAGAATTTTTCTGATTCTTACATACAGATTTTGCAGGTGATTTTTCATAATTATTTCTCATGCCTGTTTCCCAAAGATGCAAATATGAAGTATGGAGAAGCTAAAGTACCAATCACAGAGTACTATAGACCTAATCAGCCACTCCTGAGTCGATTTCTTTGGTTAGTTAATAAGAGAACTTTAAAGGTTATTGAAATGCAAAATTTTAATTTTCATATGGAACATAACTTCTAACATCATATACTTCTTTACAAATAATTGTGTTTCACTAACCTTTTGAAACCTCTTTTCCTTTGCTGTGGGTATCCTTCCCCAGTTGAAGCCATAGAATGAAGCAGTTAGTGCAGTACGAATGGATTGCTTTCTATTCAGATACATTTTATGCATATACATATGTGGGTATATGTAAGTTTATATGCACATGCACATACATGAAGTTTGAAAGGAAATCAAATCATAGGGAACAATACAGTCAAAACAGTAAAGGAAAAACAAATAATTTGACATTTATTTATTTTTGAAAGAGATTAATTCAGTTTGTATGGTAGATATCATTTCCTGCCTATTAAAAAAAAATTTTTTTTCAAAACTTTAAATGGAGACAGTTCACAGAAGATATTGAATTCCACACAGCTGCAATGTTTTAATTGTCTTTCTATTATTGCTACCTAGAGTCTGTCATTCTGGGCATGTCATTAAACATAAAACCTCTACTCTGTCTCCTTTCAGTAATGCATTCCAAGAGAAGACAACGGAGAAGGGAATTTTACGATGATACTGGTAATTGTTTTCAAAAATCAGAAAGATCTAGGAGAATTACAGTTTAAAAGTGAATTTATCAATAAGGCAAGACTTATTTATGGTCTTCAATAAAATAAGAATTTTAACTAATCTGCTATTTAGTTAAAAAAAATCCAGTCCAATATTGAAATATCTGATTTCCTAATAATGATTTAGACGGTTAGGCAGAAATGACTAACTGTTGGACTCAGTGTCATAAAATTGTTGAAATCTGTTCGATCATACAACAAATATCTATTTCTGAGTGACTGGATCCTTGTTATATGCTTATAACATGAAAAGTAAAGGGGGGCTTCTCATTATCCACACAGAACTGACATTTTCTATGGGGAGAAAAGCTAGAAAACATCTAAACAAATCAAAAATAAACCTAAACATTTTGGTGTTATGAAGTGCTAAGAGATGAGATAGCAGAAGGCACTTCACAGTTCTCCATTTTATGTAGAATCCTTAGAAAATTGTATTCTATAAAGTTGACCTTATAACCCATTTGAAAGATAGTAATATGTGTGTGTGTGTGTGTGTGTGTGTGTGTGTGTGTGTCTAAAACAGATGGATAAAGAGATGAGAAGAAGGAGATAAAATACAAAAATAAAAGAAAACAATCAGCACAACAACAGGAGAAAGGCCACCAAAGAATGACCACTGAAAGCCACTTAGCAAAGAGAATGGTATATTGGAGGAATACAAAGGCCACTCTTAGGGATTACATAAGAAGAAGGCTGAGATGACATTATTCCATAATTTGAAGGGTAAAGTTCTTTTTAAAAATTGTATCTACAATGGAAAATTAAGCAGTTAATTTAAAGGGTTTTAAGCAGTGAAGTAAAGGTCCGTCTAGTCAAAGGTATGGTTTTTCCAGTAGTCATGTATGGATGTGAGAGTTGGACTATAAAGAAAGCTGAGCACCAGAGAATTGATGCTTTTGAACTGCGGTGTTGAAGAAGACTCTTGAGAGTCCCTTAGACTGCATGGAGATCAAACCAGTCAATCCTAAAGGAAATCAGTCCTGAATATTCATTGGAAGGACTGATGCTGAAGCTGAAATTCCAATACTTTGGCCACCTAATGCGAAGAACTGACTCATTAGAAAAGAACCTGATGCTGGGTAAGATTGAAGGCAAGAAGAGAAGGGGACGACAGAAGATGGGATGGTTGGATGGCATCACCAATGAGATGGACATGAGTTTGAGTAGGCTCTGGAAGTTGGTGATATACAGAGAAGCCTGGTGTGCTGCAGTCCATGGGGTCACACAGACTCAGACATGACTGTTTTTTAAGTTAGGTCAATTAGATTGGAAAAGTGCAAGGATCCAAAGAAAGAAATACATCATCAGGAATATTTTCTCTTCCATCAGGAAACTCAATCATTTAACCAAGGATCATTCCATAATAAGTTTCAAAAATAAGCTGGGTAGTATTAATGCTTGCTCTCATATAGAGGTGCTATCTTAATTTAATTTAAGGATTTAGAACCAGGATTAGTATTTAGTAAATGGATATAACTTACAGTGCTAGGTTTTTATTTTTAAAAGCACTTTGCCATATGTTATCTCACTTTATAAACTGTATTGGTTCTCAAGGGGAAATCAGGACTCTGGAGGAGGATTACAAAGCAGAAACTTGATGGATAAGGAGAACATAGAAAAAGCAAGAAGGAAAAGAAATGTTATATACAAAGATCCTGGGTCAGGAAAGAGCTTAGAGTAGTTAATATTGTGGGAAATTCTTTTGAAAACAGGAGAGGTAGTATTTATTTTTCTAGATTATTAACCTAAAGATCAAAACAATGATGTAACCTGTACAAATTTCTCATTATTCTTCAGCATTTTCAGTTGTGCCTGACTCTTTGCAGGCCCCATGAACTGTAGTCCACCAGGCTCCTCTGTCCATGGAATTCTCTCTCCAAGAATATTGGAGTGGGTTGCCATTTCTTCTTCTTCTAGGGGATCCTACCTTAAGGGGATCAAACCCATGCTTTTATGTCTCCTACACTGGCATGGGCTTTTTATCACTAGCATTACCTGGGAAGTGGAAGTGATAGTCACCTACTATCAATGTAGGTGGTCAGTTGACATATAGACCAGGAATTTCATCTTGATAATCTTTAAATATTAATCTTCCTCCAGTCTATCTACAGTTACTCTAAAGATAAACTCAATTTTCTTGTTTCCTGCTCATTTAGTATTCTGCATTTAACCTGCAACTTGAACTTCCTGAGTGCAAAGTTTCAACTTTTCTAACACTTTGGCCACCTCATGAGAAGAGTTAACTCATTGGAAAAGACTCTGATGCTGGGAGGGATTGGGGGCAGGAAGAAAAGGGGACGACAGAGGATGAGATGACTGGATGGCATCACCAACTCGATGGACATGAGTTTGAGTAAACTCCAGGATTTGGTAACGGACAGGGAGGCCTGGTGTGCTGCAATTCATGGGGTCACAAAGAGTTGGACACAACTAAGTGACTGAACTGAACTGAACTGAACACTGAAATATTAGTAGTCCATTTTATCCTATGATTTAACTTCAGAGTTACACAGTTCTGAATAAAACATGATTGTAAATACCCATGGATTCTTTAAAATTAAGTGAATAAAACATTTACTATCATCTATTCTATTTCTGAAACAGGGATATATATATATATATATATATATATATATATATATATATATATATGTATAAAAGAAAAAATCATGAAGAAATAGGAACTCTCCATAAATCAAAAATGACATTTTAGTGTGCATAATGAAAAACAAGTTATATGAACATTTTAATAAAACTGAGATATCTATCCTTGCTCCTCCCAGATGACACAGTGGTAAAGAATCCATCTGCCAAAGCAGGAGACTTAGGAGAGGTGGGTTCAATTCCTGGATCAGGAAGATCACGTGAAGCAGGAAATGGCAGCCCACTCCAGTATTCTTTCCTAGAAAACTCCATGGACAGAGAAGCCTAGTGGTCTATAGTCAATGAAGTTGCAAAGATTCAGATGCAACTGAGCACATACACAACAAATATATCTTATAAATAGTATATATAAATAAATAATAGAATTGGAATAATTGAATAAAAAAAGTCAAGAAAGAAAAAAACTGAAACAATAAGAAAGCAATGAGAGACATCAAGAAACGAATTACATTGCTGAGTCTTCAATCTTGACTAAATGAGAGGGGCCTTGTCCAACATCTACCAATATCTACCAAAATTTTAAAATGATACAGATAGGGCTTACTATGGGTACAATGACTTGGATTTGAATTCCAGTTCTGATACTAATTAACTGTTTTACCTTGAAATATTTTCCAGACTCCTCAGAGACTTTGTTTCTTAATCTATAAAACAGAGGCTATAATGTTTCAAAAAATTTTGAAGGAGAAAAAAAAAAAAAAAACTAACTAAATTACATCTTTCAACATAGGGGCCAGCATATAGAAGTTACTCAACAAATATCAATCTCTGTCTTTCTACATCCTGTCTCTAAATTGAAATGGTTAACAATAAATACATAGTTAGTATGCAAATTTGGAGAGGGCAATGGCAACCCACTCTGGTACTCTTGCCTGGAAAATCCCATGAACAGAGAAGCCTGGTGGGCTGCAGTCCATGGGGTCGCTAAGAGTCAGACATGATTGAGCGACTTCCCTTTCACTTTTCACTTTCATGCATTGGAGAATGAAATGGCAACCCACTCCAGTGTTCTTGCCTGGAGAATCCTGTGGACAGAGGAGCCTGGTGGGCTGCTGTCTATGGTGTCGCACAGTGTCGAACCCTACTGAAGCAACTTAGCATGCATGCATGCGTTGGAGAAGGAAATGGCAACCCACTCCAGTATTCTTGCGTGGAGAATTCCAGGGAGGGAGGAGCCTGGAGGCTTCTGTCTATCGGGTCGCACAGAGTCGGACGACTGAAACGACTTAGCAGCAGCAAATTATGAAACTCAGTTAATAGGTTATGAAATTTAAATATTATAGATAGAAAGTATTACTGCTGTTTAAATGTTAAAATAATGCTTTGATGCCCATAAATTATAAAGAATAAATAGAACTTTTTGAAGTTTGCTTTAAAAAATAGTCATGTAGTTCAGTAATAAGGTCTTTGATAGCAATTTCACGTTATTACACAGATTAATGGTGACAAAGTGTGATGAGATTTACATTATCAAAATTTTCATTAATTGATCACAGCTATCAGAGAGTGATTGTGAGGAATATTCAAAGTTCCATTTACTGTTAAAAATATTACCAGTTTTTTAGTGAAGCAGCCCTCTATTCACTTTATATGACCAGACCATAAGGAATCATCCTGGGAAGGCAGTGGCCTGAGGGTGAGACCAGCTACAAATGTCACTCTTCCATACTAGAGGAGGTTTAAAGATGTCACTCATTGGTACCATTTCCAAGGTCTGTCATCCAGAAGCAAATAGCAACCACTGGGTAATGTAAGCAATTTAAAGTATATTATGTCAAACCAGTAAAAATTTATTATTAAGTAATAAGGAATATATATCAAAAAAGGAAGCCTACAGAGAAAAAAGTCATTTGTACTTAGAAAATCCTTCTAACAATATTTTACTGTGCCTCAAGCAGTCACCAAAGATCTCACTTTATTGAATTCTTGTATTTATTTAAGATCATAATATATAAAACATATATAACTCAGGTTATCCATAATTTCAAATTGCTGAAATATCATCTGAGTATGTTAAAGACAAGATGTAGGCTTTTGAAAATGAGATTTTCTTTGATAGACTACAAACAGAATTGGATTTATTTTGTTAATTTGGTTTGTAAGAATTATATTCAGAGACAATGTTAAATCTAATGGAAAGCATTTGCTATTGAATTTCATATGTCATTTTTGTTCATATTCTTCCCTTAACACTTAGAGAAAATATAAATAACATATTTCTCCTCTATGATTTTCTGCTTTTGCACATTAGCAAGTAACCATCATTTTCCAAAGAAACACTGATGGGGTGTCTTAGCTCTTTCTTTTCCAAGTCATTAAATAATTAATGGTGTTTCTTGTTTCATACTAGTATCAAACCCTGTTCTGGATGTTTCAGCAGAGGTTGCATCCTAGTGGGAAAAGACAAACAAGCAAATAAATAAGTAAATAATGTCATGGGGGTTTAATTATTATGTAGAAAAATTAAGCAAGGGGAGAACTAGAGAATTCTGAGGGAGTTTCAACAATTATTTTAGATAATATGGTTAGAGAAATGCTCTCTGATAAAATGACATTTGAGAAGAGATTTGAATAAAGCAGTGGGAGGGTGAAAGGGAGACTTGCAGTTACCAGGGCAATAGTCATTGGGGCAGGGAAAAAAAAAAAAAAAGTGGAAAGGCTCAGAGGCATATGTTTGGCATATTAGAGCAATAATAAATGGGGTAGAAAGATAATTAAATTGATAACTCAATTAACTGTTACCCCAAGTAATAGAAAATTCCAGCAACACTCAGTAGCCTTGCTTTTTTGGTTTGTTTTTGTTGGTGGGAATGTTTTCCCCCTACAATTTGTCTCTCCCTAAGCCTCACTATCTCATTCAGCACTTATTACCATTGATGAGTTGAAACTATATGGTTGCCAAATGCCATCTGATGCTAATAATTGTCTAACTTTAAAAAAATGTTCACTTGATTTCTTGTTACTATGCTTTTAACATGTAGTGTGGTTGATGATAAAACAAGTTCATATATATATATATATATATATATGAAACAAGTTCATATATATATATACGTATATACACACATATATTTTTACTTGTATAGCTAATAATTTATTTAATTTCCTTTAAGTCATTTTTGAATGTCTTATTTATTCTCTGTGATGAAATATTCTTCTGCAATAGAATAATTAGACTTTTCCAGATTGTTTTAAAAATTCATTCTACATATGCATTCAGTACTCTGGAATTTTGAGTTTTTCTTCAGCTCTATGATGTATTTGTTTCTACATATATTTTCTTCTCATCTCTTAGAACATCAGTTAGAGAAAGTTGTAAATTATGTTTCATTCAAGGCTAAACTATTAAGGTACAGCATGCCAAATTACCCTAATTTTCTCAAACTGTCTTTCTAACTCATTAAATTGTTTGTTATATTATCCTCTGCTTTTCTGCTGATGTAAGAAATATACAAAAAATAAAGAGAAGAACAAGGTTTCACGTACTACCCATAATTGAATTTCATGGTCAATTCATGTATCTTTATTCATCTCCACTTCTATCCACATCAATTATCTACGCTCCCGTGGATTATTCTGAAGCAAATCCTAGATATTTTATCATTTTCATGTACAAATATATTAACATAAACTCAAAGAATAAGACATTTTATTTAAAAAGTGAGCACAATACCATTAATAAGCAAAACTCCCAATAATTCCAAAGCACCACCAAATTTTCAAATAATATTTTAATTTCCCCAATGAACTCATGTATCCCCAGATTTTTTTAAATTTAAATCAACACTCCATGAAGATTCATAGCATACTGAATATTAAGTATTGATGCTTTTGTTTTAAATTTCTAGGGTCCTTATTTTACAAGAGTTGGACATTACTTTAATTTACTAATCCAATTGTTCTTTTTGTTTCCTTAAAAATTTGTTTTACAGTTGAATTTTTTCTTTTAGATGGTGACAATTTTTCTGAAATGTTTGTTTATACCTGGTTCTCTGCTTATTTTGGTGTGAGAATCTCTGTTTGTCTCCCTGTTAATCACTTGCAGGTATTGAATCTAGAAGTATCTCCACTAATGTGGTGTCAGGTGGGTGTGCTGCTTTTCAGCATGTGCAGGATTTGATTTAGTCAGTCCCAGATAAGGGGAACAGTTTGGACTTAAAAATTCAGAAGAAACTACAGGCAGTACAGATTGAGAGAACCCACAATTCATGTGTAATGTGGTGTCTGTAAAGAAATCTGTACATAAGGGACTTCTGACCATTTTCCCCTCCTGTTTACAAAAAAAGAGCTAACTGTAAAATGGTGTTTTAATTAAGCGTGCCCTCAAAGGGCCATCTTTCACCATCAAATAGATTATATTGAGGCCATGCCTTGGAGAAGAAAAAGACCAAGTATTTCTTCTGTAGGGTTTGAGGGTCAAATTGTTCCCAATTATTTAGGATACATGCTAGAGGTGTCTGCTTTGAGCTGGTTTATGGACTCAAAGAGATTGCTCCCATCTGAATAAGAGATAAGACCAGTGTCTAGTGCTTTTTGTCTTTTCTCTAGTTTTTCCTGTCAAGAGGACATTGATACATAAATGATTTTGAATTGCTCTCTTATGGCACAATAGAAGGCTACACACACACATTCCTTCTGATTCATGGTAGGACCATTGGTAGAGTGCTCAATCTGATATGTTAATTCAATACATTGTTCAATTATTTCCAGTCTTAAAATGCATTGTTGCACTAAATTATATAAATATGTAATCTATAACTTATACAGATGTACATTTATATAATTGGAGAAGGGCATAGCAACACACTCCAGTATTCTTGCTGGAGAATCCTATGGACAGAGGAGCCTGGTGGGCTATGGAGTCACAAAGAGTCAGACATGATGGAAGCGACTTCACACAGGCGTGCTTATTTATATAATTACCGAACAAATAATCCATATACTCTATTTATAGAGAGAGCAAGTTTAAGATACAACACTGAAATTAGAAAGAAAAAGTAATCATAATTATATAATTATTTAATAATTCTTTATTTTTACTTAATTCTATCAATTAAGTATGTATTGACCCTTAACATAGTGATGATCTGATGAGACAAAAATTGTTAAAAGTAGGAGATATAGATCCTATTAACCTTGTCATTTAAGTGAGAATTTTGTTAGCTGCTCTTTAATAAGTGAAGTCTAAACACTTAGTGTGAAGGTTTAAAGTCACAGTAAAAAAATTGATATATTTTAATCCAGTCTCAATTATTAAATTATCATGGACAAAGGCACATATTACATTGTAAATGTAAATAGCTAAAATAAATTAGCTTTGTATTCTAGAAATAAACATATACAGAATTATATGGCTATTGACATGAGCATGATTTCTATGATCATTCATTACATGAAAGAAATGCTTTGAATCATTATAAATATTTACATTAGAAAACTGATGAAAAAGAGAAAGCTCTGACATCATCTCTCCCAAACATATGCTTGCACTAAATATCTAAAGCCAGTCATATAAAAAATCAATATGACAGTTGCCTTGTTTCAAAGAGTAAGTTGAATTTTTGTGGAAGTGTTTAAAGAGTGTACATTTCAAGTAATTAATAACAGAAACTCATTAAAAGCAAGACTCTCTAATAAGGAACTCTTTTTTATTAAGTGTGAATTTTGGTTTTCAGAATTATCCAAGCAGAGGCTAAATAGTCACCAATTTGCATAACTGTAGATAGAGATTGTATTTAGGAAGATATTTAGTAATTGTCACTAATTACTCTACCTGTTTTGAGACACTTTGATTTTTATAAGGCAATGGGACCCCACTCCAGTACTCTTGCTTGAAATATCAAATGGGCTGAGGTGCCTGGTGGGCTGCAGTCCATGGGGTCTTCAAGAGTTGGACACAACTGAGCGACTTCACTTTCACTTTTCACTTTCATGCACTGGAGAAGGAAATGGTAACCCACTCCAGTGTTCTTTCCTGGAGAATCCCAGGGACAGGTTAGCCTGGTGGTCTACCATCTATGGGGTTGCACAGTTAGACACGACTGAAGCAACTTAGCAGCAGCGGCATAATTTATTAATTACATAAAAAAATTATCCTAGGGGCAAGTTCATATTAAAATGTTTACATGAAGTTTACATCGAGAAATTGCCTATTATCATATTTTTATTTAAAAGTTATCTGACAGTTTTTTTTTTTTTTAACAGATACACCATTAATTGCTTTGTTGCCTGTTCTAATGGTCATTAAGAGAAGGCAGGCATCTGGAGTAACACAGCTGGGATCCACTTTATCAAGATCCTTTTTAGCAGTTGAGAAGCTACATGATATTCACACCCACTGTTCTCTCTGAACCTTAGTTCTCCATAACTGTCTTTTACAGTGTAATTCATTTACTTCCTTCACTCAACTACTGAAGGAACATTATGACTTAAGCTTTACGCTAAGTCTTTACACTGGGGGAGAGGGTAGCTGGTGATATTAGGGAGGAGAAACAACTCACTTAAGAAGATTTATGGGCCCATTGAATCTGTATTGACTTGAACACAAAAAAGCAAGAAGCTTAGTAATAAATTTCAAAGGTTCAGAACTATTGATTCAATAGTAATTCATGAATCAAATGGCTAACATTTATACAATACAACATGTTAACCATTGGCATGTCATTTTCCATGATGTAAAAGTTCACTGTTGTGAGTATTGTTTCTTCACTATACTATAAAGATTTTGTTTCTCAATACCCTGTAAGTCTGTATGTATATACATATTCAGACACACAGTCCATATACATATGGACACACATGTATATACAGACATACATATGTATATATTATTTTTCCATGTATATAGTACATTTGCAAGGTCTTCCCAGGTGCCTCACTGGTAAAGAATCTGCCTGCCTATGCAGGAGACACGTTTGATCCCTGGGTCTGGAAGACACTCTGAAGAAGGAAACGGCAACACACTCCAGTATTCTTACTTGGGAAATTGCATGGTCAGAGAAGCCTAGCAGGTTACAGTCCATGGGTTGCAAAAGAGTTGAATATGGCTTAAATACTGAACAACAATAAACAGCATTTATGTTTGAAATACTGCTCTAAATGGCAGATTTGCCCCCCCCCCCAAAATACCTTAGACATATTTAGATTATTTTTTTCCTTGAATCAGGAAGTTATGTTTTAGGAAGCCAAATGCATTGGATATGCCAACATAATTGCCATATATTATTTATTTAAAATGTATTATAGCTTTCCAAAATAAAGGTTTGCTTGAGGGATAAGTAGGTTGTTAGTACATTAAAATATCTATCACACTTGGATTACAAATTGTTATACTAAAAACAAAATTAATATTTGTGACTTACTCTGTGTGTATGAATGTGTATGTGCTTGTGTGTGTGTGTGTGTGTGTGTGTGTGTGTGTGTATGTGTGTGTGTGTAATGCACTTTCACTAAACGGGAAGCTTGCCTGCATTTCTTTCTTAGGTACAAAAGGGTGTTTTTTTCTGACACTATTTCCTGTATGCAAGACAATTTTTTTCCTTTACTAAATGTGTTTATAACATAAATTCAGTTCAGTTCAGTTCATTTCAGGTCAGTTGCTCAGTCGTGTCTGACTCTATGCGACCCCATGAATCTCAGCATGCCAGGCCTCCCTGTCCATCACCATCTCCCGGAGTTCACTCAGACTCACTTCCATCGAGTCCGTGATGCCATCCAGCCATCTCATCTTGGGTTGTCCCCTTCTCTTCCTGCCTCTAATCTCTCCCAGCATCAGAGTCTTTTCCAATGAGTCAACTCTTCGCATGAGGTGTCCAAAGTACTGGAGCTTCAGCTTTAGTATCATTCCTTGCAAAGAAATCCCAGGGTTGATATCCTTCAAAACGCACTGATTGGATCTCTTTGCAGTCCAAGGGACACTCAAGAGTCTTCTCCAACACCACAGTTCAAATGCATCAATTCTTTGGCACTCCAGCTTTCTTCACAGTCCAACTCTCACATCCATACATGACCACTGGAAAAACCATACCCTTGACTAGACGGACCTTAGCTGGCAAAGTAAATGTCTCTGCTTTTGAATATCCTATCTAGGTTGGTCATGACTTTTCTTCCAAGGAGTAAGCGTCTTTTAATTTCATGGCTGCAGTCACCATCTGCAGTGATTTTGGAGCCCAAAAAAAGAAAGTCTGACACTGTTTCTACTGTTTCCCCATCTATTTCCCATGAAGTGATGGGACCAGATGCCATGATCTTCGTTTTCTGAATGTTGAGCTTTAGGCCAACTTTTTCACTCTCCTCTTTCACTTTCATTAAGAGGCTTTTTAGCTCCTCTTCACTTTCTGCCATAAGGGTGGTGTCATCTGCATATCTGTACATAACTTAATGGAATATATTTTTAATTGCTAGGATTTAACTTTTTAAAATTCCTTTATCTGAGGAAACCTATAATCATATTACTATTTCACAAGTTAATAGTACATACAGGTATTTGACTTTTAAAGTATATTTAGAGTGTTCTTCTTATTAGAATCATCTTTAGTCATATAGTCAGACTGGCAAAATATTTTCTGTCTGTCTCTTTATGTCTTCCCAAAACTTTCTCTCCACTTTAATCACGGCAGCTTTGCAACCTCCCCATCAATGCCAAAATTCCTAGACAGATGTGTGTATAAATGGTTGAAGTGCTGAGAGTAAAGTGAATCAGAATCAAGCTGGGAACAAGGGATATTAAGAGATTGAACTCAAATGTAATGGCAAGGTATAATATCATTAATGCCTGCTTGCTCAGTCGTGTCTGACTCTTTGTGACCCCATGGATTGCAGCCTAAGAGGCTCTTCTGTCCAAGGAATTTTCCAGGCAAGAATACTGGAGTGGGTTGCCATTTCCTTCGCCAGGTGATCTTCCTGACCCGGGGATCAAACCCAGGTCTCCCGCATTGTAGGCAGATGCTTTACCACCTGAGCCACCAGGGAAGTCACACAGAAAAGAAAGATACAGTGGATTAATCACATATCTTTGATTCATGAACAGTGATCAAATCTAGAATGTGCTGGAAAAATATATTTATAAGTTAGTACTTAAGTTCTGTGTATGGACCACAGATTTATTCTCAACTTGCTTAAAAGTATCAGAGCTTCACTAAGTATCCAGATATTATTTTGTGAAGAAAAAAGACATCTTAAAGGGAAAAAAGTATTAACAGATGTGAATGTCCACTAAACATGTTTTTCTTTTTTTATTACGTGTAATTCTGAATATGGTTTAGACTCTCACTTTTCCCAGCTTTGAATTATTACTATGGTTTGGGGAGAACAGCCAAGAACAAACAGGTCTTTGTTTAACTTTGACTTTCAAATGATAATTTACTTTCTGTGTATGTGGAAATATTAAAGTTGAAATTCAGATTTTAGACAAATAAGCAAAAAACTTCAAATGCCAAAAGATTTGTTGTTGTTGTTTGTTTTGTTTACATACCAAGAACAAGGCTTGGGGAGAATAAAGTACTTTTGGAGGAACAAAGTATAAACTTTATTCTGACAGAGTCTTTTGCATGATCGATATATATATAATAGAGAAATGCATGGTATGATGCAAGGGAAGTCCCTCCTCACAAAAAAGAGCAAACAGTATTGAGATACTGGGGATGGGTATGAGTTGGGGGAGAGATGGGTAAAATATGTGCAGAAGCAAATTTTGGGCTTCTCATTTGCTATTCAAAGGATGTCATTAAAATATGTATCATTACCATGTATAAAATAGATAGTGGGACATTGCTGTATAATGCAGGGAGTTCAGCCTGATGCTCTGTGACAAACTCAAGGGGTGGAATACAGGTGGGAGAGAGGCTCAAAAAGGAGGTGACATATGCATGTGAGTGTTAGTCACTCAGTCAAGTCCAGCTCTTTGTGACTCCATGGACTGTAGCCCACCAGACTCCTATGTCTATGGAATCTCCAGGCAAAAGTACTGGAGTGGATTGCCATTTCCTTCTCCAGAGGAATCTTCCCAACCCAGGGATTGAACTCAAGTCTCCTACACTGCAGACAGATTCTTTACAGCCTGAGATACCAGAGAATATGTATCCTTATGGCGGATTCATTTGGTTGTACAACAGAAACCAGCAAATACTGTAAAACAAGTATCCTCCAATTAAAAAAAAAAGTTATTATTAACAGTGCTGAGATGAACATTGGGAGCAACCTAGATGTCCATATACACAATGGAGTATGTCTCAGCCATTAAAAAGAATACATTTGAATCAGTTCTAATGAGGTGGATGAAAGTGGAGCCTATTATACAGAATGAAGTAAGCCAGAAAGAAGAACACCAATACAGTATACTAACACATATATATGGAATTTAGAATGATGGTAATGATAACCTTATATGCAAGACAGCAAAAGAGACACAGATGTATAGAACAGTCTTTTGGACTCTGTGGGAGAGGGAAAGGGAGGGATGATTTGGGAAAATGGCACTGAAACATGTATAATATCATACATGAAACGAATAGCCAGTCCAGGTTCAATGCGTGATACTGGATGCTTGGGGCTTGTGCACTGGGCCGACCCAGAGGGATGGTATGGGGAGGGAGGAGGGAGGGGTGTTCAGAATGGGGAACACATGTATACCTGTGGCGGATTCATGTTGATGTATAGCAAAACCAGTACAATATTGTAAAGTAATTAACCTCCAATTAAAATAAATAAATTTATATTTACAAAATGGTTAGATAGATTTGGGATAACCAAGACTACTGACATCAAGTGTTCTGTTTCCACAATACTAAAACAGGCTTCACCTAAGAGTACACTCTTGGTATTTCAGTGAACAGACAGAGTGAAGGACAACTTGTTGAAGACATAGGGAAAACAGCAAAGCACACAAATAATTCTTCCCTTGCCAGAGAGACTGGATCTAGCCTTCACATTTCAACAATGGAGAGAAGGGAAGAAAATACATTATGACAGAGGGGAAACAGCAGAGTTGCATGTGAATTGATTGAATTTCCCTCCAACTAATTAGGAGGTGAAACTAAGTTGTAATGGATATTCATTGACAAGTTTTTCTCTTATCCCTAATCGATATCATTTCTTACTTTCCCCAGAAAGGCGTAGGCACAGATATGCCATAAGGTGGAATGGTGTTTTAAGTAAAGGCAATATATAGTAGAGGAAACAGTAAAATGTTTTTGCATGTCTATATTCTATGGTTTGCATGCAGCACATCCTAAATACTTCTCAAATTATTTACTTCTCTCATTTTCCCAAACTGCTAGTCTAAGATTGAAAACTGAAATACTACAGCTGTCTCCAAAATTATTTGCCTGGATCAATTTTTCTCTCTACAAATTGCAGGCAGAATTATATTTTCATTTTGCAAATATGACCATATATATTTTTTTTTAGTATGGAAAACAAAATCCCTAACATAGACTGCAGCTTCCTGCCACTTCTGTCCCCTACTTTTCTTCTCATTTCACACATTTTTCACAAGCTCTCTACACTCCTAGAGTTTATCCTTTTTTTTTTTCCAGGATCTTTGGACCTCTTGTTGCCTCTGCATAAACCACTTTCCACCAGTCACTTTTTGTTTCAGTTAATTCTTACTGAACATTAAACACAGTGAAAGATGTCACTTTCTTATGGGAACATTCTCAGCTCAATACAGGCTAGATCACATTTCTTGCTCTGTGTTTTTATATCTGCCTCTGCATTTCATTCATAACACTCTGGCAGTATGTAATTATGCACCTGTATCACCATTTATTATTTCCTCCCATATTCTCTAAACTCAGTGCAAGCTGAAACCTGCCTATTTGTTTTGCTATGCTACACCTAAATCCAAGCAGAGAGTATTAAACATAGGCACCAAAGCACTGTGTGAATGCATAATTGAATGAACACATTAATATAAATTTGCTGGTCTAAACATGTTTCTACAGTACATACATATGTAGGATTTCCCATCAAATAACCTGTAGAATGATAATTAACCTTTACCAGACAATGTCTTGCAATCATTTTGCTTTTAAGATATTTGAATGTCAGTCATCTTAAGAAATCAATAAACTTGGTTATTTTTATTGTCATTGTTGTTCAGTCACTCAGTCTTGTCCAACTGTTTGCGACCCCATGGACTGCAGCATGCCAGACTTCCCTGTCCTTCATTATCTCCCTGAGTTTGCTCAAACTCATGTCCATTGACTCAGTGATGCCATAAAAGTGATATCATTTTTATTATGCATTGAAAACAGTTGGGACTTAATCATTAATTGCAAGTCTTTTCACCTTAAAAATATTGTCCAATGAAACTGATAGTATATACTAAGTCTTGAGAGAAAATGAGCTATATGTAGATAACAACACTGCATTGTGGATTAAGACGTTTTTATACATATTATATATTTTTATCCTTTATTGTTAGACATAATATTAGAGGATCCAGTAACAACATTGAGAGTAGAAACTTTTCTTACTGTACATGTGCATGTCTGTTAAGGTAGTCTCTCTGCAACTCATTGACTTAATAATGAAAATTTATTTTTCATGTGTGCAAATTCCTGTGTTGAGATTTGTGGAAGCTCTCCCCTGAATGTGACTCAGTGACCCAAGTGAATTCCCTATATGGAAGCCACATATTCAAATGTTGCCTCTAAAATCTCAGAAGACAGAGATGGGATTTGTATGTAGCTCTTTGGCTAACAGTCCACTGACCTAGCTGAGGTTCACTCAATCCCCTAGCTGAGGCTCATTCAAAAAGAGCTGGGATATGTAGTTTCCAGATGTTTTAGAAATGGAATGTAGGAATATAAGTTGCAACATAGTAAGTCTTGGCTTTTTAATTGCAGTTATTATAGTATAAATTGTGTCTCCTGAAAGAAACTTGAAGTCCTAACCCCCAGTACCTGGGAATGTGATATAACTTTGAAATAGGGTCTTTACAGAGAATGAAGTTAAGAAGATATCTTACAGGATTAGGGTAGGTCCTAGTCTGATACAACTGGTGGCCTAAAAGAAGAGAAAACAGAAACACAAGAAGGAAAAACCATGGAAAGTTAGACAAACATCAGGGAGCAAAGATGGCCCTATGAAGATGACGCAGAGATTGAAGTGATGCTGTCATAAACCAAGGGATACCTGAACTATCAGAAGCTGGAAAAGACAAGGAAGTTTCCTCATTTAGAGCTTTAGAAAGAAGCATGGCCATGCTAACACTTTGATTCTGGGCAACTAACTTCCACAACTTAAAGACCATAAATGCACCTTGTTTTAAGTCACCCAGTTTATGGTCTTTGTTATCTCAGGACTAAGAGATTTTTGCTAAAGAGAAACAAAGAATAAAGTTGAAAGCTAATCATATTTTAAAAAAAAATAAAACAAATTATGAGGTGAGATCACATGAGGCGAGATCACATTTTACTTATTGGACTCAAGATAAATCTGGCTGATTTCTTTGCTGTTCTAGATATTTGCAGAACAATAACAGCAACATTTTTCTTTTGTCTGACGTTTAAAAAGAGAATGAACTAAAGAGCAGAATTATGGCCATTTAGGGTATGAGTTTACTAACAAAAGCTTATATATTGGAATGGAGAAACAAATAATAACTTTTGGCTGTCAGCTATGTATTTTACCTAACTATGTGAATTCTGCGAAACGTAGATGATAGAGCCTTGGGTCAAATGAGACATTAAAGATTCAAAGTGCTTTTCATGGTAAGTATTTCTTTACATCTTTATAGTCACATACTTTGTTGTTCTTGCTATATTAAGCAACTCCACATTTTGCTTCAGAGATAATGCAGATTTGCCTCTAGTAATGTCCCTTCTCTTGTTTCAGTCTCTCGCACTCCAGCCTTTTCTTTCCCTCTGTTTATCATCTTAATACAGTATCCTCAATAATAAATTATATTCCTCAGTTTTACTCATTGTTTATGTGAATACACTAGTTTCTCCTTCTCTTGGTATCTAATGTCTTCCAAATTCCTCATGCTTTGAGTAACTTCAGAAACAAAATTTTATTCCCCAAAGCATTGAAATATAGTTTATTTCCAAACCATGTCCTAAAATTTAGGAAACCAGTTAACTGCTAACCCCTTTACTACTTTTCAATTTTTTTTTTCTACTTGAAATTATTGGACAATCTATAGTTAAGAAAATGTTATTGTTCTAATTTTGCATATGAGAAGAGCAATCCTAATATTTTCCCTATGTAGAGGAAAACTAGGTAACACATTAAAACAACAACAACAACAAATGTGTTCAGGGGTGATAGATGACTGGTCAAAGAATGGAACACTGATGTCTCAGTCCCTTGGAGAAGGTGATCTTTGTAGGCTTGGGTGCTCACAGGCAGGTACAGAATGAAGCACATGTATTTTGGTCTTTATAGAAAGGAATATAGACCAGGGAACCAAGCAGAGGTTACAGATTCACACAGTCCATTCATTCTCATTCTCCTTTCCATTGTCAGATCTCTCCTTTATTGTAGTTCAAATACTCTGGAAATTCACCAAAGAGAATTTCTGTGCTTCTGTGCAAGTTGCAAAAGTCCAGAGGGAAGAAGTTGGCCCCTCCTTTTCCATAATCCATCAGGTCTTTGGCTGAGATTTGTCAACACTATTTCTCAAATTATTTTATAAACTCCATTTTTTGTTTCTGTGACATCATATTTTTTTTCCCTATCTGACTGAAAACATGGTTAATGTTCTTCTCATTGATTATTGTGTCTTTTACTTAAATTGTTCTTTCCTTGTGATTTTAGCTTCCTATTCTACATCACCCTTTTTCATGAAACTATCTATTTTTTAGCTTAATCTGACAAATGAACTGATTACATCTACAGTTCCATTCCTAATATCATTTCTTCCCTATGGATTATGCTTCAGTTTTCTACTAAGAACTTCTGGGGACACCTCTAATTTACCAATATTTTAATTGCAACATTGCTTATTTCCCCCCTTATAATCCTAGTCTTCATAACATGATTTTGGTATACACTATATAAAAATTACGTGATAGGTAATTCAGAACAAAATCATCTTTGTTACTTCCATGGGTGTCCTAATGTTAAGATCTTTCTGCTACTTATTTTTATAATAAATTTATACTTACTCAGTAGATACTATATATGTTGCTGCTACTGCTGCTAAGTCGCTTCAGTCGTGTCCAACTCTGTGCGACCCCATAGACAGCAGCCTACCAGGTTCCCCCATCCCTGGGATTCTCTAGGCAAGAACACTGGAGTGGGTTGCCATTTCCTTTTCCAATGCATGAAAGTGAAAAGTGAAAGTGAAGTTGCTTAGTCATGTCCAACTCTTCACGACCCCATGGACTGCAGCCTACCAGGCACCTCTGCCCATGGGATTTTCCAGGCAAGAGTACTAGAGTGGGGTGGCATTACCTTCTCCAGATACTATATATAATGTAAGACAAAACTGAATTAATCTTCTCAATAGCAAAACAAAGCAAGCAAAACTACAAAGGGTAAATAGATGACTCACAAATACTGCATTATGTTTAAAAACTGTCTTCCAAACTCCAGGTACAAATTTTAAATTTTATATCTATAGCTTCACTACATTATACGCAAATTGCAACCTATTATTTCTTACTCTTTCACTTCAAAGAGTTCACACAACTCATTTGCCTAGGATAAACCATATCATTCTAGTCCTTTCTTTTCCTTGTGCATTCGTGTGTGTGTGTGTGTGTGTGCGCACACTTATTCAGTTATATCTGACATTTTTCAACCCCCTGGACTGTAGCCTGCCATGCTTCTCTGTCCAGAGAATTTTCCAGGCAGTAATACTGAATTGAATTGTCATTTCCTACCCCAAGGGATATTCTCAATGCAGGTATCAAACCTGTGTCTTTTGTGTTTTCTGCATTAGCAGGCATATTCTTTACCACTGCACTTCCTTGCCAGGAGCCAGCGTGAGGAACTCCACCAGTCACAAAGGTCATGGGGAAGGAGGCGCGGCATACACAAAGGCAGGATCGAGCCTCAGGAAACCTCCTGTTCCCAAGCATCTACCCCCA
Source organism: Capricornis sumatraensis (assembly GCF_032405125.1). Classification (NCBI taxonomy): domain Eukaryota; kingdom Metazoa; phylum Chordata; class Mammalia; order Artiodactyla; family Bovidae; genus Capricornis; species Capricornis sumatraensis. The sequence goes on from NC_091080.1 coordinate 54,134,407, forward strand.
AAACCAGAGTCTGCCTACTTTACTGCTTTATGCTCTCACCTATACCTCTGACTTTTCAGGGGGCTATCTCCCACCACCTCTCTCGGAGAAGGAGTTAACCTACAGCTCCAGTTAATAAAAATTCCTGGGTGTGACAAGAGTGTTTCAACTTACAAACTCCTCTGAAGGTTATCTACCCTGCCTGAACAGGTTCGTCTGGCCACATGTGATTTTTTACAGCCTTCCCACCATGAGAGGCATGAGATATTTTTCAACTTTCTAAAGACAGATTCTTTGGGGAAGTTAGAAATTATTAGTATAGTGGATTGACTAGAAACTATATTGGTGAAGGGTTTTTCATTTATTGGGCCGATGTTTGTTGCTAAATCTCCTGCCCTTATACATGTTAATGAATATATAACTAGCATATAAGAGAAATAAGTACTAACCTTTAAGATTAATCATGTTAAACCTTAGGCTAAGTAAATTCCTTTCTTAATTGTAACCCACTACACCCTCACACTATAGGAATGTAACTTTATCCGGTACCTTCGGAGGGTGGTACCTGGTTTGAGAAAAAATCACCCCTGGAAAAAATAAGTTTTCTGGTTGACTGACCATTATCAGAAAGAAAGGGTCATAAAATGTTAGTAGGCCCCCTGGCCAGAAGATGATGCAAAACCCCTAAGACCTTTTATATGAAGCACCTGATTTTGATAAAGGTCAGGTCTGCTGACCCCACATGACTCTGTATTCATCCCTATGTATAACAAAAAGTATATACACGAACCTGAAAAATAAAGAAAATGGACCAGTTCCTGGAAAGGCTGATTTCCCCCATGTGGTCTTTTCTCATTCTCTTCTTTTCTGGCTGAATTCCCATCTGGAGCATGGAGGCTTGCCATGTCTACTTACTTGCCCTGGCTTCTAAGACCCATGCGAGAGGGAGCCCAAGGTGGGGCACCCTCCGCTATTCAAGCGGGTGCCGGTGGCCTATGTAGATGGTGCAAATTCCTTGTCTTGGAGTTTTATTAGTATTCCGCATAAACCAAGTTATTCAGCCTCTTTTTCGCAACTAATTTTCCTACTACACTATTCTTTCCTAATCTCTTTTTATATTTCTAATTAAATAGTTCTTTCTTAGGACACCAACTCCGTCTCCCCTTCGAATTCCCTGGATCCACCGGGGCTGGACCCTGGCACTTCCTGGGAAATCCTTTTCCCTAATCCCTTCATATTAATAAAATCAATGAGACCACAGCAAGAGAATTACCTTACAACCCCAGACCTTCTATCTGTAGACTCCCATTGTCAGGAATAGAGAGAGTTTTATTTTTTTCAAACCAAAGTTATCTTGACAGTTTCTTCTGCTTGTAGTCTTAATTCTAATCAATGATTAAACCACACTTAATTACAACATATCACATTATTCAATTAAATTTAACAAAATAGAATCATTTATGTTACAAAAATGTACAAAGATAAGTTTGTATAGTTCAGTTCCGTTCAGTCACTCAGTCATGTCCGACTCTTTACAACCCCATGAATCACAGTACCCCAGGCCTCCCTGTCCATCACCAACTCCTGGAGTCTACCCAAAACCATGTCCAGTGAGTCGGTGATGCCATCCAACCATCTCATCCTCTGTTGTCTCTGTTGTCCCCTTCTCCTCCTGCCCTCAATCTTTCCCAGTATCAGGGTCTTTTCAAATGAGTCAGCTGTTTGCAAAAGGTGGCCAAAATATTGGAGTTTCAGCTTCAAAATCATTCCCTCCAATGAACACCCAGGACTGATCTCCCTTAGGATGGACTGGGGGATCTCCTTGCAATCCAAGGGATTCTCAAGAGTCTTCTCCAACACCACAGTTCAAAAACATCAATTCTTCGGTGCTCAGCTTTCTTTATAGTCCAACTCTCACATCCATACATGACCATATGGAGAAACCATAGCCTTGACTAGATGGACCTTTGTTGGCAAAGTAATGTCTCTACTTTGTAATATGCTGTCTAAGTTGGTCATAACCTTACTTCCAAGGAGTAAGCCTCTTTCAATTTCATGGCTACAATCACCATCTGCAGTGATTTTGGAGTAGAACTATTTAAAAAATCAGAACCACAAGACTACTTGACTATATTTTGTTCTGATTAAGACAAACATGGATGTTCTAGTAGTGACATCAGCTAGAAGCAGGAACCCATTCTAGATGTGATCATTGATAAACCTATACAGAGCATTAAAAATCAGAGATGTTACTTTGCTGATGAAGGTTCATATAGTCAGAGCTATGGCTTTTCCAGTAGTGGTGTATGGATGTGAGAGTTGGGCCATAAAGAAGGCTGAGAACTGAAGAATTGAGGCTTTCAAACTGTGGTATCAGAGAAGACTCTTGAGGGTCCCTTGAACTGCAAAGAGATCAAACCAGTCAATCCTAAGGAAATCAATCCTGAATATTTATTTGAAGGACTGATGCTGAAGCTGAAGCTCCAATACGTTGGTCACCTAATGTGAAGAGATGACTCATTGGAAAATTCCAGATGTTGGGAAAGACTGAAAGCAGGAGGAAAAGGGAATTACAGAGGAGGAGACAGTTAGATGGCATCACCAATTTAATGGACATGAGTTAGGGCAAATTGCAGGAGATGGTTAAAGAAAGGGAAGCCTGACATGAGGCAGTCGGTGGGGTTGCAAAGAGTCGGATACGACTGAGTGACTGAACAGCAATTCATGAATCCACTGTCAGTCAGGCATTGTAGTTCGAAGAATTCATCAGGCCAAACTCGAAGCTCTTGTAATTTAGAATACCCAGAACATTTTCCACGTGATAACTAACAAATGTCAGTCAGTACAAAACAGTAATATTTAGTATTCACTGGCAGCTTTTTTTTTTAAATCTGATTTTTAAAAAATGAAATTCAGTGGATCTCTGCTAGTGCAATTAAAATATTGAGCAGATTCATTTGTAGTATCTGTCTTAACACTTATGCATTTCCAGGATCAAGTGCCACAATCATGACTATATTTTGCATAAAAATCCTCAGTATGTCTATATAAAATATTGCATATTGGTTCAGTTTATTCTAATAAACTGGTTATATTTGATGCCATTATTTGTTATGAAGGCATGGGTGCATTTTTAAAGCTTTTTATTTATTTTTCATTCATACAGGTCCTTCTAGTTTGGCAAAGTTAAATGAACTTTTTAATTTATCTTGTATTTGATAAACGACAAAATCAGGTGAACAGACATAATTAAAATTTGTCTACTTGTAGAAATTTTTTTGAATTTGTGCTACTCTGGGTGATTTACATCTTTTGAATATATTGTTAATTCTAAAATGAAGAAGTGTGTCATCAATGGCACTGCTTATTCAGTTCTAGGATTGAAATATTTATTATTTGTTTTGAAGCAGGCTTAATGAGGGCCCTGAGAATTAGTTCAATAGTTGCGATGTTTGCAATTAAATATTATAAAATATCTATTTTAAATTTTGCAAAGTCTTCCTATTATACTACATGGTCTTTAGGAGCACTGAAATTTTCCACTTTGCTCTAACATCCAAGTTGTTTATTGTGCTTTAAACTGATATTTCAGATTGGATAGCTCTGATTCAGAGTATAAGATCAGATTCAAGTTTGTTTTTATCATCAAACCATTAAATCTAAATTTAATATTTTAAATTGTTCTCATGTTTGTGTGATGTTTTTCCATTTGAAACTGGAAATTTTGCAACTTTAAAATACATTTTCTGCTTTTTATTTCTTTTAATCTATATTCTATAAACTTACAGGATGACATTATTGATTCAGAAAACATTTACTGAGTGTCCAGGCATAGCTCTAGGTTTTAAAGATTCATCAAAAAACACAACAGACACAAATATTATACAGATTTTTCCAACAAACAGGAATACACATTATTTAAATATTTAAAAATCGATTGTTAATATGTTATGAGTTCAAGAGTTAGAAGAAAGAATGGAAAGAAAATGGACATAAATCAGATTGTATTTCAATACCAATCCAAACTTTGCCTACTTATATACATTTTGCACAACTGTTACTTATAGAAATAACATTTTGAATTTTCAGTCGGTAAGTTGAGCCTGACTCTTTGCAACCCCATGGACTGTAACCCCCAGGATCCTCTGTTCATGGAATTTTCCAGGCAAGAATACTCGTATGGGTTGCCATTTTCTTCTCCAAGGTATATTCCCCACGCAGGGACTGAACCCATATTTCCTCCATTGGCAGATGGATTCTTTCACACTGAATCACCTGGTAAACCTGTGTATAATTGTTACCTAACCATTATAGTGGAAGAGTCATTCATTGAAGTTTTGAAAGATTTATGGGGATCCATAACTGTAACTTAGTGGATCTACCACTATTACATACCTTACTCTCTTCCCAAGTACTGATATTCATGAAATCAATGCTAATTTTGCTAGTTACATGTTCGAAATGTGAGCTGCTTACCCAGTATTCTTTTCCATACATAGTATTTTTAATACCTATATTAAATCATAGCATCTAATTATTACTTTGAATTGAAAGTAGTAGAAATGGAAAAATTAGTATATTGTTGTTTGGTCACTCAGTCATGTCCAATTCTTTGGGACCCCAAGGAGTGCAGCATACCAGGCTTCCCTGTCCTTCACTATTTCCCAGAGCTTGCTCAAACTCATGTCCATTGAATCAATGATGCCATCCAATCATCTTATACTCTATCATGCCCATCTTCTCCTGCCTTCAATCTTTCCAGCTATGGTCTTTTCTAACGAGTTAACTCTTTGCAACAGGTAGCCAAAGTATTGGAGCTTTAGCTTCAGCATCAGTCCTTCCAATAAATATTCACAATTGATTTCCTTTAGGATTGACTAGCTTGATCTCCTTGCAGTCCAGGGGACTCTCAAATGTCTTCTCCAACAGCACAGTTCAAAAGCATCAGTTGTTTGTGCTTAGATTTCTTTATGGTCCAACACTCATATCCACACCTGACTACTGAAAAAGCCATAGCTTTGACTAGATGGATGTTTGTCAGCAAAGTTATGCCTCTGCTTTTTAAATATGCTGTCTAGGTTTGTCAAAGAACACTCAAACTACCGCACAATTGCACTCATCTCACATGCTAGTAAAGTAATGCTCAAAATTCTTCAAGCCAGACTTCAGCAATACGTGAACCACAAACTTCCTGATGTTCAAGCTGGTTTTAGAAAAGGCAAAGGAACCAGAGACCAAATTGCCAACATCCTCTGGATCATGGAAAAAGCAAGAGAATTCCAGAAAAACATCTATTTCTGCTTTATTGACTATGCCAAAGCCTTTGACTGTGTGAATCACAATCAACTGTGGAAAATTCTTCAGGAGATGGGAACACCAGACCACCTGACCTGCCTCTTGAGAAATCTGTATGCAGGTCAGGAAGCAACAGTTAGAACTGGACATGGAACAACAGACTGGTTCCAAATAGGAAAAGGAGTATGTCAAGGCTGTATATGGTCACCCTGCTTATTTAACTTCTATGCAGAGTACATCATGAGAAATGCTGGACTGGAAGAAGCACAAGCTGGAATCAAGATTGCCAGGACAAATATCAATAACCTCAGATAAGCAGATGACACCACCCTTATGGCAGAAAGTGAAGAGGAACTCAAAAGCCTCTTGATGAAAGTGAAAGAGGAGAGTGAAAAAGTTGGCTTAAAGCTCAACATTCAGAAAACGAAGATCATGGCATCTGGTCCCATCACTTCATGGGAAATAGATGGGGAAATAGTGGTAACAGTGCCAGACTTTATGTTTTTGGGCTCCAAAATGACTGCACATGTTGACTGCAGCCATGAAATTAAAAGGTGCTTACTCCTTGGAAGAAAAGTTATGACCAACCTAGACAGCATATTCAAAAGCAGAGATATTACTTTGCCGACTAAGGTCCATCTAGTCAAGGCTATGGTTTTTCCTGTGGTCATGTATGTGTGTGAGAGTTGGACTGTGAAGAAGGCTGAGCGCCGAAAAATTGATTCTTTTGAACTGTGGTGTTGGAGAAGACTCGAGTGTCCCTTGGCCTGCAAGGAGATCCAACCAGTCCATTCTGAAGGAGATCAACCCTGGGATTTCTTTGGAACAATGATGCTAAAGCTGAAACTCCAGTACTTTGGCCACCTCTTGCGAAGAGTTGACTCATTGGGAAAGACACTGATGCTGGGAGGGATTGGGGGCAGGAGGAGAAGGGGACGGCATAGGATGAGATGGCTAGATGGCATCACTGACTCGATGGACGTGAATCTGAGTGAACTCCGGGAGTTGGTGACGGGCAGGGAGACCTGGCGTGCTGCAATTCATGGGGTCGCAAAGAGTCAGAAACGACTGAGTGACTGAACTGAACTGAACTGAGCTTTGTCATAACTTTTCTTACAAAGAGCAAGCCTCTTTCAATTTCATGGTTACAGTCACCATCTGCATTGATTTTGGAGCACAAGAAAATAAAGTCTGTCAGTTTCCATTGTTTCCTATCTATTTTCCTTGTAGTGATTGGACCACAAGCCATGATCTCAGTTTTTTTGAATGTTGAGTTTTAAGACAGCTTTTTAACTCTTCTCTTTCACATTGATCACTGGGCTGTTTAGCTCCTCTTCACTTTCTACCATAATGGTGGACTTGTACTTCATCCAGCCCAGTATTCTGCATGATGTACTCTGCATATCACTTAAACCGACTGACAATATACAACCTTGACATACCCCTTTCCCTATTTTCACAGTTCATTGTTCTATGTCCGGTTCTAACTGTTGCTTATTGACCTGCATACCTGTTTTTCAGGAGGCAGGTAAGGTGGTCTGGTATTCCCAACACTTAAAAAAATTTCCACATTATGTTGTGATCCACACAGCAAAAGAATTTAGCATAGTCAGTGAAGCAGTCAGTTCAGTTCAGTTCAGTCGCTCAGTCGTGTACGACTCTTTGCGACCCCATGAATTGCAGCACGCCAGGCTTCCCTGTCCAACATCAATTCCCGGAGTTCACTCAAACTCAGGTGTGTCAAGTCGGTGATGCCATCCAGCCATCTCACCCTCTGTCATCCCCTTCTCCTCCTGCTCCCAATCCCTCCCAGCATCAGAGTCTTTTCCAGTGAGTCAACTCTTCACATGAGGTGGCCAAAACAAAGTATTGCAGTTTCAGCTTTAGTATCGGTCCTTCCAAAGAACACCCAGGACTGATCTCCTTTAGAATGGACTGGTTGGATCTCCTTACTCTCCAAGGGACTCTCAAGAGTCTTCCCCATAGCACAGTTCAAAAGCATCAATTCTTCGGTGTTCAGCTTTCTTCACAGTCCAACTTTCACATCCATACATGACCACTGGAAAAACTATAGCCTTGACTAGACAGACCTTTGTTGGCAAAGTAATGTCTAGGCTTCTGAATATGCTATCTAGGTTGGTCATAACTTTCCTTCCAAGGAGTAAGCATCTTTTAATTTCATGGCTGCAATAAAGCTCAATATTCAGAAAACTAAGATCATGGCACCTGGCCCCATCACTTCATGGGAGATGGGGAAACAGTGTCAATGAAGCAGAGGTAGATGTTTTTCTGAAATTCTCTTGCCTTTTCTGTGATGCAATGGATGTTGGAAATTTGTTTTTGTTTCTTCTGCTTTTTATAATCCAGGTTGTACATCTGGGATGTATTGGTTCATATACTGTTGAAGCATGGCTTGAAAAATTTTGAGTATTACACTGCTAGCATGTGAAGTGAGTACAATCTTGTAGTTTGAACATACTTGGCCACATGACATGAAGAACTGACTCATTGGAAAAGATTTTGATGCTGGGAAATATAGAAGGCAGGTAGAGAAGGGGACGACAGAGAATAAGATGGTTGGATTGCATCACCAGCTCAATGGATATGAGTTTGAGTAAACTCCAGGAGTTGGTTATGGGCAGGGAAGCCTGGCATGCTCTGGTCCATGGGGTCGCAAACAGTTGGACAAGACTGAGTGACTGAACTGAACACTCTTTGGCGTTTCCTTTCTTTGGGGATGGAGTGAAACTGACCTTTTCCAGTCCTGTGGCCATTGATGAGTTTTCCAAGTTTGTTGTCATATTGAGTGCAACACTTTAACAGTATCATTTTTTAGGATTTGAAATAACTCAACTGAAATTCAATCATCTCCAGTAGCTTTGTTCATGGTGATGCTTCCTAAGCCCACTTGACTTGGCATTCTAGGATGTCTGGCTCTATGTGAGTGATGGTGTGAAACACCATCGTGGTTATCTGGGTCATTAAGATATTTTTTGTATAGTTCTGAGTATTCTTGCCACCTCTTAATATGTTCTGCTTCTGTTAAGTCCTTACTGTTTCAGTCCTTTACTGTGCCCTCTTTGCATGAAATGTTGACTTCAGTTCAGTTCAGTCACTCAGTTGTTTCCAACTTTTTGCAAACCCATGGACTATAGCACTCCAAGCTTTCCTGTCCATAACCAACTTCAAGAATTTGCTCAAACTCTTTGTCGATCAAGTTGGTGATGCCATCCAGCCATCTCATTCTTTGTTGTCCCCTTCTCCTCCTGCCTTCCATCTTTCCCAGCATCAGGGTCTTTTCCAATGAGTCAGTTCTTTGCATCAGGTGGCCAAAGCATTAGTCCTTCCAATGAACATTCAGGACTGACTTCCTTTAGGACTGACTCATCGGAACTTCTTATAGTCCAGGAGACTCTCAAGAGTCTTCTCCAATACCACAGTTCAAAAGCATCAGTTCTTTGGTGCTCAGCTTTCTTTATGGCCCAGCACTCATATCCATACATGACTATTGGAAAATCCACAGCATTGACTAGACAAACATTTTTTGGTAAAGTAATATCTCTGCTTTTTAATATACTGTCTAGGTTTGTCATAGCTTTTCTTCCAAGGAGCACGCATCTTTTAATTTCATGGCTGCAGTGACCACCTGCAATGATTTTGAAGCCCAAGAAAATAAAGTCTGACACTGTTTCTATTGTTTCCCCATTTATTTTCCATGAAGTGATGGGATCACATGCCATGATTTTAATTTTTTGAATGTTGAGTTTTAAACCAGTTTTTTTTTTCTTTCCACTCTTTCACTTTTATCAAGAGACTCTTGTTCCTCTTCACTTTCTGCCATAAGCGTGGTTTCATCCACATATCTGAGGTTTTTGATATTTTCCCCAGGAATCTTTCTTCCATCTTCTGCTTCATCTAAGCCAGTATTTTTTGCATAATATAACTACATATAAGTTAAATATGCAAGATGACAACATTCAGTCTTAATATGCTCCTTTCACAATTTGGAACCGGTCCATTGTGCCATGTTTGCTTCTAACTGATTCTTCTTGACCTGCCTACAGGTTTCACAGGAGGCAGGTAAGGTGGTCTGGTAGTCTAATCCCTTTAAGAATTTTCTGCAGTTTGTTGTGATCCATACAAAGAATTTAGCATAGGCAATTAAGAGGAAGTAGGTGTTTTCTGGAATTCTCTTGCTTTTTCCATGATCTAAGGATATTCACAGTTTGATATCTGGTTCCTTTGCCAGTTCTTGGTTCATTTACTGTTGAAGCCTCGCTTGGATAATTTTGAGCATTAGTTTGGTAGCTTGTGAGATGAGTGCAACTGTGTTGTAGTTTAAACATTCTTTGGCATTGCCTTTCTTTGGAAATGGAATGAATGCTGACCCTCTCCAGTCTGGTGGCCCCTGCTGAGTTTTCCAAATTTGCTAGCAAATTGAGTGCAACACTTTAACAGCATCATCTTTCACAATTTGAAATAACTCAGATGGAATTCCATAATCTCCACTAGCTTTGTTCATGGTAATGCTTCCTAGGCCCACTTGTATACTCATTCCAAGATGTTTGGCTCTAGCTAAGTGATCACACCATCATGATTATCGGCGTCATTAAGATCTTTTCTATATAGTTATTCTGCATGCCACAACTTAATATTTTCTGCTTCTATTATGTCTTTGCTGTTCCTGTTCCTAATTGTGCCCATCTTTGCATGAAATATTCCTTTGGTATCTCTAATTTTCTTGAAGAAACCTCTGAATTTCCCTTTCTTTTGTTTTCCTCCATTTATTTGCATTGATTGCTTAGGAAGACTTTCATATCTCTCCTTGCCATCCTTTAGAACTCTGCATTTAGATGGATATATGTATGGATGTGAGAGTTGGACTGTGAAGAAAGCTGAGCACCAAAGAATTGATGCTTTTGAACTGTGGTATTGGAGAAGACTCTTGAGAGTACCTTGGACTGCAAGGAGATCCAACCAGTCCATTCTAAAGGGGATCATCCCTGGGTGTTCTTTGGAGGAATGACGCTCAAGCTGAAACTCTAGTATTTTGGCCACCTCATGCGAAGAGTTGACTCATTGTAAAAGACACTGACGCTGGGAGGGATTGGGGGCAGGAGGAAAACGGGATGACAGAGGATGAGATGGATGAATGGCATCACCGCCTTGATGGATGTGAGAGTGAGTGAACTTTGGTGGTTGGTGATGGACAGGGAGGCTTGGTGTGCTGCTACTCATGGGATTACAAAGAGTCAGACATGACTGAGCAACTGAACTGAACTGATCTTTCCTTTTCTCTATTTTTCACTTGACTTCTTTTCTCAGCTATTTGTAAGGCTTCTTTAGACAATGATTTTTTTTTTTGAATTATTTTTGCATTTCTTTTTCTTGGGGGTGGTTTTGATTACCCCCTCCTGTATAGTGTTATGAACTTCTGTCCATAGTTCATCAAGCACTCTATCAAATCTGATCCCTTGAATCTATTTATCACTCCCACTGTCAGGGATTTGATTTAAGTCATACCTGAATGGTCTAGTAGCTTTCCCTTCAGTTCAGTTCAGTCGCTCAGTCGTGTCCGACTCTTTGCGACCACATGAATCGCAGCGCGCCAGGCTTTCCCATCCACCACCAACTCCCAGAGTTCCTTCAAACTCATGTCCATCGATTCAGTGATGCCATCCAGCCATCTCATCCTCTGTCATCCCGTTTTCCTCCTGCCCCCAATCCCTCCCAGCGTCAGTGTCTTTTACAATGAGTCAACTCTTCTCATGAGGTGGCCAAAGTACTGGAGTTTCAGCTTTAGCATCATTCCTTTTAAAGAAATCCCAGGGTTGATCTCCTTCAGAATGGACTGGTTGGATCTCCTTGCAGTCCAAGGGACTCTCAAGAGTCTTCTCCAACACCACAGTTCAAAAGCATCAATTCTTCGGTGCTCAGCCTTCTTCACAGTCCAACTCTCACACCCATACATGACCACAGGAAAAACCATAGCCTTGACTAGACAGACCTTAGTTGGCAAAGTAATGTCTCTGCTTTCCAATATGCTATCTACGTTGATCATAACTTTTCTTCCAAGGAGAAAGTGTCTTTTAGTATCATGGCTTCAGTCACCATCTGCAGTGATTTTGGATCCCCCAAAAATAAAGTCTGACACTGTTTTCACTGTTTCCCCATCTATTTCCCATAAAGTGATGGGACCAGATGCCATGATCTTCGTTTTCTGAATGTTGACCTTTAAGCCAACTTTTTCACTCTCCTCTTTCACTTTCATCAAGAAGCTTTTTAGTTCCTCTTCACTTTCTGCCATAAGGGTGGTGTCATCTGCATATCTGAGGTTATTGATATTTATCCCGGCAATCTTGATTCCAGCTTGTGCTTCTTCCAGTCCAGCGTTTCTCATTATGTACTCTGCATTTAAGTTAAATAAGCAGGGTGACAATATACAGCCTTGACATACTCCTTTTCCTATTTGGAACCAGTCTGTTGTTCCATGCTTCCTGACCTGCATACGGATTTCTCAAGGGGCAGGTCAGGTGGTCTGGTATTCCCATCTCAATTTTGCAATAAAGAGTTCATGATCTGAGCCACATACAGTTCCTGGTCTTGTTTTTCCTGACTGTATAGGGTTTCTCCATATTTTGCTGCAAATAATATAATCAATCTAACTGTGGTATTGACCATCTGGTGATGTGCATGTGTAGAGATGTCTCGTGTTGTTGGAAGAGGGTAGTTGCTATGATCAGTGCATTCTCTTGCACAACTCTATTAACTCCTGCCCTGCCTCATTTTGTACTTCAAGGCCAAACCTCCCTGTAACTCATGACATCTCCTTACTTCCTACTTCATTCCATTTACCTATGGTGAAAAGGACATACTTTTTTTGGTGTTAGCTCTAGAAGTTCTAGTATGTCATCATAGAACCTTTCAACCTCAGCTTCTTCTGCATTAGTGTTTGAGGCATAGACTTGGATTACTGTGATATTACTGTGATATTTAACTGTTTGCCTTGGAAACAAACAAGTATCATTCTATTGTTTTTGAGATTGCACCCAAATTCTGCATTTTTGACTCTCTTCTTGACTATGAGGAAAATTTCATTTCTTCTAAAAGATTCTTGCCCACAGTAGTAGATATAATGGTTGTCTCAATTCAATTCGCCCATTCAGGCCCATTTTAGTTCACTGATTCCAAAAATGTCAATATTCACTTTTGTCATCTACTGTTTGGCCACTTTCAATTTGCCTTCATTCATGGACCTAACATTCCAGGTTCCTATGCAGAATTGTCCTTTACATTATTGGACTTTACATCCTCAGCTGGGTGTCATTTTCGCTTTGTCTCAGCCTCTTCATTTTCTCTGGAGCTATTTGTCTACTCTTCTCCAGTAACATATTGTGTACCTACCGACCTGGAGATTTCATCTTTCAGTGTCATATCTTTTTGTCTCTTTATACTGTTCATTGGGTTCTCAAGGCTAGAATATGAAGTGTTTTTTCCATTCCCTTCTCCAGTAGACCATATTTTGTCAGAATTCTCCACCATGACCTGTTCTTCTTGGTTGGTTCTACAAGCTGGCTCATAGTTTCATGGATTTAGTCAAGACCTTGGTCCAAGTGATCAGTTTGGTTATTTTTCTGTAACTGTGGTTTCTATTCTCTCTGCCCTTTAATGGATAAGGATAAGAGGTTTGTGGAAGCTTCCTGATGGGAGGATCTGGCTGTTGGGGAATCTGGGTCTTGCTCTGATACACAGAGCCACATTCAGTAAATCTTTAATCCAATTTTCCGTTGATGAGTGGGGCTATGTTTCCTCCGTGTAGTTTGGTCTGAGATCAAACTATGATAGGGGTAATGGCTGTTATGTGTGACTTCGTTCAAAAAGACTTATGCCAGGAATGTTGTATTCAATGTCCCTGACCCCACAGTAGGCCACTGTTGACCCATGCTTCTGCCAGAGACTTCAGGACACTCACAGGAAAGTCTGGATCAATCTCTTGTTGGGGTCACTGCTTCTTTCTCCTGGATCTTGGTGCACACAAAGCTTTGTTTGTGCCCTACAAGAGTCTCTAAAATTACCCTCCAAAATTATCTAATTTTTGTGACGAGATCTCTAATCTTTACCATTCTATTGTTTTCCTCTATTTCTTTGGATTTTTCACTTAGGAAGGCTTTTCCTATCTCTCCTTGCTTATATTTGCAACTTTGTATTCAGATAGTTGTATATTTCTGTTTCTCCCTTGCCATTCACTTCTCTTCTTTTCTCAGCTATTTGTAAGGCCCCCTCAGACAACCATTTGTATATGATAAGTGCATATTGATTCTGTACTACATACTACACACAAACATACATTGTGGTGACATAAAAAACTCTATATTAGTTGTTTTGAAATTATCATCTCCATTTTGAAACTATATTGTTCACCAAGTTACAAGACTAAAATGTCCCTCTATCATACCTTAACCTCTTTATTTTTGCATTATGTGTCATCTTACCTGGTTTGTAGAATAAATGGTATGAATGGTACCTTTTTACATGTTGTGTAAATTGAAACTTGCTCAACTATATTAGGCAGCTTTAAAGATTTTTACCATATTTTATTTTTACTTATATGATGTTTGGTTATTATAAAATATTATAACTGAAAAATATTTTACTTTTTCAAATTTGTTCTTGAAGCACTATTATTTTTAACTGTATGGAAGTTATTTTTAGGAGAATACAAGAGGATGCAATGTTTATTAAACAAAGAGAACTGTAGTGTCTTAACCCATTTTGTTTGCTATGACCAGTGCATTTTCTTGGCAAAACTCTATTAGTATTTGCCCTGCTTCATTCCTCATTTCAGGCCAAATTTGCCTGTTACTCCAGGTGTTTCTTGACTTTCTACTTTTGCATTCCACTCCCCTATAATGAAAAGGACATCTTTTTTGGGTGTTAGTTCTAAAAGGTCTTGTAGTTCTTCATAGAACCGTTCAGCTTCAGCTTCTTCAATGTTACTGGTTGGGGCATAGATTTGGATTACTGTGATATTGAATGGTTTGCTTTGGAAAGGAACAGAGATCATTCTGTCGTTTTTGAGATTGCATCCAAGTACTGTATTTTGGACTCTTTTGTTGACCATGATGGCTACTCCATTTCTTCTGAGGGATTCCTGCCCACAGTAGTAGATATAATGGTCATCTGTGTTAAATTCACCCATTCCAGTCCATTTTAGTTCCCTGATTCCTAGAATGTCGACGTACACTCTTGCCATCTCTTCTTTGACCACTTCCAATTTGCCTTGATTCATGGACCTGACATTCCAGGTTCCTATGCAATATTGCTCTTTACAGCATCGGACCTTGCTTCTATCACCAGTCACATCCACAGCTGGATACTGTTTTTGCTTTGGCTCCATCCCTTGTTTCTTTCTGGAGTTTTTTCTCCACTGATCTCCAGTAGCATATTGGGCACCTACTGACCTGGGGATTTCCTCTTTCAGTATCCTATCATTTTGCCTTTTCATACTGTTCATGGGGTTCTCAAGGCAAGAATACTGAAGTGGTTTGCCATTCCCTTCTCCAGTGGACCACATTCTGTCAGACCTCTCCACCATGACCTGCCCATCATGGGTGGCCCCCTGAGCATGGCTTAGCTTCATTGAGTTAAAGAAATGAAAAAAAATCAAAATGGCTGTCTGGGGAGGCTTTACAAATAGCTGTGAAAAGAAGAGAGGCAAAAAACAAAGGAGAAAAGGAAAGATATAAGCATCTGAATGCAAGTTCCAAAGAATAGCAAGAAGAGATAAGAAAGCCTTCTTCAGATAAATGCAAAGAAATAGAGGAAAACAACAGAATGGGAAAGACTAGAGATCTCTTCAAGAAACTTAGAGATACCAAGGGAACATTTCATGCAAAAATGGGCTCGATAAAGGACAGAAATGGGATGGACCTAACAGAAGCAGAAGATATTAAGAAGAGGTGGCAAGAATACACAGAAGAACTGTACAGAAAAGATCTTCATGACCTGGATAATCACGATGGTAAGATCACTCATCTAGAGCCAGATATACTGGAATGTGAAGTCAAGTGGGCCTTAGAAAGCATCACTAAGAACAAAACTAGTGGAAGTGATGACATTTCAGTTGAGCTGTTTTAAATCCTGAAAGATGATGCTATGAAAGTGCTACACTCATTATGCCAGAAAACTTGGAAAACTCAGAATTGATCACAGGACTGGAGATGGTAAGTTTTCCTTCCAATACCAAAGAAAGGCAATGCCAAAGAACGCTCTAACTACTGCACAATTGCACTCATCTCACATGCTAGTAAAGTAATGCTCAAAATTCTCCAAGCCAGACTTCAGCAATACGTGAACCGTGAACTTCCTGATGTTCAAGCTGGTTTTAGAAAAGGCAGAGGAAGCAGAGATCAAATTGCCAACATCTGCTGGATCATGGAAAAAGCAAGAGAGTTCCAGAAAAACATCTATTCCTGCTTTGTTGACTATGCCAAAGCTTTTGACTGTGTGTATAATAATAAATTGTGGAAAATTCTGAAAGAGATGGGAATACCAGACCACCTGACCTGCCTCTTGAAAAATCTGTATGCAGATCAGGAAGCAACAGTTAGAACTGGACATGGAACAACAGACTGGTTTTAAAAAGGAAAAGGAGTACATCAAGGCTGTATATTGTCACCCTGCTTATTTAACTTCTATGCAGAGTACATCATGAGAAACGCTGAACTGGAAGAAGCACAAGCTGGAATCAAGATTGCCAGGACAAATATCAATAACCTCAGATAAGCAGATGACACCACCCTTATGGCAGAAAGTGAAGAGGAACTCAAAAGCCTCTTGATGAAAGTGAAAGAGGAGAGTGAAAAAGTTGGCTTAAAGCTCAACATTCAGGAAACAAAGATCATGGCATCTGGTCCCATCACTTCATGGGAAATAGATGGAGAAACAGTGGAAACAGTGTCAGACTTTCTGTTTTTTGGCTCCAAAATCACTGCAGATGTTGACTGCAGCCATGAAATTAAAAGATGCTTACTCCTTGGAAGAAAAGTTATGACCAACCTAGGCAGCCTATTCAAAAGCAGAGATATTACTTTGCCAACTAAGGTCCGTCTAGTCAAGGCTATGGTTTTTACAGTAGTCATGAATGGATGTGACAGTTGGACTGTGAAGAAAGCTGAGCACTGAAGAATTGATGCTTTTGAACTGTGGTGTTGGAAAAGACTCTTGAGAGTCCCTTGGACTGCAAGGAGATCCAATCAGCCCATTCTGAAGGAGATTAGCCCTGGGATATCTTTGGAAGGAATGATGCTAAAGCTGAAATTCCAGTACTTTGGCCACTTCAAGCAAAGAGTTGACTCATTGGAAAAGACTCTGATGCTGGGAGGGATTGGGGGCACGAGGAGAAGGGAACGGCATAGGATGAGATGGCTAGATGGCATCACTGACTCGATGGACGTGAGTGTGAGTGAACTTCGGGAGTTGGTGATGGACAGGGAGGCCTGGCGTGCTGCGATTCTTGGGGTCACAAAGAGTCAGACACGACTGAGCGATTAGAACTGAACTGAACCCATTCTGGAAAAAAATATACACATATTATTTGCCTTTGTATATACTATAAACATCACGATATATATATATATATATATATTCCAAGGATTGCTGTAGATTTTGGAAATACAGTAGTAAAAATATTAGGCACACCCTCTTCTCTCATGAAGGTTATCATCTAGTGGAAGAAAATAAAAGCAAATAAATTTGAAAATTTCTAAATAATTCCATTGTGTAATAGCTCTAAAAACAAGTACAGAAAGTATCATATGCAGTACCAAAATTTTGGATTGGTCAGTTCAAGGAGTTAGATGTCAGGAAATGTTCTGTAAGCTGAGCCTAGAGGCCTTGGAGTTGAGAAGTCTTATGAAACAGTTATTCTTTATATAGGAAATATTGGTTTTTAACTGTATACAAATGGGATATTTCAGAGGATCAGTTTATCTAAATCCTTAGCAGTGCTAAATGTCTTTTATTTTTAATTATTTAAAATTTAATTTAGCATCTGCAGGATACAGATGTCTGTGTAGGAATAGTATGTATGTATGTGTACAGGAGAAATCAGAAGAAAATCTTATGGTATGTTAATTTGTTTATAACTTAGGGATATGTATTCACTGGGCTTGCAGCTAAAATCTTCCCTTCCATGGTTCTTATTTAATTTCCATTTATTGGTTTTGATTACTTATCTTTAAAGAGAAGTTACTGTCATACTCTTCTTATACTGTTGAATTTAGTTAATTCAAAATCTGTCCTTCAGGGAGTAGGATCTGGAAGATTTTCTTTGTGGCATCCTCATTAGACTCGAGCTTTACCATTGCATACAAAGGTGTTTTAACACTTTATATGAGCTTCAAATCTTGTTTGTTCCTGCATGACTTTATCTCTGTATTCGGGGTAACCACCACTAGACAGTGAGTGCTATTAACTAATTAGATAGCATAGCTTCCAAGAGAAAAGGAGGTCTGTTAGCAATCTGGACCAGTCTTTCCAATTTATGATTTTTAAATGATCATGTTATCATGCTTTCATTTTTAAAGGGAATAAATATGAAGTGATACTATACGGTAATATAAATGAATACATTTATATAGTAATGTCCAATATGTAGAGTGTTTTTCATGTTACTCTAATTCAATCTCAAAAGATAATTTACCAATTTGAGAAGAAGTGATTAAAGCCATTAACATTTGAAAGATTAGACTTGGGTTGTCTATTTATATGCTTCTTTTTAACATTACTTGATAAATTTCAAAGGTGATCCCTGTGTCTCACTCCTTCTTTCTCCCTCTGTCCCTCCTTCTTCCTCTCTCTGGAATATTTGCAGCTCTTAAGCATAACCCAGAGGGCTTTGCCTAGTGCCCTTGAAGTTCTTTTTAAATTCAAAGTGTCAACAATAAATGTGAAACAGCAAAGGCAGTGTATTAGTTTTGATTAACTAATAATTAGAAGCTTATTTTTCTTATCTTAGCTTCTGTCCTCTGTTTAAACCAAATGAAAAAAAATTTTTTTTTTCAATTTTCATGGCTTAAGCTTCCTGAAAACTTAAGATGAGTTTGTGGATAAGTGTGGTGAATTTCCTCTTCTCGAGTCTAATGTATGCATAGCTTAGTCATAAAGAATTCAGTTTAAGCTTATCAGTACCTCTTACCTGCCTTCTTTCCTCTAGGCACACATGTTTTGGGCTGCATATTGCAGAAAATATGTCATACAGACATGTTTTGGAATCTATAAAGATTTTTTCACAGCAGAAATTAATTTTAGTTATTGTGCGAGCATGAGTGTTAAATAGCTTCAGTCTTGTCTGACTCTTTGTGATCCCATGGACTGTCACCTGCCAGACTCCTCTGTCCATGGAATTCTCCAGATAAGAATACTGGAGTGGGTTGTTGTGCCCTCCTCCAGGGGATTTTGCCAACCCGGGGATGTAACCTGCATCTCCTGCATTGGCAGGCAGGTTCTTTACCACTAACACCGCCTGGGAAGTCCTTTTAAGTGTAGTTATTCAGTCATCCAGTCGTATTCAACTCTGCAGCCCCAAGGACTGCAACATGCCTGGCCTCCCTGTCCCTCATCATCCCCCAAAGTTTGTCCAAGGTCTTGTCCATTGCATTGGTGATGCTATCCAGCCATTTAATCCTCTGATGCACTCTTTTCTTTCTGCCTTCAATCTTTTCCAGCATCAGCGACTTTTTCAATGAGTCAATTGTTCACATCAGATGATCAAAATACTGGAGTTTCAGCTTCAGCATCAGTCCTTCCTATGACTATTCAGAGTTGATTTCTCTTAGGATTGACTGGTTTGATCTCCTTGC
Source organism: Capricornis sumatraensis (assembly GCF_032405125.1). NCBI lineage: Eukaryota > Metazoa > Chordata > Mammalia > Artiodactyla > Bovidae > Capricornis > Capricornis sumatraensis. The sequence continues at coordinate 54,153,543 of NC_091080.1, forward strand.
TCTCCAAGGGACTTTCAGGAGTCTTCTCCAGCACCACAGTTCAGAGGTGTCAATTCTTCAGTGGTCTACCTTCTTTACTGTCCAACTCTCACAACTGTATGTGACCAGAGGAAAGACCATAGCCTTGACTATATGAACACTTGTCAACAGAGTAATGTCTCTGGTTTGCAACACACTGTCTAGGTTTGTCACAACTTTCCTGCCAAGAAGCAAATGTCTTCAGATTTCAAGGCTGTAGTCACCATCTGCAGTGATTTTAGAGCCCAAGAAGAGGAAATCTGTCATTACTTCCACTTTCCCCCCTCTATTTGCAACGAAGTAATGGGGCCAGATGCCATGATCTTAGTTTTTTTTTTTTTTTTAATTTTTAGTTTTAAACAAGCTCTTTCACTCTCTCCCTTCACCCCCATCAAGAGGCTCTATAGTTCCTCCTTTGCTTTCTGCCATTAGAGTGGTATCATCTGCATATCTGAGGTTTTAAGTGTGAGATATCTATAAAAGTAAGTTTATGTATATGAAGTTTTCTAATTGTTTAATAGTACTTAAAATTAGTTACTTTACATAGTATGTTGACATGAATCTTTAATAGCTGTCTTTTAACTTTAATGATATACTGAAAGATTAAAATAATTATTGCTCCTCAATTCCATCCTTATGTGCAGCAAGTTGGGATGTAAATTAAAAGTTTAGGTCACTTGATTCTACATCTCCACTGGTTCTTGTAAGGAAATAAAATAGGCCCAGAATGGAATTATGGAGACAAATTGGGGCCTGGCAAAATAAGAATTTGATCAATGTCCATGTTTATTATTCATATTTTTATAACCCAGAAATATGTCTTTGTTTGGTTTATTTTGGAGAAGGAATGGTATCCCTCTCCAGTACACTTGCTTGGAGAATTTCATGGACAGGGGAGCCTGGCCAAGTACAGTTATGAGGTTACAAAGAGTCAGACATGACTGAGTGATTAACACACAAATACACACACATACACAAGCCAGAGCTGTTTATTTTCATTTTCACTTTTCCTCTTTCCATTGTCAAGTGGCTTATATTTGTACTACCCTTTACAAAGTATAATTTTCTCCACATGGTTACATTTCCAGTGAGTGAAATTCACCCAGTAATGTCCAGCTCTTTGTAACCCATGGACTACACAGTCCATGGAATTCTCCAGGCCATGATATTAGAGTGAGTAGCCTGCCAGACTCCAGAGGATCTTCCCAACCAAGGGATTGAACCCACGTCTCCCACATTGCTGGCAGATTCTTTACCAGCTGAGCAACAAAGGATGCCCAAGAATACTGGAGTGGGTAGCCTATCCCTTTTCCAGTGGACCTTCCCGACCCAGCAATCCAACTGGGGTCCCCTGCACTAGAGGTGGATTCTTTCCCAGCTGAACTATCAGTGGCTATCTTCTACTTTATGTCTGTTGGTAACCTAGGAATCTAGTTTCTTTGTGTGGTTTTTAACATCCCATCATTCTTCCTGTGAACTTCTATAGCATTTTATATAAGCTATTTTGTTTCATAACAACTTAAATAATTAGTTCTCTAATTTTTCCTCCTAATAGAGGATTCAATATATCCATTTATTTTCATAGCCAAAAACATGATGTAGATTTTGATATGCAATGTTCTCATAGTGAGGAATTATGGAATGCAACCAATTATTGAATAAACTAGTGTACAGTTAAAATCTTTCCACATATTAAAGTCAAAATAAGTGATGATATAGTGCATGTGATCAGTTGCCCACCTGTGTCAGAGTCTTTGCAGCCCTTTGGACTGTAGCTGGTCAGACTGTTCTGTCCGTGGGATTTTTCAGCCAAAACTAGTGGAGTGCGTTACCATTTCCTCCTCCAGGGGATCTTCCCAACACAGAGACTGAAACTACATCTCCTACATTGCAGGTGGATTAAAGAATAATTGAAATGGGAAATTTACTGGAGTTCTTCATTTTTTTTTTCGCTGCTTCTACTTTCTAGTTTTAGCAAATAAAAAGGATAATCAACTATCTTTGTTTGCCTGAATGGGAGGATCCTGGGTCATGGGACTTTCAGGAGTGTCCAGGGCTGTTTGGGAGGCTGTTGTTTACAGTTACATTTAACAAAGATTAGACAGATATTATAATTTGATATGTTTCAAGATAGCCAAATTTTGGAAATATATTATCAGTTCATTTCAGTCGCTCAGTCGTGTCCCACTCTTTGCGACCCCATGAATTGCAGCATGCCAAGCCTCCCTGTCATTCACCAACTCCCGGAGTTCACTCAGACTCACATCCATCAAGTCAGTGATGCCATCTAGGCATCTCATCCTCATTCATCCCCTTCTCCTCCTGCCCCCAATCCCTCCCAGCATCAAAGTCTTTTCCAATGAGTCAACTCTTCACATGAGGTAGCCAAAGTACTGGAGTTTCAGCTTTAGCATCATTCCTTCCAAAGAAATCCCAGGGTTGATCTCCTTCAGAATGGACTGGTTGGATCTCCTTGCAGGCCAACAGACTCTCAAGAGTCTTCTCCAACACCACAGTTCAAAAGCATCAATTCTTTGGCGCTCAGCCTTCTTCACAGTCCAAATCTCACATCCATATATGACTACTGGAAAAACCATAGTCTTGACTGGACGGACCTTAGTCGGCAAAGTAATGTCTCTGCTTTTCAATATGCTATCTAGGTTGGTCATAACTTTTCTTCCAAGGAGTAAGCGTCTTTTAATTTCATGGCTGCAGTCACCATCCGCAGTGATTTTGGAGCCCCCCAAAATAAAGTCTGACACTGTTTCCACTGTTTCTTCATCTATTTCCCATGGAGTGATGGGACCGGATGCCATGATCTTTGTTTTCTGAATGTTGAGCTTTAAGCCAATTTTTTCACTCTCTTCTAATATCCAAATATATGTTCATACTTCATATAAGTTTTTTTTCCCCTTAGTTCCTTGTTTACAATCACATTCTTGTTTCTGAGTATTTTACCTAAAATATAGTATATGATATAAATAATACATGAAGCATTTTCTATAGATTTGAAAATAAAGATTTTCAAGTTAAAAAAATTGACAGGAAGGTTTCCTCAGAAATGATGAAAGGCCTTAAAATAATTTTTGGTCTGCCTATGATATTTTTTAACTTATTCAAATATTAAATGTCAAACAGTCTTATTTTTGGTATTTGATTAGAATGGATTATTTCCTTTAAAAAATGTTTCAATTAAAACTTGATTATTTGTCAGATTGTTCAGTCTTTTTCAGTGGAGCTTCACAGGCAATGTAACATTATGATCAAGGCCATAGACAATAGAATCAGTCTGGATTCATATCTCAGTCCTGGGATGTACTGAGTGAGCTTCAAAAAATTACCCAGCAAATAGTCCATCTGTTTTCTCATTCATAAAGTACAGATGATAATGATGATGATGATGATGATAACTAACTATACCTTCATGTAAAAGCTTGCTGTGAAAATGAAAGGGTTGGTTGACTGACTGAGAGAAAGTACTCTTTGTTTAGTATTTTACAGTTTATGCAAATAGATGAATCTTCTTGCCCCATCCATCCTACTTTCAATTATGTAATAAAGAAGTTCTTTTTCATGTCATATTTTCAAATATAAATACTGAGTTACAAAATGTACATTGGTGCTGAAGAATGTCTGGCCTTAAAAAATAACAATCTAGTATAAGTTTTCTGAACTATATAGTCTCTGAAACCTTTTATTACTGTGTCTTTGGAACCAAATCTTCAGTAACTATTGACTTTTGGACATTTGACATTATTATATTTTTTTTAGGTTTGATTTAAAAAGGTTACAATATAACTATGAGTTTTAAAAATATAAATTGTTATAGATAGATAAACATATATATATATATATATATATATATATATGTAATTATATCCTTAATATTCAGTGAATGTTTTTTAGTAGACACAAAAAAATTTTGGAGGAAATATGTCTACTAGTTGGAAACTGTATTAGTACTCTCTCTGGTCTACAAAGAAAACAGTGCATTATAAGTAAAGCAAGAACAACACAATCATCTGAAGGTGGTAGTTAGTCTGCAAAGTATATCTCAAACATATTTCTATTTATCCTGAATTAAAATTAATACTATTACCTTGAAGTAAATATACTTAGTTTTTAATTTTGTAGTCTAGGATAACCATTTTATTATGTAGTTTAGAGTAACTGTATTTAAAAATGATTGTCTTGTAAATTTAGAATGAACTATAAATTTCCTTTTATTTTCCTGAAAATTGATGGAGACTTAAACCCCACAAAATCAATGTGCAAGTCTACTGCAGACTATATAATATTCTGTTTTATTTTCCTTATGTAGATTTGTAAGACAAAACAAAGCAAAATTAAACAATAAGCAAACCTTATTTTTTGTCTGATCTAATCCTTTCCATGTGAAATTGCCACACCTTGTTTAAAAAAATGATAAACATGATTTATCTTTAGATTAGTAAAACATATTTATTACCAAATAGAATTGAACTGCTACCTACCTACAAAAGGAGTCCAAAAGAGTGAAAATGAACAGATGAAAATAATGTGGAGGCTATACTGACACACTGTTTCCAAAAAATATTTTAGGTCTAGAACAAAAATATTATTCAATATTTTAAAACTAATATTAGTTTACTAATTAAACTCCAAGGAGAAGGCAATGGCACCCCACTCTAGTACTCTTGCCTGGAAAGTCCCATGGATGGAGGAGCCGGGTAGGCTGCAGTCCATGGGGTTGCTAAGAGTCCGGCACGACTGAGCAACTTCAATTTCGCTTTTCACTTTCATGCACTGAAGAAGGTGATGGCACTCCACTCCAGTATTTTTGCCTGGAGAATCCCAGAGACAGAGGAGCCTGGTGGGCTGCCGTCTATGGGGTCGCACAAAGTCGGACACGACTGAAATGATTTAGCAGCAGCAATTAAACTCCAAGTGACAAGAAATTAAGAAGAAATGTCAAAATCTTAGAGGAAAGATGAAGGGCTAATTGGATTTTTCAGTGTTTTTTTTTTTTTTTTTTTTCCCTTAGTTCTAAATCTGGATAAAGTGTGACGAATTTTGAATCTGTTGGAAACTATAATTCGACCCAATTATGTTGGCTTAACCATGTTCATGATATAGACAGAATGTATGACACTTTCCCCAATGTTGCTTTCTTGCCATTCCTAATTTACATCTCATGAGTGACGAAAATTGGGCTGAATGAATTTCCAGTTAGGAGGAAAGAAGTTGTTGTGTAGATAGTGTCCACACATCTGAATAAAACAGAATCTATTTATCCTTCCTTATATTTCAAACACAGAGTTATCACTGATCTTGATTTTCAATATAGCAATATATCACATTTCAGTGAAATTAATTACTAATTATTTTCCCTCTTTTAAAATTATTTTCTTTTTGTTTTATAATTTGAAATTTTATAGTCAAGATTTTGAAACTTAAATTGACATTTTAGGAGAATTTTCTAGATAAGTAGCTTGAATCTCCAGCAAGTATATGTACATAATTTTATTATTAAAAATGTGAAATAAAATATATGATTTTCTAAATTGCCTATGTGGGCTTCCCAGGTGGCACAGTGGTTAAAAAAAAATCTGCCTGCCAATGCAGGAGAAGTAGGTTTCATCTCTGGGTCAGGAAGATTCCCTGAAATAGGAAATGGTAACCTACTCCAGTATTCTTGCCTGGAAAATTCCATGGACAGAGGAAGCTGGTGTGTTATAGTCCATAGGGTCACAAAGTGTCAGATACATCTGAGTATACACACACATACATAGACAGAGTGCCTGTGTAATATTTAATTCTATGAATAGAGAAAATAGTTTCAAAAAGGCCTATAAAATATGCATAGCAAAAATATATACTTAATGCTAACATAGTAATATCTTTAAGTGAATTGTATCATATACATACGTATTATCTCTATGTGATTGTACATATGTAGAAAATTTATAAAAAGATAAAACTAAAGTGATTAATTTTTGTTACACCAAGTTGGATTGTTTATAAGACTTTAGAAATATTTATCATACTTGGTGCATAGTTTAAATTTTTAAGATATTTTCTGTTCAGTTCAGTCGCTCAGTCATGTTCGACTCTGCAACCCCATGAATCGCAGCACGCCAGGTCTCCCTGTCCATCACCAACTCCTGGAGTTCACTCAGATTCACATCCATCGATTCAGTGATGCCACCCAGCAATCTCATCCTCTGTCGTCCCCTTCTCCTCCTGCCCCCAATCCCTCCTAGCATCAAAGTATTTTCCAATGAGTCAACTCTTCGCATGAGGTGGCCAAAGTACTGGAGTTTCAGCTTCAGCATCATTCTCTCCAAAGAAATCCCAGGGCTGATCTCCTTCAGAATGGACTGGTTGGATCTCCTTGCAGTCCAAGGGACTCTCAAGAGTCTTCTCCAACATCACAGTTCAAAACCATCAATTCTTTGGTGCTCAGCCTTCTTCACAGTCCAACTCTCACATCCATATATGAGTACTTGAAAAACCATAGCCTTGACTAAATGGACCTTAGTCGACAAAGTAATGTCTCTCTTTTTGAATATGCTAACTAGGTTGGTCATAACTTTTCTTCCAAGGAGTAAGCGTCTAGGCATTTATTTTTTTTAATTTAACTGAAAAATGACTTTAAGAAGGACTGATTTTGTTGAAGACATTATAGGATACAATTCTAGAATTTCTGTCTCAGAATTACATGTTTGAATCTTGTTTTTGATAGAAACATTTAATGTATGGTATAAAATATTCATCTCAACTAATAAACATATTTTCATCAGATGCCTTCCTTCAAGAATATAAAAAAATCCTCACTGAAGTAGAGACATTTCACTTAATCCTTATGTCACTGAATGAATAATTCAGTGGAATTTAATATCAATGGCTTGTAATAATTAAAAAATTTTAAAAATCATTACATTTCATCTAAAAATATATTGGGACAGGCTTCCCAGTGGCTTGGTGGTAAAGAATCTGCCTGCCAAGCAAAGATGTAGATTCAATCCCTGGGTCATAAAGATTCCCTGGAGAAAGAAATGGCAAACCACTCCAGTATTCTTGCCTGGGAAACCTCATGGACAGAGAACTCCACGAAGTCTGCAAAGAGTCAGACAAGATTTAGTGACTCAACAACAGCCACACAGGTATTGTGATAAAATTAAATTATATTCTTATTTTGAATCTTTGTATTAAATACAACTTTGGTGAAATTGCTCATTAAATTATGCTTAATTAGACATTGATACTAATTAATATTAAACAGAAACTAAAATCAATAAAGGAAGATTAAAGAAGAATTTTTTCCTAGCATCTTTTTTTATACATAATAAAAATATCTATAGAAATATTGGTTTCACAAACGTGATAAATATAGCTGAACAGCCAGGAGACATTCACTTGAAATAGATATTTACTATGCCACTATTGTCATAACCCATAATAGATTATCCATAGGCATTCTAGGATCATATACAGGCCATTTGGGAAAAAAACTAGAACTTTCTTCTAAAACTGGGAGATATTATCTCACCAAATTGGCACACAGGAAACAGTTATTTATTTCAATGAAAACAGTCACTGTGGGTATCAGTGAGGGTCTAGGGCACATAAAAACAAGACACTGGGGGAGGGGTTGCTTTGGGAGAATTTTACTTATGTGAGTGATAAAAACAGACAGGCAAAAAAGGAAGGGAAGAAGCATGGAAGGATGGAAGGAAAGAAGAAAATGAGAAAGAAAGAAACACACTTATTGATTTAGAATACCTGAATTAAATAAACTTTTTCACCCACTCATAGTCAGCTTTCCAGGGCTGCCTTGTCTTCCTTTGATGTAAAGGAACAGAGAAGAATGAATTTGAGCATTCTCAGATATGTTCCCAAGAAAAAGAAGAGTTGAAAGGGCAGAGTCAACTGCCTGGCTTTTTTTCCCAGACTCAGCTATAGTAAAATCTCTCCTGCTATGCCTTGAGTGTTATATGAAAAGAGACAAGGTTAGCACTCCCCTTGACAAAGATGGATGAGGCTCTCAGGCATGACAACATGCATACAGTTAAGACATTGCCAACTACTTTGTGGCATCTAACCACTGTTTAGGCTTCCGTCATGGCTCAGATGGTTAAAAAGCTGCCTACTATGCAGGAGACCCAGGTTTGATCCTTGGGTCAGGAAGAAGGAAATGGCTACCCCCTCTAGTATTTTTGCTAGAAGAATTCCATGATAGAGAAGCCTGGAAGGCTATACTTCATGGGGTCACAAAGAGTCAGAGATGACAGAATGACTAACACTTTCACATGCCATGAGTAAAGGAGCTGACAGACAAGGGTCAGACTACAATATTAACGTGTGACTCTGCCCAAGGAGGAAAATATCAGGGGTGGAGGAAGTGTTTCCCTCAATATCTTCTCTGTTTTGGGAAAGTGAGTGCTGAGGGTTTTATGAGGACAATGATGAACCTTGTTTGGAACCATGATGGTGACAGTTACCTAATGATATATGACAGGTTATGTCAGGGAAAGCTCTGTGAGCTGCCCAGTTTTCACTATCTGTAATTGAAGTGGTTGGAAAGGAAAGATGTTCTTGCTTATACTGTGTAGGATATGAAACTCAGAAACTGGAAATGTAAGGAGGTAGACTCAGCTTCCACTGTCAGGTATATGTATCCCACAGATGCTAAGGCATAAACAGACATTCTTTCTGTCTGAAATGCCTTTAACTCCATTTGGTCTAAAAGCTCCTATCTTCATCAAAGCCTAGGCATACCTCCATCATAAAGCCATCTCTGATCCCTCCTGGAGATACTTAGAGTTTGCCTTGTGAGGTCACATAGACAGTATATATACAATTTTACTGTAGGGATTATCAAGTTATACCATTGCATGATGCATCTTTCATTTGGATAAAGCATTATGCTTTTCAGTGCCACATGTGCCAAAACTTGTCTTATGCATCCTACTTTAAAAATGAGAGAGAGAGATGCCTAGCAGAAGGCATTCCATTTGACAACTCTGTATACATGCTTGCCTGATTAATTGATTAAATTATAACATAAAGAGGGGGAAGGACACAGAATCTGGCTTGAGCTGGTCAAAGAAGATTTTGTGGACACCAGAAGTGGTATTAGGATTACATTTTTTGTGCATAGAGAGAATTTGACCCCACAGAGAAGAAGAATAGTGTAAGAGCACAGTAAACTGCTTGAGGGAAATGATGGGAAGGAATAATTGCAAGAATATAGCAAATGTGGAAGAGTTCAAGTTGGTAGCTAAGTTGTGATATAAAACTAGGCAGGAACTCAAAATAGAGAGCTTTGAATGTCAAGTCAAAGAATAGCGTAACACATCCTTTAGCTAATGAAGAGTTACTGAATAGGAAATAGAGATGATCAAAGTTGTACTTTAACAAGAATATAAATTTGAGAGGTCTTTTAAAAGTTTCCTATAATAGTACAGGTGAGAAGTAATAAGTTCTGGGATTAGTGAATTTATTAGAACTGTGGGAGTAGTGGCCACAGGAAGGGAGAATATAGAACCACTCTGAGAGATATTACTGAATTAAAATCAGTAAATGTGACATTGATTGATCATTTCACTCAGCAGTTTAAAACTCTTCAATGGCTGTCATCTTTTGCACTTAGCATAAATTTCAGAATCTTTATCTTGACCTACAAATCTTTAATGATTTGACTTTTTCTTACATTTTAATCTCCATCATCTTGTGTCACTTTTTTTCACCCTTTCTGCACTTGCTTCATCCATAAAAATTTTCCTGAAGCTTCTGGTTCTTTTCTCTAAGTGATTTCACACAGACAATAAATTCTCTTAAAATGTTCCTGCTTGTCTGTACCTAACTCTTACATGTACATTCTTAAAGCCTATGTTCTAGACTTTTTTTTTTTTTTCTTCTTTTTTTTCCCTTTTGGGCCTTTCAATGAAATCTTGATCAGGTCTCATTTATTTTCTAGCCCATGTCAATCACAAGCAGAATTTTACTGTGGTAATTAAATAATACATTTTTAGTGTTAAAACTTTATTTTAAAATCAATTTAAAGTTTCTTCCCAATTGCAATTCAGTTCTGGTTTTGGTTATAAAGCTTACATTTGGAAAAGGTTGTCTCTTTTCCCTTCTTCTCATCTTCTCCTAGCCAAATCTGCATCTGTTATTTTGGACCCCTCTGGATTGAAAACAGATGGAGTTTGGGAGAACAAGGAACAATATATGCTGGACAGTTATTATCTGACTGATGGATATGTCTTTTGGTGCTGGTACCCTCTTCATGGCAAATATATTAGTTCTGCTTTTCAATTTTGATTGAATGGTAAATTGCCTGCTATTATAGCACAATGATTCCTGTGGCTGACAACTTTCTGCTGTGCTCTCATCCCTCAGACCTCTAGAAATCGGTCCATCTTTAAAACTGAGAAGTCCTTTAGATGTCCTTTAGGCTAATCTTAGAAAGATATACTTGTTCAATTTTGTGTAGTCTACGAGAAATATACTTGTTATAGAACACAGACTTAGCATCCTTAGGGTCTTCTCTCCATTGCCAGAAAATGGCAGTCACATCTCCAACTTTTATAGTAAGACTTCTCTTCACAGGAGTCAAATAGTATCTCAGTTTCCTTTGAACTTCAGAAAACACATAGCAAACTATGTCGATATAGTAAAACTTAAACTTCCTTACTTTTTTTTTAAGCTTATTTTTGCTTAGTCACAAATTGCTGTCTGATTCTTTTGTGACCCTATGGACTGTAGCATATCAGGTTCCTCTTCCATGGGATTTCCCAGGCAAGAATACTGGAATGGGTGTCATTTCCTTCTCCAGGGAGTCTTCCCAACCCAGGGATCAAACCCACACAGGTGGATTCCATACCACTGAGCCACCTGGGAAAGAAGAAGTACCTTTCTCCATTCCAAGAAGAGTACTGAAGCCTGAAGTACTGAATCTGAAATCCTTCCTCCCAACTGGATTTTTCAACATCTGATTCTTATGCAGACCAGAAGTCACAGAACCCACTTCATAACGAAATATGCCTTTAGTACACAGAAATTTATTTAGTAGAGGGTCTGAGCGTACTTTGCATTTGTTAAATTTTCTTTGACTTTTGAGGCATTAACCAAAACTGAGACTGAAAAAAAAATCCAGTTTTAACTTTCTGTCTTATATTGGGCAACCAGGAAAGAAAAAAATCAAGTATCTTGTCAATTCTTGAAGTCCCTATTTTCCTGTTTCTCTCCCTTACATAAATACTCCCCTGTGCTATTTTAAATTCTGTTTGAGTCTTGCTCTATATCTACTTGTCTTATGATTTTGATTTTCCCTGTCAATACAATATATAGGTTGCATATTTTCAAATATAGTAATAATTTGACTAACAATGTTGAATTTATTTCACTAATTATATACATAGAAAGTAGATCATTGATTTTTATATTTTCCTGATATATTGCCTGGTTTATGTAATATACAAGAATTATTTCTTACTACCTATAACTAAATTGAACTCTTCGCTTTTTTACTTTTCTTTCAAAAGCAAAGTGTGTGAAGACATATGTGTGCATATTTGATGAAATTGCTTTCTTTGTTGATGTTAACTCAGATGTGTCCGACTCTCTGTGACCCCATGAACTGCAGCACTCCAGGCTTCCTTGTCCTTCATTATCTTCCAGAGTTTTCCCAAACTCAGGTCCATTGTGTCAGTGAAGCCATCCAACCATCTCATTGTCAGTCACACACTTCTCCTAACTTAGATAATTTTTGTGCCTGTAAGTGCTCCCCTGGACTAGAAATACAGTCTATCCAGTCTGCCAATCCCCAAATATGGAGTCAGATATATCTAAACATTTTTGTTGTTCTTTTTTCCTTAAAAAGATTGACTTTGTAGCCTCAGCCAATCAGATATTCTCTACTTTTATCTTTTTTTTTCTTTTTACTCTTTATTCTGTACAAGCATCTCTCTTTCTGTTCCATTTTTAAGTTATCTAGTTCCTTCATAACAGAAACTGTCTACTACATGAGCTGCTAAATAAAGTTTGTTGATACTACATAAATTGTCTTCTTTACTCATTTTTGACACAATTGATGATTGATGACAAATGAGATGAGATACAAAGCTGAGCATTGTGGCCTGGGGAACAAAAAGAAGCACAGGCAATGTACCTGGTATTTCTCTGAGTTTTTCATATTAACAGTGGCTATAGTCATTCTCATAACTGAGCTTCACTCCCCTTTCATCCATACCTTCATTTCAAGCAAAATTTATTTTAAAATGTTATATATTACATATATAGTGCTATATAATATATAAACAATGATAATATGCTTTATAACATTATAAATAATGATTATATAATGTTTAAAATAATATAACTGACATATTAGACTTAACTCTAAGTCTCCAAGGCCATAATAAGAATGGGTTCAATTAAAACTAGGTTACTTGACAATCTCAAGAAAGTTTTCATGTAATGAGATACACTCTAAAATACCACAAATCCACAACAAAGTCAACTAAGTGGCAGATCCTCTTAGGTATTAGTTTGGTCCTGAGAAATACACACACACACACAAAAAAAATTGGAATCCTGAAGTTTTAAAGAATTAAATTCATCTTCTTTTGACATATGCTATTTATTTTATGTCTAAAAACTGTGATCCTAAAAGCTATAAATACCTATTAAAATAGCAAAATCTTAGGTACTAGTTAGACAAGATCATCCATTAAATTGCACTAAGGATTAAATTGCATTAAGGATTCCCAGGCCTAATAAACAGAATAGGATACTTATTTTAATTGTTATGCAGAACACGCCAAAAGGCTTCAAGTTTCCAATATAGCTTTATTGAAAGATACATTGGAAAATGCTAATGAAAAATTAAAAGAATAGTTCAGTTCACTTGCTCATTCATGTCTGATTCTTTGCAAACCCATGGACTGCAGCACACCAGGCTTCCCTGTCCACCATCAACACTCAGAAACAGCTCAAACTCATGTCTGTTGAGTCGGTGATGCCATCCAACCATCTCATCCTCTGTTGTCCCCTTTTCCTCTTGCCTTTAAACTTTCCCAGCATCAGGGTCTTTCCCAGTGAGTCAGTTCTTCCCATCAGGTGGTCAAAGTATTGGAGTTTCACTTTCACCATCATCCTTCCAAAGAATATTCAAGACTGATTTCCTTTGGAATGGAATGGTTGGATCTTCTTACAGTCCAAGGGTGTCTCAAGAGTCTTTACCAACACCACAGTTCAAAAGCAGCAAGTCTTCACTATTCAGCTTTCTTTATGGTCCAAATCTCACATCCATAGATGATTACTAGAAAAATCATAGCTTTGATTAGACGGACATTTGTTGGCAAAGTAATGTCTCTACTTTTTAACATGCTGTCTAGTTTGGTCATACCTTTTCTTCCAAGGAGCAAGCAACTTTAATTACATGGCTGAAGTCACCATTTGCAGTGATGTTGAAGCCCAAAATAATTAAGTATGTCCCTGTTTCCATTATTTTCCCATCTATTTGCCATGAAGTGATAGGTCTTCATTTAATGATCTTTGCATTTAAAAAAAGATATTTATTTTTATTATTATTATTATTTTACTTTACAATACTGTATTGATTTTGCCATACATTGACATGAATCTGCCACAGGTGTACATGAGTTCCCAATCCTGAACCTCCCTCCCACCTCCCTCCCTGTACTCTCTCTCTGGGTCATCCCAGTGCACCAGCCCCAAGCATCCTGTATCCTCTATTGAACCTATACTGGCGATTTGTTTCTTACATGATAGTATACATATTTCAATGACATTCTCCCAAATCATCCCACCCTCTCCCTCCCCCAAAGAGTCCAAAAGTTTGTTCTATACATCTATGTCTCTTTTGCTGTCTCGCATACAGGGTTATCATTACCATCTTTCTAAATTCCATATATATGTGTCAGTATACTGTATTGGTGTTTTTCTTTCTGGCTTACTTCACTCTGTATAATCGACTCCAGTTTAATCCACCTCATTAAAACTGATTCAAATGCATTCTTTTTAATGGCTGAGTAATACTCCATTGTGTATATGTACCACAGCTTTTTTATCCATTCGTCTGCTGATGGACATCTAGGATGCTTCCATGTCCTGGCTATTATAAACAGTGCTGTGATGAACATCGGGGTACACGCGTCTCTTTCAATTCTGGTTTCCTTGGTGTGTATGCCCAGCAGTGGGATTGCTGGGTCATAAGGCAGTTCTATTTCCAGTTTTTTAAGGAATGTCCACACTGTTCTCCATAGTGGCTGTACTAGTTTGCATTCCCACCAACAGTGTAAGAGGGTTCCATTTTCTCCACACCCTCTCCAGCATTTATTGCTTGTAGACTTTTGGATCCCAGTCATTCTGACTGGTGTGAAATGGTTCTTCATTGTGGTTTTGATTTGTATTTCTCTGATAATGAGTGATGTTGAGCATCTTTTCATGTGTTTGTTAGCCATCTGTATGTCTTCTTCGGAGAAATGTCTATTTAGTTCTTTGTCCCATTTTTTGAAATTGAGCTACATAAGTTGCTTGTATATTTTTGAGATTAGTTGTTTGTCAGTTACTTCATTTTCTATTATTTTTTCCCATTCCAAAGGCTGTCTTTTCACTTTGCTTTTAGTTTCCTTTGTTGTACAGAAGCTTTTAATTTTAATTAGATCCCATTTGTTTATTTTTGCTTTTATTTCCAGTATTCTGGGAGGTGGATCATAGAGGATCCTGCTGTGATTTATGTTAGAGAGTGTTTTGCCTATGTTCTCCTCTAGGAGTTTTTATAGTTTCTGGTCTTACATTTAGATCTTTAATCCATTTTGAGTTTATTTTAGTGTATGGTGTTAGAAAGTGTTCTGGTTTCATTCTTTTACAAGTGGTTGACCAGTTTTCCCAGCACCACTTGTTAAAGAGATTGTCTTTAGTCCATTGTATATTCTTGCCTCCTTTGTCGAAGATAAGGTGTCCATAGGTGTGTGGATTTATCTCTGGGCTTTCTATTTTGTTCCATTAATCTATATTTCTGTCTTTATGCCAGTACCATACTGTGTTGATGACTGTGGCTTTGTAGTAGAGCCTGAAGTCAGGCAGGTTGATTCCTCCAGTTCCATTCTTCTTTCTCAAGATTGCTTTGGCTATTCAAGGTTTTTTGTATTTCCATACAAATTTTGAAATTATTTGTTCTAGTTCTGTGGAAAGTACTGCTGGTAGCTTGATAGGGATTGCATTGAATTTATAGATTACTTTGGGTAGTATACTCATTTTTTCTATATTGATTCTTCCTATCCATGAACATGGTATATTTATCCATCTATTAGTGCCCTCTTTGATTTTTTTTCACCAGTGTTTTATAGTTTTCTATATATAGGTCTTTGTATTTTTGAATGCTGAGTTTTAAGTTAATTTTTTCACTCACCTCTTTCACTTGCATCAAGAGGCTCCTTAGTTCTTCTTAGCTTTCTTCCATAAGGGTAGTATCATCTGCATATCTGAGGTTATTGATATTTCTCCTGGCAATCTTGATTTCAGCTTGTAATTCATCCAGCCCCACATTTCACATGATGTACTATGCATATAAATTAAATAAGCTGTGTGACAATATATAGCCTTGACATTCTGCTTTCCCACTTTTGAACCAGTCCATTGTTCCATGTTCAGTTCTAACTGTTGCTTATTGATCTGCATAAATATTTCTCAGGAAGCAGGTAAGGTGGTCTGATTTTTCCATCTCTTGAAGAATTTTTCAGTTTATTGTGATACAAACACAAGTGTTTGGGTGGACTCTGGGAGTTGATGATGGACAGGGAGGCCTGGCGTGCTGCAGTTCATGGAGTTGCAAAGAGTTGAACATGACTGAGCAGCTGAAATGAACTGAACTGAACTGAAACAGTCAAAGCTTTGAAGCAGATGTTTTTCTGGAGCTCTCTTGCTTTTTCGATGATCCAACGGATGTTAGTTCCTCTGCCTTTTCTAAATCCACCTTAAATAACTGGACATTCAGGGTTGACGTATTGTTGAAATTTCTTGCTTGAAGAATTTTGACCATCACTTTGCTAGAGTGTAAATGAGTGTAAATGTGAGGTAGTTTGAACATTCATTGGCATTGCCTTCCTTTGAGATTGGAATGAAAACTGACCTTTTCCAGTCCTGTGACCTCTGCTGTGTTTTCCAAATGCGCTGAAATATTGAGTGCAGCACTTTAATGACCTCATCTTTTAGGATTTAAAATAGCTCAACTGGAATTCCAGAGAAAGGAATGGCAACCCACTCCGTTAATCTTGCTTGGAAAATCCCATGGATGGAGGAGCCTGGTAGGCTACAGTCCATGGGGTCGCGAAGAGTCAGACGTGACTGAGAGACTTCACTTTCACTTTTCACTTTCATGCATTGGAGAAGAAAATGTCAACCCACTCCATTGTTTTTCCTGGAGAATCCCAGGGACATCGGAGCTTGGTGGGCTACCTTCTATGGGGTCGCATAGAGTCAGACACGACTGAAGTTACTAGCATCAACAGCACCTGGAATTCCATCACACGCCTTAGATTTGTTTGTAGTGATGCTTCCTAAGATCCACTTGACTTTGTATTCCAGGATGTTTGGCTCCAGGTGAGTGATCCCACCATCGTGCTTATCTGTGTCATTAACATCTTTTTTGTATATTTCTTGTGTATTCTGCCACCTCTTAATATCTTCTGCTTCTATTAGGTCCATACCATTTCTGCTTTACTGTGCCTATTGCATGAAATGTTCCCTTGGTATCTCTAATTTTCTGAAGAGATCTCTAGTCTCTCCCACTCTATTGTTTTCTTCTTTTTCTCTCCATTGATCCCTGAAGAAGGCTTTTGTATCTCTCCTTGCTACTCTTTGGAACTCTACATTAAAATGAGTATATATTTCTTTTTCTCCTTTGCTTTTTGCTTCTCTTCTTTTCAGGTATTTATGAGGCCTCCTCAGACAACCATTTTGCCTTTTTGCATTTCTTTTTCTTGGGGATGGTCTTGATCATTGCCTCCTGTATAATGCCACAAACCTCCATCCATGATTCTTCAGGCACTCTGTCTATCAGATCTAATCCCTTGAATCTATTTGTCACTTCTACTGTATAATCATAAAAGATTTGATTTAGATCATACCTAAATGGTCTAGTGGTTTTCTGTACTTTCTTCACTTTAAGTCTGATTTTTGCAATATGGAGTTCGTGACCTGACACAAAAGGTATCTAAAATAGACACAAGAGGTACCTAAAATAAAAGAATCTAAGACAGACTCTCAGTAGTCTCAGTCTAATTATCCTGTATCTTAATTGCCTTTCCACTCTGAAGAAACCATAGACCATTAAAAATCCATCAAGTTATTGGATAACAACTGCAATACCTCTGAAGTTAGAGACCTAAGAAAACACCCAGACCTCATTGGGTCCATCCTTCTTAAAGCTCCAAGATCAGAACAGTGGTCAAGAAATCAGTGACTGGTTTGCAATCAACCAGGACACTTGAAAAAACTGTTTTCAAAGAATTTGTTAAATATATCACAAAACCTGAAATGCCTCCACATTCACCCTCAAAGACCCTTACAAAGGTTGATGGGACACAAGGATTCTCTGGTAAATTGCTATGTGCTGTGCTCATACAACTCTAGAAAGAATAAGGAGATGAAGCCAAAGACAAAACAATGCCCAGTTGTTGATGTAACTGGTGATTGAAGTAAAGGCAGATGTTGGAAAGAATATTGCATAGGAAACTGGAATGAATCAAGTTCATGAACCATTTGAAACTTGATTCATGTCCATGAATCAAAGGGAATTGGTAGTGGCCAAACAGGAGATGGCAAGATTGAACATCAACATTTTAGGGATCAGTGAACTAAAATGGAATGGAATGGGCACATTAAATTCAGATTACCTTTATATCTACTACTGAGGGCAAGAATCACTTAGAAGAAATGGAGTAGCCATCATAGTCAACAAAAGAATCCAAAATGCAGTACTTGGGTGTAATGACAGAATGATCTGTTTGTTTCCAAGGCAAACCATTCAATATCACAGTATTCCAAGTCTATGCCCTGACCAGTAATGCAGAAGAAGCTGAATTTGAACGGTTCTATGAAGACCTACAAGTTCTAGAGCTAACACCCAAAAAAGATGGCTGTTTCATTATGGAGCAATGGAAATTCAAAAGTAGGAAGTAAAGAAATGCCTGGATAACAGGCAAGTTTGGCCTTGGAGTACAGAATGAAGCAGGGTAAAGGTTAACAGTTTTTCCATGATAACACACTGGTCATAGCAAACACCCTCTTCCAACAACACAAGAGAAGACTGCACACATGGACATCACCAGATGGTCAATACTGAAATCAGATTGCTTGTATTCTTTACAGACAAAGATTGGGAAGCCCTATACAGTCAGTAAAAACAAGACTGGGAGCTGACTGTGGTTCATATCATGAACTCTTTATTGCAAAATTCAGACTTAAATTAAAGAAAGTAGGAAAAACCACTAGGTCATATGACCTAAGTCAAATCCTTTATGATTATACAGTGGATGTGACAAATGATTCAGGAATTAGTCTGATAGACAGAGTCCCTGAAGAACTATGGACAGAGGTTCTAACATTGTACAGGGGGTGATGATCAAAACCATTCCCAAGAAAAAAATAAATGCCAAAATGCAATATTATCTGAAGAGGCCTTACAAATACCTGGCAAAGAGCAGAAATGAAAGACAAAGAAGAAAAGGAAAGATATATCCATCTGAATGCAGAGTTGCAAAGAATAGTAAGAAGAAATAAGAAAGCCTTTCTCTCAATGCAAAGAATAGAGGAAAACAACAGAATGGGAAAGACAGAGATCTCTTCAAGAAATTATAGATACCAAGGAACATTTCATTAAAAGATAGGCACAATTATGGACAGAAGTGGTATGGACTTAACAGAAGCAAAATACATTAAGAAGAGGTACCAAGAATACACAAAACTATACCAAAAATAAATCTTAATGACCCAGATAAGCATGATGGTGTGATCATTCACTTAGTGTCAGACATTTTGGAGTACAAAGTCAAATAGTCCTTAGGAAGTATCACTATGAACAGAGCTGGTGGAGGTGATGGAATTCCAGCTAAGCTATTTCAAATTCTAAAAGATTTTCTCTTAAAGGGCTGCACTCAATATTACACCAAATTTCGAAAACTCAGCAATGGCCACAGGACTGGCAAAGGTCAGTTTTCCTTCCAGTCCCAAAGAAAGTTAATGCCAAAGAACGTTCAAACTTCCACATAGCTGCACTCATCTCACATGCTGGCAAAAGTATTGCTTAAAATTCTCCAAGATAGGCTTCAACAGTATGTGAACTTAGAAATTCCAGATGTACAAACTGGATTTAGAAAAGGGAGAGAAACCAGAGATCAAATTGCCAACCTCCGTTGGATCATAGAAAAAACAAGAGAATTTCAGAAAAACTTCTGTTTCTGCTTCATTGTCTATGCTAAAGCTTTTGACTGTTTGGATCACAACAAAACAGAAAATTCTTAAAGAGATAGGGAATACCGGACCACCTTACATGTCTTCTGATAAATCTGTATGCAGATCAAGAAGCAACAGTTAGAGCTGAACATGGAACCATGGACTGGTTCATAATTCGTAAAGGAGAGCTTCAAGGCTGAGTATTATTTTCCTGCTTATTTAACTTATGTGTAGACTACATTATGTGAAATGCCAGGCTGGATGAAGCACAAGCTGGAATCAAGATTGCTGGGAGAAATATCACTAACCTCAGATATGCAGATGGCACCCCTCCTTTAGCAGAAAGTGAAGAGGTACTAAAGGACCCCTTGATGATAGTGACAGATTAGAGTGAAAAAGTTGGCTTAAAACTGAACATTTGAAAAACAAAGATCATGGCATGCAATTCTATCACTTCATGGAAAATAGATGGGGAAAAAATGGAAACTGGGAAAGACTTTATTTTCTTGGATTCCCAAATCACTGCAAATAGTGACAGCAACCTTGAAACTTTATTCCTTGGAAGAAATGCTATGACCAACATAGACAGCATGTTAAAAAGCAGAGACATTACTTTACCAACAAAGGTCCATCTAGTCAAAATTGTGGCTTTTCCAGTACTCACATATGGACGTGAGAGTTGGACTATAAAGAAAGTTGAGTGCCAAAGAATTGATGCTTTTGATCTGTGGTGTTGGAGAAGACTCTTGAGAGTCCCTTGGACTGCAAGGAAATCCAACCAGCCAATCCTAAAGGAAATCAGTCCTGAATATTCATTGGAAGGACTGATGCTGAAGCCGAAGTTCCAATATACTTTGGCTACCTGATGTGAAGAACTGACTCATTGGAAAAGACCCTGATGCTGGGAAAGATTGAAGGCAAAAGAAGATGGGGATGACAGAGAATCATGTGGTTGGATTGCATCACTGACTTGATGAGCATGAGTTTGAGCAAGTTCCAGTAGTTGGTGTTGATCATGGTAGCCTGATGTGTCACAGTCCATGGGATCACAAAGAGTTGGACACTGCTGAGCAACTGAACTGAATTGAATTGTATTTAGCTACTCAGTTGTGTCTGACTCTTTGTGGCCCATCAGACTCTAACCTGGCATGCTCCTCTGTCCATGGAATTTTCCAGGCAAGAATAATACTGCAGGTTGCCAATTCCCTTTTCAGGTGATCTTCCTTAACCAAATTCTTCTGCCTTGCATATGGATTTCTTACTGACTCAGCCACCAGGGAAAAGTTTTTGACTAGATAAGACCAGACAAAAATACAGATTGCACTCCATTTGTAGATAAGGTCCTATGAATGATTTCAGCTCTCAGGAAATTATCCAAGTCTTTAATTCCTTTAACTTTCTTTGGAAGAAGTGCTGAAATTTGGGAGGGGAATATCCTTTGCACCCTGTGTTGGGATGCCTTTTGTGTCTGTGGAGTTGCTGCCAGTAGCATCTATTTGTCCTGGCTAAAATCTGACAAGATATATATATACATATATATATAATATAAATTTATTTTAAAGGATTTTTTTAAGTAATTCTATGGCCAAAGGAATCAGATATTTAAAGCCAGTAGAAATTGTTTGTCTCTGTTTGATTGATTGATTGTCTTTTTAAAGATTGCTTCCATTAGCTTAATAAAATTGTGTATCCAGAGAAATATTCCAATAAAAAGGGCTCTAAATTCAGAATATAGAAATCTTATGATATCTATGGCAAATGAAGTTTTTCTCTCTGATCTAAAGATAATGAGGTTAGATGGGTGAGTCTTTCCCTTGACTTCATTTAGATTGCAACCCAATTTGGGGGGAATTAACAATAATTGTCCTATGAATGAGGACAACATAGACAAATCATGTTACAATTTGAGTCTACACAAGAATAGAGAAAGATTACTCATCCATTTTGCCAATCCACAAACTTCTTTCATTGTCTCAAAAGACTCATAGTTACTGTAAAAATTCTGGACTTAGTGCACAAAGGTATTTCTTGGGGGATCTTGCCTTCTTTTTCTGTGTCAACAAGATACAAGCGTTCCTCCAAGCCTTTTCCAGGAACTAGAAGTCATCTGTTTGAAATACAAACCTCAGAGAGGCAATTTTATCAAAAGCCAAAAAAAAAAAAAAAAAAAAAGTGGAGGGGTAGATTATAGAGGTTGGAGCCTTAATTTATTCCATCTGCCACAGTACAATTTGGATCCACCTATTCTTTTGTAAGATAATGAGTTTAATATCACTCCCATCTCATAGCTAAAATTTTAAAAGGAAAACTAAGATCTCTGCATGTCTGTATGTTTATGTATACATGTGCATTTATGCCATTAATAATGTGTAAATTTTTTCTACCTTTGCATTATACAAAGAATTTATAGGGAATTTCCTGTTGGTCCAGTGGTTAGGACTTCTGTGCTTTCACTTCCCACAGCCTGGGTTCAACCCCTGAAGAAGTATGATTTCCACAAGCTAAGAAGAAAGAAAAGAAAAGAAAATTACGCGTTCATATAAATCACATTTTTTCCCCAAAATATAGAAAATAACCCAAGTGTTTTTCAAGTTCATATAATCTAAGGCAATTAGGGGGAGGAAAAGTTAGTTTCAGTTTGTGGCCTTAATTAAAGCAGGCATGATTTTACAGTTATCAGTATTAAATATAATGCAGATCTACCTGCATATGGTGACTGCAGCCATGAAATTAAAAGACACTTACTCCTTGGAAGAAAAGTTATGACCAAACTAGATAGCATATTCAAAAGCAGAGACATTACTTTGCCAACAAAGGTCCGTCTAGTCAAGGCTATGGTTTTTCCAGTGGTCATGTATGGATGTGAGATTTGGACTGTGAAGAAGTCTGAGTGCCGAAAAATTGATGCTTTTGAACTGTGGTGTTGGAGAAGACTCTTGAGAGTCCCTTAGGCTGCAAGGAGATCCAACCAGTCCATTCTGAAGGAGATCAGCCCTGGGATTTCTTTGGAAGGAATGATGCTAAAGCTGAAACTCCAGTCCTTTGGCCACCTCATGCGAAGAGTTGACTCATTGGAAAAGACTTTGATATTGGGAGGGATTGGGGACAGGAGGAGAAGGGGACGACAGAAGATGAGATGGCTGGATGGCATCACTGACTCGATGGACATGAGTCTGAGTGAACTCCAGGAGATGGTGATGGACAGGGAGGCCTGGCATGCTGCTATTCATGGGGTCCCAAAGAGTCAGACACGACTGAGCAACTGAACTGAATTGAACTGATACCAGTTATTCCACCAAAGTTTACTGAGTCAAATAAACTCATATGTTATCTCTGTTAAAGAATTTGTCAGCAAGAAAGGTAGGTTAAGATGGTGGTTAGCCATTTAATGACTCACAAAACTTTCATGTATAATCTAAGCATAATTTCTGAAACAAATAAATTAGAGTGATGTAAGTACCACAAGAGTATATAAATTTTTAACAGTAATTATGGTTTTTGATCAAGAGGGTATTTAGTTCTTCTTCACTTTCTTCCATAAAGGTGGTGTCATCTGCATATCTGAGGCTATTGATGCTTCTCCCGGCAATCTTGATTCCAGCTTGTGTTTCCTCCAGCCCAGCATTTCTCATAATGTACTCTGCATATAAGTTAAATAAGCAGGGTGACAATATACAGCGTTGCCCAATTATTTGTGACCCTGTGTACCATAGACTGCCAGGCTCTTCTGTCCATGGGGTTTTCCAGGCAAGAATACTAAAGTGGGTTGCCATGCCCTCCTCCAGTGGATCTCTCTGACCAAAAGATTGAAACCACATCTCTCTCTTATGTCTTTTATGTCTCCTGCATTGGCAGGTCTGTTCTTTACCACTAATGTTGTCTGGGAAGCCCAATTATTCATAGCATTGGTTATTTCTTGTTTAAAACACAAGAGTCAGTTAAATAAATGTCATTACTGTACCAAAAATGTGACAAATTCTAGTCTCATTATTCTTTGTATAAGATCATGAGTTCTTATATACTATCTTAATAAGCAGGTCATTAGTGAAAAAGGATATACCACACTGTCATATTAGCTCCAAGTTTTTATTTTCATGGTCTTTAACATTCTTAATTTGATTCACTAATAAGCTATTTCTTTTCACTTTCCAAAATCCAAATGAATTTCTATCACAAGTCATACAGGTTTTAAAACCAGGTTATTGACAATGCATTATGATGCCCTTTATGTGCCACATCATCTCTAACGACTAATCAATGCAGCATGGTTTTTAGACACTCTTTCAAATTAGAAAACAATACAGAATAGAAATAAATAGCAAAGTAGGAGCAAAAGAATTGACCCTTCTATGAGTCAATCAACTCCTTTGATTGGTTGATTTTTCTAAATGTATTCACATTGATTTTTGATTAGAGCCTCACAAAAACATTTAAAAATTTTTGGAACTAATTCAAATATATTTTTGCTATATTGTAAATAAAGATAACAGAAATAAAGGAAACATGTTATGTGAACTATATCCTTTATTAAAATCAATTTTTAATCTAAGGAAGCAGATTTTTTTCTTTCTATTTAGTCACAATTTATTACATGAAAATACAGATTAAAGTCAACTAGAAGTAGAAGCACACAGGGAAGATATCAGGAAAAGTATCACATGAAGAGCTTCTGTCTTCTTCTCACTATAAAATGAAGACAGGATTGCTTTTGTAGAATTCGTGTTGACAATACACATGGAGTACATACTGCTGACCAAGAAAGCATCTTAACATTTGGTTTTCTGAGATTTGGGAAAATCAATCACATCCTGCCTACCTGACTGATCTTTTATCTTCAGCCCTTCCCTGAGGTTGGGAATGATATCTTTTGTTTCCATTTCCTACTGGAGGTAAAGATGGTAGTGCATGGCTCAAATGAATTAAATCCATTATGAATTAAATTGTTAATCTAGTGGCCAAAGAATCCAGACAAGGATATCTGGAACGATAGTCCAAGAGCCTAGAGATCACCTCGTGGTAGTTTCAGCAAAGACCAGTCCTCTCTTTGGTTAAAGTTATTTCTTTA
The DNA here is from genome assembly GCF_032405125.1 of Capricornis sumatraensis. Lineage (NCBI taxonomy): Eukaryota > Metazoa > Chordata > Mammalia > Artiodactyla > Bovidae > Capricornis > Capricornis sumatraensis. Next base: position 54,178,093 of record NC_091080.1, read on the forward strand.
CTATACAAGCCACATCCTGGTCTTTAGCCAAGGTTCTCTGACAGCAAAGTGATCATACTTATCTGAGTGTCTACATTTAGCATAGCATCTATATGATAGACACAGCACTAGTATTAGTGTGAATATGTCTGTCATTTCAAGGAAACAAGTGTGAGTTAGGGACATATTTAAAGAAGCCACAAATCCATCTTGTAAGTTTATTATATACACTTTGATATCTTTGTACTAATTTAATCATCCTTTCCCATTTTGACGTACTGCTATTAGTGCCATGTGATAAACCTGTACAGAATTGTTTAGCATAGAAACTAGCTGATGGTTAACTAAATCTAGTTCTTCTAGCTGACCATTTTATTAGAGCCTGAGGAGTCTTTAAATATATTTTAAGGAAAAAAAATTTTGAGAAACGGATAGGAGGATTTCCTTTTATTTAAAAATATTTTAAAGAGTATATATTTTTTAAAGTCTAGAAAATAGCCAAAGTGTAAAATCCTAAAGAAGTAAATTCACATTTAGACTAATTTTTAACAAGAGTATATCATATATATAAATAAAAATCTAAATTGCAACTAGATTAATAAAAACAAAAGAATTGATTGGGCTCACACCACTTAAATGTCCAGATGTTTGCCTATTCCAAGCACATCTCATACCAGGCATTTAAGCAACTCTATTCATTTCCTCCCTTTATTTTCCTACTCTAAGCACTTTTCTCTGAGTGTCAGAATGATTCTCTCCTTCTTATATAACTGAGAATATACATGGGGAATAATGCACATGGACCATTTTCTACTGGTCTCAGACCCAACATCTTAGGGAAAAAGAAAAAAAAAATCTGGTGTATATTTCCAACACATTGGCTCCATTTGGCCTAACAATCAATGATTAACTGCATAGAATAAGGGAATCATGGATCCTTAAACAAAAGCTACTGGGAAGACAAGAGAAATGTTTACATAAAATAATATTTGTTGTGGCTGCAAAGTATGATTTAAATGTTTCAATTAAAATTGCCCTGAAATGAGCTTGCAAAAATTATTAGAGCCATGAGATTCCATTCAGTATGCAAAATGTGCATTAAACCCAACTGCATTTAAAATGCAGTAAAAGAGTTACATTGTCTGATATTGCCAGCTTTTCTAAATAACAGACTGTGGTTAAAACCACTAGTAGTAATCTCATAAAGGCTTCAGTCAATTCAGTCAGTCGTGTCCAACTCTTTGCGACCCCATGGACTGCAGCATGCCAGGCTTCCCTGTCCATCACCAACTCCCAGAGCTTGCTCAAACTCATGTTCATTGAGTCAGTGATGCCATCCAACCATCTCATCTTCTGTCGTCTCCTTCTGTCATTTACTATACTTTTATTTAAGGTAGAAGAGCAGAAAACACGTAATGCATACTAAGTCACTTCAGTTGTGCCCAACTCTTTGTGACCCTATGGACTGTAGACCACAAGACTTCTCTGTCCATGGGATCCTCCAAGCAAGAATACTGGAGTAGATTGCCATGCCCTTCTCCAGGAGATCTTTCCAACCCAGGGATTAAACCCTGTTTTCTTTTTTCCCTGACTTAGCAGGCAGTTTCTTTACCACTATTGCCACATGGGACACTCAAATATCTGAGTCTCTGCTGTTTCAGCCCTTGTCAGAAGAATATGCTTAGACAAGCAATGAGACCTCCTTTGCCATGTACTGTCAAAGCTAGGTCAGGAAATCTCTTTTCTGTAAAGGGCCAGATAGTAAATACTTTCAGAACTCTAGGCCAAATAGTCTCTCTTAACTATTAGCAGAATGGAAGGAGACATAAGCAATACAGAAGCACATGAGCATAGTTTTGTTTTAATAAAACATTTTTATGGCCATTGGAATTTCAATTTTATACATTGTTCACACGTCTTGGAAAATGTTCATCCTTTGATTTTTTTCCCCTGATTATTTAAAAATGTAAAGAAAACATCATACTTATCTTGTGGGCTCTGCAATCAGTAGAGGAACAAATTTGGACCATGGGCAGTAGTTCGAGGCCCCCTGTGTTAGTATATCAGAGAAGGCAATGGCGACCCACTCCAGTACTCTTGCCTGGAGAATCCCATGGACGGGTGAGCCTGGTGAGCTGCAGTCCATGGGGTCGGTACTAGTCGGACACGACTGAGAGACTTCTCTTACACTTTTCACTTTCATGCATTGGAGAAGGAAATGGCAACACACTCCAGTGTTCTTGCCTGGAGAATCCCAGGGATGGCAGAGCCTGGTGGGCTGCCATCTAAAGGGTTGCACAGGGTTGGACACGACTGAAGCAATTTAGCAGCAGCAGCAGCAGCAGTGTTAGTATATGCGCTGGGGAAGCAAGCATTGCTGAGTATTAAAGGACTCAAGATCTCAAGTCTTTGATTAATGCATGAAACAAATGGGTTAAAGTGTAATTTAAAATATTTTACTTTGACTATATGTATTAATAAATGTATTTATTTAAATAAAAAATTATTATAAAATATTGTATGTTTGTGTGTTTCCTCACTATCCAACATTGTCAGGCTCATAGTAAATGGTCAAAAATCATTGTGAATAAAAGTAAGATGTTTTTTCTCAATAATAACTGAGAATAAGTTGATATTCTTTCAGATTACCATGCCATAATTCAGATTAACATCATTTAGCTGCAAAAAATGTGAAACAGAGTTAAATTTGAAGAATTAAAAAATCATAAATATAAATATATTTTACTAAGCTCTGGCATGTAATCATAGCTAAATTATTCATGCTATTCTTTACTTACCTTAAACTATTTTGTGTTATTTCTTACATTCTCTCCTTTAAGCTCTGAATTTTAGAGAGAAGTCTTTATAAAGGCAATCTTGACTTGAACAGTCATCACGTTCTGTCCAATATCAACAAGAATTTTCTCAGTTCTTATTGTCACATGGTAGCCTAATATTTCTAGAGATAATTGTTAAGTGAGAATTTTTTATCTAGGCCAATTCAAAGCTTTGTTCACTTCACATAGGATTTTAGTTTTAATAAATAGATTTGGAAATAAGCTGTAAGTATGATGAACTAAAATGTAATCCTTCATTATTGCATATTCCACCAAGGAGAAAATTCCTATTCCTTCTAGCTTCATGCTTTATTCTGTGTGGATATCCAATAATTTATTTCATTTACTCAAGTTTAAAATCTACTTGTTAGATGCTATTATACTTTCAGTTCAGATCAGTTCAGTCTCTCAGTCATGTCCGACTCTTTGTGATCCCATGAAACAGAGCACACCAGGCCTCACTGTCCATCAGCAACTCCTGGAGTTCATTCAACCTCATGCCCATCGAGTTGGTGATGCCATCCAACCATCTCATCCTCTGTCATCCCCTTTTCCTCCTGCCCCCGATCCCTCCCAGCATCAGAGTCTTTTCCAATGAGTCAACTCTTCGCATGAGGTGGCCAAAGTACTGGAGTTTAGCATCAACTTTAGCATCAGTCCTTCCAATGAATACCCAGGACTTATCTCCTTTAGAATGGACTGGTTGGATTTCCTTGCAGTCCAAGGGATTCCCAAGAGTCTTCTCCAACACCACAGTTCAAAAGCATCAATTCTTCGGGGCCAAGCTTTCTTCACAGTCCAATTCTCGCATCCATACATGACCACTGGAAAAACCATAGTCTTGACTAAACGGGCCTTTGTTGGCAAAATAATGTCTCTGCTTTTGAATATGCTGTCTAGGGTGGTCATAACTTTTCTTCCAAGGATAAAAGTCTTTTAATTTCATGGCTGCAATCACCATTTGCAGTGACTTTGGAGCCCCCCAAAATAAAGTCTGACACTGTTTCCACTATTTCCCCATCTATTTCCCATGAAGTGATGAGATCAGATGCCATGATCTTCGTTTTCTGAAAGCTGAGCTTTAAGCCAACTTTTTCACTCTCCTCTTTTACTTTCATCAAGAGGCTTTTTAGTTCCTCTTCACTTTTTGCCATAAGAGTGATGTCATCTACATATCTGACATTATTGATATTTCTCCTGGCAATCTTGAGTCCAGCTTGTGCTTCTTCTAGCCCAGTGTTTCTCATGATGTACTCTGCATATAAGTTAAATAAGCAGGGTGACAATATACAGACTTGACATAATCCTTTTCCTATTTGGAACCAATCTGTTGTTCCATGTCCAGTTCTAACTGTTGCTTCCTGACCTGCATATAGGTTTCTCAAGAGGCAGGTCAGGTGGTCTGGTATTCCCATCTCTTTCAGAATTTTCCACAGTTTATTGTGATCCACACAGTCAAAGGCTTTGGCATAGTCAGTAAAGCAGAAATCGATGTTTTTCTGGAACTCTCTTGCTTTTTCCATGATCCAGCGGATGTTGGCAATTTGATCTCTGGTTCCTCTGCCTTTTCTGAAACCAGCTTGAACATCTGAAAGTTCACGGTTTACGTATTGGTGAAGCCTGGCTTGGAGAATTTTGAGAATACTTTACTAGCTTGTGAGATGAGTGCAATTGTGTGGTAGTTTGATTCTACTTTAGCGTATTTCAGATTTCTGCAAGTTATTGCTTTAAGTTTGTTTCTTTTAACTCTCTCCATCTCTTTCTTTCAACTTTTTATTAAACATCCAAAATAAATTCATTTAAGAGGTAGGACTTTCTTGGTATCTCCTTTTAATTTTCTGCATGTATAGTCATGTCATTTGCAAAAATAAAACTTTTATTTTATTTCCAATATTTAACTTGTTAGAACTCGCTAGGACACTATTTTACAGAAGTACTACAGGCAGATCTTCTTGTCTCACTGGCAGGATGGATTTTCATGAATTCTTCTATTAATATCATGTTTGTTTTACCTTTTTCTCTTCTACCAGATTAAATAAGATTCCTGACTTCTTTATTTTTGAATGGTATTCATTATTTTTTATGAATGGTATTAGTTTTATTAGGTATTATTTATGAATGGTATTAATTTTCTTATACATACCATACACTTTATATATTTTTGTGTATGGTTCTGTGGGTTTTAGCTATTCTATACATTTATGTAACTACTACCATAATCAGGATACAGAAGTGTCATATAACACTAGAAATCATTGTGTTTTGTTTGTAGTCAACAATTTCCTCCCACCTCAAACCCTGGCAACAACTAATTTGTTCTTGGTTCCTATAATTTTGCTTTTCTAAAATGTCATGTAAATGAAATCATACAGCATATAACTTTTTGAGAGCGGCTTCTTTCTTTCATTAAAATACATATGAAATATATGTATATTATGGGTATCAGTAGTTTATTCTTTATGCTTAAATAGAAACATTAAATTATATGACTATGCAGAGCTAATTTATTGGTGAACAATGGATTGTTTCCAATTTTGGTCAGTTATGAATAGAGTCACTATAAATATACAAATACCAGAGAAGGCAATGGCAAGCCACTCCAGTACTCTTGCCTAGAAAATCTCATGGACGGAGGAGCTTGGCAGACTGCAGTCCATGGGGTCGGTACTAGTCAGACAGGACTGAGCGACTTCACTTTCACTTTTCACTTTCACGCATTGGAGAAGGAAATGGCCACCCTCTCCAGTGTTCTTGCCTGGAGAATCCCAGGGATGGCGGAGCCTGGTGGGCTGCTGTCTACGGGGTTGCACAGAGTCGGACACGACTGAAGCGACTTAGCAGCAGCACCTTTTTATGTGAATACAATTGTCATTTCCTCAGGTTAAAAACCTAGCAGTGACTGTTGGGTTGTATGATAAGCATATATTTAATTTAATATGAAAGTGACAAACAGTGTGACTGTACCATTTTTCATTCCCTCCAGCAGTGAATGAAAGTTACAATCACCTTGCTTCCTTGCTAGCACTTGGTATTAATGATGAAGTCATCATTTTGTAATTTTATATTTTTGATTTATAGTTTTCATTATATCTCATTGTGCTTCTAAGTTGTCATATTCAAGGGTTTTATAAGTTGAGCATCAAAAAGAGTTTTATGATTTTGGTTTTACAATTTTTTGAATACAATCAAATGATTATTTTGTATTTATGAAGAAAATATCATTTTTCCACTTCTTTAACTTAATATCTTTAATTGTATCATAATTTTTAAATGCAAAAATAATCTTGTATCTCTGCTTACTTGATTGCTTTTTTACACATTTGCTACTATTTGTTTTAGAGTTTTGCATCTATGATTATATGAGAAATCAATCCATAACTTCCTCTTTTTTGTAATATCCCTGTCAAGTTTTTATATCAAAGTTATGCTGATCTTAGAAAATAGGTTTGAGAGTAGACACTTTTTTATTATCTGGAATAATTTGTGTAAGATTGAAATTATTTTTTTGTTAAAAGTTTAGGGAAAAGCTCCAATCTAAACTAGTGCTTGGGGCTGGTGCATGGGGATAATCCGGAGAGCTGATATGGGGTGGGAGGTGGGAGTGGGGTTCATGTTTGGGAACTCATGTACACCCGTGGTGGATTCATGTCAATGTATGGCAAAACCAATACAGTATTGTAAAGTAAAATAAAGTAAAAATAAAAATTAAAAAAAAGAAAAAAAATAAATAAACTAGTGCTTTCTTTAAGGAAAAATAAAAGGAAAATATATCAGATTCAAAGTCCTTACTATGTATAGAGACCTTTCCTATTTTCCATTATCTTTTGAATCAAAAATGTTCCTACTTAAACTAAATTGATAAATCTATTGTAAAATTGATCATGATGATTAAAAAAAAAATGTTTTGCCCATATATATATAGTGTTGTACCATTTCATACTTTCTTGCTTTTGGTGGTGGTGGTGGTGCTGGTGCTGGTGCTGGTGGTGTTTAGTTGCTGGGTCATGTTAGACTATTTTGGGAACTCTTGGACTGTAGCCTGTCATGATCTTCTGCCCATAAGATTCCCCAGGCAAAAACATTGAACTGGGTAGCCATTTGCTTCTCCAGGGTATCTTTCCAACCCAGGGCTCAAACCTGCATCTCCTGAATTGGCACAGTTTATTTACTAAAATTGTGAGCTGGAAGATTTTTGGTTCCAAATCTGGGAGAAGGAAAATATATATATATGATAAAAATGGCAATATATATATATGATAAAAATGATAAAAAATGATAAAAACATCATTCCCTTATTTACTCTTCCTCAATTCCTAGTATAATTTTGCCCCTTCTAACTCTAATTGAATTTTTATTCTTCTCAAGATTAATATCTTCTCTAAAAGATATTCATTCATTTGTTCTATCTACAAATTTCAAATAACACTCTCTTTTTCTATTTCTCATCAATTAGATGGGATTCCAAGGAAGGAAAAATAATTAATGCTATGTTTGAAATAAATCGATATGGGTGGTCTGAGTATAAATTAAGTCTACCTCCTGGTCTTAATTTGATATCCCGGAGCAGAAAGAATGAAGAAATTAAAAAATTGATCCTTTTGAATTGTGGTGTTGGAGAAGAGGAGCTACCCCATGCCCGAGGTCAGGGGTTGTGGTCGAGAGGAGCGGCAGCTGCACTTTGCTAGAGCAGCTGTGAAGAGAGAGCCCACGTCCAAGGTAAGTGAAACCCAAGTAAGATGGTAGGCACTGAGAGAAGGGAGCAGAGGGCAGACAGACTGAAACTACAAATCACTGACAAGTAGCCAATCTGATCACATGGACCACAGTCTTGTCTAACTCAGTGAAATTAAGCCATGCCCTTTGGGGCCACCCAAGGACAGATCATGGTGGAAAGGTCTGACTGAATGTGGTCCACTGGAGAAGGGGATGGCAAACCATTTCAGTAGTCTTGCTTTGAGAACACCATGAACAGTATGAAAAGGCAAAAAGATAGTACACTGAAAGATGAACTCCCCAGGTTGGTAGGTGCCCAATATGTTACTGGAGATCTGTGGAGAAATAACTCCAGAAAGAATGAAGAGATGGAGCCAAAGCAAACACAACACCCAGTTGTGAATGGGACTGGTATTAGAAGCAAATTTTGATGCTGTAAAGAGCAATATTGCATAGGAACCTGGAATGTCAGGTCCATGAATCAAGGCAAATTGGAAGTAGTCAAACAGGAGATGGCAAGAGTGAATTTCAACATTCTAGGAATCAGCGAACTAAAATAGACTGGAATGGGTGAATTTAACTCAGATGACCATTATATCTACTACTGCAGGCAGGAATTCCTTAGAAAAAAATGGAGTAGCCATCATGGTCAACAAAAGAGTCTGAAATGCAGTACTTGGATGCAGTCTCAAAAACAACAGAATGATCTCTGTTCATTTCCAAGGCAAACCATTCAATATCACAGTAATCCAAGTCTATGCCCTGATCAGTAATGCTGAAGAAGCTGAGGTTGAACAGTTCCATGAAGACCTACAAGACCTTCTAGAACTAACATCAAAAAGATGTCTGTTTCATTATAGGGGATGGGAATGCAAAAGTAGGAAGTCAAGAGACACATGGAATAACAGGCAAATTTGGCCTTGGAGTGCAGAATGAAGCAGGGCAAAGGCTAATAGAGTTCTGCCAAGAGAACTCACTGGCCATAGCAAACACCCTCTTTCAACAACACAAGAGAAGAATCTACACATGGACATCACCAGATGGTCGACACTGAAATCAGATTGATTATATTCTTTGCAGCCCCAGATAGAGAAGCTATATACAGTCAGCAAAAACAAGACTGGGAGCTGACTATGGCTTTGATCATGAACTCGTTATTCCCAAATTCAGACTGAAATAGAAGTGGAGAAAACCACTAGACCATTTAGGTATGACTTAAACCAAATCTCTTATGACTATAAAGTGGAAGTGAGAAATAGATTTAAGGGACTAGATCTGATAGACAGAGTGCCTGATGAACTATGGACAGAGGTAAATGACATTGTACAGGAGACAGGAATCAAGAAAATCCCCAAGAAAAAGAAGTGCTAAAAAGCCAAATGGCTGTTTGAAGAGGCCTTACAAATATCTGTGAAAAGAAGAGAAGCAAAAAGCAAAGGAGAAAAGGAAAGCATTACCTATTTGAATGCAGAGTTCCAAAGAATAACAAGGAGAGATAAAAAAGCCTTCCTCAGTGATCAATGCAAAGAAATAGAGGAAAACAGTAGAATAGGAAAGACTAGAGATCTCTTCAAGAAATTAGAGATACCAAGGGAACATGTCATGCAAGGATGGGCTCAATAAAGAAAAGAAATGATAGAGACCAAACAGAAACAGAAGATATTAAGAAGAGGTAGCAAGAATACACAGAACTGTACAAAAAAGATCTTTATGACCCAGATGATCACGAAGGTGTCATCACTCACCTAGAGCCAGACATCCTGGAATGTGAAGTCAAGTGGGCCTTAGGAAGCATCAGTATGAACAAAGCAAGTGGAGGTGATGGAATTCCAGTTGAGCTGTTTCAAATCCTGAAAGACGATGCTGTCAGTGTTCTGCACTCAAGTTGCCAGCAAATTTGGAAAACTCAGCAGTGGCCACAAGACTGGAAAAGGTCAGTTTTCATTCCAATCCAAAGAAAGGCAATGCCAAAGAATGCTCAAACTACTGCACAATTGCACACATCTCACACGCTAGTAAAGAAATGCTTAAAATTCTCCAAGCCAGGCTTCAGCAGTATGTGAACTGTGAACTTCCAAATGTTCAAGCTGGTTTTAGGAAAGGCAGAGGAACCAGAGATCAAATTGCCAACATCTGTTGAATCATGGAAAAAGCAAGAGAGTTCCAGAAAAACATGTATTTCTGCTTTATTGACTATGCCAAAGCCTTTGACTGTGTGGATCACAACAAACTGTGGAAAATTCTGAAAGAGATGGGAATACCAGACCACCTGACCTGCCTCTTGAGAAATCTATATGCAGGTCAGGAAGCAACCGTTAGAACTGGACATGGAACAACAGACTGGTTCCAAATAAGAAAAGGAGTATGTCAAGGTTGTATATTGTCACCCTGCTTATTTAATTTATATGCAGAGTACATTATGACAAACACTGAGCTGAAGGAAGCACAAGATGGAATCAAGATGGCCAGGAAAAATATCAATAACCCCAGATATGCAGATGAAACCACCCTTATGGCAGAAAGGGGAGAAGAACTAAAGAGCTTCTTGATGAAAAAATTGGCTTAAAGGTCAACATTCAGAAAAAGAAGATCATGGCATCTGATCCCATCACTTCATGGCAAATAGATGGGGAAACAGTGGAAACCTGGCTGACTTTATTTTTCTGGGTTCCAAAATCACTACAGATGATGATTGCAGCCATGAAATTAAAAGATGCTTACTCCTTGGAAGGAAAGTTATATCCAACCTAGACAGCATATTAAAAAGCAGAGACATTACTTTGCCAACAAAGGTCCATCTAGTCAAAGCTATGGTTTTTCCAGTGGTCATGTATGGATGTGAGATTTGAACTATAATGAAAGCTGAATGTTTCAATAATTGACGCTTTTGAACTGTTGGGTTGGAGGAGACTTTTGAGAGTCCCTTGGACTGCAAGGAGATGTAATCAGTCCATCCTAAAGGAGATCAGTCCTGGGTGTTCATTGGAACGACTGATGTTGAAGCTGAAACTCCAGTACTTAGGCCACCTGATGCGAAGAGCTGACTCATTTGACAAGATCCTGATGCTGAGAAGAATTGGGGGCAGAAGGAGAAGGGGACGACCGAGGTTGAGATGTTGGGATGGCATTACCAACTCAATGGACATAGGTTTGGGTAGACTCCGGTAGTTGTTGATGGACAGGGAGGCCTGGTGTGCTGCAGTTCATGGTGTTGCGTAGAGTTGGACATGACTGAGCGACTGAACTGAACTTAATTGTTGGAGAATACTCTTGAAAGTCCCTTGGACTGCAAGGAGATCCAACCAGTCCATCCTAAAGGAAATCAGTCCTGAATATTCATTGGAGTGACTGATTCTGAAGCTGAAGCACCAATACTTTTGCCAGCTGATGTGAAGAACTGATTGATTATAAAAGATCCTGATCCTTGGAAATACTGAAGGCGGGAGGAGAAGGGGATGACAGAGAATGAGATGGTTGCATGGTATCACTGACTCAATGGAGATGACTTTGAGTAAACTCCAGCAGTTGGTGATGGACAGGGAGGCCTGACTGTGCTTCAGTCTATTGGGTTTGCGACGAGTAGGACAGGACTGAATGACTGAAATGACTGACTGACATATATATATATATATATATATATATATATATATATATATATATATGACAACAATAACCAGATATGCCAGCTTTGCACAAAACATTGTAGTGACAGAGAAAACATTGGTAAAAAAAACATCTGTAGGTGCCTCTCTCTGTCATCGTAGGAAAATGAAAGATAATAATGTACAAATACTCAGATTTTCCTATAAATGAGCTGTGGAATGCTTCCAGGATTTATTCTTGTTATCTTGCACAAAATAATACCTAAAAGCAAGATTGTCACAAGAAATGTATAATAGACAGTAGAATGGAACATCAATCCTCTCTACTCTAAGTGTCTGGAACCCTTTTCCTATCTTCTGACTCCATCACTATATTTCTTGTGAGATGATTGGCCCAAAAAGAGCTCTTCCCATTCAATTATGTTTAATAATAATGACAATTATTATGAATTTATTTATGAATATTATTGTGAAGTTATTATGAAAATTACATATAAGTGACATACATCTAATGGGGAAAAGGAAGCACGATGATGATTTTTCATAAGAAAAAAAATCCAATAAGATGACACTAAAAAAGAGGAAAACTTTGATGAAAAATCATTGCCCACAAAAATCTAAAAACCTAAAGGCAGTGAAATATTTCAAGGCCTCAGAGAAGATCTTCAAAGGCTCAAGGAAGAACTGTTACAAAACCAGTAACAGATCAACTTTGAGCTTTCAGAGCTTAGTAAATCAATGAAAAAAGAAAAGAAAAGAAAAATATGGATCATATGGTTAATTAAAAATATATATATAAGAAAACAAAAGAACTCCACTGATAATTCAGTCAGGAATGTGATGCAATGACATAAAAAGAGTGGAAAAAAAAAAAGAGTTGAAAAAGAAAAAGAAGTGAAAATTAGAGCAAAGACAATAAATATGAAATGATATCATGAGTTGAAATAATTGGTGTTTTGAAAAAGATACAGGAAGAAATAAAACTAAAAAAAAAAAAGAAAAAGGAAAGTTTATCATTGAAGAAAGCAATTTGAATTAAAGAAAATTTGAAAAAAAGACAACTTGACTCCTGGGAAATATTATTCAAATAGATTCACATAAACGTAGATTTTTTAAAAACTTTACTATAAATCATCAGTAAAAAAAAAAAAAAATTCTCAGCATTCAGAAAAGAAAATATGCACACACAAGGAAAAGTCTTAACAGTTAAAGATTAGGTTAAATTTTAATTTCTCCAGTGATATTCAAATATGGAAACCTGAGTAAATTAGACCCATGAGAAAAATTACCAGAAAAAACAATCAGACAATAAAAATAAATGATACCATAATGATGTCTGTAGCAACTAACAAAGAAAAAATACATTCTAAACACATTAATTAGTTTGGAACATAATGAAAAACTAGATACTCTCAAAATAATTTACACACATATGCATATGCAATTATCCATTTCTATTTTACATTTGTGTATAAATAAGCAATAAAGTGAGAGAAAAATTCTGTCATTTTAATTGTTGGTGAAACACATGAATCTTCATTAACATTAAGAACAAGACAAGATAATGACTATTATAAGGCATGTTGCTGTTTACGGGGTCTCAAAGAGTCAGACACGACTGAACTGAACTGAACTGAACCTTTTTTAAAAATGTCAATCAGTTCTCTGATTAAATGTTTAGGTTTATAAAAATTGAGAAGAATGAAAATATTATGGCAACAGTTAAAACCTAAAAAAAATGTCCATTTGACTTAAAATAAATTGGCATTTTAAGGAGTTACTTTTCATATCTTTTTACCTGCTGGGAGTCCTTTTTTGGTCTGATTGAGCTGATTTGTATTTCTCATGACTTGAGAAGAGCTGAACACAGAAATGAGAGCAGCCAGGCAGTTATCTTTTTTAAGTGAATAGAGGCACCATAGTGTTAAGGTTTTCTTTCAGCCCTCTTTAGCTTTGTCAGTGTAGAGTAGTTGCAATTTCATTCATCATTTGCTTTGTTAACACTGATTTCTTTGTCTGTACTGTTCTTTGTATTTTTTTTAATGCAAGTTTTAGTTACATTGACTTTCATCACATGGTTGCTTTGTTTGTTGATTACCAAAAAATAGTTCACCATAATGTCATTTATACTTAATGTTTGTTTTAATTTAAATTTATTTATTTTAATCAGAGGCTAATTACTTTACTATATTTTACTGGTTCTGCCACACATCAACATGAATCCTCCACGGGCATACACATGTTCCCCATCTTGAACCCCCCTCCCATCTCTCTCCCCATACCATCCCTCTAGGTCATCCCAGTGTACCCAAGGATCCTGTATAGAACCAGGACTGGTTATCCATTTTTTATATGATATTATACATCTATGATAATAATTGATCTAATTTTGTTTTTCCAGGAATAAATTTCTATTTTAAGTCAGAGTAGACTGGATAAATATATGGGTATAATTATATATCTGTGGAACCTAAGATAATAAAATTTAAAAGTAATTCAGTAGAATGATTAGTTATCTAATTATCAGACAAAAATCAATAGTTCTCCTTCACTGAAAAATCTTGTAGGAAATATGATAGAAGAAATATTTTCTTTAGTAGTAGTGACAAAACTATAGCATGCATGTAAATAATTTTACTATTAATGGGAAATATTAAATCGTTTTTTTTTTTTTCATCAAAAGGCATTTTTTTAAAAAATACAGCAGCTTGTACATATTAATCTCAGACTCCCAATCTATCCTCCTTGGGAAACTTCACCCCTGGTAACCATAAATTCATTTTCTAAGTCTGTGAGTCTGTTTCTGTTTTGTAAATAAGTTCATTTGTATCATTTTTTTTTCTCTTTTTTAGATTCTGGATGTAAGCAAGACTATAGCATGTTTGTCTTTTCTTTATGATTTGCTTCACATAACATGGTAATCTCCAGGTCTATTCATGTTGTTGCAAATAGCATTGCTTCATTCTTTTAAATGGCTGACTAATATTCCACTGTATATATGTACCTCATCTTCTTTACTCATTCACCTGTCAATGGACATTTAGTGCTATAATGAACATTGAGGTGCATGTACCCTTTCAAACCATGTTTTTCTCTAATTACATGCCCAAGTGTGCGATTTCTAGATTTTATGGTAGCTCAATTTTTTTAATTTTCAAGAAACCTCCACACTGTTCTCTGGTACTTCCCAAGTTTCTCAGTGATTAAAAAAATAATAATAATAATAATAATGGCTGAGTGATACTCCATTGTGTATATGTACCATAGCTTTCTTATCCATTCATCTACTGATGGACATCTAGGTTTCTTCCATGTCCCGGCTTGTATAAACAGTGCTGTGATGAACATTGACCCAGAGGGGTGGTACAGGGTGGAAGGTGGGAGGGGTGTTCAGGATTCGGAACATGTGTACACCCATGGTGGGTTCATGTTGATGTATGGCAAAACCAATACAATATTGTAAAGTAAAAAAATAATAATAAATAAAATAAAATAATCACACACACAAAAAAAATCTGCCTACCAATGCAAGGAAATGCAGGAGACACAAGTTTGATCCCTGAGCTGATAAGATTCCCTGAAGAAGGAAATGATAATCCACTTCAGTGTTCTTGCCTGGAGAATCCCATGGACAGAGGAGCCTGTCAGGGTACCATCCATGGAGTCTCACAGCGTCAGATACAACTGAGCACACACATCCTATACTGTTCACTGCTGCTGCTGCTGCTAAGTCGCGTCAGCCGTGTCCGACTCTGTGCGACCCCATAGACGGCAGCCCAAGAGGCTCCTCTGTCCCTGGGATTCTCCAGGCAAGAACACTGGAGTGGGTTGCTGTTTCCTTCTCCAATGCATGAAAGTGAAAAGTGAAAGAGAAGTCGCTCAGTCGTGTCCGACTCTTAGCGACCCCATGGACTGTAGCCTACCAGGCTCCTCCATCCATGAGATTCTCCAGGCAAGAGTACTGGAGTGGGTTGCCATTGCCTTCTCCACTAGATTGTACCAATTTACATTCCCACCAACAGCGCAGTAGAATTCCCTTTTCTCCATACCCTTTCCCATATTTATTGCTTGATTTTTTGATGATGGTTACTCTGTTTGGTGTGAGGTGATATCTCATTGTAGTTTTGATTTGTATTTCTCCCACAGTTAGCAATGCTGAGCATCTTTTCATGTGACTCTAAAGAGACATTTCTCCAGATAAGACATGCAGATGGGAAACATTCAGTCTTCAAGAGATTACTGTTATGAACAGTGGATCTGTCTGAATGCTCCCTTCAGAGCAAACACACCAATTTCACTTGTTAAAAAATATCAGCAGTTGAATGTTTACAGGTGTACCTCACTGAGACTTGACCCAGACCACAGGGAAATATCTCCCCAAATGTGGAGGAGAGAAAGAAGTTTTAATTGGCCCTCTTTAGGCCCTGGCTAATTTTAAAAATTAGTTACAATGACAGATTAATAGAAGGAAAGCATACATATTATACTGAATTTTTACCTGTACATGGGAACTTTCCCAAGAGAATGAAAACCTGAAGTGAATAGAGCAGGAAGTGTTGATACCTTTTAGACAAAAGAAAGAAAAAATTACATTTGACATCAACTGCCAAGACAAAGGGATTTGGGCAGAGAGTAGTAAATGGTGAAGAAGTAACTAGAAGGATGGGATAGTTTTAAAAGGTTTGTTTTTACAGATATCTTGGTCCTAAATTTCCTATTTGTGGTGAAAATAATGTTTCCCTTCCTTTTGGTACCAGAAGGCTATGTTTTGCCTGGAAGACTATCTCCTGCATTCAGGAACGATGGGTAAGAGTTGAGGAAGGTCAGAGTGAACTTCTTGCTTCTGCCTTTGCTCAAACTCCTTCAGCGAAAGATTTTCAAGCCAGAGTTTAGGATAGCATGTCCTGAACCACATCAACTGGCTGATATAAGGATGTGCAGGCCCTGTCTTCATGCCACAATTTGGGACAATAATAAAAGGCCATCCCAGTGTCATAGCACCTTGTAGGATTATCTGTGCCCTTACTTGCAAACTCATTTTGAATAGTTTTCCATACCTTTCACTGCTCTTTTGTGTGTACTTGAGATTAACATTCCTTATACTCAGGTTGAAGCTGTGGAAACAGGGCCTTTACTTGTAGGTGTTCCTGCCTTAACATCATCCAAGGATACAAGAAGTTTCCTACATTCAGAGATTGTGACATGCTTGTCTGGATCAGTAAAGTTATTTGCTTTTCCTCTTTTGATGTTGGGGAGACCCACATCAGAAGACCCAGAATTCCAAATGCCATCCAGAATTTTGAACATATACAAGTGAGTTTGCATAGAAAAATGTAACTGAGGTGTCTTCAGGCTTCTAAACATTCCAGAGTCTCTATTCCTCTCAGGTCCAAATAAAATGACTTATGTCTGAGAATATTTGGGAAGTGTTTATGTAGTACACATTTTCTGAGGTACAATTAAGAATTACGCTGTTGGAACATAGACAAGAAAGCAATACTTTCTGTTTTGAGAATAGTGCATCACAAAAGAAAACACATAAATTAGATCCTGAAGGAATGTAGAAAAATAAACAATGTTTCATACTGGTGTTTATGCTTAGAAACTTCAGCCAGTTAAGTATCTCATGGGCAAATGGCAAACCATATTTTTATTTCAAACTCTATAAATATTTTGTAAGGGAAAATCATATAATTTAATTGTGTAAGAAAATATTTAAACTTAATATTTAAACTTAATTTAGCATATTTTAAATATAATAATACTATTATTTATGAAATAACATTGATTTAATCTTTGTTATGTATAAAATATGCAAATTTTATACATCTTAGCATTAATTCATATATCAAAATAAGAAATCGGAGAGTATATCGAGAATCATTTTGAGAAATATATAGCCTTAATGAAAATTCCAAGTAGTATTATTGTTATTTCTTAAATATGTGTTATTATTGTCGACACCATCACTATTCCAGCATACTTGTGACCTACAGATAAGAGAAGTCAATTACTTAAAAAGAAATTAAAAATCTGAAACTTCCTTGAGGATAAAGGTGGTCCTATTTTACTCTTTTTGTTCTCTATGAATATATTCCATGACTGGAATATATTAACTCTTGACTGGCTTCTCCAGAGAAAAAAAATCAGTAATCTGCAGTATGGAAACTGGAGCCACAGGAAAGTCAGTGGTGTCATTCAGAGAATCAGGGGAACTGTTGGAGAGGAAAAGAGAATAGGAGATGTTTGGCTTCCATCAGTGAGGCAGGAAAATAGGGATGAATCCCTCTTTCCTCTGCCTTTTGTTTGAGAATGCAGATATGCAGCTACAACTGGGAGGGCAATTTATGGGATCTACCTATGTGTGTGCTGACTCCTACCATGTCTGACTCCTTGACTTTATGGACTGTAGCTTGCCAGGCCCCTCTGCTCATGGGATTCTCCAGGGAAGAATACTGGAATGTGTTACTATGCACTTCTTACTTCTCCAGCAGATCTTCCTGACCCAGGGATTGAACCCACGTCTCTTGAGTCTCCTGCATTGGCAGAGGGGTTCTTTACCATTAGGGTCACCTGGGAAGACCATGGAGTCTACCTATGCAAATACTAATCTCATCAAGAAATGCTTTCACAGACATTTCCAGAAACAATGTTTAATTAAGCATCCATGGCTCAATCAAGTTGAGATATAAAATTAACTATCACAGCTACACTAACAAATCAGATAGAGATATATAATAATACATATTCAATATAAAATAAAAAACATAAAGAATATAAAAACTATATACTGATAGTTATGAAACATAAAGCATTTATATAGACATATAATATAGTAAGTAATATATCTAGTGAAAATATGACAAAGAACTTAATTCTGAAGATTTTACAAATATGAACAATTATGAAATTATTTATTTTAATATATTGTTCTTAAAGCTAATTTGAATATATGTTGTTGCTGTTTAGAAGCTAAGTCATGTCTAACTCTTTTGTGTTCCCATGGACTGTAGCCTACCATGCTCCTCTGTCCCTGGGATTTCCCAGGCAAGAATACTGAAATGGGTTGCCATTTCCTTCTCCAGGGTATCTTCCTGATGCAGGCATTAAATCTGCATATCCTGCATTGCAGGTGGATTCTTCACTGCTGAGCCACTAGGGAAGCCTTAGCAAGTTAATAAAGGCCTTGTACTATGAAAAGCTAATTTCATTTAAAAGGGGACACTGAATGGCATGCAGTATCCATACACCTCTGCCAGTATTCCTTAGTATCAACCTATGTCTTCTTTGCTAATCAGCACTAGCTTATTCCAAAAGAGTTCATGCTAATGAAAAATGCCAAACTCCCTTGACCTTAAAAGAAAATTAAGTCCAGGGTCCATCGCCCTCATTACCCCAGTGGGGTATAAGATTAGTATAAAGCCCACAGTATAACAGTGTATTGCTTTATTGAGGTGGTATGGTTGTGAGGGGAGATGTCATGGTGAGGAAGGAATCAATTAAAATAACACAAACATAGGAAATAATGTTAAAATATGAACGTGTATGCTAAGTCTCTTCAGTCGTGTCTGACACTTTGCAACCCCATTAACTGTCACATGCCAAGCTCCTCTGTCCTTGGGATTCTTCAGGCAAGAATACTGGAGTGGGTTGCCATACCCTTCTCCATAAAATATAAATACATGAATGGATAACTTCAAATATTTTCTTAGAGAATATATGAACGTGTCTTCAGTTGCTTCGCTTCAGTTGTGTCAAACTCTTAGCGACCCTATGGATTGTAGACCACCAGTGTCTCCTGTATCTCTTGTACTGTAGGTAGATTCTTTACTGCTGAGCCACTGGGGAAGCTCTGTATGTATATATGTATATATATGTGTATATATATATATATATATATATATATATATATATATATATATGTTTCTGTTTGCATTGATATATTTAACATGGCTTCCACGAGCATTTTAGACCTTTAATGCATTATATTCCATTTGACTATAGTGACAATTGTGATTTATAACACATTTTTAAGTGTATTTTAATTAAAGAAACAATGAATGAGTGAAAGATCCAGAGCAGCCAACATAATATTTTTTCATTTCTCTTAATGAAAATACAGGAAACTAAAAATACTAAGGCTTATAATCAACATTAAATCATACATATTGAATATACATTGTATAATTAGGCATTAAATAAAATTTGCCTTTATCTTGCAAAGGCAGATTCTCACAATGTATCTATCTTGGCATGAGAGATAGAAACTTTGGAAATCATTGTAATATTAATACTTACAAGTCACTGAATTTTGTATATTACCCTGGTATATTAGTGAAAATGTAAAATATCTCAATGTATGATTTAAAGGAATAAATAATTTTTGGTTTTTATGCCAATCATATACCGAGAAACCACTTCATGTATGATATCATGCTGCATATTGGGGACATACTAATTACAAAAACTGAAGTTGTAGTGTTTTACTCAAGACACTTCATGTTAGTTCAATAGTGTAATCTCAAGACACTTCAGGCTAGTGCAACGATGTAATCATCTAAGTAATGCAATTCAAACTGATTAGACATCGGTCTACTTATAGAGGAATATGTTGATGAATATTAGTGTCAGGGGAGTGTGCAGTTTCCACTAGAGCACAGATTTGAAGTGGTGGACCAGCTTTACAGCTTGGTTACAGTTCAGTTTTATTTGGCAAGCAAAGGAAAATACAACCTAGAAGCATTAGGTGGGCCTACCTAAAAGAAGAGAGGGGCTTAATTTTGGCTCCTCTTTTTGTATGTTTTTTTCTCCCCTCCTTTAGCTTGTCCTATGTGAATTGGGATAGCCAGGAGGGTTTTTTGTTTCACCTGAGGTTCTCACTCTGGTCTTTGGATTTTCTTTTGTTCCATTTTTATGAGATTTTCCTTTCTTTGTCTTTTAGCCACCACCATTTTGGACTCCTTTTCCCTACTCTAACTACTTAGCATTAGCATAAGAATAATTTAATTCACAATTTATTCAGTCTATTAAAGCATTCTGTGAAATTTAAGTTGAGTTTATCTCTTTGGCCACAGGAAAAAAAGCAGGCTATTATTGATTGCTTACTAATGAAAATATTACAAAGAACTTGGTTTTCCATTTATAAATAGCCAATAATTAACCAGAAACATGACTTAGTCTTGCCCATTATTTAGGTTGACAGCAGTCAAGATATTGCTCATAATACAGCATGAAGCCTCTGTTCCTGGGACCCAACTCATGGATTCCTTTGTTCTGTGATGTGAAGTGTACATCAGACCTTCAAAGTAATGCAATGGTTGCTGTACAGATTGAGTGCTGATTTTTCAGCTGTTGTTGCTCCCCTGTGTATCCACTTCCATCTTCTGTTCGAAATTGGAAGACAGATTTTACAAACGGCAGTTCTCCTTTGGCATATCGCTAGAGGGAGATGGGAAAGTAAGAAGAGACAGAAAGAACCTACTCCTTCTGTTCAGTTGTTTCTGTGTCAGTGTCATCTTAACAGCAATTTGTCGTCTATGGTAGCTTTCAGAGACAAACTGAGCAGCATTTTTACTCACATGTCTGAGTTTCAGTTTGGAAGAGACCCTGCTTTGAGTTTCTGAGATGCCAGCTCTAGATGAGTTATGTCTCATTTTCTGAGGCTGAAGTTCCTTTGGGAGGTTCTCCTCCAATGTGCTAGGCTCTAGTAAACCCCAACCTTTGCCCTTTCTTCTCAAAACAGTAGAGACAGTGGCTGCTTCTGTTAAATAGTTCCTTTTTTTCCCCTTCCACCTTTCTGTCCTCTAATTACTCTCAATTTTTATATTAATTTTTCAAGTTAAAACAATGGTTTCTCTTTGCGTGTCTAGATCCCAACAAATATGGTTACCTATAGATTAATTAGGGGAGCTATCAGGCATTAGGAAAAAAAAAAGAGAGAGAGAGATTAGGATATAGGGCATACATGCTAAGTCACCTTGGTCGTGTCTGACTCTTTGTGACCATATAGACTGTAGCCCACCAGCTCCTCTGTCTATGAAATTCTCCAGGCAAGAACACTGGAGTGGGTTTTCATGCCCTCCTCCAGGGGAATTTACCAACCTATGGATTGACCCTGGGTCTCTACGTCTCCTGCATTGGCAGGTGGATACTTTACCACTAACACCACCAGGGGGCCCAGGATATAGTAAGGCAATTAATTATGCAGTCAAAAAAATGGCTGAGGATTTATTTACTTTTTGTACTAAAGAAAATATTTTGCAGGTCTTTTCTGCCTAGAAACCAGTCTTCTCAGTTTACCTTAGCAGGGAAAGACATGAACAGCTGATTTTCTAAAGCATACATATTTATATGAGAATCATATATGAATTATTAAATTTATATTATATATGAGCAGTAGTGAATTAGAAAAACTAAAAGCCAAAACTAGAGAAATGTGGTTACTGACATTTCTGCAACTTAATGTTTGAGCCTTGAGTAATTGCAGATACTGAGGAGTCTCAGGGCCTGCACAAAGGGGTTATTCATCAAATTATATGAGAAAAAAATCTGGCCTGAGGTTTTGAAGTCAATTTTTTACACAAAACCAAATGGCAAAAGCATATGTTCTAGACAAAGATCAAACAAGAGTGAGTGTAAGGGATTATTGACTATTTTAAGGACATATCATTATTAGCTATCTATTAATATA
Source organism: Capricornis sumatraensis (assembly GCF_032405125.1). NCBI lineage: Eukaryota > Metazoa > Chordata > Mammalia > Artiodactyla > Bovidae > Capricornis > Capricornis sumatraensis. The sequence continues at coordinate 54,199,914 of NC_091080.1, forward strand.
TTGTTTAGCAGTTATTCCTCTACTGTAGTAATTGAGTTACAAAGAATATTGAAATATATTTGAATGTATGCAAGGCACCACATTTTCAAAAGCAAACAATTTATTATTCTTTACCTCAGAAAACTTCTAAAAAGAGATATGATCACCTTCGAGGAGTATGTACATATTTGCACATGGAAATAGTACTTAAAAATGTAATGTTCATAAACATTATAGAGAAGTTGGTGGTCAATTTTGTCTGGGTGGAGAAAGGGGTTTTTCACATAAGAGATGAAGTCCCAAACAGAATAAATGGATTTAGTTAAATTCAGTCTCTTTATTATGAACCATGAGCTTCAGTGGCTGGAAAAGGAAGTTTGTTAAGTAGATGAAGGGAAAAGAGCATACTGGGAGGAGAAAGTTTTAAACAATGTACCATAAATGCAAACCGCAAAGCTGTCTGGTATTAGTTTAGGATGCAGTGCCTCAGGAAGGGGAGAGTTGAACCTATATAATCTGAAAAGTTTGAAAGTATTTTAAAGATGAATAGAAATCATCAAAGGATAAAAGTATAGCAATAAAGCAATCAAGCTGGTTTTAGAAAAGGCAGAAGAACCAGAGATCAAATTGCCAACATTCATTGGATCATTGAAAAAGCAGGAGAGTTCCAGAAAAACAACTATTTCTGCTTTGTTGACTACACCAAAGCCTTTGACTGTGTGGATCAAAACCATCTGTGGGAAATTCTTAAAGAGATGGGAATACCAGACCACTTGATCTGACTCTTGAGAAATCTCTATGCAGGTCAGGAAGCAATAGTTAAAACTGGACATGGAAAAACATACTGGTTGCAAATAAGGAAAGGAGTACATCAGGGCTGTATATTGTCACCCTGCTTATTTAACTATATGCAGAGTACATCATGAGAAATGCTGGGCTGGAGGAAGCACAAGCTGGAATCAAGATTGCCAGGAGAAATATCAATAACCTCAGAATATGCAGATGACACCACCCTTATGGGAGAAAGTGAAGAAGAACTAAAGAGCCTCTTGAAGAAAGTGAAAGAGGAGAGTGAAAAAGTTGGCTTAAAGGTCAGCATTCAGAAAACGAAAATTATGGCATCCGGTCCCATCACTTCATGGGAAATAGATGGGGAAACAGTGTCAGACTTTATTTTTTTGGGCTCCAAAATCACTTCAGATGGTGACTGCAGCTATGAAATTAAAAGACACTTACTCCTTGGAAGGAAAGTTATGTCCAACCCAGATATCATATTAAAAAGCAAAGACATTACTTTGCAAACAAAGTTCCATTTAGTCAAGGCTATGGTTTTTCCAGTGGTCATGTATGGATGTGAGAGTTGAACTATAAAGAAAGCTGAGTGCAGAAAAATTGATGCTTTTGAACTGTGGTGGTGGAGAAGACTCTTGAAAATCCCTTGGACTGCAAAGAGTTCCAACAAGTCCATCCTAAAGGAAATCAGTCCTGGGTGTTCATTGGAAGGACTGATGTTGATGCTGAAACTCCAATGTTTTGGCTACCTGATGTGAAGAGCTGACTCATTTGAAAAGACCCTGATGTTGGGAAAGATTGAGGACAGGAGGGGAAGGGGATGACAGAGGGTGAGATGGTTGGATTGCATCACCGACTCAATGGACATCAGTTTGGGTGAACTCCTGGAGTTGGAGATGGACAGGGAGGCCTGGCATGCTGCGGTTCATGGGGTCACAAAGAGTTGAATACAACTGAGCAGCTGAACTGAAAACAATCACAATAGCATCTTTATGAAGAAGTAAAGATGAGGGCAGAAAATTTTGCAATCAGATCAAGAGTTCAGTTGAGAGATGAAACTGTTGTAAGGAAGAATCATAGAGGTGAAGTATGGACATTTTGCAAAGGTATTAATGGTCACCAAAGGCAATAGCTGTTAAAATGAAGTGAAAGAGAAGTGTTTGGAAGACACTGCAGCTCTCTAGCTTGGATAAATGGGTGTTATCAGTCAAAGTAGGAAATTTAGTGGAAGGTTCTGTATTGGAGAAATGACAGGAGGCAGATAGTCTTGGTGTTCAATATATTATCTTTTTTAGCTCCTGTATCTCAAATGCAGAAACACTCCAGGAAATCATGAGTTATTCATGTCTACAGAGAGCAGATGATGTAATAAAGCATCTCTTCTAAAAATATATGCACAATTTTCACCACCCCCACTTCTATATGCCCAGTCTGAACCACCAACATATCTGGGTGGTTGTTTGCCATTATTTGCCAAAGTAGTCTGCCTCCCCCCATTATGTTTATATTGAGAATTTATTCTCCATACAGCAGCCAGGGTGCTATTTTAAAATTATGATTCAGACTATGTTACTTCTTAAAACAAAATCTAAATGCTTATCTCACATTATTATGCCTTTCATAATTCAGCCTTTGACCCCATATTTGAATTCGACCCATTCCAACCTCCCCTTTGTTGAGTCTGTACCAGGGGTATCTATCACTTTGCAGATCTCTAAGTATTCCAAGCTTACTCCTTGCAAGTCCTTTTTGTTGATTTTTTTTTTCCTTCTTGAAATATTCTTCTCTATATCTTCTAGGAATTGATCCCCGGATTCCCAGAATAGTATTACTTCTTCAGAGATTACCTACCTGACAATCTGATATTGTCTTAACTTCTACTCTGTGTCGTTTGCCTGTATAGACTTTAGCAACTGAGATATTATAATAAGTAAATTTATGTGTATTTGCATATGTTGTTTTATGCCTTATTATACCTTATTATAATGGAAGCTTTATGAGAGGGGGATCTTGTTTTGGTTCATCCCTGATAACTTAGATCCATCAAATCTGAGTTGGGTAGCTGTTGCCCCACCTCTGGCACCACATGGCTTGTAGGAATTTTCCAGACCAGGGATTGAATTTGTACTCTCAGCAGTGAAAGAATGGAATCTTAACTACTGGACTGCCAGGGAATTCCCTGGGTAGATGTTTTCCGTGTGTTTTTTATTTATTTTCTTTAAAGTTTCACAGATGGAGTGGTGATCCCCTCAGAAAATCTTCATCAGTTAATATTTTTGATAAAAAAGAACACATACTCAGGTTTTTAACTTAGCAATTAAGTTTAGCATTTTGGTCATGTTGTTGATATTTTGCCTCTCTTCATCAGTACCAAATAGAAACACAGAGACAGAGTTTTGGGTGAAGTAGAAAATAGTAGCTCTTATTGCTTTGACGGGCAAGTGGGTCACAGTGAACTAATGCTCTCAAGACTGCATGACCCATTCTGGAGAAGATGGTGAGAAGTTTTACAGTGTTTGAGGATCAGGGCATAATCAGCACATGGATAATTTTCAGATTGCTTGGTATCAAGATGAAGTTTCAGCAAACTGATTTCAACGAGTCTAGGGTCTACATTCCAGTTCTCACTGGAGGGTTCTGCTTCCTATAAAAACCACTTAGTAATGTGGTGTTAAGCATTTATCTCTGTCTTTCAGGGAATGGGAGTTTGGTGATTGTGCTATGTGGCAGAATTATAGCCTAAATAGTTACCAGTTCCTCAACTCAACAGCTATTCTTTGTTCCTACACCTTCACACTTCCCAATCACTAAATCTTGAGTCAGCATTTTACTTCAAAGACAAGGACAAAAGGATTTGTATATGGTTTCAGTCAGACAATTATTGTGCAAAGATATGAATAATTTTGAATTAAAACTATCAGTAAAATATGAAGCTTATAAAGTATTTATGATTATGAACTCTAGTATCATATTGGAGAAACAGTTCTGCAGATTTAACATCATGTATTTTGATTTTCATTTTATATTCATGGAAATTTATGCTATAGCATATTCATAGCATCTAACAATGAATTTTAATGAATAATTAGAAATACGATTCACAAATAGTCATTAAAAATGCATGACTATTTGGGAGTGTTACAAAAAGCAGCAAATGTTCGGGCTTAGCTTCTCTTTAAAAATTTTTTTTGGTTTAGATTTTAAGTCTGAACTCTTCTAAAAGTATCTCATTAGTATAACACACACAAAAAATTTAAGGTTATGGTCAAGTTGCTTACAAATAAATTTAAGCATTACTGTACTAAACCTAAATTCTCTTTTATGTGACAAAATAATAACATACACAAAATCTACTTCATAAGTAAACATTTTGAATAAGCCAGGAAACTATAAATACTAACTTTCTAAATCATTTCACGTAATGGAATGATCTATAACATTCAATAGAAACATGCAGAGAGCTGGTTCAGATATGGTACAACTCAAAATAGCCCCTGAAATTGTCTGTCTTACTTTTCCTTGTCCTATGAAAGAATAGTGACACCAAGCACTCTTTAATGAAGGGAAGTCTCCACTTCTTAAACGATGAGGTAATACAGGTAAATCATGAAGAGTCAACCAAGGCGGAATTTTATAGCACTGAAGGGTTGAACTGGAAGACAATTAATGACAAAATTTAATTGGTTTATAATTAGAAAGCAGATGGAACTGGATTGGAGGTTCAGTGCTTGCTACACAGCCTTTACCTCATGACAGTCTGAGAAGACAAACAAAACCGTGACTCTCCATTCCGTAGTATTGTATTTTCCACAACCAGGGAGAAATTGAAAAATCTAGAGAAAAAATACGTGGGTTAAACCAGTTATAAAACAGGTGAAAGCATATTTGTAGCCTGCAAGTATCTAATCGAGAGAAAAAAAAAAAAAGGCTGTTTGGTAGGAATTTAGTCTGTGTGGTTACTGTTTCTTTTCTTTTCCTTTTTTTTTTTTTTTTAAAGAAAAATAAAAAAATTTGGATATGAGACCAAGGGTGGACTAAATGTGTCTGCAATATCATTGTTCAACAGGACTACTATTTACCATCTTCAAGAGCCTAGACTCTGTTATCATCTCTTTACTTGTCTATTTTTACCAATAAAGATAAAAATTATTCTGTTTGGTAGAGAAGATAACTTCAAAGATGTCTGTTTTGCATATAATCAGATAGTAAACGATGTCATTCCTATTTTAGTGAGCTTCTGTAGCATGCAATCCTTAATTGATTATGTAAATTTCCCTTCTTCAAATCCTCTATCAGGCTTACTATTTTGCTGATTTCCTCATTACTATTAGCACATTCTATATTTGTAACTGTATCATGGTGGAGAAAGTAGGATACTATTTCAGTGGAGTAGGGACTCTCTAAGTTTCTGCTATAAATGAGGGTGTGGATAGAGAGCAGTGTGCTTATATTTATTTAATGGGAATTTAACTCCCGTTTAGATTTCCCTGCCTGCCTATATAATCTGGTTTGCAAGGATCAAAAGTAATCTTACAAACAATTCCCTTAAAATCTCTTATTCTTTTATTATCCATTCCAGCAAAACTGGAGTCCAAGATGAACTCAACTAACTGCCCTTTTCATACCTGTTACAGAAATAGCCCCATGCCACTGTGTATCTTGAGAAGAGTGAGTAGATAGCCACCAATATACATTTATGGTTACCTCAACAAGTGGAGTAGAAATCCTACTATGCTTCTACAATCAGTCTGTTTTCCATATCTTAATAATTCTCAGCAGGTGACCTTGTCTCCTACTGAAGGAAAGAAACAATGGGATAGAAATTTTCTCTACTTCTTTATATAAAAATATAAAACATACAAATATATAAATTTGCCTGCCTTTCCTGAAACTTCACCATCCTTTGACATTCAGTAATAGGTAAATGATTAATACAGTTTGCTTTCCATTTAGCATGCAGATTTAGGAATACATATTGAGATATAGGTGTATTTGATAATCAAATCAGGATGCAAAAGTATATGGTAGGAGTCAACTTTGTTTAAAGTTGTATATAGAAATATTGGGCTTCCCTGGTGGCTCAGCTGGTAAAGAATCTGCCTGCAATGCAGGAGATCCTGGTTCAATTCCTGGGTTGAGATGATTCCCTGGAGGAGGGCATGGCAACCTACTCCAGTATTCTTGCCTGGAGAATCCCTATGGTCAGAGGAGCCTCGTGGGCTACAGTTCATGTGGCCCAAAGAATTGGACACGACTGAGTGACTAAGCACAGCACACAGCACAGCATAGAAATAATGCATAGGAAGTAAGAATCAAAAGTAAACAAACATACAAATATTCAAAATTATTTTCTGTCTGTTGTGAGGTTTTTTCAGTTTTAGTTTTCTTGGTTATGTTTATGTGCTTCAAGTTCTAGCGTTCTTGGTTCAGTTCAGTCACTTAGTCATGTCCGACTCTTTGCAACCCCATGAATCACAGCACACCAGACCTCCCTGTCCATCACCAACTCCTGGAGTTCACTCAAACTCATGTCCATTGAGTTGGTGATGCCATCCAGCTATCTCATCTTCTGTTGTCCCCTTCTCCTCCTGCCCACAATCTCTCCCAGCATCAGGGTCTTTTCCAATGGGTCAACTGTTGACATGAGGTGGCCAAAGTATTGGAGTTTCAGCTTTAGCATCAGTCCTTCCAATGAACACCCAGAATCCTTCCAAAAGTATATTGGATATACCTAGTCAGTGACTAGATTTAGTAGAAAGACTTTATCATGTTTCCTTAGTATCTATATGGAATATCTTCTCTTTAAATAAGTTCAAGGTGATTTTTTGTTTCTTTGTTGTTGTTGTTGTTTTCTTTGTTGTTTTGTTTTGTTGAAGAATGAAAATCTTTTGCTAAGCTTTCCACATAGCTGTCTCAAATTTAACAACAAAAGTGATCACTGATAAAAGACAAATTTCTTTTCTAGGAATATTAAGCTCACTATATGTAAAATTTTTACCTGTTTTCAAGTATCTTAACTCAATGATCTATGACATACAGATTCTATACAATGTCACATGACAGATATGTGAAATGATCAACTAAGAATTGTTTACTTTTATAACCAAGTTAATACTTCCCAAAGAGTTATACTGAGGTGGTGACTTCTTAATTTTACATGCAATGTGATACTGGGGACAGGTAATATATAAATGTCCTCATTTGTGAATATTATGCATTCTGTGCAAGGCAGCCAGAAAAAAAAAAAAAAAAGTAAATAGGGTTTTAAATTATCTATATTCATGAGTTAATAGATTTTCATAGTAACTAATCTTTCCAATGTATCTATTCTAGCATTAGTTAAACAAAGAACACTTGGCAGGATTTTTATTTTAGGGTGTGATGTCTGAATGCTACCAATAAATATTTTAGTAGTTAATGAATGCTTCAAGAATTAAAATATATATTTCAGCTTGAAATATAACTACTCTTTCTAACTTCTTCATATAAATAATTTTATATATAAAGAAATGAGACTAAATAGGTTAACAATATTTTAAATCAACCAGAATTAATGGAACGGAAAAAAAAAAATAAAGAAAGAAGGAGAAAACAATTCAGATAATCAGCAAAAGAAAAAAAAAATTTCCAAGCTTATGGAGATTAAAGTGAATTGGCAAGCTACTGTGTTATCTTTGCTTCATTGACTTTAAATGATACATTTCTCCATATGTGTTGAATATAAAGATGTTACAAAGTTGAATTTTAAAATAATAAGTTTATAAAATGAGATTCAAGAAATCCTACAATGTTTGACTTCTATGTGGTAATTTCATGTACTGTGTAATTCTCTACTTTTAGTGATTAGAGTAAATAAAAAGAAACAAATATTGAGTTTATTTTAATAACTGATTCAGCAGCATTCATTAAGCACATATTATGTCTAATGTGTTATATGTTCCAAAGGCTGATGGTATGATAGCATGTGAAATATATAATAATATACTGAAACTGTAAAAAGTACTTTTAAACAAAAATGAAAAATAATTTGATAAATAAAAATGAAAAATTTACTAAATTTAAAAAATTATGCAATTACTAAAAACATTATTGCCTGATAGGTAAAATTGTGAGGTATTAATTTAGTAATTCATAAATTCATAGTTTGCCATTGTTGTTGCAATCACTCAGTCGTACCAACTCTTTGCAACCCCGTGGACTACACCACACCAGGCTTCCCTGTCCATAATTAGCCATATGTGGATTAAAATGTTATAGTACAAACATAGTCTTGGCTGTGTGTGTGTGTATGTGTGTGTGTGTGCATGCACTCAGTAGCCTCTGACTCTCTCAGACCCCAAGGACTGTAGCCTAACAGCTTCCTATATCTATGGAATCTTGCAGGCAAGACTATTTGAGTGGGTTGCTATTTCCTACTTCAGGAGATTCTCCTGAATGAGGGACCTAAGCCATATCTCTTGTGTCTCCTGCATTGACAGGTGGGTTCTTTCCCATTGTGCCACCTGGGAAGTCCTAATCTTGGTGTGCATGCATGCTAAATTGCTTCAGTTGTGTCCGAATCTTTGCATGAGAGTCATGTCTCTTATGTCTCCTGCATTGGCACTGATCTGCAACAAGTAAGTGTTCAGATCAGTTCAGTTGCTCAGTCATGTCCGACTCTTTGCCACCACTTGGACTGTAGCATGCCAGGTCTCCCTGTCCATCACTAACTCCCAGAGTTTACGCTGCACTCATTTCCACTGAGTCAGTGATGCTTTCCAATCATCTCATCCTGTCATCTCCTCCTCCTGCCTTCAGTCTTTCCCAGCATCAGGGTGTTTTCCGATGAATCAATTCTCACATCGGGTGGCCAAAGTATTGGAGCTTCAGCTTCGGCATCAGTGCTTCCAATGAATATTTAGGACTGATTTCCTTTAGAATGGACTCATTGGATCTCCTTGCAGTGCAAGGAACTCTCAAGAGTCTTCTTCAACACCACTGTTTTAAAAGCATCAATTCTTCAGTGCTCAGCTTTCTTTATAGTCCAACTCTCACATCCATACATGACTACTGGAAAAATCATAGCCTTGACTAGGCGGACCTTTGTGGGCAAAATAATGTTTTTGCCTTTTAATATGCTGTCTAGGTTGGTCATAACTTTCCTTCCAAGGAGTGTCTTTTAATTTCATGCAAATAATGTATCGTATGGATACTCAATACCTACTCTGCAAACATTGTTCAATCTATCTTTAATATATCCAAAAACTTATCATGTTTTCTATATTTTCTACTATAACTTTTTTCATAGGCATTTTTTTTAAAGCTTGGATTAAAGTTAGATTTGTAGAAAATTTGCAAAGATAACACAAAGAGTTTCCATATGGACTTCTTTGGTAATGTTACCAAAGCTTTGATACATTTGTCAAGCCAAGAAATTTTCACTGACACATTACTAATAAGTAAACTCCAGACTATGCTTAAATTTCATTTGTTTTTCTATCAAAGTCTATTTTGTGTTTGCAGGTTCTATTCTGGATACCATGTTGTGTCTTGATTATATTTATTTTCTTATTATCCTCTTATGTGAATTTCTTAACATTTGAATTTCATGACTTTGACAGTTTTGATGAAGGCTGGTATAGTATTTTATAGCTTATGATGAATGGTGCAGGATTCATGATATCCGAAGAAGATTTAACTTTGGGACCAGAGACCAAACTTGAACACTCAAGAGTTTTTGTATAGCAGAGTTTTATTAAATTAAAAAGGGACAGAGAAAGCTTCTGACATAGACATCAGAAGGGGGAGGAGAGTGCCTCACTCACTATTCTTTAGCAAGGGAATTATATTTTTTTTAAATTAGTTATTACAATAAATCGAAAACATGTCTCAAGGTTGTAAAAATTTTACCAAACCCACAATTTACATTTTAATATAACAAGATTAGAATTTAACAATAGAAAGATCCTTCCAGACCCACTCCCAAAATCTGCATTCTCTCAGAAGGTTTTCAGGAAGGAGAAACTGTTCTCAAGTAGGATACATTGTTGCTATATAATCCCTAGTACAGAGTTTAAAGTAATAAAAAAAAATAAAATCTGGAAAAAAAAATGAGTTGTTTGTTGTGTAACCATCAGTTCTGGGCTTAAAGGAAAAACAAAGCAAAACAAAACAAAAAACAAACCTTCAATGTGAGTAAGACTAAGGAATGGAGAAGGGGGGAAAAAAAAGTGTCCTTTCCTCCTCCTTGAGAATTCCAGACCCCGATTCCCTTGGGGACCTCTGGACTTCTTATCAATCTGCCTAGGACTTGACTCTCATATTTTCTAAAAATGTGTCATATTTTGGATTTACCTGGTGTTTTTCTCATAATTGGACTGGAATTATGGTTTGGGGAAAAGAATGTCACAGAGGTTGAATACCCTTCTTACCATGTCATAGCACAGGTAAGTAATAGACACACAACATTATCAATAATTTTAATTTTGATCACTTCATTAAGTTAGTGTGTTCTAGCTTTCTCCCTTGTAAAGCTACTATTTTATTTTTCCCTTTTCTACTTTATTTTTGAAATCAAGTCTCTAAATTCATCCCCACTTAGGGTAAGAGAAGATTAAGTTCCAACCCTGGAAGATGCAGTGTCTACTGATATTATCTGGAAATCTGACATTAAGAAGCCAGCCTCTTATTGTCTATCATTTATGACTTATTTTTAAACTCTTAAATAAAGATATTAATAGCTTCAGAATTGCTAACCTATCCTTCTGTGGGAAAAGAGTCAAATAGATCATGTTGTTTATGCATAGTTCTTTTTGCTGTTAACCTTAACGTTTCCAGTCAAAATATTGTTTACCTATGTTAAAAAAGTCAGCACAGTTCAGCTCTTATTCACTTCATCCTCTTCAGTAAGGTTATGTGATATATTCGTAATATGGGTTAGATTCATTCTTCACAGTTTGGATTTCATCATGACATTCTGGTTGACTTTTTTTTTTTTTTTCTTTTTTGGTCTTCATACATTAAAGTTTACTGCTTGTGAGATATATATATATATATATATATATATATAAGATTTGGAAACCTACGTAGGATGAGGTACCCAGTACCTCAGTATCATAAAGCACATCACCCTAAAATATGCTTTGTATGTCTCTTTTTCATAAGATTTCATTTCATTCTTCCAAATCCTATCAGCCACTGATCTTTCACTGTTCTTATAGATTTGCCTTTCCAGCATGTTATATTTGAATGCAGTATTACAATAAATATTCTTTTGAGTTCTGCTTTCTTCCACATGGCAAAAGGCATTTAGATTCAGCCATGCCTTTGTATTAATTAATGCACTCTGCTTTTCATTGTTGAATAGATATTCCATTGTTAAAAGTATCAGTTTTTCCAGTCATTCACCTGTTGATACACCGCTTGATTTGCTTTCAATTTCTGAATAAAGCTGATACAAACATCCATGTGCAGATGCTTGTATGAATGTGAGTTTTTAATTTATTTGAATCAATATCCCAGTTTGGGAAGAACCCCTGGAGGAGGACATGGAAACTCACTCTAGTATTCTTGCCTTGGAGAACCCCCATGGACAGGGGAGCCTGGAGGGCTACACCCCATGGGATCACAAAGAGTTGGACATGACTGAGCAACTAAGCACAGCACAGTATCCATGGACAGGATAACTGAGTTTATGAAAAAGTGTGTAAAAATTTCAAAACTGTCTTCAAAATGGGCTCTTCTATTCAGTATTTGCATCAGAAATGAATGAATGTTCTTTCCATTCTGCATTTATGTCTTTTTAAATTATTTTTGACATTGATTCTATCATATTCATCTTTCTATTAAAGAACTCTGTTTGGTGTTTGTCATTTGCTAATAATACTAGAACTTTTACTAATATCAATGGTGTTTGTTGACTGGTTACTAAGTAATAACCACTTTGTTCAACCCTGAAAATACACAAATTTTAAAAATAGCATGAAAATTACTTTACATAAATTGTGCATAATTAGTCTCAAAATAATTATACAAGTGGGTGTTATTCTCAGTATTATTGTTTTATTACTGTTATAATGTTTCCAGTTAGAGCATAAGAGTCAGGGACATACAAAGCAAACCGCCCACAAAATTAAGAGTCCCTTGGACTGCAAGGAGATACAATCAGTCCATTCTGAAGGAGGTCAGCCCTGGGATTTCTTTGGAGGGAATGATGCTGAAGCTGAAACTCCAGTACTTTGGCCACCTCATGCGAAGAGTTGACTCATTGGAAAAGACTCTGATGCTGGGAGGGATTGGGGGCCGGAGGAGAAGGGGATGACAGAGGATGATGGCTGGATGGCATCACTGACTTGATGTACATGAGTCTGAGTGAATTCCAGGAGTTGGTGATGGACAGGGAGGCCTGGCATGCTGCGATTCATGGGGTCGCAAAGAGTCAGACACGACTGAGTGACTGAACTGAACTGAAATGAACTGAACTGAGACTTAACTTTAAGTAGATTAGACGGTAACTGTAGATCTTCATATAAATAAAACTGCATTATCTTATCAGCTTAACTTAAAGAATATCTTAGAAATGTCAAATACATACTATCTTTACAAATTTTTAATGAAGTCTGGAGCCCAAAGAATTCAGAACAATAATTGAGGAGAGTAGTGAAGGTGTCTGCAGAAGAATCTTTCCAGCTCTGCTGAGTCACTTCAGTCGTGTACAACTCTGTGCAACCCCATAGACGGCAGCCCACCAGGCTCACCCGTCCCTGGGATTCTCCAGGCAAGAACATTGGAGTGGGTTGCCATTTCCTTCTCCAATGCATGAAAGTGAAAAGTGAAAGAGAATTCGCTCAGTCGTGTCCGACTCTTTGCGACCCCATGGACTGCAGCCTACCAGGCTCCCCTGTCCATGGGATTTTCCAGGCAAGGGTGCTGGAGTAGACTTAGAATTTTGCAATCATGAACATGTCATAGGATCTCTCTCTACCTCCCTTTCACCACTGAAAAACAGCACTGATAACATTTATATTGTAAGGTCTATAGAACTATGCCTCAAATTTGGTAGTATATAATAAATTTCACCTCTTAACATTAGTATTTGCTAGCAATTACACTTTAGAAAATGGCTTACCAGATGGAATGGTGGTAATGAATCCTCCTGCCAATATAGGAGATGCAAGAGATAGGGGTTTGACCTCTGGGTCAGGATATCTCCTGGGGTAGGAAATGTCAATCCATACCAGTAATCTAGCCTGGAAAAATCCATGGACAGAGGAGTTTGGTAGACTACGGTCCATGGCATTGCAAAAAGTTGGACACTACTGAGCACACACACACACATACACACACACACACACACTTATATGTACTTCATATTACAGAGGAAAGTGTGTTGTTGATCAGTCATTGTCTCCAACTCTTTGTGACCCCAGGACTGCAGCACACAAGGCTCCTCTGTCTTACACTATCTCCTACAGTTTGCTCAAATTCATGTCCATTGAGTCAATGATGCTATCTAATCAATTCATCTTCTGGCCACCACTTTCTCCTTTTGCCTTCAATCTTTCCCAGCATCAGGGTCTCTTCCAATGAGTCAGTTCTTTGCATCAGATGGCCAAAGTTTTGGAGCTTCAGCTTTGGCATCAATCTTTCCAATGAATATTCAGTACTGATTTCCTTTAGGACTGACTGGTTTGATCTCCTTGCAATCCAAGGGACTCTCAAGATTCTTCTCCAGCACCACAGCTTGAAAGTATCAGTTCTTTGGCACTCAACCTTCTTAATGGTCTAACTCTCATATCCATACATGACTACTGGAAAAGCCATAGTTTTGACTATATGGACCTTTGTTGGCAAAGTGATGTCTCTGCTTTTTCCTTCTAAGGAATGGTGTCTTAATTTCATGGCTGCAGTCACCATCTGCAGTGATTTTGGAGCCCAAAATTTATTTTCTTATAAATTCTGTCACGCCTTCTTCTTTTTTCCCTTCTATTTGTCATGAAGTGATGAGACTGGATGTCATGATCTTAGTTTTGTTTTTTTTTTTTCTTGTGGAGTTTTCAGCCAGATTTTTTCACTCTCCTTTTTCACCCTCATCAAGAGGCTCTTTAGGTCCTCTTCATTTTCTGCCATTAGACTGGTACCTGAGGTTGCTGACATTTCTCCCAGCAATCTTGATTCCCGCTTGTAAGTCATCCAGCCCACCTTTTCACATGATGCAATCTGCATATAAGTTGTGTAATCAAGATAACAACATATAGATTTATCATGCCCCTTTTCCAATTTTGAAACAGTTCATTGTTCCATGTCCAGTTCTGTCACTTCTTGACCTGTATATAGGTTTCTTAGGAGGCAGGTAAGGTGTCTCATATTCCCATCTCTTTAAGAATTTTCCAGTTTGTTGTGACCCACACAATCAAAGGATTAATAGTAGTCAATAAGCAGAAATAGATATTTTCCTGGAATTCCCTTGCTTTCACTATGATCCAAGAAATGTTGGCAATTTGATCTCTAGTTCCTTTGCTTTTTCTATATACAGCTTGTATATCTGGAAGTTTTCAGTTAATATACTGCTGAGGCCTAGCTTGAAGGATTTTGAGCATAACCTTACTATTAATATCATATGAGATGAGTGCAATGGTACAGTAATTTGAACATTATTTGGCATTGTTCTTCTTAGGGATTGGAATAAAAACTGACCTTTTCCAATCCTGTTGCCACTGTTGAGTTTGCCAGATTTGCTGACATACTGAATGAAGCATAGTCCAAGATTTGAAATAGCTCAGAGGGAATTCCATCATTTCCACTAGCTTTGATTGCAGTAATACTTCCTAAGGTCCATTTGACCTCACACTCCAGGAGGTCTGGGTGTAGGTGAGTGACCAGACCATCATGGTTATCTGGGTCATTAAGACCTCTTTCGCATGATACTTCTGTATGTTCTTGCCACCTCTTCTTAATCTCTTATACTTCTGCTAGGCCCCTATTGTTTCTGTCCTTTATTATGCCCATCCTTATGTGAAGTGTTTCCTTCATTTCTCTTGTTTTCTTAAAGAGATCTCTAGTCTTTCATATTCTATTTTTTCCTCTATTTCTTTGCATTGTCCCCTCTACTTCTTCCATTCTTATTTAAGATATTCTTGTCTTTCTTTGTTATTCTCTGTAACTTTACATTCAGTGGTAGAGTTATATCTTTCACTTTCTCCCTTGCTTTTTGTTTCTCTTCTTTCCTCAACTATTTTTAAAGTCTTTTCAGACAGTCACTTTGCCTTCTTTCATTTCTTTTTTTTTTTTTTTTGGAATGGTTTTTGTTAGTGCCTCTCATACAATGTTATGAACCACCATCTATATTTCTTCAGGAACTCTATCTACCATATCTAATCCCTTGAATCTATTCATCACCTCCACTAGTATAATCATAAGAGATGTGATTTAGGTCCTTTCCCTTTTCCAGGGGATCTCCCCAACCCAGGGATCAAGCACAAGTTTCGCACATTGCAGGCTGATTCTTTACCAGCTGACCCACAAGGGAAGCCCAGGAATATTGGAGTGGGTACCCTATCCCTTCTCCAGGGATCTTCCCAACTCAGGAATCAAACCAAGGTCTCCTTCATTGCAGGTGGATTCTTTACCAACTGAACTATCAGGGAAGCTCACGGTATAATTATAAAGGATGTGATTTTGGTCATACATGGATGTCCCAGTGGTTTTTCCAAATTTCTTCAATTTAAGCCTGAATTTTTCAAAAAGGAGCTCATAATCTGAGCCACAGTTAGCTCCAGGTTTTGTTTTTGCTGACTGTACTCCATCTTCAGCTGCAAAGATCATAATCAATCTGATTTGGATATTGACCATACCTACTTTGAAGTAATGAAAGGTAGAAAATACACATAACTTAAATTTTGATATGACTGTTGCTGCAATTTATTAATACATTTCAGTTATAAAGCCTGTGGAGAGAGTACTGTTTGCCTTATGGAACTGCTCTGTTCAATCTTCTTTTTGAGATTAACTTCACATCTGCATCTTTTTTTTGTTTTTTTGACATGTAGAATTCAAATTAAACTCTTAAAAAGCTATAAATTCAGGTTACTGACATTTACTGAAAGTGGAAAAATATGCTAAAGAGTTTATGACATGAAGGCAGGTGATGCTTCAGTTAACATAGTTCAAATTCCACTAAATCTAGAAATCATACCTTAGAATAATATGAATGTCATATTATCTAATTTTATATTAAACATTTTAGTAACCATCACATAGACAGCAGAATATTTATAATAAAAATAAATTTTTCAAGTAATAGTACTGTTAAATAATCCACCTACCAATGCAGGAAATGTGGGCTTGATCCCTGGGTCAAGAGAATCCCCTGGAGTAGGAAATGGCAACCCACTCCAGTATTCTTGCCTGAAAAATTCCCTAGACAGAGGAGCCTGGCAAGCTACAGTCCAGGGGATTTCAAAGAGTTGGACATGACTAAACACAACAGCAATAATTTTGAAATCTGTACTATGCCCTAGAGAATATGATATTCAACATAGTAGAAAATTATAAGTATGCTTTAAAATATTGTATCTGAAAAAATTACCCTAAAGATGAACCTGAAATAAAAACTATTGTAATACTTGAGCTACCTTGATTTTCAGTTCCTTGGACATTTAGAAATGTGAAAGTGTGATCATTTTTCAGAATCTATAATATATTCATCCTTAGGCACACTGGAGCATCTGCCCTTTATTTGGGATTTGATTCATCCACTTTAAGTTAATCAAGCTGCTGAACATACATTTCTTTGGTACCTTATTAATTTCAACTACATTTTGTTGAGTTGCAGAAGACTGTCATAGTTCAGAAGTTCCAAATAATACCAGTAATCAGGTTATACTGCAGACATGCAACCTCCTTTACCTAGAATTTTGCCAGTTATTTTCTCTGCCAGTTGAAGTCAATGACCTGTCAGTATAAAAAGCTATTTGGAAAGACTTCTGGGTTCCACTTGAATAAATATTCTTATGATAAATGTAGCAAAACAAACAAAAAAAAAATAATTCCAACATTTATTTTTTGCAGCTCTCTACTATTTTCCCTTTTGAGACCCTTTCCTAGAATACAGAGGAGTTAACTGAAAAAAGTTATGCTAAGATACATGATATCATATAAGTCTAGCTATACCTCTAGTTTATTTATTTATTTTAAACTTATAATTCTGGAGTGAAATGAGTTAGGAGTTGACCTAGTCATAAGTCCTTTGTGCCCTTCCTAGCCTATGCTATCTACCAGAAAGAGTCAATAGGCAATTTTATTCTAGATTATTTCTCTGCTTCCAGTGGTACCCTGATATATTTTCCAATATTTCACATTAATTTAAATGTGTTTTTTCCAAGATAATAAATTAAAAAAAAAAAACTTGATAGTACTGTCATGTCACAATTAAAATAATTTCCAGTCAACCATGAATAAGCTTACAATGAAGTTATTATAGAACTTCTGACAGTGTCCAATATTAATTCTATGGGTACACATAAATCTTTTGCTTGGATATCTACCTGAATTTTCAGAAGCTGGTTTTAAAATGAAAGACCTTCTAAAATATTTAATTCCTGAACATTTCTCTGTCAATACTACAGACTCATGGAAAAAATCTTAGGTTCTCTAAATTACAATATAGGGTTTAATTATGTTTTCTAGAAATGTTTCCAGGCTGGTTTGCTCTTTGCAAGTTCAGCTACTGTTTAACTTTGAGTTAGTGTTTTGTATGTTTTCCTCTTTTGTATTTGTTTGTGCTAACAGCAATGCAATGAACATAAAGCATATTGTATATTTAATAAAATTTGATAGGACAGAATCAAGAATGAATATGAGTAAATTATATAACTTTAGTTCCAAATGCACAAAAATTTAAGTAAAATATGCACAATTTTCAATTTGAGGTAAATGAATGTAGATTATCCTTACATAAATCCAAATTTATTCATGAATCCCCAGTTGACAAGCATACTGATTTCTTAAAGTTTTCTTGTGAAGTTGCTTTCTGGGGAGAGAAAATTAGTGTTTCCATAGAATTGCAGTAATAATTATACTGGTTGGTTTCCCAGGCTGCAGTTTAAACTGTATCACATAAGTTAATAGGTTTTTGTGGCCAGGAATAACACTCTATTGTTTAATTATGAAGTTCTATTTGGGTATTGAGATTTTGAAAATATCCAGCTCCTTGTATTTTCCTTTCTCCTTTGCCTAGTGTTCTGATCACCATTGTTCAGATCCCTAACCATCCATCTGAAAACACAAATACACACATACAGAAAGATAGACAAGGAGTGAGGAAAATATATTTGTTTTGGGTAATTAGCTCACACATATACAGAAATTTTTCAAGTCCAAATCAACCAATCGGTCAAGTAGACCAGAAGTCCGGATGCTTAGGGAAGCATTGTAGTGCCAAGTCCAAAGTCATTCTGGTAGCAGAATTCTTTCCTGTTTGGAGGGGGTCAGTAATTTTCTATCAAGGCCTTCTGCTGATTGGGTGAATCCACCCACATTACCCTAAAGGATAATTATGCCTTCCAAAAATAATCTTCACAGAAATATCCAGAATAAAGTTTGACCATGGTCCATATGAGTTGATTCATGAAATTAAACACCAACATTGACTACCATTTAAAATTGGAATTTAGTATTTCTTATGATATGGAAATATATATAGACACTAACCAAAGAATCTACTTCTTTTTTTTTTTTATTTAAGTAAAGGTGATTTGCAATGTGTTAATTTCTTATATATAGCAAAGTGATGTGCACGTGTTCTTTTTATAATCTTTTCCATTATAATTTTTCACAAGATATTGAAAACAGTTCCCTGTGCTGTACAGTAGGACCTTGTTGTTTATCCATTCTATATAAATTAGTTGCATCTGATTATCCAAAATTCCTAATCCATTCATCCTTAACCCCTCTTCTCTGTGAGTCTCTCTGTTTGCAAATAAGTTCATTTGTGTCTTATTTTAGATTCCACAAATAAATGATATCATATAGTATTTGTCTTTGACATCACTTTACTACTAGAACTTGGTTTGTCATTTTGGATCTCAGAATTGAATGCATTTAAACCTTCCAATGCTCACATTGGGAGAATTTTAATTTTTCGTTTTGAAAATATTTACGCTTTTGGTTAATGATAGCCTGCATAATGAAATAAAGATTGAAAATGCATTCAAAGGAAAGCCAATAGTTATGTGTGAAATACTGCTCTAAAAATTGCAACAATATCTACCCCAAAAAGATATTATTATGTGCATTAATAAATAGATATATAGTTATTGGTATAAACATGTATACTAACTTATAGTGATAACATATTTTAAGGACCGTTTCTATATTAGAGTATTTTCAACTAGCTGGAGAGAGTTAATACTAACAAATCCTAGGAAGTTCATCAAATGTTAAATTTTACTTATAGTGTCATTAAAGAACAAAATAATGGTGTTAATAGAAGATAAAGAGCACTAAATATGAAGTATTGGCACAGATGCTAAAATTCTGTGCTCTTTTTAGAGCTAATCTTCATTATAGTTTTGATTTTATTTTTAATGTGATAATTAGACTATATATATTGATAGATAGATACACAATTTCATCTTGACAGTCACATTTTCAGGACAATATTAATAATTACTTTAAACATGAGTTTCTTTTGTAATTTGATCTCAAGAAATGCAGATCTGAACATTAGCATCTATATATAATATCAGAGAACACACCTAAATTATGTGGTTAAATATGAATTAAATATAATATATAATGCTAAAAATATAGATCAATCTAGGCAAAATTATGAACAAAACATTTTAATAATTATGTCAAATCCCTCTTTTCTCTTCCTTTTTCTTCTTCATATTTAGTTTAGGTCACTCATCAATGTGTTCACAGCCTCTCTCTTCTACTGAAAATTATTTTCTAAAAGCTTCTTGGGTGTAGAATACCTAAGCAAACTCATGAACTGTGACTTGGCAGTTAGCCAAGTACAGATGGTAAGAAGGCATTAAAGCCTAGAGAGCAGTATGTGCAAAGGCACAGAGGTATAAGAAAGCATGACCTAATCAGGAAAATGCCATTAGTCAGGCTGTCACAACCTAAAATTTTTTTGAAAAGAACAGGCTTTATTTTCATGACAGAGTTAATGACTATATGCTGCTGCTGCTAAGTCGCTTCAGTCATGTCCGACTCTGTGCGACCCCATAGACAGCAGCCCATGAGGCTCCTCCATCCCTGGGATTCTCCAGGCAAGAACACTGGAGTGGGTTGCCATTTCCTTCTCCAATGCATGAAAGTGAAAAGTGAAAGTGAAGTCGCTCTGCCGCGTCCGACTCTTAGCGACCCCATGGACTGCGGCCCACCAGGCTCTTCTGTCCATGGGATTTTCCAGGCAAGAGTGCTGGAGTTGGGTGCCATTGCCTCCTCTGTAATGACTATATAACTTACAGCAAAGGATACAACCATAGTAAAATGCATTGAAAGTTGAAATTATACTAGTATCAGTGCTGCTACCATGATTATTGCTGTGTTTGGGAAGATACAATTTAAAATCAGGGAGGATTTTCATATGAACATCATTTTGTAGTGATTATTCTGGAGAGGTGAACACACACACACACACACACACACACACAGACACACACACGCACACATCTCTGATGGATAGATTTCTAACCTTGATTCCAAGACAGCCATGAAATAATGAATTTTTGGGTGAGGTGTGTGTTTTATTGAACCAGATTCCTAGTAGGATAGGCATCCTGCCTGTCAACAAGTGTTCTCCCCTAATTCCAGTCAATCTGTACAAAAGGTCTGGAGATATAATCAATCATTCATTAATTTATTGACTAAAAAATGTGTTAGAAGTAGTGCTGGGAACTATTTTCCTTTTGAACATATAATCCTCAGTTCAGTTCAGTTCAGTTCAGTTGAGTCACTCAGTCGTGTCTGACTCTTTGCGACCCCATGTATTATTGCAGCATGCCAGGCCTCCCTGTCATTCACCAACTCCCGGAGTTCACTCAGACTTGCATCCATCGAGTCAGTGATGCAATCCAGCCATCTCATCCTCTGTCGTCCCCTTCTTCTCCTGCCCCCAATCCCTCCCAGCATCAGAGTCTTTTCCAATGAGTCAACTCTTCGCATGAGGTGGCCAAAGGACTGGAGTTTCAGCTTTAGCATCGTTCCTTTCAAAGAAATCCCAGGGCTGATCTCCTTCAGAGTGGACTGGTTGGATCTCTGTGCAGTCCAAGGGACTCTCAAGAGTCTTCTCCAACACCACAGTTCAAAAGCATCAATTCTTCGGTGCTCAGCCTTCGTCACAGTCCAACTCTCACATCCATACATGACTACTGGAAAAACCATAGCCTTGACTAGACGGATCTTAGTTGGCAAAGTAATGTCTCTGCTTTTGAATATGCTATCTAGGTTGGTCATAACTTTTCTTCCAAGGAGTAAGTGTCTTTTAATTTCATGGCTGCAATCACCATCTGCAGCGATTTTGGAGCCCCAGAAAATAACGTCTGACACTGTTTCCACTGTTTCTCCATCTATTTCCCATGGAGTGATGGGACCAGATGCCATGATATTCATTTTCTGAATGTTGAGCTTTAAGCCAACATTTTCACTCTCCTCTTTCACTTCCATCAAGAGGCTTTTTAGTTCCTCTTCACTTTCTGCCATAAGGGTGGTGTCATCTGCATATCTGAGGTTATTGATATTTCTCCCAGCAATCTTGATTCTAGCTTGTGTTTCTTCCAGTCCAGCATTTCTCATGATGTACTCTGCATATAATCCTCACTGAACAAGAAATTAAAGGGCCTACCTTCATGGGGCTTCTGTTCTAATGACTTATATTCTAGGGTTTTTGACTGTGATGCCCTTTGTCCCAGTTGTTTTAGGTCTAAAATTTTTACTTCTTTGGTGTAATGTGTGGGTTCAGTCTTTGTTATAGATGGTACATACCACCTCCTTGGGACACTCTCCTAGAATACTGTTGTGTGTTCCCATTGCTCAGAGAATTAACACATATTCCTCAGTCTCTCACTTCATGACACCATTCCTACACATAATGAACTTCGTCAGTGATTCTTTTCCATCACATCAGCATGTGCATAATCAAATCAGTTGGTTTTTGCTTTAAGCAAAGTCAGGAAGAGTTTTGACCAAATGTTGCAGCTGCTCCTCACCTTACTAATGCCACTAAAGTAGGAAATTGCAAAGTTTCTCTACCTAAAAAGGAAAACTGAGAAAAAATACATAAGCTGTTGCAAAATGAAAATCTTTCAAAATTATCCTGCCATAAAGTTAAGACAAATATTACTTCTTACTTTTTATAGAGCAGTCCTAAACTGCTGTAACACTATAATGTAAAATTTTTATATAATGTGTTAACATTCTAATCAGTAAAAGGAAAAGGTTAGTGATTGGACAGGAAAGATGGGACTCAGATGTGATTGATGGGAGTTTATGGTACTTGCCCTCAGTTGCAGATACTTGTAAGCCACTTTGGGCCAAGGCAGTGACCACTGTTAAGGAGATGGTGAAGTTCAAAGAAGTGGTGAATCTGAGATGAAAGAGTCACCTGAAGGAGCCAGAACACAGGTATTTCTAGCAGGTTACTAGAGCTTAAACATATCTAAAATTGGGTGTATAAAGAGGTTATAAAGATAATAGTGATAGTGCAAAAGATTTAATCATGATATGAACATTTTTGGGGGGTGTTCCAGTACTTATCTATGGAAAGGGAAGCTGATGAAATAATACTAGCTAATGTTTCTACAACAGGACTATGTGATAAGCAGTGTTCTCACTATTTCACACGTATTAACTAATTTAACCCTCATAACACCATGATGGAGAGACTGCTATGTCCATTTTTCAGTAGAAGTAGATAAAGTACAGTTAAATGATGTAGATATTCTGTAATATGGTTAGCAAATGACAAATGCAATAGTCAATCAAACCCAGCAGTGTGGTTCAAGAGTACATACTTTTAACCACTAGACTGGGGAAAGGGACTGCTTGGGACTCATAGCTTGGTAAAGATAAAGTAAAAATCATCCCTTGAAATCCAGTGCCCGGTGCGGGGAGCGGTGGGGGGGTGGGGGTGGCGGAGACTATAGTGCTATTCCGTAAAAAATAAGCAAATTCACAGAATATTAGCATCAGATAGTGTAAATCAGTGACCATGAGAGAGTCAAAGAAAACGAGACCACTCTGTAATCCTGATCAAATAGAATAATGTCTATAAATACGAATACATAAATAATGTTTAATCCACAAAAAGACCAGACATACTCCTATACTGGCTAAGGAAAGTGGCAGATGCTTCTATACTAATTACCATTTTGCTTCTGTCCAGTCTTGCTTCCATCTAGGTAAGCCTAAGTAGGAATCAGTTGCCCCTGCTTCCTGAAAATCAGTTTTACTTCCCAGAGTAAAACTGATTGGCTTTTGTTTGATTTCCTGCTTCCTTGAACTCACCTTAAATATACCTAATATAAGCCCAAAATTTTATGATGGATTTTTTCTAACACCCTCATACTGTGCCTCCTCATGGTATGTGTTCTTCCTTTTGCAATGATTATCAAACCCAACGTGTGCATCTACAAGTGTATGCCTACTAGTCTTTGTCTGGGAAAATTATAATATTTTAAATTGCTACTTTGGCATTCAAAGTGATGGCATTTGATACTAACAAGTGAAGTGAGATAGAGTGGCTACACAGAAGCATAAAAAATAGAAAGAAAGAAAGAAAAAGAAGAGAAGGGACATATAGTAGAGGGAATAGAGATCAAGACAGGTAGAGGTGAAAGGGAATGAAAGAGAAACAACATAAGACTATTGGTTATAGACTTTAAAAAGCAAATCATTGCCTCCCCAGTTTTAATATGGATAAATGTGTATTAGAAAACTTGACTTTTAGGCAGGGTGCCATCTCTTCCAGTAACATACTTTACCATTTCTCCCTAATGGTAGCTGTGCTTAGTTGATCAGTCATGTCCAGCACTTTGTGACACCATGGACTGTAGCCCACCGGACTCTTCTGTCCATGCGGATTCTCCATTCAAGAATACTGGAGTGGGTTGCCATTCCTTCCTCCAGGGGATCTTCCCAATCCATGGATGCAACCCAGGTCTCCTTCATTTCAGGCAGACTCTTTACCATCCAAGCTACCAGGGAAGTTCTTCTAATGGTAGAGTGAAACACAGATAATGGTAGAGTGAACGATATTCAGCAAGCAGATAAAAGGGTCATATTTGGGTACAGGAGATTTATTATTGATCCATCAAAATGCCACACAAACACAGTCAATTCTGACAATGTATGACACAAACCTTAAGCAACAAAAAAATCAAATACTAAATAAACATAAATTTAAAAATATATTTTTATCTGTGTTATAATTGGGTAAGAAAACACTATTTCAGAGGTTGCTTAAATGATGCCAGAGATTAAAACCTCACTTTAAAATGTGATATATATGCCTATTTCCCAGCAAAATTATGCTTGAAGTATCTTAGATATAGCTCAAGGTTAAAGAATAAAAAAGGCTGATCATAATTAACACATGCATAAATTATATCTATATGACTTCTTTCACATTACGTATCTTACTGTGGTATAAGGAAACGTATGCCCAAAAAGTTCACAGTTGCTCATTCTTCATTAAGAAACAGTGTTACCCATAGATCTTACTTGAAAGTGATGACCTTGAGGTTTTCTCTTAGCCTAGCTCCCCAGCAATGAGCTCATAAGGTCAGTTTGTTGTCACCTTAGATAAAAGTCAAACTAAAACTTTAATGGAATTTGATCCACTGCATTTTTCATTAAACATAGTCTTTCCACATCCTTGTGCATTTTTAAACAGGTGAAAGGTGTACTGTATCGCCCTTTGTTTTTCAAGTTCAATACATCAGAGGAAGTAAACTAAACTTTTCTAAAAATGTGTTGATCACAGATAGTACCTGTCTCAATACAAAACACTATAATTATGTCTAAGTTTTGAATTTGAAGTCTGCTAAAAATAATCCACATGAACTGGGAAACTAAACTAAATCAAGTAAATATTAGAAACCAACTCCTCCTTCCTCTGTAACATTTGAGAGAAACGAATTCCAAGGAAATCAAATCATATGGTTCTCCATCTACTATGGCATGCATAGATGTAGCAGTACAAAAAAACAGAACTTTCTTCTAACTTTTAAGTCAGCGCTTCTTCTGCCACTTTTGTGTGTCTGTGTGACAGTGCATATATGCACACAGTCAAATGTTTTGCTTGGATTTTTAAACAAAAGAATTTAATATGACTGAATTACATATGATTTCTCTGGCATATGATACACACTAAAAATACAAATTTCCCAATGATAATTATAAACTATATTCATTTACATGATAGGAAAACTCATATAGACAGGTTATGCAGATTATAAAGCACTAATTTCAGTGAAGACAGAAAACGTGGGGTATTGTCCAGAAGAGTTTATAAAGAAAATGAATTGAACAAATGTAGGAGGTTAGAACTAACTCAAATTCCTTAAGATTATACAATAAAGTGATAAATTGATTTAAGGGACTAGACCTGATACACAGAGTGCCTGATTAACTGTTGACAGAGGTTCATGACATTGTACAGGAAACAGGAATCAAGACCATCCCCAAGGGAAAAAAAAATGCAAAAAAGCAAAATGGCTGTCTGAGGAGGCCTTGCAATTAGTTGCAAACAGAAGAGAAGCAAAAAGCAAAGGAGAAAAGGAAAGATATGCCCATTTGAATGTAGAGTTCCAAAGAATAGCAAGGAGAGATAACAAACCCTTCCTCAGTGATCAAGGCAAAGAAAAAGAGGAAAACAGTAGAACGGGAAAGACTAGAGATCTCTCCAAGAAAATTACAGATACCAAAGGAAGATTTCATGCAAAGACAGGCTCAATAAAGGACATAAATGGTATGGACCTAAGAGAAGCAGAAGATATTAAGAAGAGGTGGCAAGAATACACAGAAGAACTGTACAAAAAATATCTTCATGGTCCAGATAATCATGATGGTGTGATCACTCACACTCACCTAGAGCCAGACACCTGGGAATGTGAAGTCAAGTGAGCCTTAGGAAGCATCACTAAGCATCCCTACGAACAAAGTTAGTAGAGGTAATGGAATTTCAGTCGAGCTATTTCAAATCCTGAAAGATGATGCTGTGAAAATGCTATACTCAATATGTCAGCAAATTTGGAAAACTCAGTAGTGGCCACAGGACTGGAAAAGGTCAGTTTTCACTCCAATCCCAAAGAAAGGCAATGCTGAAGAATGTTCAGAATTTCACAATTGCACTCATCTCGCATGCAAGTAAAGTAATGCTCAAAATTCTCCAAGCCAGGCTTCAGCAATACGTGACCGTGAACTTCCAGATGTTCAAGCTGGCTTTAGAAGAGGAAGAAGAACCTGAGATCAAGTTGCCAACATCCACTGGATCAACAAAAAAGCAAGAGATTTCCAGAAAAAACAAAAAAACAAAAAACAAACAAACAAACAAAAAACCACATCTATTTCTGCTTTATTGACCATGCCAAAGCCTTTGATTGTGTGAATCACAATAAACTGTGGAAAATTCTTAAACAGATGGGAATACAAGACCACCTGACCTGTCTCTTGAGAAACCTGTATGTAGGTCAGGAAGCAGCAGTTAGAACTGGACATGGAACAACAGACTGGTTCCAAATAGGAAAAGGAGTACATCAAGGCTGTATATTGTCACCCTGCTTATTTAAGTATATGCAGGGTACATCATGAGAAATTTTGGGCTGGAGGAAGCACAAGCTGGAATCAAGATTGCCAGGAGAAATAACAATAATCTCAGATATGCAGATGACACCATCCCTATGGCAGAAAGCGAAGAGGAACTAAAAAGCCTCTTGATGAAAGTGAAAGAGGAGAGTGAAAAAGTTGATTTAAAGCTCAACATTCAGAAAACTAAGATCATGGCATCCAGTCTGATCACTTTATGGGAAATAGATGGGGAAACAGTGGAAACAGTGGCTGACTTTATTTTGAGGCTCCAAAACACTGCAGATTGTGATAGCAGCTATGAAATTAAAAGACGCTTACTCCTTGGAAGGAAAGTTATGACCAACCTTGATAGCATATTAAAAAGCTGAGACATTACTTTGTCAACAAAGGTCCGTCTAGTCAAGGCTACTCTTTTCCAATTAGTCATGTATGGATGTGAGAATTGGACTATAAAGAAAGCTGGGCACTGAAGAATTGATGCTTTTGAGCTGTGGGGCTGGAGAAGACTCTCAAGAATCCCTTGGACTGCAAGGAGATACAACCAGTCTATCCTAAAAGAGATCAGTACTGGGTGTTCATTGGAAGTACTGATGTTGAAGCTGAAACTCCAATACTTTGGCCACCTCATGCAAAGAGTTGACTCACTGGAAAAGACCCTGATGCTGGGAGGGATTGGGGGCAGGAGGAGGAGTAAAGGATGACAGAGGATGAGATAGCTGGATGGCATCACTGACTCAATGGAAATGGGTTTGGGTGGCCTCTGGGAGTTGGTGATGAACAGGGTGGCCTGGTGTGCTGCATTTCTTGGGGTCAGAAAGATTTGGACACGACTGAGCAACCGAACTGAACTGAACTGAATCTGGAAAAGCCCCTGATGCTGGGAAAGTTTGAGGGCAGGGGAAAAAGGGGATGCCAGAGGATGAGCTGGTTGGATGTCATCATCAATGTGATGGACATGAACTTGGGCAAACTATAGAAGATGGTGAGGGACAGGAAAACCTGATGTGCTGCATCATAGAGTCGCAAACAGTCAGACATGACTGAGCGACTGAACTGAGGAGGTTAATCAGGAGAAGTAAACAGCAAAGATATAATACATTTTCATTTAACCTAAATTTAATCTTCCCTTGTTTTATAATCAGTTTAACACCAAAAACCTACACTGTTATAAATATTCACATGCATTTTGCATTTCAATATAGTTGGTACAAGTTTCAAATATAAGACAAAAGATGTATTTTACAGGACACGACTGAGTGACTGAACTGAACTGAACTGATGGAAAGATGTGCTAGCACTCTTTTATTATTATTATTATTAGCCATTGAACTATTAATTGATATTTTTTATATGCATTCTTGTGTTATCAGTGAGGCTGTCAATAATAAAGTTAACTAAATATAACTTTCATATAGGTTTTTAAAATTTATTTGTTTTAATTGAAGGCTAATTACTTTACATTATTGTATTGGTTTTGTCATACATCAACATGAATCCGCCATGGGTGTATACGTGTTCCCCATCCTGAAGGCTCCCCCACCTCCCTCCCTGTACCATCCCTCTGGTTCATCCCAGTGCACCAGCCCCAAGCATCCTGTATACTTCATTGAACCTGGACTAGCGATTTGTTTCTTATATGATATTCTTGTAGCTCTTTTAAAGTAATAGCTTACTTTTCTTTGACTGCTCTAAAAGTTTCCCATTATCTCTGATTTTAGGAGGCTCTTGATATTATTATCTTTCTGCAGTTAGGATCAGCTACTCCTCTGCAAATCAGAGAACATAGTGCCTACTCATCTTAATAAAACAGGTATTGATCTTGACTCAAGGGTGAGTAAGATTCAGTTTAAATCTAATAGTTGTGTGACCCTCTGCTTTGCAAATGAAAACTATGTTTTAGTAGAAATAAAAGTATAGGTTTGTGTTTATATGTACATATGTGTTGCAAATAGTAGTGAGGGTTAGAATATGAAAGTAAGGAAACAAAAGAGTGATGTGATAAGGACTATATATAAGAAAATAATATTTAAAATTTTAATGTATTCTACAAGATGGCAATATTCTTTTTAGTCTTGACTGGCAGATGTTTCTTAGTCTTACACTATGGCCAATAGACATACAGTCAAATACTATTCTGGATAAAACCTGATTAAGCACAATTTGTAAAAGTATAGGAAAGAATAATATTAAGAATTTTATAAGAAAAATTGGTATATTTTCCAAAACATATAAGTTGATGTTGTTTATTTGTTTTTTAAGAATGTTGACTATGCTTAGATTTGCATGTGTGCAAGCTCAGTCTTGTTGACTCTTTACAACCCCATGGACTGTAGCCCACCAAGCTCCTCTGTCCATGGGATTTTCCGGGCAAGAACACTGGAGTAGGTTGCCATTTCCTCTTCCAGGGGATCTTTCTGACCCAGAAATCAAACCTGTGCTTGTGCTTCTTGCAGCTTCTGCATTGGTAGGTGGATTCTTTACCATTGAGCCTTCTGAAAACCTCAAGCAGTGAAAAACTGTTATGGGAAACACACTGATTGAAACCACGTATCCTGGCCAGGAACCATAGTAACCATCTGCCTGAGTTATTTTTACAACAGGAGGTCCTGGTAAGGAACACGGAACATATAAGACATCACTAACAAGAAGAGTTTGGGAAAGGTTAAAAGGTGGCACCTTTTGTCCTACCACCTCCCAGAATACTTTTCACTGGCATCCATCTTGACTGAGCAATGCATACACCACTAGGAAGGACTCTGAATCAGAATGATTAGTGAAAGACAACCAGGAAACTAATCCTATCACCATAAAACCTAAGACTGGGACCCACGTGACAAAGCAGTTCTCCTGGGTTCCCTAACCCTACTGCTCTCCACATGTGTGACCTTTTCCAAAAATGCCTCTTGCTTTGTCAGTATATGTGTCTCCTTGGACAATTCATTTCTGAGTGTTAGACAAGAACACACTTTGGACCTTGGAAGGGATCCCCTTTCTGACAACAAAACCAGAACTGACAACATTTACATTTGCAGGATTTTAATTTATAGAAGTTTGTTTTTTTTTTTTAATTTATTTTACTTTACAATACTGTATTGGTTTTGCCATACATTGATATGAATCCACCATGGGTGTACATGTGTTCCCAGTTCTGAACCCCCCTCCCACCTCCCTCCGCATACCATCTCTCTGGGCCATCCCCGTGCACCAGCCCCAAGCATCTTGTATCCTGCATCAAACCTAGACTGGCGATTCGTTTCTTATATGATATTATACATGTTTCAATGCCATTCTCCCAAATCATCCCACCCTCTCCCTCTCTCACAGAGTCCAAAAGACTGTTTTTTCACCTGTGTCTCTTTTTGCTGTCTCACATACAGGGTCATCATTACCATCTTTCTAAATTCCATATATATGTGTTAGTATACTGTATTGGTGTTTTTCTTTCTGGCTTACTTCACTCCATATAATTGGCTCCAGTTTCATCCACCTCAATAAAACTGATTCAAATGCATTCTTTTTAATGGCTGAGTAATACTCCATTGTGTATATGTACCACATTTTCTTATCCATTCATCTGCTGATGGACATCTAGGTTGCTTCCATGTCCTGGCAATTAGACACAGTGCTGCGATGAACATTGGGGTACATGTGTCTCTTTCAATTCTGATTTCCTTGGTGTGTATGCCCAGCAGTGGGATTGCTGGGTCATAAGGCAGTTCTATTTCCAGTGTTTTAAGGAATCTCCATACTGTTCTCCATAGTGGCTGTACTAGTTTGCATTCCCACCAACAGTGTAAGAGGGTTTCATTTTCTCCACACCCTCTCCAGCATTTATTGCTTATAGACTTTTGTATCGCAGCCATTCTGACTGGTGTGAAATGGTACCTCATTGTGGTTTTGATTTGCATTTCTCTGATGAGTCATGTTGAGCATCTTAATCTGCAACCTACTGACAATTTTTCCTAATTATTTATCTCTTTAGGTGCATTGTTATGAACAACTGTTTTGCTTACTCTAACATTATCAAAAAAAATTGATATCCTTTATACTCATACATTAATCCTGCAATAACTGCATTTCTTCAAGGTTTTGTCTAATCCTTAAGTATACTTTCTTCCTCCTATTTGCTTCTTGTCTTTTTTTATTTCTTTTTTCTGTATTTTGCTGTAGTTGTTCTGTAGTTTTCTGTGTCTTTTTAAAATGTCAGTGTGTTCTAGAAAGTTCATTTTTTTTAATTAAAAGATTTCATGAAGCTTCCGTACTTCAAAAAAGAAAGCATGTATCAGTGTTACTCTTTATTCTTTTCTACTTGTATTCTTATTTAATTAACAATCAGCATTCATTTACAAAGACATCAATAAAAATATGTTAAATATTTATGACTCTGATGAAGAGATATTAGTTCTTATTTATGGTTCTAAAGTCTACAGTTCAATTTATGGTTCTATTACAAAATAAGTCATCAACTAGGAAGGCCCATTTGCAAAAATTAGTGCTTACTATTTAAGAAAATACACATTAACTAAAGAGTGCATTACTCAGGCATGTTACTTATTTCAGTTTACATGTTTGAAAAAAATTTGTAAAGGAGTTTTATTTTTTTATTTAAATTTATTTATTTTAATTGGAGGCTAGTTACTTTACAATATTGTACTGGTTTGCCATACATCAGCATGAATCCGCCACGGGTGTACACATGTTCCCCATCCTGAAACCCCCTCCCACCTCCCTCCCCATAGCTTTTCTCTATGTGACATTTTGAATGTCTTTCATGCCCCCACCACTGTTAGAATGAAATATGATAAAAATAAAGGATGAGTTTTGCATTAGAGGGATCTTACTCAAGTGAGAATCAGAGCATTTTCAATACCTATAAAATATATTCAATGTTGATTTCAAAATCTTAAATAAATGAAAACTTTATTTGTATAGATGACTCAATAGTCATAACTGGATAGCTATTTGTCAAAATATTATTAGTTAGAATGAGTTGTTGATAATAGAATAATAATCATTTTTAATTGAAAGTTGAAGATTTACCTCAGTTAAGAAAAGATGAAGAAGAGTAGATGCTTACATTTGGAAGCTAAAGTCAATGTTCCTTTTTCTAAGCACAATTTCATGTATACAGTTATTTACTTTTTTTATTACAGGTTGCATTCTCTAGATAGATTTTCAAAAGTTCATATTATTTCCCATTAAAACTCAGGCAAAAATGTGTTTAATTTTCTTAAGCCTGGATGGTTTGATAAACTCTGTAAATTATTAAGTTCTATTCAGGAGTGTATCATAATGCATAAAATAAACTTAATAAGGTGGATAATACAGGAAAAATTGTTTTTTAATAGTTTTTATGAACCCATGAAATAAAAGTTTTATATTAATGTAACAGGAAAAGTTTTATATTTCTGTAAGACAAACATAAAAACTAATTAGTGCATGCAATAAACGGAGCTGAAACCAATATTTATAAGCATTTTGTATTAAGTAAACATAGTAAACAGTTTTGTTTTATTCTTCCTTTACTACAGAAGGGACTTCCCTAGGATCTTTCTTTTTCATGTACAATATACTGAGGATAATATGAAATAGAAATATTTGATTATTGAAACTGTTAGACTCTCTAAAATGTATTCATTTATGATAATCTGCCAACATTTGTTAGTAACAGTTAAAACTATCATCATTTGCTCACATATCTGTTATGCTTTAATATCATGAGAATAATTGTATGTATTAGCATCTTCATTACACTGTTTACATTTTACTTCCTTAGAATTGTTGTTGTTCAGTCACTCAGTCATGTCCAACTTCCTATGACCCCATGGACTGCAGCACACCAAGATTCCTTGTTTGTCACATTCTCCCAGAGTTTGCTCAAATTCATGTCCATCGAATCAATGATGACATCCAACCATCTTAACCTCGGTCTCCCCCTTCTCCTCGGGCCCTCAGTCTTTCCCAGCAGCAGGGTCTTTTTCAATGAGTCAGCTATTCACATCAGGTGATCAAAATATTGGAGTTTCAGCTTCAGCATCTGTCATTCCAATGAGTATTCAAGGTTGATTTCCGTTAGGATTGACAGTGCCAAAAATGAGAAGAAGAATAAAATCTATTTATTTTAAGCTGATAAAAATGTATTATATTAAATCACAGTTTTATATTTTTTCAGATCAGTTCATTTCAGTTCAGTCGCTCAATCCTGTCTGACTCTTTGCGACCACATGGATTGCAGAATGCCAGGCATCAATGTCCATTAGCAACTCCTGGAGTTTACTCAAACTTATGTCCATTAAGTCCGTGTTGCCATCCAACCATCTCATCTTCTGTCATCCTCTTCTCCTCTTGCCTTCAATCTTCCCCAGCATCAGGGCCTTTTCCAATGAGTCAGCTCTTCACATCAGGTGGCCAAAGTATCAGAGTTTCAGCATCAGTCCTTCCAATGAATATTCAGGACTGATTTCCTTTAGGATGGACTGGTTGGATCTCCTTTCAGTCCAAGGGACTCTCAAGCATCTTCTCCAACACCACAGTCCAAAAGCATCAATTTTTTGGCGCTAAGCTTTCTTTATAGTCCAACTTTCACATCCATACATGACTAATGTAATAACAGTAGCTTTGACTATATGGACCTTTGTTGGGAAAGTAATGCCTCTGCTTTTTAATATGCTGTCAAGCTTGGTCATAATTTTTCTTCCAAGGAGTAAGCGTCTTTTAATTTCATGGCTGCAATCACCATCTGTAGTAATTTTGGAGCCCCCCCCAAAAAAATAAAATCTGCTACTGTTTCCACTGTTTCCCTGTCTATTTGCCTTGAAGTGATCAGACCAGATGCATGATCTTAGTTTTCTGAATGTTGAGTTTAAGCCAACTTTTTCACTCTCCTCTTTCACTTTCAAGAGGCTCTTCAGTTCTTCATTTTCTGTCAAAAGATGGTGTCATCTGCATATCTGAGATTATTGATATTTCTCTCAGGAATCTTGATTCCAGTTTGTGCTTCATCCAGCCCAGTGTTTCTCATGATGTACTCTGCATATAAGTTAAATAAGCAGGGTGACAATATACAGCCTTGACTTACTCCTTTGCCTATTTGAAACCAGTCTGTTTGTCCATGTTCAATTCTAACTGTTGTTTCCTGACCTGCATACAGATTTCTCAAGATTAAGGTCAGGTGGTCTGATATTTCTATCTCTTTAAGAATTTTTCACAGTCTGTGGTTACCCAAGGCAAATTTGGCCTTGGAGTACGGAATGAAGCAGGGCAAAGGTTAATAAAATTTTACCAAAATAACACCCTAGTTGTAGCAAACACCTTCTTCCAACAACACAAGAAAAGACTCTACACATTGAAATCACCAGATGGTCAATACTGAAATCAGATTGCTTGTCTTCTTTGCAGCCAAGGATGGAAAATCTCTATAGAGTCAACAAAACAAGACCAGGACCTGACTGTGCCTCAAATCATGAACTCTTTATTGCCAAATTCACACTTCAGTTGAAGAAAGTAGGGAAAACTACTAGACTTCAGATATGACCTTAATCAAATCCCTCATGATTATACAGTGGAAGTGAAAAATAGATTTAAGGGACTAGATCTGAAAGATAGAGTGCCTGATGAACTATGGACAGAGGTTCGTGACATTGTATAGGAGGCAGTGATCAACACCATCCCTATGAAAAAGAAATGCAAAAAGGCAAAATGGTTGTCTGAGGTGGCCTCCAAACAGCTATGAAAAGCAGAAAGGTGAAAGGCAAAGGAGAAAAGGAAATATATACCCATTTGAATACAGAGTTCCAAAGAATAGCAAGGATAGATAAGAAAGACTTCCTCAGTGATCAAGGCAAAGAAGTAGAGGAAAACAATAGAATGGGAAAGACTAGGGATCTCTTCCAGAAAATAAGAGATACCAAGGGAATGTTTAATGCAAAATGGGCTCAATAAAAGACAGAAATGGTATGGAGCTAACAGAAGCAGAAAATATAAAGAGGTGGCAAGAATACACAGAAGAACTATACAGAAAAGATCTTCATGACCCAGATAATCATGATGGTATCACACACCTAGAGCCAGACATCCTGGAATGTAAAGTCAAGTTGGCCTTAGAAAGCATCACTACAAACAAAGCTAGTAGAAGTGATGGAATTCCAGTTGAGCTATTCCAAATCCTAAAAGATAGTGTTGTGAAAGTGCTGCACTCAGTATGCCAGCAAATTTGGAAAACTTAGCAGTGGCCAGAGAATTGGAAAAAGTCAGTTTTAATTCTAATCCCAAAGAAAGGCAATGACAACAAATGTGCAAATTACGGCACAATTTTACTCATCTCACATGCTAATAAAGTAATGTTCAAAATTCTCAACGCCAGGCTTCAACAGTGCATGAACCATGAACTTCAAGATGTTCAAGCTCTTTTTTTTTTTCAAATCAGAAGTATATAAAATAATTTTACATTTGAAAAATAATTTGCAAGCTTAAATGTTTATTGATTATTCAGAGCTAAGTTTGTTGTCAGTTATTGACTCCTTAGTAGATGCCAGAAGCTATGCTTTAAGTGGTATTATATAATATAAGTGCCTGCTTTAAGTGGTACTATATAGTATAAATATCTGCTTTAAGTGGTATTATATAATATAAATACCACTTAAAGCATAGCTTCTGGCATATACTAACAACTCAATAACTGACAGCAAACTTAGCCCTGAATCATCAATAAATATTTAAGCTTGCAAATTATTTTTTCAAATGTAAAATTATTTTATATACTTCTGATCTGAAAAGAAAAATGCCAGAAGCTATGCTTTAAGTGGTTTATATAATATAAATGTGTGATTTCCTGGTGGCTCAAATGGTAAAGCATCTGCCTGCAATGCGGAAAACTTGGGTTCAGTCCCTGGGTTGGGAATATCCCCTGGGGAGGGAAATGGCAACCCAATCCAGTACTCTTCTCTAGAAAATCCCATGGATGGAGGATCCTGGTGGGCTAGAGTCCATGGGGACACAAAGAGTCTGACATGACTGAGTGACTTCACGACTTCACGATAATATAAATAGTGTGCAGATTCTTTTATGTCTGAGCCACCAGACAAACATCAACACACTAGGATTGAGAATGTTATTTTCTAGGATTATCAATATTACAGAGCCAATGATTTAAAGTCAAGGGCTTCAAAATTCATGCTTCATAGTAGCCTGTACTTGTTCAAACTTGTGTTAAGCTGAATTTTCCAAGCTACGTTGTAAATTACTCTAAGGAGTACATCAAGGCTGTATATTGTCACCCTGCTTATTTAACTTATATGCAGAGTACATCATGAGAAACGTTGGACTGGAAGAAACACAAGCTGGAATCAAGATTGCCGGGAGAAATATCAATAACCTCAGATATGCAGATGACACCACCCTTATGGGAGAAAGTGAAGAGGAACTAAAAAGCCTCTTGATGAAAGTGAAAGTGGAGAGTGAAAAAGTTGGCTTAAAGCTCAACATTCAGAAAACAAAGATCATGGCATCTGGTCCCATCACTTCATGGGAAATAGATGGGGAAACAGTGGAAACAGTGTCAAACTTTATTTTGGGGGGCTCAAAAATCACTGCAGATGATGACTGCAGCCATGAAATAAAAAGACGCTTATTCCTTGGAAGAAAAGGTATGACCAACCTAGATAGCATATTGAAAAGCAGAGACATTACTTTGCCGACTAAGGTCAGTCTAGTCAAGGCTATGGTTTTTCAAGTAGTTGTATGGATGTGACAGTTGGACTGTGAAGAAGTCTGAGTGCCGAAGAATTGATGCTTTTGAACTGTGGTGTTGGAGAAGACTCTTGAGAGTCCCTTGGACTGCAAGGAGATCCAACCAATCCATTCTGAAGCAGATCAGCCCTGGGATTTCTTTGGAAGGAATGATGCTAAGGCTGAAACTCCAGTCCTTTGGCCACCTCATGTGAAGAGTTGACTCATTGGAAAAGACTTTGATGCTGGGAGGGATTGGGGGCGGGAGGAGAAGGGGACGACAGAGGATGAGATGGCTAGATGGCATCACTGACTCGATGGACGTGAGTCTGAGTGAACTCTGGGAGATGGTGATGGACAGGGAGGCCTGGTGTGCTGCGATTCATGGGGTCACAAATAGTCAGACATGACTGAGCGACTGAACTGAACTGAACTAAACTGAACTATGTAGTTATTTTTTTTCTTTTTAATAAAATTCCAAGTTTTTATACTTTAGGTATTTGTTTGAGTCCTTATAACTTAGCTCTCACTCACATCAAACTATCAAGAATTATTTTTACCATGTTATTGTTCTACTCAGTTACTTTGAGAATTAGATGTTTCAACTGTCATGCATATCATAGTACCTCTTCTATGTGTTTTATAATAGTTGAGAAAGCAAAAAGTCAAATAATGACTTGTGTCACAATTTTTATCATTTAGAAAACAATTCTCACATGTCTAAAATATCACATTAAAATGAAATCTTACTAAGATTTCTATAATAGTGGCAGTTTAATCCATTCAGTACCAGCAAGTTAACTAGTCATGGTTTCTAGGGAAGAATAAGGCATGGACAGAATAACTAAAATTGTGTTATCTCACTTTCTTTAACATACAATGAGAATCTGGTATCCTGCATGACTCATTCCTGGGGGAAGTACCATAAGAGTATGACTGAGAAAGAGTCTGGCTTATAGGGATCCCTGATCCAAGAAAGATACATAGAAACATATATGCATGGACCAAGTCCTCTCAAATCTCAAAGACCAAAACAAACACCCAAATTTAAGATTGGTGAGTATACTTTTTTCTTGTTACCTTCATAAAGGATTGAAAACCTTCCTGCTATTATATATGCTCAGCTGGGCTTACACCATGTCTGAAGTTCTTTCTAGGTCACCTAGCCAGTTATCCTGAACTCCTATGAATTCATATCAACAAGTAATATACTCCTAATCCTGGTAATATAGATTTTTTAAAAAGAAAATAAATCCCAAATGAAATGTGTACAATTAATAATAAACATTATTTTCAATAAGTAAGTGAAGTTTAAAAATAAAGTAAGTGAAATTTAAAAATAAAGTAAGTATCATACTGGTGGTAAACCTGGAAATTAAAAGGCAGATCATCTGAAATAGGACTGGTCCTAACACTATTTAGAGGACTTGAAGCTGTAAGTATGAATACCTAAGGATTGCTATAAAATTACTCATGAATAATATGTTAAAATATTGATGAACACAGCACAGCAATATAACACATGTTAAAATATTGGTTGCGATAATGAATAAACAGTTTTTATAAGGTACACATCTAAAATATAACAGAAAATATTGTAAATTGAATTGCATAAGGGATTTACAAAGGATAAAACTACCCAAATAGTTGTAAGTCACAGAAAGATTACTCAAGCTCACTGGTTATTAGAAAAATCCCAATTGAAATTCATATGAAATACTATTTAACAAATATCAAACTTGCAAAAGTTAGAACGGAAACAAGAATTGCTGGCAGTGAGATGGAACAATAGGCATTCTCACATGCTGCCGGTCAGAATGTATTTGGTATAAGTACTTTATAGTGCAATTTGGCCAGCAATATCTAGTAAAGTTGAAATTGCCCATATTCTGTAACCAAGCAATTGCCCTTTAAGCAATTGCCTATAATCTCCTAGTGAATGTCTCATAGATGTACCTAAGGATACATTTAGAAAATATTCATTGCAAATATATTTATACTAGCAGAACCCTGGAAGCAATCTAAATTTGTATATTATTCTGGTATGGAGGCATTATGTTGCCAACAAAGTTCTGTCTAGTTAAAGCTATGGTTTTTCCAGAAGTCATGTATGGACATGGGAGTTGGACTATAAAGAAAGCTGAGTGCCAAAGACTGTGGTGTTGGAGAAAGACTCTTGAGAGTCCTTTGAACTTCAAGGAGATCCAACCAGTCCATCCTAAAGGAGATCAGTCCTGGGTGTTCATTGGAAGGACTGATGCTGAAGCTGAAACTCCAATACTTTGGCCACCTGATGAGAAGAGCTGACTCATTTGAAAAGACCCTGATGCTGGGAAAGATTAAAGGCAGAAGGAGAAGGGAATGACAGAGGATGAGATGGTTGGATGGCAACACTGGCAATGGACATGAGTTTGAGTAAACTCCAGGAGTTGGTGATGGACAGGGAGGCCTAGCATGCTGCAGTCCATGGGGTTGCAAAGAGTCGGACGCGACTGAGTGACTGAATTGAACTGAAACTCAAATGGTGAAAAGGTTGAAATTACTGAAAGTGGAATGATATGCATTGACATACATAAACCTCAGGCTCCAAAAAAATTTGGCAATTATGTTTACAATGTGGTAAATACACATACATACAATGAAAAAGTAAACCAAAGAAGAATATATATTATTTGGGATCATTAGTTATTTAATAAAATTATTTCACAACATACACAAATGATAAACTTCAAATTTAGAAATGATTTTCCTGTACTTTGAAACAAAAGATGAAGCTTAAGACAAAATATGAAAGTAGAAAATTTATGTCTATTCTTTAAAAGAAAATCAAGATCTGGAATAAACATGACAAACACTTGAAAATGTGTAATGCTGGTGCAGTTAGTCATTGTATTAGACTTTATAAAATTTGATGCTTTTTTAACATTTTCATAAAGTAAATCATACCAACACAATATAATCCTGTAGCTAGAAAGCTCAAGAAGAATAAGAATTAGAAGAGATCTTTATTAAAGATGGAGTCTCTTGTGCCTTTTCCAGGGGAGAACTTCAACAAATGAAGGAAAAAGCACTCAATATTGAAGTCTAATACACTAAGAAGTTTCTCTGGGCCTCAAAAAAAAAAAAAAAAAAAAACATCTTTCACAGAGAAGACAGTCAATAGCAATAGTTAAATTAGATGGCTGGAGGAAAAAAGCAGTAAAAGTAAAGTCAGGAAAAAGAAAAAAAAAAGAAAGAAAACTGGCATTTGAAAAAGTAAGTAATAAACCCAAATGCTTAGCTTTGCTGCTGCTGCTAAGTCGCTTCAGTCGTATCCGACTCTGTGTGACCCCATAGACGGCAACCCACCAGGCTCCCCTGTCCCTGGGTTTCTCCAGGCAAGAACACGGGAATGGGTTGCCATTTCCTTCTCCAATGCACGAAAATAAAAAGTGAAAGTGAAGTCGCTCAGTCGTGTCCGACTCTTCGCGACCCCATGGACTGCAGCCTACCAGGCTCCCCCGTCCATGGGATTTTCCAGGCAAGAGTACTGCAGCGGGGTGCGATCGCCATCTCCGATAAAATAGCAATTCCATCAAGAGACAAGGAAATGGATGACAAAGAAACAAATACTCTGCAAATAGTAGAAGGTACCCTGGAGCTGAAGAAAGACTTGAGTCTTCAGGTTGAAAGGACTCATCTCATGCTAGAAGGAACTGATGAAAAAAAGACACAAATCTTGGCAGATCTTAGAAAAATTCCTGACCTGGAAGAATTTTAAAGAGTAAAATGTCCTGTTGTTGGAGAATCAGGATAAAGTGCTTTACACATTGTTGATTGATAGATCAAATTGTTGTAGCATCTGTAAAGCAGTCTGTCAAGGTCATTTAGAAATAAGATGCACATACTTATTCTTTCTAGTATCTTTCACCTGGGAATCTATCAGGAAGAATTAAAAAAAAATATATACAAACAGCTAAGGATATAAATAAAATGTATTTATTGTGATACTATTTCTATTTTGTTGTTTTGTTGCTGTCATGTCCTACTCTTTGTGACCTCATGAACTGTAACATGCCAGGCTTTCCTGTCTCTCACTATTTCCTGGAGTTTGCTCAAACTCACATTGATTCAATCAATGGTACCATCCAACCATCTCATCCTCTGTTGCTCCCATCTCCTCTTGACTTCAATCTTTCCCAGCATCAGGGTTTTTTTCCACTGAGTTGGCTCTTCACATCCGGTAGCCAAAGTATTGGAGCTTCAGCTTTATCAACCAGTCTTTCCAGTGAATATTCAGGGTTGATTTTCTTCAGAATTCACTGATTTGATCTCCTTGCTGCCCAAGGGACTCTCAAGATTCTTCTCCAGAACCACAGTTTAAAACATCAGTCCTTTGGTGCTCAGCCTTCTCTCATATTCATACATGTCTACTGGAAAAGCCATATCTTTGACTATACAGACCTTTATCAGGAAAGTTGTGTCTCTGCTTTTTAATATACTGTCTATGTTTGTCATGGTTTTTCTTCCAAAGAGCAAGTGTCTTTTAATTTCATGGCTGCAGACCCTGTCCAGGGTCATTTTGGAGCCCAAGATAATAAAATATGCCAATATGCCACTCTTTCCATATTTTCTCATCTATTTGCCATGAAGTGATGGGACCGGATGTGATCCCACTGTGTGTTAAGACAGGTTTTTCACCCTTTCACCCTCATCAAGATGCTCTTTAGTTTCTCCTCATTTTCTGTCGTTAAAGTGGTATCATCTGCATATCTGAGGTTTCTGATATTTCTCCCAGCATTCTTAATTCCTGCCGGGCGTTTCACATGATATACTCTGCAGATAAGTTAAATATGCAGTGTGAAAATATACAGCTTTGACACACTTCTTTCTAAATTCTGAACTGGTCTGTTGCTTCATATCCCATTAAATCCATCTACAGAGGAAAGACTGAAAATATATGGTACATCCACTCAATGGGATATTATGCAACCATTAAAAATAATTAGTAAAAAAAAAAATTAGTCAAAATATACCAGCTAACTGAAAAAAATTGTCCAAGATATATTATTAAGCTGGAAAAAAGTAAGATGATAAATTTGTGTCATGTATATTTCATTTCAAGAAGGTAATTAATGACCAATAACCTATATTAATACATATGTGCTTATGTTATCTCAATATATGTTTAAAATGTATATATATTATTCATATAGGAAAATGACAAAAAAGTGAAAGGAGGTACACTTAGTGCTAATCTGAATTGTGAGTGACAATGGATTTAGAAAACTAAAATGATTGAATGAATGGTAGTTACAGAGGGGAAAAATGCCTTTGGAAAGAAAATATGCATGATATACTTTCAATGTATATGTATCAAGAAATATAAAATAATATAAATAATGTTTAGCATTTATATGATTATGTTTCTAAGTGAAGAAATCTGAGAAAAAAAGAAATTTGGATCTAAATCTATTGCCACTTAAGGGTATTGATATTCTGTCAACAAAAAGATGGCATAAAATAATGGTTTTATTTCAATAAAATGAGAAACAAATGAAAATAACCAATTGATGAACATCATGATTGTATATATTTGCATTAGCAAGGATAAACTCAGGACAAAAACATGAGTTACCACCAGGTAAGATAAGGAGGGGACTCCTCCGGTGGCTCAGTTATACAGAATCTGCCTGCACTGCAGGAGCCACAGGAGATGTGGGTTCAATTGCTAGATTGGGAAGATCTCCTGAAGGAGGGAATAGCAACCCACTGCAGTATTCTTGCCTGGAGAATCCCATGGATGAGGGATCTTGGGTGGCTATAGTGCACAGAGTCACCAAGAGTGGGACATGACTGAAGTGACATAGCACACATGCAGGCAAGATAAGGTAGACCAGTAATGACTGGTTAGTTCCGTCATTATTCATCTTTTTATTAGATTCTCAAGCATTGAAACATGGTTTATCTCTTTTATAATTTGAAAAGCCTTATTAACATAATTAAAATTACTCAACAAATCATTTGAAGAGCTGTAACACAAATGTTTTCAAATTCCATTGCAAAATTAGTTTAATTCATTTAAAATGTGAGTATTGCAAGTGCAAAATCCTGGGAGGTCTTATGACACAATGATTCTGTATTCAGGATTTAAGGTCCAAGAAGCTGGGGTCAGGTATGCTTTCTGTCTAATCTGGGAAAATTATCTAAAGTCTTCATGTACCAGTTCTCCTGTCTATAAAGTACAAATAGCTGTAGGAAAAATGA
The DNA here is from genome assembly GCF_032405125.1 of Capricornis sumatraensis. NCBI lineage: Eukaryota > Metazoa > Chordata > Mammalia > Artiodactyla > Bovidae > Capricornis > Capricornis sumatraensis. Next base: position 54,242,454 of record NC_091080.1, read on the forward strand.
AGATAATGCAAGATAAATATTAGTATTTCTGAAAATAGCACGCATAAGGCTCTCAAACAGCCTGACACACATTAAACACCAAATATAGGTTAATTATTTTAATTACAGCGAAAAAGAATTGTTATGCCCAGAGTCCGAGTCCCCAAAACTGAGAGAATAAGACGTCCACAGCAATGCAAAAGCATAAACGGGTTTATTACTAGCTCGAGCCAGGGCCCAGGTTTCATCCAGCACAGTGGAATCTGACAAGAGCCCCGAGTTCTGAATCACATATACTTTTATACAGACGGTTCTTTGTTTCTGTAACAGCATAGCTGATTGGTTAAACCATACGCGTGCGCAGGACTTTTAAACCTCGTATCCCTACCTGGATTGGCTCGGGTCTGGCACGGGCGTGGGGCTACGGGGATTTTTTCTGATTGGTCTAGCTACACTGCCTGCGGGCCTGCCCCTTAGAGCCTGTCCTGGCTTCAGTTTGGTCCTAACAGAATCTTCAGTGGAAATAAAAAAGATGGATAAGTAACACAAACTCAGTGATTAGTACTTGTGTACTACAAAGAAGATGTATATATATCTTCTCTAGGATTTTCACAATTAGTTTGCCATCTCAAATATATGTGATATTAATATCATTTCATAAGAAAAAATACAGAAAGCCTGAGTGATTTAGCAAATTGTGATGCACCGTATCTATCTCAAAATTCAGATTTTTCAATTATTGGTCCAATGACCATGTGCCTGTGTGATCAGTTGCTCAGTCATGTGTGACTCTTTGCGACTCTATGGACTGTAGCTCTCCAGGCTCCTCTGTCCATGGGATTCCCCAGGTGAGAATACTGGAGTGGGTTGCTTTTTCCTCCTCCAGGGGATTTTTCCCCAATAACCACACCTAGAATGTTTTGAAAACCCTTTAAAAAGTTAATTACTGATATATTTCTGAATGTGTATTGTAAAGTGCCTTCAATATATTTTTAATTGGAAGACAACTGCCTTACAGTGTTGTATTGGTTTCTGACCTACATCAACACAAATCAGTCATATCTCTCTGTCTGTTATATATATCCTCTCCCTCTTGAGCCTCCATCCCACTACTCCCCATCCAGCCCTTTGAGGTTGTCACAGAGCACTAAGCTGGGCTTCCTGTGTTATATTAGCAGTTTCCTGCTACTGCTAAGTCGCTACAGGCATGTCCGACTCTGTGAGACCACATAGACGGCAGCCCATCAGGCTCCCCCATCCCTGGGATTCTCCAGGCCAGAATACTGGAGTGGGTTGCCATTTCCTTTTCCAATGCATGAAAGTGAAAAGTGAAAGTGAAGTCGCTCAGTCGTGTCCGAGACTCTAAGCGACCCCATGTACTGTAGCCTACCAGGCTCCTCCATCCATGGGATTCTCCAGGCGAGAGTACTGGAGTCGGTTGCCACTGCCTTCTCCGAGCAGTTTCCTACTAGCTATCTATTTTACACATGGTAGTATATATATATATATATATCAGTGCTACTTTCTCTCTTCTGTACATCTAAATAAAGCAGTTAAAAAAATAAATTTGGGCTTAATTTCAAAAGTTCTTTGTATGGATAGCTAAAAAAAATTTAAATAATTATTAAATAATAATTCTATAGTTTATCATTTGCTTATGGTAGCCGTCTGTTTTATAACTTTTTATATATTGTTTTATATACTTTTTATTGAATGATTTTATTGATTTTATACAGTATTATTTTCATAAATATAGACTATTTTCAAATATTGGCTATAATAATAACTTGTCAAAGCAGTTTTATAACAATTGGGAAAATAAATATATATTTGGCTTTGCTCATGTTTTTCATTTTATCTAGGTAAGGCAAATACAATCTGATTTAATGCTTAATCTTGTATAAATCTACTCTGGTCACACAGAAGAGATCCAGGTCCTTTTTTTCATGCCCTCAGCTAGCATTTCTGTGGTTGTGCTGGTTCTTTTGTGTCTTAATCCCTGTAGCACTTAAACCTCTGATACAAGTTCTACCTATGTTAGAATCTAATTTTAAACTGACCCATGAGTTTTTATAATTCTATGTAAAGCATTTAATCTTAATCAAGTAGTAGGAATTATTTCTTTTATTTCCTTCAGATCTCCTCAGTTTAGAACACATTACATGATAAAATACTTTTTATATTGTAACTTAAAGGGGAAAAAATTGTCCTTTAGGTGCATACATTCTAGTTAAATTCAAAACTGATGCTGGTATTATAACCACATCTAGAAAATGTGCTTTTTTCTTTCTTTGCATTTAGGCAAAAACAAACAAACTACTAAATAATCAGGAAATTGTTTTAAGAGTCTTAATCAAGTGTAGTTAATATAAAGATACAGTAAAAGCAAGAGATTCACAGCATGTAGAATGTCCCAGTTTCAAAATACTAGAGGAAAAAATAAAAGACATTCTTAGACTTGCAATTAAATTGTAAGTCTTTGGGGATCTATTACAATTTCCTATTTAGCTCACAATGACTAGAAATTATGATTTTTTCTATATCTAAGGGAAAATGCTACACTTCTACCTTTCTCCACTCCTTTCTTAATGCCAGCAAACCTGGCATAATTACAGGAGAAAATTCAGCATGAACAGCTGAGCCATTTGAAACTGCGTTTATCATGAAGTGCTTTTGGTGACATCACAATATCATAATTTACCAATCGCTTGAGGTAAACAGCTCTGAGATTACTTATAGATAGTTATAGATAGATTGTTTCTTTTCTTTCTTTTTCTTTTCTTTTTTTTTTTTTTTTTTTTCAGAAAACCCCTGTCATATATGCATCTGGACATACATAGAGGTCAGGGGACTGAAGCATAGAGTCCTATTGACATTGATTACCACTGTGTGGTCTACCTTTTTCTTTTTCTCTGTCTTTCTCAAAATAGGGAGCTATGCACCATCCAATTTTAGTAATGAAAATAAATATAATATAGGAATAGTAGCTGATATGTTTTTAGTATTTACCATTTTAAAAATTCCTTGCAATGTATTAAGTTATTGATGTCTCTATCCTTCAATTTGTATGCTAGACCTTTTAGAATATCTCTCAATTAATATTCTGTTCTATCTCTACATCAATCCTTCTTTGTCTAATATAACATCACATAAGAACATGTTGGTTCTCTCTTCAAAAGTATTGTTTTCTTGAGACCTTTAAACTCTATATCTATGGGCACATTTCTTTGTTACACTTGACAACAAAATGCCTTAACAAGATAGATAGATAGATAGATAGATAATCACATGTCTCCCTTTCTATCTCTTTGCTCAAATGATCTTCATTGTATATTTAAAAATAATGAACAGTTTGCTTTTTTTTTTTTTTTAACTAGACTCTCATCAGCATTTATCCTTGATGCACATTTTTCATTTGGCTGCTAGGACACTACACTCTACTGGTTTGCCTCTGGCCCATCTGTTTGCTTCTTCTCAGTGTCTTTTGCAAGTTTTCCCTCCTCATCTTCCAGAACAATAAATATTACCAAACCTCCTTCGCTTTTTACACTCATTCTTTCATTGCATTGTGATCTCTTCCAGCCTCATGGGTTTAATAATATATATAAGCTCTCAATATTATTCCCAGGTCAGGTCTTTCTTAAAATCTGGACTGATTCTATATGGATTTGATAATCATGAACAAATAGGTAGAAAGGAAGATGTGATAAGTGGAAGAGTGAACTGCATTTGCAGCATCATGCCTCTGTTTATCTCTCCCAACCCTGACTCATCAGTCTCACCTATCTCTCCAAACCCCATCTTATCACTCTCACCCTTGTTCACCACATTCTGGTTGCCTCTAAGAATACAATTCAGAACCTTTGCAAAGACTATGCCTCTCAGAGCAGGTTCTCTGTCCTCGACCACCACTAACACTTACCTGGATCTTTCAGGTCACTCTCACAAGGCCCTCTTTAAAATTTCTGTCTCTGATTACCCTAAATATGTTCTATGTTATCCTGTCATCACAACAGTATTATTTTATCATTGTATCACAATATATTTCATATATCTATTTACTTATTTTATTTTATTTTTCTGCCTCAGTAGGGTATAAGTTCAATGAGGACAGAAAACATGACTGCTTCATTCACAAAGTACACCCAGTTTTAGGAATGGAGCAATGGTAAAAATATATATTTTTACTGTCTGAATGACATAGAGACATGAACAAAATGTGTATTTAGTTGTTTTTAAAAAAAGAAGAAGAAAAGCTAAATTAGGAAATAGAAAAAACAAGAGATATGGTATTGTATTATGGAAAATAAAAGTTTTAAGAGAGACAAAGTTGTTAAAAATGGTATATGCTGCATAGTTAAGGAAAAGTAAAAATTGATGTGTCCCATGGCTATGGTGACAAAGAATTCAAAGTGCCACTTTCAAGGCAATATTTTAATTTTTAATATTCCAGGGTCTTCAGAAGTTAATGAAAGAAAATAAAGTGCAGAAAAAAAATAGAGTATAGAAAACTTTTTGAATTTTTTTATTTTTATTTTTCTTTGCTAGTTTGCACATGAAGTTGAGGACCAAATTAGAGCAGAGAGCAATAGCTGAAAAGGGATGTGGTGATCACAAAAGGTTTTGTTCTGTTTAATCATTTTAAGGTAATACGTACTTCAGTTCGATTCAGTCGCTCAGTCATGTCCGACTCTTTCCGACCCCATCAATCACAGCACGTCAGGTCTCCCTGCCCATCATCAACTCCCGGAGTTCACTCAAATTCGTGTCCATCGAGTCAGTGATGCCATCCAGCTATCTCATCCTCTGTCATCCCCTTCTCCTCCTGCCCCCAATTCCTCCCAGCATCTGGGTCTTTTCCAATGAGTCAACTCTTTTCATGAGGTGGCCAAAGTATTGGAGTTTCAGCTTTAGCATCATTCCTTCCAATGTACACCCAGGACTGATCTCCTTTAGGATGGACTGGTTGGATCTCCTAGCAGTCCAAGGGACTCTCGAGAGTTTTTCCAACACCACAGTTCAAAAGCATCAATTATTCGGTGCTCAGCTTTCTTCACAGTCCAGCTCTGACATCCATACATGACCACTGGAAAAACCATAGCCTTAACTAGGCAGACCTTTGTTGGCAAAGTATTGTCTCTGCTTTTCAATATGCTATCTAGGTTGGTCATAACTTTTCTTCCAAGGAGTAAGCACCTTTTAATTTCATGGCTGCAGTCACCATCTGCAGTGATTTTGGAGCCCAAAAAAATAAACTGTTTCCACTGTTTCCCCATCTATTTCCCATGAAGTGATGGGACCAGATGCCATGATCTCCGTTTTCTGAATGTTGAGCTTTCAGGCAACTTTTTCATTCTCCTCTTTCACTTACATCAATTGGCTTCTTAGTTCCTCTTCACTTGCTGCCACAGAGGTGGTGTCATCTGTATATCTGAGGTTAGTGATATTTCTCCAGGCAATTTTGATTTCAGCTTGTGTTTCTTCCAGTCCAGTGTTTCTCATGATGTACTCTGCATATAAGTTAAATAAGCAGGGTGACAATATACAGCCTTGTCGTATTCATTTTTCTATTTGGAACCAGTCTGTTGTTCCATGTCCAGTTCTAACTGTTGCTTCCTGACCTGCATGTAGGTTTCTCAAGAGGCAGGTCAGGTGGTCTTGTACTCCCATCTCTTTCAGAATTTTCCACAGTTTATTGTGATCCACACAGTCAAAGGCTTTGGCAACATCAATAAAGCAGAAATAGATATTTTCTGGAACTCTCTTGCTTTTTCCATGATCCAGCAGGTGTGAGCAATTTGATCTCTGGTTCCTCTGCCTTTTTGAATACCAGCTTGAACATCTGAAAGTTCACAGTTCACGTATTGCTGAAGCCTGGCTTGAAGTTTTTTGAGCGTTAGTTTACTAGTGTATGAGATGAGTGCAATTGTGCAGTAGTTTGAGCATTCTTTGACATTGCCTTTCTTTGGGATTGGAATGAAAACTGACCTTTTCCAGTCCTGTGGCCACTGCTGAGTTTTCCAAATTTGCTGGCAAATTAGGTACAGCACTTTCACAGCATCATCTTTCAGGATTTGAAATAGCTCAATTGAAATTCCATCACCTCCACTTTGTTTGTAGCCATGCTTTCTAAGGCCTACTTGACTTCACATTCCAGGATGTCTGGCTCTAGGTGAATGATAGTACCATCGTGATTATCTTGGTTGTGAAGATCTTTTTAGTACAGTTCTTCTGTGTATTCTTGCCACCTCTTCTTAATATCTTCTGATTCAGTTAGGTCCATACCATTTCTGTCTTTTATTGAACCCATCTTTGCATGAAAAGTTCCCTTGGTATCTGTAATTTTCTTGAAGAGATCTCTAGTCTTTCCCATTCTGTTGTTTTCCTCTGTTTCTTTGCATTGATCACTGAAGAAGGCTTTCTTATCTCTTCTTGCTATTCTTTTGAACTTTGCATTCAGATGTTTATATCTTTCCTTTTCTACTTTGCTTTTCACTTCTCTTCTTTTCATAGCTGTTTGTAAGGCCTCCCCAGAGAGCCATTTTGCTTTTTGCATTTCTTTTCCATGGGAATGGTCTTGATCCCTGTATCCTGTATAATGTCACAAACTTCCATCCATAGTTCATCAGGCACTCTATCAGATCTAGTCCCTTAAATCTATTTCTCACTTTCACTATATAATCATAAGGGATTTGATTTAGGTCATACCTGAATGGTCTACTGGCTTTCCCTATTTTCTTCAATTTAAGTTTGAATTTGGTGATAAGTTTATGATCTGAGCCACAGTCAGCTCCCAGTCTTGTTTTTGCTGACTGTATAGAGCTTCTCCATCTTTGGCTGCAAAGAATGTAATCAATATGATTTCGGTGTTTACCATCTGGTAATGTCCATGTGTAGAGTCTTCTCTTGTGCTTTTGGAAGAGGGTGTTTTCTATGACCAGTGTGTTCTCTTGACAAAACTCTATTAGCCTTTCCCCTGGTTTATTCCGTATTCCAAGGCCAAATTTGCCTGTTACTCCAGGTGTTTCTTACCTTGCTACTTTTGCATTCCAGTCCCCTCTAATGAAAAAGACATCTTTTTTGGGTGTTAATTCTAAAAGGTCTTGTAGGTCTTCATAGAACCGTTCAACTTCAGCTTCTTCAGTGTTACTGGTTGGGGCATACATAGATTTGGATTACTGTGATATTGAATGGTTTGCCTTGGACCACTTATACTTAGACCACTTGTACTTAGACCACTATTATTTTGAGCTTATTTATTATCATCTGGGTAGAATTGTAACAGTCAGTTGGAGGAAGAAAGCAAGTTCATAATAAATGTTATTTAATTTTATGACATAGGAATATTTCTATTTTTTTGTTATATAATAAATTAATTTTTTATTTTTTAACTTTATATTGCTATATAGTTAAATAACAGTGCTGCATTACTTTCAAGTGTAAGGCAAAGTAATTCAGATATATATATATATATATATATATATATATATATATATATATATATATATATATATATATATATATAAATAACTTATTTTCAAGTTCTTTTCCCATTGATGTTGTTACAGAATACTGGACACAGCTTTCCGTGCTATATAGTAGGTCTTGGTTGGTTATCCATTTTAAGCAATACAGGCATGTTTCAAATAATGTCATGATTATAAATTCTTTTAGGTAGAATATCATATTTCAAATACATAAATTTTGCCTGAGCTTTGTAAATAGAAAGTTTATGTAATCCTCTAGCTTATAACAGAGTTTAGAAAAGATTTTTCAGTTACATAAGTTAGTGGTAATGCTTGGTTTTAATATTAAATTAAAAAATTTAAAGAATCATCTTTTTCTTTCTTTAAATTTAACTATTTGTTGTGATAATTTAAGATGTATACATAGATTATTGCCTTTTCAACGTTTCTTTTCTGATGTTTTCTATGTAGGTTAGTCATTCAGTTGTGTCCAACTCTTTGAGAATTCATAAACTGTAGGAGACTCCTGCCAGGCTTCTCTGTCCATAGAATTCTGCAGGCAAGAGTATTGGAATAAGTAGCCATTCCTTTTTCCAGGGGATTTTCCTGACCCAGAGATTGAACTCAAATCTCCAGCATCTCAGGCAGATTCTTTACCATTTGAGCTACCAGAGGAGCCCATAAAATAAATACCAAATATGGAGGATACTGTGCTATAGGGAAGAGATGATAAAAGTTCTGTTTGTTTAAAAGTCCATGCAAAACTTTTTGAATAGAGAGTAAAACTATGCTGAGTCAAAATAGTGGTAGCAGGAATATTAATTTGAAATCCCCAGAGAAATTAAATCTTGCTAGAAAACAAAAAGTGCTTTGAAACACAATTTCACTAAGACTTTCATTTGAAGTCATACAGAAACAGGCACAATTTTATGAAAGTAAAATTTCCTTATTTTAAAAATTAAAGATTATTTTCATATGTTTAAAAAATTAGATTTAATTAACTATTTCTAAAATAAGCTGTATTGATCCCTAGAATCAATTTTTAGATGCAAGAATATTAATTGAGAAGTCTTAAAATTTGGAAATAAATTATATACCCAAATCTAATAAAGATAAGTATACTTACTTATTTTAGGCAATAAGTAAGGAAACATTATATATATATATATATATATATATATATATATATATATATATATAAAATGTGTATTTACCACTTGGTATATGCTAGGCAATTTTCTAAGCACGGTTAATTGTACTAGCACTTAATTTATGGTTGCCTTGACTTTATTCTCCTATACCTCAGAACAGTTATTGCATAAATTGAACATTTCCTGGGCACACCAAGTATAATTCCTGCTTTATTCTTGTAAAGAAAAGTATTAACAATAAAAGGGAGATACATGGTATCAGTTCATTATCTATTCTTCTTGTGTTTATTGCACATCTTTCCTTATATCTATGAAAGTCTTCTCTAGACAGGAAACACAAAAAGGGTGTATTAACTCAAACCCAAAACAATAAAGTAAATGGCAACAGGATCATACTTATGAATAATTACCTTAAATGTAAATGGGTTGAAAAATTATTTCAACTGAGCTAATAGCAAGGAAAAAAGTTTTAATAATATTCTGGGAGCTATCTGTAAATTCAAACATACACAATGCCTGCTGTGTGAAAATGAATACACACATTGCTTACTGCAAAGACAGAAAAATTATCTGTACTCATCAGGAAAAAATTACTATTTGCCAGGTAAGATAGAATTTGAATAATTATATACACTGATAGCAACACAGTAGCATAAAACTAGAAATTAATTACAAAGGAAAAGTGAAAAATTCACAAATATATTGAGATTAAACAACATGTGACTGAATGATCAATAGATCAAAAAAGAAATCAAAAGAGAATCCCTTGGAAAAAATGAAAATGCAACATACTAAAGTTTATGGAATATATCAAAGGAAGTTCTAAAAGAGAGGTTCATACTGATAAATACCAACCTTAAGACCTTAACAGTCTTAAATAAACAACCTAATTTTACACCTCAAAGAACTAGAAAAAGTAAGTAGAACAAATGAAGCCCAAATTTAGTGGAAGAAAAGAAATAACAAAGATTAAAGCAGAAGTAAATATAATAGAGACTAAAAAGACAATAGAAAAGATCAACAAGTCTATACTCACTGAGCCATCGGGGATTCCTCTCAGTTCTGTGTGTGTGTGTGTGTGTGTGTGTGTGTGTGTGTGTGTGTGTGTGTGTGTGTTAGTCACTCAGTCATGTCTGACTCTTTGCAGCCCCATAAACTGTAGCCTGCCAGGCTCCTCTGTCCATGGAATTCACCAAGCAAGAATACTGCAGTAGGTTTCCATCGTCTTCTCCGGGGGATCTTCTCAACCCAGGGATCAAACCCTGGTCTCCTGCATTGCAGGTAGACTCTTTACCATCTGAGTTCCCAGGAAAGCCCCTCAGTTCCCTGATCAGGGATTAAACTATGGCCATGGTGGTCAAAGTGCCAAATCTTAACCATTAGAACACCAGGGGCTGTGGCTGGTAGCAGAGCCTTGGCTCTTGTTTGCTTTGAAGAAAGAATTTAGCAGAGATGAAAAGCAGTGAGGCAAGGAAAATATTTATCAGGAGAGGAGATATGTGTGGAGAAGGCACACGTGTGCTTGGAGAGAGAGTCACACACTTTTGGTGTGGTTTACATAACTCATATAAGAGCAGTTCTTTCAGTTTCCTCTGGCCAATCATTTTGCTTTGTTGGTCTTTGAGTCCATATTTTACCTGGCTCAGGGCAATCACTGTGTGTGCATATGGACCTTTGAGCCAAGACAGATTCCTCCCCCTCCCCTGAGGATCCTTTCTGCCCATGTGTATCTTGGAGAGATGAAGGGGTCTCCTTTACTTCAAAAAGAGAAGTATGTGGTCACCATATCTTTTACCTAAGCAGGGCTTAGTCCCTACGTATTCCTGCTGTTCCCATTATCTTGAGGTCCACAGGAGACAGAGTCCAGCTACTTATTCTGTTCCATTTATTATTTTTATTTTTGAAGCATAAATAAGGGGCTAGCTGTAAATATCTGACCTGGGGCCCATCTATTGCCTGCCTCATGTTTTGTTGATACTTCAATACCAGAGACTTACAAATCTAAATTTCACTTCCATTCATATGTCTCAGTGTTAACTAAATCCATGTCCAAAAAATACAGTTTTAATTCCCTCACAATTTTTCTTAGCAGAGTGAATAGCACCAACATATATATGATCACTGAGTCCAAAATAAAAGGTTCCTAAGCTCTAACAAGCATTCTAATTACTAATTGTGTCTTCATCATATGTTGTATACATCCTACTCTGTATACATCATTGTATTACTAATATTAATAATTATTAATATTACAGTTATAGAAAACAGAATCACAGACTTCACAAAGAGGTATCAAAGTCCAATGTTTGACTCTAAAATATTATACAGTTTGATTTAATTTATAATCAGTTCCCTCCAGACAGGATGATGGATAACGTTCTTGTGTTTACCTCCCTGCTTTTGCTAAAGTTAAGATTATTCTGTGGGGAAAAGCAGACTTCTCTACTTATCCTGTATTTTGTAGGTTACATCAGTACCTCACAGAAATAACCAAGTTGTCCAACACCACACTGGTCATGGCTCCCATTAAATCTTTGCTTCTTCTATGCTTCACTTGAGAGCAGAAACTCTCTGTAGAACTGTCCACGGATCTATCTGCCCAGTTACGTGTATACATTCATTTTCTCTCCAGGTGCCTGACATTTCTCAGGTAGTACTGGAAAGTTGTCTAAAAAAGCCTCATCTCCTTCACTTTTCTCTTCTGCCCTCCTACTCAGGATAGTTACTTTCTGGTAATGAAGTGAGTGGTATCACATCCACACACTGATTCTGCCAGAGATTTTTGTCATATACCTTGGGTCATCTTTCTTTAACCTATTCTGCAAGAACATTAAACTTCTCTAAAGGGTTTAGATGTTTAAAGTGAAAGCCAGAAACATATTGGCTATCTCTGCTTTATGTCTTTTCACTGTTTCCTTTTAAAGGGAAACAGAGCTGCTGCTGATTAAATAGGAAAAATTGAAAAATTAAATAATAAGAAAAAAAACCTCAACAAGTATGTCAAATATTATCTCACCATGCCATATTTTTAAATTTCTGGCATATGGTCTGCATTTCAAATTAATTCAGCACTCAGTGAAAGCAAGAACCACATATTACTCTTTGCCTATATACCCCTATTGATGCCAATGTCAAAGATATTAAGGATGAAAATATATATTTATGAACAATATTAATGAATACTGATTATAGGAAATACCTACCTGTCTTCTTCTTCATATGCAGACACAATTCCCATGAGTGGCTGTAGCAAAATTGCTTATGCCTATAGGTAAATAAAGAATAGAATTCAGATCAAAAATAAAGAGGGGCATTGCTCTGATTCAAAACTCTTCGTAAAGATTATCAAATCTCTTGGAGTTACATTAAAAAAAATAAACATTATTCAGAGTTCAGATTTACATTCAAATGAGAAGTTTTAGGAAACTAATAATCAAAAGCAGAGTAGGCAGCTATCTTAATATCCTCCAGAGGCCTTTGGCTTGTTTTATTGCAGATTTAATCTTTTGGTTGTGTTATTGGGCAGGAACCAAAGCCAAACATGTTTAAGTAGCACAGCTTTGCAGTTATTTCAGAATTGCTCAATTGAATGTGTTATTACAGTTACAAAATGATGTTTTAACTCTGCTAATGTGAGTGCATTTTTTTCTTAGAAACCATATATGTATTTATAATTATAAAGCACAATATTTATATTTGAATAAGAAAATTAGTTGCTAGATCTAGCTCTTCAGAACACAAATTTTTATATTTTAATATTTCATGGGTCACTTCATGGTTTTAATACCCTCGAAAGCTAAACTCTTTGATTTTTATTTATTTTTTGGTAGATATTATTTTGGACTGCTGCTGCTGCTGCTGCTGAAGTCACTTCAGTCGTGTCCAACTCTGTGTGACACTACAGATGGCAGCCCACTAAGCTCCCCTGTCCCTGGGATTCTCCAGGCAAGAACACTGGAATGGGTTGCCATTTCTTCTCCAATGCATGAAAGTGAAAAGTGAAAGTGAAGTTGCTCAGTCATGTCTGACTCTTTGCGAATATTCTGGACTACTTACATTAAAACTTTGCTGATTTATTTTCAATATTAAATATTAAATATATATTCCAAAGACTGCTATAATGTTTTCAGTGTTGTGTGACAGGCTGTTGCTTCATTTATTTAATAAATAGCTATTATATGCCTAGTCTATGGAACTCAGAATAAAAATAATTACTGTACCTCTTTGAAACATCCATATAGTTATTATCTAGCCATCTCTCATTTGTTTTCTTAAGTATTAAATGTTAAAGTAATTAAGTGATACTGAGTGAAAAAATTTTTTCTTGGTTTGTTACCTCTTTGCAATAAATTACCTAGGAATAGTATAGGGGTAGACATAGTACAGCCTATAGGTCAGGTATAGCTGGCATTTGCTTTTTTCACATAAATTTTATTCTTTATCATTTAAAAATTGAGATATAATTAATATATACCATTGTGTAATTTGAGATGTACAGTGTTTTGGTTTGATACATTTATATATTGCAATACAATTATTCCAGAAGGGTTAGCTAACCCCTTCATCATGTCACATAATTACTATTTCTTTCTTTGCTATTGAGAACAGTTGAGATCTAGTCTGTTAGAAATTTTGAAGCGTATAATAGGGTATTTTGTTGACTATAATTATTATGTTTCTGCCTTATATCTCCAGAAGTTATATAGCTATTAGTTGCAGATCTGTACTCTTATACAGTATATCCCCAATTCCCCTATCCCCAGCTTCTGGTAACCACCATTCTACCACCATTTTTCTTGACAATTTCAATCTTTTTTTTTTTTTTCCTTTTGGATTCTACATATTAGTGACATCATCCAATATTTGTCTTCTTCTTTACTTATCTCATTTAGCATAGTGGCTTCAAGTTTCATCCTTGTCATTGAAAATGACACATGTCCTTTCTCACTGCTGAATAATATTAATATTCCATTGTTTGTGTGTATTGTTTATCTATCTTTCTACTATCTATCTGTAAGTCACAAGTCACAACTTCTCAATTCATTCACCCTTTGATGAACACTTCTTTTGTAAATAAACCTGCAATGAACTTGAGAATGCAGTCATCTCTTGGAGACACTGATTTCACATCCTTCAGATATATACCCAAGAGTGGGATTGCTAGATCATATGATAGTTCAATTTTAAATTTATCTTATGATTAAGCCATAAAAGCCTTCTTTATGTGTTGTTTATGGCTGCTTTTGAGTTACAATTATAGAGTTGAATAGATGCAACAGGAACAATCCGGCTAATGAGCCTAAAATATTCACTAATTGGTTCTTGAAACATTTTTCCAACCCCTGCTCCAACAGCATAATCAATTTTAAAGTACAAATTTGCATGTTCCTGTGTAATGTTTTCCTTGCTGTAAGTAGAACAATCAATGTATATTGTCACATGTTTTCTAAAACAGGGCATGGAAAGACCACAGGTATGAAAGGAAAATGGAGGTGGGGGGAGGAGTTGCTGGCAAGAGGAGGAATCCTGAAGAGAAATGAACACTCCGTGTAAATATAGGTAAAGATTACAGAGGAAGAAAGCAGGAGAATTATTTTATTTGTAGAGATTCAGAAGGAAGATTTCTACAAAAGTAAATTGAAATTTAGGTCTATGTGTATTTTGTGGCCATATTGCAAAAGTGAGATATGCCCCTCTCACATAACCAAAATGTGGTCAAACATAAAGACTGATGATGCCCAAGAAGATGGGAACAGTTGTACTACTGACATAATGAGGCTCATGGGAGAAAGCAAACACTCTCTAAAGCTGATCCATGGGATTTCCCCGGTAGCTCAGCTGGTAAAGCTGATCCACAGGGATTGAGTAGAGAAGGTTAGGAGAATAGCTTGGGTTTTATTGTGATAAGGGGGTGGAGCTTGGAGAATCCATGACTAGAGTGACACTTCACCACACCAAAGGAAAGAACGCCAGGAATTGCATTATATTTTGTCTATATGTGGGACAGATGGGGAGGGAGTGGACCATTTGAAAGCCAACCTCTGGCAAACAACAAAAATGGAATTGTTTTCAGTGTTTTGAAGGAAATCATACTAGAATATAAATTGGGAGTTTTGATTCTCAGTTTTGTTTAAATAATTGGTATTTGTTCAAGTCGTTTAATCTGAGAAAAATGGAAATAATAAAACAAGGTCTCCTCATCTCATAAAACTATTGTGATATTCTGATGAAATATTTGTAGAAGAAAACTGACCACTTAAAAGTACAGGGAAAGAGAAGTGTGCTATTATACGTTAGAATTTTCTACTGTGTGTCTGGGGTTGCTTGTTTAAATATGCCATCTGAATGAAAAAAATTGGAGTATGATTATTTGAGTGAAACTTTATATTTTTGAAAGCAATTGCAAGCTTTCTTTCATTTCATTTTAGCAGCAATTTTTCTGTAAGAAAAGAAAATGCTATTTTGAAATTACCTAGGTCATCACCTCAGCAGGGAGAAAGAAAGAATGGTGTCATAACTTTCTGGTTTCATTTTGGCACAGTTATACCATAAAATTCTTAAACAACAATAAATTATTAAGACTGTATCTGTTGCCGAAGTCAAGCAGACACCATTAAAAAAAATCTTAACAGGAATGCCCTGCTATTTTCAGGTGGAAATATGATAAATATCTTCTTCTTTTTTAATATAAATTTATTTTAATTGGAGGTTAATTATTTACAATATTGTATTGGTTATGCCATACATCAACATAAATCCGACACAGGTATATATAATTGAAACACTTTGAAGATATTCTTATACTTTAACTTATGACTGAAAATATGCATTTCAACAGCACCCCACTTGACACTTACAAGTTGAGAAAGGATCTACCTTTCTAGCTTCTTCTGGTTATAAAAATGACAATAATAAGAGTGACTAAGAATTCTCTGCAACCAAATGTTGACCTCCAGGCTTACAAAAATGAAACCAAAGAGATTCTCAGTAGTAAATCATCACAATGGATTTTTTGCATACATTAAAAAGAAAAAACAGAAGGAAACCCTGCTTACCTGATTTTAAGAGCAGGATACACTAAAATCTTAAGCATTTTTAACATTCTAAAAAATTATTATTAAATTACCTATTTCATATATCTATTATAACTCATCTTCTTAAGTCCTGATATAATTGAATAATAACAATGCCATTTCAGGGAACACATTGTATTCTTAATATCTCTTTTTAATTGCTACCATAGAGAAAGGAATGAACAAATGAAGTATGAATTTTGAATTCCCGATGAAATCTGTACTACTAGACAATATCATCCCAAAAAGAAAAATAAATTTTAATTATTTCTGGGCCTGAAATTCTCTGAGTGAACTCACATGTTGATTTCTTCTTCTTTTTTTTTTTGACTGTTATAAATTATGATTGTCTTAATATTCTTCATAAATGTACTACTTTACAGATATCTACCTCTCTCGGCATTGAATTAATGCACTATCATAAAAATTGTAAAACACAAGAAAATCTTAAAACTTTTTTTTTTAAAATAAGATATATTGTATTTTTCTAAACTGTTTTTAGCTTATCCATAATTCCTACCACTGTGTATGTCTTAATATATTCTAAAACCAAAATTATTTTGTTCATTAAAAAACAATGGTGGATGATTTTGTCCTTTAGCATTTTATCAGAGAAATTAAACATATTCATTACAATTTCTCCTGGTCATATTGCAGACGGAACAAAAAGCATTATGTTATCTCAGGTTTCTGGTAATAGAAGTAAATTAATCCATTCAAATCTTAATGCTTTTGGCTAATATACAGAAAGAATGAAAATGTCACTGGCTATAGTTTTGTGTGTAGATTTCATAACAGAAGTGCACTCTATTTTCTCTGCCACTTTTTACTCTCTATAGTAGATGGCTGCTTTTGAGTGTGATAGAAGTTGTTTCTGTTATCTCTCCTAAAAAGGAAGCATACTTTTAAAAACAAAGCAAGATTTCTCAGTAGATATGAAAGATTCTGTTCTAATACTTCATAACTGTATTTCATATATATTAAGTTTATAGCATTAATCTCGATGCTTGGGTGCATTTAACAATAAACTAATAAAAAGGTGAAATACTTACTCCATAGAGAGATCAGTATGTGACCAGAATGTATCAGAAAGGAGGTGGAGTTCTAGAAGCATTCCCATTACTATCTGCATAACATGAATATTCATTACATCATATACTTTACAAGCCATTGACTTTACAACCGTTGCAGCAATAATGAGGTTATATAGGACTATTGCTACAGCTGATGTTAAAAAAATTTGATATTGGAAATTTTCATCTGTCATTTTGCATCTCAAAATAAATAACTTTTAGGATGGTAGCAGTTCCCAGATGACCTTTGAGAACATTTTGTTAGTTCTCAGTTATTTAAACATGTCTATAACATATTATTCACCTACTAATGTTCTGTTTGTTCACACAAGGTTTCAAAATAAGATATACATTTAACCTTTGTTTTCACAATTTATAATTCATATAGATACTATGCACTATACCAGACACTCCAGATACAAAAATGAACAAGATGGATATAAGTATTTTTTCATAATAACATTTATAATTTTGTTGGAAAAATAGATGAGTTTAAAAAATTAGTCGAGTGCACTAAATTCTATGTTGTAGGGAATTAAATGATTAATAGAAAGCAGGGAATACTGAAAATAGGCTGTTATAATAGAGTTACTAAATATAACATACTGCCACCTGTCCCTCAGGTATTCTTGGCAGGCATTGTTAATTGATCATAGCATTCTGCTAAAAATCCAATCATAACCTTGCAACTTTCAGCACAGTAATTCATACAGTATTTGTAAATCAAAAAGAGCTTAACAGCCAGTCATGCTTTTCACAGTCTGATGAAATATTTTCACCCAAAGTCTAGAAATAATATTACATTTATCTGAAAGAAAGAAAGGAAACAAACTAGGAAGGAAGGATGAAAACGAGTTCAGTTTTCCCCTTTGAGGCAATTATTTTTCCTTTCTGTAATTTGTCTTCAACATGTAGGATTTCTACATTTAACCAGCAAAGTTACACTATTGTATTAGTGTAACAATCTTTATAACCTTAGTTTTATGTATCAGTTAAGTTCAGTTCAGTCGCTCGGTCGTGTCTGACTCTTTGCGATCCCATGAATCGCCGCAGCACGCCAGGCCTCCCTGTCCATCACCATATCCCGGAGTACACTCAGACTCACGTCCATAGAGTCCATGATGCCATCCAGTCATTTCCTCCTCCGTCATCCCCTTCTCCTCCTGCCCCCAATCCCTCCCAGCATCAAAGTCTTTCCCAATGAGTCAACCCTTCACATGAGGTGGCCAAAGTACTGGAGCTTCACCTTTAGCATCATTCCTTCCAAAGAAATCCCAGGGCTGATCTCCTTCAGAATGGACTGATTGGATCGCCTTACAGTCCAAGGTACTCTCAAGAGTCTTCTCCAACACGACAGTTCAAAAGCATCAATGCTTCGGAGCTCTGCCTTCTTCACAGTCCAACTCTCACATCCATACATGACTACTGGAAAAACCGTAGCCTTGACTAGAAGGACCTAAGTCGGCAAAGTAATGTCTCTGCTTTTGAATATACTATCTAGGTTGGTCATAACTTTTCTTCCAAGGAGAAAACGTATTTTAATTTCATGGCTGCAGTCATCATCTGCAGTCATTTTGGAGCCCACAAAAATAATCTGACACTGTTTCCACTGTTCCCCGTCTACTTCACATGAAGTGATGGGACCAGATGCCACGATCTTCGTTTTCTGAATGTTGAGCTTTAAGCCAACTTTTTCACTCTCCTCTTTCACTTTCATCAAGAGACTTTTGAGTTCCTCTTCACTTGCTGCCATAATGGTGGTGTCATCTGCATATCTGAGGTTAGTGATATTTCTCCCAGCAATCTTCATTCCAGCTGTGCTTCTTCCAGCCCAGGGTTTCTCATGATGTACTCTGCATATAAGTTAAATAAGCAGGGTGACAATACACAGCCTTGTCGTACTCCTTTTCCTATTTGGAATCAGTCTGTGTTCCATGTCCAGGTCTAACTGTTGCTTCCCGACTTGCATACACATTTCTCAAGAGGCAGGTTAAGTGGTCTGGTATTCCCATCTCTTTCAGAATTTTCCACAGTTTATCATGATCCACACAGTCAAAGGCTTTGGCATAGTCAATAAAGCAGAAATAGATGTTTTTCTGGAACTCTCTTGCTTTTCCCATGATCCAGTGGATGTTGGCAATTTGATCTCTGGTTCCTCTTCCTTTTCTAAAACCAGCTTGAACATCTGGAAGTTCACAGTTCACATATTGCTGAAGCCTGGCCTGGAGAATTTTGAGCATTACTTTACTAGCGTGTGAGATGAGTGCAATTGTGCGGTAGTTTGAGCATTCTTTTGCATTGCCTTTCTTTGGAATTGGAATGAAAACTGATCTTTTCCAGTCCTGTGGCCACTGCTGAGTTTTCCAAATGTGCTGGCATATTGAGTGCAGCACTTTCACAGCATCATCTTTCAGGATTTGAAACAGCTCAACAGGAATTCCATCACCTCCACTAGTTTTGTTTTATGTATGAGGATAAGAATGGCAGCCATCTGACTGGGTTGTTTTGAGGCACAAATTCAAAAAAAATGTATGTAAAAACTCAAAGTTTGCCTCATAGTAAGTACATTCTATCAGATGCACTTTTTTGAAATATAAAATAATTTGAATTTATATTGATTTACATATATTTCTATAGGCACAAGCTCGATAAAGGACAGAAGTGGTATGGACCTAACAGAAGCAGAAGATATTAAGAAGAGATGGCAAGAATACACAAAAGAATTCTACAAAAAAGTTCTTCACAACCCGGATAATCATGATTGTGTGATCACTCATCTAGAACCAGACATCCTGGAACGTGAAGTCAAGTGAGGCTTAGAAAACATCACTAAGACAAAGCTAGTGGAGGTGATGGAATTCAAGTTGAGCTATTTCAAACCCCAAAAGATGATGCTGTGAAAGTGCTGCACTCAATATGCCAACAAATTTGGAAAACTCAGCAGTGGCCACAGGACTGGAAAAGGTCAGTTTCATTTCCAATCCCAAAGAAAGGCAATGCCAAAAAATTCTCAAACTACCGTACAATTGTACTCATCTCACACGCTAGTAAAGTAATGCTCAAAATTCTCCCAGCCAGGCTTCAGCAATACGTGAACTATGAACTTCCAGATGTTCAAGCTGGTTTTAGAAAAAGCAGAGGAACCAGAGATCAAATTGCCAACATCTGCTGGATCATGGAAAAAGCAAGAGAGTTCCAGAAAAACATCTATTTCTGCTTTATTGACTATGCCAAAGCCTTTGACTGTGTGGATCATGATAAACTGTGGAAAATTCTGAAAGAGAAGGGAATATCAGACCTGCCTCTTGAGAAATCTGTATGCAGGTCAGGAAGCAACAGTTAGAACTGGACATGGAACACAGACTGGTTCCAAATAGGAAAAGGAGTACGACAAGGCTGTGTATTGTCACTCTGCTTATTTAACTTATTTGCAGAGTACATCATGAGAAACGCTGGACTGGAAGAAACACAAGCTGGAATGAAGATTGCTGGGAGAAATATCACTAACCTCAGATATGCAGATGACACCACCCTTATGGGAGAAAGTGAAGAGGAACTCAAAAGTCTCTTGATGAAAGTGAAAGAAGAGAGTGAAAAAGTTGGCTTAATGCTCAACATTCAGAAAACGAAGATCGTGGCATCTGGTCCCATCACTTCATGGGAAATAGATGGGGAAACAGTGGAAACAGTGTCAGACTTTATTTTTGTGGGCTCCAAAATGACTGCAGATGTTGACTGCAGCCATGAAATTAAAATACGTTTTCTCCTTGGAAGAAAAGTTATGACCAACCTAAATGGTATATTCAAAAGCAGAGACATTACTTTGACGACTTAGGTCCTTCTAGTCAAGGCTATGGTTTTTCCAGTAGTCATGTATGGATGTGAGAATTGGATTATGAAGAAGACAGAGCGCTGAAGTATTGATGCTTTTGAGCTGTGGTGTTTGAGAAGACTCGAGAGTCACTTGGACTGCAGGGACATCCAACCAATCCATTCTGAAGGAGATCAGCCCTGGGATTTCTTTGGAAGGAATGATGCTAAAGCTGAAGCTCCAGTACTTTGACCACCTCATGCAAAGAATTGACTCTTTGGGAAAGACTTTGATGCTGGGTGGGATTGGGGGCAGGAGGTGCAGGGGACAACCAAGGATGAAATGGCTGGATGGGTCACAGAATCGATGGATGTGAGTCTGAGTGAACTCTGGGGTTTGTTGATCGACAGGGAGGCCTGGCGTGCTCCGATTCATGGGGTCGCAAAGAGTTGTACACGACTGAGCAACTGAATTGAACTGACACTTATATAAATATAAATGTTTTTATATTGATATATGTGAACAATATTATCTAGCTCTGTCCTCTGGGAGGTCAAGAAACACAGACACCCCAAGAACACTGAGCACATTCAGTGGCTAAACTTGGTTTCTTTTTTTTTTTTTTTTTTAATATAAATTTATTTATTTTATTTGAAGGTTAATTACTTTACAATATTGTATTGGTTTTGCCATACATCAACATGAATCTGCCACAGGTATATTCTTGATTCCTAAATGTAATTTCTAAATAAAAGGAACAAAGGCTACTAGTGAAATGGCTGATTGTGAAGCATGAACAACAACAACAACAACAACAAAAAGGACAATAAAAGCCTGGGACAGGTTGTATTGGCAAAAAGTAAGTTCCAATCATTTATAGAAGAGATCATTTTGATCTCTTTGGGCATTTTAAAGTGAGAAGAATGGAGATGGGCAACTCCATGCAGGAAAAGGGTGAATAATAATTGAGTGGGAAGGAGAGTTTGTGCAAAGTAACAGAATGTAGAAAAGGACTAAATACAACAAATAGATGTCTCTTGTAACATCATTTATGTAAGTTAAAAGTGGAAAACGATGCTGGAAAAAGCTATTTCTCCTTCTCTTCTATTACTATTATTTTTAATTAGATTTGCCTGTTAATGTTTTAAAGTATACAAGATTTTTTGAGTCTAACTATTTAAGACTTGCAAAACTGTATGAGAAAATGACTTTAAATATTTAGGAAACAATATTTTGGAAATATTCCTAAAATATTTAGGAAAGAAAAATTTTGAATAAATTTGGGCAATTATACACAATTTGCAAAAATTTTAAGTGAGATTCAGGCTCAGGTCCTCAGTCCAGTGATTTCTGTCGATTGTAAATTATAACGTTCAGGTTAGATAGAGATTTGAACACCAGATTTTTGAATTTTTTCTGTGGGAAATTAGAATCCATTGTTTTAGAGCTATTAGTCTGGATTGCATGCACTTATTTGGAGAGAAATCTGGAATATGGACTATAAGAGTTACTCAATAGAGAATTTCAGAAGCCAGATTTAGGTAGGAACAGTTGAGAACTCTTGCCTGGAGAATCCCATAGACGGAGGAGCCTGGTAGGCTACAGTCCATGGGGTCGCTAAGAGTTGGACATGACTGAGTGAATTCACTTTCACTTTTTACTTTCATGCATTGGAGAAAGAAATGTCAACCCACTCCAGTATTCTTGCCTGGAGAATCCCAGGGACAAAGGAGCCTGTTGGGCTACCGTCTATGGAGTTGCACAGAGTTGGACATGACTGCTGCAACTTAGCAGCAGCAGCAGTTGAGAAGAAAAAAAAAAGTTGTTAGAATATTGGGCACAATTCATTACTGGGAAATAGTTTTGATTGAAACAAATGATCTAAGATGATAAAAACTTGGATGCCATGGAGAATTGCGACATTAACAGAAATATACCTATTATCAAAGCAAGTTCTTCTATGATTCACCTCCTAGAATAATGGAAATAAAAACAAAAATAAACAAGTGGGACCTAATTAAACTTAAAAGATTTTGCACAGCAAAGGAAACTATAAACAAGGTGAAAAGACAACTCTCAGAATCGGATAAAATAATAGCAAAGGTAGCAACTGGCAAAGAACTCATTTCCAAAATATACAAGCAGGTCATACAACTCAATACCAGAACAACAAACAACCCAATCAAAGAGTGGGGAAAAGACTTAAACAGGCATTTCTCCAAAGAAGGCATACAGAGGGTTAGCAAACACATAAAAAGATGCTCAACATTGCTCATTATTAGAGAAATTCAAATCAAAACTACAATGAGATACCACCTCACACCAGTCATAATGGCCACCATCAAAAACTCTAAACAATAAATGCTGGAGAGGCTGTAGAGAAAAGGGAACCCTCCTGCATTGCTGGTGGGAATGTAAATTAATACAGCCATATGGAAGATTGATACAGCGATATGAAGATAGTGTGGAGAATCCTTATAAAACTAGAATTAAAACCACCATATGACCCAGCAACCCAACTACTAGGCATATACCCTGAGGAAACAAAAATTGAAAAAGACACATGTACCCCAATGTTCATTCCAGCACTATTTACAAGAGCTAGAACATAGAAGCAACCTAGATGTCCATCAACAGATCAATGGATAAATAAGCAGTGGTACATATATACAATTGAATACTATTCAGCCATGAAAAGGAGTGCATTTAACTCAGTTCTAATTAGATGGATGAACCTAGAGCCTATTATACAGAGTGAAGTAAGTCAGAAAGAGAAATATAATATCATATACTGATGCATATATATGGAATCTATAAAGATGGTACTGATGGATTTACTTTAAGGACAGCAGGGGAGAAACAGACATAGAGAACAGACTTTTGGGCATGGGGAAACAGAGAAGGGAGAGGGTGAGATGTATGGAGAGAGTAGCATGGAAATTTACAATACCATATGTAAAATAGAAAGCCAATGAGAATTTGCAGAATGACTCAGGGAACTCAAGCAGGGGCTCTGTAACAACCTAGAAGGGTGGGATGGGGTGGAAGATGGGAGAGAGGTTCAGGAGGGAAGGAACATTGGTGTACCTATGGCTGATTTTTGTTGACAATTGATAGAAAAACAAAATTCTATAAAGCAATTGTTATTCAATTAAAAAATTAAAATGGCAAAAAAAAATGTCTTACAGATATCTATTCATACTTTTGGAAATGTGCATGAGAGCAGCAGATGGTTGTTGGTGACCACAGATATTTTCTATGGGGCATATTAGCACATATTTGGGATGATTTCAGACATGAGACACCACTTTTTAAAATATTCTAACAGATCATAATTAATCTAATTTTGGAAAGTTAAATATACTTGGCAAAGCAGCAGCTGCATGATGAAGTTGTTGTTCAGTTGTTTAGATCTGTCCTACCCTTTGCAACACATGAACTGCAGCACCCCAGGCTTCCCTATCCTTCACTATCTCC
This sequence comes from Capricornis sumatraensis, assembly GCF_032405125.1. Taxonomy (NCBI): domain Eukaryota; kingdom Metazoa; phylum Chordata; class Mammalia; order Artiodactyla; family Bovidae; genus Capricornis; species Capricornis sumatraensis. The sequence continues at coordinate 54,266,484 of NC_091080.1, forward strand.
CAGAATTTGCTCAACTCATGTCCATTGAGTTAATGATACCACCCAACCATCTCATCCTCTTTTTCCCCCCTTCTCCATTTGCCCTCATTCTCTTCTATCATCAGAGTCTTTTCCGTTGAGTCCACCTTTTGCATCAAGTGGCCAAAGTGTTGAAACTTTAGCATCAGTCCTTCCAATGAATATTCAGGGCTAATTTCCTTTAAGATTGGTTTCATATCCTTGCTATCCAAGGGATGCTCAAGAGTCTTTTTCAGTGCCACTGATAGAAAACATTAGTTCTTCAGCACTCAGCCTTTTTTTATGGTCCAAATCTCACATCCATACATCATAAATGGAAAAACCATAGCTTTGACTAGAAGGACCTTTGCCGGTAAAGTGATGTCTGTGCTTTTTAATATGCTGTCTAGGTTTGACTCTTATAGCTTTTCTTCCAAGGAGCAATGTCTTTTAATTACATGGCTGTAGTCACCATCTATAGTGATTTTGGAACTAAAGAAAATAAAATCTGTCATTCTTTCCATTCTTTCTCCAGCTATTTGCCATGAAATATGGGGCTGGGTGCCATGACTTTTATTTTTTGAATGGTGAGATACTATGTGAAAAAGGGAAAGGAGGCAGAATAGGCAGAATAGACAGAATAAAGCTCACTGAAGGCACTCCAAAGCAAATTTTCAGACATGAGGTGTCTTTGAGGAGACCGAGGCACTTGGTCTTCAAGAGATGATCCACCTTCTATAGCACAAAGGACAGTGCCATTACCAGAATCTTCACTCATCCTCAAATTGTAATTTCATCCATCTCTACAGTTTCATTTTCACAAAATAAGACTGAAGCCTCAGAGAACCAGAGAGCTTATCTAGAAATTTCTGCATTATTTTTAGTGTCTTATGATTAGCTATTATATATGTCAAGAATGGGAGAAGGCAATGGCACCTCACTCCAGTACTCTTGCCTGGGAAAGCCCATGGACGGAGGAGCCTGGTAGGCTACAGTTCATGGGATCACAAAGAGTCGGATACGACTGAGCAACTTCACTTTCACTTTTCACTTTCATGCATTGGAGATGGAAATGGCAACCCACTCCAGTGTTCTTGCCTGGAGAATCCCAGGGATGGGGGAGCCTGGTGGGCTGCCGTCTATGGGGTCGCACAGAGTAGGACACGACTGATGCAACTTAGCAGCAGCAGCAGCATATCAAGAATACTGAGATGTGAGTGGATATATATGGATGGGTTATTCAAATATTAATACTTTAAATTATATGAAAGTATTTTTCAATTAAAAAAAATAAACGTATATAAGGTAAAAATTATTCCCATAGCACATAATGGGTTTTTCTGCTATTTTTATGCAGAAAATAGTGAAATTTTTATTGGTGACTCAATGTAATCAAAATATTACTGTCCTGATAAACACAGAGAAATGCAGAAATGTAACTTTTACTTCTTTTTTCTATGTCACTTGTCAACTAGAAACTCTTTCTTCCCCTGGTGTCAGTATTTATGGTCTCTGAAATCTCCACCACACTGTAATTTATTATTCATTTATTCAATAGCAATATAAGCAGACAATAGTGACAAAAACATATATTAAACTATTTTTAATATTTAGCAGCATGAGTGAATTAAGAGTAAGTTGTAAGAGTGTCTTGTAGTGTGCATTTTATTTTGCTTTTAAGTTTAAAAGAGTAAAACCCTATATATGTATTGAAAAGGTTTCTGCTAACAAGAGAGATTCAGTTTAAAACTGATACATTTCAGCACTATAGACAGAAAAGCTTAAACAGTAATAAACATTAAACAGGAAGTAATGAAATTTGTTATCTGTTTGGATGTTCTTGCATTTAGTGGTCATTACATATTTGTAGATATAGAGATAGATATAGAAAAAGGATCCTACTTGGAATTACACTTAGAAGCTGAGAATTAATCTTTAATCTAATACATATCTTAGCTGTTTTATTAATAAAAAGGAGTGTGATTCTTGTACATAATTATTAATCAAGTCATAAGACATACCCATCTTTATTTTCATCAGCTACGCTATAACAAAGTGAGCCATTTTTGATACCAAAGTACAACACCACTATCCATTTGGTGGCTATTTATTAAAGATAGAAACATGAGAGCACATCAAACAGCCTCTTGAACCCTGACGTTGCAAACTTATAACTACTAACACATAACTTAATTGCAACAACAACAAATTGCTCCATTGTTATTAATGAATCTGAATTTATCTTTAAACATAGTGAATGGGCATTGGAATTTGATTGTATTTAAGAAACAGTACACCCATAATGTCAAAAGTATTGTTTATACAACATTGTGTAACAAGCATACATTAAATGCAGTTCCTCACACAAAATAAGAGAGTTTACTAAGTGCTCAGCTAACTGAAATATGATGGAAATGTGATATATGCCAAGAGAAAAGCAAAAATAAGGTACCATAGGAATGTAAAGACTGAGAGATATACTCCTTTGCCAGGGAAATGGTTCTCAGCTAGGGACAATTTTGCACACCAACACTCCCATATAAAATAAATATTTGGCAATTTCTGGATATATTTTTATGTTTCAAAATTATAGAAGGGGTTATGCCATATAGAGAGTAGAAGATAAGGATGTTGCAAGTATTCTACAATGCACAAGACATTCCTTACAATAAATAATTACCTGCTTCAAAATATATATATTTCCAAGCTTGAGAAATTCTGTTGAAATGTGAAAAGCTCCCTCAAAGAGATCACATATGAGTTTACCTTTAAAAAAAATTAATAGGATTTCAAAAGGCAGAATTGGGTTAAAAATATACTGAAACTGAGTGGTCAGTGTGGGCAAAAGCCATTATTTGTAAATTAAAGGTATAAAGGAATAAACAATGAATACTTAGTCAACAACTGGAATGCAATGTACATACAGATATAGGAGAGGGAAGGTTGGAAAACTGAGTTAAGAGACTCTGAAGGGCATGCCAAAACTTTGTATACATGTGCAACCTATGTGTATATGTGTATAACAGAAACAACATTTCATTTGGTAGCAAAATGGCATCTGGTCCCATCAGTTCAGTTCAGTTCAGTCCCTCAGTCGTGTCTGACTCCTTGCGAACCCATGAATCGCAGCACGCCAGGCCTACCTGTCCATCAACAACTCCTGGAGTACACTCAAACTCACGTCCATCGAGTCAGTGATACCATCCAGCCATCTCATCCTCTGTCATCCCCTTCTTCTCCTGCCCCCAATCCTTCCCAGCATCAGAGTCTTTTCCAATGAGTCAACTCTTTGCATGAGGTGGCCAAAGTACTGGAGTTTCAGCTTTAGCATCATTCCTTCCAAAGAAATCCCAGGGCTGATCTCCTTCAGAATGGACTGGTTAGATCTCCTTGCAGTCCAAGGGACTCTCAAGAGTCTTCTCCAACACCACAGCTCAAAAGCATCAACTCTTCAGTGCTCTGCCTTCTTCACTGTCCAACTCTCACATCCATACATGACCACAGGAAAAACCATAGCCTTGATTACACGGACCTTAGTCGGCAAAGTAATGTCTCTGCTTTTGAATATGTTGTCTAGGTTGGTCATAACTTTTCTTCCAAGAAGTAAGCGTCTTTTAATTTCATGGCTGCAATCACCATCTGGTCCTATCACTTCATGAGAAATAGATGGGGAAACAGTGGAAACAGTGTCAGACTATTTTGGGGGGCTCCAAAATCACTGCAGATGGTGACTGCAGCCATGAAATTAAAAGACGCTTACTCCTTGGAAGGAAAGTTATGACCAACCTAGATAGCATATTCAAAAGCAGAGACATTACTTCTCCAACAAAGGTTCGTCTAGTCAAGGCTATGGTTTTTCCAGTGGTCATGTATGGATGTGAAAGTTGGACTGAAAAGAAGGCTTAGTGCCGAAGAACTGATGCTTTTGAGCTCTGGTGTTGGAGGACTCTTGAGAGTCCCTTGGATTGCAAGGAGATCCAAACAGTCCATTCTAAAGGAGATCAGTCCTGGGTGTTCTTTGGAGAGAATGATGCTAAAGCTGAAGCTCCAGTACTTTGGCCACCTCATGCGAAGAGTTGACTCATTGGAAAAGACTCTAATCCTAGGAGGGATTGGGGGCAGGAGGAGAAGGGCATGAAAGAGGATGAGATGGCTGGATGCCATCATCGACTCAAATGGATGTGAGTTTGAACTCCAGGAGTTGGTGAATGGACAGGGAGTCCTGGCGTGCTGCGATTCATGGGGTCTCAAAGAGTTGGACATGACTGAGGGACTGAACTGAACTGAACTGAACTGAACCTTCAAAACAACTAGAAAGTGAATTAAAGGGTAATTGTCACTAAAAGGTTGATATCAAAATAATATTTAAAACATAAACATAAATTCATAAACATTCAGGGTTCCTTTGGCAAGTTAATATCAACAAATGAATCCTAAATCATAAGTAATGTAGATTATTGGGCTTAGTAGAAAAAAGGGGACTACTCTCATTCATAAACAACACAAGTACTGTACCTACCATTCAAAAGTGAAATGAAGTTTTGTATATTATATTTATACCTTTAAATTGTATATATGAAAATTTATTATAATTTATAATTATAGTCCAAAATATAATGTATATAGAGTTTAAATATTTAAACTTAAAATACTCATAATTGTTATATATGTATATATATACATATATACATGAATTTGATATTTGTTGGGTAAAGCACAAAATACAAAACATATATCTCTGCAAAATACTTCGGAGTTAGAGCATAATGTAAATAGACATGGTAGCAGAGACAACAGAAATCCAGAAGATAGATCTTTCAGTTAACTCACACATTTTAACACAGGCTCATCTCTAAGGCATAATTTGTGAGGGTTGTTTGCTTTTCTTTGCCTGTCTCAGTACCTGTTCTCTCTTAGAATTAGATAGAAAAGTATAACTAGCCATCCAAGTTATTTTCATATGATTTCTTGGTTTTCTGAATCAGGGAGAAGAAAAAGTGAATCTACAGGGTGTTTTCTTTGAAGCCCTTTTATGTTTATTGGTTCTTTCAATCCCCTTTCTTCTGAGTCCCAGAGATTCATAAATGACTCATTTAGCAGATAACTGCATGCTTTTTAATAACAAATTTAGTTTCTTGAGAACCTTCACAGTTAGTTTCACTGACAAGCTCTGAGAACAATTTTTCAGATCTATTTCTATTAAAGTCACTTAATATAATGACACATTTATTAAAAAATGAAAACAGTCTAGTTTTCTTCAAACAAAAAGTAAGCTATGGATAATTTCATTTTAAGACTCACTCCCATCATTAATCTCATTTACATATGTAGGAGATTTCTGGAGATTACGAGTGAAATGACATAAAACAACAAGACACACATACAAGAGACAGACACACTCTGGTCAGAGGGAAAATAATAACTGCTGAGCCAGCAAGCAGGCCCGCAGTTTATTTTTATATAGCCCCCCTGGGCAGAATTCCAGACTGTATGACCAAACTTGTTCAGTACAGCGCATGTGCATAAATGTTATCGTACAGCAAAAAGGAGTGAAATTCTGGCCTACTGCAGAGTCTGTCCAGAGCCCTTATCACAAGAAGGGAATGTTCCCTTATTTGCAAGGGACCATTAATCTCAAGGCTGTGTCCGTCTTCTTGGCAGAACATCTTGTTTGCAAGCAGTACGTCTCCACTTTCCCTATTGTGGCTGCATTAACCCTTCAACATATGCCTCAGGGTTGTTGAGAAATTCTCTCTATGCCACATCACTTCTCTCTGCCAAGGGAACAACAGCAAGAATTGCTTCATTAGCTAAATACTATGCATTTACTGACGTCTATATTACACAGCACATAGCCATATATAGAGATGCATCTTCCTTGCACTGACAGTCTTCCTCAAATATCACTACATAACATTTTTAAAGGTACTTATAATACATTCATTCAATATTCACGAATGATAAGGGTTGTCTAGAAGTTCATGGCACCCCACTCCAGTACTCTTGCCTGGAAAATCCCATGGATGGAAGAGCCTGGTAGGCTGCAGTCCATGGGGTCGCTAAGTTGGACATGACTGAGCAACTTCACTTTCACTTTTCACTTTCATGCATTGGAGAAGGAAATGGCAACCCACTCCAGTATTCTTGCCTGGAGAATCCCAGGGACGGGGGAGCCTGGTGGGCTACTGTCTATGGGGTCGCACAGAGTCGGACATGACTGAAGCGACTTAGCACCAGCAGCAGTGGAAGTTCATAAATTACCCTTCATGTATTTTTTTTCTCCCTGTTTAGACATATACACCCTCTAGAATTGACTTCTCATCATTTCTGTATATTCTGCATTTCTTTACCTGCAACCAAAAGATTGAAAAAAGATTAAAATGATAAAATTTAGAACATTAATTACTAGCCACCTTACCCCCAAAAAAGCACAGAGTATTAAGATTATAGTAATATAGTATATATATATAGTATATATAGTATATATATAGTATATATATATGGTTCGTGAACTGGGGTAAAGCCTTTGACTTTAACCAAAGTCATGACAAAATGTGGAAAGTTTTTAGAAAGATAGGAACACCAGACCATCTTATCTGTCTCCTGTATGCAGATCAAGAATCAACAGTTAGAATCCTGTATGGAACAACTGATTGGTTCAAGATTAAGAATGGTGTATGACAGGGGTGTCTGCTCTCACTCTGTTTGTTTAACCTGTATACTGAGCACATCATAAGAAATGTCAAGCTGGATGAGTTACAGGCTGGAATCAAGATAGCCGAGAGAAAGGGCAGCAACCTCAGACATGTGGATGATACCACTCTAATGGCAGAAAGCAAATAGGAAGGAACTAAAGAGCCTCTTGATGAGGTTGAAGGAGGAGAATGAAAGAATCTGCTTAAGTTAACTATTGAAAAAAAAAAACAAAAACAGATTATGGTATCTGCCCCCATTATTGCATGGCAGCTAAAGGGAAAAATGTGGAAGTAGTGGCAGATTTCCTCTTCTTGGGCTCCTAAGTCACTGTGGATGGTGACTGCAGCCATGAAACAAGAAGACAATTGCTTCTTGGCAGGAAAGAAATAACAATCCTGGACAGTGTGTTTAAAAGCAGAGACATTACTCTGTTGACAAAGGTCTTTATAGCGAAGGCTATTGTCTTCCCAGTGGTCATGTATGGTTGTGAGATCTGGACTGCAAACAGAGCAGAATACCAAATAATTGATGCCTTCAAACTGTGCTGCTGGAGACTACTGAAAGTCCGTTGGACAGAAAGGAGATCAAATCAGTCAATCTTAAGGGAGATAAAACCTGAATATTCACTGGAAGGACTGATGCTGAAACTGAAGCACAAAATGAAGCTGAAACTGATGCGAACAGATTACTCACTGGAAAATTCCCTGATCCTGGGCAAGATTGAAAGCAGAAGGAGAAGAGGGCATTAGAGTATGAGGATGCTGGACAGCATCACCGAAACAATGAATGTGAACTTGGACAAATTCTGGAGATGGTGAGGGACAGGGAGGCCTGGAGTGCTGCAGTCCACACGCTCACAGAGTTGGACACCATTGGGTGACTGAACAACAATGACAATAATAAATAATCTTGCTAGTTATAAGCAATCATTAAGATTCATAAGGAGCTAAACAATGCCTGAGATAAAGCATATAAGCTTTTCATATTAAATTCAATATTTTAAAGTTTACTTCTAATTAAAAAAAAAAGTGTGTAGTATTTCCAAGATACCTGAATTAGCCCTTATATACACACACACACTCACTCACACATACATGAGAGAGAGGATATATATATATATATTTTAATTAGAGGCTAATTACTTTACAATATTGTAGTGGTTTTTGGCATACATTGACATGAATCAACCATGGGTGTACATGTGTCCCCCATCCTGAACCCCTCTCCCACCTCCCTCCCCATCCCACCTCTCAGGGTTGTCCCAGTACACCGGCTTTGAATGCCCTGTTTCATGCTTTTAATTTGGATTAGTGATCTATTTCACATATGGTAATATACATGTTTCAACGTTATTCTGTCAAATCATCCCACCCTCGCCTTCTCCCACAGATTCCAAAATTCTGTTTTTTATATCTGTGTCTCTCTTGCTGTCTTGCATATAGGGTCATCATTGCCATCTTTCTAAATTATACATGTATGTGCATTGATATATTATATTGTTGTTTTTCTTTCTGACTTACTTCACTCTGCATAATAGGCTCCAGTTTCATCCACCTCATTAGAACTGATTTAAATGTGTTCCTTTTAATAGCTGAATAATATTCATTGTATATGTGTACCACAGCTTTCTTATCCCTTTGTCTGTCGATGGACATCTAGGCTGCTTCCACATCCTAGCTATTGTAAACATTGCTGTGATAAACATTGGGTTACACGTGTCTCTTTCAATTCTGGTTTCCTCAGTGTATATGTCCAGTACTGGAATTGCTGGGTGGTATGGCAGTTCTATTTCCAGTTTTTTAAGGAATCTCCACTCTTCTCCATATTCTGAATTATTTTCCTTTTCCTAACTTATCTACCTAGTACATGTTAACTTGTTGTAGATGGCAGAGTAGAAGGACATGTGTTTATTCTTTTCCTGTGAGAACTCAAAAATTACAACTTGCTGCTGAACAACTATCAACAGAAGAATATTGGATCCCACCAAAAAAAAGATACTTCAAGTCCAAGGGCAAAGGCAAAGCCCCAGCAAGATGGTAGGAGGGGCAAAATCGCTTTTAGAATCAAACCTCATACCCACCAGAGATGCTCAGAGGGCTCAAACAAAGCTTTGTGCACACCATAACCCAGAGATCCCACAGAGACTGAGCCAAACCTGCCTTTGATTATCTGAGTATCTCCTGTGGAGGTACGGGTGAGCAGTGTCCTGCCACAGGGGCAGGGACTCTGGATGTGGCAGAACTGGATCACACAATGTGTGGCATAAGCCCTCTTAGAGGGGCCCCTATTAACCCCACCACAGAGCCACTAATTAGATGAACCACAAACTGCAGAACAATAATACCAAATAAATTCTCACACTCTTAAGAAAGTTCTGGGGCCCACAACAGATTTCCCAACCTGAGGATCTGGCGAAAGGACACCCAGGGAATTTGGCTTTGGAGGCCAGTGAGATTTTATTACAGAATTTGCACAGGATTGGAGAAACAGATTCTTAGAGGGCACAAAGTAAACCTTGTGTGCACCAGGACCCAGGAAAAAGGAGCAGAGACCCTAAAGGAGATTGAACCAGACTTTCCTCTGAATGTCCAGAAGTCTCCAGCAGAGGCATGGTTTGGCTGTGGGCTGCTGAGGATTGGGGGGCACTGAGTGAGGCAATGTAAGCATGGGACATTTTGAAGGATATTAACGTTATCTTCATTACCTCCATCATAATTTGGTCTCAGATCAAACAACAGTGAGAGAACACAGCCCCATCCATAAACAGAAAACTGGATTAAATATTTACTGAGTATGACCCCACCTATTAGAAAAGACCCAGTTTCCCCCAGAGTCAACCTCTCCCCTTTGGAAGCCTCCATAAGCCTCTTACCCTTATCTGTCAGTGGGCAGAAAGATGAAAACCACAATCACAGAAAACTAATTAAAATGATCACATGGACCACAGCCTTGTCTAACTCAAAGAAACTATGAGCCATGTCACGTAGGGTGAACCAAGATGGATAGGACATGGTGAAAATTTCTGACAAAATGTGGTCCACTAGAGAATAGAATGGCAAACCACTTCAGGATTCTTGCCTTTAGGACCCCATGAATAGTATGAAAAGGCAAAAGGATATAAAACTGAGATGAACTCCCCAGGTTGGTAGGTGCCCAATATGCTACTGGAGAAGAGTGGAGAAATAACTCCAGAAAGAATGAAGAGGCAGCGCCAAAGTGAGAACAATGCACAGTTATATTTATTCTATTTTATTTTTAATTTTGAAAATTTTTATTTAAGTTTGGCTGAGCTACAATATTAGTTCAGGTTTACAATACAGTGTTAGATGTGACTGGTGATGGGAGTAAGGTCCGATGCTGTAAAGAACAATACTGCATAGGAACCTGGAATGTGAGGTCCATGAATCAAAGTAAATTAGAAATGGTCAAACAAGAGAGGGCAAAAGTGAACATCAACATTTTAGAAATCACTGAACTAAAATGGACTTGAATGGGCAAATTTAATTCAGATGTCAATTATATCTACTACTATGGACAAGAATCCCTTAGAAGAAATGGAGTAGCCATCATAGTCAACAAAAGAGTCCAAAATGCAAAACTCGAGTGGATACAATCTCAATAATGACAGAATGATCTCTTTTTGTTTCCAAGGCAAACCATTCAATATCCCAGTAATCCAAGTCTATACCCTGACCAATAATGCTGAAGAAACTGAAGCTGAATAGTTATATGAAGACCTACAGGACATTCCAGAGTTAACACCCTCAAAAATGTTGTTTTCATCATAGGGCCTGGAATGCAAAGTAGGAAGTCAAGAAATGCCTGGAATAACAGGCAAATTTTGCCTTGGAGTATAAAATGAAGCAGGGCCAAGGTCAACAGAGTTTTGCCAAGATAACAAACTGGTGGTCATAGCAAACACCCTCTTCCAACAACACAAGAGAAGACTCTACACATGGACATCACCAGATGGTCAATAGTGATATCAGATTATTTATTTTCTTTTGCAGTTGAAGCTCTATACAGTCAGCAAAAACAAGACTGGGAGCTGACTGTGGCTCAAATCATGAATGACTTATTGCAAAACTCAGAAATTCAGACTTCAGTTGAAGAAAGTAGGGAAAACCATTAGATCATTCAGATTGACCTAAATCAAATCCCTTATGATTATAGTGTGGAAGTGAGAAATGATTCAAAATATTAGATCTGATAGACAGAGTGCCTGAAAAACTATAGATGGAGGTACAGACATTGTTCAGGAGGCAGTATTCATGATCATCCCTAAGAAAATGAAATGCAAAAAGGCAAAATATTTGTCTGAGGAGGCCTTACAAATACCTGAGAGAATAAGAGAAGCTAAAAGCAAAAGAGAAAAGGAAAGATATTCCCTTTTGAATGCAGAGCTCCAAGGAGAAATAAAAAAGCCTTCCTCAGTGATCAATGAAAAGAAATAGAGAAAAACAATAGAATGGTAAAGACTAGAGATCTCTTCAAGAAAATTACAGATACCAAGGGGAAATTTCATGCAAAGATGAACACAATAAAGGACAGAAACAGTATGGACCAGCAGAAGCAGAAGGTATTAAGAAAATGTAGCAAGAATACTCAGATTTAACTACATAAAAAAGTTCTTAATTACCCAGATAACCACAATGGTGTGATCACTTACCTGGAGCCAATCATCCTGGAATATGAAGTCAAGTGTGCCTTAGGAAGCATCACTAAGAATAAAGATGGGGGGGAGGGGAGGGTCCTAAGATGGCTGATGAATAGGATGGGGAGAACACTTTCTCCCTCACAAATTCATTGAAAGAACATTTGAACACTGGGCAAATTCCACTAAACAAATTCTGAATGCTGGCAGAGGACTTCAAGCACCCATAAAGGCAGCCCATTGTCTTTGAAAGGAGGTAGGAGAAAATATAAAAGATCAAAAGAGAGACAAAAGAGGTAGGGATGGAGATCTGTCCCGGGAAGGGAGTCTTAAAAGAGGAGAGGTTTCAAAACGCCACCAGTGGGTCTGTGGGGACTTTTGGAATCTCAGAGGGCAACATAACTGGGAGGAAAAATAAATAAATAAAACCCACAGATTATGTGTGTAGGCAACTCTCAGAACTCACAGCCACCACCAGCAAGTGGGGGCTGAACAGGGAGGTGCGGGCTGCATTGCTTAGGGTAAGGATCAGGACCAAAATCCCTGAGCACAATCTGAGGGAACTATAGTGAGATAGCAAGCCAAACTGTGGGATAGCCATAGAAAGAGAGGAAGAAAAAAAAAAAAAAAAAAAAGAGAGAGAGAACTATTCCACAAAAAGCCCTAACCTAAGGCACTGCCAGGCCTCCTCACAGAACAAAGGACTGAGTGAATAAAAGAAGAGAGCTAGCAGGCTGTAGACTGGCCCATCCTCCACTGGAGACAGGCAGGCGGGGGCCGCCAGAGCCCCAAATGGGCAATCTCGGCCCCAGAGAGGCATCCTCTACTAAACTGCAACCAGGCTCCATTGCTAACCAAGAATTCTTGGGATTCTGGATGGTTGATATCCGTCGGGAGGGTTGCAGCCAGAGATCAGTTTCCCAGAAGAGGCACACGGCACACCTGAGAGGGGCGCACCTGCAACCACCTAGAAAACCAAGCATCTGGGACAGGGGAGGTGATAAGATGCAACCCCCACCTGAGGGAAACTGCACTCACTAGCACCTGGTCGTCTGAGCTGCTTGGACATGGGAAGGGCACAAAACACAGGCCCAAATGAGTCTGTACCTTTGTGGAGTACCCAAGAACCTGAACCTGAGCAGCTTAGGCCTGGGAAGTGCACGTAACCCACAACCTGACTCAGACAGTTCCCTGGCAGAGCAACCTAGAACCTGAGAAGTGTAGACCATGAAAGCCTACACGCTCTGAGTGGGGGCAAACCCAGTGCAGCTGAGACACTGTGAGCACTCCCCACACATTCCAGTGATATTTGTTTGCAGTGATCCTCCCTCCTCACAGTGGTACTTAACAAAGGAGCCTAAATAACCAACCGCCTTCGCCCCCTTGTGTCAGGGCATAATTAGACACTGAAGAGGCCAGCAAACAAAAGAAGCTAAAATAAACAGTGGGAACTGCTTTGGGAGTGACCGGTGCAACAGATTAAAACCCTGTAGTTAGCACTGACTATATGGGAACGGGCCTATAGATCTTGAGAAGTATAAGCCAGATCAAGGAACTATCTGCAACTGAACTGACCCCACACTGTCTGCAAAAGCTCCAGAGAAATTCCTAGATATATTTTTGCAATTATCATTTTATATTTTATATTTTTAAATTTTAAGTCCTCTATTCCTCCTTTAATTTTTATTTTTATAACCTACTATTACCTTGCAAAAACAAAAAGACCCTATTTTTAAAGGAAACTTCATATATATATTTTATAATTTTTGTGACTTTGTTTTGTTTTTTTATGAACATCTCTGGGGTTCCAGACTGTGGAGAGCACATAGGGAATTGATTACTGGCTAGCTTTCTCTCTCCCTTTTTGATTCCCCCTCTTCTCCTTCTAGGCAACTCTATCTCCCTCCTCCCTCTTATCTTCTCCATGAAATTCTGTGAACCTCTCCGGGGGTCTCTCACTGGGGAGAAACTTTCCATCATTAACCTAGATGTTGTATCATCAGTGCTATATAGATGGAGAAGTCTTGAGGTTACTGTAAGAATAAGACTGAAAACCAGAAGCAGGAGACTTAAATCCAAATTCTGAGAACACCAGAGAACTCCTGATTCCAGGGAACATTAATCGATAAGAGCTCATCTAAAAGCCTCCATACCTACACTAAAACCAAGCACCACTCAAGAGCCAACAATTTCCAGAGCAAGACATATCACATAAATTCTCCAGCAATGCAGGAACATAGCCCTGAGCTTCAATATACAGGCTGTCCAAAGTCACACCATCCCATAGACATCTCAAAACTCACTTCTGGACACTGCATGGCACTCCAGAGAGAAGAAATCCAGCTCCACCCACCAGAGCACCGACACAAGCTTCCCTAATGAGGAAACCTTGACAAGCCACCCATACAACCCCACTCACTGTGAGGAACCACCACAATAAATAGGAACCACAAATGGCCAGAATATGGAAAGGCCACCCCATACACAGCAATCTAAACAAGATGAAAAGACAGAAAAATATTCAGCAGGTAAAGGAACAGGATAAATGCCCACCAAACCAAACAAAAGATGAAGAGATAGGGAGTCTGCCTGAAAAATAATTCAGAATAATAGCAAAAATGGTTCAAAATCTTGAAAACAAAAAGGAGTTACAGATAAATATCCAGGAGACAAGGATTGAGAAGATGCAACAAATGTTTAACAAGGACCTAGAAGAAATAAAAAAAGTCAATATATAATGAATAATGCAATAAATGAGATAAAAAACACTCTGGAGGGAACCAACAGTAGAATAATGGAGGCAGAAGATAGGATGAGTAAGGTAGAAGATAGAATGATAGAAATAAATGAAGCAGAGAGGAAAAAAGAACAAATAATTAGAAGAAATGAGGACAACCTCAGAGACCTCTGGGACAATGTTAAATGCCCTAATATTCGAATCATAGGAGTTCCAGAAGAAGACAAAAAGAAAGACCATGAGAAGACACTTGAGGAGATAATAGTTGAAACTTCCCTAAAATGGGGAAGGAAATAGTCACCCAAATCCAAGAAACCCAGAGAGTCCCAAACAGGATAAACCCAAGGTGAAACACCCCAAGACACATGTTAATCAAATTAACAAAGGTAAAACACAAAGAGCAAATATTAAAAGCAGCAAGGGAAAAACAACAAATAACACACAAGGGGATTCCCATAAGGATAACAGCTGATCTTTCAATAGAAACTCTTCAGGCCAGAAGGGAATGGAAGGACATACTTAAAGTGATGAAAGAGAAAAACCTACAACCCAGATTACTGTACCCAGTAAGGATCTCACTCAAATATGAAGGATAAATCATAGCTTTACAGACAAGCAAAAGCTGAGGGAATTCAGCACCACCAAATCAGCTTTCCAACAAATACTAAAGGATCTCCTCTAGACAGGAAACACAGAAAGGGTATATAAATTCAAACCCCAAACAACAAAATAAATGGCAATGGGATCATACTTATCATAATTACCTTAAACATAAATGGGTTGAATGTCCCAACCAAAAGACAAAGACTGGCTGAATGGATACAAAACCAGATTCCTATATATGTTGTCTACAAGAGACTCACCTCAAAATAAAGGACACATACAGACTGAAAGTAAAAGGCTGGAAAAAGATATTCTACACAAATAGAGACTAAAAGAAAGCAGGAGTAGCAATAATCATATCAGATAAAACAGACTTTAAAATAAAGGTTGTGAAAAGAGACAAAGAAGGAAACTACATAATGATCAAGGGTCAATCCAAGAAGAAGATATAACAATTATAAATATATATGCATCCAACATAGGAGCACCGCAGTATGTAAGACAAATGGTAACAAGTATGAAAGGGGAAATTAACAATAACACAATAATAGTGAGAGACTTTAATACCCCACTCACACCTATGGATAGATCAACTAAACAGAAAATTAACAAGGAAACACAAACTCTAAATGATACAATGGACCAATTAGATCTAATTGATACCTATAGGACATTTCACCTCAAAACAATGAATATCACCTTTTTCTCAAGTGCACATGGAACCTCCTCCAGGATAGATCATATCCTGGGCCAGAAATCTAGCCTTGCTAAATTCAAAAAAATTGAAATCATTCCAAGCATCTTTTCTAATCACAATGCAGTAAGATTAAACATCAATTACAGGAGAAAAACTATTAAAAATTCCAACATATGGAGGCTGAATAGCCAACAAATCACTGAGGAAATAAAAAAAGAAATCAAAATATGCATAGAAATGAATGAAAATGAAAACACAGCAGCCCCAAACCTATGGGACATGTAAAAGCAGTGCTAAGGGGAAGGTTCATAGCAACACAGGCTTACCTAAAGAAAAAAGTCAAATAAATAACCTAACTCTACACCTAAAGTAACTAGAAAAGAAAGAAATTAAGAACCCCAGGGTTAGTAGAAGAGAGAAATCTTAAAAATTAAGGCAGAAATAAATGTAAAAGAAACAAAAGAGACCATGGCAAAAATCAACCAAGCTAAAAGCTGGTTCTTTGTGAAGATAAATAAAGTTGACAAACCATTAGCCAGACTCATCAAGAAACAAAGGGAGAGGAATCAAATCAACAAAATTAGAAATGAAAATGGAGAAATCACAGCAGACAACACAGAAAAACAAAGGCTCATAAGAGACTACTATCAGCAACTATATGCCAATAAAATGGACAACTTGGAAGAAATTGACAAATTCTTAGAAAAGTACAACTTTCCAAAACTGAACCAGGAAGAAATAGAAAATCTTAACGGACCCATCACAAGCACAGAAATGGAAACCGTAATCAGAATAAACAAAAGCCCAGGACCAAATGACTTCACAGCTGAATTCCACCAAAAATTTAGAGAAGAGCTAACACCTATCCTACTCAAACTCTTCCAGAAAATTGCAGAGGAAGATAAACTTCCAAACTCATTCTATGAGGCCACCATCACCCTAATACCAAAACCAGACAAAGATGCCACAGAAAAAAGAAAACTATATGCCAATATCACTGAAGAACATAGATGCAAAAATCCTTAAAATTCTAGGAAGCAAGATCCAACAACATATTAAAAAGATCATACATCATGACCAAATGGGCTTTAACCCAGGGATGCAAGGATTCTTCAATATCTGCAAATCAATCAATGAGATACAGCACATTAACAAATTGAAAGATAAAAATGATATGATTATCTCAATAGATGCAGAGAAAGCCTTTGAAAAATTTAACATTCGTTTATGATAAAAACTCTCTAGAAAGCAGGCATAGAAGGAACATACCTCAACATAATAAAAGCTATATATGACAAACCCACAGCAAACATTATCCTCAATAGTGAAAAATTGAAAGCATTTCCCTTAAAATCAGGAACAAGACAAGGGTGCCCACTCTCACCACTACTATTCAACATAGTTTTGGAAGTTTTGGCCACAGCAATCAGAGCAGAAAAAGAAATAAAAGGAATACAGATTGGAAAAGAAGAATTAAACTCTCACTGTTTGCAGATGGCATGATCCTCTACATTGAAAACCCTAAAGAAATCACCAGAAAATTACCAGGGCTAATCAATGAATATGGTAAAGTTGCAAGAAATAAAATTAACACACAGAAATCCCTTGCATTCCTATATAATAACAATGAAAAAACAGAAAGAGAAATTAAGGAAACAATTACATTCACCATTGCAATGAAAAGAATAAAATACTTAGGAATATATCTACTTAAAGAAACAAAAGACCTATATATTGAAAACTATAAAACACTGATGAAGGAAATCAAAAAGGACACAAATAGATGGAAAAATATATGGTGTTCATGGATTGGAAAAATCAATATAGTGAAAATGAGTATACTACCCAAAGCAATCCATAGATTCAATGCAATTCCTATCAAGCTACCGACGGTATTTTTTCACAGAACTAGAACAATAAATTTCACAATTTGTATAGAAATACAAAAAACCTCGAATAGCCAAAGCAATCTTGAGAAAGAAGAATGGAATTGGAAGAATCAATCTGTCTGACTTCAGGCTCTACTACAAAGCCACAGTCATCAAGACAGTATGGTACTAGTGCAAAGATAGAAATATATATTAAAAAAAAATAGAAAGCTCAGAGATAAATCCATGCACCTATGGACACCTTATCTTTGACAAAGGAGGCAAAAATATACAATGGAGAAAAGACAATCTCGTTAACAAGTGGTGCTGGGAAAACTGGTCAACCACTTGTAAAAGAATGAAACTAGATCACTTTCTAACACCATACACAGAAATAAACTCAAAATGGATTAAAGATCTAAACGTAAGACCAGACACTATAAAACTCCTAGAGGAAAACTTAGGCAAAACACTCTCTGACACAAATCACAGAAAGATCCTCTATGACTCACCTCTCAGAATAACAGAAATAAAAGCAAAAATAAACAAATGGGGCCTAATTAAACTTAAAAGTTTTTGCACAATGAAGGTAACCATAAGCAAGGTAAAAGACAGCCTTCAGAATGGGAGAAAATAACAACAAATGAAGCAACTAACAAATAATTAATCTCAAAAATATGCAAGCAAATCCTGCAGCTCATTCCAGAAAAATAAAGGACCCAATCAAAAAATGGGCCAAAGAACTAAACAGACATTTCTCAAAAGAAGACATATAGATGGCTAACAAATACATGAAAAGATGCTGAATATCACTCATTTTCAGAGAAATGTAAATCAAAACCACAATGAGGTACCATTTCATGCCGGTCAGAATGACAGCTATCCAGAAGTCTTCAAACAATAAATGCTGGAGAGAGTGTAGAGAAAAGGGAACTCTCTTACACTGTTGGTGGGAATGCAAACTAGTACAGGCACTATGGAGAACAGTGTGGAGATTCCTTTAAAAACTGGAAATAGAACTGCCATATGACCCAGCAATCCCACTGTTGGGCATACACACCGAGGAAACCAGAATTGAAAGAGATACGTATACCCCAATGTTCATCACAGCACTGTTTATATTAGCCAGGACATGGAAGCAACCTAGATATCCATCAGCAGAAGAACGGATAATAAAGCTGTGATACCTATACACAATGAAATATTACTCAGCCATTAGAAAGAATACATTTGAATCAGTTCTAATGAAGTGGATAAAACTGGAGCCTATTATAGAGAGTGAAGTAAGCCAGAAAGAAAAAGATCAATAAAATATACTAACGCCTATATATGGAATTTAGAAAAATGGGAACGATAACCCTGTATGCGAGACAGCAAAGAGACACAGATGTATAGAACAGTCTTTTGGGCTCTGTGGGAAAAGGGGAAGGTGGGATGATTTGAGAGAATAGCAGAGAAACATGTATATTATCATATGTGAAACAGATCACCAGTCCAGGTTCGATGAATGAGACAGAGTGCTCAGGACTGGTGTACTGGGATGACCAGAGGGAATGGGTGGGGAGGGAGGTAGGAGAGAGACTCAGGATGGGGAACACATGTACACCCATGGCTGATTCATGTCAATGTATGGCAAAACCAATACAATATTATAAAGTAAGTAGCATCCATTTAAAATAAATAAATTTTTTAAAAAATGAATAGATAGAGGAGGTGATGGAATTCCAGTTGAGCCATCTGAAATCGTAAAACATGATGCTGTTAAACTGCTGCACTGAATATGCCAGCAAATTTGGAAAACTCAGCAGTGGCCACAGGACTGGAAAAGGTCAAATTTCATTTCAATCACAAAGAAAAGCAAGCCAAATAATGCTCAAACTACCACACAATTGCACTCATCTAACATGCTAGTAAAGTAATTCTCAAAATTCTCCAATCCAGGCTTCAACAGTATGTGAACCAAGAACTTTCAGATGTTCAAGACAGAGAAATCAGAGATCAAATTGCCAACATCATAGAAAAAAACAAAAAAAAAAGAGAGAGAGAGAGAGAGAGAATTAAAAAAAAAAAAAATCTACTTCCACTTTATTGACTATACCATAGCCTTTGTGTGGATCACAACAAATTGGGGAAAATTCTTAGAAATGGAAGAGCAGACCACCTTATCTGTCTCCTGAGAAATCTGTATGCAGGTCAAGAAGCAATAGTTTGAACTGGAAATGGAACAACAGACTGGTTCCAAATAGGGAAAGGAGTACATCAAGGCTGTATATTGTCACCCTGCTTATTTAATTTATATGCAGTGTACAACATCCAAAATGCCGAGCTGGATGAAGCACAAGCTGAAATCAAGATTTCTGGGAGAAACTTCAAAAACCTCAGATATGCAGATAACATCACCCATATGACAGAAAGCAAAGAAGAATGAAAGAGCTTCTTGATGAAAGTGAAAGAGGAGAGTGAAAAAGTTAGCTTAATACTTAACATTAAAAAAAAAAAAACTAAGATCATGGCATCTGACCCTATCACTTCATGGCAAATAGGTGGGAAAACAATGGAAACAGTGAGAGACTTTATTTTTGGGGGCTCCAAAATTGCTGCAGACAGTGACTGCAGCCATGAAAGTAAAAGATACTTGCTCCTTGAAAGAAAAGCTGTGACCAAACTAAGCAGCATATTAAAAAGCAGTCATTACTTTGTCAACAAAGTTCCGTCTCATCAAAAGCATGGGTTTCTCAGTAGTCATGTATGAATGAGAGTTGGACTGTAAAGAAAGCTGAGCACTGAAGAATCGTTGCTTTTGAACTGTGGCCTTAGAAAAGACTCCTGAAAGTCCCTCGGACTACAAGGAGATCAAACTAGTCAATACTAAAAGAAATCACTCCTGAATATTCTTTGGAAGGACTGATGCTGAACCTGAAACATCAATACTTCGGCCACCTGATGCAAATAACTGACTTATTGGAATAGACCCTGATTCTGGGAAGGATTGAAGGCAGGAGGAGAAGAGCAGGACAGAGGATAAGATGGTTGAATGGCATCACAATCTTGGACATAAGTTTCATCGAGCTCTGTGAGCTGGTGATGGACAGGGAAGCCTGGCACGCTGCTGTTGATGGAGTTGCAAAAAGTCGGATACAACTGAATGACTGTACTGAACATGTTTACTTTGTTTATATTTTTATTCAAAGCACTGAATCTGTTTACTCATCTATGTAAAATATTTTCAAAGCTTGATGTCACCATTTTTGTTTATAGAAAGTTCTGTTTCTAAACCTAGAAATTTTATTAAAATATTTTAATTACAATCTTTTACTGTAAGGTTTCCATATGCAGCTACATCTTATTTACTTCAATGGCTTTAATGCAGTCATAATATACATTGTGATTTTTATCAATGACAATAGTTGCATGTATATTCTTTATATTGCAATTAATGTCAAGGCCTGCAGCATGTACTTATGTATACTTTGTTTTATAATTATTTATACATTATTACAATATCATATTTCAGTGTCATAGTACTAAATAAAAACATATGCACATATTCCTTTTCAAGATATTACATATTTTAAAAATATATATTATTATACTACTGATTGTCTTGGTATATTTAAAGCTCAGTAGATTTTAAGGTAAGAAACCGTCAGTTAAGAGGACAATAGGAACAGTAAATGGACATATTCTCTAAGGACATAGAATTGATAAAAGAGTAAATTTATTAATCTGGAAGATCACAAACTGATAAAATCTCTGCTTGAAGAATAATCTGTTGTACATAGTAATGAAACTGATAACTGTCTTATGAGTCACCATTCAGCTAAAAAAATGCAGGTGGATTATTTAGCAGCTGAGTCATAAAGGAAGCCCTCAGCTAAAATAATCTGAGTCAAAATTAATATTATTGTTCAGACAGTCATTGGCTTATAATGGTTCAACTTAAAATTTTGTACATTATAATGATGTAAAATTAATACACATTTAGTAGAAACCATACTTTGAATTTTGAATTTTATCAATGGTCTTTTCCTGGGCTAGTGATATGCAGCTACAAGTTCTAGTAGAACTAAAAAAGTTAATTACTATTACAATTTATTGTATTGCTAAACAAGAAGTGCAAATTAAATACCAAGATAATATAAGCAGCCATGACAATCAGTTCAGTTCAGTCACTCAGTTGTGCCTGACTCTGCAACCCCATGGACTAGAACATGCCAGATCTTCCTGTCCATCACCAACTCCCAGAGCTTGCACACGCTCAGGTCCATCAAGTCAGTGATGCTATCCAGTCACCTCATTCTCTGTCATACCCTTCTCCTGCCTTCAATCTTTCCCAGCATCAGGGTCTTTTCTAATGAGTCAGTTCTTCACGTCAGGTGGCCAAAGTATAAGACAGCCCCATTCTCTCTCCTGATTTTGAATCGGCTATTATTTGAAAATTCTTACTTGTAAATTACAAAATCTCCCCTTAAGATCCATAAATGTATATTTTTACATTCAGACAAGATATTGCATTCTTCTTTGCTTTCCACTGCCATGCGCAGGGATTAGGATACGGTAGTATCTCATAAGAATGGTGATTTTAAATCAATTAATTGACTTCTCAAATTAGAAGTGACCATCAGTTTTTAGGAATTAAGGATTCTACAGCAAGATAAATGTGCAAATAATCTCTCATTCTATATTACATATTTCTGTTCGTCATTAATTTGAACAACAACAAAAACTTGGTGACTGAAAATCTAAAATATAATCTTAGGAGAGGTATTTAATATCATTATCCACAAGATACATGTGAGGTTATCCACAAGGTACATGTGAGGTTTTCACAGTAGATAAGAAAATTAGAGGATGGAGAGAAATAAAGGGTGTACCAGTGTGCCAGCATATAGCAAACAATAAATCACAATATATTCTCAATACTACAAGAATTCTATCAAGGGGATATGTCTTAGAAAGACAATCAAGTACCCTTGAAAGATAACAGGAAAGCAATGTATCATACTTTAGGAAAAGCTTTTTGGCATGCTAACAGTATTTAAAGAGAGCCCATAATAGAATAGCTATATGCCTATAAGCCCCTCATCAGTGACAAAGTGTATTTCTTTTTTTCATAAATTGGTTGTAATCCTTTAATTTGCAGTCAGTTTATTTGAACATCTTTCAGTTAAAACTATCTTAGAAAATCCCCATAAATTAAGAGTTAGCACTTTGCTACATTCTAAGGCTGTGATGCTTAAAATTTGATATTTAGAAGTTTATATTTTTAACAAGCTCCCAATTCACCTCAAAGTATACAAATAATTGCACTTGGAGAAACTCTGCTTACTATTTACTGACTATAAACATTCATTCTATAGGAGACAAATATGTACTACCTCTTAAGTACAAAACAGACAATAAATTTTGTATAAAAATATTGTGAATTCCATATTTAGTAGTGAAATTTCCATGATTCATAAATCATATTAATTTCATCTCTTAAATATCTGTCAAAAATTGTCTTCCTACCCATCTTACTACTGCTTAGTATTCTATACTCATATCATTTCTTGTTTAGGTTATTGCTATATCCTCCTTAACAGTATTTCAATCTTTAGTCTTGTTTCTCTTTAATATTCTCATTTCCTGTCACACTAATTATTCTAATGGGCAAATTTGATAGTGTGCTATTCCTGCTCACAATCATTTTGTGGTCTCCCGTTACTTTAGATGAAATTCTGCATCTTAGGACATGGTATTCTTGATACACCCTTACAAGTAGTTTCATTGATTCTCCCGCTTGTATCTCTGGAGCTGTGCTCCAGGAACTCTTAACTATATTTATTTCCCTGAAACTAGCATGTTTTCTCTCATTTTCAATTTTTTTAAAAATTCAGATTTCTCTGCCTAAACTACTCAATACATTTGTTCAAATGGCTCTGAGGGGCTGTGAAAGTGAAATCGCTCAATCATGTCCAACTCTTTGCAACCCCATGAACAGTAGCCTACCAGGCTCCTCAGTCCATGGGGTTTTCCAGGCAAGCTAACAGTGTTTATAATATGCAGGGCCTTGAGTATGTCTTCTTCCTACATAAACAAATGCCAGGCCAAGGTTGTTTGTGTGATCTTTATGACGTTTCCAGAAAGGATTTAATTGATTTTAGAGTATGGTAGGAGACAGTTTAACTTACTCATCTGTCAAGACCAGCTTGACAAGCAGGGTTTCCAAAAGGGCAATACAGTGAGAATGAGAAACAAGACACAAGAATTCAGAGAAAAGCGAGGATCAGGGGACCAACACCACTCCAAGTTTACGGTGCTGAAACTGAATCCAAGCCAGCTTTATTATTCTTTCAGCCATGAATGAAAGAATAAAAGGGGAGTTAAACTATAACTCATGTGGCCTTCAGAGCCAAAGAACAAAATGATCATTAACCATTGAGTAATTAGGAAACAGTAATCAGTACCAAATCAGTAACTAAGACTAATATTATCTATAGATTATCCACCAGATACGTAAAACATGTGACTCTGAGACGCCACTTGAGAAACAGTCTGGTCTCGGTTTTCCGACCCCAGGATCATATCTTGTTTTCAAGATTATGAACTGTCCCCTCGGGACTTGTTTCAAGAGTCTCATGGCTTATAGAATCCAGTTTATCAATAATTATAAATTTCTTTTGTGGCCCCTGCTGGGGCCTGCTTTTCTTTTATTCTTCCTGTCTCCTACACTCAACTTATAATTCTGAAACAGCAAAAAGAATGTGAAATAGCTCAATACAAGTAGAACCCAAATGTTAGTCTTTCAAGTATATTGCAGTAAATATTGTTCAGTCACCATGTGGTATCCAGCTGTTCGTGACCTCAAGGACTGCAGCACAGCAGGTATATTTACTCTTCCCCATCTCTGGTAGTTTGCTCAAGTTCATGTCCGTTGTGTCAGTGATACCATCCAATCATTTCATTCTCTGTCACTCCCTTCTCCTTTTGTCTTCAAACATTCCAAGCATCAGGATTATTTCCAGTGAGTCAACTCTTCACATCAGGTGGCCAAGGTTTTCGAGCTCAGCTTCAGCATCATTCCTTCCAATGAATATCCAGGGTTGAATTCTTTTAGGATTGACTAATTTGAATTCCTTGCACTCCAAGGGACTCTCAAGAGTCTTCTCCAGCACTACAATTCAAAAGCATTAATTCTTTGGTACTTGGATGGTCCAACTCTCTTATCCATACGTGAATACTGGAAAAATCATATCTTTGACCATACAGAACTTTGTCTTCAAAGTGACATCTTTGCTCTTAAGTGTGCTGATTAGGTTTGTTATAGCATTCTTTCCAAGGAGCAAGCATCTTAATTTCATGGCTGCAGTCACGGTCTGCAGTGATTTTGGAGCCTAAGAAAATTAAATCTGTCATCACCCTATTTATTTAACTTCTATGCTGAGTACATCATCTGGAATGCCAGGCTGGATGAATCACAGCTAGAATCAAGATTGCTGGGGAAAATATCAACAACCTCCTCAAATATTCAGATGATACCACTCTAAGGTAGAGGGTGAAGAGGAACTAAAGAGATTCATGATTAATTAGAGTGATAGATGAGAGTGAAAAAAACTGGCTTTAAACTCAACATTAAAAAAGCTAAGATTATGGCATCCAGTCCCATCACTTTATGGTAAATAGAAATAGAAAAAGTGGAAACAGTGATGGATTTTATTTTCTTGGGCTCCTGTGAGGTTATGTTGTTGTTGTTCAGTTGTAAGTCGTGTCTGACTCTGCAACCCCACGGACTACAGCACGCCAGTCTGCCCTGTCCCTCACCATCTTCTGGAGCTTGCTCAAACTCATGTCCTGTGAATCAATGATGCCATCCAACCATCTCATCCTCTGTCATCCCCTTCTCCTTCTGCCTTCAATCTTCCCCAGCATCAGGGTATTTTCTAATGGGCTCTTCACATAAGGTAACCAAAGTATTAGAGCTTCAGTTTCATCATCAGTCTTTCCAACGGATATTCAGGATTGATTTAAGATTGACTAATTTGATCTCCATGCAGTCCAAGGAACTCTCAAGCGTCTTCTCCAACACCATGATTCAAAAGCATCAATTCTTTAGCACTCAGCTTTCTTTATGGCCCAATTCTCACATCCATATATGATTACTGAAAAAAAAAAAAAAAAGCAAACAAACAAACCCATAGCTTTGTCTATTTTTGGCAAAGTAATATCAATGCTTTTTAATATGCTGTCTAAGTTGGTCATAGTTTTTCTTCCAAGATTATATCCTTTAAAAAAAAATCTGTCAGCAAAACTATGCCACAGAAAGTGGTCTAAGAGAATAGAGTAATCGTCAAGAAGCACTGTCTGCATTAATTACTCCCTGAAAGCAATGGAGAACACAAGGCTAGTGAAGTGAAGTCGCTCAGTCATGTCCGACTCTTTGCGACCCCATGGACTGTAGCCTATCAGGCTCCTCTGTCCATGGGATTTTCCAGGCAAGAGTGCTGGAGTGGATTGCCATTTCCTTCTCCAGGGGATCTTCCTGACCAGGAATCGAACCTGGGTCTGCCGCATTGCAAGCAGACACTTTATTGTCTGAGCCACCAGGGAAGCCTAAGGCTAGTAAGTATGGTTGGCTATAATTCCCTAAAGCTGACTTTATTCTTGTTCGCAAAGTTTCCTAGGAGCAGGGTAATAGACATTTCCTCGGTTTGTTATTTCTAGATCTATGCATATTGAAATATATGTGTATACCTGCAAAGAACAGTCTCTAATTTCAAAGATAACTTCAGTCGATAGAGTTTTCCAGGAAAGCAATAACATTCTAAACAAGGCAAAAAGCAATGTCTTACATAGCTGATGATACACTTTGGTGGGTTTCTCATATTGGATTAGATAGGGAAGATATTCAATACTAAATAAGTACCTTCGTAAACATGAAAAAATCACTATCTTGCAAAATATCTAGTAATCACAAGCAAGGTTATTTTCTATGTCAGTGATGTCATTGGTATATATATTCTCTCAGTAAATATAGACATGAAATAACTGATTTACCAAAATTGCTGTTAAACACCAAGTTAGCTATTTCATATGTTAATAACCATGTTCTTGGAGTTTTATATATACCCAAGGAATTATGGTAATTTTAAAATTTAACCACTATACTTCAACTCTGTGTTAGATGTTTTGGGTCTAAAATACCACATGGACAAAATGCTAGATGGGTCGTACCAAGCCTAATCACAAGATGTTCTGATTTCATGAAACAGTTAATGCCTTTCTGGAAAGAAAAATTACCTGACTGCTTATAATGTCCATCATTGTTAAATGTTTTGTTTTTATTTTTTTCATAATAATGATAAGCATAGATAGTATTCTGAATCCATTTATTTTATTTCTTACAAGGTATGTTTTTTTTTTTTAATTTTTATTTTTACTTTATTTTACTTTACAATACTGTATTGGTTTTGCCATACATTGACATGAATCCACCACGGGTGTACATGCGATCCCAAACATGAACCCCCCCTCCCACCTCCCTCCCCACAACATCCCTCTGGGTCATCCCCATTTTAAAAATTATAATATGTGAGGGATGCATGCAAAATTAGATAGAGTGACTTCTTGATTTTCACTGTAACAACCAAAAATGAAATATGCATTCATCACAGATCTGTACTAAAGAAGTCAGGATTGCAGGATGCAGAATAAACATATTAATATGTAACAAGATATACACTAGGAAAAATAAGAAATATATCAATCAAATAGATTATGAAAATAAATTTTTAAAGTTGTATGTGATCACCTCTCAATCATCTTGTGGAAATGGATAGTAAATATTGATTACAGTTACATTAATGTAAACCAATTAGGTACATGTGGAATATTCATATAAATTTAAGTAGATTGGTTATGTAGGAAGTTAGGCATGAGCAATGAAATCTTCAAACACCACTCCAGACTGGCCCCACTGAGGCCAAGGAGAACTCACAGCTATGCTAAAAAATTACCAATTTTTCACTGAAAGCATGGGCCCTAGGCACACCATGGATGCAAACTAATCACAAGGACTTCTCCAAATCCCATGTGTCCTTGATACATAGATATGTCTGCAAGTGACCTTGGCAGCTAGGAGCCCATTAACGGTTCATAAACACTTTAAACTTACACACATCTGATTATAATAGACTGAATTATGGGAAAGATACTCTTTACAAAGCCTGTTGTTATTCAACTTGCAACTGTCAACCAAAATTTTCAGTCCACACCCACTAATGAATATATAAAAGGCCTGTCTTGAAAACCCCTGTACCTCGTCATTCCTGGTGCGGTGCCTCTCTTGACTTGACTTACTTCTCCCTTGAGGCGTTCCTTCTGTTCTTTCTTCAGTAAACTTATTTTTGCCATGAGTAAGACCTCAGATTCTTCTTTGTGTCCTTACTAAGAACTGAGGAAGAGTCCTTTTCAGTTCTCCCTATCTGTTATCAATTCTCCCTATTTCCCTATCTCTGTATCATTGGACAAAAGGATTGGTTATAATTAGAATATAGAACTTTTTTTCATTTTGCTCAAATTTATTGAAGGATATCTATAGTGATCATTGCAATAATATGTATAATGGATATTTTTGTAATCATAAAATTGGAAATCTACAGAAGCCTTTAAGGGAAAATAATATTATCTATGAGGTAAAGATCAAAGTACATTTACATGTTCATTTAAAAGTGAGCCTACTTCAAATGAACCAAGTTCATTCATCTGAAAGTTACTTCAAATTGTAAAAAAATTACTGAGTGACATTATTTAATTAATTACCTCACTATTTATTTTCTAAAATTATTTCAGGTGATACAATATAAATGAGATTTGTTTTTTCTTTCATAAGAGTTCACATCTCCCTGTTTTCTTTGCTTCAAGATGCTGAAATAGGCAAAAGACAATGAAATACTGAGTGTGGCAAAAAATCTAAAATAAAGTACTCGACTTTGAATAATAACAAGAGATACTGACAATATAAAAACATACACTCATGGCATTTGTTTTATATTTCTTTTCTTTCTTCTTCTTTTTTTTTTTTTTTGTTCAGTTCAGTTCAGTTCAGTTCAGTTGCTCAGTCGTGTCCACCTCTTTGCAACCACATGAATCGCAGCACGCCAGGCCTCCCTGTCCATCACCAACTCCCGGAGATCACTCAAACTCACATCCATCAAGTCAGTGATGCCATCCAGCCATCTCATCCTCTGTCGTCCCCTTCTCCTCCTGCACCCAATTCCTCCCAGCATCAGAGTCTTTTCCAATGAGTCAACTCTTCACATGAGGTGGCCAAAGTACTGGAGTTTCAGCTTTAACATCATTCCTTTCAAAGAAATCCCAGGGCTGATCTTCAGAACGGACTGTTTGGATCTCCTTGCAGTCCAAGGGACTCTCAAGAATCTTCTCAAACATCACAGCTCAAAAGCATCAATTCTTCTGCGCTCAGACTTCTTCACAGTCCAACTCTCACATCCATGCATGACTACTGGAAAAACCATAGCCTTGACTAGACGGACCTTAGTCGGCAAAGTATTGTCTCTGCTTTTGAATATGTTATCTAGGTTGGTCATAACTTTTCTTCCAAGGAGTAAGCATCTCTTAATTTCATGGCTGCAATCACCATCTGCAGTGATTTTGGAGCCTAAAAAATAGTCTGACACTATTTCCACTGTTTCCTCATCTATTTCCCATGAAGTGATGGGACTGGATGCCATGATCTTCATTTTCTGAATGTTGACCTTTAAGCCAACTTTTTCACTCTCCTCTTTCACTTTCATCAAGAGGCTTTTTAGTTCCTCTTCACTTTCTACCATAAGGGTGTTGTCATCTACATATCTGAGGTTATTGATATTTCTCCCAGCAATCTTGATTCCAGCTTATGTTTCTTCCAGTCTAGCATTTCTCTTCATGTACTCTGCATATAAGGTAAATAAGCAGGGTGACAATATACAGCCTTGATGTACTCCTTTTCCTATTTGGAACCAGTCTGTGTTCCATGTCCAGTTCTAACTGTTGCTTCCTGACCTGCATACAGATTTCTCAAGAGGCACGTCAGGTGGTCTGTTATTCCCATCTCTTTCAGAATTTTCCTCAGTTTACTGTGATCCACACAGTCAAAGGCTTTGGCATCGTCAATAAAGCAGAAATATATATTTTTCTGGAACTCTCTTGCTTTTTCCATGATCCAGCAGATGTTGGCAATTTGATCTCTGGTTCCTCTGCCTTTTCTAAAACCAGCTTGAACATTGGGAAGTTCATGGTTCACGTATTGCTGAAGCCTGGCTTGGAGAATTTTGAGCATTACTTTACTAGCATGTGAGATGAATGCAATTGTGCAGTAGTTGGAAACAAAAAGAAAGTTGATGAATTTGCTTTCCCTTTGATGAAATTGATAGACATAATTCTAGATTGCAGTTTTTGGCTTCTAAGTAAAACCTATAAATGCAAAGTTGGTAATGTCAATCCTAAAAGAAACCAACCCTAAATATTCATTGGAAGGACTGAAACTGAAGCTCAAGCTCCAATACTTTGGCCACCTGATGAGAAGAGCTGATTCTTTGGAAAAGACACTGATGCTAGGAAAGATTGAAGGTAACATGAGAAGGGGCAGCAGATGAGATGGTTATATAGCATCACCAACTAAATGGACAAGAATTTGAGCAAACTCCAGAAGACAGTGAAGGACAGGGAAGCCTGGCATGCTGCAGTCCATGGGGTTGCAAAAAGTTGGACACAGTGACTGAACAATAACAACAATGTCACTCCACCATAGCAAGATATGGAGCATCAATATGAGACCTATAGTGTTTAAGTTCATAAGCTATAATCATATATTTTGTTTTGTTCGGTCTCTAGCATTTCATTAATTGTATGATTTCATGGTTAGTGTTTATAAGATATAATGTTTTGTACACCAAATTTGTTTGTAGGGTAATTTTAAATAAAATTTAAATTAAGTATTTAATCAATAATAAATTTATATTTATTCAATATTATTTAATCAATAATAAAATATCATAAACATTTCTTTGAAAATAATTGGCATTTTAAAATATTTCAGTAGATATTCACGATTCTATAGTAACTTAAAAAGTTTATCTGTGGGAACTTTTGAGTATACTTAACTCATTCAAGTGTGCAAAATCATTTGGTACATGCACATGAATAACAGTATTTGAGAAATACATGTATAGGCAAATCTACCATGTCTGTAAATATATATGTATATATATAAATTATATAACTGTGTCTTATAAATATAAAGAAAAATAATCAGCATATTTCTGAAAGTCATTTAAGTATGTAAAACTTTGTTTTTATGGTTTTGAAGAGTAAAGAAATAAATTGGTTTCTAAACTGATTAAGTGAAGTTAATTTCGTTTTGCTCTGCTGAGAACTGATATTGAACCATCTTAAATAGCTTTTAAAAATATAAAATATATGTTAACATTTGTCTATTTATATATAATAAGTATGATATGGACACATGTAATTGCACAGAAATATTATAAAAGTGATTTATACATAGGAATAATGCTGATTCATTATGTTCCTTCTAAAAGTGAGAGACTCACTTTGCTTCTTTCTTCTTTTGTAATATTTTGGGTAATATTTTACACAAGTATCATATCTGCTCTATGTGAGTTACAGGCATAATGAACTCCTATGGATCCATAATCCAACTTAAGTACTAGAACACCAAGAATACTTTGCACCTACTCACATGCTCTCCTTTTCATGCCATTCCTCTGTCACCTCTACCCCAAGAAGCAAGCATTATTATAAAATCCCATAGCATCCATCAGCTTTTCTTTAATAAGAAATCACAAAATTTGAGTGGAAAATAGTATTTATTTCTTACTCAATTCTGTGATGAAAATGGAGCAGCTTTGCTTTGAGCTAAGTTTCATTTAGGTTCTTACCACACTTGTGGTTTCCAAGGCTCATGGAGAAGGTCAGAAGGAAAAATGTTATGGCATCTTACCATTTCCACTCACAGTCCCACTGGGCAATCAAGTCACATGGCCAAATCCAACATCACAGGCATGTGTGTTGGAGATAGTATGTGTATGTGTGTGGGGGGGATGGAGGGTTTTGCATAGTTGGTGAACAATAATTTAATCTATTATATATGTATTGATCATTTATTTGATTCTTCCCTCAAATTATGAGCATTATCTTATGGTATTAAAATCCAAAGAGAGGGAAGAAAGACCCTCACAGATTACTGGTATTGTAAGACAGCAGGGCCAATAGAACCCTTCTCTTCATATATTTTATGTTTATTTAGGAAGTATATAGTAGGGCTTCCATGGTGGCTCAGGTTGGGAAGATTCCCTGGAAAAAGAAATGGCAACCCACTCCAGTATCTTTTTCTGGAGAATTCCATGAACAGGAGGAGCCTGGCAGACTAGAATTTAAGGGATCTATCACTCAGTTTATGACTGAGTGACTAACACTGCTACAGTAATACTATCATTTAAGTATAATATTTCATTTTGTTGTATTCAAAATAAATATAAAAATTAAAAAGAATAACTGTTATATAGCATAACTAGTTGATGTTATTATATTTATTTAGTAATAATAGATAACACCAAGTCAAAATATACAGTAATGGTAAATGGTGTTCAATGAATTTTTGTACCTTTAAATTATTTTAATGGAGTAAAGATTATAATAATTAAATTATGCTTACCACTTAAATAAATAAACCAAACAATTGATTTTGTCTATTAGGTTGTGATATTTTATGGATAATGCTATGAAAAAAGGTCCCTTAATAAAATGACAGAATTAATTTAGCAATAGAAAGTTTGTTTATCCAAGAGGGCTAGAGATTAAACTGCTGATTAAACACATCAGCATTTCATTTTTGTTACCAAATTATTTAGTAAGATGAAATTTAAAGTTTATTCCTTATTACTTTGTTCTGTTTCAGGTGGAATAAATTTCTTTTGTAAATGAGGGTAAGTAGTTTGGGCTTCTTTTGCACAAAACATAACTTTTCAGAAAATGTTTACAGAGGTAGATTTATCATGGTATTATTAGACTCCTTAAGAACAAATATTCAAATTTAGGCATTTTCACTAATTATACCAGACCATCTGACCTGCCTCTTGAGAAACCTTTATGCAGGTCAGGAAGCAACAGTTAGAACTGGACATGGAACAATAGACTGATTTCAAATAGGAAAAGGAGTACGTCGAGGCTATATATTGTCACCCTGCTTATTTAACTTATATGCAGAGTACATCATGAGAAATGCTGGACTGGAATAAATACAAGCTGGAACTAAGATTGCCAGGAGAAATATTAATAACCTCAGATATGCAGATGACACCACCCTTATGGTAGAAAGCAAAGAGGAACTAAAAAGCCTCTTGATGAAAGTGAAAGTGGTGAGTGAAAAAGTTGGCTTAAAGCTCAACATTCAGAAAGCAAAGATCATGGCGTCTGGTCCCATCACTTCATGGGAAATAGATGGGGAAACAGTGGAAACAGTGTCAGACTTTATTTTTTGGGGCTTCAAAATCACTGCAGATGGTGACTGCAGCCATGAAATTAAAAGATGCTTACTCCTTGGAAGAAAAGTTATGACCAACCTAGATAGCATATTCAAAAGCCGAGACATTACTTTGCCGACTAAGGTCCATCTAGTCAAGGCTATGGTTTTTCCTGTGGTCATGCATAGATGTGAAAGTTGGACTGTGAAGAAAGCTGAGTGCCGAAGAATTGATGCTTTTGAACTGTGCTGTTTGAGAAGGCTCTTGAGAGTCCCTTGGACTGCAAGGAGTTCAGCCCTGGGATTTCTTTGGAGGGAATGATGCTGAAGCTGAAACTCCAGTACCTTGGCCACCTCATGTGAAGAGTTGACTCATTGGAAAAGACTCTGATGCTTGGAGGGATTGGGGGCAGGAGGAGAAGGGAACGAATACAATAATACAAGAGGACTGTAAATAAGAAAATATTGTAGATACACTCAATAATAGAATGCATTGTATGTCTGAATCATGGAAGGTTTTAAAAAGATAGAGATATTCAGACAGGTTATATATTTAATTTGTTACCCATGATAAACTACTACCAAGAACCTTCTCTTAGAGGTCTGGGTTTCTTGCTATTCTCTATATTTTGAACTTTGGAGGAAACAAATGATTCCCCCGTTTTAGGGCTGTTTCTGTTGCTATTACTGTCTTCTCAGAACTCTGATTCTTTTAGCTACGGAAAATCAGGGAGGAATTCCCCAGTAGCCCACCTCTTTCTCAAGCAGCAACAAAACAATATAAATAGCAGGCAGAAGGAATTTAATATGATCAGGGGCAAACATTTAATGAGTAAATTTTACTGAGAATAAAGTGAAAGTGAAAGTCACTCAGTCGTGGCGGACTCTTTGCAACCCCCAAGAACTGTACAGTCCATGGAATTCTCCAGGCTAAAATACGAGAGTGGGTTGTGTTTCCCTACTCCAGGGGATTTTTTCAACCCAAGGATCGAACCCAGGTCTCCTGCATTGCAGACAGATTCTTCAGCAGCTGAGCCTCAAGGGAAGCCCAAGAATGCTGAATTGGGTAGCCTATGCCTTCTCCAGCTGGTCTTCCAACCCAGGAATCCAAAAGGGATCTCCAGCACTGCAGGCAGATTCTTTACCAACTGAGCTATCAGGGAAGCTGAATTTTCCTGAAAAATTTACTAAATTTTACAGAAACAAGACACAAAAGAACCACAGTTTTCTTTTTTTTTTTTTTTTTTTTTTATATGATAAGTCCTGGTTGATTACCTATTTTATTTATGTATAGTAGTGGATTTTTTTTTTTTTTTAATTTTAAAATCTTTAATTCTTACATGTGTTCCCAAACATGAAACACAGTTTTCACACTTCTGTTCAGTCTAGTGACCACGTTCTCAGGCCTCAAAAAGCAGATTGCTATTTTGAAAAATGAATCTACCAGAATAATCTATGTGCACTCAAAAACTCTAGGTGTTCTGCCTGATTTCTCTTAGGCTCTCCCTCATTTCCTTTAGGCATTATACTCATAATCACATAGCTAGGACATGATATATATTGAGTTGTAAGTTTCAGTATTTGGGATGGGAGGAGTTAGAGGTAACTCACTGAAGAATTTTAATACTGAGTAGTTGCCAGAGGCTTGCAGAACATTGCAGATGATCCAACTATGAATGATTTTAATAAATATTGTGAAGATGCCAGTAAGTTTCCAGAACTCTGAACTGAAAAATGGGGGATATAAAGGAATATTTGATTGTTAAGTCCCCAGTAGCAAAAAAAATAAAATAAAATAAAAGAGAGAGAGAGAGAAAGAATGCTTTTGAAAGAATTAGATATTTTAAAAGACTACAGACGATGAATCTATCACATAAAAATCAAAGACTCTAAAAGAACTTGGTTAGGAAGTAATGAATGTTCTAGTCCCATTGTGGTTATAATTTTTTATTCTTTTTTTCAATATTTAAAGTACAGTAGACATTCTGGAACAATGACCAGAATGAAAACATAAGATAAAAGATTACTTCTAAAGATGGGGACAGGGGCACACTCCCTAAAGAGAAGTGGGATATATTTTTTCCAGTTTGAATAAACAAAATATAAGCATAAATACAGGTAATCTAAACACTGTCCATGTTTTAAAGATAGGATTATATTTTAATGATAAAAATATTAAGATGCTGCTATTTATTTTTTGAAATATTGATGATCAACAATCATATTGATAACTGTAAAATTATTAAACCTTTAATTACAAATGATTTTTCATTTGAACTCTAGAACTTCTAGAATTTCTAGAACTTCTAAGCACAAATAGGAACACAGTAAATGATGCTTAATTTTAAAAATGTTTTATCATTTTTGAAAAAAAGATTACAGTCAGGTGATGTAATTGATTTGAAACGTGATTTATCATTCTAAAACCCAGGTTAGTCACATTGTATAAGTGAATGATATTTACATGTTATCTTACCTTTCATGAAAATCAAACTATTTTCCCAAGTATTTTCCTTGTACCTTTCATTAATCTGAATTTTTAAATGTTTATGGATGATTTCCATGGTGTTTCTCTTGGAAAAATTGATGGTTTCTCTTTATAAAAGAAAAATGTCTATTCTTTAAATCAAACCCTAAATTAGAATTAAGTACTAATACATATTTCTCAAAAGGAACTTTTTATTGAAGCATTGATTTGAGAAATTAACTGTTTGGTTTAAATAATAATAAACTCTTTTTTTTTTTTTTTTTGGTACCAAAGAATTTGTTCTTTATGCACACTCTAAACATAAAATCAGCACCAGTAGTAACTATGAAGAAAGACTTAAATTGGAGGGTGCCATATGCAGTGAGTGCTATAGTTGCATTCATATTGATTATATGTAATTTCTAGCATGCCTCTTAACTTTATAAAATAATATGATACCTAGATGTTTTTACTTTTCTACATGATATATCATCTAATAGAAGTGCTATGGAAAGGTTATTCAAATTTAAATGAGTATTTCCACTACATTTAAAAATATCCTGTTCGATATTTTAAGAATCAATCAACAGATAGTCCAGCACTGCAATTAGTTTTTATGATCATCCCTTATTCTGTGAAAGCAAATCAACACAACTGAATTGTAAAATTTAAGGTATATTTCTTAAAGATCTATTGATACTATGATTACTAACTTTTAAGCTTTTAAAAAATCTGTATTA
The DNA here is from genome assembly GCF_032405125.1 of Capricornis sumatraensis. Taxonomy (NCBI): domain Eukaryota; kingdom Metazoa; phylum Chordata; class Mammalia; order Artiodactyla; family Bovidae; genus Capricornis; species Capricornis sumatraensis. The sequence continues at coordinate 54,302,466 of NC_091080.1, forward strand.
ATGAGGGTTATCATTATCAGATTTTTAATAAAATGTGACTTTTGAGCCTCTATAAATTATACCTAGGTCTTTCTCTTGAATGTTTATCCTCTTGTTGTTTTGTAATTTGAAGATTATGGATATTATATAATCTCTCAACAGAAAGATATTCCATTTTTAATTCAAAATATCTGTATAGGATCCTCACATTGCCACAGTAATATCCATGTACTTACTAGTTTGGTGCTGATAAATTTGGAGAAGACGATGGCACCCCACTCCAGTACTCTTGCCTGGAAAATCCCATGGATGGAGAAGCCTGGTAGGCTGCAGTCCATGGGGTCACGAAGAGTCAGACACGACCGAGCAACTTCCCTTTCACTTTTCACTTTCATGCATTGAAGAAGGAAATGGCAACCCACTCCAGTGTTCTTGCCTGGAGAGTCCCAGGGACAGGGGAGCCTGGTGGGCTGCTGTCTATGGGATCGCACAGAGTCGGACACGACTGAAGTGACTTAGCAGCAGCAGCTGATAAATTTGTTGGAATTTTATGAAAAAAACAAATATATAAGGTTTTTTTAAAAAACTATTTGAAGATTTCTAAGATATCTATAATTTATTCAGAATGTGCATTCCCATTATGAGGAAATTGATAGTCATTCATTCCCATATAACATTTAAAAAGAGTATTTTTAATATGCTTTTCATTTTCCCCAATGATTTTTTCTCTTAAATAACAAATTTACAGTTTTATTTCTTTCTGTGAAGTTTTCAGGCTCATTTATGCATAAAATCTTATATATTGATTGTGATTTCTTTTATTCTACATGAAAGCAAAACACATTGCCCTTTATGAATAACATTTTTAAAAAATTAATTAATAATATTCTTATTTGAAAATGTGCATTTTATTGTCTCTATTAATGATGCTTTGGCCAGTACAAATTCCAGAGATATGATGGCACCAAATTAAAACATGAGAGAACCTCTCAAATCTACATATCTATCTTCACATATTATAATGGCTCAACATTCAAAATATTTTAATTCTCTTTCAGTTACTGCATGATGACATTTCCATGTATTCCTTTAAAATAAAAGCAATTAATGCTAAATACAATATGCCTCTGAAACAAAAGCTTACTATAAAAGAGAACTTTTTAAAAATGTCTATATAAAGATATCAGCCTGAAAAGAAATAAATCAACTACACTATCAGCAGTTGAAGAACAATATGCAGTTAATTGGACCACATGAGCATCAAGCTTCTGATATTGGCCACAGTAGCACATAGACAAACAACAAAGATTGTCTCAAATGCTTGAACTCAGGGCATGCCATTGATAAGCTGTACTTGCTGCCTTCCTCCAGAAAGGCAGTGCAAGTCTGTTATTTCACAGATTCAATAGAAAATGCTGTCATGTGATAGATTTGGATAATTTATTCTTAACAAACTAAAAATAGGAAGTGTCATTACAGCTGCCACAGATGAACATAGAAACTTGTAACATAGGACATGTTAGACAAGATTGTGATTGCAAAATACTGGAAAGAAAATTGTTGAGCTGTGTCTTATTCCCAATTCTGCTGCAATCTAACTATACAATTGGTGGACCTTGATTGTTTCCTAAAATAGCAGTGTTGAACTACAAAATCATTAATATTCCTCTAAAATTTCTAGTATGTTTATCCTATTCCAAGTTATGTATTAATTTCTTATCAACTTCCCCTGTATAAATATAATCCCTATGTGCAAGCAATCATCAAATATAAATATATTGTGGATAATTATTACAAATATACAATATTTATGTGGAAAACAATAAATAGTAAATAATACATCATAGGTTTTTGGTAAATACAACTAAATATTCAGAGACCTGAATACTGCTTATTTAATCAAGGGGATAATAATATCTATATAAGAAGACTGACATGGAATAAATTATTACAAAATGAAGGTCATAGGCTTTTACTGATCACTAATTTTAGAACTTTAGGACAGAAAACTGGTTCCTAATTAAAAAAAAGATAGTATAAATATATTTTATGGTTGACAGTAATCATAGCAGCAACATAAGATCATGTATATTAGTTGACTGGAGTGGTGAGTTATGTGGCTAGATGTGTTAGTTGTCCCCTTCATGGATCACAACCTTGTCATGGCAAAGGGGCTTGCAAAACTCACTGAAACTATGAGCCATGACATACAGAGCCACCTAAAATAAGCAAGTCATAGTGAAGATATCTGACAAAATATAGTCCACTGGAGGAGGAAAGGGTAATATACTCCAGTATTCTTGCCTTGAGAATCACATGAACAGTATGAAAAGGCAAAAAGTTACGATACTGAAAGATTCCACAACCCCCCTCCCTTCCCACACGTCAGAAGGTGTGCAATATGCTACTGGGGAAGAAACGAGGGTAATTACTGATAGCTTCAAAAGAATGAAGCAACAGGGCCAAAGTGGAAATGATACTCAGTTGTGGATATGTCTGGCAGAGAAAGTAAAGTCTGATGATGTAAGGAAAAACACTGCATAGGGAAGGAGAATGTTAGATCTATGAATCAAGGTAAATTGGACATAGTCAAGCAGATGTCAAGATTAAACACAAACATCTTAGGAATCAGTGAACTAAAATGGATGGGGATGGCAAATAATCCATGACCATTATATATACTATGGGTAAGAATCTCTTAGAAGAAATGGAGCAGCCCTCACAGTCAGCAAAAGAGTTAAAAATGTCATTGCTAAGTTGCTTCAGTCGTGTCTGACTGTGTGACCTCGTAGATGGCAGCCCACCAGGCTCCCTCGTCCCTGGGATCCTCCAGGCAAGAACACTGGAGTGCGTTGCCATTTCCTCCTCCAATGCATAAAAGTGAAAAGTGAAAGTGAAGTCACTCAGTCATGTCTGACTTAGCGACCCCATGGACTGCAGCCTTCCAGGCTCCTCCATCCATGGGATTTTCCAGGCAAGAGTAATGAAGTGGGTAGCCATTGCCTTCTCCTAAGGGTGTAATCTCAATAATGACAGAATGATCTCAGTTTGTTTCCAAGGCAAGCCATTCAACATCACAGTTATTTAAGTCTATGCTCCAAACACTGATGCCAAAAAAAGCTAAAGTTGACAAATTCTATGAAGATCTACAACACCTTCTAGAACAAACACCAATCATAAGGGATTGGAATGCAAAAGTAGGAAGTCAGGAGATACTCAGAACAACAGTCAAGTTTTTCCTTGGAGTACAAAATGAAGCAAGGTAAAAACTAACAAAATTTTGTCAAAAGAACATGCTGGTCATAGCAAACACACATTTCCTACAACCCCAGATATACGTGAATATCACCAGATGATCAATACTGAAATCATATTATGTTTTTTTGCAGCCAGAGATAGAGAAGTTCTATATAATCAGCAAAAAAACAAGACCTGGAGCTGACTGTGACTCAGAACATGAGTTCCTTATTGCAAAATTCAGGTTTAAGTTGAAGAAAGTAGGGGAAATCACTATTCCATTCAGGTATGACCTAAATGAAATACCTTATGTGGAAATGATACAGTGGAAATGGTGAATAGATTCAAGGGATTAGATTTGGTAGTCCCTGAACAAGTATAGGTGGAGGTTTGTAATACTGGACAGGAGGTGTTGACCGAAACCATCTCAAAGAAAAAGAAATGCAAGAAAGCAAAGTGGTTCTCTGAGTAGGCTTCATAAACAGCTGAGGAAAGAAAAGAAGTGAAAGACAAGGGGAAAAGATACAGATATACACAACTGAATGCAGAGTCCCAGAGAATAGCTAGGAAAGATAATAAAGCCTTTTTAACTGAATAAAGCAAAGAAATAGAGTAAAATAGTAGAATGGTAAAGATTAGAGATCTCTTCAAGATAACCTGAGATAGAAGCAGAAAAGATTAAGAAGAGGTGGCAAGAAAACACAGAAGAACTATACAAGAAAGGTTTTAATGGCCTGGATATCTACAATGGTGCGGTCATTCACCTAGGGCCAGACATTCTGGAGTGTGAAGTCAAGTGGGCCTTAAGAAGTATTACTATGGACAAAGCTATGGAGGTGATGGAATTCCAGCTAAGATACTAAAAAATGTATAAGATGATGCTGTTATAGTGCTGCACTCTATATGCTACCAAATTTAGAAAACTCAGCAGTGGTCACAGGGCTGGAAAAAGGTCATTTTCATTCCAATTCCAAAAAAACAGCAATGACAAAGGATATTCAAACTACTATATAATTGTACTCATTTTGCAGGCTAGCAAGGTAATCTTCAAAATCCTTCAAGCTAGACTTCAATAGTTCATGAATGGCAAACTTTCAGATATACAAGCTGGGTTTGTAAATGACAGAGGAATCAGAAATTATGTTGCCAACATTTGTTGAATCACAGAGGAAGCAAAGGAATTCCAGAAAAAATCTACTTCTGTTTAATTGACTACACTAAATTATTTGACTGTTTGAATTACAATAAACTGGCAACAATTCTTAAAGAGATGGGATATCAGACAACCTTACCTATCTCTCAAGAAACGTGTATGCAGGTCTAGAAGCAACAATTAGAATTGGACATGGAACAACAAACTGGTAGAAAAAGGGAAAGGATTATGACAAGCCTCTATATTGTTACTCTGCTTACTTTACTTAATGCAGAGTACGTCATACACAATGCTGGGCTAGATAAATCACAAGCTGGAATTGCCAGGAGAAAAACCAACAGCCTCAGAGATACAGATGATATGACTCTAATGGCAGAAAGTGAACAGGAAGGAAAGAGCCTCCTGATGAGAGTGAAAGAAGAGAGTGAAAAAAAAAAAAAAAACTGGCTTAAAACTCAACATTCAAAAAGCAAAGATTGTGGATCCTATGAATTAATGGGTCCCATTACTTTATGGCAAATAGATGGATAAAAAGTGGAAGCAACGACAGATTTGATCTCCTTGGGCTCCAAAATTACTGCAGACAGTGACTGCAGCCATGAAATTTAAAAAATGCTGCTCTTTGGAAGGAAAGCCAGGAAAAATTTAGACAGCATATTAAAAATCAAATACAACACTTTGCCAACAAATGTCCATATAGTCAAAGCTATGATTTTTCCAGTGATCATATATAGAAAGTTGAATGCTGAAGAATCGATGCTTTGGAATTGTGCTGGAGAAGACTCTTGAGAGTACCTTGAATGTCAAGGAGACCAAACCAGTCAACCATAAAGGAAATCAACCATAGTATTCGTTGAAAGGACTGATGCTGAAGCTCCAATACTTTGGCTACCTGATGTGAAGAGATGACTCATTGGAAAAGATCCTGATGCTGGGAAATATTAAAGGCAAAAGGAAAAAGAGGTGCAGAGGATGAGATGGTTAGATATCACTGACTCAATGGACATGCATCTGAGCAAACTCCAGGTGATAGTGGAGGATAGAAGAGCCTGGTGGGCTGCAGTCCATAGAATAACAAAGAGTTGGACCCAATTTAGTGACTAAACAACAACAAATATTTGTTGTATTAGTTGTGAATCTGTGTGGAAACTCACAGATCAGAACAGGTGACTGTTTCCATGGGTGATAAAATTTAGAATGACTAAATGAGTAATTGCAGGACAAATTCTGGTGTGTTGTTCCACATATTCAAAGAAGTTTCAAAGCAGAATTGTTTTGGAAGAAACCCAGATCAATTTATTTAAAATATCATAGGCATATCTGTCTAATGGCATTCAAAGATGTTAAATAGTACAATATATACATTGCTTAAAAATCATGGGATCATTCTTATGTCTAGTCAAGTAGCTGAGAAATTTCAATCATGTGGAAAGATCATACCTGGGTCTTGACTTGGAGCTCCATTGGTGATTTCTCTAACCTCAACATAAAAAAAAAAAAAAAAAAAAAAAAAAAGCCAGGTAGATGGAAGGTGGAATTATCTTCATTATTGCCTTACTACCTTTATGTAATGCAAATGTATTTTAGGTCAAGGTAGAGAATTGAACTGTTTTTGAAATAATGTTATATTTAAACCATAACTCTAAAGAGGTTGTTAACCATTTGACATGCACTCATGATTTAGAATTAAAAAGAATAGAAGTATAGATATATCATGATATATTCCCTTATGTAACAAGTGACAATAATTAGAAAAATACCAATTAAATTATTTTTGTTCAAGGTCACACAGCAACCTCATTGGTCAAGGACAAACATTTGAACTCAATTCAGGGATATTATTTCATGATACTAAGTCTTATTAATAGATTTCCTGGACCTACTTCCCAGGATTAAATTTAGAAAATGCATTTATGAAGCACATGTGGAAAATTTTTTTCAACAAGGAAAATTATGAAAAAATATGAAATCATTAAGATATTTTAATTTGTCTAAGGATGTAAATTTTAAACAAGAGGAAATTTCTTATGACTCTAAATTTAATAATTAAATGACATTTAAAACAGCAGTGGTGTCTAACACAGTTTTATCCAGTAAAATACCTACAATCAAACATCTAAGGATACATTTCTGATGATAAAGATATGCAAATATGTATATCTATAGAATAGAAAAATCATATTTTTCTCCACTATAAAACCTGTTTCACAATGCAAAAGACACATTATTCATGTAAAAATATTCAAAGTATTTTTGCACTTTTATACACATATTCCCTGAATCTTTTTGGTGGTTCTCTGAATATACTAGCAGTCCATGTATAAGAGCTGTGCATAAGAGATTGAAAGGTGATTTACATGTTTACATACGGCTTGCTATTTAATGACTGCCAGAGCCAGAGTAGCAGAAACTAACTTCTATTATTATTATCTTTTATTCTAGGTCTGATTATAAATATCTGAATACTTTATTGATTTTATGTGTGATCCCAGTATTCTTATTGTGCTACTTATTAAAATGCATTTTTTTCAAAACAAGTGACAATTAAATATGTTGTTCACATACTACCACATTCATTATTATTTTAATACAAATTTGCAAAAGATTTAAGACTTTCTAAAGATCTATGACTCTTTCCCATCTTTACACATTGTAAATTCTTTTCATGTCCATTTGCCTAAATTGAAAATACAATTTTACTTTTGAGTATTTTTTTCCACCTAATGACTTTTTATTATGCAAATATTACAGCATTATGAAAGCTTTGAGTAGAATGCATCCAATATTTTGCTGTAAGTTCAAACATATACAAACATATACACACTATTTTCAATGAGACAGCCCTTTGCAAATAAGAAATAATCTAAGATAAAGTAAAATCAGCCTAAAAAGAAATCATGCTCTGGGTCATATTAGATCATTAGTAAGAATGAAAATATCACCTGAAGGGCTATTTCCCTGTATCATCAAGCTCCTAAATTTCAGTGCCATCAAGTAAATCATACTAATGACATTTTGCCATGAATATTTCTAGGATGCTAAAAATAGTTTCCATCAGATTGATTTTTAAGTTTCATCAGTGAAGCAAATCATCACTACAAATTACCAGATAATTGTGTCTACATAAATGAGTATTTTCTGGCTATCTTGAATACATATGAGATAATGCTCACCAGTGCAGCTGACTTGTTTTTCATAGCTGGTATCAATTTTGAGTGATCAGCGTGTCCCTTTTATTGGTCTCTGCTTTGCAGTGCTGGTTGTGAAATATATTTAATGTAAGCCCAAAATATATGATATTAAATGGCTAAATGTAAAGATTTAAATATTTGCCTTCTTGACCAATAGAATATTGTAAAGCCAATAAAGTTTTGAATATTTATTTGAATCTAACTTGCAACCAAGTGAAAGTAAAAGTCACTCAGTCCTGCCAACTCCTTATGACCCATGGACTGTCACCCTCCAGGCTTCTCTGTCTGTGGGATTCTCCAGGCAAGAATACTGGAGTGGGTTGTCATGCCTTTCTCCAAGGAATCTTCCCCTCCCAGGATCGAAGTCACATCTCCTGCATTGTAGGCAGGTAACCAAGTATCTTTTATATGATCAATCACAAAATATTTCAAAGAAAATATTTTGATCAATTATTTCTCTTTTGCATAAAGAATTTACATGCACATATCTATCTCAGCTGTCAACACATACTTTTTTTTTCATTTCTGTTTTATCATTGGAATATATGTGTGTGTGTGTGTGTGTATATACACACACACACACACACACACACACACACACACACATATATATATATATATATACTGGAGACAGAGGTGAAAAAAGAACATGAAGATAAAAGATTAATTTAAAAGTAGTACATCTCATAAAGTAGTATTGTACTGTATTACTCATAGATTGAGAATGCTTTCATTCTACTCAGCTGACTCGTGCACATCATTTCAACTCTATCTAGTAATATGCAAAATATTTTCAGATTTCCTAATCATTTTCATGTAACAGAGTCCCTTTTATGATGAAGCATTCAACAACAGGATGATAATCAAGATATCTGACTTTTCTCATTTCCTCGACACATTCCAACATACTGGTTCCAAATAGGAAAAGGGGTACATCAAGGCTGTATATTGTCACCCTGCTTATTTAACTTATATGCAGAGTACATCATGAGAAATGCTGGGCTGGAAGAAACACAAGCTGGAATCAAGATTGCCAGGAGAAATATCAGTAACCTCACATATGCAGATGACACCACTCTTATGTCAGAGAGTGAAGAAGAACTAAAGAGCCTCTTGATGAAAGTGAAAGAGGAGAGTGAAAAAGTTGGCTTAAAGCTCAACATTCAGAAAATGAACATCATGGTATCCGATCCCATCACTTCATGGGAAATAGATGGGGAAACAGTGGAAACAGTGTCAGACTTTATTTTTCTGGGGACCAAAATCACTGAAGATGGTGATTGCTGCCATGAAATTAAAAGACACTTACTCCTTGGAGGAAAGTTATGACCAACCTAGACAGCAAATTAATAAGCAGATACATTACTTTGCCAACAAAGGTCCATCTAGTCAAGGTTATGATTTTTCCAGTAGTCATGTATGGCTGTGAGAGTTGGACTGTGAAGAAGGCTGAATGCCGACGAATTGATGGTTTCGAACTGTGGTGTTGGAGAGGACTCTTGACAGTCCCTTACAAAGGAGATCAGTCCTAGGTGTTCATTGGAAGGACTGATATTGAGGCTAAATTCCAATACTTTGGCCACCTAATGTGAAGAGCTGACTCATTGGAAAAGACCCTGAAGCTGGGAAAGATTGAGGGCAGGAGGAGAACGGGATGACAGAGGATGAGATGGTTGGAGGGCATCTCCGACTCAATGGACATAGGTTTGGGTGGACTTCGGGAGTTGGTGTTGGACAGGGAGGCCTGGCATGCTGCGATTGATTCATGGGGTCGCAAAGAGTCGGACATGACTGAGGGACTGAACTGAACTGAATTGAAAACACATTCCATGAGCACCTCAGCATTTTGAAAACTCTCCTACAAATGGACTCAAAAGCATTTCTGATTCTGTTTCCCTTTCCATCATCTCCTCTTGGCACATACATTTTAGAAAGTCAGATTGGTAATTATATGTGACTGTCCCAATAAGAGATCTCCTTTTGGCCAATATGTGGTTAGCAATGAGGACAAAATGGATAGAGGCTATAGAGAATTTTAGAGAATGTAGAATTCTGCCCTGAGCATTTCTGGATTGCACTTCTTCCTTTAAGACCTACCCCAGTCCAGCCTGATTGCTACAATCTCCAGGTGTCACCAAGGTAAAATACGACCCTAGAGGATTCAACTTAATTCTGGATCAGCTGTATAGATTACATTCTTGAGTTGACAGGACCCCAATCATAAGGATATTGACCACTGAGTTGACTACATTGTCAACTAGGGCTGTTCTAGTATCCAATGTAGGTAAACTTATGGGCCATAAAGGCTTTCTGTATGTATAACATACACTTTCATCCCTCTTGCATCTGACCATTCCAAATTAAAGAGGTGGGTCTGAGGTGAATTTTTAAAGATAATATTAGTTTTCCTATAATGAAAAAAAATTTGTGATATTAATAGTATAGGACAATAAAAACTTTGGCACCTGGAAAAGTAATATCACACAAATTTAAAGAAATGGGAGGATTTGTTCTCAGTAATAATCTATCTTTTCACAACAGCCCCCTGGAACCTTCTTAATGAACAAAAAAGCCCTGTTGATTCCACCACCTAACCCAGTGATGTGTGTGGTCAGGGGCCTTTCTAGATTCTAACTCCAGTTCCTGGAGAAGAGTAGTGGGGACAGGGGTGTGGGCTGATGTTATGGAGAGGGAAACACAACAATCACTGGGAAATAGCCGCCCTGTCTTCATCCTCTTTCTCCATAACCCTCAGCATGACCTTAAAGCCTTACCCTGCCTTCCCCCACTCCCAATTTCACTGTTTTAGCCAACATTCTGGGCTTCCCTGGTGGCTCAGATGGTAAAAACAAAAAACAAAAAACTTCCTTCAATATGGGATATCTAGATTTGAAAGATCCCCTGGAGGAGGACATGGCAACCCACTCTGGTATCTTTGCCTGGAGAATCCCCATGGACAGAGGAGCCTGACAGTCTACAGTTCATGGGTCGCAAAGAATCAGACACAACTGATCAACTAAGCACAGCACACAGCATATAATACAAATGAACTTTTTTTACAAAACAGAAGTAAAGTCACAGATGTAGAAAGCAAACTTATGGTTACTAGAGTATAAGAAGAGGAACAACATGGGAGATTGGGATTGACATATGTATACTTTTATATATAAAAAGTCGCTGCTGCTAAATTGCTTCAGTCATATCTGACTCTTTGCAACCCCATGGACTATAGCCCACCATGCTCCTCTGTCCATGGAATTCTCCAGGCAAAAAAATACTGGAGTGAGTTTCCATTTCCTCTCAGGGTATCTTCCCAACCCAGGGATTGAACCCAGGTCCTTCAGCTACTGCATTGTGGGTGGCTTCTTTACTGCTCAGTCACCAGGGAAGCCCTTATACAAAATAGGTTAATGATAAGAACCTACTGTATAGCATGAAGAACTCTACTCAACACTCTGTAATGGTCTATAAAAGGAAAAAAATTTTTGGTTATACATATATGTATATGTATAACTGAGTAATTTTGCTGCACACATGAAACTTATACATTGTAAATCAACTATACTCCAGTAATATTTTTAATACTCTATTGCAGATGTCCTAAAATATTATAGAAACCTTGAATTCAGTACTTCTGTGTTGGCCATCACTGACCAGACAGGTCTCATTATGATTTGATTGTCATTCTCCTCATCCCTAAGTAGAAATCTAAAAAAAAAAAAAAAAGAGCTACTGAAGAGCCCAGACACTGCAGTTCCAACACAAAACACATGTAAGTACCTTTTCATATTCCTAAGTCTCCATTTCTGAAAGTATTAGTCAGATTTTCTTTGAGGCAGAAGAATTGTTCCCAGTTGGTAGTATACACTAACTCTACAGATTATGCTGTCTCCCTTAACTAAGTCTCCTCAAAAACAAAGACTAGAATCAATTATTCAAACTTAATATGAAACCCTAAAGTTTATGTCAAGGTCACCTTGATTAATATAAGTCACATTTGGAAATTCCCAACAATTTTAACAGCATTTTTTCCCCCTATAACTGACAGATGTACCATTGGAAGTTATACTTTCTGTGTAGAAGCCAGATATTAATCTAGTCTTGAAAACACAATAACTTATACATTAGAGTTTATAAGTGATTTTCAAGTATATAAGTTACCACCACCAGTAAATCATGTAAATGTCAGATGAATACAGACATTACTTTAAAATGAAGCTACACTTTGTTACTCAGCGGAACTTCTGGAGGTATACCTGACTCATTATTTCTGTGCACATTTTAGGCAGATATTTCAAGAATGGAAGCCATGCAAAAAGAAAGGCAATTACAAAATTTGTCCAGACCCAATCTGAAAAAAGGTTTTGCTACTATCTCAGATCATTCATGTCAGCTTTAACTCAATGACCAGGTCTGTTATAGAGGATGGAATTGTTCTAGTCTTTCTCCTTGTGAGTCAAGATGTAGTAGGTAAAACTGTTAATAATTCCTACTATAAGTAGGCTAATTCCTGGGAACAGCTACAATACAGAACAACTACAACTACAATACAAGTGCAATACAGAAACTTAAGGGGAAAGTCACCTAAACCTTGACAGTCTATTGGATTTAAACAGAAGGCTGATTCCAAGAGCACGGTTGATATCAATATTTGAACCTACCTAATAACATTGTTTGGTGTCTTATTGCTAGTGGTTTTAATTAGCATTGTATGAGAGAAATTTAATGGTTTTGTACATTGTTTTCAGTCAGTTAACCAGAGTGAACAAGATAAGAAAGCCTTCCTCAGAGATCAATGCAAATAAATAGAGGAAAACAATAGAATGGGAAAGACTAGAGATCTCTTCAAGAAAATTAGAGATACCAAGGGAACATTTCATGCAAAGAAGGGCTTGAGAAAGGACAGAAATGGTATGGGCCTAACAGAAGCAGAAAATATTAAGAAGAGGTGGCAAGAATACTCAAAGAACTACACAAATAAGATCTTCATGACCCAGATAACCACGAAGTTGTGATCACTCACCTAGAGTCAGACATCCTAGAATGTGGAGAAAAGTGGGCCTTAGGAAGCATCACTATGAAAAAAAGCTAGTGGAGGCAATGAAATTCCAGTTGAGCTATTTTAAATCCTAAAAGATGCTGTGAAAGTGCTACACTCCATATGCCAGCAAATTTGGAAAACTCAGCAGTGGCCACAGGACTGGAAAAGGTCAGTTTTCATTCCAATCCCAAAGAAAGAGAATGCCAAAGAATGTTCAAACTACTGCACAATTTCACTCATCTCACACACTAGCAAATGCTAGTGTAATGCTCAAAATTCTCCAAGTTAGTCTTCAACAGTATATCAACTGTGAACTTCCAGATGTTCAAGCTGGTTTTAGAAAAGGCAGAAGAACCAGAGATCAAATTACCAATATCTGCTGGATCATCAAAAAGCAGGAGAGTTCCAGAGAAACATCTACTTTTGTTTAATTAACTACACCAAAGCCTTTGACTGTGTGGATCACAACAAACAGTGGAAAATTCTTAAAGAGATGGGAATACCAGACCACCTTACCTGCCTCCTGAGAAATCAGGATGCAGATGAAGAAGCAACAGTTAGAACTGGATACGGAACAATAGACTGGTTACAAATCAGGTAAGGAGTACATCAAAGCTGTATATTGTCACCCTGCTTATTTAACTTACATGCAGAGTACATGATGGGAAATGCCAGGATGGATGAAACACAAGCTGGAATCAAGATTACCAAGGAAAACATCAATAATCTCAGACACACAGATGACAGCATCCTTGCGGCAGAAAACGAAGAACTAAAGAGCCTCTTGATGTGAGTGAAAAAGTTGGGTTAAAACTCAGCATTCAGAAAACCAAGATCATGGCTTCTGGTCCCATCATTTCATGTCAAATAGATGGGGAAACAATGGAAACAGTGAGTGACATTATTTTGGGGGACTCCAAAATCACAGCAAATGGTGACTGCAGCTGTGACATTAAAAGACACTTGCAGCTTGGAAGAAAAGCCATAACAAACCCAGACACCCAGACAGTGTATTAAAAAGAAGACACACTATATTACTTGCCAAAAAATGTCCATCTAGTCGAAGCTATGGTTTTTCCAGTAGTCATGTAGGAATGTGAGAGTTGAATCATATAGAAGGCTGAGTGCTGAAGAATTGATGCTTTCATATTCTGCTGCTGGAGAAGACTCTTGAGAGTCCTTGGACAATAAGGAGATCAAACCAGTCAATCCCAAAGGAAATAAGCCCTGAATATTCGTTGGAAGGACTTATGCTGAAGGTGATGCTCTGATGCTTTGGCTACCTTATGCCAAGTGCCCACTCATTGGAAAAGACCCTGCTGCTGGGAAAGACTGAAGGCAAGACAAGTAGGGGGCAACAGAGGATGCAATGATTGGATGACATCAGTGATTGAAAGGACAAGAGTTCAAGAAAACTCTGGGACACAGTCAAGGACAGGGAAGCCTGGAGTGCTGCAGTTCATGGGGTCACAAAGAGTTGGATATGACTTAGTGACTGAACAACAACTTAAGAAAAATATCTTATTTTTTCCCTCTAAATGAATATTTCATAAATTAAGATAAACAGTTGATTATATTAATATATAATTCTATATCTTCAATGGAATTGGAAAAGGTATGTGACTGCAAGGAGATTCAACCAGTCCATTCTGAAGGAGATCAGCCCTGGGATTTCTTTGGAAGGAATGATACTAAAGCTGAAACTCCAGTACTTTGGCCAACTCATGCGAGGAGTTGACACACTGGAAAAGACTCTGATGCTGGGAGGGACTGGGGGCAGGAGGAGAAGGGGACAACAGAGGATGAGATGGCTGGATGGCATCACTGACTCGATGGACGTGAGTCTGAGTGAACTCCGGGAGTTAGTGATGGACAGGGAGGCCTGGCGTGCTGTGATTCATGGGGTCACAAGGAGTCAGACATGACTGAGTGATTGAATTGAACTGTACCAAAACATGATTATATGTGTGCATATATTTACTTCATATATTAATTTTTATAAAAAAACAAATATAGCTAAATATCAGTGTGCAAGCTGTTTTTAATGTTACATTCTAAAAGTTGCCACTTATTTTATGGTATATTTTTATTTTTATTTTATTTTATTTATTTATTTTTTTTACTTTATTTTACTTTACAATACTGTATTGGTTTTGCCATACATTGACATGAATCCACCACAGGTGTACATGCGTTCCCAAACAAGAACCCCCCTCCCACCTCCCTCCTCATAACATCTCTCTGGGTCATCACCGTGCACCAACCCCAAGCATGCTGTATCCTGCGTCAGACATAGACTGGCGATTCGATACTTACATGATAGTATACATGTTACAATGCCATTCTCCCAAATCATCCTACCCTCTCCCTCTCCCTCTGAGTCCAAAAGTCCGTTATACACATCTGTGTCTTTTTTGCTGTCTTGCATACAGGGTCGTCATTGCCATCTTTCTAAATTCCATATATATGTGTTAGTATACTGTATTGGTGCTTTTCTTTCTGGCTTATTTCACTCTGTATAATCGGCTCCAGTTTCATCCATCTCAATAAAACTGATTCAAATGCATTCTTTTTAATGGCTGAGTAATACTCCATTGTGTATATGTACCACAGCTTTCTTATCCATTCATCTGCTGATGGACATCTAGGTTGTTTCCATGTCCTGGCTATTATAAACAGTGCTGTGATGAACATTGGGGTACATGTGTCTCTTTCAATTCTGGTTTCCTCGGTGTGTATGCCCAGCAGTGGGATTGCTGGGTCATAAGGTAGTTTTATTTGCAATTTTTTAAGGAATCTCCACTGTTCTCCAAAGTGGCTGTACTAGTTTGCATTCCCACCAACAGTGTAGGAGGGTTCCCTTTTCTCCACTAACCCTAACCCTAATCCCTTGCATTCCTATACACTAATAATGAGAAAGTAGAAAAAGAAATTAAGGAAACAATTCCATTCACCTTTGCAACAAAAAGAATAAAATACTTAGGAATATATCTACCTAAAGAAACTAAAGACCTATACATAGAAAACTATAAAACACTGGTGAAAGAAATCAAAGAGGAAACTAATAGATGGAGAAATATACCATGTTCATGGATCGGAAGAATCAATATAGTGCATATCAGTATACTACCCAAAGCAATTTACAAATTTAATGCAATCCCTATTAAGCTACCAGCCATATTTTTCACAGAACTAGAACAAATAATTTCAAGATTTGTATGGAAATACAAAAAACCTTGAATAGCCAAAGCAATCTTGAGAAAGAAGAATGGAACTGGAGGAATCAACTTGCCTGACTTCAGGCTCTACTACAAAGCCACAGTCATCAAGACAGTATGGTACTGGCACAAAGACAGACATATAGATCAATGGAACAAAATAGAAAGCCCAGAGATAAATCCACACACATTTGGACACCTTATCTTTGACAAAGGAGGCAAGAATATACAATGAAGTAAAGACAATCTCTTTAACAAGTGGTGCTGGGAAAACTGGTCAACCACTTGTAAAAGAATGAAACTAGATCACTTTCTAACACCACACACAAAAATAAACTCAGAATGGATTAAAGATCTAAATGTAAGACCAGAAACTATAAAACTCCTAGAGGAGAACATAGGCAAAACACTCTCCAACATAAATCACAGCAGGATCCTCTATGATCCACCTCCAAGAATACTGGGGAAAAAAAGCAAAAATAAACAAATGGGATCTAGTTAAAATTAAAATCTTCTGCACAACAAAGGAAAATATAAGCAAAGTGAAAAGACAGCCTTCTGAATGGGAGAAAATAATAGCAAATGAAGCAACTGACAAACAACTAATCTCAAAAATATACAAGCAACTTGTGCAGCTCAATTCCAGAAAAATAAACGACCCAATCAAAAAATGGGCCAAAGAACTAAATAGACATTTCTCCAAAGAAGACATATGGATGCCTAACAAACACATGAAAAGATGCTAAACATCACTCATTATTATGGTATATTTTTAAAAACAGGTGTACCCCAATGTTCATCGCAGCACTGTTTATAATAGCCAGGACATGGAAGCAACCCAGATGTCCATCAGCAGATGAATGGATAAGAAAGAATTCATTTGAATCAGTTCTGATGAGATGGATGAAACTGGAGCCGATTATACAGAGTGAAGTAAGCCAGAAAGAAAAACACCAATACAGTATACTAACACATATATATGGAATTTAGAAAGATGGCAATGACGACCCTGTATGCAAGACAGGAAAAAAGACACAGCTGTGTATAACGGACTTTTGGACTCAGAGAGAGAGGGAGAGGGCGGGATGATTTGGGAGAATGGCATTCTATCATGTATACTATCATGTAAGAATTGAATCGCCAGTCTATGTCTGACGCAGGATACAGCATGCTTGGGGCTGGTGCATGGGGATCACCCACAGAGATGTTATGGGGAGGGAGGTGGGAGGGGGTTTCATGTTTGGGAACACATGTAAGAATTAAAGATTTTAAAATTTAATAAAAAAAAACAAAAAGAAAAAAAAAAAAAAAAAAAGAAAGCTGTGGTACATATACACAATGGAGTATTACTCAGCCATCAGAAAGAATACATTTGAATCAGTTCTAATAAGGTGGATGAAACTGGAGCCAATTATACAGAGTGAAGTAAGCCAGAAAGAAAAACACCAATACTTGGGGTTGGTGCACTGGGATAATCCAGAGGGGTGGTATGCGGAGGGAGATGGGAGGGGGGTTCAGGAGTGGGAACTTATGTACACCCGTGGTGGATTCATGTTGATGTATGGCAAAACCAATACAGTATTGTAAAGTAAAATAAATAAATAAATAAATAAAACCCCAAAACTTAGAAACTTAAATCAGCAATTGAATAATGTCTCACAGTTATCACATTTATAATAATATACAAATTTTCTTGCCTCAACTAGATGCTGGGAGTCGGGTCTCTCACATGAGTACAATCAGATATTGAGTGGGAAGTAAACCTTCAGAAAACATTCTTAGATAAGAAAGTCACTCGTTTCTAGGCAAGAAAACTGGGGAAGAAAATCAAGTAGGGTGGAGAAGAAGTCATCTGTGGTTTATCTTTTTATTTCCTGAACAGTGTTTTTTGAAGTAAAAACTAATATGATGAGGCATTGTTTGTCAAATTTTTTTCTATAGATCATGATTTTGGTGCCTTATCAAAACCTTTTTGCACAATCCAAGGTCACAAAGATTTTCTGCTATCATTTCTTCTAAAATATAGCTACTTTAAGCTCCGATTGAGGTGTATGACTTATTTGAAGTTAATTTTTTGTATGGTATGAGGTAAGGGTGCAAATTTATCTTTTGCAGCTGGATATATTTCTTGAAAAGACTATCTTTTTTTTTTTTTTCCCCAATTAAGTTGCCTTACCAATGGCTAATTTTCATACAAATTTTGCTTTTATATATATTTTTGCATTTTGATTTCCAAATATGAATTATCTTCCTATTTCTGTATGCTTTGCTTAGTCTCCAGGATATCCAGATTGCTGTTTTTCTAAAATACTTTTTTTTAGAAAAAAGTTGGTTCTGTTCAACTCTCACCTCTTTATTTGAAGCAGATCCTCATATTCATAGTTCTGATGGATATTGCCATTATTCCCAGTGGCATCATCTCAACCAATCATGGGCCTGAAGTGCTTCTGCTTACATGCTTTCACTGCACATCATATTACTGACTGGAAAAATCTTACCATCGTTGCTAACATATTTAAGCATTGTAAATTACAAAATTTTGCTGTGGCATATTATATAACTGATTAGAATCTTTTTTCCCCAATTGTATTCACATCAATTAGGATAAGGTCAAAAATGTTTTCACATATTTGACTTTTTTTGTCTATTAATAATTTCTATGTTGTGTTCATTAGGAGGATGAAATCACGCAGGATAAGAGTAGGGAAAAATCAGAGTAAAAGGAAATACACTGAATTCAGAATGACCATTTCTTCCAAAATTTCGTGTTTTCTTTTTTTGTATTCAGCAGAGCTTACTTACAAACGTCCTTCCATCAGAAAAAATTGCTTCCTAGCTACCTATTCTATAAAAAGACTCCCAGAGGACCTAGATATTTCCTATTATCACCTGTTGAGAAAGATATTGTTAAATCCAGGGCTATATAACAATGCAGAATTGTATGTGAGTAAAGATGACAATACAATTTAAAAAAGATAAATTATATAAATATATATACAAATAAATTAATATTGATTTCATCTTGTGATAATATTGAAATATCATATTCTTTAAATTTTCATTATGCTTTCTAATTTTTCTATGATACTTATTGCTACAAAAAAATCATGAAAAATGTTTAAAAATCACAGTGAGTCAATGATGTTTTCTAATCATCTCAAACTCTACCTCTCCTTCTCCTTTTGCCTTCAATCTTTTCCAGCATCAGGGTCTTCCAACAAGACAGTTCTTGAGAAGGAAATGATAACTGACTTCAGTATTCTTCCCCAGAGAACAGCATGGACAGTAAGAAAAAGCAGTAATACATGGATGAACATATAAGATAGAGGAAATATTCACTCATCAGTTCAGTCTATCAATCATGTCCGACTCTTTGTGACCCCATAGACTGTGGCACATCAGGCTTCCCTGTCCATCACCAACACCCAGAGCTTGACCAAACTCATGCCCATCAAGTCAGTGATGCCATCCAACCATCTCATCCTCTGTTATCCCCATCTCCTCCTGCCTTCAGTCTTTTCCAGTGAGTCAGTTCTTCACATCAGGTGGCCAAAATATGGAGCTTCAGCTTCAGCATCAATCCTTCCAATGAATATTCAGGACTGATTTCCGTTAGGATTAACTGGTTTGATCATCTTGCACTCCAAGGGACTTTCAAGAGTCTTCTCGAACATCACAGTTCAAAAGCACCAATTCTTAAGGGCTCAGTTTTCTTTATGGTCCAACTATCACATTCATAAATGACTACTGGAAAAAACACCAGTTCATTCCAGTTCAGTTCAATCACTCAGTTGTGTCCAACTCTTTGCAGCCCCATGAATCACAAGATGCCAGGCCTCCCTGTCCATCACCAACACCCAGAGTTTACCCAACTCATGTCCATTGAGTTGGTCATGCCATCCAACCATCTCACCCTCTGTCGTCCCCTTCTCCTCCTGCCCCCAATCCTTCCCAGCATCAGGGTCTTTTCCAATGAGTCAACTCTTCACATGAGGTGGAAAAGTATTGGAGTTTCAGCTTTAATATCAGTCCTTCCAATGAACACTCAAGACTGATCTTTTTTAGGATGGACTGGTTGGATCTCCTTGCAGTCCAAGGGACTCTTGAGAGTCTTCTCCAGAATCACAGCTCAAAAGCAGCCATTCTTTGGTGCTCAGCTTTCTTCACAGTCCAACTCACATATCCATACATGACCAGTGGAAAAACCATAGCCTTCACTAGATGGACCTTTGTTGGCAAAGTAATGTATCTGCTTTTTAATATGCTGCCTAGGTTGGTAATAACTTTCCTTCCAAGGAGTAAGCACCTTTTAATTTCATGGCTGCATTCACCATCTGCAGTGATTTGGGGCCCAAAAAAATAAAGTCTGACACTTTTCCCACTGTTTCCCCATCTATTTCCAATGAAGTGATAGGACCAGATGCCATGATCTTCATTTTCTGAATGTTGAGCTTTAAGCCAACTTTTTCACTCTCCTCTTTCACTTTCATCAAGAGGCTTTTTAGCTCCTCTTCACTTTCTGACATAAGGGTGGTGTCATCTGCATATCTGAGGTTATCGATATTTCTCCCAGCAATCTTGATTCCAGCTTGTGCTTCTTCCAGCCCAGCGTTTCTCATGATGTACTCTGCATAGAAGTTAAATAAGCAGGGTGACAATATACAGCTTTGATGTACTCATTTTCCTATTTGGAACCACTCTGTTGTTCCATGTCCAGTTCTAACTGTTGCTTTCTGACCTGCATATAGGTTTCTCAAGAGGCAGGTTGGGTGGTCTGGTATGCTTATCTCTTTCAGAATTTTCCACATTTTATTGTGATCCACACAGTCAAAGGCTTTGACATAGTCAATAAAGCAGAAGTAGATGTTTTTCTGAAACTCTCTTGCTTTTTTGATGATCCAGTGTATGTTGGCAATTGGATCTTTGATTCCTCTGCCTTTTCTAAAACCAGCGTGAATATCTGGAAGTTCGTGGTTCACGTATTGCCGAAGCCTGGCTTTGAGAATTTTGAGCATTATTGTAGTAGCATGTGAGATGAATGCAATTGTGTGATAGTTTGAGCGTTCTTTGACATTGCCTTTCTTTGGAATTGGAATGAAAACTGACATTTTCCAGTCCTGTGGCCACTGCTGAGTTTTCTAAATGTGCTGGCCTATTGAGTGCAGCACTTTCACATCTTTCATAATTATCTGGGTCGTGAAGATCTTTTTTGTACAGTTCTTCTGTGTATTCTTGCCACCTCTTCTTAATATCTTCTGCTTCTTTTAGGTCCATACCATTTCTGTCCTTTATTGAACTCATCTTTGTATGAAATTTTCCCTTGGTATCTCTAATTTTCCTAATGAGTTCTCTTGTCTTTCCCATTCTATTGTTTTCCTCCCTGCATTGATCACAGAAGAAGGCTTTCTTATCTTGCCTTGTTATTGTTTGGAGCTGTGCTTTCAGTTGGGTATATCTTTTCTTTTCTCCTTTGCCTTTTACTTCTTTTCTTTTCTCAGATATTTGTAAGCCCTCCTCTGATAAGCATTTTGCCTTTTTGCATTTCTTTTTCTTGTGAATGGACTTGATCACTGCCTCCTATAAATTGTCATGAACTTCCATCCGAAGTTCTTCCAGCATTCTGTCTATCAAATCTCATCCCTTGAATCTCTTTGTCACTTCCACTGTATAATCATAAGGGATTTGATTTAGATCATACCTGAATCGCCTAGTGGTTTTCCTTACTTTCTTCAATTTAAGTCTGAATTTGGCAATAAAGAGTTCATGATCTGAGCCACAGTCAGCTTCCATTCTTGTGTTTTCTGACTGTATAGAGCTTCTCATCTTCAGCTGCAAAGAGTATAATCAATCATATTTTTACTATTGACCATCAGATGATGTCCATTTGTATTGTTGTCTCGTGTTTTTGGAAGAGAGTGCTTGCTATGACAAGTGTGTTATATCTTGGCAAAACTTTGTTAGCCTTTGTTTTGCTTCATTTTGTACTCAAAGTTTAAGCTTGCTTGTTATTCCAGGTATCTCTTGATTCCTACTTTCATTTCTATCCCCTATGATGAAACTAACAACTTTTTTTTTTTGGTGTTAGTTCTAGAAGTTCTTGTAGCACATCATAGAACCATTCAGCTTCAGCTTCTTCAGCATTAGTTCTTGGGGCATAGACTTGGATTACTGTGATATTGAATGATTTTCCTTGGAAACAAAGAGATCAGTCTGTCATTTTTGAGAATGCACTGAGTACTGCTTTGCAGACTCTTCTGTTGACTATGAGGCCTACTCCATTTCTTCTACCGGGTTCTTGCCCACACTAGTAGACATAACAGTCAACTGAATTAAATTAACCCATTCTGGTCTATTTTATTTGAATGATTCTTAAAATGTTGATATTCACTCTTGCCATCTCCTGTTTGACCACTTCCAATTTACCTTGATTCCAGGTTCCTATGCAATATTGTTCTTTACAACATCAGACTTTACTTCTATCACCAGTTATATCCACCTCTGTGCATTGTTTTAGCTTTGGCTCCATCTCTACTTTTTTTCTGGAGTTATTTCTCTACTCTTTTCCAGTAGCATTTTTGTCACCTACCAATCTGGGGAGTTCATATTTCAGTGTCATATTTATTTGCCTTTTCAGGCTGTTCATGGGGGGTGGGGTGGGGTTTGGGGGTTTCTCAAGGCAAGAACACTCTATTGCTTTGCCATTCTCTTCTTCAATGGACCACATTTTGTCAGAACTCTCCACCATGACCCACCCATCTTGAGTGGCCCTACATGGCATGGATCATAGTTTCATTGAGTTAGAGAAGGCTGTGATCCCTGTGATCATTTTGGTTAGCTTTCTGGATTGTTGTTTTCATCCTATGTGCCCTTTGATGGATACAGATAAGAGGCTTGTGGAAACTTCCTGAATGAAAGACAACATTCAGACTTGGTTAAACAGCAAGTAGTCAGTTAGAAAAAACACAAATGTCTGAAATAAAGAAGAAAAAGTTATACTGGGCTCATTTCAAAATGTCACAAGAAAAAGAAAAAATAATAATGATAATAGATTAAGTGAGGCCATATTTTCTAAATCTTTTACCATAAATGTTCAACAAAAGTACATTTAGTAGGTCTGACCTAATCTAATTCCTCAACAATTTTCTACTTTCTATGAAGAACAATTAAAGGCCAGAAAATGTACCCTATTGTTAATCTAACAAGTTGGTCAGTATCCACCATGGATACTGCAGATAACAGGAAAACTTTGGTCACAGCACCGCAGGCAACATGAACTTCATCTTGTCATTAGTTTCCTTTTCAGTTCAGTTCAGTTGCTCAGTCATGTCCGACTCTTTGCAACCCCGTGAATCACAGCATGCCAGGCCTCCCTGTCCATCACCAACACCCAGAGTTCACTCAGACTCACATCCATCGAGTCAGTGATGCCATCCAGCCATCTCATCCTCTGTCGTACCCTTCTCTTCCTGCCCCCAAAACCTCCCAGCATCAGAGTATTTTCCAATGAGTCAACTCTTTGCATGAGGTGGCCAAAATACTGGAGTTTCAGCTTTAGTATCATTCCTTCCAAAGAAATCCCAGGGCTGATCTCCTTCAGAATGGACTGGTTGGATCTCCTTGCAGTCCAAGGGACTCTCAAGAGTCTTCTCAAACACCACAGTTCAAAAGTATCAATTCTTCAGCGCTCAGCCTTCTTCACAATCCAACTCTCACATCCATACATGACCACAGGAAAAACTATAGCCTTGACTAGATGGAACTTAGTCGGAAAAGTAATGTCTCTGCTTTTGAATATGCTGTCTAGGTTGGTCATAACTTTTCTTCCAAGGAGTAAGCATCTTTTAATTTCACGGCTGCAATCACCATCTGCAGTGATTTTGGTCCCCAGAAAAATAAAGTCTGACACTGTTTCTACTGTTTCCCCATCTATTTCCCATGAAGTGATGGGACCAGATGCCATGATCTTCATTTTCTGAATGTTGAGCTTTAAGCCAACTTTTTCACTCTCCACTTTCACTTTCATCAAGATGCTTTTTAGTTCCTCTTCACTTTCTGCCATTAGGGTGGTGTCATCTGCATATCTGAGGTTATTGATATTTCTCCTGGCAATCTTGATTCCACCTTGTGTTTCTTCCATTCCAACGTTTCTCATGATATACTCTTCATATAAGTGAGGTAAACAAGGTGACAATATACAGCCTCGATGTACTCCTTTTCCTATTTGAAACCTACATGAAACCTGTTGTTCCATGTCCAGTTCTAACTGTTGTTTCCTTACCTGCATACAGATTTCTCAAGAGGCAGGTCAAGTGGTCTGGTATTCCCGTCTCTTTCAGAATTTTCCACAGTTATTGTGATCCACACAGTCAAAGGCTTGACATAGTCAATAAAGCAGAAATAGATGTTTTTTCTGGAAATGTCTTGATTTTTCCATGATCCAGCAGATGTTCGCAATTTGATCTCTGGTTCCGCTGCCTTATCTAAAACCAGCTTAAACATCAGGAAGTTCACGTTACACGTATTGTTGAACCTGGCTTAGAGAATTTAAAGCATTACTTTACTACCATGTGAGATGAGTGCAATTGTGTGGTAGTTTGAGAATTCTTTGACATTGCCTTTCTTTGAGATTGAAATGAAAACTGACCTTTTCCAGTCCTGTGACCACTGCTGAGTTTTCCAAATGTGCTGGCATATTGAGTTCAGCACTTTCACAGCACCATCTTTCAGGATTTGAAATATCTCAACTGGGATTTCATCACCTCCACTAGCTTTGTTCATAGTGATGCTTTCTAAGGCTCACTTGACTTCACATTCCAGGATGTCTGACTCTAGGTGAGTGATCACACCATCATGATTATCTGGGTCATGAAGATCTTTTTTGTACAGTTCTTCTGTGTAATCTTCCCACCTCTTCTTAATATCTTATGCTTCTGTTAGGTCCATACCATTTCTGTCCTTTATCTAGTCCATCTTTGCATGAAATATTCCCTTGGTATCTCTAATTTTCTTGAATAAATATCTAGTCTTACCCATTCTGTTCCTTTCCTCTTTCTTTCCATTGATCGCTGAAGAAGGCTTTCTTATCTCTTCTTGATATTCTTTGGAACTCTGGATTCAGATGCTTATATCTTTCTTTTTCTCCTTTGTTTTTCCCCTCTCTTCTTTTCACAGCTATTTGTAAGGCCTCCCCAGACAGCCCTTTTGCTTTTTGCATTTCTTTTTTTCGGGGATGGTCTTGATCCCTGTCTCCTGTACAATGTATCGAACCTCATTCCATAGTTCATCAGGCACTCTATCTATCAGATCTAGGCCCTTAAATCTATTTCTCACTTCCACTGTATAATCATAAGTGATTTGATTTAGATCATACCTGAATGGTCTAGTGGTTTTCCCTGCTTTCTTTGATTTAAATATGAATTTGGTAATAAGGTGTTCATGTTCTGAGCCACAGTCAGCTCCTGGTCTTGTTTTTGTTGACTGTATAGAGCTTCTCCATCTTTGGCTGCAAAGAATATAATCAATCTGATTTCAGTGTTGACCATCTGGTGATGTTCATGTGTAGAGTCCTCTTGTGTTGTTGAAGAGGTTGTTTGCTATGACCAGTGCATTTTCTTGGCAAAACTCTGTTAGTCTTTTCCCTGCTTCATTCCGTATTCCAAGGCCAAATTTGCATTTTACATCAAGTCAAATAAAGGTAATGCATAGAAATCTGGATACAGACTTTGCACAGGATCAGTTCAGTTCAGTTCAGCCACTCAGTCATGTCCCACTCTTTGTGACCCCATGAATCGCAACACGCCAGGCCTCCCTCTCCATCACTAACTCCCAGAGTTCACTCAGACTCACGTACATCTAGTCAGTGATGCCATCCAGCCATCTCATCCTCTGATGTCTCCTTCTTCTCCTGCCCCTAATCCTTCCGAGGAATGGAGTCTTTTCCAATGAGTCAACTGTTCGCATGAGGTGGCCAAAGTACTGGAGTTTCAGCTTCAGTATCATTCCCTCCAAAGAAATACCAGGGCTGATCTCCTTCAGAATGGATCTCCTTGCAGTCTAAAGGACTCTCAAGAGTCTTCTCCAACACCATAGTTCAAAAGCACCAATTTTTCAGCGCTCATCTTTCTTTACAGTCCAACTCTCACATCCATACATGACCACTGGAAAAACCATAGCCTTGACTAGACGGACCTTTGTTGGCAAAGTAATGTCTTTTGATTATATAGTGGAAGTTAAAAAATATATTTAAGGGACTAGATCCATAGATAGAGTGCCTGATGAACTATGGAATGAGGTTTGTGGTATTGTACAGGAGACAGGGATCAAGACCATCCCCATGGAAAAGAAATGCAAAAAAGCCAAGTGGCTGTCTGAGGAGGCCTTACAAATACCTGTGAAAAGAAGAGAGGTGAAAAGTAAAGGAGAAAAAGGAAAGATACAAGCTTCTGAATGCGGCATTCCAAAGAATAGTAAGAAGAGATAAGAAAGCCTTCCTCAATGATCAATGCACAGAAATAGAGGAAAACAACAGAATGGAAAAGACTATAGATCTATTCAAGAAAATTAGAGATACCAGGGGAGCATTTCATGCAAAGATGGGTTTGATAAAGGACAGAAATGGTATGGACTTAACAGAAGCAGAAGATATTAAGAAGAGGTGGCAAGAATACACAGAAGAACTATACAAAAAAGTTCTTCATGATCTGGATAATCATGATGGTGTGATCACTTATCTAGAACCAGACATCCTAGAATGTGAAGTAGAGTGGGCCTTAGAAAGCATTACTACGAACAAAGCTAGTGGAGGTGATGGAATTTCAGTTGAGCTATTTCAAATCCTGAAAAATGATGCTGTGAAAGTGCTGCATCAATATGCCAACAAATTTGAAAAACTCAGCAGTGGCCACAGGACTGGAAAAGGTCAGTTTTCATTCCAATCCCAAAGAAAGGCAATGCCAAAGAATGCTCAAACTACTGCACAATTGCACTCATCTCACATGCTAGTAAAGTAATGCTCAAAATTCTCCAAGCCAGGCTTCAGCAATACATGAACCACAAACTTCCAGATGTTCAAGCTGGTTTTAGAAAAGGCAGAGGAATCAGAGATCAAATTGCCAACATCTGCTGCATCATAGAAAAAGCAAGAGAGGGCACAGAGTAGGACTTCATAAAACTAAACAATCATAAATTTAGGAATCCCCAGTATTTTATGATAGGATGCAAATTAAGCCTGTCCAAACTTTGTCCAAGAGGAAGAGTTTATTTATTTATTTATTTTTGTTAATATGAACAGCTAATGAAGTCTGCCACCTATGCAACAGAGCAAAACAATTCTAAAAGGGAAGTTTATAATACAGTCTTACTTCAAGAAAAAAGAAAAACCTCAAATCAACAACCTATCCTTATAACTAAAGCAGCTAGAGAAAAATAAGCAAAACCCAAATTTAGAAGAAGAAAATAAATTATAAAGGTCAGAAATAGATAAAATAGACAAAAGAAAACAAAAGCAAAGATTTATGAAGCTAAAAGCTGGTTCTAGGAGATAAATACAATTTATGATTCTTTAACCAGACCAATCAAGAAAAAAAGTGAAAGGACTCAATAAAATTAGAAATGAAAAAGGAAAAGTTACAATGGATACCACGAAAGATCATAAGAGACTACTACAAACAACTGTATGCCAATAAAATGTACAACCTATAAGAAAAGGACAGCTTCTTAGAAAGTTACAACCTTTCAAGGTTAAACTAGGAAGAAATAGAAAATATGAACAGACCAATCATAAGCACTGAAACTAAAAACTGTGTTTAAAAATCTTCTAACAAACAAAAGTCCGGGACAAGATGGTTTCACAGGCAAATCTATTGAACATTTAGAAGATAGTTAATATCTACCATTCTGAAAATCTAACCAAAATTTGTAGAGGTAGAAATATTCCCACGCTCGCCCTGTGAAGCCCCCCTCACTGTGAAACCAAAACCAGAGGAAGATATCACACACACACAAAAGAATATTACAGGCGAATATCACTAGTGAACATAAATGCAAAAATCCTCAACACATTAAATCTAATAACACCTTAAAAGGAACATACACCACAATCAAGTTGGATTTATCCCAGGAATGCAGGGGTTTTTCAATATTTGCAAACCATTCGATGTGATATGTTATACACTACTTGAAAAAAATTATAGAAGAAAAACCACACAGTCATCTCAGTAGATACAGAAAGAGCTTTTAACAAAATTCAACACTGCTTTAATATAAGATAAAAAATAAATAAACAAACAAAAAAACTGCTGAAGACACAGAGAACAAACTTGTGGAAACAGCAGGAAAAGGAGAGGGTGGAAATAATTGAGAGACTAGCATAGAAATACATACATTAGCATGTAAAATAGCTAATGGAAAGTTGCTATATAACATAACACAGTGAATCAGCCTGGTGATATGTAGTGACTTAGAAAGGTGAAATAGAGGGTGGGAGGGAGGCTCAAAAAAGAGCTGATATATGTATACTTATGTTTGATCCATGTTGTCTTATGGCAGAAGCCAACATATCATAGTAAAACAATTATCCTACAATAAAAAAAAAAACTGCAGAAAGTGTGCATAACAGGAGACAATCTCAACATATAAAGGGAGTATATGACAAAACCACAGCAAACATCATTATCAATAGTGAAAAGCTGAAAGTATTCCTCTAAGATCAGGGATAAGTTAAGTACATCCACTCTTACTCTCATTCAACATAGTTTTGGAAGTCCAAGTCACAGAAATCAGAGAAAAAAACACAGTGAAAGAAGCCCATGTTGTAGATGAAGAAATTAAACTGTCACTGTTTGCAGATAACATGGTATTATACACAGAAAACCCTGAAGACACTGCCAGAAAGCTGCTAGAGCTCATCAATGAATTTCATAAAGTTGCAGGACTCAAAATTAATACACAGAAATCTCTTGAATTACTATAAACTGACAAAAAAAATCAGAAGGATAAATTAAGGAAACAATCCCATTTACTGTCACATCAAAAAGAATAAAACACTTAGGAATAAACCTACCTAAGGAGGCAAAAGATTTGTACTCAGAAAATTATAAGATACTGAAAAAAGAAATCAAACATGATCCAAAAGGATGGAAAAATACAATGTTCTTGGATTGGAAGAATCGGTATTGTGAAAATGGTTATACTATCCAAAGTAATCTACAGAGTCAGTGGAGTTCCTATTAAATTACCAAGAGCATTTTTTCACAGAATTAGAACAACAACAACAAATCCTATAATTTTTATGGAAACACAAAAGACTCTGAATAGCTCATGTAATCTTGGAAAAGATAAATGGAGTTGGAGAAATCAGGCTTCCTGGCTTCACCTTCAGACACTACTACACAGGTGCAGTAATCAAAGCAGCATGGTCCTTGCACAAAAACAGAAATATAGATCAACAGAACAGGATAGAAGGTCTGGAGATAAACCCATGCACCTATGGTGACCTAATCTATGACAAGGAGGTAAGAATATACAGTAGAGAAAAGGCAGTCTTTTCAGTAAGTGGTGCTGGAAAAATTGGAGAGCTACATATAAAAGAATGAAATTAGAACATTCCCCAACATTGTATACAAAAATAAACCCCAAATGAATTAAAGATCTAAATGTAAGGCTGGATAAAATAAACAGTTAAAGGAAAACACAAGCAAAACACTCTTTGACATAAATTTTTAAAAGATCTTTTACTATCCACCTTCTAGAATAATAAAAATAAAAATAAATAAACAAGTAAGACCTAGTTAACTCTAAAAACTTTTGCACACCAATAAATAAATAAGATGAAAAATACAGTTATCAGAATGAGATAAAATATTTGCAAATGAAGCAACTGACAAGGGATAATCTCCAAATATATAAACAGTGCATGTAGCTCAGAATTTTTTAAAAACTGCAATAAAAAAATGGGTAGATGGAAGATCCAGATAGACATTTCTCAAGAGAAGACATATAGAAAGGCACATGAAAAAAATGCACAGCAGCACTAATGGCTGGAGAAATGCAAATCAAAAGTATAATTAAGTATCACCTCACACCGGTCAGAATAAGCATTCTCAAAATCTACAAAAAAATAAATGTGGAGAGGGCATGGAGAAAATGGAGCCCTCTTGTACTGTTGGTGGGAATGTAAACTAGTACAGCCTTTATGTAAAATAGAATAGAGGTTTCTTAAAAACACTAAAAATAAAGATACTATATATCCAGCAATGCCAGGATATATTTCCAAAGAGAACCATAATTTGAAAGGATACAAGCACCCCAACGTTAATTTAAGCACTATTTAAAATGGCTAGGACATGGAAGCAACCTAAATTTCCATCAACAGAGAAGTGAATAAAGAAAATGTGGTGCATATACAATGGAATACTACTCAGCCATATAAAAGAACAAAATAATGTCATTTGTAGCAACTTAGAGATTGTAATATTGAGTTATGTAAGTCAGATAGAGAAAAACAAACATCATATGATATCATTTATATGCAAAATCTAAATATAAGTACAGATGAATTCATCTACAAGGCAGAAATAGAATTACGGATGTAGAAAATAAAACTTATGGTTACCAACACATAAGATGGGGGGATAAACTGGAAGATAAACTGACATATACACACTACTATAAAATAGGTAACTGATAAAGACCTACTCAGTAGCACAGGGAAACTCTGTCCAATACTATGTAATGGCTTATCTGAGAAAATAATCTACAAAAGAGAAAAACAAATAACCAAAAAAGTTACTCTCTGGAACAATGAATATTTTATTAAACTAAAGAGTCATAAAGTTAAGATAAACATTTAAAAGAAGTAAATATAAAGAAACTGGAAAGTCAAAACAGTAATTAGTAAACAAATGAGTATTGAGCTCATAAGAAAACGGGTGATCAGATCGTTATAATTATTATTTTTTCATGAAGTATAAGATAGAATCAAATGTATACTTTTATAAATATTTATCATAATAAATGACATATATATATATATATTTGAAATAATAATCAAAATATTCTAATTGTTGTGTTTTATTGCCTTAAAAATGTTCTATCACTTATTCATTCAAAATAATTCATTAAAGACTAATTGAAATTTTAAATCGCAAAGTAATAAATGAAAATGCAGTTATATGAAAGAAGAAAGGAAACAGGTTTAAACTAACAAAAGTAATCAGATTGACTTCAGTTCTCAAGAAGTCTCATGGCACCTGGTTTTACACAAACTTACTGCTACCTTCCATCTCCAACCACATGTCTAACAATACAGATTTCCTAGAGATTTCTATGTTCATTCCACGTGTTCACTGGAGTAATATAACTCTAAGAAGAATATACCTAGCACCATGGTGCATTTTCTTTTGAACAGTAACCAAACTGGCTTTAGTCTGTTTTTCCCTCTTAAAAATTTGTAGACACAAAGAAAAGTAATCATATGCTTGTCATTCAGCTAGTTCAGTGAAAAGAAAAATGCTCTCCATGAAACATTTATTTTCAATTGGAAGCCATAAAGTATCTATTCATTTTATTGTACTATAGAACTAACACAACATGAAGTTTCATAGCAGATAAAGATAGATGTGTGAAGTTGCAAGCCCACTAAGAAAGTTATGGTAACAGATTAATACAAAAGAATCATATATTATGGTTGACAAATGGGTCCTATAACAGTATTTTTTATAGAGTAAGCTTGATTTCTCATCTACCCATTTTCCAAATGTAAAAGGACATACTCAATCTTCATGGATAAATGATATGTATGATAAAGTGTAATAGTATGGCTATCAACTGAGAAGTGCTATGTTTATTCTACACAGTGGTTCATGTGAATGACATTGATTGTTAGTTAAATTCAAGCTACTTTACAATTTTCCCATCCATCTGTTCCCTTAAAGGGAATTAGGACACATGCAAATGTATTTATATCTCCTTCAACAGTGAGAATTTTAATTTCAGTAAATATGAACTGTCAGTCAACTTTTGAAGTAGGAACTGGGTTATACATAGAAATAGAAATTAAGGCATAAGACTAAGAAAGAGAAGAAAATTTTATTTGCTTAAGTGCAGGTAAACAATGGATGGATTAAAAATTAAGGTCCATATAGAAAATAATGTTCAGAATATCAATGCAAAAACATATATACAATGTAGAAACAATTTATTGAAAGAGAGAGAGATAGTCATCCAGTTTTAAAAGTGAGATACAATAAATAGGAGGGTTAGTTAAAAAATAAATAATTTACCAGATAGGATAATGAGAACAATAACAGAGAATACTAGCAGAATTGAGGAAACGGAATATAATAGTTTGAACTACATCAATTGTTTTGAATTTTTTTTATTAATGATCGCTGGATATCCAGCTGAATACTTCAAGGCTTGCTGCTGAAGCTGAAGCTCCAATACTTTGGCCACCTGATGCGAAGAGATGACTCATTGGAAAAGACTCTGATGCTAACTAAGAAAGATTGAAGACAGAAGGAGAAGGGGAAGGCAGAGGCTGAGATAGTATCACTGACTCAATGGATATGAATTTGAGCAAACTCCAAGAGGTAATGGAAGACGGAAGAGCCTGGTATGCTACAATCCATTGGGTCACAAAGAGTTGCACATGACTTAATGATTGAAAAACAACAGCAGCAACATACTATCAGGTCAAGCGATGTGCTGACATCAGTGTCTTCTATGCCAGATATATACCATCAGAAAAATAAAAAGCTATCTAGGAAGATGCATTTGGAAACCAGCAAATGGAGAGCTTTTACAGACTTTGAAATGAAAGGGAGCTTGTAGTTTTTCAAATATCATGAGAGCTATTGCAGTTTTGTTGTTGTTGTTTAGTCTCTAAGTAGTGTTTGACTCTTGTGATCCCATGAACTGTAGCCAGCCAAGCTTCTCTGTCCATAGGATCTCTGTCCAGGAATATTGGAGTGGGCTGCCATTTCCTTCCCCACACAAGGGTGGAATCCATGTTGCCTTCCCTGGCAGGTGGGTTCTTTACCACTGAGCCATCAGGGAAGTCCAAATTGCACTTTTAAGGGTAATGTAACTTTGAAACTGAGACCAAAGTTTAGGAGTTACAAGGAAGCAGAGAATGAAGAACTTATTAAGGAAATAAGTTTTTGGTAAAGTGACATGTTCCCCTGATTGGTATAAGCACAGTTATAATGCTCCCACTCAAGTTACATCAGAAAAGAACTTTCTCTCCAAAGAAATAACTTGAACTAAAGGTTCATAAGAATGCCTAGAATTGTACATATTAAAATGGGGAACTGTAACTGGAGGAGACATAAAGTTCTGAGACAGAGACATTAAATTCTTGGCAAGAGTTACAAGCTAATAAGTGAAATCCTTGTCTTTTTGTAGGTTGTCTCTATAGTTTAATCCTGAAAACATTCCTAGTGATTTCATTTACTATCAAACATTAATGATGTTGCAATAGTATTGGCACTTAAAATTTAGGAAACCATTAACTCTATAGCCCATCTGAATTAATATTTTTAAAAGTCCTCATTAAGTCATGTCACTGTTTGCCATGAATTCTTTGTAGTTTTTCTAACATTCTTTCCCAACTCCACTAAGTCCTTTATATACATTATTTGCCTGTCCTTTTTAAGTTTTATCTGGTGGCTCAGATGGTAAAGAATCTTTCTTCAATTCAGGAAACTGGGGTTTGATTCCTGAGTCAGGAAGATTCCCTGAAGAAGGAAATGGCAACCCACTCCAGTATTCTTGCCTGGAGAATTCTATGGACAGAAGAGTGTGGCAAGCTACAGCCCATGGGGTCACAAATTGTCTGACATGACTGAGAGACTAACACAACACTGTAAGATTTATCATCGTTTCATTACTTTTTTTTAAATTTTTTTTATTAATTTTTTTTTTTAATTTTAAAATCTTTAATTCTTACATGTGTTCCTTAAATTCCAATTTTTCATGTGTGTGCTTGTGCCTAGTCGCTCGGTCATGTCCAACTCATGACTCCATGAACTGCAGCCCTCCAGGCTCCTCTGTCCATAGGGATTCTCCAGGTAAGCATACTGGAGTGCACTGTCAGGCCCTCCTCCAGGAGTTCTTCCCAACCCAGGTATGAAACCCAGGTCTCCCACACTGCAGACAGATTCTTTACCATCTCAGCCACCAGGGAAGCCCCAAAAAAGTCTTTTTTTGCACTTTTCTTGTTTTATTAATATTTCTTATGACTATCTTATATTTATTTCAGTTGGAAAATCATCTCTACTAATATTTTCCTTTTTATTCCTTAATGTTTAATTTCATTTACTTGAACTACTTTTTCAGTTCAGTTCAGTTCAGTCACTCAGTCGTGTCCAACTCTTTGCGACCCCATGAATTGCAGCATGCCAGGGTGAAGAGGAACTAAAAAGCCTCTTGATGAAAGTGAAAGAGGAGAGTGAAAAAGTTGGCTTAAAGCTCAAATTCAGAAAACGAAGATCATGGCATTTGGTCCCACCACTTCATGGGAAATAGATGGGGAAACAGTGGAAATACTTTTTAAAGCAACCTAAATATCCAATAATGCGAGAAGTAGAATATATATACATTAAGCCTCAGGTTAATAGAATAACTCATGAAAAATGATCTAATATTTAAGATTTATAGAAGATTTAAATCTTAAGATTTAAGATTGATAAAATATCAATGTAGTAAAGTACAGTAATAAAGATTTGTGTTTGAACTATGATTAGGTAAACTCACATAGCAGATTGATTATTGTCAGTGCCCCATTGTCTCCATTCATGTTCTTCCCTGGAGGGAAACCTAAAACTCCTTTCCCAGAAAAGAATAGGAGAAGCTATTATTCTCTCTTGTCAGCTGTGGGCAGCCAGCCGAGATCATCGGAGATGACTTCCTCCAGTTCCCAGATGTCCTTCAGTGGATTACACACTGCAGGGCTGTAAGCTTCAAGAATCACCATGGTAGTTTTCAGCTGGAATTGCAAGATTTAGCAAATTAAAATACAGTGCAATCAGCTGAATTTGAATAGCAGAAAAACAACGAATGCTTTCTAATGTAGATGTGTTCTATGCAATGTTTGGGACATAGTCAAAGAAAAATGTTGTAAATCTGAAATTTAATTTTAACGAGGCATATTATGTTTTCTCTGGCAACAGAACCTCCAGGACCTCTGGGTATGCTCTTGAAAATGATTTGTTTTGGTTCCCAGAGGCAGCTGGGATCACTGGTGGCTGCTTCATGCAATCCCTGTGGTCCTGCACTTTCATATTTCCTGAAAACATTTTTCCTGAATTTCTCTCAGCCTATTTTTTAAGTCTGTAACTATCTGTGATAAACCAGCAATTTTTTTTTTCTTTTTGAAACAGTTTATACATTATGCTCCTTAACTGAATGCAGACAGATACTACTCAACAGACAGATAATAGATAGATAGATAGATAGATAGATAGATAGATAGATAGATAGATAATGGGGAGATATCTTCTAAATCTATAACTATTTCATGTCTTAGATTAAAAAAAAAGACATAAATTTAGATATTGCTTATGGCTCATTTGCTTTTCAAAATTGTCTTCATTTTTATGTTATTGATATGTTAATATAGTACACCAAAATGTCCTTAAATATGTGGCTTAAAGGTACGTAAACTGTTATGTTCTTTGTCAACTCTTTTATTTGTACACAAAATCTAATTATTTGAGTCAAGTAGTCTGCAAGTTCTCAGCTTTCTTTCTTTCTGTTTAAGCTCTGATTCATAAGTACTAAATCTAAAAGGATTCTATAGAAACAAATAGTTATAGAACAAAACATCTTCATAGCACATTGCATTATGCTTTTATTGATCCCCTACTAACAATTAAATTACATCTTAGGGAAATTCCCAATAAAGGTATAAACCTATTAGGTTGGATCACAATATGAAATGTAATTATTGTTAGACCTATAAAAAAGAAAATTATCTCTAAAAAGGCAATGCTCAATGAAATTAATTTATTTCTCCAAATGTGACAAAGCTTTTTTTTTTTTTTTTTAAATTTTATTTTACTTTACAATACTGTGTTGGTTTTGCCATATATTGACATGAATCTGCCAAGGGTGTATATGAGCTCCCAATTCTGAATCCCCCTCCCACCTCCCACCCCATATCATCTCTCTGGATCATCCCCGTGCACCAGCCCCAAGCATCTTGTATCCTGCATCAAACATAAACTGGTGATTCGTTTCTTACATGATAGTATACATGTTTCCATGCCATTCTCCCAAATCATCCCACCCTCTCCCTCTCCCCCTCACAGTCCAAAAGTCCACTCTATACATCTGTGTCTCTTTTGCTGTCTCGCATACAGGGTCATCATTACCATCTTTCTAAATTCCATATATATGTGTCAGTATACTGTATTGGTGTTTTTCTTTCTGGCTTACTTCACTCTGTATAATTGGCTCCAGTTTCATCCATCTCATTAGAACTGATTCAAATGTATTATTTTTAATGGCTGAGTAATACTCCATTGTGTATATGTACCACAGCTTTCTTATCCTTTCATCTGCTGATGGACATCTAGGTGGTTTCCATGTCCTGGCTATTATAAACAGTGCTGTGATGAACATTGGGATACATGTGTCTCTTTCAATTCTGGTTTCCTTGGTGTGTATGCCCAGCAGTGGGATTGCTGGGTCATAAGGCAGTTCTATTTGCAGTTTTTTAAGGAATCTCCACACTGTTTTCCACAGTGGCTGTACTAGTTTTCATTCACACAAACAGTGTAAGAGGGCTCCCTTTTCTCCACACCCTCTCCAGCATTTATTGCTTGTAGACTTTTGGATTGCAGCCATTCTGACTGGCGTGAAATAGTACCTCATTGTGGTCTTGATTTGCATTTCTCTGGTAATGAGTGATGCTGAGCATCTTTTCATGTGTTTGTTAGCCATCCATGTGTCTTCTTTGGAGAAATGCCTATTTAGTTCTTTGGCCCATTTTTTGATTGGGTCGTTTATTTTTCTGGAATTGAGCTGCACAAGTTGCTTGTATATTTTTGAGATTAGTTGTTTGTCAGTTGCTTCATTTGCTATTGTTTTCTCCCATTCAGAAGGCGGTCTTTTCACCTTACTTAGAGTTTCCTTTGTTTACCTCAACATAATAAAAGCTATCTATGACAAACCAACAGCAAAAATTATCCTCAATGGTGAAAAATTGAAAGCATTTCTCCTAAAGTCAGGAACAAGACAAGGGTGACCACTTTCACCGCTACTATTCAACATAGTTCTCCAAGTTTTGGCCACAGCAATCAGAGCAGAAAAAGAAATAAAAGGAATCCAAATTGGGAAAGAAGAAGTAAAACTCTCACTCTTTGCAGATGACATGATCTTCTACATAGAAAATTCTAAAGACTCCACCAGAAAATTACTAGAGCTAATAATGAATATAGTAAATTTGCAGGGTATAAAATCAACACTCAGAAATCCCTTTCATTCCTATACACTAATAATGAGAAAGTAGAAAAAGAAATTAAGGAAACAATTTCATTCACCATTGCAATGAAAAGAATAAAATACTTAGGAATATACCTACCTAAAGAAACTGGAGACCTATATATCGAAAACTATAAAACACTGATGAAAGAAATCAAAGAGGACACTAATAGATGGAGAAATATACCACGTTCATGGATTGGAAGAATCAATCTAGTGAAAATGAGTATACTACCCACAGCAACCTACAGATTAAATGCAATCCCTATCAAGCTACCAGTGGTATTTTTAACAGAACTAGAACAAATAATTTCAAGATTTGTATGGAAATACAAAAAACCTTGAATAGCCAAAGCAATCTTGAGAAAGAAGAATGGAACTGGAGGAATCAACCTGCTTGACTTCAGGCTCTACTACAAAGCCACAGTCATTAAGACTGGCACAAAGACAGTATGGTACTGGCACAAAGACAGAAATATAGATCAATGAAACAAAACAGAAAGCCCAGAGATAAATTCACACATCTATGAACACCTTATCTTCGACAAAGGAGGCAAGAGTATACAATGGAGTAAAGACAATCTCTTTAACAAGTGGTGCTGGGAAAACTGGTCAAACACTTGTAAAAGAATGAAACTAGATCACTTTCTAACACAGCACACAAAAATAAACTCAAAATGGATTAAAGATCTAAACATAAGACCAGAAACTATAAAACTCCTAGAGGAGAACATAGGCAAAACACTCTCCAACATAAATCACAGCAGGATCCTCTATGATCCACCTCCCAGAATACTGGAAATATAAGTAAAAATAACAAATGAGACAAAGCTTTTTTGAATCAAATAGTTTAAATAAAATATATGGTGTGTGCATTGTTCAAAGAACTAAACTGGAACAGTAATCCATATAATTCAGTACATCAATATTTTTCAAGGAGTTGACAGCTCTGGATATAACCTTTTAAAATAGTTTGAAAGAAATGCAGATGGCCAACATGCATATGAAAAGATGTTCAACATTGCTAATCATCAGGGAAATGCAAATCAAAGTCAGAATGAGATAAGACCTCACTTCATATATATGTGTTTGTGTGTGTACATGTATTTATGGCTTCCCAGGTAGCATAGTAGTAAAGAATCCACCTGCCAATGCAGGAGACACAGGAGATGTGGGTATTATCCCTGAGTCACAAAGGTCCCATGGAGGAGGAAATGCAATCCACCCCAGCATTCTTGATTGGAAAAAAAATTTCATGTGTAGAGAGGCCTGGTAGGCTATAGTCCATGGGAATGCAAGGGAGTCAGACACAAATCCCATGGAAAGAGGAGCCTGGAAGGTTGCAGTCCATGGGGTCATGAAGAGTCGGACATGACTGAGTGACTTCACTTTCACTTTGCACTTTCATGCATTGGAGAAGGAAATGGCAACCCACTCCAGTGTTCTTGCCTGGAGAATCCCAGGGATGGGGAGCCTGGTGGGCTGCCGTCTATGGGGTTGCACAGAGTTGAACATGACTGAAGTGACTTAGCAGCAGACACAACTTAGCAACTTAGAGAACACACAAACACATATATATCAGTTCAGTTCAGTTCAGTTCAGTCACTCAGTTGTGTCCGACTCTTTGCGATCCCATGAATCGCAGCACGCCTGGCCTCCCTGTTCATCACCATCTCCCGGAGTTCACTCAGACTCATGTCCATCGAGTCCGTGATGCCATCCAGCCATCTCATCCTTGGTCGTCCCTTTCTCCTACTGCCCCCAATCCCTCCCAGCATCAGAGTCTTTTCCAATGAGTCAACTCCTCGCATGAGGTGGCCACAGTACTGGAGTTTCAGCTTCAGCATCATTCCCTCCAAAGAAATCCCATGGTTGATCTACTTCAGAATGGATTGGTTGAAAGCATCAATTCTTCGGTGCTCAGCCTTCTTCACAGTCCAACTCTCACACCCATACATGACCACAGGAAAAACCATAGCCTTGACTAGACGGACCTTAATAGGCAAAGTAATGTCCCTGCTTTTGAATATGCTGTCTAGGTTGGTCATAACTTTTCTTCCAAGGAGTAAGCGTCTTTTAATTTCATGACTGCAGTCACCATCTGCGGTGATACACACACACATATATACCCTATTCAGGGCTTCCCAGGAGGAGCTAATGGTAAAGAATCTGCCTGCCAATTCAGATGCAGGTTCAATCTCTGGATCTATACACATGTATATACACACACATATATACCCTACTCAGGGCTTCCCAGGAAGAGCTAATGATAAGGAATCTGCCTGCCAATTCAGATGCAGGTTCAATCTGTGGATCTACAAGACTGCTTAGAATTTTAAGATGATAATTCCAAATGAATTATCATCTAAGATCATGCAATTATCAGCTAAGATCATGAAAAAAACACCTCACAGATATTATATGAATCATCCTGAAAACATATAATGTAGTATCATTTATGAATTACTATTGAAAAATGAACATGAAATTTCCTAGAGAAGGAACCATTAATTTCTGTGAGAATAGAAAAGTAAATTACATGGTATCACACAGAAGCAATCACCAGAATTCACTACAGTACTAATAATTAAAGTTCTTTTAATAA
This sequence comes from Capricornis sumatraensis, assembly GCF_032405125.1. Lineage (NCBI taxonomy): Eukaryota > Metazoa > Chordata > Mammalia > Artiodactyla > Bovidae > Capricornis > Capricornis sumatraensis. The sequence continues at coordinate 54,342,373 of NC_091080.1, forward strand.
AAGAACTTTAATATACAGAGAGTATATGTTTTCTAGGTCTTCCCTAACAAAGTGCCACATTCCTGTGGCTTAAAAAAGAGAAATTTATTTCATCAGAGTTCTAGAGATAGCCATACTGAATTAGTGTCCAGGCCAATGACTTCATTTTATGTTAGAAGTGTGTGTTCTGTCATGTCTCACTGTTTGCTGCACCATGCACTGTAAGCTGTTGGGCTCTTTTGTCCATGGAATTTTCCAGGCAAGAGGAATGGAGTGGGTTGCCACACCTACTCCAGAGGATCATACCAACCCAGGGATTGAACCTGCATCTCTCATGTCTCCTGCATTGGCAGGTGGATTATTTACCACAGCATCACACGGGAAGCCTGGTTAACTATATCTTTAAAGCCCCATCTCCAACTACAGTGGGCATTCAGAGTTATTGTGAGTCAGGATTTCAACATACAAGAAAGTGTAGGCTTCCCAGGTGGCTCAGTAGTAAAGAATCCACCTGTAATGCAGGAGTTGCGGGTTGGATCTCTGGGTTTGAAAGATCCCCTGGAGGAGGAAATGACAATTCACTCCAGTATTCTTGCTGGCATAATCCTAAAGACTAATATTAAACTGCATATAGGTCAAATCTTTAAGAAAAAAAGAAAACCAACTTCACATAAACAGTGAAAAAGAATGATGGCTGCCAGGACTTGGAGGGAAGGGGAAATGGGGAGATATAGGTCAAAGGGTACAAAATTTTAGTTGTAAGAATAAGTTCTGAGGATCTGATGTATAACACATTGGCACTAGTTAACAATGTATATTGTGTACTTGAAATTGCTGAGAATGGATATTTTAATCATTCTTTAATGTGCATATACATATATAATCAAATCATCACATTATACATTTTGAATATATACTAATTTTCAATTATTTCTCAATAAAGTTGGGGGGAAAATTACACTTTTCTCATTTTGGTATGATGTTAAAGGTGACTATACAAGATTATTTAAGAATGCTGTTTAATTTCTTCCTTTTCCAACTACATTTATGTGTGTGTGTGAGTAGGGATATATTTCTTCACATACTTTCATTAAAACAACAGATAGCAACATTTTGAATGTAATGCAAGATGTAAGAAACAGCAGCCATTTATCACACAAAATATTAAGGAAATCTGCAAAAATGTAAAGGAATACTATATTCTTTTCACTTTTAATGGAGGAATATCATTCTTTTTTCATTAAAGATGTGGAATTTGTGTTAAAATGAACTTTTTACTATTGTTTTTAAATGAATTAAAGCGTAGTAAACCTAATTTCTTCGTTTTAATTTGATAAATATCAATAGATAACATAATAAGGCAAGAGATTCTTGTAAATGTCAATATGTTTAAGAGTATACAGATTCCCTGAGACCAAATAATTTGAATGCTACCACAGTAGACAGTCAGACATATGTACAATTTAACTAAGTATTTAAATATTATTGACAAGTTATTGTTAAATATCTTAAGTAAAATAATATTATTGAGAAAAACACTGTTGATATTTGAGTCAGATCATTTAAAAATAGATATTAAAGTATTCATATGAAATAATTTGATATCTAGGATTTTATTAAAAATGACCTAGAATAGTGTTGTGTTGTGCAATGTAGAGAACTGATATGAAATAAGATAGTCAGTAATTTTCCAAATACTGAAGCAAGGTGATGTATACTTGGGATTTTAATACAGTGTTATCCTTACTTTTGCATAATGTCAGATATTTCTAAGCATACTATAATTCTCACATTCTGATTATTTCAGCTTTTAATTGCTTCATAGCTTCTACTTATCATTTGTGTTGATTGACTTTAATTTTTGGTGTCTACTTTCTAGTACTGTTATCTATGTATTCTCAGGAAGTGTCTGTTGAATGTGAAACCAACTAATATCTCTTCCAAACTACTCTGCATATATGTCACTCTCCACATCATAGTCCACCCATCTACCTTTCATTCATATATTTTATACAAAGTCTCTGAGTGAGAAAAGTCCTGGTTTTGCCAACTTTAACTCAGTTAACTGTTTATCAGAAAATATTGACACCTGTTTGTCTTTCAAGACTCTGCAATTCCTTTTATTTTTTTATATAAGTTATCTTTTAACAAGTTATCTGTGTCCAGTCTAATCACTCATGGGCCATGCAGGGCAGAGGGACCCAGTATCTCATGAGTAAACTGTTACATGTCTGAAACACTGAGTCAGCTTGGAAGATATACTGTGTAATCTGGTGGGACCTTTGCTTATTGATGAAGATAATTGTATTTAAGTTTGCATTTAGAGTATCAAAGGTGGACTTATATGTCTTCAGGATTCCTAAGAAAGACTTCTCAACTCCAAAATATGATGTGTCAGTTCATTTTAACAAGTTTTTCCATTCTATAACTAAAGATGTGGCCTAATGTATAAACCTCCTCAGGAGTAGTTAAATAGTAATTCATATTAAGAATAAGCATGTGATATTGATTATTTCCTGAAGACATATTTAACCAAGGAAAAATAAAAGAGCACCAGATAATTGTAAATATAAGGAAATGCAGAGTCTTGAAAGACAAGAACTACAAGAGTACAGTCACACTTTCAGCACAAACTTTTATCCTAAAATCAAAGATGATAGAAATCTATAAATATTGCATTTAGTAAAATATCTTTGAGAAAAGTATTTCTAGATCTTTGGCATTCTGTTCACTTAGCTAGATATTATTTCCCTTGAAAACAGTTAAATTTATTTCTATGAAATTTCTCTAGAAAATAAAAATAAAAATCTGATATTACTGACTGCAGGCATCACCATTCAAAAATCTTATGGACAAAACAGTATCATCATTCATCAAGTGTTGTGTTATCTCACAGACTTCATCGTAGCATTGTCAGCACCACAGAGTACATCATCAATCTCGCTTTCTCTCTCTCTCTCTCTCTCTCTCTTTATTTATTTATTTATTTATGGATAAGCTGCTTCTGTAACATTTTTGAATGAAAAGAATTACTTTGTTTATTCTGCTGGGATGAAGAATAAAAGAACATTTCCTGGAAGCTAAGACATGAGCAATGTGGAATGTAACGGATGCTATGCTATTGGATTCTATTTCATTTTCATTAGCTCATCTATTAAATATATTCTGAGAATTAATTATATTGCATCATAGTATTTGTATTACTTTACTAGGGCTGTCACAAAAAAAAAAAAAAAACCACAATACAGACTGGGTGGCTTCAACAACATAAATTTACTTTCTCATGGTTCTAGAGGTTAGATGTTTGAGATCAAGTTGTCAGTGGGGTTGGTTTCTCTGAAGAGATATCTCCTTGGCTTCCAGATGGCTCCTTTCTTGCTGTATTCTCACAGGTCTTTTTTACTGTGCATGTGCTTCCCTGGTATCTCTGCATTCAAATCCCCTCAGTCATATGCAATTAGGGTCCAGCCAATGGCTTCTTGTTATTTATTTTTAATTGAAGTATAGTTGATTTACAATATTGTATTACTCTTAGGTGTACAGCAAAGTGATTCAGTTATTTGTGTGTGTGTGTATATATATATATACACATGATAATGTGTCTGTATCTGACTCACTTGACTTAGATGACAACCTTTAGGTCTATCTGTGTTACTGCACATGGCATTTTTAAATTGTTTTATGGCTATATAATAGTTCATTGTATACATATACCACATCTTCTTTATCCATTTATCTGTCAGTGAATATTTAGGCTGCTTTCAGGACTTGGCTATTGTAAATAGTGCTGCTATGAATATAGGGGTGTATGTATCATTTTGAATTAGAGTTTTTATATTTCTCCAGATATATGCCCCAGAGTGGGACCGCTGAATCATATGGAAGCTCTATTTTTAGTTTTAAAGGAAACTCCATACTGTTTTCTATAGTGGCTGCACCAATTTAGACTTCCACCAATGGCATAGGAGAGTTCCATTTTCTCCTCACCTTTCCAACATCTATTATTTTTAGACTTTTTGATGATGACCATTGTGATCTCACTGTGCTTTTGGTGTGTACTTCTCTAATAATTAGTGATGATGAATATCTTTTCATGTGCCTTTGGCCATCTGCATATTTTCTTTAGAAAATGCCTATTTAGATATTCTGCTAATTTTTTGATTGGGTTGTTTTGTTTTGTTTTTCTTTATGTTGAATTGTATGAACTGTTTATATATTTTGAATATTGACACATCATTAGTAAGTATTTTCTCCCATTCTGTAGGCCATTCAGCCATTTTGCTGACAGTTTCCTTTGCTATGCAAAATCTTTCAAGTTGGAGTAATTCTCCTTTGTTTACTTCTGCATTTATTATTTTGCCTTAGGAGACTGATCTAAGAAAATATAGCTATTATTGATGTTCAAGAGTGTTGCCTATGTTATCTTCTAGGACTTTTGTGGTGTCATGTTTTATCTGTAGGTATTTAAACCATTTTGTGCATATTTTTGTATATGGTGTGAAAGAGAGTTATAATTTCATTGCCTTGCATATAGCTGTACAGCTTTCCCACTTGCTTAAGAAACTCTTTTTGCCCTTGTATATCATTGCAATGACTTATTTTAAAGGCAATCATTTATTCAAATTAGTGACATTCTGAGGTACTGAGTCTAGTGACCCCTTCTAATCTGTAAGTTACAGTATTTCAGGAAAGAGGCAAGTTAATCCCTGAATTTCCATTCAAAGAATATAGTCAAGAGAGTGCATATGGTGGTCCTCTAACCATGCTTAAAAGCAAGATTGTCAGCACCTCTGATATGGCCACCTCTAATATGTCTGGGGAGGCCTCACAAATAGCTGTGAAAAGAAGAGAGGCAAAAGGCAAAGGAGAAAAGGAAAGATATAAGCATCTGAATGCAGGGTACCAGAGAATAGCAAGGAGAGATAAGAAAGCCTTCTTCAGCAATCAGTGCAAAGAAATACAGGAAAAGAACAGAATGGGAAACACTAGAGATCTATTCAAGAAAATCAGAGATAACAAGGGAATATTTCATGCAAAGATGGGCTTGATAAGGGACAGAAATGGTCTGGAACTAACAGAAGCAGAAGATATTAAGAAGAGGTGGCAAGAATACACGGAAGAACTATACAAAAAAGATCTTCATGATCTGGATAATCACAATGATGTGATCACTCATCTAGAGCCAGACATCCTAGAATGTGAAGTCAAGTGGGCCTTAGAAAGCATCACTCCGAATAAAGCTAGTGGAGGTGCCAGAATTTCAGTTGAGCTATTTCAAATCGTAAAAGATGATGCTGTGAAAGGGCTACACTCAAAATGCCAGCAAATTTGGAAAACTCAGCAGTGGCCACAGGACTGGAAAAGGTCAGTTTTCATTCCAATTCCAAAGAAAGGTGATGCCAAAGAATGATCAAACTACCACACAATTACACTCATCTCACATGCTAGTAAAGTAGTGCTCAAAATTCTCCAAGCCAGGCTTCAGCAATACATGAACCATGAACTTCCTGATGTTCAAACTTGTTTTAGAAACGGCAGAGGAACCAGAGATCAAATTGCCAACATCTGCTGGATCATGGAAAAAGCAAGAGAGTTCCAGAAAAATATATATTTCTGCTTTATTGACTATGCCAAAGCCTTTGACTGTATGGATCACAAGGAACTGTGGAAAATTCTTCAAGACATGGGAATACCAGATCACCTGACCTGCCTCTTGAGAAATCTGTATGCAGGTCAGGAAGCAACAGTTAGAACTGGACATGGAACAACAGACTGGTTGCAAATAGGAAAACTAGTACGTCAAGGCTGTATATTGTCACCCTGGTTATTTAACTTATATGCAGAGTACATCATTAGAAATGTTGGACTGGAAGAAACACAAGGTGGAATCAAGATTGCTGGGAGAAATATCAATAACCTCAGATATGCAGATGACACCACCCTTATGGCACAAAGTGAAGAGGAACTAAAGAGCCTCTTAATGAAAGTGAAAGAGGAGAGTGAAAAAGTTGGCTTAAAGCTAAACATTCAGAAAATGAAGATCATGGCATCCTGTCCCATCACTTCATGGGAAATAGATGGGGAAACAGTGGAAACAGTGTCAGACTTTATTTTTTGGGCCTCCAAAATCACTGCAGATGGTGACTGCAGCCATGAAATTAAAAGACGCTTACTCCTTGGAAGAAAAGTTATGACCAACCTAGACAGCATATTCAAAAGCAGAGACATTACTTTTCCGACTAAGGTCCGTCTAGTCAAGGCTATGGTTTTTCCTGTGGTCATGTATGGATGTGAGAGTTGGACTGTGAAGAAGTCTGAGAGCCAAAGAATTGAGGCTTTTGAGCTGTGGTGTTTGAGAAGACTCTTGAGAGTCCTTTGGACTGCAAGGAGATTCAACCAGTCCATTCTAAAGGAGATCAGCCCTGGGATTTCTTTGGAAGGAATGATGCTAAAGCTGAAGCTCCAGTACTTTGGCCACCTCATGCGAAGAGCTGACTCATTGGAAAAGACTCTGATGCTGGGAGGGATTGGCGGCAGGAGGAGAAGGGGATGACAGAGGATGAGATGGCTGGAAGGCATCATTGACTCGATGGACTTGAGTCTGAATGAAGTTCAGGAGTTGGTGATGGACAGGGAGGCCTGACGTCCTGTGATTCATGGGGTCTCAAAGAGTGGGACACGACTGAGCGACTGAACTGAACTGACCTGAATATGGACATATGGCAGATATGTCTGAGATTTTCAAATTTATTTAAAATAATTGAGCCTAATCTTTGTTCTTAGAACACCATTGAGAAAAAAACAAGTCAAAATTGTCCTCTTGTCCATTCTATCTTACACATGAAATGACTGAGTAATAAGTAGGAGAATGGGAGTGGGTAAATCAAGATGTGGCAGCAAGTGTTTCTTGAGGAGTGTATTAGAGCTGGGGGCAAGCCCTGGTATTTTTTTTTTTTTTGAATTTTCAATAAAGTTAAGAAAGGAACAATGATATCATGGTGAGGACTTTCTGAGAGGTAATGGGCAACCAACATCTTCTTTAACTTAAAATAATCATGACTGGATCAGATAAAAATGACAGAGAAAGAAGAGCCTGAGTTCAGTTACTTCCATGAGCACAACAAAATTGCAAATATTTACTGCACAACTATCTATGAAAATAACCTGAAGCTGTGGAGAAGATTGTTTCATAACTAATGATATAAAGAAAGAGACACATGCAACATTTAGAGGGATGAAGAAACCAAGGACACGTTGATCTTCCCAGATTGGGGGTCCTTCCTTGGGAAGACAAGCACCCAAAACTGTTTACATGAATCACAGAAGTGGGGGCCACCAAGCCTCAGATCTTAAAAGGCATACACAAATTTCACATGTTCTGAGTCCCACACAGAAGGAGTCATTTGAAAAGTTCCTAGATCAAACTCATTTGCTGACCTTGGAGAGCCTTTAAAAGAAGCAGAGGCAGTTGGGATTCTTACTGGGGACTGAGATGCTGGCAGCTACCATCTTTGTGATCTCATCTATTATGATGACACCAGCACTGGCAGGTACCATGTTGGAATCTTCCTTCTAATCGATTAGTTCTGGGGACCATCAGCATGTACACAGAAGCCACAAACTGCCAGATCTTGTAGGCAGGGATGTATTTCACCCATGAAAGCACCATTAGAAATCACTTACAGACAGGGTTCACAGCCAGAGGCTTGTCCTGCCCACCAGTGCACTGGCTGCAGCTGCACAAAGTAGGACTTCACAGGCTAATGGGCCAAAGGCCTGCCTCAACTACCAGTGCACCAGCAGTAATTAGCCATGATACAACAGAAGAGTGTACACAACCCCCATAGAAAACACCAATGGAGCATATAGCTCTCTTGACCAGTGGGCAGCATTTTGCTGGGCCACACAATACATCTGCATTAGGATGCTTTTCCAAGATTGAGAGACATATGGATTTATCTAACACAAAGAAATAAAGACAAAAAATTAGTCATAGTGAGGAAACAGAAATGTATTCCAAATGAAGGAATAAGACAAAATTTCAGAAATGTAAATAAACAAAATGGAGATAGGCAATTTACTTGATAAAAAGTTCAAGGTAATAAGCATAAAGGTGTTCATCAAACTTTGGAGAATAATGGATAAAGACAGAAAGAACTTTAACAGAAAGAGTTAGAAAACATGAAAAAGAACCAATTACACCTGAAGAATACAACATCTAAAATAAAATAAACGCTAGAAAGAATTAACAATCAAGGTAGATTAGATGATGAAAAGAATGGATTAATGATCTGATAATCAGAGTAGTGGAAATCACACAAACTTAACTGAAAAAAAAAAATGAAGATAGTTTAATGGCTATCCGGGAAAAAAAAACAAATGTGCTAACATTCACACTATAGGGGTCACAAAAGGAGAAGACAGGAGAAGGAGGCAAAGTATTTAAGAAATAATATATTTGAAAACTTTCCTAACCTGAGAAATAAAACATATCCAGGTCCAGGAGGCACAGATGGTTCCAAATAAGATGAACTCAAAGAAGACCACACCAAGACACATTGTAACTAACTGCCAAACATTAAACATAAACAGAGAATCCTAAAAGCAGCAAGAAATGCAACTAGTTATGTATAAGGGAACTGGTAAAAGATTATCACCTGACTTTTCTGCAGAAACTCTGTAGAGAGTGACAAGATATATTCAAAGAGCGTAAATGGGAAATGCCTACCACCAAGAATAGTCTAGATACCAAGGTTATTAATAAGAATTGAGAGATAAAAACTTTCACAGTTAAGTAAAGCTAAAGGAGTGCATGACCACTAAACAAGCCTTAAAAGAAATGTCAAAGGGGCTTCTCTAAGTAGAAACAAAGAGTCACAAACAAATTAAAATTAGGAGAGAAAATAATCTCACTGGTAAAGGCAAGTATATTACTTTCAGCCACCTGCAAAGCTAATAAGAAGGTTAAAAGAAAAAAGAAACAAAATCATTTGTATCTACAATTAGTTAATAAATATACAAAATAAAAAATGCAATGTATAACATAATACTAAATGTATAACATAATACTAAAGCTAATAAGAAGGTTAAAAGAAAAAAGAAACAAAATCATTTTATCTACAATTAGTTAATAAATATACAAAATAAAAAATGTATAACATAATAACATAAAAACGTGAGTGAACATCAACTTAACATATATACCTGTACATATAAGTTGTTATATATGAACCTCAAGATAAACACAAATAAAAAATAAAAATAAATACACACACACACACACAAAGAGGAAGGAAGCCCAAAATAACATTAAGGATATCACCATATCACATGAGAAGTGATCAAGAGAAGAAAGTAATAGAAACGAACTGCAAAACTACTAGAAAACCACAAAATAACAATAAATAGATATTCATCAATAATTACTCTAAATGTAAACGGATTAAATGCTATAAGCAAAAGACATAGAAAGATTGAATGGCTAAAAATAACAAGATATTAGCATGTATGCTATCCACAAAGGATTCACTTCAGATATAAAGATATAAAAAAATTAAATGAAGAGATAAAAAAAGATATCCCATACCCACAAAAACAAAAATAATCAGGTGCAGTTCAGTTCAGCTCAGTTCAGTTGCTCAGTCACGTCCGACTCTTTGTGACCCCATGAATTGCAACACGTCAGGCCTCCCTGTCCATCACCAACTCCTGGAATTCACCCAAACTCATGTCCATCGAGTCGGTGATGCCATCCAGCCATCTCATCCTCTGTCATCCCCTTCTCCTCCTGCCCCCAATCCCTCCCAGCATCAGAGTCTTTTCCAATGACTCAACTCTTCGCATGAGGTGGCCAAAGTACTGGAGCTTCAGCTTTAGCATCATTCCTTCCAAAGAACACCCAGGACCAATCTCCTTTAGAATGGACTGGCTGGATCTCCTTGCAGTCCAAAGGACTCTCAAGAGTCTTCTCCAACACCACAGTTCAAAAGTATCAATTCTTTGGTGCTCAGCCTTCTTCACAGTCCAACTTTCACATCCATATATGACCACTGGAAAAACCATAGCCTTGACTAGATGGATCTTTGTTGGCAAAGTAATGTATCTGCTTTTTAATATGCTATCTAGGTTGGTCATAACTTTCCTTCCAAGGAGTAAGTGTCTTTTAATTTCATGGCTGCAATGAAGTCTGACACTGTTTCCCCTGTTTAACCATCGATTTTCCATGAAGTGATGGGACCCATTGCAATGATCTTCGTTTTCTGAATGTTGAGCTTTAAGCCAACTTTTTCACTCTCTTCTTTCACTTTCATCAAGAGGCTTTTTAGTTCCTCTTCATTTTCTGCCATAAGGGTGGTGTCATCTGCATATCTGAGATTACTGAGATTTCTCCCGGCAATCTTGATTCTGGCTTGTGTTTCTTCCAGTCCAGCATTTCTCATGAGGTACTCTGCATATAAGTTAAATAACCAGGGTGTTAAATAAGTTAATAAGTTAAATAACATCACTTATATCAGACAAGCTCACCAAGAATATATAACTTTCGTAAATATATATGTACCAAACAGAAGAACACCTAAATACACATTTAATAGCCATTAAGAGAGAAATTGAGAATAGCTTAATAATAGTAGGCAAAATTAATACTCCTACTTGTATCAATGTGTAGATCATCAAGACAGAAAGCAATAGGGGAACATTGGACTTAAATGACATATTAGATCATATTATCTTGAAAAATACATGGAGAACACATCATCAGAAAACAGCAGAATATACATTATTTTCAAATGCACATGTAACATTCTTCAGGACAAATCATGTTACACCACAAATAAAATCTCAGCAAATTTAGAATAAAATCAGATATATATATTTTTTTACCACAAAATGTGAGACTAGAAATAAGATAACTGGAAAAAAAAAGCCCACAGACATATTCAATCTAAACAAAATGCTCTTAGACAACCAAAGGGTCTATGAAAAAAGTAAAGATAAATTAAAAAAAAAAAACACATTGAAATAATAAGAAACACAGTGGCCCAAATTCTGTGGAATACAACAAAAACAATTCTAAGAGGAAAACATATTAATAGCAATATAGGCCTGCTTCAGACAACAAGAAGAGTATCAAATAAACAATCTAACCTTACACATAATGGAGGTAAGATAACAAAATTAGTAGAAGGAAGCAAATAATAAATATCAGAGAGAAAATAAATAGAAGCTAAAAAAATCATTACAAAGGATTGATGAAAATAAGAGATGATGATTCAAAATGAAAAACAAATTGATAGCCCTTTAATCAGACTCATGAAGAAAAAAGAGAGGATTCAAATAAGCAAAATTATATGATAGAGAAGATGTTACAATCTATATCACAGAAATGCAAAGGATCATAAGAGATTACTAGAGGAAAATTACATACCAATTGACTGAAAAACCTAAAAGAAACAGAAAAATTTCTATAAATATATAATCTTCCAATGCTGAAACAAGAAAAGTAGAAAATCTGAACAATTGCTGGTAATGAAATTGAATTAGTAATTTAAAAACTCATAAAATACAGAAGTCTAGGATGAGACAGTTTCACACGGAAATTGCACAAAGATTTATAAAAGAGTTAATTCCTACACTATTAATTCCTACACTATATTCCTTCTCAAACTATTCCAAAATACTGAGGTCCAAAAAACATCTCTGAACTCATTCTAGTAGGCTGGAATTACCATGATATCAAATGAGACAAAGCATTACAAAGAAAAAGAAAATTTTGATCAATATACCTGATGATTACAGATGTAAAAACCCTCAACAAAATATTATAAGATCAAATTGAACAATAAAATTTAAGGATTATAAATCATGATCAAGTAGGATTTAACCCAGCTATACAAGGATTGTTCAATATCTGCAAATCATGTGATATATCACATTCACATTAACAAATTAAAGAACAAAAAATATATGATCACTTCAATTGATGTAGATAAAGATTTTATCAAAATTCACCATTCATGTATGATAAAAAACAAAAATACAGTTATCAAATAGGTATAAAAGGAATGTACTATAACATAATAATGGCCATATATCACAAACTCACCATTAACATCATATTCAATAGTAAAAAACTGAAATCATTTCCTGTACGATATCTAAGATTAGGAACAAGACAAGAAAGTCCATTCTTACCACTTTCATTCAACATGATATTAGAAATACTAGCCTTAGCAATTGTTAATAGAACAAAAATAATAAATAAAGAAATACAGATTGAAAAAGAAATTCAACTGTCACTGTTTGAGATGACATAATTTTATACATATTAAAAAAACATAAATTGTCCACAAAAAAAACTAATAAATGAATACAGTAAAGTTTTAGGATACAAAATTATTATACATAATCCTACTGCATTTTTATCCACTGATAAAAATTTATCAGAAAGAGAAATTAAGAAAACAATCACATTTACAATTGCATCAAAAGAATAAAATATCTAGAAATAAATTCAACCATGGAATGGTTGTTGTGGTTTAGTGGATCACTCATGTCCAACTCTTTGCTGTCCCATGGATTATAGCCCACCAGGACCCTCTGTCCATGGGATTTTCTGGGCAAGAATACTGGAATGGGTTGCCATTTCCTTCTCCAAGGGAAATTCCTGAACCAGGGATCAAACCTGGGTTTCCTGCATTGAAGCTGGATTCCTTACCAACTGAACTATCAGGGATTAGAAAGACCTTATTCTGAAAACTATAAGACGTGATGGAAGCAGCTGAAGATGACACAAATAAATGTAAAGATACAGAGTCCTCTGTATATAAAGAATTCATATTAATAAAATGTTTATGTGATCCAAGGCAAACTACAGATTTGATACAATCTGTATAAAAATACTAATGGCATTTTCCATAGAACTAGAATAAATAATCAAAAACTTTATATGGAATCACCCAAGACCTGGAATAGACAAAGCAATCTTGAGAAAGAACAAAAAAGCTGAAAGAATCACAGTCCCTCATTTCAAACTATACCACAAAGCAATACAGTAGGGTACTGGCACAAAAACAGACAAAGGATCAATGTAATAAAATAAATAAATATTTATATAGTAAAGATGAATTTACTATATCTTTTTAGAAATAAACCCATATTTATATAATAAATTAATCTAGAAAAAAGAAGGTGAAAATATACAATAGGAAAAGCTTCTTAGTAAATGATGTTGGGGAAACTGTAAATTTACATGCAAAAGAATGTAACTTGGACACTTTTTTATGCTATATATAAAGAATCAACCCAAAACATTCTAAAGTCTTAAATGTAAGTCATAAAATTGTAGATTAAAACATTGGTTTTAGCAATATATTTTTGCTTCTGTCTCCCCAGACAAGGGCAACAAAGCAAGATAAACAAATGGAATCATATCAAATTGAAAAATGTTTTGTATAAGGAAGGACAGCATCAACAAAATGAAAAGCCAACTTACTGAATAGGAGAATATATTTGCAAACTGTATAGCCAATAATGAGGTAACATCTAAAATATACAAAGAATTCACAAAGCAATATAAAAAAAAAAAACCTAAACAATTCAATTAAAAAATATACAGAGTCGTTAAATAGACATTTTTCCAATAAAGATATAGAGATGGCCAACCGACATATTAAAAGATACTGAACATCACTAATCATCTGGGAACTGCAAATTAAAACACAGTGAGATATCACTTCACTTCTGTCATATGTCTATCATCCAAAAGACAAGAAATAAAAAGTGTTGGTTAGGAGCATGTATAGTGAAGGGAACTGCCATCTACTGTTGATGGGAATATAAACTGGTCCAACCATTATGAAAAAAATCTATGGAGGTTTCTCAAAAAAATAAAAATAGAACTACAATGTGGTACAGCAACTCCATCTCTGAGTATTTATCCAGAGAAAAGCAGGGTATATCTGTGATAAAAACACATGTTCCCTTATGTTCTTTGCATCATTATTTACAATAGCCAAAATATGAAGGCAATCTAAGTGTTTGTCAATAGATAAATTAATAAAATAAAAGTGGTATATATATATATATATATTGAAATATATATGTTATGGTTTGTAAATTATACCTCAGTAAAGCTTTTTTAAAAATTCATGGAACAATAACAAATATATATATATATATATATATATATATATATATATATATATATATATATATGCGTGTGTGTTTGTGTGTGTGTATATATATATATATACAGTGAAACATATATATCTGTATACTGAAACATATATATATATATATATATATATGTATATTTGTCCATTTGCCATAATGTGCATGGACCTAAGGAGCATTATGCTAAATCAAACATATCAATCCGACAGAGAAAAACAAATGCTGTATGATCTTACTTACATGTGGTGTCTAGAAAATGAAACAAATGAACAAATAAAGCTAAAACAGACTCAGATTTAGGAAAAAAAAAAAAACAACTTGTGGTTGCCAGAGGGTGAGAGGTTAGATATTGGGCAAAATAAGTAAGAGGGATTAAGAGATACACTATTCTAGTTATGGAATAAATAAGTCATCAGGATATAGCATACAGCATAAGATATGTGGTCAATAATACCATAATAATTTTGAATAGGTATAGATGATTACTAAACTTATCATGTTGATCATTTTGTAATATATTTAAATGTTGGATCATCATGTTGTAGACCCTGAAATAAATACAACATTGTACATAACTACATTTCTGTTTGTTTTTTTTGTTTTTGTTTTTTTTTACTGGAGGACAATTCCTTTACAATATTTGTAATGGTTTTTGCTAAACATCATCATGAATTGGCCACAGGTATACATTTGTCTCTTCCCATTTGAACCACTCTCTCACCTCTCTCCCAATCCCATCCCTCTAGGTTTTTATAGAGCACAGGAACACAGGCTTTGGGACCCCTGCATCATACATCTAACTCCCACTGGCTATCTATTTTACATATAGTAATGTATATATTCAATGCTAATCTCTCAAATCATCCCACCCTCTCGTCCTCCCAATGTGTCCAGAAGTTTGTTCTTTATCTTTGCTTCCCTGCACATAGGATCATTGGTACTATCCTTCTAGATCCCATATATATGCCTTAATATATGATATTTTCCTTTCTCTTTCTGATTTACTTCACTCTGGATAATAGGTCATCCACGTCATTGGAACTGAATCAAATGTGTTCTTTTTTATAGCTGAGTAATATTTCATTATCTATATGCACCACAACTGTCTTATGCATTCATCTGTTGATGGACATCTAGGTTATTTCCATGTCCCAGCTATTGTAAATAGTGTTGCAATGAACACTGGTTTCCGTGTATCTTTTTCAATTGTGGTTTCCTCAGGATATATGTCCAGTAGTGAGATTGCTGGGTCGTATGGTAGTTTTATTCCTGGTTTTTAAAGGAAGCTCCATACTGTTTTCCATAGTGGCTTTATCAATTTGCATTCCCACAAAGAGAAAACACAATATTAAAAAAGAAAAAAAAAAAACAAGGTGATTGAAACCATCTCGGAGAACTATATAAAGATATTTTCTTCATAGAAAGGGCTCCAGTGGTGATTTTCAAAGGGAAAGAATATTAATTTCCTTCATTTCACATAAGAATCTTATAAGAAAGATTTGGGGTCCCTTATATTCTTCCAAGAATCTAAGATATTTCTTAAATAATTGCTAAGATTTTTGCTCATACTTCATCAGCACCAAGTCAGTACACTCCATCCCAATAGCTGCAACTTCCCCTATATTTCAATCACATCTTACTCATACACAAACTTTTAGTCTGAAATGGATAGGTACAAGAGGGACAAAGGTATTTTTAAATTTACATAAAATCTATGCCTCTACTTTGGCTTTACTGTTGGCTAATATAGAGATACTGGGCAGGTAGTGACTTGATCAAGTGGTCATCTCATACTTATGACCTAGTAATACATCAATTCAATAAGAGAATTCATGTTGCTGAAATATATTTATATTTAAATCTTCTGGATCCCTTTCTGGAAAACTGCCATCTAGGTATGTACTAAATGACCTGGTATAGAGTTGTAGTTAGGAGAAAGAAAGAAGCATCATGCCTAGTAATTATCAGGGTCAAACCCCAAGTTTTTAAAATATAGATATATGTATCTTTCTATCGATTTCATACTGCTCATGAACCAAGAAGTGGACATGAGTAAATGACCCCTTACTCAAAATAGCAACACTCAGTGTCTGTGTGTCTGTGTGTGTGTGTGTTGACAACTTCAGTAGCAATGGTAGAGATAGCCTCTGTGGATATTATTTTATAAAGGAGATATAAAGTTAATACAATGATCATTTGTAAGTCAGGAGCTGATTCCATTTTAAAATACGCTTGTGTAAAGGTTCAGAATGTCCCAGGGGAGAATGTTGGAAGATTTTATAATATTTCCAAGTCTTCAGGAAATAGGTCATTGGCAGAGAAGTTCACTGAGGAGTAGATCAGGGATATAATTCATGTTAGCATTTAAAATATAAATTTGCTTGTAATAATGCTTTCTGAGTAAATAATTTAAATGATCTATCTGGTTGTGAATAAGAATAAGATGTGGTTGTCCTGCCTTTCAAGCCAGATATAATGAACTACTTTATGAAGAGCTAAACAATAAATATTTATTAATTTTGAAGAAGATATTTAACATGTGTATGGAGATTCAAGGACAAATACTGTAACATCTCTGATCATTTATGGATGAAACTGACTTTCAAGAAAGATAAATGAATACTGAATACTCTATGTAGTGTTAGATAAATTAAACTCCAAAATTAAGAAATACTATCATGTTTAAGAGGCAAACTTAATTAATATTTTGTTAATAGGTGTGTAGTATTATGTAATCAATTAACAAAAGTATTCTGTATTTGGTTTCATTTATACAAAAAAGTGAAAATATCCAGTGGTGCAAAATATACCATGACCTCTATTTGACAAGATTCTCTGAGAATATTTCTGGTTACCTTTTGTGATTCAATTTCTGTTATGTTTTCACTATGTTAATATTATTTGACACACAATGTTCTGATACAGATGGAGTGATGAGTAGGACAAATGTGCTACCATCTTTTTGGTTATACTAAATCAGGAATAAAAAGCTGTAAATTATTTGAGAGTCAACCCTTCAAATGAGGTATGACGTTTCAGAAACATACCTCTCTGATGGTTTCCCAAAACTGGGAATAACTTAACTTCAACATAGCAATTTTACTGAATAAAATATCTACATAAATTAATTTACAAGGGTAATTAATCAAGGAAAAGCAAAGCATATGAGGTCCAAAAGCTCCCAGGCAAACAAAGAGGGAAAAGAAAGGGAAATGAGATGAGGTATCAGATATTGACACAGAAGAGAATCCACGTGGGTCTAGGGAAAGGAAAAGAAGGCTGTAAATTTACTAGAAAGGGTGATCAAAGAAAACAGAATTCACCTCTGTACTACAAAATACTCTGAGGGATTAGTAGCATGAAATGAAGGTAATGAAAAGTAAATGTTAAAGAGATTGTTTTGCTAGGGAATTATTTTCCTATGAAACGAACTGATCATCTAGATTCTTTAACTGAAGCAACTATAATATTAACAACCACAATACTAAAATATCTGTTAATTCTTCATTGTGATTGTCCCTATTCTCTCATCTATAGCACCAGAATTAAGTTACAATGTATTTTTGAAGATATAATTTGTCTTGATCTGTTTTCTTATAAAGATCTTCTCCACTCTTGATAGTCCCTTGGACTGCAGGGAAATCCAACCAGTCCATCCTAAAGGAGATCAGTCCTGGGTGCTCATTGGAAGGACTGATGGTGAGGCTGAAACTCCAATACTTTGGCCACATGATGTGAAGAGCTGACTCATTGGAAAAGACCTTGATGCTGGGAAAGATTGAGGGCAGGAGGAGAAGGCGATGACAGAGGATGAGATGGTTAGATGGCATCATGACTCAAGGGACATGGGTCTGGGTGGACTCCAGATGTTGGTGATGGACAGGGAGGCCTGGCATGCTGCGATTCATGGGTTTGCAAAGAGTCAGACATGACTGAGCGACTGAACTGAAATGAGCCACTTGTAAATTTTCTACTCCAAATAGAATCGGTTTCATGAAAAAGTTCTTGAACTCTCTCAAGGAAAGTTCTTTTTATTTATTTATATTTTTTATGCCCTTTTAGTAATGGTTTGAGCTGTTAGAGTAGTCAGCTCAGTTCAGTCGCTCAGTCATGTCTGACTCGGCGACCCCATGAATCGCAGCACACCAGACCTCCCTGTTCATCACCATCTCCCAAACTTCACTCAGACTCACCTCCATTGAGTCCATGATGCCATCTAGCCATCTCATCCCCGGTCGTCCACTTCTCCTCCTGCCCCCAATTCCTCCCAGCATCAGAGTCTTTCCCAATGAGTCAACACTTTGCATGAGATGGCCAAAGTACTGGAGTTTCAGCTTTAGCATCATTACTTCCAAACAAATCCCAGGGCTGATCTCCTTCAGAATGGACTGGTTGGAACTCCTTGCAGTCCAAGAGACTCTCAAGAGTCTTCTCCAACACCACAGTTCAAAAGAATCAATTCTTCTTTGCTCAGCCTTCTTCAGAGTCCAACTCTCACATCCATACATGGCTACTGGAAAAACCATAGCCTTGACTAGACAGACCTTAGTCGGAAAAGTAATGTCTCTGCTTTTGAATATACTATCTAGGTTGGTCATAACTTTTCTTCCAAGAGTAAGCGCCTTTTAATTTCATGGCTTCAATCAACATCTGCAGTGATTTTGGAGCCCCAAAAAATAAAGTCTGATACTGTTTCCACTGTTTGCCCATCTATTTCCCATGAAGTGATGGGACTGGATGTCATGATCTTCGTTTTCTGAATGTTGACCTTTAAGCCAACTTTTTCACTCTCCTCTTTCACTTTCTTCAAGAGGCTTTTTAGTTCCTCTTCACTTTCTGCCATAAGGTTGGTGTCATCTGCATATCTGAGGTTATTGATATTTCTCCCAGCAATCTTGATTCCAGCTTGTGTTTCTTCCAGTCTAGCATTTCTCTTCATGTACTCTGCATATAAGGTAAATAAGCAGGGTGACAATAAACAGCCTTGACGTACTCCTTTGCCTATTTAAAACCAGTCTGTTGTTCCATGTCCAGTTCTAACTGTTGCTGCCTGACCTACATATAGATTTCTCAAGAGGCAGGTTAGGTGGTCTGGTATTCCCATCTCTTTCAGAATTTTCCACATTTTATTGTGATCCACACAGTCAAAGGCTTTGACATCGTCAATAAAGCAGAAATAGATATATTTCTGGAACTCTCTTGCTTTTTCCATGATCCAGCGGATGTTGGCAATTTGATCTTTAGTTCCTCTGGCTTTTCTAAAACCAGCTTGAACATCAGGGAGTTCACGTTTCACGTATTGCTGAAGCTTGGCTTGCAGAATTTTGAGCATTACTTTACTAGCATGGTGAGATGCAATTGTGTGGTAGTTTGAGCACTCTTTCATATTTCCTTTCTTTGAAATAGGAATGAAAACTGACCTTTCCAGTCCTGTGGCCACTGCTGAGTTTTCCATATTTGCTGGCATATTGAGCCCAGCACTTTCACAGCATCATCTTTCAGGATTTGAAACAGCTCAACTGGAATTCCATCACCTCCACTAGCTTTATTCAGAGTGATGCTTTCTAAGGCCCACTTGACTTCACTCTCCAAGATTTCTGGCTCTAGATTAGTGATCACATCATCATGATTATCTGGGTCATGAAGACATTTTTTGTACAGTTCTTCCGTGTATTCTTGCCACCTCTTCTAAATATCTTCTGCTTCTGTTAGGTCAATACCATTTATGTCCTTTATTGAGCCCATCCTTGCATGAAATGTCCTTTTAGTAATGGTTTGAGCTGTTAGAGTGCTAGCCATATGGTATGGTATTCTAATTTATTTACATTTATTTTCCATCCCTCACAGTACAAACACCACAAAAATATTATGTGTATAGTCTAATGCCTGGCATATGACACATATTACAGAAATGAAAATTATCAAATGAAATTTTTCTTCCTGAATTATTGTATATGGGGAAATAAATGGATATTTTATATAAGGCATACCAAGACAGCTTTTGTGAGGAACAGCATTTGGCAGAGTAGAATTATCAGATTCTCTGAAATTGTACTATAGCATATCTAGAGGAAGAAAAAAATTCCTTCTCTTTGCCCAGTCTAGTTACTATCTATGTTGTCACTGAAGTAGGATCTTGGTTCACATGAAAACATAATTGTTGATCAGAACCAATGACTGAGTGTGGAGTTCCCCCTGCTGGACTTTTACTTATTCTCTCATCACTGCCTTCCTAGAAATCAAGAAACCCTGGCCACCAGTTGATTCTTTGAGATATTTAGGGCTATTCAATTTGTAAATCTCTAATCAATACTTCTTATTTGTTAATCTCTAAGAATCATTTAATGTGTTACTACTGATTATGTCACATACTTAAGAGTGTAGAAATTATACAGCTAAAGATCCACAGGGAATATAAAACATCTAATTATGCAACTGTAGTTGAAAATGACTTCAGTATTTTAAAATCAGCTTTCTTGTCTGTGGGCAAAAAAAGTGCAGAGTGTCCATGAACTCATTAGATCTGTGCACAGATACATTCCACTCTCGTCTTTTCTGGCATGTGAATGTGGGTGGTACTTCCTTGGTTCTCTGAAGTTAGGCCTAACCATTTGGTTGGCTTTTGTAAATGAAGTGCTAGTGTAAATTAAGGGCTAGTCACTTAGGGTGGAAGCCTTTAAGTTACAATGCTTGATTGGCAGACACTTCTCTCCCTTTGTGTTCACAAGTGCCAAGAAATTTCTCCTTACAGCGAGGCTAGGTCAGCTTGGCTCACAGAATAAGAATGATGTCAGTCACAACCCCTATGTTCCCACTCCCTCTCCATGAAAACCAACCTAAAATAGGCACAAACTGAACAAAATATAAACATGCATTGTATGAAGTCCCTGAGATTTTTGTCTCATTACCTCTGCAACTCAGCCTGGGTTATCTCAATTTACACAGTACCAGATATTAAAATGAAAATAGCCACTTTGTCTGTGCTACATTCCATTTCTTTATCACAATCACATAATATTGTGAGAAGTAAATGAGGTTACTAGTCCCCAGGAACATGAGTGACTGTTAGTTTTCATTCATTCTGCTTTCCTCAAATCACGAGTAAACATTATTTCTACCAAGGGAAAAATAATTGGATATGCATAGAATCAATAATATTAGTTTATGACACCTTCAGGGGAGAATTAAATATGTTTAGAGGCATATTTTCCTTGTATGTATTATTCAGATGACCCACTCAAGCATCCCAATGAATTGAGGTAGAAGCTGTGTATGAGTAAAGTGAAATGATTTACACAGTCACTGTATCATTCATTGTCCCCAAAACCTGCTGCCAGGAATTTTTGTCTTGAATTTTCAAAATATTTTCTTTATTTGATTATGCTAGTGGGAAAATAAATAGTAAACATGCTAATAAAAAATGAAAAAATAATGAAAATCACTGAATGTCATACAATTAAAGAAACTTGAATGTTATCTAGAAAAAAAAAACTGACAAAGTCGAATAGCTAGTTGATTAGAGAACTGTTACAGGTGATAAAGATGAAGGCCCCATGGAAAATAGGAAATACACACCACTGATGAAAAGATATAAAACAATGATATACTGAGGATATGACACTGTAGACTTTTATGATTGCCTAAAATTCACTTCAGTTCAATTGCACAGTCATGTCCAACTCTTTGCAACCACACGGACTGCAGCAAACCAGGCATCTCTGTCCATCACCAACTCCCAGAGTTTATTTAAATCATGTCCATTGAGTTGGTGATGTCATCCAACCATCTCATCCTCTGTTGTCCCCTTCTCCTCCCACCTTCAATTTTTCCCAGCATGAGAGTCTTTTCAAATGAGTCAGTTCTTCGCATCAGGTGGCCAAAGTATTGGAGTTTCAGCTTCATCATCAGTCCCTTCAATGAGTATTCAGGACTGATTTCCTTTAGGATGGATTGATTGGATTTCCCTGCAGTCCAAGGGACTCTCAAGAGTCTTCTCCAACACCACAGTTCAAAAGCATTAATCTTTGGTGCTCAGCTTTCTTTATAGTCCAACTCTCACATCCATATGTGACTACTGACTAGACAGATCTTTGTCAGGAAAGTAATGTTTCTGTTTTTCAATATTTGGTCTAGGTTTGTCATAACTTTTCTGCCAAGGAGTGAGTGTCTATTAATTTCATGGCTACAGTCACCATCTGCAGTGATTTTGGAGCCTAACAAACTAAAATCTGTTACTGTTTCCACTGTTTCCCCATCTATTTCCTAGGAAGTGATGGGACCAGAAGTCATGATCTTAGTTTTCAAAAACTAAGGAGAGTTAGAGTGTATGGTTGTATTCTGCTTCCAAAAAACTTCATCACCATCTTGTGATAAAATGTCAAATAGCACCCATTTGAATGTAAAAGGTCATGGTTTGTCTATATTTCCCTAGCAAAAAAAATGGTATTCTCCAAGTTCATTCTGATTTCTGAAATAAACTCCCATTTCCCATATGGTTATTTCAAATTTCTCTGCTTTCCAAAGCTCAATTTTAATTCAGTTCAGTTCAGTTGCTCAGTTGTGTCCAACTCTGCCACCCCATTGACAGCAGCAGAAGAGGCTTCCCTGTCCATCACCAACTGCCAGAGTTTACTCAAACTCGTGTCCATTGAGTCAGTGATACCAGCCAACCATCTCATCCTCTGTTGTCCCCTTCTCCTACCACCTTCAGTCTTTCCCAGAATCAAGGTCTTTTCCAGTGAGTAAGGTCTTTGCATCTGGTGGCCAAAATACTGGAGTTTCCACTTCAGTATCAGTCCTTCCTTTAGGATAGACTGGTTGGATCTCCTTGAAGTCCAAGGTACTCTCAAGAGTCTTCTCCAACACCACAGTTCAAAAGCATCAATTCTTTGGCACTCAGCTTTCTTTAAAGTCCAATTCTCACATCGATACAAAACTACTGGAAAAACCATAGCTTTCATAAGATGGACCTTTGTCAGCAAAGTCATGTCTTTGCTTTTTAATAGGCTGTCTAGGTTGGTGATAGCTTTTCTCCCAAGAAGCAAGCTTCTTTTAATTGAATGGTTGCAGTCACCATCTGCAGTGATTTTGGAGCCACAAAAAATACAATCTGTCATTGTTTCCATTGTTTCCCATCTTGTTGCATGAAGTGAAGGGACCGGATCCATGATCTTAGTTTTCTGAACACTGAGTTTTAAGCCATCTTTTTCACTCTGCTTTTACGTTCAACAAGAGGCTCTTTCATTCATCTTCACTTTCTGCCATAAGGGTGATATCATCTGCATATCTGAGGTTATTGATATTTCTCCCAGCAACCTTGATTCCAGCTTGTGCTTCATTTAGCCCGGCATTTCATATGATGTACTCTGCACATAAGTTAAATAAACCAGGTGCCAATATGCAGCCTTGACTTATCCCTTTCCCAATGTGGAAAAAGTCTGTTGTTCCGTGTCTGGTTTTAACTGCTGCTTCTTGACCTACATAACTGAGGTGATCTGGTATTCCCATCTCTTACAGAATTTTCCACGGTTTGTTGTAATCCCCACAGTTAAAGTCTTTGGCATAGTCAAAATAGTTTTCCTGGAACTCTCTTGGGTTTTTGATGATGCCAACAGATGTTAGCAATTTGATCTCTAGTTCCTCTGCCTTTTCTAAATCCAGCTGGAACATCTGGAATCTCACAGTTCACAAACTGTTGAAGCCTGGATTGGAGAATTTTGAGAATTACTTAGTTTGTGAGATGAGTGCAATTGTGCAATAGTTTGAACATTCTTTAGCATTGCCTTTCTTTGGGATTGGAAAACTGACCTTTCCAGTCCAGTGGCCACTGCTGTGGTTTCCAAATTTGCTGGCATATCGAGTGTAGCAGTTTAACAGCATCATTTTTTTTTTTTTTTTTTTTTTTTTAGAATTTGAAATAGATTAACTGAATTCCATCACCTCCACTAGCTTTGTTCATAGGGATGTCTCCTAAAGCCCACTTGCCTTCACATTCCAGGATAAATGGCTCTAGGTGAGTGATCACACCATCATGGTTATCTGGATTATGAAGACTTTCCCTGTATTCTTGCCACCTCTTCTTAATATTTTCTGCTTCTGTTAGGTCCATAATATTTTTGTCCTTTATCGTGCCCATCTCTGCAGGAAATATTCCCTTGGTATCTCTAATTTTCTTGAAGAGATCGCTAGTCTTTCTCATTCTAATTTTTTCCTCTATTTCTTTGCATGGATCACCGACAAAGGCTTTCTTATTTCTTCCTGCTATTCTTTGGAACTCTGCATTCAAATGGATTTATCTTTCCGTTTCTCCTTTTCCTTTAATTTCTCTTCTTTTCTCAGCTATTTGTAAGGTCTCTTCAGACAACAATGTTGCCTTTTTGCATTTAATTTTCTTGGAGATGGTCTTAATCACTGCTTCTTGTACAATGTTAAGAACCTCTGTCCATAGTTTTGTTCAGGCACTCTGTCTATCAGATCTAATCTCTTGAATCTATTTGTCACTTCCACTGTATAATTGTAAGGGATTTGACTTAGGTCATGGTGGCTCAGAGGTTAAAGCGTCTGCCTGGAATGCGGGAAATCCAGGTTCGATCCCTGGGTTGGGAAGATCCCTTGGAGAAGGAAATGGAAACCCACTCCAGTACACTTGCCTGGAGAGTCCCATGGAGGGAGGAGCCTGGTAGGCTACAGTCCATGGGGTCGCAAAGAGCCAGACACAACTGAGAGACTTCACTTTCCTTTCTTTCTTTATTTGAATGGTCTAGTGGTTTTCCCTACTTTCTTCAATTTATGTCTGAATTTGGCAAAAAGGAGTTCTTGATCTGAGCCACAGTCTGCTTCCAGTCTTGTTTTTACTGACTGTATAGAGCTTCTCCATATTTGGCTGCAAAGAATATAATCAATCTTATTTCAGTATTGACCATCTGGTGACATCCATGGTAGAGTCTTTTCTTGTGTTGTCAGAAGATGGTGTTTTCCATGACCAGTGCATTCTCTTGGCAAAACTCTTTCAGCCTTTTCCCAGTTTCATTTTGTATTCCAAGGCAAAATTTGCCTGTTATTCCAGGTATCTCTTGACTTCCTTCTTTTCCATTCCAGACCCCTATAATGAATAGGACCATGTTTTTTGGTGTTAGTTTTAGAAGGTGTTGTAGCTCTTCATAGTACCATACAACTTCATCTTCTTCAGCATTACTGGTTGGGACATGGACTTGGATTACTGTGATATTGAATGGTTTGCTTTGGAAATGAACAGAGATCATTCTGTTGTTTTTGAGACTGCACCTACTCACATATTGCATTGTGGACTCTTTGTTGACTATGAAGGCTACTCCATTTCTTCTAAGGGATTCTTGCCCACAGTAGTAGATATAATTGTCATCTAAATTAAATTCACCCATTCCAGTCCATTTAGTTCACTGATTCCTAAAATATCGATGTTCACTCTTGCCATCTCCTGTTTGATCAATTCCAATTTACCTTGATTCATGGACCTAAAATTCCAGGTTCCTATGCAGTATTTTCCTTTATAGCATAGGACTTACTTCCGTCACCAGTCACATTCACAACTGGGTGTTGTTTTGCTTTGGCTCCATCTCTTCATTCTTTCTCGAATTATTTCTCCAGTCTTCCATTAGAATATTTGGCACATACTGACCCGGGGAGTTCATCTTTAAGTGTCCTATCTTTTTCCCTCTTCATACTATTCATGTGATTCTCAAGGCAAGAATACTGAAGCAGTTTGCCATTTCCTTCTCCAATGGACCACATTTTTCAGAACTCTCCACCACAGAATTTTAATAGCCTCACAGAAAACTGAGAACCACCTGAGGAGTTGGGGGAAGTATATTTTCCTTTTTTGCCTTTCTTTTGTTTGTTTTTATATTTCCTAAATCATTATCCATAGTTTGATAATTAACGATCATTTCACCCAGTAAATATTTTATTACATTCAAGAAAGGAAGATGAATTATATAGTTCTCCAACACCTGCAGAACACACACATAGAAACACACATATGAATGAGAAGCTAGAGATGATGCTTTAATTCATTCATATATTGTCATTCACACATTTATGCAGAAGCACAGAGGTCTTCAGGTCAATTGCAGAGTCAAGCCCCTTTCTTCATAGGGTATCTGGGGCTCTAAGCATCGGTGAGCACAAGAGCTGCATTACTCTAAATTTATGATACTTCAGTGCTGTAGAAAACACAATTTTGAAATTTTGACTCCAGAAAAAGTCCAAGAAAATAATAAAATGATTTGATCAAGCACAGCTAAATTAATTAGCAAAACTTATCACTGTAAAGATGGACATCACTATAACAAAGGTTTGGTAGTTCTGAAAAAGGGCTGGTGAGAAAAACATATGTATAAAGTTTTGATGTCTGTACTCAAATAGTTTAATGCAAGTCTTTAAATTAGCCAAAGAATATCTTAAAAATCAGATTTTAGTATGTAAGCAAGTTGTTTCTGGAAACACCACAATAAGAAAAATAAACTTGGGATGTTACTGGGTTCAAGTTCATACTGCTTGCCACATGACAGGCCAATAAATGAAGCAACAAGTTGTTAGAGAAAGTAGTAGTGACTTTATTTGGAAAGCCAACACTAAGAATGGTGGATTAGTGTCCCAAAGAATCATCTTTGGTTTGGATGGTTGGAAGCTAGTTTCTTTTATGTAACAAAGATGGGGAGTTGAGGAGGTAAAGTAAAAACAAACAAACAACAACAACAACAAACAGTGAAACATTGTTACAAATATTTCCTGGTTCCAGCCATACTCTGAAAGAGTTGTGTTAATTTCTTCTTATCTGAAGTCATTTAGAGGTGGGCTATTTCAAATCCTGAAAGATGATGCTGTGAAAGTGCTACACTCAATATGTCAGCAAATTTGGAAAACTCAGCAGTGGCCACAGGACTGGAAATGTCAGTTTTCATTCCTATCCTAAAGAAAGGCAAAAAAAAAAAAAAAAAAGAAAAGAAAGAAAGAAAGGCAATGCCAAAGAATGCTCAAACTCCTGCACAGTTGCACTTATCTCACACACTAGTAAAGTAATGCTCAAAATTCTCCAAGCCAGGCTTCAGCAATACATGAACTGCGAACTTCCAGATGTTCAAGCTGG
This sequence comes from Capricornis sumatraensis, assembly GCF_032405125.1. Classification (NCBI taxonomy): domain Eukaryota; kingdom Metazoa; phylum Chordata; class Mammalia; order Artiodactyla; family Bovidae; genus Capricornis; species Capricornis sumatraensis. Next base: position 54,369,650 of record NC_091080.1, read on the forward strand.
TTTTAGAAAAGGCAGAGGAACCAGAGATCAAATTGCCAACATCCACTGGATCATGGAAAAAGCAAGAGAGTTTCAGAAGAATATCTATTTCTGCTTTATTGACTATGCCAAAGCCTTTGACTGTGTGGATCACAAGGAACTGTGGAAAATTCTGAAAGAGATGGGCATACCAGACCACCTGGCCTGCCTCTTGAGAAATCTATATGCAGGTAAGGAAGCAACAGTTAGAACTGGACACAGAACAGACTGGTTCCAAATATGAGAAGGAGTATGTCAAGTCTGTATATTGTCACCCTGCTTATTTAACTTATATGCAGAATACATTATGAGAAATACTGGGCTAGAAGAAGCACAAGCTGGAATCAAGATTGCTGGGAGAAATATCAATAACCTCAGATATGGAGATGACACCAACCTTATGGCAGAAAGTGAAGAGGAACTAAAGAGCCTCTTGATGAAAGTGAAAGAGGAGTGTGAAAAAGTTGGCTTAAAGCTCAACATTCAGAAAATGAAGATCATAGCTTCTGGTCCCAACACTTCATGGGATATAGATGGGGAAACAGTGTCAGACTTTATTTTGAGGGGCTCCAAAATCACTGCAGATGGCGATTGCAGCTATGAAATTAAAAGTCACTAACTCCTTGGAAGGAAAGTTATGACCAACCTAGATAGCATATTGAAAAGCAGAGATATTTTTTGCCAACAAAGTTTCGTCTAGCCAAGGCTATGTTTTTTCCAGTGGTCATGTATAGATGTAAGAGTTGTACTGTGAAGAAAGCTGAGTGCTGAAGAATTGATGCTTTTGAACTGTGGTGTTGGAGAAGACTCTTGAGAGTCCCTTGGACTGCAAGGATATCCAACCAGTCCATCCTAAAGGAGATCAGTCCTGGGTGTTCATTGGAAGAATTTATGCTAAAGCTGAAACTCCAATACTTTGGCCACCTCATGCAAAGAGTTGACTCACTGAGAAATACCCTGATGCTGGGAGGGATTGGGGGCAGGAGGAGAAGGGGACAACAGAGGATGAGGTGGCTGGATGTCATCACCAACTCGATGGACGTAAGTTTGAGTGAACTCTGGGAGTTGGTGATGGACAGGGAGGTCTGGCATGCTGGGATTCATGGGGTTGAAAGAGTCGGACATGACCTACTGACTGAACTGAACTGAACTAAACTGGTCAAGGTATTTCCTGAGAGCTTAAACAAAAGCATTTTAGCTTAATGCTCAGACTTGGAAGGCAAGGTTCCAGAAGATGGACCATTACGTACACTTTAAATTATAGGAAACTAGTGGTTAACTTGTAGCAAAAAAAATTAGAATATGATGATTAAAGTAAGAGAGATCCAATATGGAGTCAAATTTGTTCTTCCCTATTACACACAAATAATACATTTTTTTCACAGTACTAATTAATGTCTATATCTTTTAAAAATAATTTTAATACTGTCAGATTTATAGAAATATAACATTTAAGTCTGGTACATAATGTTTGATTTGATGTGAACATTCAGATTGAGGGTTTGGTTTCTCTTTTAAGAACCACCTGTATTCCTACACCCTTCCCCTGTAGTTTCTTGTTAAGGAGGTCTGGAGCCATATCCTGACGTTTGACCTTAATAATTGTCCTAAGTGAATCATTTAATTTTGTAAATTTAAGTAATTCTGTCATAGATTTCAAGTAATTTTTTGATACTGCTGAATCTCTTAATAGAGTTTACTTATTAGTTTTATTTTATTTTTCTCCACTGTCAGTCAGAATTATGGGAGAAAAGAGAAGACATAATTCTAAATAATTTTTAAGCAAAATGAAAAGAAGTAAGAGATCAAGGGAGACTAAGTAGATCCTACTACTGGTCCTTCCCCAACTAAAAGTTCTAGCTCATTAGATTTTATTTAATCTTTCCTTATACTCTTTGGGCTTCCCTTGTGGCTCAGATGGTAAAGCATCTGCCTACAATGCAGGAGACCCATGTTCAATCCCTGGGTTGGGAAGATCCCCTGGAGAAGGAAATGGCAACCCACTCCAGTACTCTTGCCTGGAAAATCCCATGGATGGAGGAGCCTTGTAGGCTACAGTACATGGGGTCGCAAAGAGTTGGACATGACTGAACAACTTCAGTTCACTATACTCTTTGAGGATATATGGGGGTCAGATGTTAGCAAAACTATGCTATTGTCTAATTATTGAAAATATTGGGAAGATGAACAAATTCTGGACCTTAAAATATGTTTGACCTAGAATCTAATCTGCTCATAGTTTTAAAGGACCAGCCTTTCTAAACTCCTGAAATGATGGGTCATTATAAGTAATGAGAACAACAACATAAAATTCTATTCTTTTTTGAATTCTGAAATGTACTTTGAGCTTTGGGTTATTTATTAATTATTAACTGTCCCTATCTTAAAGGAAACATATACTATCTCTGCTTCCCAATGAGTCTCTACATTTGTGATATGGATTCATTTAAAAGTTAATCTATGAATTTTTATAGTAAAATGATTAATTATATATTAAATAATCCTATAATTATCCCAAAGTTGCTAATAATAAACAGTTCTTGTATTTAAAGGTAATGGTTGCAATAAAGTATGTCTATTAATACAAAATTTTTCATGGGACTTGAATAACAGGCAGTTTATGCCATGCTGTGCTAAATTTTAGCATGAAATTTTTGAGTATTATATAGATACAAAGAACTGTTATTAATTCTTATAAGCTCCTTGTTAAAAAAACAAAAGATGAGATAACGTTCAAATTTTCTTCTAAGTTAAAGATGTGTTTTTCATGTGCTTGTCAGTCTAATATCTAATTGAATATATTTCTTATACACCTGATTTGTAATGTATGCTGTGTTTTTTGCAAAAAAAACATGAAAGGATATTTAACATCAAGTTAATAGAGATCATTTAGGTAGGCGTGATACAGAGGTGTTTTCCATTTGTTATCAACACACACTGAAACACATCAGGTGTGAAATCCATAATTTAAAGCTCAAGTCAGATTGGCATCCATCATACACATTTCATTGTCAGTTTAATATTAAATTTCCATAAAGATGACTTATTAGTATTAGGCAAAACACAAATTGAAGTCACCAGCATTATCTCATATTAGTCAAAAATATATTTATGTTGATGTCTCAGTATTTTGCTGATGAAAGTTAAATTCATTAAATGAACAATTAATAATAATATTAAGCATAATTTAGGTGGTTATTTGATTTTCTTAAGTAATTTTTTTGTTGTTTTTTTAAGTTTTTGGTTTATAGAAAAAAAGTGAAAATAGGGAATTTCCATATATGACATATCAAACTTCCCTATTAACCTCATAGGAATATGGTACATTTTATTAATTTTAATTTTAATTTTGAGATTTAAAGATTATTTTCATGTTCTGGATATAATCCTTTATCAGATATGTATTTTGGAAATGATATAACCCAATCTGTTAATTGTATTTTATTATCCATTCATTGTATTTTATTATTTTAACAGTGTATTTGGCAAAACAGAATTACTTCATTTTAATAAATTCCAAATTACCTTTTTTTTGTATCTTTTATGTATCATGCTTTTGGTATTGTCTCTTATATGGATCATCAAATTAAAACTCATAACTTTTCTTCTATATCTTTTATAGTCTTGCATTTTGCATATAAATATATGGTCCATTTTGAGTAAATTGTTGTGACATGTGTAAGGACAGAGTCTGTGTCATTTATTTTGCAAATGGTCATCCAATTTTTCCAGGGCTATTTGTTGCAAAGACGGTCCTTTATCCACGAAATTGTCTCTGCTTTTTTGGCAAAGATCTGTTTATTATGTTTTCAAACTTTCAGTTATGCTCCATTAATGGAGTCTGGCTTATTAATCTACAGGTATGTTCTTTCAACAACACCACACTGTGTTAATTATTGTCATCTTGAAATTATAATGTATAAGTGCTCTGTATTTACTTATCTTCTTTAATATTGTGTGGGCTATTCTGTATTTTGTCATTCCACATGAATTTAAGTCATATTTCTGACCATAAAATAGCTTTCTATGATTTTTTTTTTTTTTTGGATTGTGTTGAATCCACAGATAAAGTTGAGAATATTGGCATCTTAAAAATATTGCTTCTTAAAATCAATTAACATGAATATTTCTCTGTTTATACAGGAATTTGATTTCATTCATTAGCATTTAGTCGGAGAAGGCAATGGCACCCACTCCAGTACTCTTGCCTGGAAAATCCCATGAACAGAGGAGCCTGGTGGGCTGCAGTCCATGGGATAGCTAAGAGTCAGACACGACTGAGCGACTTCACTTTCACTTTTCACTTTCATGCATTGGAGAAGGAAATGGCAACCCACTCCAGTGTTCTTGCCTGGAGAATCCCAGGGATGGGGGAGCCTGGTGGGCTGCCGTCTATGGGGTCACACAGGGTCGGACATGACTGAAGCGACTTAGCAGCATTTAGTAGTTTTTCACATACAGATTTTATATGCATTTTACTAGCTTTATAATGAACTATTTTATTTTTAGTGCTACTGTATAAGATAATTTATTTTAATTCTCAAGATATAATTATTCACTACTTGTATATAGAAAAACAATTGACTTAAAAATTAGTTTATTTATTTTAATTGGAGGCTAATTACTTTACAATATTGTAGTGGGTTTGCCATATTTTGACATGAATCAGCCATGGAGGTACATGTGTCCACCATCCTGAACCCCCTCCCATCTTTCTCCCCATCCCATCCCTCAGGGTTGTCCCAGTGCACTGGCTTTGAGTGCTGTGTTTCATGCATCGAACTTGGACTAGTGATCTGTTTCATACATGGTAATATAAATGTTTCAACACTATTCTCTTAAATCATCCCACCCTCTCCATCTCCCACAGAATCCAAAAGTCTGTCCTTTACATCTGTGACTCTTTTGCTCTCTAGCATATAGTATATGCTATATATGCTATATATATATGCTATATACTCACATACAGTAACATCTTTCTAAATTCCACATGTATGCATTAATATACTGTATTGGTGTTTTTCTTTCTGACTTACTTCACTCTGTATAATAGGCTCCAGTTTCATCCACCTCATTAGAACTGATTCAAATACATTCTTTTTAATAGCTGAGTAATATTCCATTTTGTATATGTACCCTGGCTTTCCTATCCAGTTGTCTGTTGATGGGCATCTAGCTTGCTTCTGTGTCCTAGCTAAACAGTGCCATGATGAACACGGGTACATGTGTCTCTTTCAATTCTGGTTTCCTCAGTGTGTATGCCCAGCAGTGGTATTGCTGGGTCATATGGCAGTTCTATTTCCAGTTTTTTAAGGAATCTCCACACCGTTCTCCATAGTGGCTGTACTAGTTTGGATTCCCACCAACAGTGTAAGAGGGTTCCCTTTTCTCCACACCCTTTCCAGCATTTATTGTTTTTAGACTTTTTAATAACACCCAGTCTGACCAGCATGAGATAGAAATTCATTGTGGTTTTGATTTGCATTTCTCTGATAATGAGTGATGTTGAGCATCTTTCCATGTGTTTGTTAGCCATCTGTATGTCTTTGGAGAAATGTCTGTTTAGTTTTTGGGCCCATGTTTTGATTGAGTCACTTATTTTTCTGGTATTGAGCTGCATGAGCTGCTTGTATATTTTTGAGATTAATTATTTGTCAGTTTCTTCATTTGCTTTATTTTCTCCCATTCTGAAGATTGCCTTTTCACCTTGCTTATAGTTTCTTTCATTGGCCAAAATCTTTTAAGTTTCATTAGATCCCATTTGTTTATTTTTGATTTTATTTCCATTACTCTGGGAGGTGGGTCATAGAGGATCTTGCTGAGATTTATGTCAGAAAGTGTTTTGCCTATGTTTTCCTCTAGGAGATTTATAGTTTCTAATCTTACATTTAGATCTTTAATCCATTTTGAGTTTATTTTGGGGTATGGTGTTAGAAAGTGTTCTAGTTTCATTCTTTTACAAGTGGTTGGCCAGTTTTCCCAGCACCACTTGTTAAAGAGATTGTCTTTTCTCCATTGTATATTCTTGCCTCCTTTGTCAAAGATAAGGAGTCCATATGTTTGTGGATTTATCTCTGGGCTTTCTATTTTGTTCCATTGATCTATATTTCTGTCTTCGTGCCAGTACCATACTGTCTTGATGATCGTAGCTTGTAGTATAGTCTGAAGTCAGGCAGATTGATTCCTCCAGTTCCATTCTTCTTTCTCAATATAGCCTTGGCTGTTAGAGATTTTACTGTATTCCCACACAAATTGTGAGATTATTTACTCTAGTTCTGTGAAAAATACCATTGGTAGCTTGTTAGGGATTGTATTGAATCTATAGATTGCTTTGGGTAGTATACTCATTTTCAATATTTTGATTCTTCTGATCCATGAACATGGTATATTTTGCCATCCTGATGCATCATCTTTGATTTCTTCCATCAGTGTTTTATAGCTTTCTACATATAGTTCTTTTGTTTCTCTAGGTAGATTTATACCTAAGTGTTTTATTCTTTTCATTGCAATGGTGGTTGGAATTGTTTCCTTAATTTCTCTTTCTGTTTTCTCATTGTTAGTGTATAGGAATGCAAGGGATTTCGGTGTGTTAATTTTATATCCTGCAACTTTACCATATTCATTGATTAGCTCTGGTAATTTTCTGGTGGTTTCTTTAGGGTTTTCTATGTAGAGGATCATGTCATCTGCAAACAGTGAGAGTTTTAATTCTTCTTTTCCAATCTGGATTTGTTATGCTTCTTTTTCTTCTTTGATTGCTGTGGCTAAAACTTCCCAAACTCTGTTGAATAGTAGTAGTGAGAGTGGGCACCCTTGTCTTGTTCCTGACTTTAGGGGAAATGCTTTCAATTTTTCCACACTGAGAATAATGTTTGCTGTGGGTTTATCATACGTAGCTTTTATTGTGTTGAGGTGTGTTCCTTCTATGCCTGCTTTCTGGAGGGTTTTTATCATAAATGGGTGTTGTATTTTGTCAAGGGCTTTCTCTGCAGCTATTGAGATAATCATATGATTTTTATCTTTCAATTTTTTAATGTGGTGTATCTCATTGATCGATTTGCGAATAGTGAAGAATCCTTGCATCACTGGGATAAAGCCCACTTGGTCATGATGTATGGTGTCTTTAATATACTGTTGGATTCTGATTGCTAGAATTTGGTTGAGGATTTTGCATCTATGGTCATCAGTGATATCAGCCTGTAGTTTTCTTTTTTGGTGGCATCCTTGTCTGGTTTTGGTAGTAGGGTAATGGTGGTCTCACAGAATGAGTTTGGGGGCTTACATTCCTCTGCAATTTTCTGGAAGAGTTTGAGTAGGATAGGTGTTAGCTTTTCTCTAAATTTTTGTTAGAATTCACCTGTGAAGCCATTTGGTCCTGGGTTTTTGTTTATTTGAAGATTTTTTATTACAGTTTCAATTCCCGTGCTTGTGATAGGTCTGTTAAGATTTTTATTTCTTCCTGGTTCAGTTTTGGAAGGTAATACTTTTCTAAGAATTTGTCCATTTCTTCCAAGTTGTCCATTTTATTATCATATAGTTGCTGACAGTAGTCTCTTATGATCCTTTGTATTTCTATACTGTCTGCTGTGATTTCTCCATTTTCATTTATAATTGTGTTGATATGATTCTTCTCCCTTTTATTCTTGATGAATGTGGCTAACGGTTTGACTATTTTATTTATCTTCTCAAAGAACCAGCTTTTAGTTTTGGTGATTTTTGCTATAGTCTCTTTTGTTTCCTATTAATTTATTTCAGCCCTAATTTTTATGATTTCTTTCCTTCTACTAACCGTGTGGTTTCTTCTTTTTTCTAGATGCTTTAGATGTAAGGTTAGGTTATTTATTTGATTTTTTTCTCTTGTTTCTTGAGGTAAACTTGTATTGCTATGAACAACAACAAAAAAAAAAGTTGCTTAGCACTGCTTTTACTGAATCCAATAGGTTTTGGGTTGTTGGGTTATCATGCTTTCATTTTCATTTGTTTCTATGCATTTTTTGATTTCTTTGTTATTTGTTGTTTATTCAGAAGAATGTTGTTTAGCCTCTATATGTTTGTATGTTTAATAGTTTTTGTTTTCCTTTAGTTGACATCTTATCTTACCACATTGTGATCAGAAAAAAATGTTTAAAATTATTTCAAGTTTCGAATTTATCAAGGATAGATTTATGGCCCAGGATGTGATCTATCCTAGTGAAGGTTCTGTGTGCACTTGAGAAAAAGGTGAAATTCATTATTTTGGGTTGAAATGTCCTATAGATATCAATTAGGTCTAACTGGTCTATTGTATCATTTAAAGTTTGTGTCTCCTTGCTAATTTTTGTTTGGTTGATCTATTCATAGGTATGAGTGAGATATTGACGTCTACCACTATTATTGTGTTACTGTTCATTTCCCCTTTCATACTTGTTACATATTGTGGTGCTCTCATGTTAGATGCATATATATTTATACTTGTTATATCTTCCCCTTGGATTGATCATTTGACCATTATGTAGTGTCCTTTGTCTCTTTTTATGGTCTTTATTTCAAAGTCTATTTTGTCTGATATGAGTATTGCTATTCCTGCTTTCTTTTTGTCCCCATTTGCTTGAAATATCTTTTTCCAGACCTTCACTTTCAGCCTGTATGTGTGCCTTGGTTTAAGGTTGGTCTCTTATAGAGACCTGCCATTCCCTTCTGTCCTGAAGCATTTCTATTGAAAGATCAGCTGTTATCCTTATGGGGATCCCCTTGTGTGTTATTTGTTGTTTTTCCCTTGCTACATTCAATATTTGCTCTTTGTGTTTGACCTTTGTTAATTTGATTAATATGTGTACTGGAGTGTTTCAACTTGGGTTTATCCTCTTTGTGACTCTCTGGGTTTCTTGGACTTGGATGGCTATTTCCTTCCCCATTTTAGGGAAATTTTCAACTATTATCTCCTCAAGTATTTTCTCGTACCTTCTTTTTGTCTTCTTTTGAAACTCCTATAATTCAAATATTGGGCCATTTAATTGTCCCAGAGGTCTCTGAGTTTGTCCTCATTTCTTTTAATTCTTTTTTTTTTTTTTTAATTTTTCCTTTCTGCTTCATTTATTTCCACCATTCTATCCTCCATCTCATTTATTCTATCTTCTGCCTGCCTCAGTTATTCTATCGTTGATTCACTCTAGAGTGCTTTTGATCTCAGTTACTGCATTATTCATTATTGGTTGGCTTTTTTTTATTTCTTCTAGATCCTTGTTAAACATTTCTTGCATCTTCTCAATCCTTGTCTCTAGTTTATTTACCTGTAACTCCATTTTGTTTTCAAGATTTTGGATCATCTTTATTATCATTAATCTGAGTTCTTTTTCAAGTAGACTCCTTATCTCCTCCGTTTTTGCTTGGTTGAGTCGGCATTTATCATATTCCTTTACATGTTGAATATTTCTCTGCCTTTTCATTTTGTTTAGATTGCTCTCTTTGGGGTGGCCTTTCTGTAGGACGGACATTTGTGGTTCCTCTTTATTGTGGAGGTTGCTCCCTGTGGGTGGGCTTGGACGAGTGGCTTGTCAAGGTTTCCTAGTTAGGGAAGCTTGCATCTGTGAACAATTTTAACCTTGCATCCTATCACTTTACTGTATTGTTTCACTAGTACCCAAAGTTTTTTTGTTTTTATTGATTCCTTGAAATTTTCTACATGAAAAATCATGTTATCTGTAAATAAAAACAGGTTGATTTCTTTCTTTTCTATTTTTAAACATTTTTATTTCTGTTTATTATCTTATTCAACCAACCACAACTTCCTATACAATCAATGTTACATTGTAGTGATCAGAGATGAAATCTTTTTCTTTTCCTTATCTTAATATGTATTGCTGACCCTGCTCAAAGTGCCAATTATCTCACTGTTCACATTATGTGCACTGTTTCTTGAATCCATGGCAGGCAAAGCCCAAGCTAAGAGACTGAAAGAAGACTTGAGAAGTCATAAGAACTGCAGACACATTTATTCTCTCCTGGCTGACATAGCAGCTGGTGCAGCAGCCATAGCATGACTTAACGAAACACAACCTCTCTCCAGGCTGGTGCAGCAGCCATGGCAGTATTCCCTCATGGCTGACACAGAGCCCTAGCAGCAGGCACACCATATTCTCTACTCGCATGGGTGACAGAAATGGACAAAGCCGTGATGCAGCAGTAATGCTGCTGCTTTCTAAGTGAAGCTCATGAATCTGTACAGCACAAAGTAGCTTGTGACCAAGTGAGTACATCCTGACATGCATGTGCAATGCTACAAGTGATTTCAGCTGTTACATAAACCTCATGATAGGCATGCATAGTGCTATAAATGATTTCAGCAGTTATATAGTCATTATTTACAAAATGTGGGATGAGAGAGCCTGAACACACCATCTTGGCTAAATTGCTCACTCCCCACACTCTACCCCTTCAGGCTCTCTCATCTAACATTCTTTGCACAGTCCATCTTCTGTGATATTCTCTTGTTAAGTAACACTGACCCTTGGATTTACATCTTGCCACAGCAGTAACTGTTATAACAGCAAACAGTTCCATCCTCAATACATAGCAAAACTCAACACCAGATATCACTTTGAACTCATGTTGCAGTCCTTGCCTTCAAGGGGCTAGTAGAGCCAGCCCCCACAGGTGGAGTGTGTTTATCTTTCATGGCCAAATCCTTTACACAGTCTGTCCTTGCAAAATTGCAAGAAAGCCTCCATAGGCACAACTCCACCCCTGTGGGGTTTTTTTTATTAAGAATCTGAACACCCCACCAATAGGTTCAAGGCCCACCCCCTCAAGGAAGTGATTTTTATGGCATTCACAGCCCACCCACAAGATTCCAAATGCTTTCACACTGTTCTAAATCTGCAAGAGAATCAGAGGTTAGTACAGCATCACAGTACACAGCCTTTACAGCATACTTCACACAGATCAGGCCACATTTGCATCCACATAACCTGGATGGGACCCCTGTCAGCTTGGGCCCTCTTTGGGGCCTTCACTCTTTTAAAAGGGCATTTTGCATGCTGCCCCTCTACTTCTCTCAGTAAAGACCCATAATACTGCCACAGGCACCAAGCCCACCCCTGTGTGCCAGAGGCACAAAAGCCAAGCTGCCAAGGTTTCTTCTTGCTTTTGCCAAAACTACTTACCCAAGTTGACCACTCCACCTGAGTATATGGTCGATAAGTTGTGAACTCAGTCACGTTGGCGATCTCTTGTGGATATCCTCCCTTGGCCATAAGCTGCTCATGCTTCACTTTCTGCTGTACAATAAGCCTCACTGCCAAGTGATGAACCACAGTCTCATAATGTTCATCATCACCATCTCATCTTCATGTACTGCTTCACTGTCAGGGATGCTGGGTTCTTTAGGGCCCCAGGGTCCTTGCTCTAATGCAAGTGTACGTTGCTCTAGCTCTATCCAAGCATCTTTGCACATTGCACAACAGCATGGTATCATGTAGGGCCTGATCCATATTCACCTTCACCATATGATGATAGCGACCGTCCATGCCACCTTGTTCAGCAAACGGGAACTCACTGCCTATAACGCTTTTTCAATGCTATACCATGAACCATCCACCTCCTCCCATTCTTCCACTGGAGCCCATGCCAAGAAGGTTGCAGCCACACGGCACCACATGTTATATGGTGGCCATGGGCTTCCTCCATCCAGTGGAGTATCAGGCTCTTCCACCTGCTGAGTATCCTATCAACTATGCCAATTGTATCCCTGACTCTGCTCACAGTGTCAATTGCCTTACATGTCACACTGTGCACACTGTTCATTGAACCCATGAAAGGTAAAGTGTGAGCTAAGAGGCTGGAAGAAGACGAGGAGCCATAGGAACTGCAGACACCTTCCTTCTCTCCTGACTGATGCAATAGCTGTAACAATATTTTCTCCTGGCTGATGCAGATACCCTAGCAGTAGACAGGCTGTATTCTCTCCTCTAATGGCTGTGTCTCTCACAGACACAGACATGATTTAACTGTAATGCCACCACTTTCTAGGTGGAGTTCATATATCTGTACAGCACAAAGTAGCCCGTGACCAAGCAAGTACTTCATGACATACATGCATAGTGCTACACATGATCTCAGCTGTTACATAAACCTCATGACATGGATGCATAGTGCTATAAATGATCTCAGCTGTTAATACTCATTATTTACAAAATATGGAGGAAGAGAGCCTAAACATGCCATCTTGGCTAATTTGCTCTCTCCCGACATAAGGATAACCCATCTAATTCCTCACCATTATATATGATATCATCTGCAGGTAACTGTAGATGTTCTTCATCAAGTTTAAAGTTGAAGAAATGTTTTCCACTCCTATCTTGCTAATCATTTTTTTTACTCTTTTAACCAAGATTATGAGTGTGAATGAGTTGGATTTTTTTTTTCTGTGATTGATCATTTGTCAATTTGATCGTTAGTCAATTGATCATACAATTGTCTTCTTTAGCCTGTTGATATGCTGAATTACAGTGATTTATTTTTGAACATTAAACCAGTATTTCACACCAAAAATAAATTCGACTGGGCATGGGGAATTACATTTTTTACACATGAATAGATTCAATTCACTAAAAATTTTGAGGTTAATGCACTTAGATTCATGAGAAATATTTGCCTGTAGTATCCCTCTCTTGGAATATTTTTATATGGTTTAGAATTAAGGTAAGGTTAACTTCATAGAATGTGTTAGGAAGAGGTATTTTTGCTTCTATTTTCAGGAAAAGACTTAGGAAAATTGGTAACATTTATTATACATGTGATAGAATATCTCAGTTAAACCATCTTCAATATGGAGCTTTCTTTATCACTTTAGTAGAGTCACTCAGTTGTGTCTGACTCTTTGCAACCTCATGGACTGCAGCACACCACACTTCCCTGTCCATCAGTAACTCCCAGAGTTTACTCAAACTCATGTCCATTGAGTCAGTGATGCTATCCAACCATCTCATCTTCTATCATCCCCTTCTTCTCCAGCCTTCAATCTTTCCCAGTATTAGGGTCTTTTCAAATGAGTCAGTTCTTCACATCAGTGCAGTTCAGTCACTCAGTTTAAAACTGTACATTATTCCAAGTTTGTGTGTGTGTGTGTGTGTGTGTGTGTGTGTGTGTGTGTGTATATATATATATATATATATATATATATTCAGTTTAGTTGCTCACTTGTGTCTGATCCTTTGTGAGCCCATAGACTGAAGCACTCCAGGCTTCCCTGTCCATTACCAACTCTCAGAGCTTGCTCAAACTCATGTCCATCAGGTAGGTGATGTCATCCAGGCAATAAATCCTCTGTCATCCCCTTCTCCTCCTGCCTTCAATATTTCTCAGTATCAGGATCTTTTCAAATAAGTCAGTTCTTCGCAGCAGATGGCCAAAGCATTGGAGTTTCAACTTCAGCATCTGTCCTTCTAAAAAACATTCAGGACTGATTTACTTTAGGATGGGCTGTTTAGATCTCCTTGCAGTCTAAGGGACTCTCAAGAGTCTTCTCCAACACCACAATTCAAAAGCATCAGTTCTTCAGTGTTCAGCTTTCTTTATAGTCCAACTCTCACATCCATACATGACTACTGGAAAAATATAGCTTTGACTAGATGGACCTTTGTTGGCAAAATAATGTCTCTGCTTTTTAATATGGTGTCTAGTTTGGTCATAACTTTCCTTCCATGGAGCAAGTGTCTTTTAATTTCATGGCCGCAGTCACCATCTGCAGTGATTTTGGAACCCAAAATAACAAAGTCCTTCACTGTTTCCCCATCTATTTGCTATGAAATGATGAGACCAGCTGCCATCATCTTACTTTTCTAAATGTTGAATTTTAACCCAACCTTTTCACTCTCCTCTTTCACTTTCATCAAGAGGCTCTTTAGTTCTTTTTTACTTTTGGCCATAAGGGTGGTGTCATCTGCATATCTGAGGTTATTGATATTTCTCCTGGCAATCTTGATTTCAGCTTGTATTTCATCCAGCCCAGCATTTTTCATGATGTACACTTCATATAAGTTAAATAAGCAGGGTGACAATATACAGCCTTGACGACCTCTTTTCTTTATTTGGGACCATTCTGTTGTTCCATGTACAGTTCTAACTGTTGCTTCCTGACCTGCATACAGATTTCTCAAGAGGTAGATCAGATGGTCTGGTATTCCCATCTCTTTCAGAATTTTGCACAGTTTGTCGTGATCCACAGGCTTTGGTGTAGTCAATAAAGTAGAAGTAGTTTTTTGTTTGTTTGTTTGTTTTTCTGGAACTCTCTTGCTTTTTCAATGATCCAGTGGATGTTAGCAATTTGTTTTGTGGTTCCTCTGTCTTTTCTAAATCCACCTTGAACATGTTCAAGTTCACCAGTTCACGTGCTGTCGAAGCCTGGCTTGTAGAATTTTGACCATTACTTTCCAAGTGTGTGAGATGAGTGCAATTGTGTGGTAGTTTGAGCATTCTTTGGCATTCCCTTTCTTTGGGATTGGAAGGAAAACTGACCTTTTTCAGTCCTCTGGCCACTGCTGAGTTTTCCAAATTTGCTGGCATACTGAGTGAAGCACTTTCACAGCATCATCTTTAAGATTTAAAATCACTCAGCTGGAATTACTTCACCTCCACTAGCATGTTCTGACAAAACATGATTCACTGGAGAAGGAAATGGCAAATCATTTCAGTTTCATGCCTTGTGAACCCCATAAATAAGATGAAAGGCAAAAAGGACACTGAAAGATGAACTCCCCAAGTTGATAGATGTGCAATATGCAACTGGAGATCAGTGGAGAAATAGCTCCAAAAGAATGAAGAGACAGAGCCAAAGCAAAAACAACACACAGTTGTGGAAATGACTGATGATGAAAGTAAAGTCAGATGCTGTAAAGAACAATATTGCATAAGTACCTGGAATGTTAGGTCCATGAATCAAGGCAATTTGGAAGTGGTCATACAGGAGATGACAAGAGTGAACATTGACATTCTAGGAATAAGTGAACTGAAATGGACTGGAATGGGTGAATTTAACTCAGATGAAAATTATATCTACTACTGTGGGCAAGAATCCCTTAGAAGAAATGGAGTAGCCCTCATAGTCAACAAAAGAGTCCAAAATGCAGTACTTGGGAGCAGTCTCAAAAATGACAGAATGATCTCTGTGCATTTTCAAGGCAACCATTCAATATCACAATAATCCAAATCTATGCCCTGACCAGTAATCCTGAAGGAGCTGAAGTTTAACAGTTCTATGAAAACCTACAAGATCTTCTAGAACTAACACCCCAAAAGATGTCCTTTTCATTATAGGGGACTGGAAAATCAAAAGTAGGAAGTCAAGAAACACCTGGAGTAACAGGCAAATTTGGCCTTGAAGTACAGAAGGAAGCAGGATAAAGGCTAACAGAGTTTTGCCAAGAGAACACACTGTTCATAGCAAACATCTTCTTAGCAACAACACAAGAGAAGACTCTACACGTGTACATCACCAGATGGTCAATACTGAAATCAGATTGCTTATATTCTTTGCAGCCAAAAATGGAGAAGCTCTATAAATTCAGCATAAACAAGATTGGGAGCCAACTATGGCTCCAATTATTAATTCCTTATTAGGAAATTCAGACTTAAATGGAAGAAAGCAGGGAAAACCATTAGACCATTCAGGTATGACCTTAGTCAAACCCCTTATGTTTATACAGTCGAAGTGAGAAACAGATTCCTGAAATTAGATCTGATAGACAGAGTGCCTGAAGGACTATGGACAGAGGTTCATGACATTGTACAGGAGGCAGTGATCAATACCATCTCCATGAAAATGAAATGCAAAAAGGCAAAACTGTTGTCTGAGAAGACCTTATAAATAGCTGCAATAAGAAGAGAAGTAAAAAGCAAAGGAGTAAATGAAAGATATACCCATTAGAATGCAGAGCTCCAAAGAACAGCAAGGAGGGATACGAAAGCCTCCCTCAGTGATCAGTGCAAAGAAATAGAGAAAAACAATAGAATGGGAAAGATGAGAGATCTCTTCAAGCATATTAGAGATACCACGGGAACATTTCATGCCAAGATGGGAACACTAGAGAACAGAAATGTTATAGACCTGACAGAAGCAGACAATATTAAGAAGAGGTCGCAAGAATACACAGAAAAACTGTATAAAAAAGATCTTCACGACCCAGATAATCATGATGATCATTGAGCCAGACATCCTGGAATGCAAAGTCAAGTGGGCCTTAGGAAGCATCACTACTTACAAAGCTAGTAGAGGTGAGGAAATTCCAGTTGAGCCTTCTTTATAGAAGATTATTAATTATTGGACCAATTTCTATAATAGATAGAGGCCTGTACAGATTATGTATTTATTTCTCCTTATATGAATTTTAGTTATTTGTATGTTTAAAGAAACTGGTCCATTTTATCCAAGGTATCAGTTTGCAGGCATAGACCTGCTTATAGTATTCTTTATGATTCTTTCAATGTTCATATGATAAACAGCAATGATTCTTTTATTTCTGAAGTTGATATTTTACGTATCCTCTCTGTTTTATTGATTAACCTTCCTAGAGGTTTAATCATTTTCATTGATCTTATAAAATAACCAACTTTTGATTTTGTTAAACCTCTCCATTGTTTTACTGTTTATCATTTCATTGACTGTGCTCTACTTATTATTATTTCATATTTCTCTGTTTACTATAGGCTTAACTTCTCTTTTTTTATAGTTTCCAAAAGGTTATGACTTAATCTGTTGATTTTTGATAAATCTTTTTCCTCTTTTATGCATTTATTATGATAAATTTCTCCCTAAACACTGCTTTTGCAGTGTTCCATCAATGTTAAAAACATTTCTATGCTGAAGTGAGTCTTGATTAGCCAGAATTCAGAACTCAGTTAAAAATACCAATGAATGAATCTGGGTTTACACAATTGGATTGATAAACTATTTTGTAAACATTCATTTAGTAAATATTTCCATTTTGCAACCAAATTATCTTTGTTATATCGACACTGATGTTGTAGCACAAAAGCAATCATAATCAAAACATAAATGGGTGAATGTTCTATGATCCAACAAAATTTTATTTGTGGACACTTGAATTGTATACCATTTTTATGTGTCATGAAATGTTATTATTTTTCTAACTTATGTTTAAGCATATAAAAAATGCTATAAACATTCTTACCTCCTGGGCCTTACAAAATCAAGCAGTTGACCAGATTTGCCAGCATCTGTTAGAGAGAATGACAAGGATATAAGTAGTCAGTAGTAATTTTTCATTTATTTTCTCCTTGCATTTTTATAGTGATATAGGTAAGGTTAGTAATAATAAGTTCTCATTTAGTTTCTCCTGATGTGTATGATATTAGTTCCAAATAATTGTTTAAACTCTCAAATATGAATTTGCTCCTCTTACAATCTTTTAAAATATAATTTATCTATATGTCACTCTTTTCTTCTGATATAATTTTTGTTAGTTTCTTTCTGGGATAGTTTTTCACTTAAAAGTTGTTACTACTAAAAAGTTTGTTAGTTTCTGTCAAACTGAAAATCTCTACCCTCTTTCTTAAGTGAAAGATTTTTCTGGCAAACAAAAAGAATTGACAGTTATTTTTCTTCAGGACTTTGAAGAAGTTACTATATTCTCTTCTGGTTAAAGTAAATAAATTTTGACCTTTGCAAAGGATGTAAAATAACCATAAAATAACCCTCTCACTGTGGAACCATATATCATGTTAATCCAAAATCTATGGTCACAAGAGCCTCTTCAGTAACCACAAGTGTAGGAGAAGTTTTTGTTGCTCTGGAAAAATGGTTCCCAGCATAAGTCTTAGAAAATAAATTAAAAAATTAAAAACAATCTTGAGATACAGTGAGTTTGGTGACAATTATTAACAAGGACAGGTATCTAAAGACCTTTCTACGGACTTCTTAAAGGTGCAAATTTAAACTAAATATAAAAATATGAGGGTTTTCTCTTGGTAATATTGTGAGAAGAATTATATTTCTTGTAACAGTAGGGAATGTTAGATTCTTGTAACCAGAAAGAAAACCTCTAGCTGTCTATACTAGAACTGTAAGGAGCCTGATTGTCAATATTCCTTAATTCATCCTGCTGCAGTAAAGAAAATGTTCTGAAATAAAGACAAAATATCTTGCTAAGGAGTAAAACTAGCTATAGTGCTTTATGGTCTCATAAGCCCTTCTGCTTACAGTGAGGATTTACATTTCAAGTATGAAAATATAAGATAAATCTGAGAATAAAGATCATCAGAATACAGTCCCTGGGTGGGGGGAGGAAATATATATTTATATATATATATTTATATATATATATATATGTTTGGTGGTTAAAAAGGCATATTTCTAAAGCACATGTCATCGATTCACATATATCCTAATGCCAGGTACTATAACCCTTTTAGTTATAAAGACATTATTTTGCTTTCAATAACCCTTACAGTATTCAAAGGAACAAATATGGGCAAAACTTGTCTGGTCCTATCCTCACTAGGCCTATATTAAAGGACCTAGTTTAGGAGCCATATTTCCCAGACACTTAAGATATCTTTCAAACAAGATAGGCAGAGAAACCAGTTGGTAGTGAAATCAAATACTGTCCCTACAATTCTTGCACGGTAGCCTCATATATAATAGCTTCATGCAGTAAATGTCTTCCTTTTGAACAGATAAGAGTATGCGATGACTACTGCAGAGTGTTAGTTGTAGACTGTGACTGTATCTTGCCAATATCACAGTTATATTAAAATTTTTCAAGCAGTAAAAATGGGCACACTTAATTTTATGATTAAAGTTTAAATAATTTATAGAAATTTCTTTATTCACCATGCTTTGCTGTTAGAAATAGTGGTTTGATTCTTAAGGGCTTTTATTACCCAGTAGCCTTTCTCTTAATAGATATTGATTGTCCTACTGCTAAATAATTACAAACTATTTTTATATATTTATTCCTTTATTTGTCTACTTTATACATTTATTGCTTTACTTTTAATTTAGTTCATTTTCAAGAAAACTTCGATTCCACTAAAGAGAGAAGGCAGAAACTCCAAGGAGCTATGAAAGTTTGCCTATTTTTTCCCCGACAGATAATTTCCAAACAAGATTATTTTCAACTATCATGGTTTCTGTGATGCAACTAAGTTAGTTTTATAACATGCTGCAATAACAAACTGAGAGAAAAATATTGGATGTCTCTGTAAGGAGAAACTAGAAAATATGTAATAATATTACAGGATTTGGATATTTGTTAGGTGAGTCGGAAAGGGTCCAAGAAAATGTAGTTTTGCTTTTGAGCTGATGCTGTCAAGAAGGGTAATTCTCTGACTGAGCATCTTCATTAATCTGTCTACAAGGTTTGAAGAATAGATGCAGATTAAAGCTTTAATTGGGCTTCCCTGGTGGCTCAGATGGTAAAGATTTTGCCTGCATTGAGGGAGACCTAGGTTCGATCCCTGGGTTGGAAGATCCCCTGGATTAGGACATAGCAACACACTCTAGTATTCTTGCTTGGAGAATGCCCATAGACAGAGAATGCCCATAGACAGAGAATCCTGGCGGGCTACAGTCCAGGGGGTTGCAAAGAGCTGGACATGACTGAGCAACTAAGAACAAAGCTTTAATTAGGGTTTCCCAGGTAGTGCTAACAGTAAAGAACCTGCTTGAAAATGCAAGAGACTTGAAATGTGGGCTCCATCCTTCGGTTGGGAAGATCCCCTGGAGAAGAGCATGGCAACACACTTCTCTGGTATTCTTGCCTGGAGAATGCGCCTTGGACAGAGAAAACTAGTGTCTATATAATCCATGAGATCTCTAAGGGTCAGATAGAACTCAGTGACTTAGAACACACACAGAGCTTTAATTAATAAACATTTGTTCATATAAACTGAGATTTGGAGCCATTAATATTTTTGTGATTGGTACAGTAACCTCATTTTGCTTGTTTATTATTATTATTATTTTCACTTTATCTTAGTCCTTTCCCTACTTCATCTGATCAACAGAAGTTGTCAGGCCAGATTCTAGACATCATGGACTGTGTTTATCTTTCTCAATCCCTGCCACTCTCTTTTTCTTACCTCCACCTCACTTTTAAGTCAAGGGCTGGTGAAATTAAGCATACTAACATTAGTTCACGACATCCTGATTTTCACCATTGTCAAAAGTTGCTGATTAGTTTGTTCAGAGAAGGTTGTCTGGAACTAGACCAGGATCAACTTTTCATTTTGTTCTGAGTTGTCAATTCTTCAAAGATGGCAATGGCTGCACAGTAGCATTTAAGACTCTGAACATGATACATTAGCCACCTGGAACAGGCAGAGTTACCAGAAACAAGAAAATACTTAACTAGTTTTTGCAATGAGCATTGAGAAAAGAAGAGAGAGAGAAAAAAAAAGCAAAGTAGACAGGGAAAGATATAACCAACTGAATGCAGAGTTCCAAAGAATAACAAGGAGAGATAAATGTTCTTAAGAGAATAATGCAAATAAATAAAGGAAACCAATAGAACCGGAAAGATGAAACATATCATCAAAAAAAAAAAAAAAAATTAGAGATACCAGGGAATATTTCATGAAAAGATGGGAACAATAAAGGACAGAAACTGAAGTACCCAAGAGAAGCAGAAGAGATTTAAAAGAGATGGCAAGAACACACAGAAGAACTGTACAGAAAAAGTCTTAATGATCCAGATAACCAACATCATGTGGTCACTTACTTAGAACCAGCCATCCTGGAGTCTGAAGTCAAGTGGGCCTTAGGAAGCTTTACTACAAACAAAGCTAGTGGAAGTGATGGAATCCCAGCTGAGCTACTTCAAATCCTGAAAGATGATGCTGTTAAGGTGCTTCACTCAATATGCCAGCAAATTTGGAAAACACAGCAGTGGCCACAGAGCTGGAAAATGTCAGTTTTCACTCCAGTCTCAAAGAAGGGCAATGTCAAAGAATGTTCAAACTACCACAAAATGGCACTCATTTCACATGCTAGCAGGGTAATACTCAAAATCCTACAAACTAGTCTTCAATAGCACGTGAACAGAGAATTTTCAGATGTAAAAACGATTTAGAAAATGCAGAAGAACAAAAGATCAAATTGCCAACTTCTGTTGGATCATAGAAAAAGCAAAAGAATTACAGAACACCTGCTTCTGCTTTATTGACTACACTAAAACCTTTGACTGTGTGAATCATAACAAACTGTGGAAAATTCTTAAAGAGATGGGAAAACCAGACCACCTCACCTGCCTCATGAGAAACCTGTATGTGAGTCAAGAAGCAACAGTTAGAACCGGACATGGAACAACTTACTGGTTCAAAATTGAGACAGGAGTAACACTAAGGCTGTATATTATCACCCTGTGTATTTAACTTATATTTGGAATGCACCATGCCAGGCTGGATGATTCACAAGCTGGAATGAAAATTGTTGGGAGAACTATAAACATCCTCAGATATGCAGAAAATACCATTGTAATGACAGAAAGCAAAGAGGAACTACAGAGTTTCTTAATAAAGGTGAAAGAGGAGAGTGAAGAAACTGGCTTAAAGCTTCAGTTCAGTTCAGTTCAGTTCAGTTGCTCAGTCGTGTCCGACCCTTTGTGACCCCATGAATCGCAGCAGGCCAGGCCTCCCTGTCCATCACCAACTCCCAGAATTCACTCAGATTCACATCCGTCAAGTCAGTGATGCCATCCAGCCATCTCATCCTCTGTCGTCCCCTTCTCCTCCTGCCCCCAATCCCTCCCAGCATCAAAGTCCTTTCCAATGAGTCAACTCTTCGCATGAGGTGGCCAAAGTACTGGAGCTTCAGCTTTAACATCATTCCTTCCAAAGAAATCCCGGGGCTTATCTCCTTCAGAATGGACTGGAGCTTAACACTCAAAAAATGAAGATCATGGCATCCACTCCCATCACTTCATGGCAAATAGATAGGGACACAATGGAATGACAGACTTTATTTTCTTTGACTCAAAACTCACTGTGAACAGTGACTGCAACCATGAAATTAAGATATTTGCTCTGTGGAAGGAAGGTTATGACAAAATTACACAGCATATTAAAAAGCAGAGGCATCACTTTGTGGACAAAGGTCTGTATAGTAAAAGCTCTAGTTTTTCCAGTATTTGTGTATGGATGTGAGAGTTGGACCATAAAGAAGGTTGAGAACCAAAGAATTGATCCTTTTGGACTATAGTGCTGGAGAAAACTCTGAGATTCCCCTGGACAGCAAAAGGGTCAAACCAGTCAATGATAAAGGAAATCATCCATGACTATTAATTGGAAAGACTGATGTTGAAGCTGAAACTTCAATACTTAATCTGCCTGATTCAAAGAGTCATCTCATTGGAAAAGACCCTAATGCCAGGAAAGATTGAAGGCAGGAGGAGAAGGAGATGACAGAGGCTGAAATGTTTGGTTGGACCTGAGTTTGAGCAAGTTACCAGAGATAGTGAAGCACAGGGTAGCCTGTTGTGCTGCTGTCCGTGGGGTCACAAAGAGTTGGACATGACTCAGTGAGTGAACAACAATAAATATGCATATTGAATCCTGGGCCCTATATAGTAAATCACAGACAATGAAAAGATAGTTAGTTGGTTTGTCTGTTTGGTTTAACCTACTCATAAACTACTTTAATTGTTCTGTAGTATGTAGGTATGGGCTTCTCTGATAGTTCATGGGGTCACAAAAGAGTCAGACACAACTTAGTGACTAAACACTAGCAACAACATAGATATGCCAAGAGGAGTTTGTTATAGTAGAAACCACTCCTTGTCTGGCTAAAATTGTTTATTTTATTTATTTATCAATTTTTTATTAGTTTTTTTATTTTTTTAATTTTAAAATCTTTAATTATTACATGCATTCCCAAACATTAAAATGATATTAAGTAAGTATCTATGTAGAATAAAATAGTTATTCTAAATTTTCTATCCTGTAGTCATCCCTCGTATCTGGAGAAAAGAAACATTGATTATTTTGGTTAAATGTAATAATTAATATAAATTGCTACTTATACTAGGTACAAACATTTCAGAAAAAGATGAATTTAGAAGTAAAAAAAAGTAATGTTCACTACCTTTTTATTAAAATTGTTCTTATGATTTATTCAGATGGACATTTTAATATGAAATATATCTGATTTTATTTAATATAGTATTTTATTTTTTATTTTTTTGAACTACTGAACTCAAATGAATTTATTTCTTTTTTAATTTTTTTAATTTTTATTTACTTTACAATATTGTATTGGTTTTGCCATACATCAACATGAATCTGCCACAGGTGTACACATGTTCCTCATCCTGAACCCCCCTCCCACCTCCTTCCCCATACCATCCCTCTGGTTCATCCCAGTGCACCAGCCCCAAGCATCCTGTATCCTGCATCGAACCTGGACTGGCGATTCATTTCTTATATGATATTATACATGTTTCAATGCCAACTGGAGCCTATAATACAGAATGAAGTAAGCCAGAAAGAAAAACACCAATATAGTAAGTATTA
The DNA here is from genome assembly GCF_032405125.1 of Capricornis sumatraensis. Taxonomy (NCBI): domain Eukaryota; kingdom Metazoa; phylum Chordata; class Mammalia; order Artiodactyla; family Bovidae; genus Capricornis; species Capricornis sumatraensis. The sequence goes on from NC_091080.1 coordinate 54,393,170, forward strand.
TATTTTAAAACTTTACATTATTACAGTTGATATACTTATGTATTTGAGCATGCCTAAACATACGTTTAAAGTAATAATTATGAATTTTTAATAGAAAATTGTTATATGAATAATGTAAGACCAGAATCTGTGGTCATTTTTTCTGTAAAATTACTGAATTATTTTTTGCTCAGATTACTAGAGCTTTATTTCATAACCAAATTATTGTTAATTCTCCATGCTTTTTTTTCAATGTTTCTTTTATTATTTTTTAATTTCCTTAACTTTATTTTTTAATATAAATTTATTTATTTTAATTGGAGGTTAATTGCTTTACAATATTGTATTGGTTTTGCCATACATCATGCTTTTTAATATACTTTCTATATATTAAAAATTAACTTTTATTATATGGGTTAAATTTATAATAATTATTGTTTCTATATTTTTTATCATTACTTGGAATTATTTATAATTTTATATACTTCTAAGTTATATTTCTTATAGAAGTTATAACTTCTAAATTATATATATGTGGGCTTCCCTTGTGGCTCAGCTGGTAAAATATCCACCTGCAATGTGGGAGACTTGGGTTCGATCCCTAGGTTAGGAAGATCCTCTAGAGAAGGGAAAAGCTACCCACTCTAGTATTCTGTCCTCAGACACAACTGAGAGCTTTCACTTTCACTTTCAAGTTATATTTTATTTTCTCTAACACCTGTACTTGATTCTGTCTTTATCAAATTCTTAATAATATGATTGTTAAGCTCTCTTATGTTAAATTTATATTTTGGTTTCCTAAAAAGGTCATCAAGTAACCCTGCGATTTGTTTCATTACTATAATAAAAAGAAGGAAAATAGGAGTAATTATATTTGTTAAAATTATTCAGATTAAAATTAAATGCAAAACTGTTATGAAAGTGTTTGACTAACAAATTTGGAATAAAGAACACCTGGAAAAACAAAATAATTTATCTTTGTAAACAATCATTAGTATAGTGTAATATGCTAATATTAATATCTGTCAACAATGTACATACTTTTAGGCATACTCATGTGTAAATACAAAGGCTATTACAATATCTGTCTACTGAACATTTATTTCCCCAGAATTCTAAATTAGAACACAACAAGAACTAAGGCCAAATCAAGAACATGACTCATAGGTCTTTCTAAAAAGAGCTTTGACTTGAATAAAGTGACCTTAGTACATCTTTTCAGTTAAATAAAATGGGTCAAATAAAGGAACCGTAAAGTGCAATTCCAGGAAAGCCTTATAAGTTAAAAATATCAGTAATTAAATTGACATAATGAAAGAAAGGTGTGGCTATGCACAGATGATGCTGAGAGAAATGAAACAAGCACCAATGCATTTTCAAAGGCTCTATTATGAAAAATGCCTTCAGTTTGGGTTAAAAGAGTCCTTGACTCAAAGAGATGTAAAATGACTTACAGAGTGCAAATATCTTTGGCAGGAAGCAAACAGGAAAAGCAGAATGGCTGCCAAGAAAGGTATATTCCCTAACTCCCATTTCAAATCTGGTCAGGGAGGATAAGGAAACAGGAGGACTTTATATGAGGAACCAAATCCAAAGAAGACTATAACAGAGTATCTAACCCTAGAGGGTAGAGCCAAGGCCCAATCAAAAACTGTGTCTTAACTGAAGAATAGGATGACCTTGCAACATCTGTCCTCCTGGCTGAATTTCAAAACTCTAAGGAACCAGAGATGGCCTGTGTGCTTTCCATTTGTCACCTGTAATCTATTGTAATAATTTTAGCCCTCTTTTCACCGTGGGGTGTGTTGTGCATGTGTGTGAAGCAGATGACCTGTTTTTGTCTTAGTTCTTTGTTTTCTGAATCAAGAGACATCAGTTCCAGAAATGAATTAGATCCAGACTGGACTTTAACCTTGATTTAAGCTTGACACAATGATTGGATAAGAACTTAGATGTTTTGAAAAGGGATAAATACACTTACTGTGCAGGAAGTAAGAAACGTTTAAGCGCAGTGGACTGTGGTGGGTTGTAATATTCACTTACAATTTTAATTTCCTTCCTATTTTTGCCATACTTATCTCATTTCATGGACTCTCTGCTGGGTCTTATGATCTGCTTAGGCCAATAAAATGTAAGCATACATGAATGTGGGAGTTTTAAGTGGAAGCTGGACACTTTGTTTATATTTTTGGACCACTCCCTACTCTTTCTCTTCACTGTAAGAGCAGTGACTACCAGTTTAAGTTCTTAATGCTTCTATTTATATAAATACTATTATGAAATATCTATATAAATAATATTCAGAAACATAAAGTTTCTGGATCAAGGACAGATGATTTTTACTTACAACAATAATTGCAATAATTCACCACTTCTGAGTTCCTCTTCTTTCTGGGGCAGTATAATGAATGCCAGATGGTTAGGCTAGCACATACAGATGGGTTTCTTGCACCACAGCAATGGAACCCTGAATTTATGAATATGGTAGTTTACATGGTGATGGGACAGCTGTCCTCTCTCCCTCTCTGACAAGGGAGAAAACCCCCAGATCTCCAGTCATTTATAATCATTTGGAATATAAACCACTGGCCCCAGGCGTCTGAGATTTAATCCCTCTCTTCCTAGAAATGTAAACTCACACTTGTAGGAAGAAACGTTCTCACTACTTATTCAGACATTATTTAAGCTCCATGGCTTGTCTTTTACTAGAAGTCAATTGGTGGCTCAGATGATAAACAATCTGCCTACAATGGAGGAGACGTGGGTTTGATTCCTGGGTCAAAAAGATCCCCTGGAGTAGGAAATGTCAACCCACTCCAGTATTCTTGCCTGAAGAATTCCATGGACGGAGGAGTCTGGCAGGTTACAGTCCATGGGGTCACAAAGAATGGGGCATGATTGAGCAACTAATACATACATAATCATGAGTTCTATAAGGATTAACTAAGCAGAATCACAATTTATTTTATTTTCATTTCTACATGTATTCCTGCATCCTGGGCTTGAACATAGACATAGGGAGATGTTTGAGGCCAAGTCAAGCCCAGTTGAGCACAGCAGATATACTGTTATACACAAATCTCACATTGCCTGCACAAGAAATAGCTATTTGTTGTTTGAATGCCTTGAGATCTTGAGGTTGCTTTTTATGCATGATAAAACTATCAAAGCTGAAAGTGTGCCTTTTCAAAATCTTTCCTCGCTCTTCAAAACTCTGATTGTGGTTGAGCTCTGTTGAAGAAACCTAGAGCTAGACAATAGTTAAAGAGTTTAAATGGGACTCAATTGCAAATTGAAGGAAAGTGGGGATTTATGGTCAAAGAAAATGATGTAGAGATTGATAAAAGGAAAATCACTTGCTAGTTTTGGTAAAGAATTGGTAGAAAGACTCTTTGCTAAATTGACCTAAATGGTTCTTGCTAATGATAGGCCAGGGTGGTCAGATATCTTCTGTGGGAGTGATGGTGAAGAGAATTTGGCCATATATTAAGGATGATGAGATACTGAAGGTGGGAAATTCTAAGCTAAACCAACTTACAGGAATTTTTGTTAAAACTAGGCAAAACCAAGACTGACACAGAAATTGAAAAACCTAGACTTGTTGGGAAGATGATTCAGAAGAGCTCTATTAAAGTTTAACCAAGGAGAGACTTTGACATTTATTTAGATATTTCCATGATTATAGAGTCCCTTTCCTCTAGTATTGATCTAGAATCATGTGTTTATTGCTTGAAGCAGATTGCATCAAAAGTATCAAAATATCTAACTGTGATCAGTAAATAAACATTTGACTGTGCATCTAAATTTTGCTGTAACAAAGACTTAGAAAAGTTGTACATGAAAGGTAGACAGTTTTAATTTTTACTGTTAATAAAATAATTGTTTCTAAAATTATTATATATTTTAATATCCTTGCCTAAGACCTTAAAACAAAGCTTGCCATATAGGAAGTAAAAATAACTGATAGGGAACAGAGAGAAGGGATTTCTCTGCATCTGTTCTGCTTGACAGTCCACTCCCATATGACACATTCACTTCATTTTTCATACAGGAATGATCTGTTTTCTCTTGAGGTACTATTTCCTGGGAATGATCAGTCAAGAAGAGGACAGCTTGAAGTCTGCTTATCTTTTAGTATGAGCAGGTGAATGATGGAAATTCTTAGTTTAAGCTAAAGAGAAATGAACACAATTTAGAAGATTGTTTTGAGAAAACAAGCATAAAAGGGAGAAGAAATTAGATAAACTCCTATCTGTCTATAATGACAAACATGATTAAGCTCAAAAGAAGCAAAAAATTCAGTCAAAAATTGTTTCAAATTCTAACTTATTGCCATTTTAATAACAATTTATGTACCTATTCTAAACATTGATTTTATATCTCTAAAATGGAGGTGATTATTTTTAAGGTTTTTCCTGGAATTATGTGGGACTATACATCTTAAAATGTCTTGAAAAAAGTGTCAAATGATTATTAATCTACTTTCATATAGTTTTCTCCAATTATCACCTTTAAATTTTTCTATCGTGTTACCTAAACCAACATTAATTTGTTTTAAATTGTGCTATATTGCCTCAAAGCATCTGCTTTTATGTCAACTGGAATAACAATATGTAATGGAGATGGTGTTGGACAGATTTCTACTCCTGGTTTTAGAATTTTTCTTTTGTATTTCTGAACAATTTACTCAAATTATCTAAACTTTAGTCTTTTAAACAATACAATGTTGAGGTGCCATTAAATACTGACATAAAATAATCAGCTCTAATATAAGTATGGACAAAGTAACAAATTTAAAACTAAAATAAAAAACTAAACCTGGAGAAGAAAATTAGATCCAACCAACAGAATTTAGTGAATGGAGGTGGGAGGAAGCAAAGAAACACTGCTATTAAAAAATATAATATAATTTGCTTGACTGATTCTTAATAAAGCATGTTGAATACACAGATAAAAACAATAACTTTTTTAGGTTTAAAGAAGCACTTCAAAAAATGTCAAAATATATGAAATGATATACTTGTAATATTAATAAGTATAAATCTGAGCTAGTATTTGTAAGATCAGTCAAAATATAATTTGGGGATAATAACCACAGGTAACAAAAGTGAATTATCTATACTAATAAAAAAGATTGATTGTGTTTCTTTTAAAATATATTAATCTTGGAACATATTTACACTTAAAATTAATAGATTTATACATACAAATTTAAATACTATAAAATTCAACTGTTTAAAGTGTATCAGTTCAGTTCAGTTCAGTTCAGTCTCTCAGTCATGTCCGACTCTTTGCAACCCCAAGAACTGTACCATGCCAGTCCTCCCTGCTCATTACTGACTCTCGGAGTTTACTCAGACTCATGTCCATTGAGTCAGTGATGCCATCCAGCTATCTCATACTCTATCATCCCCTTCTCCTGCCTTCAATCTTTCCCGCCATCAGGGTCTTTTCAAATGAGTCAGCTCTTCGCATCAGGTGGCCAAAATATTGGAGTTTCAGCTTCAACATCAGTACTTCCAATGAACATTCAGGACTGATTTCCAGTCCAAGGGACTCTCAAGAGTCTTCTCCAGCAACACAATTCAAAAGCATCAATTCTTCAGTGCTCAGCTTTCTTTATAATCCAAATCTCACACCTATACATGACTAACTGGAAAAACCATAGCCTTGACTAGATGGACCTTTGTTGGCAAAGTAATGTCTCTGTTTTTTAATATGCTGTCTAGATTGGTCATAACTTTTCTTCCAAGAAGCAAGCATCTTTTTATTTCATGGCTGCAGTCACCATCTGCAGTCATAAAGTGAAGGGACTGAATGCCATGATCTTTGTTTTCTGAATGTTGACCTTTAAGCCAACTTTTTTACTCTCCTCTTTCACTTTCAAGAAGATCTTTAGTTCTTCTTCACTTTCTGCCATGAGGGTGGTGTCATCTTCATATCTGAGGTTATTGATATTTCTCCCAGTAATCTCGATTCCAGCTTGTGCTTCCACCAACCCAGCCTTTCTCATGATGTACATTGCATATAAGTTAAATAAGCAGGGTGACAATATACAGCCTTGACATAATCATTTTCCTATTTGGAGCCAGTCTGTTGTTCCATGTCCAGTTCTAACTGTTGCTCCCTGACCTGCATATAGGTTTCTCAAGAGGCAGGTCCTGTGGTCTGGTATTCCCATCTCTATGAATTTTCCACAGTTTCCGGTGATCCCCACAAGCAAAGGCTTTGGTATCCTCAAAGCAGAAATAGATGTTTTTCTGGAACTCTCTTGTTTTTTCAGTGATCCAGCAGATGTTGGCAACATGATCTCTGGTTTATCTTTCCTTGGAAGTACAGAATCATGCATCCATGCATGCGAAGTTGTTTCAGTTATGTTCAACTCTGTGTGACCCCATTGACTGTAGTCTGCTAAGCTGCTCTATCCATGGTATTCTCCAGGCAAGAATACTGGAGTGGGTTGCCATGCCTTCTCCAAGGGATCTTCCTGACCAGCCTTCCATAAATCTAACTTTAGAACATTTTCATCAACCTCCCAAAAATGATGAGCCTAATAAATACTATCTAATGACACTGAAACATGTATAAGATCATATAAGAAACGAATCACCAGTCTAGGTTTGATGCAGGATACAGGATGCTTGGGGCTGGTGCACTGGAATGACCCAGAGAGATGGTATGGTGAGGGAGGTAGGAGGGAGATTCAGGACTGGGAACATGTGTACACCCATGGCAGATTCATGTTGGTGTATGGCAAAACCAATACAGTATTGTAAAGTAAAACAAACAAAAAATATATATAATAAAAAAATAAATAAAGTTTATAAAGTAAATCTGACAGAACTAAAAATTCCTCATATGATATTTCTCTCAATTAAACATTGAAGTATAGGACATTTAAAAGATTGATAAATAATATCAATGTAAAAAAATTAACTCTAGGAATCAAAAGAAATTCTTTTAAAATAATCATCTAATCTATACTTAAAATCCTAAATGACCTCAAGTAACTGAAATAGAATATTTTATGATAATCTCAGTCTTCTTTTAAAGTAAGTCAGCCCAATTTTTAGATTCTCCAAATTAAATACAAAACAACAAAAATTCTAGATTATAACATATGTGTGTGCTTTCATGATTTCCTTAAGAGATTACAAAAAGCACTCATTATTGCAGAAGTGGTTGAGAAGCTAGATTAGTAAAACTGAGAATTTATCAAAAGGTACTCTTAAAGTAAAAAAGCAAATCCAAAGAGTGGCAGAGATATTTGTAATATACTGGCATTATATTGGCAATATGTTTGTAATATATTTGAATCCAGAGATAAGTACAAGAAAAGACAGACAGCACTAAAACAAAATAAGCAAATGACTTAACAAGGCACTTCACAAGAGAGGATATACACATGGTCAACAAATACATCAAAAATTTATTTATACTTGCTTGTCATCATAGAAATACAGATGAAGACCTCAGTAAGTTTGCTCACTACACAGCAAAAAAAAAAAAAAAAGAATACAGTTTTAAAACTATCAAATATTATCAAAGATTTTGAGAAACTGAATTTCTTGCACACTGCTTATGAGGGAGTAAATAAGAGAAAAAGGAAAAGAAAAACTACTATTAAAAATTGTTTGTCACCATTGATTAAACCTTAAGATATCCACAATCTGTGATCCTCCATCTTTACTCTAAGGAAAATCTGGTAAATCTTAACACCAATACAAGTTATTCATAACTATACTATACATAAAAGTCACTGCATTGAAACCTGACAAATATTCATCAACAGTAGAGTGAATAAATAATGTGAACGCTGTTGGAACACTGGTTTGACTCCTGGCTTGGGAAGATCCACTGCAGAAAAGATAGGTTACCCACTCCAGTATTCTCAGGTTTCTCTTCACAAGCCAAGAGAAAGCTGGTGAAAAATCTGCCTGCAATGTGGGAGACCTGAGTTCCATCCCTGGGTTAGGAAGATCTCCTGGAGGAGGGCATGGCAACCCACTCTAGTATTCTGGCCTTGAGAATGTCATGGACTATATAGTCCATGGAGTTCAGAGACGGACATGACTTTCTAAGTAAGTTTCCAAATGTCTCCAAATAAGAAAAGCTAATCTCCTGGAAATCAAACAGGTCATAAGTGGGGAAGATTGTGGAACCATTTACAGAGTTTGTATGAGGAAGCTTCTGGAATGCCCATGCTACTTGCCTGGATCATAGTGAATTTGCACATATATGTTTGCTTTAAGACCACTTGTATATTTCTATTTTCATGATTTGTTCTTTTCTTATGTAATTTTGACTTCAACAAAAACTTTATTTTAAAAATAAAATTTAGAAAATTTCCAAGGGTTCGTTTACCCCTATCAAAGCATGTGATTCACAGGAAATAGATCCTCATCAAGAGTTTCTGAAGTAATTTAATAGTTTAACATAGGGTATATTCCTACTCTTGTATATGACTTCAGTATCAATTCTGGCTGTGAAGAACTCCATTCAGAAATGCCACATAAGATCTGTATTGCAGTGTTATTTCAGGCAGGAATAATTAACAAAAGCAGTAAGAAACCTCTAGCTAGTTTAAGGTTTAAAGAGATGTGCATAAACTTCTAGGATCCTCTTCACTTTAATACATATTTTACTGTAAGACAGGTATGACTCATTATGTTTTCCCTGGATGATAGAAGAGTCTTTTTGTGGTGTTACTTCTTTAAGTAAATATCTGGAAATATATGAGTAAAAAAAAAATGGTCTATTAATACACATTACTTTTCAATTTAGCTTGAGAAAGAGGGATAGAATCCTTTGAGACCTAAATAAATAAAAATCCACTTTATGTTTTCAAGGTGACATTTTAGTTACTTTCTCCTTTTCACAATGAAAAAGTAATATTTATAATTTTAATGCAGAATAACTTCCAATTGCATTTTGCTTGAGTAAGATACTATGTTGACTCATTGGAAAAGACTCTGACTCTGGGAGGGATTGGGGGCAGGAGGAGAAGGGGATGGCAGAGGATGAGATGGCTGAATGGCATCACGGACTCGATGGATATGAGTCTGACTGAACTCCGCGAGATCGTGATGGACAAGGAGGCCTGGTGTGCTGCGATTCATGGGGTCGCAAAAAGTCGGACACGATGGAGCGACTGAACTGAACTGAACTGAAGATACTATGTGGCAAACCATTTTGTCAAGAACTATCAGTCGCTCAGTTGTGTCTGACTCTTTGAGACCCCATGAATCTCAGGACACCAGGCCTCCCTGTCCATCACCAACTCCCGGAGTTCACTCAAACTCATGTCCGTCGAGTCGTTGATGCCATCCAGCCATCTCATCCTCTGTCATCCCCTTCTCCTCCTGCTTCCAATTCTTCCCAGCACAGGGTCCTTTCCAAAGAGTCAACTCTTCGCATGAGGTGGCCAAAGTACTGGAGCTTCAGCTTTAGCATCATTCCTTCCAAAGGAATCCCAGGGCTGATCTCCTTCAGAATGGACTGGTTGGATCTCCTTGCAATCCAAGGGACTCTCAAGAGTCTTCTCCAACATCACAGTTTAAAAGCATCAATTCTTTGATGCTCAGCTTTCTTTACAGTCCGTCTCTCACATCCACACATGACCACTGGAAAAACCATAGCCTTGACTAGACGGACCTTAGTCCACAAAGTAATATCTCTGCTTTTGAATAGACTATCTAGGTTGGTCATAACTTTTCTTCCAAGGAGTGAGCATCTTTTAATTTCATGGCTGCAGTCACCATCTGCAGTCATTTTGGAGCCCCAAAAAATAAAGTCTGACACTGTTTCCACTGTTTCCCCATCTATTTGCTATGAAGTGATGGGACCAGATGCCATGATCTTCGTTTTCTGAATGTTGAGCTTTAAGCCAACTTTTTCATTCTCCTCTTTCACTTTCATCAAGAGGCTTTTTAGCTCCTCTTCACTTTCTGCCATAAGGGTGGTGTCATCTTCATATCTGAGGTTATTGATATTTGTCCTGGCAATCTTGATTCCAGCTTGTGCTTCCTCCAGCCCAGCATTTCTCATGATGTACTCTGCATATAAGTTCAATAAGCAGGGTGACAATATACAGCCTTGTCATACTCATACTATTTGGAACCAGTCTGTTGTTCCATGTCCAGTTCTTACTGTTGCTTCCTGACCTGCAAATAGGTTTCTCAAGAGGCAGGTCATGTATGAGTTAAAACAAAAAGTACTTGACATCACTAGGGAGCCACTGAATGTAGACAGAATCTAGAGATATTTACGATTTAACAAGGGAAAAGTACTGAATGAATTTCCTATCTTAATAGCATCTAGCCTAAACACTGGCCACAGTCTAAAGTCTGTACCATAACACATGGTTACAGTTTTTATTAAAAAAATAGATAGATAGATAGATAGATAGATAGATAGATAGATAGATAGATAGTAGTATTTGTATCCTGAAGAACAAGAAGAAAAAATTCAGATCAAACACAGCCTCTGCAAATTGGAAGAACAAGGAATTCAAAAAGGAGATAGCCATAGAAAATGGGTCTAAAATTATATATATAAATTCTGTCCAAATCCAGAAAACCTGACTGGACTCTGTAAAATGAATACGTGGCTTCAAGCAACCCATCTATGAATCAAAGAACTGAACTGAAATTTGATCTAATACTCAATATCTACTGGTTGTTTGAGTCCTACCAATCTGACCACCTTCAGAAACAAGAGAGAAGAAACAGGAAAGGGGGAGAGAGAGATAGAAGAAGAGAGAGAGAGAAAGATAAGGGAGAAAGGAAGGAAGGGGAAGGAGAAAGGGATGAAGGAAAGACTTTTTGAAGGAGTATCAGCAGAAATTAGGATTGCCAAATATACCCTCACAATATCCATGATATAATACAAAATTAATCAATATCTAAAGAATGGAAACAAGTGACAAATTCTTAAGAAGAGTGATCTGTGGAGACTGAGCTTGTGATGAGTCAGTTATTGGAATTAGTGGATCAGTTACTATTATATACTCAAAGGAAAAAAATATAATAGTACATAAATGAAAAGATAAATACAGAGAAATAGGAAATGAAAATGGAAATTCTGGAGGGTAAACTCCAATTTCTGTTATAAAATCATTCACTGGATAAGCTAGACAGCAGAATGGTGATTATAGCGGAGGAAAGAATCAATAAAAATGTAGCTATATTAAAAATATGATAACTATAAAGAACTTCAGTAACTTATGCAAACTGTTATAGATATATGTACACATATCAGTTCAGTTCAGTCACTCAGTCATGTCCATCTCTTTGTGACCCCATGGACTGCAGCATGCCAGGCTTCCCTGTCCATCACCAACTCCTGGAGTTACTCATATATACTCAGAGATGGATAGCTGATGGAGAGATACTGGTGAAAAATAACTTTTAAAATATAAAAGAGAATTTTCCAATATGATGAAGACATAAATTTACATTTTTTCATGCTCAGTGAGTCCTAAGCAGGATAAAAACAAAGAAAACCACGCTTATGCATGTCATGGTTAAACTACAGAAACTCAAAAGTTAAGAAAAATTAATCAGAGTAAGATTCATTTATGCAAGAGAATGATATTATAAATACTTAAATACTGTTGACTTCTGCTCAGAAATGTGGAGGACATAAAACAGTGAAAAAACTTTTAAGTGCTGAAAGGAATTAAACTTGTTAATCCAGATTTTTTTTTTTTTTCAGAAAAATAATCTTTAAAGAATAAATAAAAAATAAAAACATTTCAGGTAAAAAAAACGTAATGAGAATTAGCTAGACAAAATACTGCAAGTCCTCTAGGCTGACAGTATAAAATAGAAGGAAATGATAAATATTTGTGAAAGATATAAAATTCTGATCCTCAACTATTTTGAATAAGGACTACACTTTTCTGTGTGGGTAATCAGTTGTGTCTGATTCTTTGTGACCCCATGGACTGTAGCCTGCCAGGTTTCTCTGCCCATGGAATTTTCCAGGCAAGAATACTGGAGGGAGTAGCCATTCCCTTCTGCAGGGGATCTTCCTGACCCAGGGATAGAACATGGGTCTCCCTCATTGCAGGCAGATTCCTAACCTTCTAAGCCACCTGGGAACTCTTTGGTAGTAATTTGCAAATACAATGGAAATTTAGTAGGTGATTAGTCATTCAACTGGTTGTTGTTTAGAATTTAACATAAATTAAAGATATAACTTCATGTCTCCCACTGGTAGGAAAGGTTACTTCAATGATAGAAACTTTTGTAATTTATCTGTGTCTCCCAGTATGTTGCACAGTTTTTGGTACATACCTACATTTAATAAATGTTTGCTAAAATTTTGACACTTTTCAGTCTCATAATATGTTAATACAAATTCTCTTATTTTGTTATTACAATAATCAAGGCCAGTCATTATTTCTTCCCATGCTTCAGAGATGAATAATTGGAGACATACACAAAGTAACATGCCCAAGCTCACTCTAGGTAAAGTACTTGAAATGTTTCTACCTATCTGTTATACACATTTAAGAGAATACATATTCTAGATGTTTTCAGATCTAAAATCAGTGCACAATTCAATTAACAGCCATGAATTATTATCATTATTTACACAAAGATGATTTTTTTTGTTTGAAAAAAAAAACATTTATTCAATAGTGAATGGCTTAACATAATATATGATTTTTTTTTAAACTGATAAACGATCAATGTTTTTCCATGTCCAGTTCTAACTGTTGTTTCTTGATCTGGATCCAGATTTCTCAAGAGGCAGGTCAGGTGGTCTGGTATTCCCATCTCTTTCAGATTTCTCCACAGTTTATTGCGATCCACACAGTCAAAGGCTTTGGCATAGTCAATAAAATAGAAATAGATGTGTTTCTGGAACTCTCTTGCTCTTTTGATAATCCAGCGGATGTTGGCAATTTGATCTCTGGTTCCACTGCCTTTTCTAAAACGAGCTTGAACATCAGGAAGTTCACAGTTCACATATTGCTGAACCTGGCTTGGAGAATTTTGAGCATTACTTTACTAGCATGTGTGATGAGTGCAATTGCGTGGTAGTTTGAGTGTTCTTTGGCATTGCCTTTCTTTGGGATTGGAATGAAAACTGACCTTTTCCAGTCCTGTGACCATTGCTGACTTTTCCAAATTTGCTGGCATATTGAGTGCAGCACTTTCATAGCATCATCTTCCAGGATTTGAAATAGCTGAACTGGAATTCCATCACCTCCACTAGCTTTGTTTGTAGTGATGCTTCCTAAGGCCCACTTGACTTCACATTCCAGGATGTCTGGCTCTATGTGAGTGATCACACTATTGTGATTATCTGGGTCATGAAGATCTTTTTTGTACATTTCTGTGTATTCTTGCCACCTCTTCTTCATATCTTCTGCTTCTGTTAGACTGGTTCCAAATAGGAAAAAGAGTATGTCAAGGTTGTATATTGTCACCCTGCTTATTTAACTTATATGCAGAGTACATCATGAGAAACGCTGGGCTGGAAGAAGCACAAGCTGGAATTAAGATTGCTAGGAGAAATATCAATAAACTCAGATATGCAGATAACACCACTCTTATGGCAGAAAGTGAAGAAGAAATAAAGAGCCTCTTGAAGAAAGTGAAAGAGGAGAATGAAAAAGTTGGCTTAACGCTCAGCATTCAGAAAACGAAGATCATGGCATCTGGTCCCATCACTTCATGGCAAATAGAGGGGGACGCAGTGGGTGACTTTATTTCTCTGGGCTCCAAAATCACTTCATATGGTGATTGCAGCCATGAAATTAAGAGACGCTTACTCCTTGGAAGAAAAGTTATGACCAATCTAGATAGCATATTAAAAAGCAGAGACATTACTTTGACAACAATGGTCCGTCCAGTCAAGGCTATGGTTTTTCCAGTGGTCATGTATGGATGTGAGAGTTGGGCTGTGAAGAAAGCTGAGCGCCAAAGAATTGATGCTTTTGAACTGTGGTGTTGGAGAAGACTCTTGAGAGTCCCTTGGACTGCAAGGAGATCCAACCAGTCTATCCTAAAGGAGATCAGTCCTGGGTATTCATTGGAAGTACTGATGTTGAAGCTGAAACTCCACTACTCTTGCCACTTGATGTGGAGAACTGACTCTTTGGAAAAGACCCAGATTCTGGGATTGATTGCGGGCAAGAGAAGAAGGGGATGACAGGGGATGAGATGGTTGGATGGCATCACCGACTTGATGGACATGTGTTTGGGTGGACTCTGGGAGCTTGTGATAGACAGGGAGGCCTGGTATGCTGCGGTTCATGGGGTCGCAAAGAGTCAGACAAGACTGAGTGACTGAGCTGAACTGAACTATCAGTGATTTCATGGTAGTAACTATGTAACATAGTTAACAAATTTTGACCATTTTAATTTGTTTTGCTTATCCCAAATACATGAAAATGGCCCTTCCACTTTGTATTCTCTTTCTTTTCTTTATGTTGTTCTCCTAATATATTTAAACATGTCCTAAATGTGATTAAAACACTTTTGATGATGCTTTTCTTCAAATATTAATATAGATACATTATTAACAGGGAAGGAAATATCTGTTTTTCATATTTGTAGTCTCACTTAAAAATTAAATCTCTTAAAGGGATTCTCGGTAAGATGCTCAGTTCTTTACATTGACTAACACAGTGTCACTCTGTCTTTCGTCAGTTTTAGGTAGTTGTTGGTGGTAGTGGTTTAGTTGCTAAGTCACGGACAACTCTTGCAACCCATGGATTGTAGCCCACCAGGCACGTCTGTCAATGGGATTTCCTAGGCAAGAATACTTGAGAGGGTTGCCACTTCCTTTTCCAACAGACCTTCCTGACCCTGCATTGCAGGCAGTGAGTTACTGAAAGTCATTCAGTTGTCTCCAACTCTATGGGACCCCATGGACTGTTTAGTCCATGGAATTCTCCAGGCTAGAATACTGGAGTGGGTAGCCTTTTGCTTCTCCAGGGAACCTTCCCAACCCAGGAATCAGACCCAGGTCTCATGCATTGCAGGCAGATTCTTTGCCAGCTGAGTCACAAGGAATTCTTTATTAACTGAGCCACCTTGGAGCTCTTTTTATTCTCTCACTCTAAAATTTGTCTCAAGAACCTAGGAAATGTAAAAGATATAGGAAAATTAAAAGAACAGTTTCTTTCTTGTACCATATGGATAACTGGCTTTTTATCATCCATTGATATACTTAATACTCTATAGCACTGATTAAAAAGCAGTTGTTTTAACTAAGGTATAATTGCTTTACAGTTTTCTGTTTGTTTCTGCTGTACAACAAAGTGAATCAGCTATATTCCAACTAAAATAAAATGCAGAAGCAAGAAAAAAGCAGTTATTAATAAGATAGGAATTCAAAATATTTTGTAATTGCTCACATGCTAATTGATACCTGAAGTAACTTTTTTACACCATCTGATATTCATCAACATTCATTTGCATATTCCAGAAACTATCCCAATTCAAGGAGATGATTACTATCAACTTGGATGTCAAATTTCATGATCATGAAACAATTCCAACTCTAGAAATTTCCATAGAAATATGCAGAGCATTTTTATTTTCAATGATTTGTGATTGATAGTTTATAACTATTTCGTGTAATCCTATTTAATCTGATATAAAATGTTAGTGTGTCTTTCTCTGCAGTGAATATATTTGTTCATCAAGGAGGCAGCAATGCAATGGTTGTAACCTCAGGAGATAAATGACTTTGTTATCATGTGGGTTGCCTTGCTTATCAAAATGAAAGCCAGACAGACAGATGATGTATTAAAGATGAGCCCACAGGGATAGATTAGTCTGACTGTCCATTCTCTCAGACATCTTTTTTAAAGCATTTGTAAAGATTTTTAAAGAGGAGGAGAAAACTGTAGCATCTTATGCACACCAAAAAACAGCTACACAAATTCAGCTACTTATGTTGACAACAGCAACTTTTTAAGAAATAGATGCAAAACTACTCTAATATTTAAACTCCCAATAATATCCTATTATAGATGTGAGAGAAAGTACAAAAAAATGTAAATTGATGTATCTTTCCTCTGAATCCCCAAAAGGCATGCTGTTAGTGTTATTTTGCAGTGAGAAAAGAGCATTTCATATGTAGAATAACATTTAAAAATAATAGCTAAATATCAGCTGTGACAATCTACATTATCATTTTGGAAAAAAGCTGACCTCATGCAGCTACCATAAATACATGCTTTAAAAATAAATTGTATGCAGATTGCCAGAAATAGCCTTACCTGTGAAATTATAGCATGCATGTCTTTGTGCTAATAAACAAATTTGCCTTTGACATATATGCAATCTGTATTTATTAAGCATTTTTTAGCTTTATGACCGAAAAAGTATGCATCTTTTTTATAACCAACAGAAAATATTTTGAGAGAGTTATAGAGTGTATCTGGCAGTTAAAAATAAGAACTCTCTTTTTTTTCATATTTCATATCAGTTTATTTTGACAGCTGTAGTAACAGAGTCAAAGGTTTGATCACAGCTGTGTGGGTTGCATCCATAGTTTCTGCCTCCCAGTGGATTGAGTGTCATTTCAATCTAAAAAGTGCCCCCAGACAAATGCAGTAATAAACTGGTGATATAATTTTCAGCCTTTTCTTCTATCAGGATGAACCTGAAATAGTTGAAAAGTGAGAAAATAGAAATTATAATGAAAGGAAATGAAAGTAAGCATCTTCTACCTGCTAGAAATCAGTAGCCCATCTCCCCTACAGTTGTGACAACCAAAAATAAATTTACACATTGCCAAACATTCCCTGGTGAAAAAAATTGCCCTTAGTTTTGAATCACAAAGACAAATATATTCCTCCTAGATGGGGACTGCAGCCATGAAATTAAAAGACGCTTACTCCTTGGAAGAAAAGTTTTACCAACCTAGATAGCATATTCAAAAGCAGAGACATTATTTTGCCGACTAAGGTCCGTCTAGTCAAGGCTATGGTTTTCCCAGTAGTCATGTATGGATGTGAGAGTTGGACTGTGAAGAGGGCTGAGCACTGAAGAATTGATGCTTTTGAACTGTGGTGTTGGAAAAGACTCTTGAGAGTCCCTTGGACTGCAAGGAGATCCAACCAGTCCATTCTGAAGGAGACCAGCCCTGAGATTTCTTTGGAAGGAATGGTGCTAAAGCTGAAACTCCAGTACTTTGGCCACCTCATGAGAAGAGTTGACTCATTGGAAAAGATTCTGATGCTGGGAGGGATCAGGGGCAGGAGAAGAAGGGGATGACAGAGGATGAGATGGCTGGATAGCATCACTGACTTGATGGCCGTGAATCTGAGTGAACTCCGAGAGTTGGTGATGGACAGGGAGGCCTGGCGTGCTGCGATTCATGGGGTCGCAAAGAGAGGGACACGACTGAATGGCTGAACTGAAATGAACTGATATAAATCCACATACACAACATGCATCCACATAACATTCCCTCTTATTTCCATGAACCCTTAGACACTCACATACATACATATCAACACCTTCTGTGTTTATATCCACATAGTCATACACACAATGGCACATGGCAACACTTGCACATCCATGTATACATACCTCACTTCACAAGTATGGCCCTATATATATATGCACACATCCCTATGTACATGATACACATTATAAACTTATACAGTAGTATATAATACAATTTTAAGACATTTATAAATACATGTTTCTTACCTTGAAAAAACTATTGCTATAAACAAAGTCTTGAATTTTTTTTTTTTCTCTTATGACCTGGGCATCCAGTTTTTTAAACAACAAAAGTAAATCTTAATATATATTCACAGAATAAACTAACCATTTGTTTGTCTGATGTTGTAAAGAGAAATATTACATAGGAACCTGGAATGTTAGGGCCATGTATCAAGGCAAATTGGAAGTGGTCATACAAGAGGAGGCAAGAGTGAACATCAACATTTTAGGAATCAGCAAACTAAAATGGACTGGAATGGGTGAATTTAACACAGATGACCATTATATCTACTACTGTGGGCAATAATCCCTTAGAAGTAATGGGTTAGCCATCATAGTCAAAAAAAGTCTGAAATGCAGTACTTGGGTGCAATCTCAAAAATGACAGACTGATCTCTGCTCATTTCCAAGGTAAACCATTCAATTGCATGGTAACCCAAGTCTATACCCTAACCAGTAATGCTGAAGAAGCTGAAGTTGAATAGTTCTGTGAAAACCTACAAGACCTTTTAGAACAAACACCCAAAAAAGATGTCCTTTTCATTATAGGGAATTGGAATGAAAAAGTAGTAAGCAAGAAACATCTGCAGTAACAGGCAAATTTGGCTTTGGAGTACAGAATGAAGCAGGGCAAATGCTAATAGTGTAATGCCAAGAGAATGCACTGGTCATAGCAAACACCCTCTTCCAACAACACGAGAAGACTCTACACGTGGACATCACCAGATGGTCAACACCGAAATCAGATTGATTATATTCTTTGCAGCCAAAGATGGAGAAGCTGTATACAGTTAGCAAAAACAAGACCAAGAGCTGACTGTGGCTAAGATCATGAACTCATTATTGCCAAATTTAGACTTATATTGAAGAAAATAGGGAAAACCACTAGACCATTCATATGAGCTAAATCAAATCCCTAATGATTATACAGTAGAAGTGATAAGTAGATGTAAGGGAATAGATCTGATAGAGTTCCTGATGAACTATGGATGAAGTTAGTGACATTGTACAGGAGACAGGGATCAAGACCATCTCTAAGAAAAAGAAAACCAAAAAAGCAAAATGGCTGTCTGAAGCTGCCTTATAAATAACTGTGGAAACAAGAGAAGCAAAAAGCAAAGAGAAAAAGGAAAGATATTCCCATTTGAATGCAGAGTTCCAAAGAATAGCGAGGAGAGATAAGAAAGCCTTCCTCAGCGATGAAGGCAAAGAAATAAAGGAAAACAATAGAATGGGAAAGATTAGAGATCTCTTCAAGAAAATTGGAGATACCAAGGGAAGCAGAAGATATTGAGAAGAGGTACCAAGAATACACAGAAGAACTGTACAAAAAATATCTTCATGACCCAGATAATCACGATGGTGTGATCACTGACATAGAGCCAGACATCCTGGAATGTGAAGTTAAGTGGGCCTTAGGAAGCATCGCTACAAACAAATCTAGTGGAAGTGATGGAATTCCAGTTGAGCTACTTCAAATCTTAAAAGATGATGCTATGAAAGTGCTGCAGTCAATACACCAGCAAATTTGGAAAACTCAGCAGTGGCCACTGGACTGGAAAGGTCAGTTTTCATTCCAATCCCAAAGAAAGGCAATGCCAAAGAATGCTCAAGCTACTACAAAATTGCACTCATCTCACACGTTGGTAAAGTAAATGCTCAAAAGTCTCTAGGACAAGCTTCAACAGTATATGAAGCATGAACTACCAGATGTTCAAGCTAGTTTTAGAAAAGGCAGAGGAATCATAGATCAAATTGCAAACATCCACTGGATCATTGAAAAACAAGAGAGTTCCAGAAAAACATCTATTTCTGATTTATTGACTATGTCAAAGCTTTTGACTGTGTGGATCACAATATACTGTGGAAAATTCTGAAAGAGATGGGAATACCAGACCACCTAACCTGCCTCTTGAGAAATCTGTATTCAGGTCAGGAAGCAATAGTTGAACACACTGGTTCCAGACAGGAAAGTGTATCTCAAGTCTCTATATTGTCACCCTGCTTATTTAACTTATATGCAGAGTACATCATGAGAAAAGCTGGGCTGGATGAAGCACAAGCTGGAATCAAGATTGCTGGGAGAAATATCAATAACCTCAGATGTGCAGTTGACACCACCCTTAAGACAGAAACCACACAAGAATGAAAGAGCCTCTTGATGAAAGTGAAAGAGGAGAGTGAAAATGTTGCTTAAAGCTCAAGATTCAGGAAACTAAGACCATGACATCCGTTCACATCTCTTCATGGCAAATAGATGGGAAAACTGTGGAAGCAGTGGCAAACTTTATTTTTGGGGGGTTCCAAAATCACTGCAGATGGTGACTGCAGTCATGAAATTAAAAGACACTTACTCCTTGATACGAAAGTTATGACCAACCTAGACAGCATATTTAATAGCAGAGACATTACTTAGCTAAAAAAGGTCAGTCTAGTCAAGTCTATGATTTTTCCAGTAGCCATGTATGGACGTGAGAGTTGTACGATAAAGAAAGCTAGTGCCAAAGAATTGATGCTTTTGAACTGTGGTCTTGGAGAAGACTCTTGAGAGTGCCTTGGACAGCAAGGAGATCCAACCAGTCCATCCTAAGGGAGATCATTCCTGAATGTTCATTGGAAGGACTAACGTTGAAGTTGAAACTCCAATATTTTGGCCACCTGATGAGAAGAGCTGACTCATTAGAAAAGACCCTGATGCTGGGAAAGATTGAAGGCAGGGGAAGAAGAGGATGACAGATGATGAGATGGTTGGATGGCATCACCAACTGAATGGACATGAGTTTGGGTAAACTCCAGGAGTTGGTGATGGAAAGGGAGGCCTGGCTTGCTGCAGTCAATCTGGTCACAAAGATTCAGACATGACTGAGCAACTGAACTGAACTTGCCTTATGTTGATAGAACCTAGATCATACTTCTATATTCCTAATCTTTTATTACTAAAGGCACACAGAGCCTTTTACAGTTTTAACTCAAACATGTCTTGTAAGTTATTCTATTTTTCTTCAAATGAATACTGTACAAGGTTGTTGACTGAAGTAACAAGTGTGAAAATAATATATCAAAATACACTATTATCAATTTGAATTTGAGCAGGCATAAATGATACATGGTGTCCTTTTTGAAAGAAACTGCATATGTAGTTCAATATTTATTTTATTATGAACAGAAAAAAATCACAAAAATGTGTGTTCTTAAAGAAATATTATTGAAGTTAGATTTGCTAGTATAATAGAATTTTAAAATAGAGTCCATTCACATGCTTTTCCTCAGGCTTAGGAATTATTGAACGACTTTTTAATCCATTGAAGACATGCTCTCCACTTGCATTCTCCACTTTGTCAATTATAGGAACCAAAAATAAAATTAGATAGAAAAGGAGCCCTGAATGTTTTTTTAAGATTTGATTTTTATGTTGAAATCAGTTAATTTGATCATTTAAAATTATTTCTTCCATTCACTGAGCTCAGTGTTGCCTTGGTCAAAATGTAATGCAAGCTACAAGTTTATGTCCTCAGAGACTTCACGATTTATTGGTAGCATGACAGAATATGTGACTCAGATATAAGAAATATGCTGAGTAGTTACAAACACCGTCATAAAATAACAATAAATAAGGCTGTATATTGTATAATTAGACTGAATATTGTGTTATACTGGTATATTTCAAAAAAAGAAGTATATTCTGTGAAGGAAATAAAATGCTATGGCTATGTACAAGATGTGATATATGATTAAATGTTATAAATTTAAATTTTCTTCTCTGTCTTGAATTATACCTTGAGTATACATATTCCAAATAAGATTGGTGTTTGTAATATCATTTCTTTATTACATTACTACACTACTGATTTAAATGTCAGAATTCAGACTAATCAATGATCTTAATAAGACTCTTTGACAAAAGAATCAAACATTGTTTATGTACAAACAAATACTCTCAATCATCAAATTATTAGTTAACAATTTGCTTCTTTTTGGGAAAATATGTATTATATTACTTCTGAAGCTTATTTTTTAATATCTTTAGTACTTATATTTTGTTCACTCAACAGTATTCTTGCCTGGAGAATCTCATGGACAGAGGAGCCTGGTGGGCTACAGTCCATGGGGTCGCAAAGAGTCGGACACGACTGAGCGACTTCACACACACACACACACACACAAAAGTATATACCATGTTGGCATACTATAAATAGAATTTCAATAAGTAATTGTTTCTCATTGTATAACTGTATGCTAATGACTGTTCTAACAGTATATTTAAAGATTTTACATTAAAATTTTGCTAACAATATATTTAAAGATTTTCTAACAGTATGTTTAAAGATTTTATACTAAACTATTCCTGACTGTTTTCAGGTGGTATTTTTGCTTATTATGCATAAAGACAATCAAAGTATAAATGTGCATTGCATGCTTATACTGTTTTATAAATTCTAATAATTGTGTTAATTTTGTATTTATTGAAAAGCCTGCATGCATAAACTATTTTATATAAAATTTAGATAAGTGAAAGAAAAATCTACTTTAAAATGAAAAAAAAATAGACGATGCAAATTTATGGAGAGATATATCATGTTCTTGGATTGAAAGAATCAATATGGTAAAAAATTATTATACTAACCAAAGCAATCTACAGATTCAAGGGAGTCCCTATCAAATTATCAAAGGCATTTTTCACAGAACTAGGACAAAAACCTTTGCAATTTGCATAGAAACACAAAAGACCCCAAACAATTAAAGCAATCTTAAGAAAGAAAAAAGGGAAGCTGGAGAAATCAACCTTCTTGACTTCAGACTATACTACGAAGCTATAGTTAACAAGAGAGTATGGTACTGGCACAAAAAATAAAACAGAAATATAGACCAATGGAACAAGATAAAAAGCCCAGAGATAAGCCCATGCACCTTTGGACACTTCACTTTGACAAAGGAGGCAAAAATATACAATGGAGAAGAGACAACCTCTTCAATAAATGGTGCTAGAAAAACTGGACAGCTACATGTGAAAGAATGAAAGTGAAAGAATGAAAGTAGAACACTTCCTAACAATATGCATAAAAATAAACTCAAATGGGATTAAAGACTTAAATGTAGGGCCAGAAATAATAAACTCTTACAGGAAAACATAAGTAGTACATTCCTTGACATAAATCACAGTAAAATCCTCTATAATCCACATCTTAGAATAATGGAAATAAAAACAAAAATAAGCAAGTAGGATCTAATTAAACTTAAAAGTTCTTGCACAGCAAAGGAAATTATAAGAAAAGGGAAAAGATAACCCTCTAAATGGGAGAAAATAATAGAACCTGAAACTACTGCCAAAAATTAATCTCCAAAATATACAAGCTGCTCATGCAGATCAATACCAGAAAAATAAATAACCAAAAAAGGACAGAAGACCTAAACAGATATTTCTCCAAAGAAGACATACAGATGGTTAATAAACACAAAAGATGCTCAATATCACTCATTGTAACAGAAATGCAATCAAAACTGCAATGAGGTATCTCCTCATACAGATCAGAATGGCCATTATCAAAAAGTCAATAAAAAGCAAACAATAAACTCTGGAGAGGGTGTAGAGAAAGGGAATTCTCTTGGATTGTTGGTGGGAATATAAATTGTTACAGCCACTATAGAAAACAATATGATTTCTTAAAAAAGAAAGGAAAAAAACCAAAAACTAGGTGTAAAACTACCATATGACCCAGTGATCATACCACCAGTCATATGCCCTGAGGAAACCATAATTGAAAAAGATACATGTATCCCAATGTTCATAGCAGCAATATTTACAGCAGCTAGTACATGGAAGCAACCTAGATGTCCATTGACAGATGAATGCATAAACAAGTTATTATATATATATATATATATATATATATACATACACAAAATAGAATACTACTCAACCAAAAAAATGGAGCATATTTGAGTTAGTTCTAATGTTGTGGATGAACCTAGAACCTATTATACAGAGTGAAGTAGGTTAGAAAGAGAAAAACAAATATCATATATTAACACATATATATGAATCTAGAAAGATGGCACTGATGAATCTATTTTCAGGGCAACAATAGAAACACAAACATAGAGAACATGCTTGTAGACACAGTGGGGGCAGGAGAGAGAGAGATGAATTGAGAGAGCAGCATTACACATATTCATTTCCATATATAAAATAGATAGCCAGTGGGAATTTGCTATATGACATAGGGAGCTCAAACTTGGGGCTCTGTGACAACCTAGAGGAATGG
This sequence comes from Capricornis sumatraensis, assembly GCF_032405125.1. Classification (NCBI taxonomy): domain Eukaryota; kingdom Metazoa; phylum Chordata; class Mammalia; order Artiodactyla; family Bovidae; genus Capricornis; species Capricornis sumatraensis. Next base: position 54,417,114 of record NC_091080.1, read on the forward strand.
GCTGGGTGGGAGGTGGGAGGACGGTTCAAGAGGGAGGGAACATATGCATACCTGTGACTGATTCATGTTGATGTATGGCAGAAACCAACACAACATAGTAAAGCAATTATCCTCCAATTAAAAATAAATGTAGAAAATGAAATGAAAAGGAAAACATAGGGAAAATACCAGTAGTAATGCTTACTTTTAATATTTAAATAGCATTTGGTTTTTCTAGTACTTTATTATGACTCTTAGAGATGTTTCTAAGGGATTCCCTGATACCTCAGTGAGTAAAGAATCTGCCTGAAGCACAGGAGACCTCGGTTCAATCCCTGGATTGTGAAGATTCCCTGGAGAAGGAAATGTCAACCCACTCCAGTATTCTTGCCTGGAAAATCCCATGGGCAGAAGAACCTGGCAGGCTACAGTTCATGGGGTTGCAAGAGTCAGATACAACTTAGCGACTAAATCATCAAAAGAGATGTTTAAGTCTAGTAAATCTAGACTGGTACAAAAGTATTTGTGGTTTCAGACTTTGAAATTTAAATAATTATAACTACACTCAAGCATATCTTTAATAATCAAAATAGGAGCCATTACAATTAATATCCATCTGAACAGGTATATACCCATCTGAAAGCAGAGTTCCAAAGAAGAGCAAGGAGAGATAAGATAGCCTTCGTATGTGAACAATGCAAAGCAACAGAGAAAAACAATAGACTGGGAAAGAGTAGAGATCTCTTCAAGAAAACTGGAGATACCAAGGGAACATCTTATGTAAAGATGGACAGCATACAGGACAAAAACAGTAGGAACCTAACACAAGTAGAAGATATCAAGAAGAGGTGGCAAGAATATACAGAACTGTACAGAAAAGGCCTTAAGACCCAAACAACCACTATGGTGTGATCACTAACTTAGAGACAGACATCCTTGGCTCTATGTGAAATCAAGTGGGCCTTCCAAAGCATTACTACAAACAAAGCCAGTGGAGATGATCAAATTCCAGCGGAGCTATTTTAAATCCTAAAGAATGATGTTTTTTAAGTGCTGCATTCAATAAGCCAGAAAACCTGGAAAACTCAGCTGTGGCCTCAGGCCTGGAAAATGTCAGTTTTCATTCCAATCTCAAAGAAGGGTGATGCCAAAGAATGTTCAAACTACCTCACAATTGCATGCATTTCACAGGCTAGCAAGTTTATGCTCAAAATCCTACAATGCAGGCTTCAACAGTAGGTGAATCTGACAATTTCTAGAGGTAAAAGCTGGATTTAGAAAAGGCAGAGGAACCAGACATCAAATTGCCAACATCCACTGGATCATAGAAAAAAGTGAGAGAGTTCCAGAAAAACATCTACTTCTTCTTTATTGACTACACTAGAGACTTTTTGTGGATCAAAATAAACTGTGGAAAACCCTTAGCGATGAGAATGCCAAACAACCTTATCTGTCTCCTGAGAAACCTGTATGCTGGATAAGAAGCAACATTTAGTACCAGAATTGGAATAATGGAGGGGTTCAAAATTGGAAAAGGGGTACGGTACATCAAGGCTGTATACTGTCACTCTGCTAATTTAAATTATATGCATAGCACATCAAAACAAAATGCCAGGCTGGATGGAGTACAAGCTAGAATCAATGTTGCCAGAAGAATTATTAATAACCTTAGATATTCACATGACAGCAATCTAATGACAGAAAGCAAAGAGGAAATTCTTGATAAAGGTGAAAGAGGAGAGCGAAAAATCTGGCTTAAAACTCAGTATTCAAAAAACTAAGATCATGGCTTCCAGTCACATCACTTCATGGAAAGAGATGAGGGGAAACTGGAAACAGTGAGAGACTTTATTTTCATTAGCTCCCAAATCACTGCAGATGGTGACTCCAGCCATGAAATTGAAACATGCTTGCTCCTTGGAAGGAAAGAAATGACAAACCTAGACAGCATATAAAAAAGCAGAGACATCACTTTGCAACAGAGGTCCTCCTTAGTTTAGTTCAGTTCAGTCACTCTGTCATACCCAAATCTTTGCAACCCCATGGACTGCAGCACACCAGGCCTCCCTGTTCATCAGCAACTCCCAGAGTTTACTCAAACTCATATCCATTGAGTCCGTGATGCCATGCAACCATCTCATCCTCTATCGTCCTCTTCTCCTCCCACCTTCAATCTTTCCCAGCATCAGGGTCTTTTTAAATGAGTCACTCCTTTGCATCTTCTGGCCAGAGTACTGGAGTGTCAGCTTCAGCATCAGTCCTTCCAATGAATATTCAAGACTGATTTCCTTTAAGATGGACTAGTTGGATCTCCTTGCTGTCCAAGGGACTCTCAAGAGTCTTCTAAAACACCACAGTTCAAAAGCATCAATTCTTCAGCACTCAGCTTTCTTTATAGTCCAACTCTCACATCCATATATGACTACTGGAAAAACGATCTACTCAACCTATGCTTCTTCCAGTAGTCATGTATGGATGTGAGAGTTGGAACATAAAGAAAACTGAACTCCAAAGTATTGATACTTTTGAACTGTGATGCTGGAGAAGAATCTCAAGAGTCTATTGGACAGCAAGGAATCAAACAAGTCCATCCTAAAGGCATTCAGTCTTGAATATTCATTGGAAGGACTAATGCTGAAGGTCTAATATTTTGGCCACCTGATGTTAATAACTGACTCGTTGGAAAAGATCCTGATGCTGGGAAAGATTAAGGACAAGAGGAGAAGGGGATGACAGAGGATGAAGTGGATGGATGGCATCACCGACTCAATGGATATGAGTTTGAGTGCACACCAGGAGATAGTGAAGGACAGGGAAAGCTGGAGTGCTGCACTCCATGGGGTTGCAAAGAATTGGACATGACTATGTGACTGAACAACAACAGCTATCAACATACTTTTGCCAATGAAAAATATGTTTGCTTATTCCTGTAGTGTAAGTCTTTGCTGCTGGATTCAACAAATTCTTAGAAAGGATTTTCTGCCTCATTTTTTTTTTCTTTTCCTGTGTCCCTTTAATTAAAAAAAAAAATTACTTATATTTTACTGAAGAATAATTGCTTTACAGAATTTTGTTGTTTTCTGTCAAACCTCAACTTTTTGCTTGTGGAAGCATTTTCACTGCAAAAAGTTGTGGAGGTACTTGAAGACGTGGTAATCAGTTGGCAAAGGTCAGGTGAATATGGTAGATGAGACAAAATTAATAGTCAATTTTTGAATAAAAATTCATTCAATTTTTGAAGTATTGGTTGTGCGAGTTGTGGTTGGGGACTGTTTTAGAGAAGAATTTGGCTCAATCTGTTGAGCAATGCCAGCTGCAGGCGTTGCATTTTGGGTGCATCTCATTAATATCCTCAGTATACTTCTCAGATGTAGTGGTTCGCTGGGATTCAGAAAGCTGTAATATATCAGAACAGCAGTAGACCACCAAACAGTTACCATGACCTTTTTATTCGGTTCAAGTTTGTCTTTTGAAGGTGATTTGGAGCTTCTTCTCTGTATAACCACTGAGCTTATTGTCACGGTTATCATATGAAATCCACTTCTCATCACGTAGCACCATCTGATCCAGAAACAGTTCATTGTTGCTGTATAGAATAAAAGAAAACCCTTCAAAATGATGATTTTGTTTGTTTTTCAGTCAGCTCATGAGGTACCCACTTATCAAGCTTTTTCACCTGTCCAATTAGATTCAAATGCCAAATGACCATAGAATGGTCGACACTAAGTTCTTCAGCAAATTCTCGTGTAGCTGGTAAGAGAATCAGCTTTGATGATGCTCTCAGTTGGTCGTTCTCAACTTCCGATGGCCAGCCACTAAACTCCTCATTTCAAGTCTCTTATCTCCGTTGCACAACTTCTTGAACTACCTCTGCACTGTACATTTGTTAGCAATTCCTGGACCAAATGTGCTGTTTGTGTTGCGAGTTGTTGCTGTTGCTTTATGACACATTTTGTACTCAAAAAAAAAAAAAAAATCACTCGAATTTACTTCTTGTTTAATATCATTTCTAAACTCTAAAATAAATATAAAATAAACTAAATAATAACTCATTAGCAAAGCAACAAAAAGTGAGAAATGCCTATCAAAATGATGTATAACATAACCACATTTTACAATGTATTACAATATCAAATGGCAAAGTTCAATAATGCAAAACTGCATTTACTTTTGTACCAAGCAAAGAGTAGAGTTGGAAACATTTTTCTTATTATGCGTTACTCTGTATGGTAGAGGAAATAATGACCCCCTCTATGTCAATGTACTAATATCTAGAAGTTGTCATTATGTTACCTTAAATGGCGAAGGGACTTTGAAGATGTGATTGAGTTCGAAATCTTGAAATCAGTAGTTATTCTGGATGATAATAGGTGATCCAGATGTAGTCACAAGTATTATTGTAAGATAGAAAGCAATGTAAACACAGAATCAAACAGATCTGAAGATTCTATGTCGCTGGCTTATAAGATGAAGAAATGTGGTGTGCGTCAGCCATGGAATAAAAAGAATCAATTCGGTTCAATTCAGTTCCATAGCTTCAGTCATGTATAACTCTTTGCCAGCCCATGCACTGCAGCAAAATAGGCTTCCTGTCCATCACCCACTCCCAGAGCTTGCTCAAACTCATGTTCATCGAGTGGATGATGCCTTCCAACCATCTCATCTTCTGTCATCCCTTTCTCCTCCTGCCTTCAATCTTTCCCAGCATCAGGGTCTTTTCAAATAAGTCAGTTCTTTGCATCAGGTGGCCAAAATATTGGAGTTTCAGCTTCAACAACAGTCTTTCTAATGAATATTCACACTGATTTAATTTAAGACTAATGGTTTGATCTCCTTGTGGTCCAAGGGACTTTCAAGAGTCTTCTCCAACACCACAGTTCAAAAGCACTAATTTGTTTGCACGTAGCTTTCTTTATAGCCCAACTCTCACATCCATACATGACTAGTGGAAAAACCATAGCTTTGACTAGATAGACATTTGTTTGCATAGTAATGTTTCTGCTTTTTAATATGCTGTTTAGGTTGGTCATAATTTTTCTTCCAAGGAGCAAGCATATTTTAATTTCATGGCTGTAGTCAACATCTGAGTGATTTTGGAGCCCCCCAAATCAAGTCTGTCACTCTTTCCAATGTTTCCACATCTATTTGTGATGAAGTGCTGGGACCAAATGCTATGATCTTAGTTTTTTGAACATTGAGATTTAAGCCACTTTTTCGCTCTCCTCTTTCATTTCCATCAAGAGTCGCTTTAGTTCTTTTTCGTTTTATGCCATAAGTGTGGTGTCATCTGCATATAAGAGGTTATTGATATTATTCCTGGCAATCTTGATTCCAGCTTGTGCTTCATCCATCCCAGCATTTACCATGATGTACACTGAATATAAGTTAAATAAACAGGGTGACAATATACTGTCTTGATGTACTTTTTTTCCTGATTTAGAGCCAGTCTATCTTTCCAGGTCCAGTTCTAACTGTAGCTTCTTGACCTGCATCCAGATTTTTCAAGGCACAGGTCAGGTTGTCTGGTATTCCCATATCTTTCTGAATTTTCCAGTTTGCTGTGATCTACACAATGAAATGCTTTGGCATAATCAATAAAACAGAAGTAGATGCTTTACCAGAATTTTTTTTTTTTTTTCTATGACCCAAAGAAAAATTTGGCAATTTGAACTCTGATTCCTCTGCCTTTTCTAAATACAGCTTGCGCACCTGGAAGTTCACAGGTCATATACTGGGGAAGCCTGGTGTGGAGATTTTTTAGCATTACTTTGCTAGAGTGTGAGATGACTGCAATGGTGCAATGGTTTGAGCATTCTTTGACATTGCCTTTCTTTGGGATTGGAATAAAAACTGACCTCTTCCAGTCCTGTGGCCACTTCTGAGTTTTCCAAGTTTGCTGGCATATTGAGTGCAGTAGTTTAACAGCATTATCTTTTAGGATTTGAAATAGCTTAACTGGAGTTTCACCACCTCCACTAGCTTTGTTCATAGTGATGCTTCCTAAGGCCCACTTGACTTCATATTACAGGATGTATGGCTCTAGGTGAGTAATCACACCAACGTGGTCATCTGGGTCATGAGATCTTCTGTGTATTCTTGCCACCTCTTTTTAACACCTTTTGCTTTTTTTAGTTCCACAGCATTTTTGTCATTTATTGTGCCCATCTTTGCATGACATGTTCCCTTGGTATCTCTAATATTTTTGAAGAGATCTGTAGTCTTTCCTTTTCTATTGTTTTCCTCTATTTCATTGCATTGATAACAAAGTAATGCTTTCTTATCTCTTCCTGCTATTCTTTGGAAGTCTGCATTCAAACGTGTATATCTTTCCTTTTCTCCCTTCCTTTCACTTCTCTTCTCTTCTCAGCTATTTGTAAGGCCTCCTCAAACAACCATTTAACCTTTGTGCATTACTTTTTTTTGGAGATGATCTTGATCACTGCCTGTAAAATATCAGGAACCTCTGCCCAAAGTTCTTCAGGCACTCTGTCTATCAGATCTAATCCCTTGAATCATTTCTCACTTCCACTATATAACCGTAAGGGATTTGATTTAAGTCATACCTGAATATGCGAGTGGTTTTCCCTACTTCCTTCAACTTAAGTCTGAATTTTGCAATAAGGCATTCATAATCCAAGTAACAGTCAGCTCCAAGTCTTGTTTGTGCTGACTATAAAGCTTCTCCATCTTTGGCGGCAAAGAATATAATCAGTCTGATTTTGATATTGACCATCTGGTGATGTCCTTATGCAGAGTCTTCTCTTGTATAGTTGGAAGAGAGTGTTTGTTATGACCAGTGCATTCTCTTGGCAAAACTCTGTTAGCCTTTGCCCTGCTTCATTTTGTACTCCAAGGCAAAATTTGCCTGTTACTCCAGGTATCTCTTGACTTCCTACTTTTGAATTCCATTTCCCAATAATGAAAAGGACAACTTTTTTGGTATTAGTTCTTGAAGGTGTTGTAGCTCTTTATAGAACCATTCAACTTTAGCTTTTTCAGCATTATTGGTTGAGGCATAGACTTGGATTGCCGTGGAATTGAATAGTTTACCTTGGAAATGAGCAGAGATCAGTCTTTTTTGAGATTGCACCCAAGTACTGCATTTCAGACTCTTTTGTTGACTATGATGGCTACTCCATTCCTTCTAAGGGATTCTTGCCCACAGTAGTAGATATAATGGTCATCTGAATTAAATTCGCCCATTCCAGTCCATTTTCATTCACTGATTTCTAAAACTCTGATTTTCACTCTTGCCATCTCTTGTTTGACCAATTCCAACTTACCTTGATTTATGGACCTAACATTCCAGGTTCCTATGCAATATTGTTCTTTACAACATCGAATTTAACTTCCATCAGCATTCACATCACCAACTGGGCCTTGTTTTTTCTTTGGCTATGTCTTTTAATTCTTTCTTGAGTTATTTCTCCAATCTTCTCCAGTAGCATATTGGGCACATACCAACCTGGTGGCTCAGATGATAAAGTGTCTGTCTACAATGTAGGAGCACAAGGTGGCTCAGAGGTTAAAGCATCTGCCTGGAATGCTGGCAACCCGGGTTTGATCCCTGGGTTGGGAAGATCCCCTGGAGAAGGAAATGGCAACCACTCCAATACTCTTGCCTGGAGAACCCCATGGAGGGAGGAGCCTGGTAGGCTACAGTTCATGGGGTCGCAAAGAGTCGGACACGACTGAGCAACTTCACTCACTCACTCACTCTACAATGCAGGAGACCTGGGTTCGATCCCTGGGTGGGGAAGATCTACTGAAGAAGGAAATGGCAATCCACCCCGGTATTCTTGCCTGGAAAATTCCATGGACAGAGAAGCCTGGTAGGCTACAGTCCATGGAGTCGAAAAGAGTTGGGCACGACTGAGCGACTTCACTTTCACGTTCACCAACCTGGGGAGTTCATCATTCAGTGTACCATCTTTTTGCCTTTTCGTACGGTTCATGGGGTTCTCAAGGCAAGAATAGTGAAGTGGTTTGCCATTCCCTTTTCCATTGGACCACACTCTGTCAGAACTTGATTTCATTATCTTAACATTTTGTTAGATAAAAGGAATAGAGCTCTACATATTGTATCATATCCCTTATATGAATCTGAAAAGTAATAATAAAAGCTTGCTTATTTACAAAACAGAAACAGATTCACATACATAATTCTACTTCTTGCTGACCTAATTCACTCATCCTAAAATCTATAGGGTCATCCATGTTGCTGCAAATTATATTATTTCATTCTTTTTAGTCACTAAGTAATACTCTATTATCTATATGTACCATACTTTCTGTGTCTATTCCTATTTTGATGGACATTTAGTTTGCTTCCATGTCTGGACTATTGAAAACAGTACGATAATGAACTTTTGGGTGTATGTATTTTTTTGGACAGTGTTTTCTCTGGATATATACTCAAGAGTGGGACTGCAGGGTCATATAGTAGCTCTATTTTTAGTATTTTAAGGAACCTCCATGCGGTTCTCCTTAGTGGTGGTACCAATTTATTTTCTGACCAATAGTGTAGGAGGGTTCCCTTCTCTCCACATTCTCTTCAGCATATATTGTTTGTAGATTTTTTTGATGATGGCCGTTCTGACTGGTATGAGCTGAAGCCTCATTGCAGCCTTGATTTGCATTTGTCTAATAATAAGTGATGTTGAGCATTTTTTCATGTGCTTTTAGACAATATATGTTCCATATAATGAGTGAAAGTCGGTGTCTTTCTTTTTTTCTTGCTTATATAAAAGTGCAAGTAATCAGTGTCAGATTTTTTATAAAATTTAGTAATTTAAAGTTGATCCATAAAATATAGTCTTAGCAATAGCTGTTGCCTTCAGAGAGATGAGAAAGGGTTTTTAAAATTCACTTATTTTTTTAGAATAAGTATATTTTCAAATTCAGAAAATATATACATGAATAAATCTTTCTCCCTGAAACTCAAATCACATAAAATTAGCTTAGACTGAGCTAATATATTTAGTGTCAAATACATTATTCCATTAGGTAGTTAATTAGACAGAGAAGGGATTCATAATGAAATCAAGTGATTGACTTTCCCTTAATAGATTAAGAACAAAAGCAAGCGCCCATTCTTTAATTAAAAAGGTTTTTCTTTACACACAATTCTTTTATGTGTGTGTGTGATACTCCCACTTCTTAGTGATTCTCTCTACATCAAGTTTCTGTTTTGACAGGTATATATCTAAAGCCTGTAGCATAGATTTATACTATCCTGTCAATTTGAAACACTGCACTTCTATTTCCATGGTCATCACCTTTTAAAACTTAATGAGTTTCCAGTTTTATTAGCCTCACTTCTTTCTTAGGTCATGCGAGTCTGTTGAACTCTAGACTGTTGTTGAATATATATGCAGTGCTGCAATTTTTAGCTGATGAAACATTTGGGATTGTTATATATCCTACATTATTTTATGAGGAAAATAAGTTTCAGTTGATAGATTATATGAACATTTTGGTTTATTATGTGTATATCTACATATCTGTTGCTTAGTATTAACATATATTTATATGCACACCTCTTTTTTTTTTCTTATTTTCTAAATTATTTGAGTATACCTATGTGCTCAATTTCTTTTCATTTTCTGAAAATAACACAGTCCCATTTTGGAGCTTCCTTGGTGGTTCAATGGTAACGAATCCCCCTGCAGTTCAGGAGACACAGGAGAAGCAGGTTCGATCCCTCAGTCAGAAAGAACCCCTTGAGGAGGGCATGGCAATCCATTCCAGTATTTTTGCCTGGATAATCCCATGGACAGAGGAGCCTGGGAGTTTACAATTCACGGGGTTGCAAACAGTCAGATATGACTTAAGTGACTGAGCACAGACTCACACGTATGTATAAATATATATTTACATATATATATTTATATATATACATAAATAATATCCTGTGGCTCTTTGTAGATGAATTTCTTTGATGACACTAATAGATGGAGAAGTCATCAAAATTTTCTAGATGAATTTCTATTGATAACTATTATCTCTAAAATAATGTAAGTTAATCTTGAAAGCTAAATAACCAATTACTAATGATTTTCAACATGTATGGTATACATCAATATGTGATTTTTTTTAGCTGGTCAATAGTGGAATTAAGGAATCATATGGTAGTTCTATTTTTAATTTTCTGAAGAAACTTCATACTGTAGTCCATATTGACTGCATCATTACGTCCCCACCAACAGTGCACAAGGGTTCTCTTTTCTCCAAATACTCACCCACATGTGTTTTTTCTGTCTTCTTGATAACAGCCATTGTAACAGATGTGAGGTGGTATTTCATTGTGCTTTTGATTCATATATTGCTAATACGTAGTAATGTGAGCACCTTTTCATGCACCTATTGATCATTTATATGTCTTCTTTGGACATGACCTTTTTTATTCTTAATTTTATGTGTGTCTATTGGCACTTTATCAATAATTCTTTGGGTAAGAATTATGGTTTTACAGGCATTGCACCAAATATTTTCATGGGAGAATAAAAATAATATAATATTTTAAATATCCATTTAATCAACAATTTCACATTTTGTAAGTTTTGGTAACAAAATTAAAATTCATTATTTACAGAGTTCAAAGGAAAAATTAAAATGTAATGTCCAAAAATATCTCCTCACTCATTTGCCTACCATTAGTCAGTTATCAATAACTCAATCCTGAATATGTTGTGTGTCAAAAATATTCTAAAGGTACCCATAGTGTGTCATCCTCTACCCTTAACTAAGGGTGGAACCTGGTCTTGCTTCTCCACAATAGAATACAGAAAAGGTGATGAGATGATTGATTCCATTACATTTTATTACACTCTGTCTTAGCAGATTTTCCTTTTAGTTTTGAAGAGAAAGTCAGCCATACTAGGAAATGCTGTTGGTGAGGACCACAAGACATGAGGGAAGTATTCAACCCACAGTCAGAATATAAGACCACTGGATTTACAACCACAGGGAAATGGATTCTGCAAAACAATTTGAATAAACTTGGAAGAGGATTATTCTCTAGTTTACTCTTCCGGTGAGATCATACTCCAGTCAACACTTTGATGGGAGACTTGTGAGACCCTAAGCAGAGAACTCAGCTAGGCCATGCCCAGACTCCTGAACTGTGAAAATTCACTTAATAAATGCAAGTTTTTTTAAGTCATTATTTATGTGATAATGTGTTATGTAAAAGCAAACAAATATGCTTGGCCTAGTAGTTTTATTACTGCAATCATTCTGTAGTCACAATTTAAATCATTCTACCCTAGTAAATTTGCCTCTTGCATCTCTAGACAATTCCTTCTGGTTTGGCATCACCTACAATTCTTTAATTATATTAGATTGTACGAACGATTGCTTCTAGTCACTCTTCTCTATTGCTAAACATCTTCAAAATTTCACTTCCTTCTTTGTCCATTTGGATTCCATGGCTAATCTTTATAATCATACATTTCCCTCAATTCCCTTAAGCCATTCTCACTTCATCATATAGGTCTATTAAAACTCCAATTTTGAATGAATTGCTTACAAATGAAATCTCCTCATAATATTTTCTAATTTTTAGATATCAGTTCCATCCATACAGTAGAACTGACCAAAAAAAAAAAAGTTTGTGATAATTTTTCACTGCAGACTTTCATATTTCATACCCAAATCCATAAGCAAGACCTGTGAATTTTGAAATATACCTAGAGGAAAGAAAAATTGCTCTAGATGTCTGCATTTCTAAATCTTAGTATATGTCTGCTACAATATGACTTTCCTCATAAAGTACACCTGGAGAAAAAGTAGACACCCAATCTAATCCTCTCTCATCCCATAGGACTCAGAGGAAGTAAGGGGTTCTCACTGTTTCAGATAAAACTACAGATTTAGAGGGCTAACAGTAAGAGTTAAGATTAAAACAAGCCACAAAACTGATACACTAAATTTTGCTCACTTTCCTTAGATAGGAAGAAAAAGTTATTATGACAATGGGACAGCAATCCCCACTCTCCCGCTGGCAGGCAATGTATCTCTGGCTAATGAGGAGCCATGTGCAGAAGTAGTTGAAAGCTGGAGGCAACAGAGATGAGAGCAAATGAGCCCTGAGTTTCTGAGTTGTGGCAGAAACCACCTGGTACACAGCAGAGGAGACAGGGCTGTCTCTGAAGCAAAAAGCCAAAAGATAAAAACCTCCCTGATAATTCCCCACAGGCTAGATTCCCCTGCATTCCTAATAGCTCTGCACTCCCCTTGGGAGGAGTGTTAGACTGCTTCATGTTCCTGTAGAAGAAAACACATAGGTGCCTGAAAATGCACATGCGTATGTGTGCACAAACACGCACAAATTATACGGTTTATAAAAGTCACTTTATTGTGACTTTGTCAGTGTCAAATCAATGTACTGTTAGTGGGAAATGTGTAATTGGCATTCATGCTTTTTACCTATTTGTTCTTTTAGTTCTCATAAAATATCAAAGGAGATCCTCCCATTTAGAGACTGCTGCATATGGAGAATGATTCTTGTTTTTTCCTATGGGGTCCAACAAAAACAATATAGAATCCCAGGAGGTGAAAAGAAAATCACAATCCTGATTAAGGAATTAAAGTCAGCAGAAGTAATGAAAGATGCACTATCTACAGCAGCCTTGCATGGCCAGGGGAAAGGGTTACAACATCTGGAGTCTTCTAGAGTGGAAATATCATCAGTGTTAGCTCCTGTAGCCCCAGCTCTTCCAGACAAAGTGATGACACGTGTGCGTGCATGCGTGCATGTGTGCATGCTAAGTTGCTTTAGTCGTGTCCAACTCTTTGCAGCTCTATGGACTGAAGCCTGCCAGGCTCTTCTGTCCATAGGATTCTCCAGAAATCCATTGCCAGGACTGAAGATGCATGATATGCTGCTGAGATATTGCCAACATTTTTTTTTTCCTATTCTACTCACACTTAAGAAACAGTATTATATCTGTCATATTCATTTCAAAAGGCCCCCAGAGAACATCTGCAATGCTCCCCTATGGATACTTAAACTTCTCTGAGATTGGTCACTACTGAGGGTTCATGATATGGCACAAAAGCCTGTACTCTCTGAATCCAAAGATTTTACCACATAGACTAGCTCCAGTTGGTGGCCAAGTTGGAAACCTCAGTTTCCATATAAATGTAGTATTATCATATCTCAAATAAAAGAGGAGCTCGATAAACCCTGACACAAATCAGGTTCCTATTCACAAAGCACAGGTTTTTGAACATTTGAAAATTCCTCTGTTACATCATTGGCCTTCTGGCACCAAAAGGAGGATAATCACCGTATAAATTCTTTAAGTATTCCAGACAATGCATGCCTCACATAGACATTTTACTTGAACCTTCATTTGGATTAACCAGAAATCAGGGTTTTTAGCTTGGGGCCAGAGTTACTCAGCTATGGGGGAAGTTGAACTCAGTTGTGACTCTCTGTACTTTTAAGATCTCACAAAAGTATCACCCCCTTAGATATGCACCTCTAATTACAGCCTCTGGCAATAGAAGGCAAACTCCACCCAGAGGCATCCTGAGGGGTTCAATGCATTGCACACACAGCCACCAGACAAATCCCCTTTGTAAAGCAGTTACTAACCCACTCCTGATCTTTCCATAAAGCTGAATGTTTGACCCATGAATAGCCTGTGGCTCTCTGGTCTGGTATCACTATTTTGAGATGGATCAACTCTGACTAAAGGCTAACAGTATATGAAGGATTCAGCCAAGCTCACTTTTCAAAAGAAAATTCAAGAGTATAAATGGCCCTAGTGCCATTTTAATTTTGTATTATGGGATGGCAGCTATCCCTTTGAAGTAAATCTTATGTCACATTTTACCACCTGAGGAAGAGGCACTGGTTCTATGTAAGCCTTGATTGACACAGGTTTTCCTAAATATCTGTCCCCAATTCACTGCTAATTTTGCAAGTTAAAACTAGATAGTGGCTATCGTGATTCCACTGTTGTTCAACCTGGATGTCAACCATGTCAGACTAAAATCTGGCATGATTGTTCTGGTCACTTGTCAGAAATAAAGGGAATTCTCTTAACCATGATCACTGTTGCCACTGATGAACTCTATTACATTTTTACTGACCTGGATTATTGCCAATGTCTAGTCTGCCACATTAAATACTATGGACTAGCAAATTAAAGATATCCTGTTTGAGGGTCGAAAACTTAAATAATATTGTTGAGGCTACTGATTGCAGAGTCTGGATCACTCATATAGATGCCCATGATAAAGACCCCTCCTCTGAGGACACTAACTGAAATCAGGCTGCTTATCAATTCAGCACTGATCATGTCATGGCATGACACCTGGGTGCTCATTGGACTAAATGTGACAGTGCAAGGCACCCAGTAAAGGACTACAAGTTATTATACAGAAGCCACCACTGCATGCAATCATGACTGCTGTCAAAGTTTGCCCTGTTTGCCTCTATGAAGAAAACCACATTATATGAGGTGTAGCACCTCTCTTCCCTGGCAAATTGGCTACATCAGACTTTGGCCTCCTTCCAGGGACTACTAATAGTGCCTCACCACTTTTGACATCTGCCAGGAGCCAGCACAGGAGATCCCACCCATGGCAAAGGTCATGAGGAAGAGACCTGACGGACAAAGGCAAATCAGGACTCGAGGGACCCCCTGGACCTGCTTGAGCATCTACCCCCAAACTAGAATCTGTCTGTCTTACTATTTCATGCCTCTCACCAACTTCTCCAACATTAACGGGGGGCTATCCCTGACCACCTTTCTCTAAAGAAAATCAACTTAGAGCTTTAATTAATAAGTCTCCTGCATATAATAGAGTGTTCCAATCCAAATCCCCCTGATGGCTTTCTAGACTGCCTGACAGGTTTGTTCAGACTCCTGCAGCTAAGCATGTGATTGTTTACAACCTCCCAACCGTGAGAGGCATGGGAAGCCTAAAACATTCCAAAAATATAGAGCCTTTTGGGGAGTTAAAAAATTGTTAGAATAGCACTGGTGGAGGGTTTCATTGTTGAGCCAATATTTGCTGCTAAAGTTTCCATATCCCTTACCCACTGTGTCCCTGATAATCTATTATTAATATAGCTGGTATGTGGGGAAAATAAATAGTAGCCTTTGATTTAACCACATTAGACCTTGAATTAATAAATTATTTCCATGCTATAGCCCACTACACCCTTACCCTATAGGAATGCAACCTTATCTAGTGCTTTCAGAGAGTGGCACCTGACTTTAGAAAAATCACCTTTGGAGAAAACAAGTTTTCTGGTTGACTAATCATTATCAGAAAGGGTCATAAAACGTTAGCAGGCCTCCTAGCCAGAAGATGATGTAAATCAACCAAGACCTTTGTATATTGGAAAAAATGCAGAAAGAACGCCTGGTCTCGATAAGGATCAGGACTGCTGACCCTGCATGACTCTGCATCTTCCATTATTTTCTATGTACAGCTTAAGGTATATAAGCTCCTTTGGAAAATAAAGTTGTGGGCCTTGCTCACTGAAGCTTGGTCTCCCCGTGTCATTCTTTCCTTCCTCCTCTTTCTTTTCAGGCTGACTCCCTGGAGCGCAGGGGCCCTCTGAGTTCACTTCTCTGCCTGGGCTTCTAAGACTCACTTGAGAAGGTGCCCAAGGTGGGACACCTTCAGCAATTCGAGAGAGTACCTGTGGCCTACGTGAACAGTGCAAGTCCCATGCTGGGGCTTTATTGGCTTTCTGTGTAAACCAAGGAATATCAGCCTCTTCTCTCCTCTATTTTCTTAACTGCAACATTCATTCTTTCTTTCTCTCATTATCTCTTTATCTCTCTCTTGCCAACACCGTCACTCTGAGGATAACCCTGGATCCAAACGGGGCTGGACCCCAGTAGACATCTTTTTGAATTATGCTATTGCATTTCTTTCTTGTTGTGCGTAATAAATTATCACAAATAAAATAAGTATACCTAATGATCAGTCCTGAGTTCTGCAAGTTTTAAGTCTAGCTTTAATGTGGGTGAATTCTCTACTCAGAGTATTCCCAGGCCAAGATGTTGTACAAGATGGGTTGTGGAAGAAAATTCACTTCCAATCATATTTTTGATACATTCCTATCTAGAGGTTAAAAGACTGAAGTCCCTATTTCCTGACTGTCTGTCAGTATGAAACTACTCTGAGTTCCTAGAACCTACCCACATTTCATGTCAAATGACCCCTTCCAATTTCAAGCCAGTCGTGGCATTTGGAATCCATCTCATGCTTCAAATCTATGGCTTCCTCTTTTGCCACCCAGAGGAGAAGACTCTGCTTTTAATGGGATCATGTGATTAATTTGAAAATATTCCTATTTTGAGCTGAATTGTAGAGAACGTAACATTATGTTATGAAGTGAAACCCTGTTTAAACTACTAGGAATTACACACAAGAGGGAAGGACAGTGTAGGAAATCTTGAAAGTTATTTTAGAATTCTGCCTAGCACAACTGTTACTAGCCCAGTCCAATAATTTTACTCTAAAAACAACATCATAGTGTTGTCCTGAAATTAATTTGGGTTTTGTATTCATCTTTTTAGAACATCTACAGTCTGACAATGAGATTATTTTATTGAAAACAATAGAGAGCTTTGGACTGGTAATAAGGATATTTGATGGATATTCCACATTCCCTCTTATCCTTAAACATCTGGTATTTTTCATTTGAAATGACCTTTAAAAAATAATCAAATTTACAGAGATAGAAAATAAAATAACAATTGCCACAGAAATGGGAGGAAGGTTTGAACAGGGCATTATGTTTAATGGGTACAGAGCTTCAGTCAGAGATAAGAAAAAGTTCTGGATATGAATAATGATGACAGCTGCATAACAATGGATTGATAACATTAGTGAATGCACTTATGTCATTAAAATGAATTGGACATTTAAAATTATTAAAATGGTAATTTTTTTTATATGTTCCACAGCTTTCTTTTTTTTTAATTTTTATTTTTACTTTATTTTACTTTACAATACTGTATTGGTTTTGCCATACATTAACATGAATCCACCACGGCTGTACATGCGTTCCCAAACATGAACCCCCCTCCCACATCCCTCCCCATAACATCTCTCTGGGTCATCACCATGCACCAGCCTCAAGCATGCTGTATCCTTCATCAGACATAGACTGGTGATTCGATTCTTCCATGATAGTATACATCTTTCAATGCCATTCTCCCAAATCATCCCACCCTCTCCCTCTCCCACAGAGCCCAAAAGTCCATTATACACAACTGTGTCTTTTTTGCTGTCTTGCATACAGGGTCGTCATTGTCATCTTTCTAAATTCCATATATATGTGTTAGTATACTGTATTGGTGTTTTTCTTTATGGCTTACTTCACTCTGTATAATCAGCTCCAGTTTCATCCATCTCATCAGAACTGATTCAAATGTGTTCTTTTTAACGGCTGAGTAATACTCCATTGTGTATATGTACCACAGCTTTCTTATCCATTCATCTGCTGATGGACATCTAGGTTGTTTCCATGTCCTGGCTATTATAAACAGTGCTGTGATGAACATTGGAGTACATGTGTCTCTTTCAATTCTGGTTTCCTCAGTGTGTATGTCCAGCAGTGGGATTGCTGGGTCATAAGGCAGTTCTATTTGCAATTTTTTTAAGGAATCTCCACACTGTTCTCCATAGTGGCTGTACTAGTTTGCATTCCCACCAACAGTGTAGGAGGGTTCCCTTTTCTCCACACCCTCTACAGCATTTATTGCTTGCAGATTTTTGGATCGCAGCCATTCTGACTGGTGTGAAGTGGTACCTCATTGTGGCTTAGATTTGCATTTCTCTAATAATGAGTGATGTTTAGCATCTTTTCATGTGTTTGTTAGCCATCCATATGTCTTCTTTGGAGAAATGTCTATTTAGTTCTTTGGCCCATTTTTTGATTGGGTTGTTTATTTTTCTGGAATTGAGCTGCACAAGTTGCTTGTATATTTTTGAGATTAGTTGTTTGTCAGTTGCTTCATTTGCTATTGTTTTCTCCCATTCAGAAGGCTGTCTTTTCACTTTGCTTATATTTTCCTTTGTTGTGCAGAAGCTTTTAGTTTTAATTAGATCCCATTTGTTTATTTTTGCCTTTATTTCCAGAATTCTGGGAGGTGGATCATAGAGGATCCTGCTGTGATGTATGTTGGAGAGTGTTTTGCCTATGTTCTCCTCTAGGAGTTTTATAGTTTCTGGTCTTACATTTAGATCTTTAATCCATTTTGAGTTTATTTTTGTGTGCGGTGTTAGAAAGTGATCTAGTTTCATTCTTTTACAAGTGGTGGACCAGTTTTCCCAGCACCACTTGTTAAAGAGATTGTCTTTACTCCATTGTATATTCTTGCCTCCTTTGTCAAAGATAAGGTGTCCTTATGTATGTGGATTTATCTATGGGCTTTCTATTTTGTTCCATTGTTCTATATGTCTGTCTTTGTGCCAGTACCATACTGTCTTGATGACTGTGGCTTTGTAGTAGAGCCTGAAGTCAGGCAAGTTGATTCCTCCAGTTTCATACTTCTTTCTCAAGATTACTTTGGCTATTTGAGGTTTTTTGTATTTCCATACAAATCTTGAAATTATTTGTTCTAGATCTGTGAAAAATACGGCTGGTAGCTTGATAGGGATTGCATTGAATTTGTAAATTGCTTTGGGTAGTATACTCATTTTCATTATATTGATTTTTCTGACCCATGACCATGGTATATTTCTCCATCTATCAGTGTCCACTTTGATTTCTTTCATCAGTGTTTTATAGTTTTCTGTATATAGGTCTTTAGTTTCTTTAGGTAGATATATTCCTAAGTATTTTATTCTTTTCCTTGCAATGGTGAATGGAATTGTTTCCTTAATTTCTTTTTCTACTTTCTCATTATTAGTGTATAGGAATGCAAGGGATTTCTGTGTGTTGATTTTATATCCTGCAACTTTACTAAAATGGTAAATGTTTTCTGTATATTTTAACCACAATAAAAAGTAAATTCAACTTGAAAGATTTCTGACTTTGCCTCTCTCATCTCTCCTGTGCATTACTTCAGTAAGCCAGTTTGGTTAATAAGGGTGGCCTTCTCCACAATGATATCATCTCAGTTGGGCCACTCCCTGGGTAATAGTTGCTATGAAAAGATGGTAGATTTTATGTGATAATATAGATGATAATCACTTGGTTGAGACCAGAAACTAGAATTAAAATGTATTTAACTTTACAATCAATATTAGAAAGTATGCATAAAACCTGTAAAGTAGTTTCTCAGTCATGTCTGACTCTTTGCAACCCCATGGACTGTAGCCTACCAGTCTCCTCTGTCCATGGGATTTCCCAGGCAAGAATACTGAAGTGGGTTGCCATTTTCTTCTCCAGGGGCTCTTCCTGACTCAGAGATTGAACCTGGGTCTCCAGCGTTGCAGGCAGATGCTTTACTATCTGAGCCACCAGGGAAAGCACATATGTTTATATATAAATATTTCACACATTCCACTAAACAATTAAGTTAACTAGGTACTTCATGATGCTCAGAATAAAGATAAAAATTCATAAGCCTGGCATGTTGTCAATTAGAAAATATTCGGAAAACCTGCTTCTTGAACACTTTGCCATATAATTGTAAACAAATTATGTCTTATTTGAAAAAGATGTATATATCAGAAAAAGTATTAAAGTGAATTTATATTTCCCCCCTAAAATTAAACAAAATCTTGACATGAGTTTTATTGAAATTGAATATACTACACAAGCTATTCAATAACACAACATCTTCTCAACACAGTTAACTTTAAAATTTAACTTTAGTCTTTGGACAAACACCTGAAAATAATCTGAAGATATTTTTTCAAAAGAAAATTATTTTATCATTTGAAGTAATTGAAAGTTTAAGGAGTATGACTAAAATGTGATTTAGAAAAATGATTCACTTATAATCCTAATCCAGGAGCTAGCGAAATAATATCACCTTTTATGTTTGATAATAAATAACATAATTGATCTTGGAAATATTAATACAATAATATTCATATGGAAAAGGTCAGTTTTCATTCCAATTCCAAAGAAAGGCAATGCAAAAGAATGCTCAAACTACCACACAATTGCACTCATCTAACATGCTAGTAAAATAATGCTTAAAATTCTCCAAGCCAGGCTTCAGCAATACGTGCACCATGAACTCCCTGATGTTCAAGCTGGTTTTAGAAAAGGCAGAGGAACCAGAAATCAAATTGCCAACATCCGCTGGATCATGGAAAAAGCAAGAGATTTCCAGAAAAACATCTATTTCTGCTTTATTGACTATGCCAAAGCCTTTGACTGTGTGGATCACAGTAAACTGAGGAAAATTCTGAAAGAGATGGGAATACCAGACCAACTAACCTGCCTCTCGAGAAATCTGTATGCAGGTCAGGAAGCAACAGTTAGAACTGGACATGGAACAACAGACTGGTTCCCAATAGGAAAAGGAGTATGTCAAGGCTGTATATTGTAATCCTGCTTATTTAACTTATATGCAGAGTACATCATGAGAAACGCTGGACTGGAAGAAACACAAGCTAGAATCAAGATTTCCGGGAGAAATATCAATAACCTCAGATATGCAGATGACACCACCCTTATGGCAGAAAGTGAAGAGGAGCTAAAAAGCCTCTTGATGAAAGTGAAAGTGGAGAGTGAAAAAGTTGGCTTAAAGCTCAACATTCAGAAAACAAAGATCATGACATCCAGTCCCATCACTTCATGGGAAATAGATGGGGAAACAGTGGAAACAGTGACAGACTTTATTTTGGGGGGTTCCAAAATCACTCCAGATGGTGATTGCAGCCATGAAATTAAAAGACGCTTACTCCTTGAAAGAAAAGTTATGACCAACCTAGATAGTATATTCAAAAGCAGAGACATTACTTTTCCGACTAAGGTCCGTCTAGTCAAGGCTATGGTTTTTCCTGTGGTCATGTATGGATGTGAGAGTTGGACTGTGAAGAAGGCTGAGCGCTGAAGAATTGATGCTTTTGAACTATGGTATTGGAGAATACTCTTGAGAGTCCCTTGGACTGCAAACAAATCCAACCAGTCCATTCTGAAGGAGATCAGCCCTGGGATTTCTTTGGAAGGAATGATACTAAAGCTGAAACTCCAGTACTTTGGCCACCTCATGCGAAGAGTTGACTTATTGGAAAAGACTCTGATGCTGGGAGGGATTGGGGGCAGGAAGAGAAGGGGAAGACTGAGGATGAGATGGCTGGATGGCCTCACGGACTTGATGGATGTGAATCTGAGTGAACTCTGGGAGATGGTGATGGACAGGGAGGCCTGGCCTGCTGCGATTCATGGGGTCGCAAAGAGTTGACACCACTGAGTGACTGAACTGAACTGAACTGATTCATACAGAGAGTAGGAAAAGTTAATGCATAGAAGCTTCTTGATTAGTAACAATGCCATCAATGGTTTTTTAAAAAGGTAAAAATCACTTTCACAGAAATGATTGCACTGGTTAGTCCAACAATCCTGAAAGGACAGAGGGAAGTAATTGTCATCTGACAAGGAGACACTGAAACTTAAAGTAGTTGAGTGATTTATCTATGGCTACAGAGCTCCATAATTTTATATCCTCAAGTACAACTTTCATGTCACACTGATGTGTTTCTGACATAGCATGCAGATCCATACAATACTGTTTTCAATAACTTTCAGGTCAAACTGAAAATAATTAATTATTGGAAACATACTTGAAGAAAGAAGTTAAGCTGTAGCCTGACTTCAGTTCAAGATATTTTGGATACTGATAAATGACCATTGGTAAATGTCAAGGTTTCCTCATCATCGCCCTATGTCACCTCCATCTCCCTTATTCTCCATGGTAAATATATTTTCCTTCAAGAGTCAAAAGTGAGACTAAATCAATTAAATTTCTTTGTTGCAGAAAAAAGTTCATTTTTCAGTTTCCACAACATTTAAAATTAGAGGAGAATTTTTAGTTTAATTCTAAAGGGAAAGGATAAGGATATTTTCCTATATGACTCAGTGCATTAGTAGACATAATTTTTCATGAGATAAATGGTTAGTATGAGAAATGGTCTTTTAAATTGGAGTGAATGGATTAAGAATTCTGTCTTCTGGTTCTAAAAGAATGACTATTTGATATTTCTTTGTTTGATCATTTACAACTAACCATCTACCAAAAATGTGCTTAGCCCTAAAAAGAATTGCAGTGGTGACATTCTATACTCTTTTCCATCTTTACTCCATGAGTAACATGGTTATCAAGCCCATGTCATAACTTCTTACCTTCTTAAACACTTTTATTCTTACACTGTGTGTTAGATAGAATAGTATACACTTTCAAAGGTGTTCATGACTTAATTTTTGGAACCTGTGAATATGCTTTATTATAAATAGAAAAAGGACTTTGAAATGTGATTAAGTTTAGGATTTTGAGAGAGGAAGATAGTCCTATATCATCTTTGTAGGCTCAATGTAAGCAAAAGATCCTTAAAAGATGGAAGAAGAAGGCAGTAAAGGCAGAGTGTGACTCAAAGAAGAAGATGTGATAACTGATGCAGAGGTACAAGCAATGCAATTACCAGAAAGGGGCCCAGAGCCAAGGAATAAGTTCAGTCTCTATCAGCTAGAAAAAGGTAAAGTGAATTCCCTTCTAGAGTTTTAAGAAGGGACATAATCTTGCGAAAACCTTGATTTTAATTGACTAACAGCTACTTCAGATGTCTTACATCTAGAACTGGAAGATAACAAATTTATGTTATTTTGAACCACTAAATTTGTGGTAATTTGTTGCAACATCAACAATAACAACAAAAACAAATATATTCTTGATTTAAATGTTTTAAAATATACATCAACTATCTTAAAATAGCAAAAAAAAAACATTATGCTAACACAAATAAAATATTTTTTATGAAAAAAATCTATATTCCTGTAAATTTGTTACAAGAGTGATATTATCTTATGGTTTTGCAAATCTTTCAATATCTGACATAACAAAGAAAGCTGAATTTTCGTATCTGTTTTCACCAATCTATTGTGATATGCATGTCAGTTGGCATACATGATGAAAATCCACCCTACATACATATTTATATAGTTGGAAATGGAAATACATTTGGATCATGTAACAGAAAATATCCCCCAGGCAGGAGATGCAAATATAGAAATGCAAGATATTTATTAAAAGAGATGTCTATGAGAGATGAAAAAGAAAGAGAGTAAGATAAGCCAGAGAGGACTTTCAGACTTTGATACTGGTCAGGAAGATAAGATAAAGTGAAGGAAAAAGGATCTGGGAGGAAGATTTCAGATGTCAGTGTAGCTTTTAAGAGTTTTGGCTAAATGAATGAGGAGCACCAGAGCAAAAACTGACAATTAGTGGAGTTCCATCTCAGACATAATGGTCAGCTCTGGTATCTACACTCCTCAGTCACTGATGGGGAGCAACTGGTATAGAGCAATGCTTACGCCTTCAGCCTTGTTGAAGTGAATCTCAGAGATTTTAGCATTTGAAGGCTCCTCTACACTTCATTTTTGTTCTTTTCTTGAAGATTGATTGAAGTGATGTACCTCTGCAACTGTTCCATTATTCTGTTCTGATGACTAGAGATATTCTTTGACACTGTGCCCAAACTCAACAAGTGATAATTTCTTAAAATTTAGATGTGATATATTATCTGAAACTATTAAGTTCTTTGATATTTGGCTTCATTAAAGACCATTGGTCTATCTTGCACTTTGAATAGAGGTTTTATTCTTGCATGATTTTGTAACATCATGAGTTGCTCATTTGGAAAATATTGGTTCACTGAATTATACATATTTTCAAGGTTGACATATTTTATTATAATGTATATTTAAAAGATCATAAATGTTAATGTCTCCATCAATCTCATCAGAAAATTCTAAGCATTGAGAAGCTGTCAAAGTCACAATAGTAAATATAAGTTTTTAGAGTTCTACTTTTAGAAACTTCATTAGGCAACGGACAGAGAGTATCTAGATAATACAAATTAGCTATGAATATTACCATAAAAATGATTGCCATTGACAATGAGCACTGTTAGTTCTATCTTTTTCCTTCAAGTGTCAGATTCACTTCATTCCTGTTTTGAAAAACTGCTAGATGCCAAGGCCCAAATCATTATAGTTGGTAAATTGTTTTTTCAAACAAAAATGTTATTTCATGGTAAAAACAGTTGAGATTGAAAGTCAGACTATTTTACAAGTGTGTTTTAGAGAAAGAAATGGCAACCCACTCCAGTATTCTTGCCTGGTAAATTTCACGGACAGCAGAACCTGGTGGGCTATGGTCCATGGGGCCACAAAGAGTTAGAATGAGCAACTAAAACACATTCTAGAGAAAGTCATGGTACTGGTATGTATACAGCAGAACTGAGCTACACAGAATTCTATTTGTGGCACACATAATATTATAAAGATGACATTCAAGAGTCAATGTTTAATAACATTAATAATTTTATATTGCTGTTAATCAACAACAGTCTTAGATAAGAGTTGTTGTTGTTGTTTTTCCTTTGAATGTGTGGTAGTGAAGAATTCAGTATGATTCAGTATAATTTTGGTACCATATTTTGAATCTTGAAAAAGCATGTACTGTTACACAACACTTTTTTCCACCATGAGTGCAAATGTCAATATAATTTCAAAGAGCGAATAATTTCTTAGGATTTTTCCTAACCCTGGAAGACACCTTGAGAACATATCAGGGGACCCTAGGGATCTGTGGACTACACTTTGAAAATCAGTGGCCCACCACCCATTTTCATCAAATTCAATACTAGTACTCATGTTAACATTAACACAGTCTAGAGCTGGTTTCACCTATATAATACAAGATCCTTACTTTCTCTCTGAATCATAGAGAAAAGATTCTACCAATCCTATTTTCTTTTAGAACTTCTTTTATGTCATTTTTTCTTTCCCCTCTAATCTATATATTGTTAAAATTGTAAAATTTCTCGATTGGTCAATTTTCTATCTTGATGTCTACAGTTAAAATATTGTTGAGTTATAAAATCTTTTTTTTTTCTCTAAATAAAGCTTGGCTTTAATGATTATCATATTCTGCATATTTGGAAATTTTATTTGTGAAGTACAAAGTTAAACATTCATCTTCTCTTTTCCTTTTAATAACTTTCTTAATAATCTGAACCTCTCTAAAGGAAATATCTGTATCTGTCTGCATGGGAAGAAAGAACATAGAAGTAAACCTAAATAGATTAGCACAATAGTATATTTGTAAACAATAGAATCCCGGCCACACATGCAAATCCCATGCCACACCACAGCAAATAATAAAAAACTTTTACTTTAGTCCTTAGATGATTCTTTAGGCCAAATAAATAGAGGCTTTTTCACTTAATAGTTTCCACCGTATCCCTTTAGATATCCTGATCATTTTTGTCTCAAACTTTAACAGTGCCCTTTACTTTTTGTGAGGCTATTACACCTGTTGTCTACTTCCACGTTAACTTTTCTTTCCCTGATGACCTTGTTCTAAAGTTTTTTTTTGTTGTTGTATTTTTTTGTTTGTTTGTTTTTTTTTTTTTTTTTTTTTAAATTTCCTTCTCTAGGACAACTCAGGGACACGTTTCACTCTGCTTCCCTGGTGGCTCAGACAGTAAAGCATCTGCGTGCAATGCTGGAAACCCGGGTTCCATAACTGAGTCAGGAAGATCCTCTGGAGAAGGAAATGGTAATCCACTCCAGTACTCTTGACTGGAAAATCCCATGGATGGAAGAGACTAGTAGGTTACAGTCCATGGGGCTGCAAAGAGTCCAGTACGCCTGATCATCTTCACTTTCCTTTCCTCTAGGACAATGTATTAAAAGTGAGATGGAGTATGGAGTATTTTTTACAGAGCATTCTAAAAATCATTTTTAAAATATGTGTTCTAAGTTATCATCCCTGCTTCTTGAGAAATCTATGTGTAGATCAGGAAGTAATAGTTAGAACTGGACATGGAACAACAGACTGGTTCCAAATAGGAAAAGGAAAACATCAAGGCTGTATGTTGTCACCCTGCTTATTTAACTCATATGTAGAGTACATCATGAGAAACGCTGGGCTGGAAGAAACACAAGCTGGAATCAAGATTGCCGGGAGAAATATCAATAACCTCAGATATGCAGATGACACCACCCTTATGGCAGAAAGTGAAGAGGAACTAAAAAGCCTCTTGATGAAAGTGAAAGTGGAGAGTGAAAAAGTTGGCTTAATGCTCAACATTCAGAAAACGAAGATCATGGCATCTGGTCCCATCACTTCATGGGAAATAGATGGGGAAACAGTGGAAACAGTGTTTTCTTTGGGGGAGGGGGGATCCAAAATCACTGCAGATGGTGATTGCAGCCATGAAATTAAAAGACGGTTACTTCTTGGAAGGAAAGTTATGACCAACCTAGATAGCATATTGAAAAGCAGAGACATTTCTTTGCTGACTAAGGTCCATCTACTCAAGGCTATGGTTTTTCCAATAGTCATGTATGGATGTGAGAGTTGGACTGTGAAAAAGCTGAGTGCCAAAGAATTGATGCATTTGAACTATGGTGTTGGAGAATACTCTTGAGAGTCACTTGGACTGCAAGGAGATCCAACCAGTTCATTTTAAGGGAGATCAATCCTGGGTGTTCTTTGGAAGGAATGATGCTAAAGCTGAAACTCCAGTACTTTGGCCACCTCATGCGAAGAGTTGACTCATTGGAGAAGACTCTGATGCTGGGAGATACTGGGGGCAGGAGGAGAAGGGGACAACAGAGAATGAGATGGCTGGATGGCATCACCAACTCAATAGACATGAGTTTGAGAGAACTCTGGGAGTTGGGGGTGGACAGGGCGGCCTGTGTCGTGCTGCAATTCATGTGGTCACAAACAGTCGGAGATGACTGAGCGACTGAACTGAACTGAACTGAACTGAAGTTATTATCCTTCCCACTAATCCTTTTACTTTCAGGAATAAATACAAAGACTCCTAAGTTTAGATATTAAGACTTGTCAAAGTTTTTTTTTTTTTTTTTTTTTTTCCTTCCCCATTCTGTAGCTATTGTCTCGGAGAGAAACAGTTAAAGCATAGCTCATGTTGATTTTTGTTTCAAAAGGGAAATGCCCAACCAGTCGAGAAGCATTTATATTTTAGTATTCAGGCAAGCCAAATAAATGTGGTGTCATTTCCTTTTTAAAACTCAGATATTTTATGCAATCATTTAATAGTAAAATCTAATGGATTTTATACCCACAACTCAATTATTTACCTATGCGACACACTCAATTTCTGGAGAATTTCATCAAGAATAAAATAAGAGCAGTTAAAATTTTTATTGATTTTTCATTGCCTTTGACTCTGTGGGCAGAAACTGTTTACTACCTAATCTATACTAACTCAATAGAAAATGTTAGCTAGTAATATACGCCTCAGTCTTGAATTTTAATAATGCTTTGAGACTCAGGGATAACTAAGAAACTGATCTTAACACTGATCCTGAACAATCAAATGAAAATCTTAGTGGGGAAAAGAGATGCCAGACACCCACCAATCTATTTCCTTTCTGTCCATATTATTTTAAATCACTTTTGACCCCACAAGCATAGCATATTCTTACATTCATGAACTGCAAATCTTCTCAAATAAAAATGAATGACTATCAAAGAAAGAATGTTAACATTGTTTACTACATAAAACACATAAATTATCCTTCAAAATATACTTCAATATGGAGTTCAAGTCTGATTGCCTTATACAGTAAAATTTCTGTATGTTGGTTTCTTAGTTATTATGATACTCACTTTTATTCCATACATTCTAGGATACGTAGCATTAAGTAAAAAATTCTTTCTCTAAATTTCACTTTTGAATAGTGCAATGCTGAAAATCTCCTGTAGTACAGGTAGAGAATTAATGGCAACTCTCATAAGAAAATTCCAGACTGAAACTATTTTGGCTCCAGGCTATCATGTAAAATTTGTGGACTGTATGAGAGTTTATATTTTTATTGATGTAAATCATGACTTTTTTCCTTGAAGAGAGATGCTGATTTTGTTTACTTTTATATGGAGACAATGAAGTTTATAACCTTCTTTGATACATGATAGTTAAGGAAAAACACTCATATGTATTCACAAGAACAACTTTGTATTGCAAGGTGTCTAAAGTACAGTTAACTACTATCACTGAATAACAAAATTCGAGTAACTCTTATTGTGGCCCCTTATGTGGCTCAGATGGTGAAGGGTCTTCCTGCAAGAGGACCCTTTCAGGAGATTGGGGTTTGATCCCTGGGTCAAGAAGATCCCCTGGACAAGGAAATGGCAACCCACTCCTGTATTCTTGCCTGAAGAATTCCAGGAAAAAAGAAGCCTGGCAGGCTACAATCCATGGGGTCAAAAAGAGTGGAACATGACTTAGTGACTAACACTTTGACTTTCACACTTTCAGCAACTCTTGTTAGAGTCAGGCTTAAATCCTCTGCTAAACAATTGTCGTCTAAAAACTCTTGTGAGAAATGACAAATGAAATGCGAGCTATGGTCTTGGACAGTATTGTTATGTGTTAATTTAAATCCTCTCAGAAAGTATATTTATTGTGTTGCATTTAAACATTGTTACTTCAACTTTTATAAAAAGACACTTAGAAAATTTCCAACATTATGTGTTTTAGAAGAAATGCTCTTGGCATTTTTAATATTATTTTTCTAATCACAACATAAACTTCTGAAGTCATAAATTAACCCAAGAAGATCCATAATAAGTAAAAACAGAAACATAAAATAATCTTTGGTAATCCCATACTTTATTATGCTTATTTATAATAAAGAGAATCATATAATAAAAATAATAATAGAAACAGTTAAAATACTAAATATTGTCAGATTGTAATTTATATACTTTAAAATTTTTACAGTTCTATGGGCTAGGAATTTTTGCATGAGAAGATAGAATTTCTGATAAAGAAACTATTTAAGAAAATTGAAGTTTCCACTTACTTTTGTCCTCTCTTATTACTAGAAAAAGCTGTCCTATATTTAAACTCAGCCATAGCAGCCATTGATTCTTTATTACCTGAATATTTTATAGTAATAAAATATTGCTTTTATTAAACAATAGACATTGTTCTTAGCTCCTTGTATATGTTACCTTACTAAATTCTCACTATAAACTTTGGGACTTTTAAAATTAGGAAACTTGCCCAAGTCAAATACAAATCCAGTTTTAAAGCTGAGATTTGATCCCAGACAATCAGTTTTGAGTCTTTCCCTTAATCATTAGCAACATTGCCTTTGTTACTTATGTTTTTCTTCATTTGGTATTTTTATCCAAATTTTCCAGATCAAATTCCTGTTTTATTTATTAACATTTTCCTGTATATTTTTTCCTTGAGTCTCTTCATATCTAAGTTAGATTATCACTATATAACATCTAGATTTAGATGGATAAAAGGTGATAAAATAGATGGATAGATAAGCTAAATCTGTGAGTTTTATAATACAATGCAATGTATTTAAACTCACATTATATTCTTAATACCTCTAATTTATATATATGTTTTATATATGCTCCAAGAATATAAACTTTGCTTAGTTAGAGGAAAAATTACTTTCATTGTTGAGTATACATAGTTCCATACATTCATCTAACAACCGGGCAATTGACAAATTGGGCATATATGTACAGTTCCATTCTGTTTTTTTCTTTAGAATTTTTTCTAATTTAAGAAGCTGAAGACTGCAATTCTTAAAGAAATCATTTTGCCAACTAGCATACTTCTTGCCACTGACAACATTGATAAGACATTTGAATGCTGATGTAAAATTCAGGAGTGAATAGCTATTATCCAAACCTATTACTTTTTCACATTGCCACGTAGATTACAGTTTGTGAAGCCTTGGCTGTTTCAGAAAAACAAAAACAAATAAAATAATTTTGTAACTATCTTCCAGATGATTCACAAGAAAAGGTGAAAAAAAATGATATCTAATAGTTCAGTCATTATAAAATTAGAAGACTGATGCTGCCAGATGTTAGAAAATTTAAAAGTGGAAGGTAATTATAAATAAAGAAATTTTCTGTAAAAAAATTTCCTAATTTCCTAGACAGGCTGCCTCTCTGCCTGTCTAGGAAATTAGATTTTAGACATTGTTCAGTGCAGTTCTCCACTTAACCTTAGACATTTTGATAATGGACAACTCAGGGCACTATTCTTCATGTGCATCCATACAATTTAAGTTTCCTGACTATAGAATTTATCTGACTTCAAACAAGACTGACTACTAGAAAATGCTTTTGCTAATGACTGCTTGATGTGAGATTACAGAAGTGCAAGACCTCAGACCTTTGGTTGTGCTCCATTCATAATATCTAGTTGTTGAAACAAATATGTCTACCTTTAATTCTTACACTATAAATTAAAAAGAAAAAAAATGGTCTAGGTGATAGCACTGGAGTGAACTGGAGAAAGAGAACGCTTTTTTTGCTGAATTCAGGTCTTCATATCTTATCATTTTACCATCAAGACTTATCAGATTTCATCTCTCAAGCTTTATATTTACCTAGATAAATTTCAAAGATCACATCAAAAAATTCATACTTTAATGAGTAATCTCCTTGGATGAGTAATATCCTTCCAATTCAAGATAACGTGATTTTACCAGAGAAGTAAAAAAAAATGAAGGATTCTTGTATGAAAATCTAATAATTGCTAACTATTTCCATTCAATTTTAAAATTCATTACAGTTAAGTTAGGTGTAAATCTGTTTTAGTACCACAGACTAAGATATTATCTTCCCAGTGCATAAGAATGAAAACAAAACAAAATGAACAAACAACAACAACAAAAAAATACGTGTTTCTGTAGACCTTGTATTAATGGTATTTAATGGTTAGTGTTTGAAATATAAAAACTATAGCATCACTTGAGAAATAGAGTCAATTTACTCTTCTGTATTAACTAGAAATGAAATGTTGGTAAGAATAACGTATTTGGAGTATCGATTTACTTTTTATTATTATTAACCAATGACCATGTTGAAAGTTGACTCTAATAATTAATCATATACATGGCTGCTTGTTATGATTTTGTTTCCCCTCTAATGGGCTCTTC
Organism: Capricornis sumatraensis; assembly: GCF_032405125.1. Lineage (NCBI taxonomy): Eukaryota > Metazoa > Chordata > Mammalia > Artiodactyla > Bovidae > Capricornis > Capricornis sumatraensis. The sequence continues at coordinate 54,448,213 of NC_091080.1, forward strand.
CATTATCAGTGTTTGAGTGATTCCTCTACACACTTTATTCAGAGGACTTACTATATTTATTTCTTTATTTTTTGCTTATGTACCATTCTCTATTGCTAAAAAATAAAGCCCCATGAGAGAGACCATGAGTAAATAGCCTAGTAGTTGGTGTGGCATATTAAAGTTGCAGAAGTTGTCAGCTAAATGAATTAATAATGGAAATACAGAAATATATTATTATATATTTCATAGTACACTGTCACTAGTTTATTGTGAAAATTAAAGGTTACATACTTATTAGTGGATTATTTGACACATAGGAAGGAGTCAAAAACAGTTTAGTAAAAAAATTAAGACACTGTATTTTTATCTTTAAAAAAATCTACAACATAATTTCTTGCTGGATTATACAAGAGGCAGATGAATTTTTAGAGCACCAACCACAGGACAGATATTATCCTGAATAATTCCACATATTAAACTCATGGTGAGTTCATAAATAAAAAGAAATCAATGATAATAGAACCAAATGACTAGCAGAGTATGGTAAATTGGGTGTATATATGGCAATGAGAACAAACTAGAAGGACAAAAATGTTTTGCTGGTGGTTTATGCTAGTTGGTTTTAGAATATTAACATTGTATTAAAAATCTTTAAAGCAGACATCCCAATATATTATGCATTTTAAAACGTTAATTTTATATATCAATTTTCAAAAGAATGCTTTTAAAATCTCCAATTTTCATAGATATAAGCTATAAATGAATGATTGGGTAAATACAAATAAACTGAAATTATTCAAATGAGAAAATACCAGCTATATGTTAATTAGGAAAATTCGTGTTGCTAGTCATGAAAAAAATTAAGCTTTGTAGAAGAGGCTTTTCTTGATTTTGTCTTGAGTTACACTGAAATATACTTTTAGATTCTGGAAACAGGATAGAAAAAAATTGTATTGTGTGTCTTTTGCAAAACTCTTAAAATCTAACAATAGATTATGAGTCTGCTCACTTAGCCATAAAGTAGTGGTGTGTCAATCAGTTGTAAGCTTTGTGTAACCAATATAGGAGATAGTCCTACATAACTCATTAGGAACACAGGAAATTTGAAAATGTCGTGTGGGATCAGTTCAGTTATGGGTGAAATGAGAAGACTGAAGCAAAATGTGAAGGGCAGTGTATTGGGAAATGGAGCAGGAAAGAGAACTGATAAATTCCAAACGTTATTTTCCAATGTGTTTTTAATCTCTGACTCTCCTCTTGGGTGCGTGTGTGCTAAATTGCTTCAGTTGTGTCCAAACCCTCTGTGACCCTATGTAGCCTGCCAGGCTCCTCAATCCATGGGGATTCTTGAAGCAAGAATACTGAAATGGGTTGCCATGCCTTCCTCCAAGGGATCTTGCTGACCCAGGGATCAAACCCCATCTCTGATGTCTCCTACAGTGGTAGGGGGTTTCTTTACCACTAGTGCTACCTGGGAAGCCCTGAGGGCTTAATTTGTGTTAGTTTAAAACATCAATGTGCATTTTCTCAGAAAACATCTTCAAATGTTTTGAAGTGAAATATCAGGGTTATGTCCAAGTATTGTGATGAAAGCCCACCAGATTTGAACCAGGATAGACGCAGAAGGCCCTGTACAGCCTCCCTGTTTAGTACTTACTCTGTGCTACCTTCAGAAATCATTTAACCTCTCTAATGTTTGAATTTTTCTATTTGTAAAACAGTGATGTCATTCCTTTGTCATAAGACTATTTTGAGACTCAATAATATGATGTATTCCAGCTCAAGAAACTTTGTTTCTAAAGAACCATGTTAATTACTGCTGAATTCATTATAACATTTATTTATCTGTTACATGGAAAAGTCAGTTCTTAAGCTTAAAAAAATGTTTTAGAAGTTTTTATTTTAATCAAAAAAGTATCTTTTCTTGAAATATATATGATAAATGCTTATATTTAAATCAATATTTCCTTGAGAGGATAAAGTTAAACCTAGTTTTATCTATCTAATCACAGATTTCAGAGTAAGGAATTTGCATTAATCATATTTAACTGTTTTGAATTTAAATAAAGGCTTATGCAAAGTCATGAGCTCAAAGTTGTTTAAAATAACTAATTTGATGATATTAATGTTTACTTCCCAGACATTTTGTGACACTGCTGTTCCAAGAACTCATATACCTTAAAATTTATTCATGCATATTTTCAACTCTGCAGTTTACTGAAATGGGTATGCTAAATTAAGTTATTTCCATCCTAAGGATTGCTCTGTGAAATGAATATGGTGCATAATTATGGAAATGACACTGGTAATTAGCTCAAAGTAGCAGCAGAGCCTACATAAGTTATTTTTTAATACGTGGTTCAATTCAAAGAATGTTTTCAATAACACTTCATTATTTATTTCCCTATTCATTATAATATTAAAGTGGACAAAATGGTCTGTACCATCATTATATTATAACTAATTTACTAATCCTAAAGACAAATAAGCAAAGTTAAAAAAAAAAAAAAAAAAACCTTAAAAACCATTATAGTCAACAATTTCTGAAGTGTTGTACCTTTCAGAGAATTATTCAAGCTACCTGTGTATAATTGACTTTGTTAAGTAGCACATTTTTGTTTGGTGATTAATACAACACATATCAGATATAATTGAGTGTGGGCAAATGATATCAAAATATCATAATCTAATAATTTAATGATTTTCTCTGGGGCAACTATGTTTCCTTTAACAAGGTCTCAATGTGTTTACCCTTTACAATTTAGTTTTTCAAATCCTGTAATAGTGGAATTTATTTTCTAATTAAAATCTACACAGCCTAATTAGTTTTTTCTAATACTTCTCTGTGAAGGACACTATTTTTTGCTGGGTTAATCATTGCTCTAGGATTAATAAATGCAATGATACTAGAATAGCATCCATTTCACATTTCATATTTTTCTACTTAGATTACAAATTATAGATTTTTAGCAAGTAATAACATATAAAAAACAATTCTTAGATTTTTTTATTAGATTTACCTTCAAGGAATCATAGAAAGATCAAAAATTTAATACTAAGGAAAGCCTTATATAAAATCACAAATGTAAAAATCAACATAATAGTTTTCACAAATTGCTTTAAAATCACTATATCATGTGCAAAAGTTTGCCAAATTTCTTGAATTATAGCAGCTTCAAAAGTTAAGACAATTTATTGGTTCATGTTTTTTTTTTTTTTTTTTTTTTTACTTTATTTTACTTTACAATACTGTATTGGTTTTTGCCATACATTGACATGAATCCACCATGGGTGTATATATTTTTATATGAAGTCTATAATTATTGAAAGTCTACAGATTGCCTCGAGAAAGTCCATGAAATCCCTGGACATTATTTCTAAAACTGTGCTGCAATGTGCACATATGGATTTTGAGAACACAATTTCATAGTTTTTCTAAGATTCTTAGAGTTTTATGATCTATAAAGGGTAAGAACAATGGAATCTGCAAGGCAACTTCTAAATCTGTGTATCTGTAACTATCTGAGTTTTTGCTTTAAGTACATAATATATTTTACTCTTCTATTTTTATTCTAGATTAACAATGCATTCAAATGAGAGAAATTAATATATTCTTGATTTGAATGACATCCAAGGTAACTATTCATAGCAATTTCTCATGTTGCCATCTTTATAGGATGAAGAATTGCTGCTAGATTTTTCAATCTGCCGGTGTCACAGAAGATAATATGAGCATCAGCCAATATTTCTTAGAAAAATACCCATTCACAGTGTGAAATTTTTATACTAGTTAATACCACCAGCAGCAAAAGGTACACCATAAAGGGTAGGGAGAGAAACCCAGAAACCTCACATCTTATTCAAATGTGTTTTTCTCCTTCATTAGGTGAGTTACACAATGTAGAGGAGTCATACCTATGTCAGTGTTAAGTTTCCTACTACTGATCATCAAGATAAAATGGTATCATTATCACCGTCATCATTAATGTTTCATAAATCATTTATTATGTTCAACCAATATTTCTGGTAATGTTTAAAGCTTTCAGTTCAGTTCAGTTCAGTTTCTTGGTATCTGAATCTTTGCAACACCATGGAATCCAGCACACCAGGCCTCCCTGTCGGTCACCGACTCACAGAGTTTATTCAAACTCGTGTCCATCGAGTTGGTGATACCATCCAACCATCTTATCCTCTGTTGTCCCCTTCTCTTCCCACCTTTAATCTTTCCCAGCATCAGGGTCTTTTCTAATGAGTCAGTTCTTCACATCAGGTGGTCAAAGTACTGGAGTTTCAGCTTCAGCATGAATTAATATTAAGAACTGATTTCCTTTAGAATGGACTGAGTGAATCTCCTTGTTGTCCAAGGGACTCTCAAGAGTCTTCTCCAACACCACAGTTCAAAGGCACTCAGTTTTCTTTATAGTCCAGCTCTCACATCCACACACGACTGCTGGAAAAACCATAGCTTTGACTAGACAGACCTTCATTGGCAAAGTAATGTCTCTGCCTTTTAATATGCTCTCTAAGTTGGTCATAACTTTTCTTCTAAGGAGCAAGAGTCTTTTAATTTCATGAATGCAGTCACCATCTACAGTTATTTTGGAGCCCCGCAAAAATAAAGTCAGCCACTGTTTCCACTGTTACCGTATATATTTGCCCTGAAGTAATGGGAAAGTGAAAGAGAGTGAAAAAGTTGGCTTAAAGCTCAACATTCAGAAAATGAAGATCATGGCATCCAGTCCCATCATTTCTTGGGAAATAGATGGGGAAACAGTGGAAACAGTGCCAGACTTTATTTTTTGGGGCTCCAAAATCACTGCAGATGGTGACTGCAGACATGAGATTAAAAGACGCTTACTCCTTGGAAGAAAAGTTATGACCAACTTAGAGAGCATATTAGAAGGCAGAGACATGACTTTGCCAGTGAAGGTCTGTCTTGTCAAAGCTATGGTTTTTCCAGCAGTCATGTATGGCTGTGAGAGTTGGATTATAAAGAAAGCTGAGTGCCGAAGAATTGATGCCTTTGAACTGTGGTGTTGGAGAAGACCCTTGAGAGTCCCTTGGACGGCAAGGAAATCCAACCAGTCCATCCTAAAGGAAATCAGTCCTGAATGTACATAGGAAGAACTGATGTTGAAGCTGAAACTCCAATACATTGGCCACCTGATGTGAAGAACTGACTCATTAGAAAAGACCCTGATGCTGGGAAAGATTGAAGGAGAGAGAAGAGGGGATGACAGAGGATGAGATGGCAGGTTGGCATCACTGACTAAATATATATGAATTTGAGTAAACTCTGGGAGTTGCTGATGGACAGGGAGGCTTGGTGTGCTGCAGTCCATTGGATCACAAAGAGTCAGACATGACTGAGCACTGAACTGACTGATAGAGGAGAAAGAACTTGCTACGTTGGAAGAACAAAACTGCATCTCATCTCCAGTCTTCTCAGTTAGTAAAAAAATTCTCAAAGTGATATGAGACCTGGGGTAAAAAATCAGATGAAGAGTGTGGCTGTAAGACCCTTCAATTAAGTTCAGTTCAGTTCAGTCGCTCAGTCGTGTCCGACTCTTTGTGACCCCATGAATCGCAGCATGCCAGGCCTCCCTGTCCATCACCATCTTCCGGAGTACACTCAGACTCACGTCCATCGAGTCCGTGATGCCATCATGCCATCTCGTCTTCTGTCATCCCCTTCTCCTCCTGCCCTCAATCCCTCCCAGCATGAGTCTTTTCCAATGAGTCAACTCTTCGCATGAGGTGGCCAAAGTACTGGAATTTCAGCTTTAGCATAATTCCTTCCAAAGAACACCCAGGGTTGATCTCCATCAGAATGAACTGGTTGGATCTCCTTGCAATCCAAGGGACTCTCAAGAGTCTTCTCCAACACCAAAGTTCAAAAACATCAATTCTTTGGTGCTCAGCTTTCTTCACAGTCCAACTCTCACATCCATATATGACCACAGGAAAAACCATAGCCTTGACTAGACGGACCTTAGTCGGCAAAGTAATGTCTCTGCTTTTGAATATGCTATCTAGGTTGGTCATAACTTTTCTTCCTAGGAGTAAGCGTCTTTTAATTTCATGGCTGCAGTGATTTTGGAGACCCCAAAATAAAGTCTGACACTGTTTCCACTGTTTCCCCATCTATTTCCCATGAAGTGATGGGACTGGATGTCATGATCTTCGTTTTCTGAATATTGAGCTTTAGGCCAATGTTTTCACTCTCCTCTTTCACTTTCATCAAAAGGATTTTTAGCTCCTCTTCACTTTCTGCCATAAGGGTGGTGTCATCTGCATATCTGAGTTTCTTGATATTTCTCCTGGCAATCTTGATTCCAGCTTGTGTTTCTTCCAGTGCAGCATTTCTCATGATGTATTCTGCATATAAGTTAAATAAGCAGGGTGACAATATATAGCTTTGACGTACTTCTTTTCCTATTTGGAACCAGTCTGTTGTTCCATGTCCAGTTCTAACTGTTGCTTCCTGACCTGCATACAGATTTCTCAAGAGGCAGGTCAGGTGGTCTGGTATTCCCATCTCTTTCAGAATTTTCCACAGTTTATTGTGATCCACACAGTCAAAGGCTTTATCATAGTCAATAAAGCAGAAAGAGATGTTTTTTTCTGGAATTTTCTTGCTTTTCCCATGATCCAGTGGATGTTGGCAATTTGATCTGTGGTTCCTCTGCCTTTTCTAAAACCAGCTTGAACATCTGGAAGTTCACGGTTCACGTATTGCTGAAGTCTGGCTTGGAGAATTTTGAGCATTACTTTACTAGCGTGGGAGATGAGTGCAATTATGTGGTAGTTTGAGCATTCTTTAACATTGCCTTCCTTTGGAATTGGAATGAAAACTGACCTTTCCAGTCCGGTGGCCACTGCTGAGTTTTCCAAATTTGCTGGCATATTGAGTGCAGCACTTTCACAGCATCATTTTTCAGGATTTGAAACAGCGCAATTGGAATTCCATAACCTCCACTAGCTTTGTTCGTAGTGATGCTTTCTAAGGCCCACTTGACTTCACATTCCAAGATGTCTGGTTCTAGATTAGTGATCACATCATCATGACTGTCTGGACCGTGTAGATCTTTTTAGTACAGTTCTTCTGTGTATTCTTGCCACCTCTTCTTAATATCTTCTGCTTCTGTTAGGTCCAGACCATTTCTGTCCTTTATCGAGCCCATCTTTGCATGAAATGTTCCCTTGGTATCTAATTTTCTTGAATACATCTCTAGTCTTTCCCATTCTCTTGTTTTCCTCTATTTCTTTGCATTGATTGCTGAAGAAGGCTTTCTTATCTCTTCTTGATATTCTTCAGAACTCTGCATTTAGATGACTATATCTTTCCTTTACTCCTTTGCTTTTTGCCTCTCTTCTTTTCACAGCTATTTGTAAGGTCTGCTCAGACAGCCATTTTGCTTTTTTGCATTTCTTCTCCATGGGGATGGTCTTGATCCCTGTCTCCTGTACAATGTCACGAACCTCATTCCATAGTTCATCAGGCACTCTATCTATCAGATCTAGGCCCTTAAATCTATTTCTCTCTTCCACTGTATAATCATAAGGGGTTTGATTTAGGTCATACCTGAATGGTCTAGCTGTTTTCTCTACTTTCTTCAATTTAAGTCTGAATTTGGTAATAAGGAGTTCATGATCTCATCCACAGTCAGATCCTTGTCTTGTTTTTGCTGACTGTATAGAGCTTCTCCATCTTTGGCTGCAAAGGATATAATCAATCTGATTTCGATGTTGACCATCTGGTGGTGTCCATGTGTAGAGTCTTCTCTTGTATTGTTGGAAGAGGGTGTTTGCTATGACCAGTGCATTTTCTTGGCAAAACTCTATTAGTTTTTGCCCTGCTTCATTCCGCATTCCAAGGCCAAATTTGCCTGTTACTCCAGGTGTTTCTTGACTTCCTACTTTTGCCTTCCAGTCCCCTATAATGAAAAGGACATCTTTTTTGGGTGTTCTTTCTAAGAGGTCTTGTAGATCTTCATAAAACTGTTCAAATTCAGTTTCTTCAGCATTACTGGTCAGGGCATAGACTTGGATAACTGTGATATTGAATGGTTTGCCTTGGAGATGAACAGAGATCATTCTGTCATTTTTGAGATTGCATCCAAGTACTGCATTTCAGACTCTTTTGTTGACCATGATGGCTACTCCATTTCTTCTGAGGGATTCTTGCCTGCAGTAGTACATATAATGGTCGTCTGAGTTAAATTCACCCATTCCAGTCCATTTTAGTTTGCTGATTCCTAGAATGTTGACGTTCACCCTTGCCATCTCTTGTTTGACCACTTCCAATTTGCCTTGATTCATGGACCTGACATTCCAGGTTCCTATGCAATATTGCTCTTTACAGCATCGGATCTTGCTTCTATCACCAGTCACATCCAACAAGGATTGTGTAATAGTTGTATCTGAAAAACAAACAAACAAACAAACAAACAAACACCAACTTGAGCTAAGAGGAATTTTCAGTAGCTGTATAGGCTAAGAGGTGTATTTTCTTTCAATTATGAGATATTTCTTATACAAAAGAAAGGGTCCTTCAGAGAGCAAACCAAAATCTAAGAGAAATGGGACAAGGCAGAGAGAGGACAGAGTAATGGGGAAGAACTCTTAGAAAGCAGAATCAGACGCTATTGAAGACTCACTTCCTTTCTCAGAGAAGACCTAAGAATATTTACTCTTTGAGACTAGTGGATGTGGTGTGCCTAACTTCTCTCTCTCTCTCTCTCTCTCTCTCTGTTTTTTAGTTGGAGTATAAGGTTGGTACAAAAATATTTGCAATTTTGGACTGTGAATTTTAAATAATTATAACTAGGCTCAAACACATCTTCATTAATCAAAATAGGTACCATTACAACCAACACATGTTTTCCAATGAGAAATAAGTTTATTTATTCCTGTAACATAAAAACCCATGCTTTAGAATTCAACAAACTCTCAGAAAGCATTTTCTGTTTCCTGCTGATTGTGGAAACATTTTCCCTGTAAAAAAGTTGTCTAGATGCTAGAAGAGGTGGTTGTTTATTGGAAAGGTCAGGGGAATACGGTGAATGAGGCAAAACTCTGTAGCCCAATTCGTTCAATTTTTGAAGCCTTAGTTATGTGATATGCAGTCAGGCATGGTCTTGGAAAAGACTTGAACCTTTCTGTTGACCAATGCTGGCTTCATGTGTTGCAGTTTTCAGTGCATCTCATCAATTTGCTGAGTGTAACTTTCAGATATTGTGGTTTCACTGTGATTTAGAAAACTGTAGTGGATCAGACCAGCAGCAGACCACCAAACAGTGCCATTTTTTTGGTGCAAGTTTGGTTTTGAGTATTGCTCTTTTTTTTTTTGGATGGGGGAGGTATTGCTTTTGAGCTTCTTCCTGGTCCAACCACTGAGCTAGTCACTGCTAGTTGTCATATAAAATCCACATTTCATAGCACATCTCAATCTAGTCAATAGCTGTTTGGCTGTTGTTGCATAGAATAAAAGAAGATGACACTTCAAAATGATGATTTTTTTTTAATTTGCATACATGAGGCACCCACTTATCAAACTTTTTCACCTTTTCAAAAACTGAGTGACCATAGAATGGTTGACATGGAGCTCTTGGGCAAATTTTGTGTAGTTGTCAGAGGATTAGCTTTGATAATCCTCTCAATTGGACATTGCCAAATTTCAATTGCCTGCCACTGTGCTCCTCATTTTTAAGACTCTTTTCTCCTTGAACCACTACTGCACTGTACATTCATCAGCAGTTTCTGAGCCAAATGCATTGTGGATGTTGCAAGTTGTCTCTCTTGCTTTAAACCCATTTTGAACTCAAATTAAAAAATTGCTCAAATTTACCTTTTGTCTAACATCAATCCTACAGTCTAAAATAAGTATAAAATAAACAACAACTAATAAGTCATTAGCAAAAAAAGAAGCATAAATTGAGAAATATATATGAAAATGATGTAAAACATAACCAGTGTTATGTTGGATTCCAATATCAAATGGCAAAATCCAACAATGCAAAACTACAATACTTTAATTACTTTACAATGTTGTGTTAGTTTCTGCTGTACAACAAAGTGATTAAGGTCTCTCTTCTCTCTATATATATAAATATATATATATATATAGAGAGAGAGAGAGAGGTCCCTCCCTCTTGGACGTCCCTCCCTCCCTCATCCCACCAAAATAGGCCACCACAGAGTACTGAGCAGAGCTCCCTTGCTATACAGAAGGTTCCCACTAGCTATCAATTTTACACATGTATGTGTCAATCCTAATCTCCCAATTCAACTTCACTCCACACCCCACCTCATGCCCACATGCCTCTTCACTATGTGTGCATCTCTACTCCTGCTCTTCAGATGGATTTGTCTGTATAATTTTTCTAGATTCCACATTTTGTTGCTGTTGTTCTTCAGTCACCCAGTCATAGCTGACTTTTTGCAACCCCATGGACTGCAGCATACCAGGCCTTCCTGTCCCTCATCATCTCCCAGAGTTTGCCCAAGTTTTTGTTTATTGCATTGGTGATGCCATCCAGCTATCTCATCCCTTGATGCCCTCTTCTCCTTCTGCCCTTGATCTTTCCCAGCATCAGGGATTTTCCAGTGAGTTGTCTTTTCACATCATATGACCACAATACTGGAGATTCAGCTTCAGCATCAGCCCTTCCAGTGAATATTCAGGGTTGATCACCCTTAAAATTGACTGGTTTGATCTCCTTGCTGTCCAAAGGACTTTCTAAAGTCTTATCCAGCACCCCCACAGTTGAAAGGCATCAATTCTTTGATGTTCTGCCTTCTTTATGATCCGAATATTACAACCATACTTGATCACTGGGAAGACAATAGCCTTGACTATATGGACTTTTGTAGGCAGAGTAATGTCTCTGCTTTACAACACATTCTCTGTGTTTGGCATTGCTTTCCTGCCAAGAAGCAATTGTCTTCTGATTTCATGGCTCACTACAGTGATTTTGGAGCCCAAGAAGAAAAAAGTGGTCATTTTTTCCATATTTTCCCCTTCTATTTGCCACGCAGTAATGGGGCCAGATGCCATGATCTTAATTTTTAAATACTTGGTCTTAAGCTGGTTCTTCCACTCTCCTCCTTCATCCTCATCAAGAGGCTCTTTACCTCTTCTTCACTTTCTGCCATTAGAGCAGTATCTTCTGCATATCAGAGGTTGTTGATGCTTCTCCTGCCTATCTTGATTCCGGCTTGTATCTCAGCCAGCCTGGCATTTCTCATGACTTGCTCAATATATAGATTAAACAAACAGGGTGACAGCAGACAGCCCTGTTGTACTCCTTTCTTATTTTGAACCAATTAGTTATTCCATACAGGATTCTAACTATTGTTTGTTGACCTGCATACAGGTTTCTCAAGAGATATGTAAGATGGTCTGGTATTCCCATCTCTTTAAGAGCTTTCCACAGTTTGTAATGATCCATCCACACAGTCAAAGGCTTTAGCATAGTCAATGAAACATAGATAGATGCTTTTCTGAAATTCCCTTGCTTCCCCTATAATCCAGCAAACATTGGCAATTTGATCTCTAGTTCCTCTTCCTTTTCTAAACCAGCTTAGATGATCTGAAATTTGTTGATTTGCTGAAAACTAGCATGAAAAGGCAATGGCAATCCACTCCAGTGTTCTTGCCTGGAAAATCCCAGGGACGAGGGAGCCTGGTGGGCTGCCTACCATGGGGTCACACAGAGTTGGACATGACTGAAGCAACTTAGCAGCAGCAGCAGCAGCAGCATGAAGAAGACTAGCTGAAGACTAGCATGATGACATGCTGAAGACTAGCATGATGAAGACATACTGATGACTAGCTAATGCTGAAGACTGGCATGCAATATTTTATCAAATTGATTACATTCTTTGTAGCTGAAGATGAAGAAGCTGTATACAGTCAGCAGAAACAAGACCTGGAGCTGACTGTGGCTCATATCATCACCTTCTTATATCAAAATTCAGGCTTAAACTAAAGAATACCAGAAAAACAGTAGGCCAGCCAGGTATTACTTAAATAAAATCCCATATGAATTTGCAATAGAGGTAACAGATAGATTCAAAGGACTAGATCTAGATAGCAGTGTGCCTGAAGAATTATGGTCAGAAGTCCATAATATTGTACAGGAGGCAGAACAAAACCATCCCAAAGGAAAAAAAAAAAAAAGCAAGAAGACAAAGTGGTTATCTGAGGAGTCTTTATGAATAGCAGAAATGAAGAGAAGTGAAAAGTAAGGGAGAGAGGGAAAGATACATTCAATTAAACACAGAATTTCAAAGAATAGTTAAAAGAGACAAGAAGGCCTTCTTCAATGAATAATGTTTAATAACAGAAGAAAACAACAAAAGGGAAAAGACTAGAGATCCCTTCAGGAAAATTGGAAACATAAAGTGAGCATTCTGCCCAAAGATCAGCACAATTAATGGTAAAAATGGTAGAGACCAAGTAGATGCTGAAGAAATAAAGAAGAGATGCAAAGAATGCATGGAAGAACTGTAAAAAATAGATCTTAATGAACCAGAGTACTATGATGGTGTGATGAGTCACCCAGAGTCAAATTCTGGAGTGAAAAGTCAAATAGGCCTTAAGAAACTCTGCTGTTAAAAGAGCTAGTGAATGCGATGAAATTCCAGTGGAACTATTCAAATCCCCAAAGAGGATGTCATCAAGGTTTTGCATTCATTATGTGAGCATATCTGGAAGACCCAGCAGTGGCCACAGGACTGAAAAAGGTAAATTCTCATTCCAGTTTTCAAGAAGTGTACCATCAAAGAATGTGCTAATCATCAGACAACTGCACTCATCTCCGATGCTAGATTTCACATATATGTGTTAATATACAATGCTTGCTTTTTTCTTTCTGACTTACTTCATTCTGTATGACAGACTTCTAGTCCATCCACATTTCTACAAATGATCTAATTTTACTCCTTTTTATGACTGAGTAGTATTTTGCTGTATACTTATATCTTCTTTATTCATGCATCTGTCATTAGACATACTGTTAACATGAGTTTGGTCTATGGTAGCCCTATAGTGATATCCAGAAATGTCTGGGACTCTAGTATTTACTTTAGTTCAAAATAGGAATGAAATCTACTTGAAAGTGACATTTCAATTTGCTGTTTGAGCTCTAAACATTTCTGTCTTGGAGGCATGGGTATTCAACTTCACTACTGAAAACATTAACCCTTTGTTTGACTGGTTATTGTGCAGAGTTTTAGCCATCTTACCAGTAGGCTATAAAATATTATTCAGTACACTTGAGCCTTGGCTTCCATAGCTAGTGTATCTCAGACTAATGTTGGCAGTTCACTGTTCAAAGACAAAACACATTTTCTACAAAAGACAAAAAGTTTTAGAAGTTGTTCTGGGGCATTGAGACCTCTCTGTGTTTGCCTGAGCATCCTTTCTGCTGTGAATCATATTCTTCATCTTTATTAGAGCCTCATGTGAGTATACACTGTAGAATTTCAGTAATTCCTGCAAACTTGCACATACAAATTTTGCTGCTATTGTCTTACCATTATATTTGAATGTAAAGACATATAACTTGTCTTTTTTCACTTTATAGGTCTTATTCAAATGAAGACATTAATGAACATCAATAAGAGCATATTATTAGGATAATCTGAATATGTCCGGTCCTCTTCATGCATAGGAAGAAATAACTCAGATTCTAAATATACTCAGAAGTTAGCAGCACCACTTAAAAGGAATTGTATTCCAAACTCTAACCCATCTGTAGTCAGAATTATTACAGTACAGTACTTCTATTTTTTAAAGATATAATTTCAATGTATTCAGTGTCTAATAGTTTCATTCCTGACAGGCTGGTACTAAATAAGCTTTATTAACCTCTTCCAAAATGTATTAAATTTTTTTTTTGACCCAGCAATTTCAATTTGAGTATTATCTACAGAAAATTAAACTCTAACTTGAAAAACTATATGTACCCCATGTTCATTGAAGCACTGTTTACAATAGTCAAGATATGGAAACTACCCAAGTGTCCATCAATGGAAGAATGAATAAAGAAGTTGTGATATATATATCATGCTGAGTGAAATAAACCAGACAGAGAAAGACAAGTACTGTTTGCTTTCTCTTATATGTGGAAACTAAAAGAAACACAAGACAAGCCCATAGATATAGAAAATATATCAGTAGCGGTCAGAGATGTAGGGTGCAAGAAATGTGTGAAGGGCATCAAAAGGTTGAAAAGGAAGAAAAAAAAAAAAGTTTAAACTTGACAAGGGGTCAGGAAAGTATGTAACTGGGAAATGAGTATGAAAGAGTGTAGCCCCTGAAGGGAAGTTCAAGCCTCAGCAATGAGTTCAGATTTTGTGAACACTTGAAGTGAGAATACAGGATGCTGGAACAAAGACAAATAAAATAAATACACTTTAAAGAATAATTTGTTAGTCAGTTTGTACCTATTGGTCGAAAATATTGATTAGTACTACTTGGGAACTAAGGCTTCACTGTATTAAGAAAATAAGTTTGCTTTTCTGAGTAATAAAGCCAATCAAAACCTTATTTTCCATTTAATTAGTAAAGGGAGACTAATCAAAATGATATTTTGAAATCAGAATCAAGCCAACATATAGGTTTGCTGCTGCAGAGAATTTAATGGAGGGAATTCTGGGAAACTCAACCTGCTGAGGGAAAAATATTTTCAAGTGCCAGGAAAGACTCAGAAGTGTATATCCCAACAAACATTTTAATGCTATAACTTTGGAAGTGAATCGGGGAGCAAGGACAGCAAGTGGGGGTACCTGTGAACCACTGGGCAAAGAAAGGTTGTATCCAGGAAAATACAAACGATATTTTTGTAAAGGGTAAAAACTCGAAGCGTCAAAAACAGAATCTGGATCAAAATGAACAACCATGCTCTGAAGGCAAATTTGAAGTCAAGAAACTAGGAACTGTGAAGATCTAGAGACAGCCATGAGTGGCAAGGAGAAAAGATCACATCAACATCAAAATATACCTCACTTTAGTATTAATAGCTAGAGAACTGGATTCGCCTCTTGGCCCTTCTATTTCAGCTTTATGTCGTCACTAATCCGAATAAATTTATAATGATTTTTATTTGCAGGGAACAAATTTAAATATAGAATATAGAATGGAGGACATACTGTCAATACAATTGCTATTAATAAGCACTTAGGTATTCATTGTAATGATATCTAAAATCCAATGGAAAAAATAATGAGATCCAAGTTTAAGAATATCTCCATAATGTTAAATAAGATGTACTTGCTCTAACCAGAGTGTTAGGGTTCTCTGTTCTGCCTTAAACACCTCTGAGGGCTTCTAATGTACTTTATTGTCTCACCAGAATTTGAAATCAACTATAGCAAGGAAAGATAAGAAAACCTTCCTCAGTGATGAATACAAAGAGATAGAGGAAAACAATCGAATGGGAAAGACTAGCGTTCTCTTCAAGAAAATTAGAGATACCAAGGGAACATTTAATGCAAAGATAAGCACAATAAATGACAGAAACAGTATGCACCTAGAAGAAGCGGAAGATATTAAGAAGAGGTGGCAAGAGTAAACAGAAGAACTATACAAAAAAAGATCTTTGTGACCCAGATAACCACGGTGGTGTGATCATTTACCTAGAGCCAGACATCCTGGAATGTGAAGTCAAGTGGGCTTTAGGAAGCATGACTACAAAGAAAGCTAGTAGAGGTGATGGAATTCCAGTTGAGCTATTTCAATTCTGAAAGATGATGCTGTGAAACTACTGCACTCAATATGCCAGCAAATTTGAAAAATTCAGAAGTGGCCACAGGACTGGAAAAGGTCAATTTTCATGCCAATCTCAAAGAATGTTCAAACTACCACACAACTGTACTCATCTCACCCGCTAGCAAAGTAATGCTCAAAATTCTCCAAGCCAGGCTTCAACAGTATGTGAACTGTGAACTTCCAGATGTTCAAGCTGGATTTAGAAAAGGGAGAGGAACCAGAGACCAAATTGCCAAAATTCACTGGATCATAGAAACTGCAAAAGAGTTACAGAAAAACATCTACTTCTGTTTCATTGATTATACCAAAGCCTTTAACTGTGTAGATCACAACAAACAGTGGAAAATTCATCAAGAGATGGGAATAACAGACAACCTTACCTGCCTCCTGAGAAATCTGTATGCAGGTCAAGAAGCAACAGTTGAAAGCAAACATAGAACAAAAGACCGTTTCCAAATTGAGAATGGAGTACATCAAGGTTGTAATATTGACACCTTGCTTATTTAACTTATGTGTAGGGTATATCATGTGAAATGTCAGGCTGGGTGAAGCACAAGCTGGAATCAAGATTGCTGGAGAAGTATCAATAAACTCAGATATGCAGATGACACCACCCTTATGGCAGAAAGTGAATAACTGAAGAATCTCTTGATGAAAGTGAGAGAGGAGAGTGAAAAAGTTGGCTTAAAAGTCAACATTCAAAAAACTAAGATCATGGTATCTGGTTCCATCACTTCATGGCAAATAGATAGGGTGGAAACAGTGACAGACTTTACTTTCTTGCACTCCAAAATCACTGCAGCTGTTAACTGCAGCCATGAAATTAAAAGACACTTGCTCCTGGGAAGAAAAGCTATTATCAAACTAGATAACATATTAAAGAGCAGAGACATTACTTTGCCAACAAAGGTCCATCTAGTCAAAACTTCAGTTTTTCCAGTAGTCATGTTTGAATGTGAGAGCTGTACTATAAAGAAAGATGAGTGCCATAGTATTAATGCCTCTGAGCTTTGGTGTTGGAGAAGACTCTTGAGAGTCCCTTGGACTGCAAGGAGATCCAACTAGTCCATCCTAAAGGAAATCAGTCCTGAATATTCATTGGAAGGACTGATGCTGAAGCTGAAACTCCAAAATTTTCACCACCTGATGTGTAGAACTGACTCTGGAAATGATCCTGATTCTGGGAAAGGTTGAAGGCAGGAGGAGAAGGGGATGATAGAGGATGAGATGGTTGGATGGCATCACCGACTCAAAGGACATGTTTGAGCAAGCTCCAGGAGTTTTTGATGGACAGGGAAGCCTGATGTGCTGCAGTCCAAGGTGTCTCAAAGAGTCAGAAATGACTGAGTGACTGAACTGATAGTCTTATTAAGCAAGTTTAAAATGCCAGCCTTTGGGATATGGTGTCATGATGAGAAAGAAGGAGATCCTGGTGTCACATCCTCTCAGGGACACACCAAAACTAAAACTGTATATGGAACAAATCTGGAAATAACCTGAAGGAGAGCAGAACAGTTCTTCTAAAACTCAGGATATAACTAAGAAAACATATTAAGATGAATAGGAGAAGTAGAAACACAGTCTACATAGTACCCACACCCAAAGGCAGTTACACTTTCTCCCCCCAAAACAGAAATACCATAAACATGAAGGTCCTTCCTAAGGAGTTATGGGTTCAAGCCCCATATTGGACACCCCATCCCTAAGAACCTGCACTGGGAATACAATCACCCATAACAATTAGCTTTGAAATCTATCAGGGCTTACTCCCTGGACAGCTGGCAGTGAGAGGAGGGAGTGAGTGTGCTGTAGCAAACCAAGACTTAACTTTTAAAAGGCTACTGTAAAAACTCACTTTCTGAGTCTCAGTGCAAAGGCAGTGAAAAGCCCCTGGGCCAAACATGAGGCAGATTCATTGACTAATTTTACAGCCAGTGCTGAAAAGGCAGAGATCTATTGGAAGCACTGTTGGGCTCCATATTAAAAATGAAAAAAAAAAAAAAAAAGAGAAAATTCTGCCTCTACTTAATTGGCCAGGCACTGTTGGGTATCATTTTTTACAGTGGTCATCTACCTTGATAGTACCATTTACATTGCTCCAGCCAGGTGCCCAAAGTGGCTCTCAACTGATATGAACACAAATAAGCAGATACATTATGCTCATGTTTGGAGGAATTAATATTGTTAAAATACCCATAACACCTAAAGCAGTATACCTATTCATTGTAATACCCCTGAAAATATCAAAAACATTTTTCATAGAACTGGAACACATAATCTTAAAATGTGTATGGAATCATGAAAGACACAAAAAGAATGAGGCTGGAAATGTCATGTTTCTTGATGTCAAACTATATTATAAAACCATAGTAATCAGACAGTGTAGTACTGGCACAAAAACAGACACATAGACCAATGGGACAGAAAAGAGAGCTCAGAAATAAACCCATGCACACATGGTCAATTAATCTATGACAAAGGTGGCAAAAATTAAAATGGGACATTTATCTTCAATAAATGATGTTGGAAAAATTTGGCAGGTACCATAAAATAATAAATATGAACCACTATTTTATAGCTGATACAAAAACAAACAAACAAACAAACAAAAAACAATAACAATAACAAACCTTTCAAAATACATTAAAAACTTAAATGTGAGAACTAAAGCCATAAAACTCTTAGAAGAAAATTTAGGCAGTCAGCTCTTTGACATTGATCCATAGCAATATTCTTAATCTCCTCAGGCAAGGGCAAAGAAAAGCAAAACTAAGCAAATGGGACCAAATCAAACTAAAGATATTTTGTACAATTTTGCACATTAAAGGAAACTATCAACAAAATGAAAAAGCAACCTATTGAATGGGAGATGATATTTTCAAATCTTATATCTGATAAAGAATTAGTATTCAGAATACATAAATAACTCATATAACTCAATATCAAGCAAATAAGCAACCAAAAAATCCTATTAAAAATAGTAAGAGGTTCCTGACAATGGGCAAAGAGGCACCTGATTGGTGGTGTTTCTCTTATATCAGTCAAGGGCAAAGCAGATGTCTAGTCCTTTGTTCATCCTAGCTTGATGCCTGGAGGCCAGAGCTATTTCATGCCTAGGGTACATTAAAAAAACAAATTGGTAAGAGGATCTGAATAGGCAAGTTTTTCCCCCCAGAGAAGACATATAGACAGTGAACAGAAACCTGAAAAAATGCTCAATATCACTAATCATCAGAGAAATGCAAAACAAAACCACAGTGAAATATCACTTCATATGTGTCAAAATGACTATCAAAAAGCCAACTAAAAACAAGTGGTGGGAGGGATATGGAGAAAAAGGAATCCCTTATGCATCATTGGTGGAAATGTATAACACATTAGTGCAGCCACTATAAAAAACAGCATTCAGGTTTCTCAAAAAATTAAAATAGGACTATGATACAATTCAGCAATTCCATTTCTTGTTATTTTTCTGAAGAAAACAAAAACACTAAGATATATACAACTGCATATTCATTGCAGCATTGTTTACAACAGTAAATATGTAAAGATATGGAGCAAAAAATGTGTCCATGAATAGACAAATGGAAAAAGAATGCATAGTATATATACATATATATATATATATATATATATATATATGTGTGTATATATATATATATATATATGAATAACAGAATATTACTCAGCCATAAAATGTAATAATGCTTTGCCTTTGGTGACAAGAATATGCTATGCTAATGACATAAGTCAGTCAGAGAAAGGCAAGTATGATATTTCACATATTGTGTGTGTGGTATCTAAAAAACAACCAAATAAACAAACAAAATAGACACAGATTCATATCCAGAACAAACTGATAGTTGCTACAGGGTAGAGGTGTGGAAGATGGTTGAAATAGATGAAAGAGATTAAGAGGCACAAACTTTCAGTTATACAATAAATAAGTCATAAAGTAAGTAAGTAAGTAAGTAAAGTCACTCAGTCGTGTCCGACTCTTTGCGACCCCGTGGACTGTAGCCTACCAGGCTCCTCCCTCCATGGGATTCTCCAGGCAAGAGTACTGGAGTGGGTTGCCTTTTCCTTCTCCAGGGGATCTTCCCAACCCAGGGATCGAACCCGGGTCTCCTGCATTCCCGGGTCTCCTGCATTCCAGGCAGACGCTTTAACCTCTGAGCCACGAGGGAAGCCCTAAGTATAAGTCATAATATATATAAGTAATATATATATATAAATAAGTCATAAGTATATAATATACAGAATATGGGATATAGTCAATAATATTGCAATAACTTTAAATGATAACAGATGATAACTAGACTTACCACAGTGATCATCTTGTGTATAAATGCTCTATCACTATATTGCATAACTGAAACTGGGATTCCCAGGTGATTTGGTATCAAAGAATCCACCTGCCAATTCAGGAGATGTGGGTTCAATCCTTGGGTTGGGAAGACTCTCTCCAGTAGGGAACAGCAACTTGCTCCAGTATTCTTGCCTGGGAAATCCCATGGCATGGGCAGAGGAGTCTGGCAGTCTACAATCTATGGAGTCATAAAGAGTTGGACATGAATTAGCAAATGAAAACAAAAACAGCAACA
Source organism: Capricornis sumatraensis (assembly GCF_032405125.1). NCBI lineage: Eukaryota > Metazoa > Chordata > Mammalia > Artiodactyla > Bovidae > Capricornis > Capricornis sumatraensis. The sequence continues at coordinate 54,468,577 of NC_091080.1, forward strand.
AAAATTCCAGAACTTTGTCTAATACAGAAACATGAAACCATTGATTTCAATACTAGAAGGGTGTGGAAATACTGCCTTTACCAAAGTATAAACAAAAATTAATAAGCTTCTGCACGAGTCCTTAAAAAATCTCAGTAATAATTGGCATTGCAAGATTTCTCCATTAAATCTTATTTAAGTGGTAGTATCAGCTACCAGAAAGCAGAATTCTGATGTAACACTCAACTGCCAGAGACAAGGTAGTGTTGATAATTATAATGAGCACATGATTAAAGCATAACCAGATTGATGTTACTTTCAGGATATTTGGCAGTAGGGAACTTATCATTGCCTCCCTAGGACTGAACTAGAAAGACAGTCTGCTGTAGTTCTTACTTGCACTTCCGAACTGAGAGGGAAAAAAACCAACTGATACCAGGAATGAAAAATACTAAAGATAAAATACCATGAAATTTAAAAAACGCTTACTCCTTGGAAGAAAAGTTATGACCAACCTAGATAGTATATTGAAAAGCAGAGACATTACTTTGCCGACTAAGGTCCGTCTAGTCAAGGCTACGGTTTTTTCTGTGGTCATGTATGGATGTGAGAGTTAGACTGTGAAGAAAGCTGAGCGCCGAAGATTTGATGCTTTTGAACTTTGGTGTTGGAGAAGACTCTTGAGAGTCCCTTGGACTGAAAGGAGATCCAAACAGTCCATTCCAAAGGAGATCAACCCTGGGATTTCTGTGGAAGGAATGATGCTAAAGCTGAAGCTCCAGTACTTTGGCCACCTCATGTGAAGAGTTGACTCATTGGAAAAGACTCTGATGCTGGGAGGGATTGGGGGCAGGAGGAGAAGGGGATGACCGAGGATGAGATGGCTGGATGGCATCACGGACTCGATGGACATGAGTCTGAGTGGACTCTGGGAGATGGTGAAGGACAGGGAGGCCTGGTGTGCTGCGACTCATGGGGTCGCAAAGAGTCAGAAACGACTGAGCAACTGAACTTACTTTTTTATTTACTTACTTATGAATGACATTCTATCAATAAATTTGAAACTTTTTTAAAAATTTTCTGTAAAAATAAATATTTAGAAATAAAATTAGAATATTTTATGAACATAGGGTACAGGAGAGTTCCTTAAGCAATACTTTTTTTCTTAGAAGGACTTCTAATAGCCTGTAGATACATGAAACTATTTCAACTTAGGAGTAAAGATATGCAAAAAAAAAAAAAACACACACAACAACAAAAAAGGTTATGACTTCTATTATATATGTTTATATATTTCTATGTGCATAGACAAACATTTCTTTCTCTCTCTCTCTCTAAATATATATATATATATAAAACATTTTATGTATGGATGTGTATACACACATAGAAAGCACATAGTGACAAAAGAAATTTATTAATATTCAGTGTAAGGTAGTTAAGGAAGATGTAAATAAATTTATCATTTCAGAATTCATATTTTTATGTGTAGCAAATACAAAATTCATAAATAAGAAAAATATGAATTAGAAAATGGTATCAATATCATGAATAGTTCTCAGTTCAGTTCAGTTCAGTCGTTCAGTTGTGTCCGACTCTTTGCGACCCCATGAATTGCAGCACGCCAGGCCTCCCTATCCATCACCATCTCCCGGAGTTCACTCAGACTCACGTCCATCAAGTCCGTGAGGCCATCCAGTCATCTCATCCTCTGTTGTCCCCTTCTCCTCCTGCCCCCAATCCCTTCCAGCATCAGAGTCTTTTCCAATGAGTCAACTCTTCACATGAGGTGGCCAAAGTACTAGAGTTTCACCTTTAGCATCATTCCTTCCACAGAAATCCCAGGGTTGATCTCCTTCAGAATGGACTGGTTGGATCTCCTTGCAGTCCAAGTGACTCTCAAGAGTCTTCTCCAACACCACAGTTCAAATGCATCAATTCTTCGGCACTCAGCCTTCTTCACAGTCCAACTCTCACATCAATACATGACCACAGGAAAAACCATAGCCTTGACTAGACGGACCTTAGTCGGCAAAGTAAAGTCTCTGCTTTTCAATATACTATCTAGGTTGGTCATAACTTTTCTTCCAAGGAGTAAGCGTCTTTTAATCTCATGGCTGCAATCACCATCTGCAGTGATTTTGAAGCCCCCAAAAAATAAAGTCTGACACTGTTTCCCCATCTATTTCCCATGAAGTGATGGGACCAGATGCCATGATCTTTGTTTTCTGAATGTTGAGCTTTAAGCAAACTTTTTCACACTCCTCTTTCACTTTCATCTACAGGCTTTTGGGTTCCTCTTTACTTTCTGCCATAAGGGTGATGTCATCTGCATATCTGAGGTTATTGATATTTCTCCCAGCAATCTTGATTCCAGCTTGTGTTTCTTCCAGTCCAGCGTTTCTCATGATGTACTCTGCATGTAAGTTAAATAAGCAGGGTGACAATATACAGCCTTGACATACTCCTTTTCCTATTTGGAACCAGTCTGGTGTTCTATGTCCAGTTCTAACTGTTGCTTCCTGACCTGCATACAGATTTCTCAAGAGGCAGATCAGGTGGTCTGGTATTCCCATCTCTTTCAGAATTTTCCACAGTTTATTGTGATCCACACAGTCAAAGGCTTTGCCATAGTCAATAAAGCAGAAATAGATGTTTTTCTGAAACTCTCTAGCTTTTTCCATGACCCAGCAGATGTTGGTAATTTGATCTGTGGTTCCTCTGCCTTTTCTAAAACCAGCTTGAACATCAGGGAATTCATGTTTCACATATTGCTGAAGCCTGGCTTGGTGAATTTTGAGCATTACTTTACTAGCATGTGAGATGAGTGCAATTGTGTGGTAGTTTGAGCAGTCTTTGGCATTGCCTTTCATTGGAATTGGAATGAAAACTGACCTTTCCAGTCCCGTGGCCACCGCTGAGTTTTCCAAATTTGCTGGCATATTGAGTGCAGCGCTTTCAGAGCATCATCTTTCAGGATTTGAAACAGCTCAATTGGAATCCATCACTTCCACTAGCTTTCTTCGTAGTGATGCTTTCTAAGGCCCACTTGACTTCACATTCCAAGATGTCTGGTTCTAGATTAGAGATCATATCATCATGATTATCTGGGTCATGAAGATCTTTTTTTTTTTTTTACAGTTCTTCTGTGTATTCTTGCCATCTCTTCTTAATATCTTCTGCTTCTGTTAGGTCCAGACCATTTCTGTCCTTTATCGAGCCCACCTTTGCATGAAATGTTCCCTTGTTATCTCTAATTTTCTTGAAGACATCTCTAGTCTTTCCCATTCTCTTGTTTTCCTCTATTTCTTTGCATTGATCACTGAAGAAGGCTTTCTTATCTCTTCTTGCTATTCTTTGGCACCCTACATTCAGATGCTTATATCTTTCCTATTCTCCTTTGCTTTTCGCCTCTCTTCTTTTCACAGCTATTTGTAAGGCCTCCCCAGACAGCCATTTTGCTTTCTTGCATTTCTTCTCCATGGGGATGGTCTTGATCCCTGTCTCCTGTACAATGTCACAAACCTCATTCCATAGTTCATCAGGCACTCTATCTATCAGATCTAGGCCCTTCAATCTATTTCTCACTTTCACTGTATAATCATAAGGGATTTGATTTAGGTCATACCTGAATGATCTAGCAGTTTTCCCTACTTTCTTCAATTTGAGTCTGAATTTGGTAACAAGGAGTTCATGATCTGAGCTACAGTCAGCTTCTCGTCTTGTTTTTATTGACTGTACAGAGTTTCTCCATCTTTGGCTGCAAAGAATATAATCAATCTGATTTTGGTGTTGACCATCTGGTGGTGTCCATGTGTAGAGTCTTCTCTTGTGTTGTTGGAAGAGGGTATTTGCTATGACCAGTGCATTTTCTTGGCAAAACTCTATTAGTCTTTGCCCTGCTTCATTCTGCATTCCAAGGCCAAATTTGCCTGTTACTCCAGGTGTTTCTTGACTTCCTACTTTTGCCTTCCAGTCCCCTATAATGAAAAGGACATCTTTTTTGGGTGTTCTTTCTAAGAGGTCTTGTAGATCTTCATAAAACTGTTCAAATTCAGTTTCTTCAGCATTACTGGTTGGGGGCATAGACTTGGATAACTGTGATATTGAATGGTTTGCCTTGGAGACGAACAGAGATCATTCTGTCATTTTTGAGATTGCATCCAAGTACTGCATTTCAGACTCTTTTGTTGACCATGATGGCTACTCCATTTCTTCTGAGGGATTCTTGCCTGCAGTAGTACATATAATGGTCATCTGAATTAAATTCACCCATTCCAGTCCATTTTAGTTTGCTGATTCCTAGAATGTTGACGTTGACGTTCACCCTTGCCATCTCTTGTTTGACCACTTCCAATTTGCCTTGATTCATGGACCTGACATTCCAGGTTCCTATGCAATATTGCTCTTTACAACATCGGACCTTGCTTCTATCACCAGTCACATCCACAACTGGGTATTGTTTTTGCTTTGGCTCCATCCCTTCACTCTTTCTGGGGTTATTTCTCCTCTGATCTCCAGTAGCATATTGGGCACCTAATGACCTGGGAAGTTCCTCTCTTGGTATCTTATCAATTTGCCTTTTCATACTGTTCATGGGGTTCTCAAGGCAAGAAGAGCTCTACTATATCTTTTAATACTTCTACTCTTTCTAAAAGAAATCAGGCATACATTTTGTTGTCATCTCATATACTTGCTTAATTGATTAATTTCATTTTGAAAGTGAAGTTGTTCAGTTAGTAAAAGAATTTTCTGTTTAAAAATGCTAATTCTATTACTTGGACTTCAATCATGACCCAGGAAAAAGGAGATGGCTAAGATATTTTAATATAATTGAAAACACCTTTCCTTCATTTATTCCTTCAATTAAGTACAAATTTGTTCTTGATCAGTTTCCTTTATGAAAAATAAACCTGATTTTTCTATAGAATAATATGACATAAATCTGACATAAGTGCACTGGATATACTTTTCACTATATATATAATTAAATTTGATTTAGTAAGTAAACACATTTTGGTTAAACAATTATGATAGAATTGTATGTCTGCATAGAAATGAGCTCTATTTTATTATTTAATAAGCACCAATTTATTGCCCACGAATGATACTTGAGCTAAAAATTATAACATAAAATATTTTATATACATTCTACATGTTTTAATTGTGGCTAAGTACATATTATGCATAAATTCTAAAAACTGATCTCCCATACATCTTCCAAGGTAATACTTGAGAGTTCAGTCAGAGACACAGTATTTAGGAATATAAATTGTAAGTGAACATAAAATTTACATCAGGGTTAAACTACCATCTACTTTATACATACAAATATATATTCTTGTTTGGATATGCTCAAATTAATTGAAAATAAAATTACCTAACTTTCAAAAGCTACTCAATTTATATAACAAAGATACATGAAGCTTCTATTTATCTAAATACAAATAAAATTTATCTAGGAATAAAAATTGTATGTAACTTTTTAATGGAGCAAAACAGAACTTTTATTAAGTGCACTTCAACATTGTGTGTATCTTGAAAAATATCTTCATAAAATTAGAAAGTACAGGCTTGACTATGTCAAATTATAGAAGTAACATTAATGGCATATAGTTGGAGAAATGTAGACCTTAGTTTGTGGATATCAACTAGTAAAGTAACAAAGGAATTATTGGTGTAGGATAGCTCAACATTCTATTTTTAGATTTATTAAAAGTAATACTCACATCCTACTCATGGATCACAGCTTTGTCATGGTGAAGGGGCTTGTGTTACTCAAAGAAGACAACTATATATAATACAGTGGGCAAGAATCCATTGGGAGAAATGGAATATCCCTCATAGTCAACAAAAGAGTCTGAAATGCAGTACCTGGGCGCAATCTCAAAAGATATCTTAAAATCTCTAAAGATCTCTTCAAGAAAATTGGAGATATCAAGGGAACAATTCAGGCTGGGATGGAAATTTTCATAAATGAAAATGGTAAGGACCTAACAGAAGCAGAAGAGATTAAGAAGACATGGAAAAAATGCACAGAACTACACAAAAAGATCTTAATGACCTGGATAACCACGATGATGTGGTCACTCACCTAGACCTGTGAATTCAACTGGGCCTTAGGAAGCATTACTAAGATCAAGTGGAGGTGATGGAATTCCAGCTGAGCAACTTAAAATCCTAAAAGGTGATGCTGTTAAAGTGCTGCACTCAATATGTCAGCAAATTTGGAAAACTCAGCAGTGGCCACAGGACTGGAATAAGTCAGTTTTCATTCCATCCCAAAGAAAGACAATGTCAAAGAATATTCAAACTGCTATATAATTGGGCTCGTTTTACATGCTAGCAAGGTTATGTTCAAAACTCTTCAAGCTAGGCTTCAGCAGTACATGAACCAAGAACTTCCATATGTACAAGCTGGATTTAGAAAAGGCAGAGGAAGCAGAAATCAAATTGCCAACATTCATTGAATCATGAATAAAGCAGGAGAGTTCAGGAAAAAAAAAAAACATCTACTTCTACTTCATTGACTATGCTAAAGCTTTTGACTGTGGATCACAACAAACTGTGGAAAATTCTAACAGAGATGGCGTACCAGAGCACCACACCTGTCTCCTGAGAAACATGTATGCAGGTCAAGAAGCAAAAGTTAGAGCTGGACATGATGAACAACAGTTGGGAAAGGAGTACATCAAAGCTGTATATAGTTACCCTGTTTATTTAATTTATATGCAGAGTACATCATGTGAAATGCTGGGCTGGATGAATCACAAACTAGAATAAGGTTGCTGGAAGAAATATTAACAACCTTAGATATGCAAGAGCATATCTAAGAGCAGAAAGTGAACCCCCTTCCCACCTCCCTCCCCATACCATCACTTCTTGGTAAATAGAAGGGGGGGAAATTGAATCAATGATAGGTTTCATTTTTTTGGTTTCCAAAATCACTGTGGAAGGTGACTGTAGCCATGAAATTAAAAGACCTTTGCTCCTTGGAAGGAAAACCATGATAAACCTACAGGTGCAGTAAGAAGCAGAAACATCACTTTGTCAACAAAGGTCCATATAATCGCAGCTACATTTTTGTCCAGTATGAATGCGTTGGACCATAAAAAAGGCTGAGCACTGAAATATTGATGCTTTTGAGCTATGGTGCTGGGGACCACTATTGAGAGTCCCTTAAACTACAAGGAGATCAAACCAGACAGTCCTAAAGGAAATCAACCCTGAATGAATATTCATTGGAAGGACTGTTGCTAAGGCTGAAGCTCCAATAATATGGCCACCTGATGAAAAGAGATGAATTACTGGAAATGACTCTGATGCTGAGGAACACTGAAGGCAAAAGGAAAAGAGGGAAACAGAGGATGAGATGGTTTGATGGCATCATCGACCCAATAGGCCTGAATTGAGTGAATTTGCAGATAATGAAGGATAGCAGAGCCTGCATGCTGCAGTCCATGGGGTCCCAAAGAGTTGGACACAACTTAGCAACTAAACAACAATAGCAACAACTGTGGTCATAAGCATTGTAAATATATGTTAGAAAATTACACTTATCCACAGAATTTATATTATCTATTTAGAAAATAGTTTACATATATTTCCACAAATTAATCTACAAATATGGAAATTTTCCTAAAAGGGAAAAATATAGACACATGTTTTATAAGAAATTTAGATATCAAGAAAGGAGGCATTTGGGAGAGAAATGGTGCTGTGTTTCTTCTCTGTCTGTTATTAAAAACGCTGAAATGTGTTAGCTTATGGACATAAATAATCACTCTGATAAGTATATAATCACCATAATATACATGGTGTAGCATAAACAGAATTTCCCTGTTTTATTATTCCTAAATTATTGAAAAGTGAAAGTGAAAGTTGCTCAGTCATGTCCGACTCTTTGAGACCCCATGGACTGTGGCTCATCCAGCTCCTCTGTCCAAGGGATTCCCCAAGTGAGAAAACTGGAGTGTGTTGACATGCCCTTCTCCAGGTGATCTTCTCGAACCACGGATCGAACCTGGGTCTCCTGCATTGCAGGCAGATTCTTTACCTTGTGAAAATTATTAGTGTATTTTTTTAATATTTCCAGATCTTATATGGATATGGAGAAAAGACAACAAAAATTGTGAAAATGAGCTTTTTTTTTTTTTTTTAAAGCATGTCAGTTACATTAGGAATGACCCACTTTTGACCATTTCCCACATTTGGTGAATAATTTGGTTCTTATTCCCTTGGAATTTGTCAGAGAACATCTAAGATATTTGAACATACAATAAGAGTTTTCACATTTGAACTTGAGGAATTCTCAGCCCTCAAAAATTTTTCTATACTGGTAGTCCCATTATATAATAGAGAAGTAACAATTATGTGTAACTATTATGTAACTATTATAGTACATAATAATATAGCCTAAGAACTGGCTTCTACTTCAACATTCCAGACTTACTTAGCCAACTGGAAGCTCAACATCTGTTGTTGCTATTCAGCTGCTCAGTCGTGTCTAACTCTGCAACCCCATGGATTGCAACACAACGGGCTTCCCTGTCCTTCACTCTCTCCCAGAGTTTGCTCAAACTCATGTCCATTGAGTCGATGATGTCATCCAACCATTGCATCCTCTGAAGGCCCTTTCTCTTTTTGCCTTCAATTTTTCCCAACATCAGGGTCTTTTCCAATCAATTGTCTCTTCACAACAGGTTGCCAAAGTATTGGAGCTTCAGCTTTAGCAAAAGTTCTTCCAAAGAATATTGAGGGTTGATTTCCTTTTGGATTGACTGGCTTGACCTCCTTGCTGTTCAAGGGGCTCTCAAGTCTTCTCCAGCACCACAATTTGAAAGCATCTATTCTTCAGTGCTCAGATCTCTCCATACAAGACTACTGGAAAAAATCATAATTATGACTATATGGACCTTTGTGGGGAAAGTGATGTCTCTGCTTTTTAATATGCTCACTAGGTTTGTCATAGCTTTTCTTCCAAGAAGCAAGCATCTTTTAATTATTTCTTGGCTGCCATCACTGTCAACAGTGATTCTGGAGCCAGGAAAATAAAGTCTGTGACTGTTTCCATTTTTTCCCCCTCATATTTGTCATGAAGAGATGGGAGCAGATGTCATGATCTTAGTTTTTTCAATGTTGAATTTTAAGTCAGCTTTTTCACTCTCCTGTTTCACCTTCATCAAGAAACCATTTATTTCCTTTTTAGCTTCTGCCATAAGGGTGGTGTCATCTGTATATCTAAGGTTATTGATATTTCTCCTGGCAATCTTGATTTCAACTTGTGTTTTATCCAGCCTGACATTTCACATGATGTATTCTGCATATAAGTTAAACAAGCAGGGTGACAATATACAGCCTTGACATACTCCTTTCCCAATTTTAAACTAGCCTGTTGTTCCATGTCTGGTTCTGTATCTTTTTGACCTACACACAGGTTTCTCAGGAGACAGGAAAGGTGGTCTGGTATTCCCATCTCTTCCTGAGTTTTCCACAGTTTGCTGTGATCCACACAGTCAACATATGTGTTTGGATTAAAATAGACATCTTAACATAGAATATGTAAATAATTTCAACCATGACTTTCTGTCAAGCCTCCATATCTTGATCAACATTTCCTTCCCTCCACTCTTTATAACTAAGTCTACCTTTCTGTGCTTGGAACAAGTGGTTACTTGTAGTTATTCTTGAATCTCCTACAGTATGTTAAGTCGACAAAATAAACCTGTTGATTTTTTAATTTATTCCCAAAGCAGTCACTACTGATAGCTTATACCACTTCCATCAGTTCCTCTCATGCTATTTTTAAAAATCTGATTCTTAAATTTAATAACTTGTACTTTTCCTTGTGATTTGCCCTTAAATCTGTTCTCCATATAATTTTCTAGTATGTCACTAAATTGTAAGTTGTATCATGTTATAGCTCCACTCAATACCTTCTAATAATTTTGAATGTCACTCAAAGTAAATTCTGAATCCCTTTTCACATCTTTAAGAAATTTTATGAGCTAGAAATTGATATCCATCTAGGCTCCCTCACTCACTACATTTCAAACACTGTCTTCTCTGTAATCCCACAAGTTCAAAAAGCCTACTTCATATCTTTGAGTATTTTCAACTGCTCTCCTCTCACATACAATGTACTCTATTAAATAAGCACATGCTATCTCCCACATTTATGTCAGAATCTACTCAGTGTCACATTACTGCAGAAGTATGTTGACTACCATATATAAAGGAGCAGTATTTTTATTATCATACTCATTATCCTTGTCCAAATTTAAAGTACAAATCACTAATACAACATATGTATGAATTTGCTTACCATTTGACTTTTCTCACCTAAAATGTAAGCATCAATGGATCATAAATTTGTCAATAACAGGGTTTTATCTGTAACAGAACCTCACATATTTTAGCTGAATAAAGTAAATTTGGGGATATAAAGATGAATGCTATACACTCCCTGTTGTCAACATGACTACATGAAATTTAGAAATTACTTCTCCTCTGTTACTTCCTCATTTGATCATCTGACTAACTGAACCAGTACAAAATGTACAAAACATAAGTACAGAAATAACTACAATTCACTCAATAATAATAATGTCTCTTAAAGAAATGCTTGTTGCTATGTGCCATGAAAAGTAGCAAATATTGTATTACTCAAAGATAATCTAAAGATACACTTCTTAGATAATTTGTATCCATTCATAAATGCTAGATAAGTTGTGATAGAGTAGAAGCTTCATATTCAGGGAAGCAATTACTATTTGCCCTTGGGGTAGATGACAAGCTTTTAAGAAAAAAAAGCAATTTTAGTACTTTCAATAAGACAGAGCGGTTCAAATACAAATAAGTGTCTATGTTCCTTTAATTCCATCATAAAGAAGAAAAAATTAGGCATATGTATACAAAAATAAGACAAATGGAGATCAGAAAAAAGGAACAGAAGAGAAGATAGATAAAGGAATAGTAGCTTTCTTAATAAAATGATGTAAACAAAAAGCTAATTATTGAGTGGAGGCAGTAGGCCCAGCTACAGAACAGCTACAAGAAGAAAGACAACATTTACAAACAAAAAACAAGTATGTGTGCAACTGAAATCCAAACAGAAAAATTGACCATTCTTCTCTATTGAACTGATTAACTAATTAACATTCTATTAAGTTAATTAAATTTGAAGACAGCAGGCATATTTGTTGGTTAAAGTATTGAACTAAAATATATGAATCTGATGACATTTTACACAGTTGATAGTGAAATTCCAGTTTGTAAAACAGCTCAAATGTAAGAATGTGCTCACCAGGCTTCTTTATTTACTGGAATAATGTATTAAGGCTTTCTCTTTGGGGTAAACCAACAAGCTAAAGGGAAAAGAACTGCATTTATTCTCAGTGAATAATGTGCCAATGAAAGAAGTGAATCAGCTCATAGTGACATTCACTAGTGATTTATCAACTACAAATAGTTAACGATTTGCGTTATAGTAAGTACATCATTCTTAAATATAAGAAGAGTATCAAAAGTATCTGACTTTTTAGGAAACCCTCCATGACAAAAGGAAAAAGTCAAACAAACAAACAAAATAACCCAGAGAAAAGTGAGTCAGAGATAAGAAGGAAGATGCCTTTGAAAATGAGGAGGAAAAGTACAAAACAATAAATGTACTCAGAGCTGAAAGAAGATATTCAGAATAGTAAATCATAACATGATTTACTATTTAATCATGACCTAGAAATAGGTCATGCAAACTAAATAAATTAAAAATAAATTTTAATAGAATGTTCCAGAAAATAGAAAGACAAGGTTATGAAAAAGAGGTACAGAGAGAGTGTGGGAGAGAACAGGTGAAAAAAGAAGACAAAAATGAAAGAAGAGAGAATTAAGAATAATTCCAGGAAGTGTAGCAAAGTAAATTTCAGAATAGCAAGAATAAAACAGTATGTATACTTTGGGATGTTCCATTTTTACTTAAGAAACTTTTTAAATTTATTTTTTTAAGTGTATGCAATTTTAATGTTACTTCCCATTTACAGTTATTGAAAACTATTGACTATAATCCCCGTGTTGAACACTGTATCCTAGAGCCTATCTTACATCCAGTAATTTGTACCTCCCACTCCTTCATTCTGTGTTGCCTGCACCCCCACCACTGGTAACCACTAGTGTCTTCTCTACATCTGTGTCTGCTTTTTCATTACATTCACTGGTTTTTATATTTTTTAGATTCCACGTGTCATTGATATCACACAATATTATCTTTCTCTGGAATGCTTTTATTTATCAACATGGGATAAAGGAGTAGAGAATAATGCATCAGCATCTCTCAAATGATTTAATGGATTCCAAGTCAAACTGTCTATACAGAAAACCACTGTGCTTTCAAAAATTTTGGTCAGTTTTCTGCAATATAAATTATTTTTTAATTACATATTTAAAGTTATAAGTCTGTCAATTTAATTTAAATTAATTTAAATGGTCATAACCCTGTTAAGCAAATTTGTAAAACTCAGCAGTGGCCACGGGACTGGAAAAGGTCAGTCTTCATTTCAATTCCAAAGAAAGGCAATGCCAAAGAATGTTCAAACTACCGAACAATTGCACTCATCTCACAAGCTGGTGAAGTAATGCTCAAAATTTTTCAAGTCAGGCTTCAACAATACACAAACTGTGAACTTCCAGATGTTCAAGCTGGTTTTAGAAAAGGCAGAGGAACCATAAATCAAATTGCCAACATCTGCTAGATCATCCAAAAAGCAAGAGTTCCAGAAAAACATGTATTTCTGTTTTATTGACTATGCCAAAGCCTTTGACTGTGTGGATCTAAGAAACTGTGGAAAATTCTTAAAGAGATGGGAATACCAGACCACCTGACTTGTCTCTTGAGAAATCTGTATGCAGGTCAGGAAGCAACAGTTAGAACTGGACATGGAACAACAGACTGGCTTAGAATTGGGAAAGGAATATATCAAGGCTGTATATTGTCACCCTGTTTATTTAACTTATACACAGAGTACATCATGAAAAACTCTGGGCTGGATAAAGCACAAGCTTAGGTCAACATTGCTGGGAGAAATATCAATAACCTCAGATATGCATATAACACCATCCTATGGCAGAAAGTAAAGAACTAAAGAGCCTCCTGATGAAAGTGAAAGAGGAGAGTGAAAAAGTTTACTTAAATCTCAACATTCAGAAAACAAAGGTCAGAGCATCCAGGCCATCACTTTATGGCAAATAGATGAGGAAGCAATGGAAACAGTAACAGACTCTATTTTGGGGTCCCCAAAATCTCTGCAGATGGTGACTGCAGCCATGAAATTAAAAGATGCTTACTCCTTGGAAGGAAAGTTATGACCAACCTAGACATATTAAAAAGCAGAGACATTACTTTGTCAGCAAAGGTCCATCTCATCAAGGCTATGGTTTTTCCAGTAGCCATGGATGGATGTGAGAGTTGGATTATAAAGAAAGCTGAATGCCAAAGAATCAATACTTTTGAACTGTGGTGTTGGAGACGACTCTTGAGTGTCCTTTGGACTGCAAGGAGATCCAACCAGTCCATCCTAAAGGAAATCAGTTCTGAATATTCATTGAAAGGACTGATGCTGAAGCTGAAACTCCAATACTTTGGCCACTTGATGCGAAGAACTGACTCATTAGAAAAGACCCTGATGCTGGGAAAGATTGAAGGCGAGAGAAGAAGGGGACGACAGAGGATAAGATGGCTGGATGGCATCACTAACTCAATGGATACAAGTTTGAGTAAACTCCAGGAGTTGGTGACGGACAGGGAGGCCTGGCATGCTGCGGTCCATGGGAGTCACAAAGAGTTGGACAGGACTGAATGACTGAACTGAACTGAACTGAACTGAAGCCTGTTAAAGAAAGCAAAATTTTAATTTTTATTAAGAATATTTTTTAACCAGGCTGCAATAGTAAAGCACACATTGGTGACTGCAGCCATGAAATTAAAAGATGCTTGCTCCTTGGAAGGAAAGTTATGACCAACCTAGAGAGCATATTAAAAAGCAGAGACATTGCTTTGCAAACAAAGGTCCATCTAATCAAAGCTATGGTTTTTCCAGTAGTCATGTATGGATGTGAGAGTTGAACTATGAGGAAAGCTGAGCACTGATGAATTGAGGCTTTTGAGCTGTGGTGTTGGAGAAGGCTCTTGAGAGTCCCTTCGACAGCAAGGAGATTCAACCAGTCCATCCTAAAGGAAATCAGTCCTGAATACTCATTTGAAGGACGGATGCTGAAGCTGAAACTCCAACACTTTGGCCACCTGATGCGAAGAACTGACTCATTGGAAAAGACCCTGATGCTGAGAAAGACTGAAGGCAGTAGGAGAAGGGGACAACAGAGGATGAGATGATTGGATGGCATCACCAACTCAGTGGACATGAGTTTGAGTAAACTCTAGGAGTTGGTGATGGACAGGGAAGCCTGTTATGCTGCAGTCCAAGGGGTCTCAAAGAATCGGACACAACTGAGCAACTGAACTGAAATATTTTAAAAGGTAAATGTGATATCTAGGCAACTCCTTGAAATGCTTTAAGTTTTCTGTCATTATGCTTTAGGATCGAACTGGAGTCTCCTGTGTCTCCCTTATTGCAGAAAGATTCTTTACTGCTGAGCCACTAGGGAAGCCCTCTGTCATTCTATCTTCCCCATTTTGTAAATTTTACTGCTGACTTCTTTTTTTCATATCTAAAATAATATATTAAATACAAGAATACAAGTTAAAAGTTAAAACTCTTCTATACTTTTATTAAACTTCCTAGGTAGCTCAGTGTAAAGAACTGCCTACCAATGTAAGAAACTTGGGTTCAACCCCTGGAGAAAGATGTGGCAGCCCACTCCAGTATTTGTGAGCTTCCCTGGTGGCTCAGACGGTAAAGAATCTGCCTGCAATGTAGGAGACCCAGGTTCCATCCCTGGGTGGGGAATATCTCCTGCAAAAGGAAATGACAACTGGTGCCAATATGCTTGCCTGGAGAATCCCATGGACAAGAAGAACCTGGTGAACCCCAGTTCTTGGATCACAAAGATTCTGACACAACTGAGCAACTAACACTTTCAACACTTCCAGTATTCTTGTGGGAGGATATCCTATGGACAGGGGAGGCTGGCAGGCTACAGTCAATGGGGTTGCAAAAGAGTTGGATACAACTTAGCCATTAAGCAGCAACAACAAATATTTTCATCTTCAAATTAGATCTGAATAGTTCACTACAGTTGTTAGAACATGGAAATTTCTTATGCAAAGTGTCTTCCCTCCTTTTCACCCATTTCTGCTTAGGTTACAATCAGAAAAATGCTCCTACAGTGTTTAGCTAATGATAAAACTCTAATTAGTCGAAAGCTCACAGGGAGCTTCACTTTGGCTGAGACCAAGGCCTACATAATTATGCAGTTTGTGTCTTACACAGAAGCATCTCAGTCATGGGTCTCCTTGGAATCAAATTAAATCCTATTCACTTCTCCAGGTGTTTCGCATTGGCTTGGAGGTGTACATCAATTTGGAGGCCTTTTTCTGATTTTTCTGGTTAAATGGTATGAGTTCAGAGGAGGCATTTTTTTTTTTTAACCTATATTATGCAAGCAACTCTGGCTGAAACATTTCTGAAACAGCTTTTTAAAAATCTTTCAAATTATTTTTGATGATTAAACAGTTTTGATTTTTTGTAAGTATTGATAAATGCCTCTATGCTTGCATAATTTGTAATAATTTATATAATTAAGAGGTATTTTGGGTTCCATTACTTCTATTCTGGATAATAACTGCAACAACAAAGAATAGACAGAAGAGACAGATAACATAGAAGAGAATAGGAAGATGCAATGGAAAATTAATATTTATAGACCACTTCAAGTACTTTAAATATTTTATCTAATACATTGGAAAGTAGGAAACCTACAATTTGACTATGAATGTTAGAAATCCATTCAGGAATATGCTAGATAAATGTAAAGTGTATAATTAAACTAACAAGAAACTAACGAGAGAATAATCAACTATCAATATTTCTAAAGTAGATAATCAGAAAAAAAAAAAAAGAGTAAATCAAAGCTTAAGTCCTTATCTATAGATATTAGATTATTTATTCCCTATAAACTCTTCTCTTTCCTTAATTAACACTGTTAGAAAATCTCTAGCATCATCTGTTCACATCAGAGTTGCTAAAGGAAAGCAGAAATATCAAGGCGTCATCACTTAGGATAAACTAACTGTATCTTGGAGAATTTTTAAAAGAATTTTAAAGCATTTTATGATAAATATAAATGAAGAAAAAAATTAGTTATGACAATTCATGAAATCAATATGGCATTATAACCAGTGATTTAATGATTATGTTTTTCTATATGTACTTAGCTATAGCTAGTAATGGAGTAATCTTATATTTGAGAACTTATAGTGGATTTTCCATCAATATTTGAAGATAATACTGATACCTATTTAAATGTAACTGTAGAATGTGACATAATAGCTTAATTTTAAATAAATCACATAATTTGTAATGTGCATAATACTCTCATAATATAAATTAAATTTCTTTAATTCTTTATTCTCCGTTTGTTATTCTATAAATACACATCTTGGTTTTGACTTCTTTACAGCTATCAAATTTATAAGAAATAAAATTATCTACCAAGAGTGTTCCTCTCACTTGGCATGCTAAGTGTTTTATACAGATTATACCTAATCTCAAAGCAACCATGAAAAATAATACTTTTTCTACTTAAAGCTCAACATTCAGAAAACAAAGATCATGGCATCTGGTTCCAACACTTCATGGGAAATAGATGGGGAAACAGTGGAAACAATGTCAGAATTTATTTTGGGGGGCTCCAAATTACTGCAGATGTTGACTGCAGCCATGAAATTAAAAGACACTTACTCCTTGGAAGAAAGGTTATGACCAACCTAAATAGTATATTGAAAAGCAGAGACCTTACTTTGCCAACAAAGGTCTGTCTAGTTAAGGCAATGGTTTTTCCAGTGGCCATGTATGGATGTGAGAGTTGGACTGTGAAGAAAGTTGAGCGCTGAAGAATTGATGCTTTTGAACTGTGGTCTTGAAGAAGACTCTTGAGAGTCCCTTGGACTGAAAGGAGATCCAAACAGTGCATTCTTAAGGAGATCAGCCCTGGGATTTGTTTGGAGGGAATGATGCTAAAGCTGAAAGTCCAGTACTTTGGCCACCTCATGCGAAGAGTTGACTCAATGGAAAAGACTGTGATGCTGGGAGGGATTGGGGGCAGGAGGAAAAGGGGACAACAGAGGATGAGATGGCTGGATGGCATCACTGACTCGATAGACATAAGTCTGAGTGAACTCTCAGAGTTGGTGATGGACAGGGAGGCCTGGCATGCTGTGATTCATGGGGTCGCAAAGAGTCAGACACGACTGAGCGACTGAACTGAACTGACTTACAATAATAAAGCTAAATCTTGGATAGCTTGTGTGACTTGTTAGATGTTAGTCATTTGATAATTGGAAAAGTCAAAATTTTAGCACAAGATTGTTAACTATGGATTTGTTTTTTCCCTACTAATACTTAAATACATAGCCATAATTGTTATCTATCTTGACTATGTATAAATTAGCATAGGGCATGTAAATTCTTGATTTCTTTAGGTATGTGGCATATTTTCCAAATAATACTGTAAATTCTATAATTATGTATTTGTACTTTCCTTATACTTTATATGGATCATAACCTTACCAGGTTAAAGGGGTTTTTGTAATTCAATGAAGTTATGAGCCATGCCATGTCCAACCAAGATGGACAGGTCATGGTGAAGAGTTCTGACAAAAAATGGTCCACTGGAAGAAGAAATAGCAACCACTCCAGTATGCTTGCCAGAACTCCATAAACAGTATGAAAAGGCAAAAAGATATGACACCAGAAGATGAGATCTAGTTCAGAAGGTGTCTAATATGCTACTGGGGGAATGAAAGTGGAAGTGTTAGTCACTCAGTCATGTCTGACTCTTTGCAAACCCGTGGACTATAACCTAACACGTTCCTCTGTCCATTAAATTCTCCAAGCAAGAATATGGGAGTTGCTAGCCATTCCCTTCTCCAGGGGATCTTCTGGATTCTGAGCTCAAAGTCAGGTCTCCTTCATTGCAAGAAAATTATTTATCATCTGAGCCACATAGAAGCATAGAGCAATTATCAATAGCTCCAGAAATAATGAAGCAGTTGGGCCAAAATGGAAACAATGCTCAGTTGTGGTTGTGACTGGGGGTGAAAATAAAGTTTAATGCTATAAAGACCAGTATCACATAAGAACCTGGAATATTAGGTTCATGAATCAAGGTAAGCAATGTGGTAAAGCAGGAAATGGCAAGCTTGAATATTAACAACTTAGGAATCAGAGAACTAAGGTGGACAGGAATGAGCAAATTTAATTCAAATGACTGTTGCATCTATTACTTTCTTCATTGAGCACACTAAAGACTTTGACTGTGTAAATCACAATAAAGTATGGAAAATTCTTAAAGAGATTGCAATATCAGGTTATGGTAGATTTGATGGTAAAAAATCTGCCTTCAATGTGGGAGACCCAGATTCAATCCAAGGGCCAGGAAGATCTACTGGAGAAGGGAATGGTTACCCACTCCAGCATTCTTGCCTGGAGAATTCCATGGACAGAGAAGCCTGGCAGGCTACAGTCCATGGGGTCACAAAGAGGTGAAGACAACTGAACAACTAGCACTACCTTCTTCCTGAGAAATCTGTATGCAGTGAAGCAGCAGCAATTAAAACCAGCAATTGTACATCTGACTTTTTCAAAATTTGGAAAGGAGTTCAACAAGGCTGTATCCTGTCAGCTTGCTTATTTAAATTATAGGAAGGGTATATCATGTGAAATATCAAGCTGGGTGATTCACACACGAGAATCAAGATTGTCAGGGGAAATATCAACAACCTCAGAAATGCGGATGATACAACTTTAATGGCAGAAAGTGAAGAGGTACTAAAGAACTTCTTGATGAAGGTGAAAGAGGAGAGTGAAAAAGCTGGCTTAAAAGTCAACATTAAAAAAAACCCTAAGATCATGGCATCTAGTCCCATCACTTCATGGCAAATAGGAGGGGGAAAAAATTGAAACAGCAACAGATCTTCTCTTATTGGGCTCCAATTGCAGATGGTGACTAAAGCCATGAAATTAAGAAGCTGCCTCCTTGGAAAGTAAGCTATGACAAACTAGACAGAGTATTAAAAAGCATAGACATCACTTTACTGACAAAAATCTACATAGTCAAAGCTATGGTTTTTCCAGTAGTCATGTATGGATGTAAGAGTTGGACCATAAGGAAAGCTGTGTGCTGAAGAATTGATGCTTTCAAACTGTGGTGCTGGAGAAGATTTTTGAGAGTCCCTTGGACAGCAAAGAGACTAAGCCAGTCAATCCTAAAGGAAATCAACCCTGAATATTCATTGGAAGGACTGTTGCTAAAGCTGAAGCTCCAATACTTTGGCCACCTGATGCAAACAGCTGTTTCTGGGAAATAGTGAAGGCAAAAAAGAGGAGGAGGATACAGAGGATGAGATGATTAGATAACACCATTGACTAAATTGACATGAATTTGAAACAATCTCTGGGAGACAGAGAACAGAGAAGACTGGTTTTCTGTAGTCCATGGGGCTGGAAAGAGTTGGACATGATTTAACAACCAAATAACAACAACAACAACACATCTTTATGAAACCAAATATTCTTTTTTAAGAAATACTTATTAATTACCACAACAATAACTATGTAACTACTAACAAATGTCTTCCACTGAATGTGTATTTATAGATATATTCAGTTTTCAATACACTCATAGACAGTAAGTGCCATTATTATTTATCATATTTTGTAGATGAATAAACAGAAGGATGAAGATGACAATTATAGAATATGGAATACAGAGTATATTATGTCACTAGCTATCTGGTTCTGCAAGGATTGTTGCATTGCAGTCACTGACCTCCATCCTGAAATAAACTCAGTTTGGAGATGAGGAATGATGCACTGTGTGCTCTGGAAAAACTTACAGAACAGGTCTTCTGATAGCTAGATATTTCAGGAAGAAATGTTATGGACCCCATTTTTTTTCCACCTTCCCAATCTTAGAAAAGCATTAAATTTATTATCAGAGACATTTGTTTCTCTTGACTAACAGTAATCTTTTACCAGACTGTGTACTTAACTGCATGTTCAGTTCAGTTTAGTTCAGTCACTCAGTTGTGTCCAACTCTTTGTGACCTCATGAATTGCAGCACGCCAGGCCTCCCTGTCCATCACCAACTCCAGAGTTCACCCAAACTCATGTCCATAGAGTCAGTGAGGCCATCAAGCCATCTCATCCTCTGTCGTCCCCTTCTCCTCCTGCCCCGAATCCCTCCCAGTATCATAGTCTTTTCCAACGAGTCAACTCTTCACATTAGGTGGCCAAAGTATTGGAGTTTGAGCTTTAGCATCAGTCTTTCCAAAGAACACCCAGGATTGATCTCCTTTAGAATGGACTAGTTGGATCTCCTTGCAGTCCAAGGGACTCTCAAGAGTCTTCTCCAACACCACAGTTCAAAAGCATCAATTTTTCGATGCTCAGCTTTCTTCACAGTCCAGCTTTCACATCCATACATAACCACTGGAAAAACCATAGCCTTAACTAGACGGACCTTTGTTGGCAAAGTAAGGTCTCTGCTTTTGAATATGCTATCTGGGTTGGTCATAACTTTCCTTCCAAGGAGTAAACATCTTTTAATTTCATGGCTACAGTCACCATCTGCACTGATTTTGGAGCCCAAAAAGTAAAGTCTGACACTGTTTCCACTGTTCCTCATCTATTTCCCATGAAGTGATGGGACCAGATGCCATGATCTTCGTTTTCTGAATGTTGAGCTTTAAGCAAACTTTTTCACTCTCCTCTTTCACTTTCATCAACAGGCTTTTTAGTTTGTCTTCACTTTCTGCCATAAGGGTGGTGTCATCTGCATATCTGAGGTTATTGATATTTCTCCCGGCAATCTTGATTCCAGCTTATGCTTCTTCCAGCCCAGCATTTCTCATGATGTACTCTGCATGTAAGTTAAATAAGCAGGGTGACAATATACAGCCTTGTGATACTCCTTTTTTTATTTGGAACCAGTCTGCTGTTTACATATGTGGGAAGCATGGGTTCGATCCCTGGGTTGGGAAGATCCACTGGAGAAGGAAATGGCAACCCACTGCAGTATTCTTGCCTGAAAAATTCCATGGATGGAGGAGCCTGGTGGGCTACAGTCCATGTGGTCTCAAAGAATTGGACACGACTGAGTGACTTCACTTCACTTGTTGTTATATGTCCAGTTCTTTTTTTTTTTTTTTTTAACATGTCCAGTTCTAACTGTTGCTTCCTGACCTGCATATAGATTTCTCAAGAGGCAGGTCAGATGATCTGGTATTCCCATCTCTTTAAGAATTTTCCACAGTTTCTTGTGATCCACACAGTCAAAGTCTTTGGCATAGTCAATGAAGCAAGAATAGATGTTTTAACTGCACATACCTTCTCAAAAACCTTTCCCCTCCTATAACTTTTTCAGGGTAGTTCCCCAGAGCTATTTGAGAGACTGTCTGACAGGCTGCAGTCCTCAGTAAATCCACAAATAAAACTGTAACTAACAATTGTCACTTTGTGTGCTTTTATTTCCATCATCAATTTTGGTGAACATGAAGGAAATCAGAATGGACTTCTCTCCCCCTTAACTATGGAAATCTAGAGCCTTTGTACCAGCTAGGTCCCCTTGTGCCCATGTACTTCCTCATTGAGTTTAGATAAATTTAGGTGAGACTCTGCTGGTCTTGGGATCTCATAAATATTGGTTGCAAAAATATAAATGCAAAGAAATAGAGGAAAATAATAGAATAGGACAGACTAGAAAGCTCTTCAAGAAAATTACAGATACCGAGGGAACTTTTCATACAAAAATGGGCACAATAAAGGACAGAAATGGTTTGGACCTAACAGAAGCAGAAGGTATTAAGAATAGGTGATAAGAATACACAGAATAAATATACAAAAAAAAAAAAAATCCTCATGTCCCAGATAACCACGATGGTGCGATCATTCACCTAGAGCCAGACATTCTGGAATGTAAAGTCAAGTGGGCCTTAGGAAGCATCACTATGAACAAAGCTAGTGGAGGTGATGGAATTCCAGTTGAGCTAATTCAAATCATGAAAGATGATGCTGTGAAACTACTGTACTCAATATGCCAGTAAATGTGGAGAACTCAGCAGTGGCCACAGGACTGGAAAAGGTCAGTTTTCATGCCAATCCTGAAGAAAGACAATGCCAAAGAATCCTCAAACTAGTACACAATTGTAATCATCTCACACGCTCGTAAAGTAATACTCAAAATTCTCTAAGTCAGGCTTCAACAGTACATGAACCATGAACTTCCAGATGTTCAAGCTGGATTTAGAAAAGGCAGAGGAACCAGAGATCGAACTGCCAACATCCGTTGGGTCATTAAAAAAGCAAAAGAGTTCCAGAAAAACATCTATTTCTGCTTTATTGACTATGTCAAAGCCTTTAATTTTGTGGATCACAAATTACTAGAGCTCATCAATGAATATAGTAAAGTTGCAGGATATAAAATCAACACACAGAAATCCCTTGCATTCCTATACACTAATAATGAGAAAGTAGAAAAAGAAATTAAGGAAACAATTCCATTCACCATTGCAACAAAAATAAACATTGGGAAATTCTTTAAGAGATGGGAATAATAGACCATCTGACCTGCCTCTTGAGAAACCTATATGCAGATCAGGAAGCAACAGTTAGAACTGGACATGAAACAACAAACTGGTTCCAAGTAGGAAAAGGAGTACATCAAGGCTGTATATTGTCACCCTGCTTATTTAACTTATATGCAGAGTACATCATGAGAAACACTGGGCTGGAAGAAGCACAAGCTGGAATCAAGATTGCCGGGAAAAATATCAATAACCTCAGATATGCAGATGACACCACCCTTATGGCAGAAAGTGAAGACAAACTAAAAAGCCTGTTGATGAAAGTGAAAGAGGAGAGTGAAAAAGTTTGCTTAAAGCTCAACATTCAGAAAATGAAGATCATGGCATCTGGTCCCATCACTTCATGGGAAATAGATGGGGAAACAGTGGAAACAGTGGCTCACTTAATTTTGGGGGGCTCCAAAATCATTGCAGATGGTGACTGCAGCCATGAAATTAAAAGACACTTGCTTTGTGGAAGAAAAGTTATCACTAAACTAGACATCATATTAAAACACAGAGACATTACTTTGCCAACAAAGGTTCATCAAGTCAAAGCTGTTTTTTCCAGTAGTCATGTATGGATGTGAGAGTTGGACCAGAAAGAAAGTTGAGTGCTGAAGAACTGATGCTTTTGAGCTATGGTCTTTGAGGAGACCTTTGAGAGTCCTTTGGACTGCAAGGAGATCCAACCCATCAATCCTAAAGGAAATCAGTCCTGAATATACATTGGAAGGACTGGTGCTGAAGCTATAGCTCCAATACTTTGGCTACCTGATGTGAAGAACTGACTCATTGGAAAAGGGCCTGATGTTGGGAAAGACTGAAGGCCGGAGAAGAAGGGGAAGACAGAAGATGAGGTGGTTGGATGGTATTACCGACTCAATGGACATGAGATTGAGTAAGCTCCAGTAGTTGGTGATGGACAGGGAAGTCTGGCATTTTGTGGTCCATGGGGTCACAAAAAGTCAGACACAACTGAGTGCCTGAACTGAACTGAAGTATTTGTTGATGATCCTGAGATCTTTACGGCAGTGAATAACAGGTACCTAGACTTTCCTGGTGGCTCAGAAGGTAAAGAAACTACCCACAATGCAGGAGACTCAGGTTCGATCCCTGGGTCTGGAAAATCCCCGGGAGAAGGGAATGGCAACCCACTCCAGTTCTTGCCTGGAGAATTCCTTGGACAGAGGAGCCTGGCAGGCCACAGTCCATTAGATCATAAAGAGTCAGACATGACTGAGCTGCTAGCACTTTCAGTTTCAACAAGTACCTAGGGAGGCTGGGTGAAAGACCCTAGGGTAAAGTATCCCCTACAGTTGAAAGATACTAAGAAGTCGGGACTGAGTAATTAATTTAGAGACTGGCTTAATGCTTTTCCACAATTAGGCTAAATGAAGGGTTTTAGAAAACCAACCTCCAACTAAGACCCTAGCCATGTTTATGTATGTATGGAACTGATACTTACAAGTACTTAATCGGAGAGTAAAAGAAATCTCACCTTGAAAATGGACAACACAAGGCTCTTCTGACATCCGAAATGGTTTTTATGCACACAGTTAGAGAAAGCCAGCTTGATAAAACATTTTTTCAGATTGCTGACCCTAAAGAATAAGTCTTTCTATTGTACAAGGAGCTTGCACTTCTCATCCTGTGTCTTGAGATCTAAGTGTTATATCAGAACTCTCAGGAAATCGTACTCTTATCTAGACTATCTCCCATTCATGAAATTAAAAATAAAACATCAGGAAAGAGGTCTTTTGAAACTTAAACAAGTAAACTTAACTTAGTCCCACTGTTATTTTTAAACTAATGCAATACCTGACTCATGACTAAGTATTGATAATAAAGTTATGAGATCCCTGTGTGTGTTTGCCTGTATGTCTTGTGTGTACATTACAGATAAAATATATATCTTTCTTCAGATAGTATTACTAAATTAATTTGTAAATAATATATATTTAATTGGCTTAAAGCAAATTAAGCACTTATATAAATGATCAGAAACATACTAACCTAAATGAATTTCAGGTTCATGTGATCTGAAAAATATTAATATTTGATATTATAGTTAATCTATTGATTTAATTAGTATAAATATGTCTTTTGAGTCATTAACATTTCGTATAATGTTTGTATATCTAGGTTTAGTGGAAGTTCTAAGACCTTATTATTTCTGCTATAAAATCTTTGTTAGAAAAAACCTTGGTATGATAAAGTTTTTATAGGTAAATTAAATTTAGTATGTGTTTTTAGTTAAATTATTTAAAAATGATTATGTTTTTAGGAATATTCACCTAAAAAAGAATTTCCCCAGTTATTTGGTAACTTGAAACATCAGAGTTGTGCTAAATAAAATTAAATAATGGAGGGCTACTGGAATACCTTGATCACTTCCAAATAAAATAAGATACTGAAACATTAACTTCTGAATATAGGCTTCCTTTTACAAGGACACTAAAGATATTTATCACTGTTAATAAATATGTTTGGTGTCACAATGAGACATTTTCTATTAGCATACGTGTTCAGAAATTATAAATAGCTTATAAATATAAATCTATGTTAACATAATCTATAATATCTATATATAATATAGAAATATATATAATATATAACTATATTTATATATTATTTTATATATGTATAATATATATTTTAAGATATATAAATTATAAATATAATATAAAACTATATATAGTATTTAATTTTGTCAATATATAAATTTCTAGTGTATAATTGCTTATGTCGTAGTTTTTTACTAGAAATTAAAGCTTTTAAGAATTAAGAATTCTAATTAAAAATGCAATTAAAACTGCTAAGGAAAACAATTTTGTATGCATGGAAAAATCTAAAGGTGAAAAAGGAAGTCATAGAAGGTTGTGAAAAAGAAAATAAGAAAAAGATTCTGTACATGAACAGGTCTCTTGCATTTATATTTTTCACTTAGAAAAGATCTTGGGGCTTCCATGATGGCACAGTGATGAAGAATCTGCCTACAATGCAGGAGAAGCAGGAGAAGGGTGTTCAAGTTCCTGGATTGGGAAGATCCCCTAGAGAAGGAATGGCAACCCACTCCAGTATTCTTGCTTGGAAAATCCCATAGACAGAGAAGCCTGGTGGGCTACAGTCCAAAGGTAGCAAAGACAGAGCATGTGTGCACATAGAAAGTACCTCTGCATCATATTGGTCTATACAGAGGCTGCTGATCTCAAACTCACCTTAAAACAGTGCTCAAACAGAGGAGAAACAATGTCTGGATGAGAAGATAACATTAGAAATAGACAAAATGCCTACATGTATACATGTTTTCTTAATTTTTTATAGTTTTGCATATGAATCAAACCTTTGTATTCTAGTATGAGGCCACTCATATACAGTTTTAAAATAAATCCAATTATCTGAGTTTATGATCAATTATCCACATCCAGTACTTCAGGGTTACCATAGTAGATTTCTCCTCTCCAAGGTTCTAACTGGATGGCCTGTAGTAAACTTATTCTAGAAGAAAGAAATGATTGTTCTGTTTGGTCCACTATTACTATTAATACTATTAGATGGGATGACCCCCTCCCCCACCTTGCTTGGCCAAGCAATCATACTTTTTCCAAACATGGCTATAAATAAAAATCTTCTTTATGTTTACTTAAACTCTGTCAGAACAGTAAGTTGAATCCCTGCCAAATACCATAATCTCCCATTATTAGGAAGAACCTCATGCAATTATGGATATGTATATATAAGGTTAGATCCTCTCAAGTGGCATTAGTGATAAAGAACATGCCTGCCAATGCACGAGAAGTAAGAGATTAGGGTTCAATCCCTGGGCCAAGAAGATTCTCTGGAGGAGGAAATGGCAACCCACTCCAGTATTTTTGTCCGGAGAATCCCATGAACAGTAGAGCCTAGTGAGAGTCCATGGGGTCACAAAGAGTTGAACATGGCTGAAATGACTTAGCATGAATGAATATAAGGTTAACATCAAGCTACAATCACTGAAGTTTAAAAGCCTCCTTATGTTGGTAACAAACCATACCAAGGATAATCAGCATAATAATACTAGGAAATTGGGCTGAACTTTTATGAATAAAAGATCAATATATACCTTTAGGACAGTGGTTCATGTGGGGCAGATTGTATCAGATGACCTAGAGACAGACTGAACCACATCTAAAGGAAATTATTGGCTTTAAGTCTTACTTATGACCCAGTTAATGCTATTATCGATATTACTTGTATTCTATGTATTTTAAAAGATTGTTTCTTGCATTACCAAAGATATAACTATGCACCCAATAAAAATAATGATGACTAGGTGACTAAAAATGATTGACCAAATATTTAGCTCTAAATGAGATAAATGATTATAGTAGTATAATACTAGAAATTGAAAGATGAGACAGAAAAGAAACTTTCTTGGGCCATAACAGACTAGTTAAACAGGTGATCCCCTGGCATTTGGCCACAATTAATAGGGCTTAGTCTACTCATAGCACACTGATTGACATATCAACAAAATTCTGGCCTGATGTAGAAGTGAGGATTCTTAGTATTATGGGACAAAATGGTCATGAAATGCCTCCTAAACCTTGGTTGAATTTATTACCATGAGGGAACACTGCCAACTAAAGAATGTTGCTCGCCATCTGTTGTTACAAGGATTGAGGCACTGCAGTCTCTGACCTTCACCACACACTGAAAAGAATTCAGGATGAAGATCAGGAATGATGAATCAGTGATCTGAGGAAACTGGCAGAATAGGCCTTTGAATAGTTAGATATTTTCAGAAGAAAATTTTGTAAGCCCCAATTACTATATCGTCTCATACTTAGAAAAGCAGAAAAATCATTAATGGATTCCTCTCAACTAACAGTAACCTGCCAAGATACGTGCTTGAATGCATGTACTCCTTTTCCAAAATCACATATATACTGACCACCCCCCCATCTCTTCAGAGCAGCTCCACAGAGCTGAGAGGCCAATTTTCAGGTTATGGTCCTAATAAGAACCTAAATTAAACTGAAATGCACAGCTCTCATGTTGTGCACTTTAATTTTGGTTGAGAAATTAAGCTTTATATAAGTTGAGAGCTTAAATAAAGTACCCAAAGACATAGGCTTGGCAAGTTATAGGGTCAGAAATTAAATGAAGCTGTTCTTGCTATAGACTTCCCAGGTGGCACTAATGGTAAAGAACCTTCTGCCAATGCAGGAGACTTTAGAGATGGGAGTTCCTTCTCTGGATTGGGGAGATCCCCAGAAGAAGAGCATGGCAACCCACTCCAGTATTCTTGCCTGGAGAATCTCATGACAGTGGAAGCTGGTGGGCTGCAGTCCACTGGGTCTCATAGAGTCAGACATGGCTGAAGAGAATACTTTGGTGAAAGAGTTAAGTATTTACTAGTAGAATTAATGCAGTGCATAAATTCCTTTTAAGGGGTATTTTAATTAAAATTTTAGATGCTATATTACATTCTTCCCTATAAATTTTAAGAAAAATAAATCCCATACTGTCATTACTATCCTCCACACATTCAAAATGTCTCTGCTTTAGTATATACAGGAGATTGCTGAAATAGTGAATGAGTGTAGGCAATGAAATGGTCCTGAAGAAAACAAAAGAGACAATATTAGAAAATATGAAACAAAAAACTGTTTTAGTGTTAAGATCAATGACACATAATGTGACGAGTTGAAACTAAAGAAAAAGAAAACTTAGATTACAAGGTCACTGAATATATAACAAAGTAAATTATAACTTTTGAAAACTGTGGAATAGGGAAATATCTTCAAGTATATTTGGTAATAAAGAAGCTTCAGTATCAACATTTTGGATTTAGTAGAACATTGAAAAATAGAATCATACATAGTAAATAAATTACCTGAGTAAACAGAATTAAAACAATTGTAAAAAAAAAAAAAGTTATGTATTTGTGATAGTAAAACAAAAATGGTTAATATTTAAAATTCAAAATGTGACATTTACTAGCACCTGTAGATTCTATTAATGCACAACTAAATGAAGGATACTTATAAAAATACCCAAATATTGTTTTTTCTCCCAAGATAAATAAACTTGTACAGATGAGGTTATGTGACCTGCTATAGAAATGCAAATATTATCTTCAAAGCACCTATTAAACAATATAGAATTAAAGGCAAAAGATAAAGACATTTTTTATTTTCAAGTTCCTACTATCTCCAAAGAAAGAGACAATAGACCAGGCAGAGTTGTAAACATGGACAAACGGATGTAATTAGGTGAAAGAGGAGGCTTTTAGGAAGTGTTGTATATTCAATGGGAAATAACAGGGCATGTGATTTATACTTATCAGAGCTTCTGAGACAAAATTCTTTTTAGAACTATTTTGAAATCTTACTTTGAGAATCACTTGAAGAGTCTTTGCACTTGCTTGGTTTCTCAGACAGGGAAAAGTCTCACTGCAATGCAGGAGACCCGAGTTTGATCCCTGGGTTGAGAAGATCCCGTGGAGAAGAGCATGGCTACGCACTCCATCATGGTTGCCTGAATTATTACAGGGACAGAGGAACCTGGCAGGCTGCAGTCCATGGAATCCCACAGGAGTGAGCAGTTAACATATTCATTTTTCTTTCTTTCTTTAAGGACGGCGGAGACATGATTTCTAAGAAAAGAAGAAATTATAGGTAAGAAAACATAAGAAAGGGTATGTAGGTATTGAGAACCTACATTGCTCCAAGTACTTTACAAGAAGTGAAAGTGAAAGTCATTCAGTAGTGTCCAACTCTTTGCGACCCCATGGACTGTCCATGGATTTCTCTAGGCCAGAATACTGGAGTGGGTAGCCTTTCCCTTCTCCAGGGATCTTCTCAACCCAGGAATCAAACTAAGGTTTCCTGTATTGCAGGCGGATTCTTTACCAACTGAGCTATTAGGGAAGCCCTCCTATAGTAACTTAATCTACCTTTGTTTAATCAACATAAAAATCTTAGACATCATTATCCCTTTCTATAATTGTTCTGTCGCTGTCATGTCTGGCTCTTTGTGACTCAATGGACTGCAGCACGCCAGGCTTCCCTGTCCTTCATTATCTCTCAGACTTTGTTCAAACTCAGGTCCATTGAGTCGGTTATGTTAACTAACCATCTCTTCCTCTGTTATTCCTTTCTCCTTTTGCCTTCAGTCTTTCCCAGATCATAGTCTTTTCTTTGCATTAGGTAGCCAAATTATTGGAGCGTCAGCTTCAGCATCTGAATATTCAGGACTGATTTCCTTTAGGATTGATTGGTTTGATCTCCTTGCTGTCCAAGGAACTCTCAAGAGTCCTCTCCAGCACAACAGTTCAAAAACATCAGTTCTTCAGTGCTCAGCTTTCTTTATGGTCCTACTCTCACAGCTGTACATGACTATTGGAAAAACCATAGCTTTGACTATAGGGACATTTGTCAGCAAAGTGATGTCTCTACTTCTTAATATGCAGTCTAGATTTGTCATAGCCTTTCTTCCAAGGAACAAGCAACTTTTAATTTCATGGCTGCGGTCACCATCCACGGTGATCTATAATTTTAGTTAGTACAATTAGAAAAGCTCTACAATCACACTGCAAGTTATCAGAGTGTCAGGGTTTGATTTGCTACAAATAAGTTTTTAAAAAATGTATTTTTCACTAAAAGACTTACATGGCACCAATCTTTACAGTGTTTTGAAGTGCAAGAAGACAAAATGAAAGCTATTGTAGAGTATATTTTAAATGTAATAAAGATGAATTTTTGAGATCAATAAGCTTTTCTCTTTTTTTGTCTATTTCTCACAAAAGACAAACTGTAATTCTGAGGATAAGGTGTGGTTTTCTAAAGGTGGTAGGGAGATTTTTACAGTCACATTTGGGACTGATTATAAGGGAGTAAGAAGGAGAAACAGCTGAGCTATTCTGAGTCAGTGGTTTTCATAAATTAGCACATATCATAAACACCTTGAGCCTAAATTTGCATTTTTAACTGGTACCTGGATGAGCTGAGGCTGCTGGCCTAGGAACCTCACTTTGAGAACCACTGCTCTAGGCAACGAGACACCTACATTCAGAGAGACATGGCATAATAACACTCATCTGGGTTTTCTACTGCCTTGTGACTCCTTAGACAAAGGAATAAGATTTGTGTGATACTATCTTATTATTGATTATAACATAGTTAATCATGTTAAGATTCTAAAATTTTAATTAAATTTCAAAGCTGAGAATCCAATTTACTATATGGAATCTGCATTAATATATAAAGGCCTGCTTTAAATTCCTGAAAATATTAAGAATAAAATAACTATATTACCAGTAAACAAAAGGAACAGAGTGAAGTAAGCCAGAAAGAAAAACACCAATACAGTATGCTAAGTCGCTTCAGTCGTGTCCGACTCTCTGCAACCCCATAGACGGCAGCCCAACAGGATCCTCTGTCCCTGGGATTCTCCAGGCAAGAATACTGGAGTGGGTTGCCATTTCCTTCTCCAATGCATGAAAGTGAAAAGTGAAAGGGAAGCCGCTCAGTCATTTCCGACTCTTAGCGATCCCATGGTCTGCAGTCTACCAGGCTCCTCTGTTCATGGGATTTTCCAGGCAAGAGTACTGGAGTGGGGTACCCAATATAGTATACTAACACACATATATGGAATTTAGAAAGATGGTAACAATAACCCTGTATGCGAGACAGCAAAAGAGACACAGATGTATAGAACAGTCTTTTGGACTCTGTGGGAGAGGGAGAGGGTCGGATGATTTGGGAGAATGGCATTGAAACATATGTAATGTCATATAAGAAATGAATCGCCAGTCTAGGTTCGATGCAGGATACAGGATACTTGGGGCTGGTGCACTGGGATGACCCAGAGAGATGGTATGGGGAGGAAGGTGGGAGGGGGGTTCAGGATGGGGAACACGTGTACACCCGTGGTGGATCCATGTTGATGTATGCCAAAACCAATACAATATTGTAAAGTAAAAAAATAAATAAAATAAAATAAAATCTGAAAAAAAAAAAAAAGCCTTCATGTCACTGCTGTGTGAAATGTTCTCACTCCCTTCAGTGAAGAATAAAAATGGTATGAATAATTTAGAAAAATAATTTTGTGTTTTGATTTTGAATATGCATCTTTGTATGATTTGAATGCATTCAGTAATTTTAAATAAATATAACCACACATTTTACTTTATTCTGTATTCCATTAGACAGATATCTTACTTTTATGTATTATAGGAAGGAATACAGGGCAGATGGAAGAAAGCCTTCATTTTTTTGTTTTCTCTCCTTTATACTTTATGTTTGTCCAATAAATAATGCATATGATGAATTATAGATTGTTTAGCAAACTAAATATTTTTAGTAAATTAAAGCAATTCACTTTATATATTGATCATGATATAATATTTTCTCTAAAATTGGATCCTTTAAATAATTTTAAACAATAAGTATGAAAGCATTTATTGTTTCACATCATCAAGGTATGTAATCTAATATAATAAAATGCTGTCAAATAGAATTTTCTTTAATTTTGAAAATGCTGAATGAATATTCAAAATGTACATATTCTTAAAGAAATGATTAAATCTAAAATATTCCCATAATTGCCATATTGACTTGAAAAAATAGAGATAGCATGGCAATTATTATATTCACCTAAACAAAAAGGAACATTTTATTGCACCGAACCACAATAATTCTGTGTTTAAATAATTCTTTAAGTAAAGTATTTCTGTTGTGTTACATAGTTCACACTGTTAGAAAACAGGATGGCATTCAAAGGAAGTAAATGTTGCTTTCTAATATGATTTTCTAAATTAATGGTTTCATCTTTAGAAAGATGTTAGGGTTGGGGATTTCTGGCTGGAAAGTATATTTCTGAATGGCAGGTTCATGGTATTCAAGCTCTCCTGCTTTAAATGTCAGGGCTGTTCGCCTGTTTCAAGCACTGGACTTATAAAAGCAGTCAGGGAAATAGAAAACAGAAATGAAATCAAATATGACATATGGAAGGACAGAGAAGAGTATTGGGAAAACTCATATCCTTTGTTTGAAGAGAAACAGAAATTAAATTTCTGAAAATGGGTTAGGTTGTTTTTACATTTTATATTCATCACGAGAAAATAATAAAGATAAAATAGACTGTACAATCTGATTTAAAAGAATGGATCTGTTTTTTTCATTGTGTAACCACAAGTTAAAAATATATGTTTTCTAGGAAGGATATTTGTAGGAAGAACATGACTCAGTGACTGAACAACAGGAAAGATATACACAAAACTTTTTCTTTCACTTAACTATGATTTTTCTTACTTGCCGATTCAACTGCTTATTTGAACATAAGAAATATTAACAATTAGCTTGTCAACCTTTTGTGAGATGAGAGCATATATCACATACTGCTGTTTGATGTTTTTCTTCAGGGGAAAAAGATCACAGAATGTTTGTCCATTATATACTGTCACTTTAAGTAGAATGTAAATCTAAATTGACATAAAATGCAGTTTATACATTCAAGAATTTGTATGTGTTTATATTTTAGGTGTCACATCACACTGTTGATCTTTAATACATGTTTTGTTTTGGTTGATGGCAGAATAACATGTGAGATAGTGCTAAATTTTTTTTTAAAAAGTGAAAGGCACATGAAAAAGAATGTGACAATATACTCTATGGACACATGGGTGATAAAAAGGAAATAGGAACACTTTCCTTTACTTTAGAAGAATATAGAATTTCAACAATACTTCTCTATACTTCTATATCCCCTTACATAAAGAAGGTGTATTATTCTCATTTTACACATGAGGCCCCTCAGGTTTTGGCATTTTCAATATTGCATTTGGATTTTGCAGAGCAAATTATGCTTAATTTAAAAATATTTACTATAGCAGCTAGATAATAAAATTTACTAAACATAGTTAATATATTAATAGTAACAACATATCTCAAAATATAGCAAATTATTTGAAATAAATTTCCTTGGCTACTCTATTATATGGATAATAAAGGAAAGTCGAACTAGAATCAAATATTTCTTCAAATAAGACAAGTTGCTTATTGCACATTCCTTTTTTATCCTTTCTGGTTGTTTTCTGTAGAACAGATTAGCATATGCTTTTGAGAGATTATTAAATAAATAAAAGTTCCACAGCAATTTCATCTATGTTTCTTTAACTTTAACGGTGATCTATTGAAGCTGTATAAAAGTTGAGGATTTAGTTAACTGCCTAGCCTTGTCCCCTCTCTTGCCTTTAAATATTAAAGGTATTATTAATCTTCCACTATTTACCTTAAAATAACATGTATAAGGCTTATTTAGTTTTCTCTTTTCTACAATTCTCTATAAAGAAGATTGTACTTTTTTTTTTAAACAGAGAAACTTTAAATTATCCTAAATATAATACAAATTAACTTATTTGTCTATCCCTTAAAATCTATCCAGTTTCATCTTATCTCAAAAGAGATTTAAAGTATGTAAAAAATTTAAGTTAACCTTTTTTTCTTTCATCTCTTTATTTTCTTGCTTCTTGAAGCTCAGTCCTCATATCAGCAATATTGGCATTAACTGAGAGCACATTAAAGATCTAGAAGTTCAGCCTCTTTCCCACGTCTGCTGATGTGAAGACTGAAGATTCACAAATCCTTGGGAGACACCTGAGTGCCCTGTATTCTGAGAAATCCTAAATAATATACATGCTACAAAACTAATGAAAACCTAATAAAGTTGATGTGTGAGGAAATGAAAAAAAAAAAAAAAAAACTAATAAGACTTTTAAAAGACCATCTAAAACAAGGGTCCCCAACCCCCTGGACCAGGAACCATGGCCTTAAAAACTGGGCCAAAGGACAGGAAATGAGCAGTGAGTAAGCCAGTGAAGCCTCACCTGTACTTACAACTATGCCCATCACTCACATTACCACCTGTGCTCTGCCTCCTGTCAGATCAGTTGCAGCTTGGATTCCCATAGGAGAGTAAACCCTACCGTCAACTGTGCATGCAAAGGATCTAAGTTGTTCATTCCTTATGAGAATCTACTACCTGATGGCCTGAGGAGGAGCTGAGGTGGTGATTCTAGCTCTGGGGAGTGGTTGTCACTGTCTCTTGTCACTACCAGATGGGACTGTCTAGATGTGGGACAAGCTCAGGGCTCCCACTGATTCTGCATTATGGTGAGCTATATGATTATTTCATTATCTATCACAATATAATAATAATATAATAGAAATAAAGTCCACAGTAAGTGTATTGCACTTGAATCTTCATGAAACATTCCCCCTCTCCCTGGTCCATGGAAAGATTATCCTGCATGAAACTAATCCTTGGTCCCAAAAAGATTGTGGACCATTGGTCTAAAGTGTGGGTTATTTTGTTTGTAATTGTGCTGATTTTATGTATGCAACTGCTCTTACATTACACACTTTTATGTTATCTTATAGAAAATTTCCCCTAAAATGGTGAAGTGATACTCAAAGTAAATATCACATTGTGGAAAGTGAATTCCAGCACTCTTTCTCTCTCTCTCTCTCTTTCTTTCTTTTTTTTTTTTTGGCCGGGGAGGCACGTGAGCCAGTTCCAGTGTACAAGCCAATAGCTACCTGCTGTCTTTTTCTAATATTAGTTTATTCTGTCATTTAGTTCCATTTAGTGTCACGTTGTGTTAGAATTGTTAGGGTACACATACACCAGTTCAAGGAAATAATGGTCATTCTTTGGAAATAATTGACAGAATAATAAATCTTTTACTACTCTATTTTGCAAGAAAGTCAAGACATATCAATAGTTACATCACTTCTACTGTAGTCCTTCTGAAGTCTGTACGGAATGCTAGAAATGAATAGGTGACTTATCATATTTATTGAGAGAAAAGTAAAATGCTTTTGAAAGATGAATGTAAATATATTATTTATTGTTAAGGTAAATTTAGCAGTCTGTTTTTTTCCTTGTTCCTTAAACTCAACAAACTAATTAAGTAAACACGTTATAAATATCTTTCGAGACCAAAGTAATATGCTGGGGGCTTCCTAGAAAGATAAATAAGATGCTTTTACTTTATCAAAGAGTTAATAATTTGGTAGGAGGACATGAGGTATAAACAGAAGAAAGTTCAATGGACATTAAGGTGGTCATTTGGAGAAGGCAATGGCAACCCAATCTAGTACTCTTGCCTGGAAAATCCCATGGATGGAGGAGCCTGGTAGGCTGCAGTCCATAGGGTCACTAGGAGTCGGACACGACTGAGTGACTTCACTTTCACTTTTCGCTTTCATGCATTGATGAAGGAAATGGCAACCCACTCCAGTATTCTTGCCTGGAGAATCTCAGGGATGGGGGAGCCTGGTGGGCTGCCATCTATGGGGTCACACAGAGTTGGACACAACTGAAGCGATTTAGCAGCAGTAGCAGCAAGGTGTCGTTAAAGAATACCAGTGAATAACAAATTAAAAAATAAAAAAGATAGGGGGAGAGCTAACGTCATTTAGCTTTTAAATCAAAAGGAAATTCACTAAGAAAAGATAAAATG
The DNA here is from genome assembly GCF_032405125.1 of Capricornis sumatraensis. Taxonomy (NCBI): domain Eukaryota; kingdom Metazoa; phylum Chordata; class Mammalia; order Artiodactyla; family Bovidae; genus Capricornis; species Capricornis sumatraensis. The sequence goes on from NC_091080.1 coordinate 54,504,862, forward strand.
TGGTCAGTTGCTAAAGACATCAGTCAGATTTGGCACCTGGGGAATAGTATCACATTGGAAAACCATGATGACAGGAAACAACAGAAGTGGTTTATCTGGATGATTACATAGGAAACTGGAGGGGAGAAAAGGAAAATCTTGTCTCTGCAGTACTTAGATCTGTGCTTCATTGAATATTGAAGGGATGTAAATCTTAGGAAAGCCATCCTTAGAATTCTACTTACCACAACTGGTATCTTCTTCTTCCAGGTCTATGCAACTGTTTCTGCACATCTTATTTTCCACATTTCATGTCTAGTGCTAGGCAGCCAATTTCATGTTTCAGTTACCTCATTCTCAGTTTTTAAGCGACCTTAAGGTCTTCTAAGTGAACATAGAGTATTGTAAACTGTACTTAGTACTGAAATGCTAAGGAGGGTGCCATATTTTTTTTTTTTTTCCTGCATCCAGTGTAAACCTATGGTTATGGTGTTCAAAGGCAGAGCTTTGGCCACAAAAAAGATTGTAGCATCCGGTCCCATCACTTCATGGGAAATAGATGGGGAAACAGTGGAAACAGTGGAAACCGTGTCAGACTTTATTTTTTTGGGCTCCAAAATCACTGCAGATGGTGACTGCAGCCATGAAATTAGAAGATGCTTACTCCTTGGAAGAAAAGTTATGACCAACCTAGATAGCATATTCAAAAGTAGAGACATTACTTTGCCGACTAGGGTCCGTCTAGTCAAGGCTATGGTTTTTCCTGTGGTCATGTATGGATGTGAGAGTTGGACTGTGCAGAAGGCTGAGCGCCGAAGAATTGATGCTTTTGAACTGTGGTGTTGGAGAAGACTCTTGAGAGTCCCTTGGACTGCAAGGAGATCCAACCAGTCCATTCTGAAGGAGATCAGCCCTGGGATTTCTTTGGAGGGAATGATGCTAAAGCTGAAGCTCCAGTACTTTGGCCACCTCATGCGAAGAGTTGACTCATTGGAAAAGACTTTGATCCTGGAAGGGATTGGGGGCAGGAGGAGAAGGGGACGACAGAGGATGAGATGGCTGGATGGCATCACTGACTTGATGGACATGAGTCTGGGTGAACGAACTCTGGGAGTTGGTGATGGACAGGGAGGCCTGGCGTGCTGCGAGTCATGGGGTCGCAAAGAGTCGGACACGACTGAGCGACTGAACTGAACTGAAGATTTTCATTTAAGTATCTGTTGTGCTCTTGGTTTCACTTATTACTTTGTCCCAAAACTCAACTTTATCTCAATATTCACTATATGACCAATTCCTCTACCTGTCCAAATAATTATTGCTGTTTACAAACAGACAGTCTCATATTCTGACATAAGCAGAAATTTTGCTCTACTTTATTTCACAGTGAGGTTAGAAAAGCTAGGCTTAAAGAACATTACTAAACCACAGCATATTCTCATAATGAAGTTGAGGCCATAAACCATGGGAAAAATATTGGTTAAAAATTCAGATATTTTGTCTGGCATCTGTAGGCTAAAATTGAAAGACAATGAAGAATGAAGTAATGTTTGTAAGGAAAGTATTTTCCTTAATGCAGCAGGTAGTTTTTGATTACTTATTATGTCAAGACACTGTGTGTGTGTGTGTGTGTGTGTGCTCAGTCACTTCAATTGTGTCCTACTCTTTGTGACCCTATGGACTGTAGACCACCAGGCTCCTTTGCCCATGGAATTTTCCAGACAAAAATACTAGAATGGGTTGCCATTTCCTCCTCCAGGGGATCTTCCCAGCCCAGGGATTGAACCCAGATTTCCTGTGTCTTATGCACTGGCAGGCAGAATTTATACCACTGAGCCACCTGGTAGGTTTCAGACACTCTGAGGCACACTTAGATCTAAAATGTTACCCTTACCAACAAGCAGCTCAGGATAGCTGTTGAGAAATTAAAAAGAAATGATTCATGGATAATTAATAAGGAGCCAAATTAGGAAAAGTGAAAAGTGAAATAATAGTAAAATTTGATGGGAATCACAAGGAGGGAAGAAGGTTCTGGTATAATACAAATCATTTCTTCCATAAATATACCTTTGAGGGCTCCTGCTAAGTCATCAACATCCTTTCCAGCATCTCTCCTTCTGCAAGTCCTCTTGTGATAATGAAAATTAGATAAATGTGTTAAGATAGAAAGGAAAATTGAATACCTCAGTGCAGAAAGAAAATTCCAGAGAAATAGAGGTTTCAAATGTCGACTGACAAAGGCATTTGAAATTTTCAATGACCATTTTTATTTTTTTACTTTTTTCTCTTTATTTTTCTTGTTTCCCATTGGAGATATTTTCCAATCTAAATTATTGATCTGTTATGAAGGTCAAAATTAAATATATACAAGGTGCAAAGCTATGTCCAGACAGTATTATTAAAGTCATTCCTCTTTGTTGATGAACCTAAAAAAAGTTTTAATAAATTTAAATTAGCAAACAAAATAGATTATTAATTTCATATTAAGCAAAATAGCTATGACATAATTCTGGCACACCAGTTCATGAAATTCGGTCTCTTGATAATACGATTGATGTAATTTTTTTCTCTTTATATTTATGATTTATTGCAAGTCAACTTTAAAAATTATTAGATGCAACTGATTAATGTAATTAGACCATGAAAATGAATGAAATCTTCTGATGTATTAGGCAGTAACTCATTTAAATGAGGTGGCTAACTTGATAGATTCCAGAATTAGATCAAATTTAGAGCAGTAATTTATATTACTGAATTATATTCTAATTTATGAAGACAAAAGTATTAAGACCTGTATGGTCTATCGAGGGACTGCCAAAAAAATCATGGATTTTATTGCTGAGAAGGTTAAGTGTATAAATGTTTAATGACTTGAACCAACAAGCAAACATTTTTAAATGCAATAAAAATAAATGATAGATTTCCAAAGCAGTGCAATTGCTAATTTATGAACTATTAAACCTTACCAGCTGGTCTAGGTACTGCCAGGTACAGTCTTTTAATGAAAGTCTTTTGCAAGCAATAATATAACTATAATTTACTTCTAATAATGTATTCTACTAGAATTTGTACCAAGAATTTGAAAAGTCATTTTCATTGGTAATGAATGGAGTGTTGGTGTACAACTGAACTACAGAGATCTATTTATAACCACTTAACCACTCACTGAGGCTTGAGGATATGTATGGATGTATTTTATGCAAAATAAAGATATTCCAAGTGAGAATGATTTGTCACTTAGTTGAGACACTGTCTCAAGGTGCAAACAGTGCAGAGCATATTTTTCTCATTGTTCATCAAGATAGAAGCTGGAATCTAATTTGGAATGCAGTACCTTTCTCAGTTGGAATGAAAGCATTTTGCAGCCTATGAAACAAAGTTGCAGATTGTTTTCTTTTTGTAATATGTTTTTATAGTTTCACAGTCAAACTCCAAGAAAGAGGGATATATACATACAAAAAGGTACCAAGGGTTTTTTAAAGAAATACTCTAGATATAGGATATTAGTTTTATAATGGAAATTATTAGTTTCTACCCATGTCAAACTGAGCTTTAATGTCCCACAATTCAAATTCCTTTATGTGTAAATCATCTTTTAGCTAGATGTAAAAGCTTATTATATATCTATATCTATAGTGACCCAAGAACTAAAAAGCAGCTAAAACCAAAGAGGGTCTTGGAATGCAAGAATGGAAAAACCAGACCCTTATCATCTTTCTCTTCCCATGTTGTAACTGTTAATGGATTTCAGGTTCTCCTGAACAGTATAACCTGTCTCCCCTCCTACCCGACAGGCAGAAGGCATTTGCCTTACTCTTCCCCCACACAGGATACATGCCTCATCCAATCGATAAATGACCCACAAGGCCCTTAGCCCACTTCTTAAAAGTGGACTAAGGACCCTTTGAGCTGGCCTGCTGTTCTAACAGTGTCTCCCACTCTAATAAACTTTATTTTCCTCTCATTCTGTCTCATGTCTGGAAATTCTTTCCAACCCACACCCAGACCACAACACTAGCCACCCCCACTGAAGATCAAATACCTATTATTTTATTTCAGATATTGTTCTAAGCCATTGAAATACTCTGATTTACAACTACTAAATTCAACATTTCCAACTTCAGAAATTATTGTTTTATAGTAAGTTCCAAAAAAGAAATAAATGCCTGAATAGTACTCATTGTTTATAGGAAATATCACCTCTAATAGCAGAATTATATTGAAAACAAAATTTAATTTTACACAGTAACAGGCCAATAAATATAAATCTTCAAGATGTGCCTTTATGGGGATCATGATCTATCAACTACTGCAAATGACCTTGAAAACCCAAAATATCATCAAACCATGCAAACATTATTGGATTTCTGTCAACATTTAAAGAAAAATAATAGAAGATCATCGGAAGTTGCAAAGCAGTATGTAAGAACATTTGTCAGATCTTAGATTAACAATGTTGAAATTCTATCTGTACAAGCATAAATTAGTCAACACAGTCTATGGCAATTTCTAGGACATTTAAATAAGAATGTGCAACAAAGATACATTTTCACTTAGGAAAGTTATATGTAAGAAGTAAATATTTCAAGGTAAAGTATAAAGGCTGTTTAGTCTGTCAAATGCATTTTTGTTCCTATATTTTTTTATTGTGCTACCTAATAATTATGTTGTAGGTTGCCTAAAACAGTCTTTCCTAGGACACTGCTGACTAAAAACTTTCAGATGCATTTATTATCTCCAAAAGAACACCATTCCTGTTTACAGTGATAGAAGATAAACTTCATTTTTTAAATTTGCTATGTAACTTATGGCTGCAAAAATTTTAATGCTAAATTTTGTCATATTAATATAAATGTTTATAAATTGTATAAAAAAGAGAAATAGATGGAGCTTATTTCATCTGGGAGGGATATTATATATCATTTACGGATAAAAGTGAATGCACATATATCTATCTGTTCAGTGTGTAAATGAGAACTATAAGAGAGACTAAATCAATAAGTCAATTAAGCATAAGAAGTCAAAGGACTTTTTGATATGAATTGCTGTTTTCCAAAAATTTCTAATAAAAGTTCATTATGGACAGCTGCATCATATGAGTGGTTGTAGTAGGGAGAGAGGTGAGGGATTCAAGAAGAAAAGATAACTCTGAATGTGATGGCTTTGTAAAGTATAAAACTGACTAGCCTGAATTGCATTTCATTATTAATAATTAATAGCAATTAATTATTAATAATATTAATAATTGGAATTATTATTTTCTTGTATGTTTCCACTTAGGTTGGGTCACGGGGGGATTCTTAGGGGAACTGGAGGGCACGAGGGAAGACGCAGCCATTTTTTAACTCATATCCAATGACTCCCATCTGCTGACTCACACTGCTGACATGAGGCAACAACTAGGGCTGCACCTTCTTTATCTTCCCTAAGATTCTCTGGCTTTTCTAACTCCTGGGCCACAGATGTGTGTTCAGTTTCATGATGAAGGACCCTGGTTTCTGAAAAACACTTTCATCACCAAATGAGATGAAACAAGAACAGAAAGTATGTCAGTTCATCCTCTGCGAATCCAACTTGTTTTTGAGTGTTTCAGACTGCCTTGATCTTCCCCATTTTCCACAAGTGGCTCCTACCCATGGCTGTCAAGCTCCACATCATATGCAGAAATAACAGACTTACAGACACAGGTTAGCCAGCTAACATGATTCCATTATTGTATATGGCTACTTCATTATAACAAATCCATCTATCTGTCTGTCTGTCTATCTCAGTAGTGGCCACAGGACTGGGAAAGTTTAGTTTTCATTCCAGTCTTAAATAAAGGCTTTGCAAAAGATTGTTCAAACTACCCTACAATTGTGCTCATTTCACAAGCTAGCAAGGTTATGCTCAAAATCTTTCAAGCTATGCATAGGCAATATATGAACCAAGAAATTTCAAATTTACAAGCTGAGCTTCAGAGAGGCAGAGGAACCAATGATCAAATTGCCAACATCCTTTAGATCATGGAGAAAGCAAGGGAGTTCCAGAAAAACATCTATTTCTGCTTCACTGACTATACTAAAGCCTTTGACTGTGTGGGTTGCAACAACTTGTGGAAAATTCTTCAAGTGATAGGAGTACCAGACCATCTTACTTGTCCCCTGAGAAACCTGCATGTAAGTCAAGAAGGAGCAGTTAGAACTGGACATGGAAAAATTGACAGGTTCAAAATTGGGAAAGAAGTAAAACAAGGCTATTGATTTGAGCTATATGAAGAGGGTAGGCTATGTGTCATATCCAGCTCTTTGGGAACCCATGTACTGAAGCCTGCAGGCTTCCTCTGCCAATGAGATTTCCCAGGCAAGGATACTTGAGTGGGTTGCCATTTTCTCCTCCAGGAGATCTTCCCAATGCAGAGATTGTCCTTATATCTGCCCTTGAATTCATGCATTTACGGGTGGATTCTTTATCATTGAGCCATCTGGGAAGCCTAGAGCATATCATGTGAAATGCCAGGCTGGATGAATATAGGCTGAAATCAAGAATGCTGGGAAAAATATCAATAACCTCAGATATGCAGATAATACCACTCTAATGGCAAAGAATCAATGAAAAGAAAGAGAAAAAAAAACAAAAAACAATAGAATAAAACAATAGAATGGGAAAGTCTAGAGATCTCTTCAAGAAAATTAGAGATACCAAGGGAACATTTCATGCAAAGATGGGCTCAATAAAGGACAGAAATAGTATGGATCTAACAGAAGCAGAAGATATTAAGAAGAGGTGGCAAGAATACACAGAAGAACTATGCAAAAGAGATCTTAATGACCCAGATAAACACAATGGTGTGATCACTCACCTAGAGCCAGTCATCCTGAAGTGGGAAGTCAATTGGGCCCTGGGAAGCATCACTATGAACAAAGCCAGTGGAGGTCATGGAATTCCAGCTGAGCTATTGCCAATCCTAAAAGATAATGCTATGAAAGTGTTACACTCATATGGCAGCAAATTTGGAAAACTCAGCAGTGGCCACAGGACAGGAAAAGGTCAGTTTTCATTCCAATCTTAAAGAAAGTCAATACCCAAAGTGGTTCAAACTACCACACAATTGCACTCATCTTGCAAGCTAGCAAAGTAATGCTCAAAATTCTCCAAGTTAGGCTTCAACAGTGTGTGAACCAAGAACTTCTAAATGTCCAAGGTGAATTTAGAAAAGGCAGAAGAACCAGAGAACAAATTGCCAACATCCATTGCATTAGATAAAAAGCAAGAGAATTCCAGAAAAACATCTACTTCTGCTTCATTGGGCTTCCCTGGTGGCTCAGAGGTTAAAGCGTCTGCCTGCAATGCAAGAGACCTGGGTTTGATCCCTGGGTTAGGAAGATTTCCTGGAAAAGGAAATGGCAACCCACTCCAGTATTCTTGCCTGGAGAATCCCATGGACAGAGGAGCCTGGAGAGCTACAGTCCACGGGGTCGCAAAGAGTTGGACACGACTGAGTGACTTCACTTTCACTTTCACTTTCTGCTTCATTGAAGATGCTAAAACCTACGTGTGGATCATAACAAACAGTGGAAAATTCTTCAAGAGACAGGAATATCAGACAACCTTACCTGCATTCTGAGAAACCTATATGCAGGTCAAGAAGCAACAGTTAGAACCAGACATGTAACAACAGACTGTTTCCAAATTGGAAAGTACATCAAGGCTGTTTATTGTTACCCTACTTAATTAACTTATATGCATAGTATGTCATGTGAAATGCCAGGCTGGATGGAGCACAAGCTGGAACCAAGACTGCCAGGAGAAATATCAATAACCTCATATATGTTAATGAAACCACCTTTAGGGCAGAAATCAAAGAGAAACTAAAGAGCCTCTTGATGAAGGTGAAAGAAGAGAATGAAAAAGGTGGCTTAGAACTCAACATTCAAAAAACTAAGATCATGGCATCCAGGTTCATCACTTCATGACAAATAGATGGGGAAACAATGGAAACAGTGGCAGATTTTATTGTCTTGGGCTCCAGAGTCACTGCAGATGGTGATTGCAGCCATGAAATTGAAAGAAGCTTACTCCATGGAAGAAAAGCTATGACAGACTTAGAGAGCATATTAAAAAACAGAGACATTACTTTGCCAGCAAATTTTCATATAGTCAAAGCTATGGTTTTTCCAGTAGTCATATACGGATGTGAGAGTTGGACCATAGAGAAAGCTGAGCACCAAAGAACTGATGCTTTTGAACGGTGGTTTTGGAGAAGACTCTTGAGAATCTCTGGGACTGCAAGGGTCAAACTAATCAATTCTAAAGGAAATTAATCCTGAATATTCATTGGAGGGACTGATGCTGATGCTGAAGCTGAGGCTCCAATACTCTGGCCACCTTATGTGAAGATCTGACTCATTAGAAAAAATCCTCATGGTGGGAAAGATTGAAGGCAGGAGGAGAAGGGGCAAGCAGAGAATGAGATGGTTTGAAGGTACCACCAACTCAATGGACGTGAGTTAGCACAAGCTCCAGGAGATGACGAAGGGCAGGGAAGCCTGGCATGCTGCAGTCCATAGGGTCACAAAGATTTGGACACAACCGAGGGGTTAAACAGCAACAATGATGAAATGACTAATTTTTTCAGTATCAAGACAGGAATGAAAAATCAGCCATAGGATATAGAAATGATAATGAGAATTTAGTAGATGCAAAAATCAGAGCCCAGAGAATCTAAGAGAAATTTTAACCCACAGAAATTTGCAGGGTGCTTTTAGGATTGTTAAGATACTTTAAGTAACCTAGACAGAAATGTGAGTTTCATTCCTCACTGTAAGCTTTCTTCAAGTTTTTCTTCTGCCTTGCTTATTTAAAAATCCGTTTTTCCACAGAACTTTCTATTAAAAAAAATACAAGTCTGATGTCGGTCATATACATAAATGATTTCCTTTTCCAATAAGATATAGTCCAAGCACTGTAATATAACATTCCCATTTATTTAAGATATAAACACTATTTCAACATTGTTTATGTAATAGGAAATCTGTCAGGATTTAAGGATAGCCAGACAAGTATCTTAATCCCTTGGATGTTGCTTTCTATTTATTTTGAGGATGGACTTCCCTGCTGGTCCAATGCGTAAGACTCCATGCTCCTAATGGAGAGGGCCATGGTTCAATCCCTGGTCAGGTATCTAGATTCCATGTGCTTCAACTAAAGATTCTGCATGCCTCAACAAAACTGAAGATTCCACATGCTGCAAATAAGACCTTGCAAATCCAAGTAAAATGAATACATAAATAAATATTTTAATATATATATATATAAGTAAATGTTATTTTGATGATTATGTTCAGAAAATCAGATTATATACAGAAAATAAAACAAAAAGTTATGGTTTCATACCTGTCTTTTCCTATGGAATACTCTAACAATGATGTCTTTCTCAAGGAAAAAAAAAATTATTCTGCTTCATTTCAAGCAGAGTTAAGGTAAACCCTTTTGTTATATTAATATTTTTTTAAAGCCCCTGGCTTTTCTTTTCTTTTCTATCTTTTTAATGTTTTTTATTAATAAAAGTCATCATCTGTAATGCTGTTTGATTCTCTACACTGTCATTTTTGTTTGTCTAAAGTTGACAATAAAAAGGCTTTACTTTTCCCCGTTGAAAGTGAAAGGTTTTCCTCCCTTTCTTTTTTCAGAGCATTTACCTTAGAAAACCATTAAATAATTGTTTTCTCATCTCTTTGAAATGTATACAAATACTTTCAAAGACTAGATTGGCCTTTAATGGGCTGGACTTTTGTTAATTTTCTGAAACCAGGAATATCTTGAGAACCTGAGAATCTTCTCTTTGAAACATCAGCATCAAGGGAGAGAGCAATCAGATTTCCCAGTGCCTGTATTTTGAAAGAATTGTGGTGTTGCAGAAGACTATTGAGAATCCCTTGGAGTGCAAGGAAATAAAACCAGTTAATCCTAAAGAAAATCAACCAAGAATATTCAATGGAAGGACTGATGCTGAAGCTGAAACTCCAATACTTTGGCCACCTGATGCAGAGCTGACTCATTGAAAAAGACCCTGATGCTGGGAAAGACTAAAGGCAGGGGGAGAAGGGGATGACAGAGGATGAGATGATTGGATGGCATCACCGACTCGATGGACATGAGTTTGAGCAAGATCCAGGTAAGCTTGGTGTGCTGCAGTCCATGGGGTCGCAAAGAGTTGAACAGACACAATTGAGCAACTGAACTGAAAGAAACCTAGCTTCAGTTCAGTTCAGTTCAGTCTCTCAGTCATGTCCGACTCTTTGTGACCCCATGAATCGCAGCACGCCAGGCCTCTCTGTCCATCACCATCTCCCAGAGTTGACTTAGACTCATGTCCATCGAGTCATGCCATCCAGCCATCTCATCCTCTGTCGTCCCTTTCTCCTCCTACCCCCAATCCCTCCCAGCATCAGAGTCCTCTCCAATGAGTCAACTCTTCGCATGAGGTGGCCAAAGTACTGGAGTTTCAGCTTTAGCATCATTCCTTCCAAGGAAATCCCAGGGTTCATCTCCTTCAGAATGGACTGTTTGGATCTCCTTGCAGTCCAAGGGACTCTCAAGAGTCTTCTCCAACACCACAGTTCAAATGCATCAATTCTTCTGCACTCAGCCTTCTGCACAGTCCAACTCTCACATCCATACATGACCACAGGAAAAACCATAGCCTTGACTAGACGGACCTTAGTTGGCAAAGTAATGTCTCTGCTTTTGAATATAATATCTAGGTTGGTCATAACTTTTCTTCCAAGGAGTAAGTGTCTTTTAATTTCATGGCTGCAATCACCATCTGCAGTGATTTTGGAGCCCAAAAAAATAAAGTCTGATACTGTTCCCACTGTTTCCCTATCTATTTCCCATGCTTAGGTGGCTCTTATTCCAAGTGACAGAAATACCTCTTGTCATCAAGAGATGAGAAGCAGCTTTTTGTTCCTCCAGATAAAGTCAATTTGCCAGCATAAATGGTCACCATGCTGCTGCTGCTAAGTCGCTTCAGTCATGTCCAACTCTATGCATCCACATGTACTGCAGCCCACCAGGCTCCCCCATCCCTGGGATTCTCCAGGCAAGAACACGGAGTGGGTTGCCATTTCCTTCTCCAATGCAGGAAAGTGAGAAGTGAAAGTGAACTTGCTTAGTCGTGTCTGACTCTTCACAACCCCATGGACTGCAGCCTACCAGGCTCCTCTGTCCACGGATTTTCCAGGCAAGAGTACTGGAGTGGGGTGCCATTGCCTTCTCAAAATGGTCACCCTAATTACCAAGTAAAACTAGAATACCCTATGTGTGATACATGATGTTGTCAAGTCCTCTGACTTAAGAAGTGATTACAATTCATCTTGAAAACATGTATGTAATGGGTTGTATCTACTTAAATATCTAAAAGGGCTGATGATTCCTTCTGTTTTTGGAACATTTTTAGCAGATTGCCCACAATGTGCATGACATTCAGGTTTAATGCTAATTCCATAACAGTTTCCTTTGCTTCCTTTGTGGATAAATTTTCCAGATTAGAAGATTTTTTTAAAAAAAGATTTCCCTACAAAACTCAGAAACTGTTTTCCTGGGGATATATTTGTTCAAGTTTTCCTTGAGAATTGATTTTTTTTCTTCTTAAAATATTTCATCTTTAATGACCTTTATAATGAGCTTAAGATTTTTTTTTTTTGGCTGAAAATGTGAAAACATCTTTTTCTAAAGTGTATGTATATGTGTATGTGTGTGTGTGTGTGTGTGTGTGTGTGTGTTTATAACACTGTCCTTTTAAGAAAACTAAAATGATCTGCTTGTGCCTTTAACTCTATATTAAATTTAAAGAAGTTTCTCTATTACTGTCTCAAGTAGATGTTTTTCTTTCTGAGGCATGACTGACATGTAAAAAGCTTTATATATTTAATGTACACAACAAAACGAGTTTGGTCATAAACCATACCCACCATTCAGTCCATAAACATATTCATTACCTCCCAAAATTTCTTCACATGTCTTTTATTAATATTGGTGTGTGTTTCTGGGTGAGTGTGTGTGTGTGTGTGGTAAGGACAGTTAACATAGGATTTACCCTCTTAGTACATTTTAAGTATACAATGTAGTATTGAAAGCTATGGGCATTATGCTGTAGAGAAGGTCTTCAGAACTTTATCTTATAGAAATGAAACTTTGTACCCTTTGAACATCAAATTCCTTCCTCAGTTTCCCCTTTCTGCAGATCCTGGCAATCACAAACTCTGCTTCTGTGAGTTTGGCTATTTTAGATAAGCCACAGAAATAAGATCATAGGATATTTGTCTTATTATGCATAGGATTTCACATCATAATATGACAGGTTCATCTATGTTGTCACAAGGGCAGAATTTTCTTTTTTTTAACTCAAGAATATTCCATGGTATGTGTATACCATATTATCTTTATTTTTTATCCATTGATGGACATTTAGATTGCTTCTATGTCTTTGTTATTGTGAATAACTTCAGTAAATGTGGGAGTACAGATCTCTTTAGGTCTTGATGTAAAATCCTTTGGATAAATACCTAGAAGTAGAATTTCTGAATCATACTGTAGTTCTGCTGTGTTTTTTTGCTTGTTTGTTTGTTTAGGAAACTCCATGTCATTTTCTATTGTGCCTGAACCAATTTACATTTCCTACAACAGCATATGAATGTTGCCTTCTCTCCATATCCTTTCCATTTGCTTTTTTTTATGATGTACATTCATTGTCATTTTGATTTGCACTTTCCTGATGATTAGTGATGTTTACCACATTTTCATTTACTTGCTGGCCTTTTTTATCTCTCCTATAGAAAAATATCTATTCAAGACCTATGCTCATTTTGGTGGTAGTTATTTTTTCTTGCTACTGAATTACGTTTTTAAAAATATATTTTGGATATTAATCTTTTATCTGGTAGGTGATTTGCAAATATTTTCTCACATTCTGCAGTTGTCTTTTCATTTTGTTGACTGCACCCTTTGCTGTGCAGAAGCTCTTGTTCTTAGTTGCTCAGTCATGTCCAACTCTTTGCAACCCCATGGACTACAGCACACCAGTCTCCTGTGTCCATGGGGATTCTCCAGGCAAGACTACTGGAGTGGGTTACCATGCCTTTCTCCAGGGGATCCTTCCTTAGTCAGTTTATCGAACCCAGGTCTCCCACATTGCAGGTAGCTTCTTTACTGACTGAGCCATCAGGGAATCCCAGTTAGAAACTCACTTTTTTTTTTTTTTTCTTTTGTTACCTGTGCTTTTGGTGTTATATCTAAAACTTAACCTGGACAAATACCATGGCTCTCTCTGCATTCTCACCAATGTGGCTGCCCAAGGAGGCAAGAAGGACCTAAACTACATCCAAGTCAACTGGATGACCTTCACTGTTCGTACGCTTGAGCAGTGGTTTAGGGATCCTGGTCTTCCCTCACAACAAGTTTGAGAGGCAGGAGCCAGGAAGAACACAGGAATCAAAGAGTACCACAGGCTTTCATGTCAATTTTGAAATGTGCAATAAGATCTATGTGAATGGGGATAACAGCCCACCTTCTGTGGAAGTGAATGAAGTCCAACTCAAAGTGAGGTGCCTGGTGGGAAATGCCATCAAATGGAACTTTCCCAAGTTCCTCATTGACAAAAGTGCTGTCTGGTGACATGGTATGGTCCCATGGAAGAGCCCCTGATAGAGAAGGACCTGCACACTACCTATATCCCTACAAGTGTGCTCCCATTGGAATCTGCTGCCTGTGCCCCTTGCAGCCTTCAAGCCAGTGCCCATGATGATCTGCTTATAAACCAACCGCTAATGGTGTATACCCGGGGAACACAGAGTGCACCCCTGCTCCAAAAAGTTCCTCCACCAAGCTCAGGGCTCGCAGTCCTACCCTAGGCTGTTCTGTGGGAATAAAAATGTTTCAAAAACAAAAAAAAAAAAGTAAAGCTAACATCAACTAATTTTTCCCATAGGTTTTCATCTAGAAGTTTTATGATTTTAGACGTTCAGTTCTCTTCAGTTCAGTTGCTCAGTCATGTCCTACTCTTTGAGATATCATGGACTGCAGCATGCCAGGCCTCCTTGTCCATCACAAACTCCAGGGGTTTACCCAAACTCATGTTCATTGAGTCAGTGATGCCATCCAACAATTTCATCCTCTGTTATCCACTTTTCCTCCTGCCCTCAATCTTTCCCAGCATCAGGGTCTTTTCCAAAGAGTCACTTCTTTGCATTAGGTAGCCAAAGTATTGGAGTTTGAGTTTCAGCATCAGTCCTTCCACTAAACATTCAGGACTGATTTCCATTAGGATGGATTGGTTGGATCTCCTTGCAGTCCAAGGGACTCTCAAGAGTCTTCTCCAACACCACAGTTCAAAAGTATCAATTCTTCAGCGCTCAGCTTTATTTATAGTTCAACTCTCACATCCATACATGACTACTGGAAAAAAAAATAGCCTTGACTAGACAGACCTTTTTTGGTAAAGTAATGTCTCTGTTTTTTAGTATGCTCTCTAGATTGGACATAACTTTTCTTCCAAGGAATAAGCACCTTTTTATTTCATAGCTGCAGTCACCGTGTGCAGTGATTTTGAAGCCAAAAAATAAATAAATAAATAAAGTCAGCCACTGTTTCCACTGTTTCCCCGTCTATTTGCTGTGAAGTGACAGAACTGGATGCCATGATCTTCGTTTTCAGAATGTTGAGCTTTAAGTCAACTTTTCCACTCTTCTCTCTCATTTTCATCAAGAGACTGTTCAGTTCTTCTTCGCTTTCTGCCATAAGGATGGAGTCATCTGCATATCTGAGGTTATTGAATTTCTCCCAGCAGTCTTGATTCCAGCAAGCTTGTGCTTCATCCAGCCCAGCGTTTCTCATGATATACTGTGTATATGTTAAATAAGCAAGGTGACAATATACAGCCTTGACATACTCATTTCCCTATTTAGAACCAGACTGTTGTTCCACGTCCAGTTCTAACTGTTGTCTCCTGACCTGCATACAGATTTCTCAAGAGGCAGGTCAGGTGGTCTGGTATTCCCATCTCTTTCAGAATTTTACACAATGTACTGTGATCCACATAGTCAAAGGCTTTGTTTGGCATAGTCAATAAAGCAGAAGTAGATGTTTTCCTGGAACTCTCTTGCCTTTTCAATGATCTAGCGGATGTTGGCCACTTTATCTCTGGTTCCTCTGCCTTTTCTAAAACCAGTTTGAACATCTGGAAGTTCATTCTTCACGTATTGGTGAAGCCCAGAGTATAATTGTGTATTAGTCTGAGCATTCTTTGGCATTGCGTTTCTTGGAGATTGGAATGAAAACTGACCTTTTCCAGTCCCTTGGCCACTGCTGAGTTTTCTAAATTTGCTGGTATATTGAGTGCAGCACTTTCACAGCATCATTTTAGGATTTGAAATAGCTCAACTGGAATTCCATCACCCCCACTAGCTTTGTTTGTAGTGATGCTTCCTAAGGCCCACTTGACTTCATATTCCAGGATGTCTAGCTTTAGGTAAGTGACCACACCATTGTGATTATCTGGGTCATGAAGATCTTTTTTGTACAGTTCTTCTGTGTATTCTTGCCACCTCTTCTTAATATCTTCTGCTTCTGTTGGGTCCATACCATTTCTGTCCTTTATCCAGCCCATCATTGCATGAAATGTTCCCTTTATCTGTAATTTCCTTGAAGTGATATCTAGTCTTTCCCATTCTATTGTTTTCCTCTATTTCTTTGCACTGATCACTCAGGAAGGCTTTCTTTTCTCTCCTTGCTATTCTTTGGAACTCTGCATTCAAAAGGGTATAACTCTTCTTTTCTCCTTTGCTTTTGGCTTCTCTTCTTTTCATAGCTCTTTGTATGACCTCCTCAGACAGCCATTTTGCCTTTTTGCATTTCTTTTTCTTGGGGACAGTCTTACTCCCTGACTCCTTTACAATGTCATGAACCTCTGTCCTTAGTTCATCAGGCACTCTGTCTATCAGAGCTAGTCCCTTAAATATATTTCTCACTTCCAATGTATAATCTCCCTTCCACTGTATGTGGATTTTAGGCCTTACCTTTAAATTATTAATCCATTTTGAGTTGATTTGGTGTAACATATGGGTCTAATTTTACTTTTATTTACATGTGATTATCCAGTTTTCCCAGCACCATTTGTTGAAGAATTCATTCTTTTCCTGTTTTGCATTCTTGGCACACTTGTGTAAGATTAGTGGGCCATATATGCCTGTGTTTATTTCTAAGGTCTCTATTTCTTCCCTTTGTTCTAAGGGTCTGTTTTTTATACCAGTATCATACTATACTGATTAACTTAGCTTCATAATATAATTTAAAATAAAAAAAGTTTATGCCTCTAGATTTACTTTTTTGTGTTCAAGTTTGCTTTAGCTATTCAGCATCTTTTTTGATTCCATATAAATTTTAGGATTTCTTTTTAACTTCTGTGAAAAGTCCCATTGGGATTTTGATAGGGATTCCACTTACTTTGTTAATCACTTTGAATGAACGCTCACTATATCAGTTATTCTAATCCATGAAAACAGGATATGTTTCCAATTATTTGTGTCTTCTTTAAATGAAACATCAGTCATTTGTATGTTGGGCCAAAAAAACTTACTAAGGGTATAGCTTTCATGTTTGTGAGTTGTTAGCTGGCTCAAGAAAAGCATACCTGTTGTGTAGGGTTTAGGGAAATTCAGATGTTGAATTAAAGAAAAGATATGAAAGTAGACTTAGGTTTCTTGCAAATCTAAGGAAGATACTTGAAGCTGATAATTAACAATATATTTACAGGCATTCATTGTTTTCTGTCAGTCCTTTAGTTTATAATTTATCTTAGCTTAAGCTTTATGGAATTATGGTAGGACACTATTTTAAACCCTGATTAATTATATTTCAGCATAAATAAACATACACGAACTATGTAAACCTTGATTTTAAAAAACAGAATAAGGAAGTATATTGTGATAATAAGCATAATTTATATTCAAAATTAAATAACCAATTAACCAATTTGTATATGGTCAGTTTGGACATGTGTTAATGTGAGAAAATTTAAATATTTAATACTCACAGAAAACTGTTAGCTTTGTTTTACTTTTCTTTATACACTGAAACCTAGCTAACCAATTCACAAATATATAACATTATGAAAAAAATGTTAGGGTGTGAGGAAATGGCTAGATCTTCACAAGTTCATGCTCCATAATCAGTTATAAACCAAAAAAAATGTGAAATTAGAAGTCTTCTTGCTAAATATTTGCTAATGTAAAATCTTCTAGGTTGAGATGAACACATGAGAGATGCAGACTTAGGAAACATTGCTTTATAATTACATTAATTCTAATTTATTTTCCCAGTGTATTTTGAGTTAATAAAGTTAAAACCCTTGGGCTGGACGATTTGAAGGAATACTTTAAGAAGTTGGAATATATACTGGAATTGAGCAAAATTTACCATGTAATCTTTGGATGAGGATGGAGTTTGTAAGGCAGGAATTTTGAAGCCAGTCTTGATGATAAGCTGGAACTTTATTAGTTTAGTTCTAAGGAAGAAGCTGTGGTCTTGGTAAAGAAGCAAGTTTGAATATTTTATAAGTTATCTTACTGGAACAAGTGCTTCCTGAAGAAAATAGTTATTTTTTGCTTGGTTTCACATACTGCAGAATTTAATGCTTGATTTCAGTTCAAAGAATAAAAGATAATTTAGAACAAAGTATGTAAGCATATAAGATGCCAACATTTGCATAGTATTTTATATGAATGCTTTCCTTCTTGAGTTATAGAAAAAGGAATGACTACCAAGAAAAATCACTTCCAATTTTGCAGATTGCTGGCTTAAATGTTTCTTTCAAAACATATTGTAAGTTGATAAACAAGAAGCACACACAAAAGAGAATCATACTGAGTTTCGGTATCACTACCAGGGGTAAAGTAAAAGGGCAAGAGTTTCATTCCAGTTAAACTCCATAGCTGCAGATAAGAGTCCAATATAATCACTATAAACAACAGGATTTCTTACAGTGTATTATTTTGCCTACAAAATTTCTAGAAGACCAGATAAGTAAGGTTTGATGCTATGTTGCTAGTAATGAAGTCCACCCCACAAGTCTTCAAAGCAAATTTATATGAACTAGTATAATATTTTCCTCTGAACAGAAACAACTCTGTAAATAACGAGCTTGGCAAAGGCATGCAACCTGAGTCATAGCATAGCGTGAAGCATGTGCAACAATGCAACAACACTGGAATGACCTAGTCAAGAAAATACCTAGATATAACTGGGATTTTTCCAGTGGAAATCTTACAAAAGTAATGCCTATTACCTGAGGCCTAGAGCATCAGAGACAGGAAAACAGTTTGTTAGAACTGCTTTAAGAGAAACAAATGCTTGTACCACATCTTCACATTTATAGCCACCACACCACATTAATCATTTTTGCCAAGTCTTATGTGGATGCATCTACCTGGCTTAACTGTGGTCACTTGCTGAGTCTTTTATGTGAAAGAATCGGATATATTTCTTTTGAGAGTTCAGTTGCAATAGTAAAGGAACACTAAGTTGAAGGAGACTGGATTGTGTTCAGTTCAGTTAAGTTCAGTTACTCAGTCATGTACTTTTCGTGACCCCATGAACTGCAGCATGCCAGGCCTCCCTGTCCATAACCACTGCCAGAGTCTACCCAAACCCATGTCCATTGAGTCAGTGATACCATCCAACCATCTCATCCTCTGTCGTCCATTTCTCCTCCTGCCCTCAATCTTTCCCAGCATCAAGGTCTTTTCAAATGAGTCAACTCGTAGCATAGGGTGGCCAAAGTATTGGAGTTTCAGCTACAGCATCAGTCTTTCCACTGAACACCCAGGACTGATCTCCTTTAGGATGGACTGGTTGGATCTCCTTGCAGTCCAAGGGACTCTCAAGAGTCTTCTTCAACACCACAGTACAAAAGCATTAATTCTGTGCTCAGCTTTCTTGATACACCAACTCTCACATTCGTAATGACTACTGGAAAAACCATAGCCTTGACTAGATGGACCTTTGTTGAAAAGTAATGTTTCTGCTTTTTAATATGCTGTCTAGGTTGGTCATAACTTTCCTTCCAAGGAGTAACCATCTTTTAATTTCATGGCTGCAAACACCATCTGCAATGATTTTGGAGCCAAAAAAAAAAAGAGCTGCTGTTTCCACTGTTTCCCCATATATTTGCTATGAAGTGATGGGACCAGATGCCATGATCTTAGTTTTCTGAATATTGAGCTTTAAGCCAACGTTTTCACTCTCCTCTCATTTTCATAAAGAGGCTCTTTAGTTCCTCTTCACTTTCTGCCATAAAGGTTGTGTCATCTGCATATCTGAGGTTGTTGATATTTCTCCCGGCAATCTTGATTCCAGCTTGTGCTTCCTCCAGCCGGGGATTTCTCATAAACTACTCTGCATATAAGGTAAATAAGCAGGGTGACAATATACAGCCTTAACATACTCCTTTTCCTATTTGGAATCAGTCTGTTGTTCCATGACCAGTTCGAACTGTTGTTTCCTGACCTGCATACAGATTTCTCAAAAGGCAGGTCAGGTGGTCTGGTATTCCCATCTCTTTCAGAATTTTCCACAGTTTATTGTGATCCACACAGTCAAAGGCTTTGGCATAATCAATAAAGCAGAAATAGATGTTTTTTCTGGGACTCTCTTGCTTTTTGGATGATCCAGAGGATGTTGGCAATTTGATCTCTGGTTCTTCTGTCTATTCTAAAACCAGCTTGAACATCTGGAAGTTCACGTTTCACATATTGCTGAAGCCTCACCCTTATGGCAGAAAGTGAAGAGGACTAAAAAGCCTCTTGATGAAAGTGAAAGAGGAGAGTGAAATGTTGGCTTAAAGCTCAACATTCAGAAAACAAAGATCATGGCATCTGGTCCCATCACTTCATGGGAAATAGATGGGGAAACATGGAAACGGTGTCAGACTTTCTTTTGGGGGCTCCAGAATCACCACAGATGGTGATTGCAGCCATGAAATTAAAAGATGATTACTCCTTGGAAGCAAAGTTATGACCAACCTAGATAGCATATTCAAAAGCAGAGACATTACTTTGCAAATAAAGGTCCATCTAGTCAAGGCTATGGTGTTTCTAGTGGTCATGTATGGATGTGAGTTGGACTGTGAAGAAAGCTTAGCGCTGAAGAATTGATGCCTTTGAACTGTGGTGTTGAAGAAGACTCTTGAGAGTCGCTTGGACTGCAAGGAAATCCAACCAGTCCATCCTAAAGGAGATCAGTCCTGGGTGTTCATTGGAAAGACTAAGGCTAAAGCTGAAACTCCAATACTTTGCCCACCTCATGCGAAGAGTTGACTCATTGGAAAAGACTCTGATTCTTGGAGGGATTGCGGGCAGGAGGAGAAAGGGATGACAGAGGATGAGATGGTTGGATGGCATTACCGACTTGATGGATTTGAGTTTGAGTGAAGTCCACGAGTTAGTGATGGACAGGGAGGCCTGGCATGCTGCGATTCATGGAGTCTCAAAGAGTCGGACACAACTGAGTGACTGAACTGAAATGAACTGAAGCAGGGTGACAATATACAGCCTTGATGTATTCCTTTTTCTGTTTGGAAACAGTCTGTTGTTCCATGTCCAGTTCTAACCATTGCTTCCTGACCAGCATACAGATTTCTCAAGAAGCAGGTCAGGTGCTCTGGTATTCCCATCTCTTTCAGAATTTTCCATAGTTTATTGTGATCCACATAGTCAAAGGCTTTGGCATAATCAATAAAGCAGAAATAGATATTTTTCTGGAACTCTTTTGCTTTTTCAATGATCCAGCAGACGTTGGCAATTTGATCTCTGATTCCTCTGCCTTTTCTAAAACCTGCTTGAACATCTGGAAGTTCATGCTTCACCTATTGTTGAAGCCTGGATTGGATAATTTTGAGCATTACTTTACTAGCGTGTGAGATAAGTGCAATTATGAGGTACTTTGACCATTCTTTGGCATTGCCTTTCTTTTGTATTGGAATGAAGACTGACCTTTTCCAGCCCCGTGACCACTGCTGATTTTCCAAATTGCTGACATATTGAGTGCAGCGCTTTCAAAGCATCACCTTTCAGGATTGTGTTCAAAGTGAGCTAATTTGCAGAATACAAGTGAAAGTGAAAGTCATTCAGTCATGTCTGACTCTTTGAGACCCCATGGGCCATACAGTTCATGGAATTCTCCAGACCAGAATACTGGAGTGGGTAGCCTTTCCTTTTTCCAGGAAATCTTCCCAACCCTGGGATTAAACCCACGTCTCCCGAATTGCAGGCAGATTCTTTACCAGTTGAACCACAAGGTAAGCTCAAAAATACTGGAGTGGACAGCTTATCCCTTCTCCAGCGGATCTTCCTTACCCAGGAAAAGAACTGGGGTCTCCTTCATTGCAGACAGATTCTTTACCAACTGAGCTATGAGGGAAGAATCCAACGTAAGTTTTATTTAGAAAATAACCATTTAATGAGAGTCTCCTAGAATTCAATTATTGTACTTGAAAAGCTCAAAGCCACGTCTATTATACCAAAAACAAATAAACAAAAATGCTAACGAAGGGGATCTTCGTTGAGTTCTAAGCAGTTGGGAAGATCCGCTGAAGAAGGCTACCCACTCCACTGTTCTCAGGCTTCCCTTGTGTCTCAGCTGGTAAAGAATATGCCTGAGGTGTGGGAGAACTGGTTTTGATCCTTGCATTGGGAAGATCCCCTGGTGAAGAAAAAGGCTACCCACTCCAGAGTCAGACATCACTGAGCGATTTTCACTTTCTATCTGAGTTATTTAACTACATGTTTACATTTGACAAAATAATTATCACAATGTTTATAGAAATGTTGCATTTAGTCACTTTTCTTACACATAGCTTAATATAATAATGGTAAATATGTTAAGAAAGTTACCAGAATTTTACAGTTAACTCCTGATTTTATACACAAATTTTATTTTCCCTTTCTTCAAAAGTTTCCGTCCTTACTTATTACTTACTGTAGTTAATATCTTACTCTTAAAGGACTCCATCTCTCCATGTGAGCATATAGTTCAGCATTAATTTTTTTAAAATGAGATTTAACAACATGGGTGTTAGTGCACACAATAGTGGCATGCCCTTAATGATCTTATCAGACTTTTCCTTTTCCTCATTCTAATCTTGTACTCACATATTTCCTTGAGTCAATTCACTTATTTATTCTATCATTTTACTTATACATATAAATATTCCATGAAATTACAGAGAAAACTTTAAAATATCTTGAATTTTGGAATTGCTTTAATTTGTACAAGATTTCATCTACCTTAAAAATTTGCAATGAATACTCACAGAAACACTAATAGTAAAAAGTTACAAATTAAGATCTTGATTTTTTGTAAGTATTTGCTCTTAGTAATTCAAATCTCACAGATAATGACCTCTTTGGACAGTTACACATTAGAAACCTACTATTAATAAACAGACATCTGGAATTATAGTATTTCAGTTTTCAATAATTTCATTTTGCTTCTATAGCTTAAAGAAAATAGTTGTGT
This sequence comes from Capricornis sumatraensis, assembly GCF_032405125.1. Classification (NCBI taxonomy): domain Eukaryota; kingdom Metazoa; phylum Chordata; class Mammalia; order Artiodactyla; family Bovidae; genus Capricornis; species Capricornis sumatraensis. The sequence goes on from NC_091080.1 coordinate 54,527,389, forward strand.
TTGAGAGCAGAAATCAGAAGTTAAATCAAACAACTATTGTTTGTTGTTGTTGTTGAGTTGCGAAGTTGTGTCTGACTCTTTCAGACCCCATGGACTGCAGCATACCAAGATCCCCTGTCCTTCACTACTTCCCAGGACTTGCACAGATTTATGTCCATAGACACTATCTAACCATCTCATCCTTTGTAACAACTGTAACAACAATATAGTCCTAAATAAAAAATTCTATGATATTATAAACTTCTTGCATATTTTTAAATAACAAAATTTAAAAGTATAACATCAAATGATTTGTTTTAGTTTTTTTCTATAATTATACACTACTTTTCATGTTACCATTCAGTTTTTAAATGTGCACCAACTATGCAGGACCAAGAAAAATATTTGATGTTTAAAATTTATAGAAATATATTGATCTCAGACATAATGTCTATCCTTGAATGTCAGCTTGCCTTACATATTTCAGTTTCTTCATACTACACCGATTCTTTCCTCCATTTATGTCTTGGTTAAAATAATCTGATTTGTTCTACTTTGAAACGGTGACCATTAAAATATTTCTGAAAAGGTCTACAATAAAACACATATATTTCTTAAGTCTAACACTTAGTGTCATGTGAATGTGTTCACAAGTTAAAAGTACAAACATAACTAGAAAATTATTACCACTTTTCTGACTACCCTAATTATATTGCTTTATAATTAAAAACAATTATAACTGTATAAATTTTCTTTAAACACACATACAAACACAAGGGGAACTTTTTGTTTTTATTTTCAGCATTAAACTCTTTGGGCCACTTTCTTAAGAACATAACCAAGATGTCTTGTTCCTGGAGACGCAAAAATCGACAGCCTGTACTGGGAGGTGTTATTGTAGACTCATGGTTAAGAATATAGTCTAGGGAGTTAAGCAAGTATCAATTAAATTTTGATATTTAGTGGAATTTTTTCTAACCTCATTTTTTCTTTGGCTACATATTCCTTACTAGTCAAAATTAACATCCTTCTTTTTAGAATAGTAATAATAGAATTAATAAGCTTCCCTTGTGGCTCAGATGGTAAAGAATTTGCCTGCCATGCAGAAAACCTGGGTTCGATCCCTGGGTTGGGAAGATCTCCTGGAGAAGGAAAAGGCTACGCACTCCAGTATTCTGGCCTAGAGAATTCCATGGACTGTATACTGGAATTATCAAAACTCATAAAACTGTGGTTAACATCTTAAAATAAATTGGTTTAAAAATACTTTGGAAAAGTATCAGAGGGAACAAAAAGTAAGAGATCCATAAAGATAAAGCAAGAGAAAACATTCAGAAATTTAATGGGAACAATAATAAAGCATATAGAATCATGATAGTTTAATATGACAGTAATTGCATTTTTACTTATTTCATTTGTTTTTAAATTCTGTCATGAGGGAAATAATTACTGATGTTAAGTAATGGATATGTGCATATGTTATATCTTACATTATTGAGATCATTCTATCTATGCTATTTTATGCACGCATTTTCTATTTATTTTTGTAATTGAATCTTTTGCTAAATATTCTTTTTCAATAATATATTTCCAATAATCACATAATTTACTTAAGTATTCTCATTTTGTTAAATTGCAGCCTGATTCCAATTGATGAATTCAAGGGAATGCTATATTTATCTAATTTTTCCTTGATATTATATCCTTACAACAGACTTCTTATCAGTAGCTATAGTGAGCCAGTTTATGAATGTTTTAAAGGTATTAGCTTACAGTATCAAATATTTTTAAAAGCACTGTGGCAGGTTTTCATTTGAATTAGCAATATAAGTGAGTTTCTCAGTCAGAGAATATTCTCATCAGCCTCATCTACAGTTTCCTTCAAAATAATTAGTGAATAAATAGCATTATTTTTGACTTTTGCTTTTTAACATAGTTGAAATATCTGCTTCTACTTTTATTAGCTGTTTTCCTTTAGTCCTTCAATTATCTTTTAATTTCCTTGTCTTTAAAAAGTTATCAAATTCATTGATGAGCTCTAGTAGTTTTCTGGCAGTATCTTTAGGATTTTCTATGTAGGTTGTACTGTGTCACTCAGTCTTGTCTGACTCTTTGCGCTATGGACTTTACCCTGCCAGGCTCCTCTATTTATGGGGATTTTCCAAACAAGTATACTGGAGTGGGTTGCCATGCCCTCCTCCAGGGGTTCTTCCCAAGTCAGGGGTCGAACCCAGGTCTCCCACATTGCGGGAGGATTCTTTACCATCTGAGCCAGCAGGGAAGCCCAAGAATAATGGAGTAGGTAGACTATCCCTTCTCCAGGGGATCTTCCCAGCCCAGGAATTTAGCTGGAGTCTCTTACATTGCAGGTGGATTCTTCACGAGCTGAGCTAACATGAAAGTCCCCTTTCTATGTATAGTATCATGATAAGTATCATGCTATCTCTAAACAGTAACAGTGTTACTTTTCCCAATTTGGATTTCTGTTATTTCTTTTTTTATATATAAATTTATTTATTTTAACTGGAGGTTAATTACTTTACAATATTGTATTGGTTTTGCCATACATCAACATGAATCCACCACAGGTATACACATGTTCCCCATCCTGAACCCCCCTCCCTCCTCCCTTCCCCTACCATCCCTCTGGGTCATCTCAGTGCACCAGCCCCAAGCATCAAGTATCATGCATCTCTCATTTCTGTGTCTAGACCTTCCAAAAGTATGTTTACTAAAATTGGCAAAAGTGGTCATACTTGTATTGTTCCTGATCCTAAGGGAAATGTTTTCAGCTTTTCACCATTAAATATGATGTTAAGATGTGGTATATTTATACAGTGAAATATTGTTATTGCTTAGTCACTAAGTTGTGTCTGACTGTTTTGCAACCCCATGGAGTGTAGTCCACCAGGCTCCTCTGTTCATGGGATTCCCAGGCAAGAATACTGGTACTTCTATGGTAGATTCATGTTGACATTTGGCAGAAACCAACACAATGCTATAAACAATTATCCTTCAATTTAAAAGAAATTAATTATTAAACAAAACAAAAAAAAAGAATACTGGTTCTGGAGTTGATTGCCATTTCCTTCCCCAGAAGATCTTCCTGATCTAGGAAATATTCTTTACCACTGAGCCACCAGGGAAGCCCACAGTGCAGTATTATGCAATCATAAAAAATAAAATAATGCCATTTGTAGCAACATAGATGGACCTAGAGATTATCATACTAAGTAAACCAGACAAAGAAAAATATCATATGATATCATTTATATGTGAAATCTAAAAAAAAGAGAGAGAGATACAAATGAGCTTATACACAAAATAGAAATAGACCCATAGACATAGAAGAAAAACATGGTTACCAAGTGAGAAAGAGGGCAGATAAATTAGGAGTTGGAATTAGCATATACACACTACTGTATTTAAAATAGATAACCATCAAGGACCTAGTGTATAGCAAAGGAAATTATGCTCAATACTTTGTAATAACTTATCAGCAAAAAGAATAAGACATATATATGTATATATGTATGTATGAAATTTCTTTGCTGTACACCTAACACTATCACAACATTATAAATCAACTATACTTAAATTTTAAAAACAGTTACTTTGCTGATATTTAATTAATTAATTAGTTAAGTCATAGCTATCATTTACATACAAATGTTATCCCAATTTGAGTTTTACCTCATATTTTTATGTATTTTATTTACAAAAACTCTTCAAAAAGTGTTTTTAGCTAGCTGATTATTTTCCACTTCTCTGTGCCTTCATGAGTAATAGCTAACAAATAAAGGACAGTCTAAATTGGCATTAGGCAACTGACACATGTAATAAAAGTAAGACATTAGAAAGCAGTTTGGAAGTAATAATATGCAATTTGGAATATTTCAATCATATTTAATAATTGAAAAGATTTAAAAATTATAAGGCAAAATGAAAGACTCTGAAGCATAGAAAGAAGGAACACTATTTAGGGATCTGGGGATTCCAGAAACATGAAAGTGCTTTTGTTTTTGGTTTCTGTTTTTGGTTCATATAACTGAGTTCTGAAAGCCTAGCAACTTGGAAATGCCAACATGCCCAGATAAAATTTCCCCAGCAAAAGTTATTTTCTTCTAGCTGAAGGGCCAGGAAAGAGCTTAGCAACACATAAAACCTAAGTAATAACTGTTCTAATTCAGTCAAACAGCACAGGAAAAAAAAACCTATGATTCTACCCTCATCCACAGCTGCAAACAGTGAGTATGGAGCCAAGACTTCCACACTAATGAGACTATAACAAAATTATCCAAACTCCTCAAGGGTGGTGTGAGGAAAGGTCAAGTAGAAAGTGGGGAATTTTATCCCTCCCAACTGGTGATGAGCTTCATCAGTGTGATAGCAGTTGTCTTCATGGGAAGGTGGGCTGCCTTGCCTTTTGTCAGTAATGAGACACTCTTCCTCTTTACTAGGGTTGTCAGAGGAAGTCTAGTGGAAAGTCAGGACTCTTTTCATCACTTGACATTAACAAAGTTGCCTCTATCCTAGGGACAATAAGAGTACTAGGAATTGTACCCTTGTCAATAGTAGAAGGTGTTCTCTTAACTTCAATGACAATGGAGGTCTAGTGGGGAACCTGAACTATGCTCTCCAACTGGAAGAATCATTCCTTTTCCCTTCCAGAGTGGTGTCAGAAGAGTCCAGTGAAAACAGAAGTTTAAATAAGATCCAGTCTCACAACAAAATGCCCACAGTGTATAGATTTCAATAGAAAATCACTCATCATACCACGAACTAGCAAGATACAAACTAAATGGAAAAAGATAATCAATAGATGCCATCAACGAATGACTGAAATGTTAGATTTATCTGATAATGATTTTAGACATGTTAAAACTGTGGCAATGAGCAATTAAACCACACTTGAAATGAACGTAAAAATAGAGTCTTAACATAGAAAGAAGACATACAGAAGAACTAAGTTAAAAATTTAGAACTGAAAGGTACCATAACTGAAATTTGAAAACAAACAAACAAACAAAAAATCAGTGGATAGGCTCGAAAAGAACTGAGTAGACAGAAGAAAGGATCTCTCTCTTTATCTCTCTCTCTCTCTCTCTCTCTCTCTCTCTCTCTCTCTCTCTCTCTCTCTACATATATATATATATATATATATATATATATGTTCAATATATTTCAATATATAAGAAATAAATATTTCAATATATAAGAAATGGAATGATAAACTTTACACAACTGAAATAACAGAAGGACCATACACACACAAAATGACAGTGACTCATGGGTTTGTGAAGCTGTAAAAATATACCTAACGTTTATATGAATGATGTCCTAGGAGGAGAGTAAGAGAAAAGGGCTGAAAAAGAAGAAATAATGGCTAACCTTGAAGAAATAATGGTTAAAACCTCTGCAAATTTGGCTAAATAAATAAACATAGATTCAAGGAGTTGAATCAAAATAGGATAATCTGAAGTAAAAAACATGCTAAGACACATGATATTTATACTTCTGAAAATAAAAAAAAAATAACAAACAAAAAATCTTGAAAACTGCCAGACAAAATCATCATCTAGTCTGTAAAGAAAAATACAATTAAAATGGCAGTTTTTCTCATCAGAAATCACTGTGACTAGAGAAAATAGCACAATATAATCAAGTTCTGATTGAAATAACAAAATCAAATAAAAAACCAAACCTATCAAAATAGACATTTATAGACAGTAAAAATAAACTTCAGTAATACAGAGGAGCTCAAGACTTTCTCAAATGAATGAAAACTACTGGGATTTTTAAATTGCAAATCAGTTCTGAAAAATGGCAAAATGAAGGCCTCCAATAAGCAAGAAAATAAATCATTTCTTGAAAATTAGAGTTTTTAAAGTTTATTTTTAATTGGAGGATAATTGCTTTACACTATTGTGTTGACTTCTGCCACACAACATAAATCAGCCATAAATATTCATATATCCCTTCTTTCTTGAACCTCTCCCCACCTCATCCCACCCCTCTAGTTTGTCACAGAGCATCTATTTGAGCTCCCCGTGACTAGGCAGCAGCTTCCCACTGGCTATCTATTTTACACATGGTAGTGTATATATGTCAATGCTACTCTAAATTTGTTCCACCTTCTCCTTCCCTCACTATGTCCAAAATCTGTTTTCTATGTCTGCATCTCTATAGCTGTCCTACAAATATATTCATTAGCACCACTTTTCTAGATTCCATATATATATACATATATGCATCAATATACAAAATTTATTTTTTTCTCTTTCTGACTTATTTCACTCTGTATAGCAGGCTCTAGGTTCATCCACCTCACTAGAACTCAAATGTGTTCCTTTTAATGGCTGACTAAAAAGTCCGCTGTACATAGGTATAACTTATTTACCCATTCATCTATCAATAGCCATCTAGATTGCTTCCATGTCCTAGCTATTATAAACAGTGCTTCTATGAACATTGGGCTACATGTGTGTTTTTCAGTTATGGTTTTCTAAGGGTATATGCCCAGTAGAGGAGTGGCTGGGTCATTGTTGTTGCCATTCAGTAGCCTAGTCATGTCTGATTCTTTGTGACCCTATGGACTGCAGCATACAAGGCCTCCCTGTCCCTCTCCATCTCCTGGAGTTTGCCCAAGTTCATTTTCATTGCATCAGTGATGCCATCCAATCATCTCATCCTGTGACACCCTCTTCTCCTTCTGTCCTCTCTCTTTCCCAGCATCAGGGACTTTTCCAATGATGTCTGTTTACATCAGATGTCCAAAACACTGGAGCTTCAGCTTCAGCATCAGTCCCATCAGTGAATATTCAGGACTGATCTCCCTTAAGATTGATTGGTTTGATCTCCTTGCTGTCCAAGATACTTTCAAGAGTCTTCTCCAGCACTACTGTTCAAAGGCATCAATTCCTTGGCATTCTGCCTACTTTACAGTTCAGGTCTCCCGACTGTACACAACCACTGGGAAGACCATACACCTGACAATACAGACCTTTGTCAGCAGAGTAATGTCTCTGCTTTTCAACATACTGTCTAGATTTCCTGCCAAGAAGCAATCATCTTCTGGTTTCATGACTACAGTCACTGTCCACGGTGATTTTGGAACCCAAGGAAAGAAAATCAGTCACTACTCCCACCTTTTCCCCTTCTATTTGTCACACAATAATGGGGATGGATGCCATGTTCTTAGTCTTTTTTTTTTTTTTTTGAATATATTTAGTCTTCAGCTGACTCTTTCACTCTCCTCCTTCATCCTCATTAAGAGTCTCTTTAGATTATTTTTGCTTTCTGCTATTAAAGTGGTATAATCTGCATATCTGAGGTTATTGATGCTTCTCTCGCCTGTCTTGATCCTGGCTTGTAAAACATCCAGCCCAGCATTTTTCATGATGTGCTTAGAGTATAGGTTAAACAATATGGAGTAACAGCAGACAGCCCTGTCACACTCCTTTCTCCATCTTGAGCCAATCAGTTGTTCCATACAGAGTTCTAACTGTTGCCTTTTAACCCACATGCAGATTTTTCAGGAGACAGTTAAGATGGTCTGGTATTCCCATTTCTCTAAGAACTTTCCACAGTTTGTCACGATCCACAGTCAAAGGCTTTAGCATAGTCGATGAAACAGAGATAGATGTTTTACTGAAATTCTCTTGCTTTTTCTATAATCCAGTGAACGTTGGCAATTTGATCTCTAGTTCCTCTTCATTTTCTAAACCCAGCTTGGACATCTGGGTTTGCATAATGCTGAAGCCTAGCATGCAAGATTTTAAGCATGGCCTTACTAGCATGGGAGATGAGTGTGATTGTCTAATGGTTAGCACATTCTTCAGTACTACCCTTCTTGGAAATTGAGATGAGGATTGAACTTTTCCAGTACTGTGGGCACTGCTGGGTCTTCCAGACTTGTTGACATAATGAATACAAAACCTTGATGGCATCCTCCTTTAGGGATTTAAATAGTTCTGCTGGAATTTCATTGCATCCACTAGCTTTACAAACAGCAGTGTTTCTTAAGGACCATTTGACTTTGCACTCCAGAATGTCTGGCTCTGGGTGACTAACCACCCCATAGTAATAATCCAGTTCATTAAGATTTTTTTTTTTTAATATGTTCTTCTGTGTATTATCTTTCCATCTCTTCTTTATCTCTTCAGCATCTATTAGGTCTCAACCATATTTATCCTTTATTGTGTCCATCTTTGGGCAGAATACTCCCTTGATGCTTCCAGTTTTCCTGAAGGGATCTCTACTCTTTCCCTTTTTGCTGTTTTCTTCTATTATTACACACTGTTCATTGAAGAAGGCCTTCTTGTCTCTTCCAGCTATGCTGTGAAACTCTGCATTTAATTGGATGCACCTTTCCCTCTCTCCCTTGCATTTCACTTTGCTTTATTCTTCCACTATTTGTAAAGCCTCCTCAGATAACCACTTTGCCTTCTAGCTTTTCTTTTTTCTTTGGGATGGTTTGTTCACAGCCTCCTGTACAATGTTACAGACCGCTATTCATAGTTCTTCAGGCACACTGTTATCTAGATCTAGTCCCTTGAATCTATCCATTGCTACTACTACTGTTAATTCATATAGGCTTTCATTTAAGTCATACCTGGCTAGACTAGTGTTTTTTCCCAGCATTCTTTAGTTTAAGCCTGAATTTTGCTGTAAGAAGCTGATGATCTGAGCCACAGTCAGCTCCAGGTCTCATTTTACCTGGTTTTATGCAGCTTCTCCATATTTGGCTATGAAGAGTGTAACAAATTTGATTTCAGTATTGACCATTTGATGATGTCCATATGTAAAGTCTCTTGTATTGTTGAAAAAGAGCATTTGCTATGACTAGTGCGTTCTCTTGGCAGAATTCAGTTAGCCTTTGCCCTGCTTCCTTTTGTAATCCAAGGCCAAACTTTCCTGTTACTGAAGGTATATCTTGACTTCCTGCTTTTGCCTTCCAATCCCCGATGGTGAATAGAACATCTTTTAAAGTGTTAATTCTTGGAAATCTAGGTCGTCCTAGAACTGATCAATTTCAGCTTCTTCGTCATTGGTGGTAACAGAGGGATAGACTTGGATTATTGTGATGTTGAATGGCTTGCCTTGGAAATGAACCGAGATCATTCTGTCATTTTTGAGGTTGTACCTAAGTACTTTTATTTCAGACTCTTTTGTTGATTATGAGGCTACTCTGTTTCATCTATGGGATACTTGCCCACAGTAGTAAATATAACAGTCATCTGAATTAAATTTGCCCATTTCAGTCCATTTTAATTCGCTGATTCTTAGGATGTCAATGTTTACTCTTATCATCTCCTGCTTGACCAGGTCCAATTTTCCTTGATTCGTGGACCTAACATTCCAGGTTCCCATAGAATTCTGTTTTTTCAACATCATATTTTACTTTTGCCACATCACTTCAAAAACTAAGCCTTGTATCTTTTTTGGTCCAGCTGCTTCATTCATTCTGGGGCTATCGGTAATTCTTCTCTGCTCTTCCCCAGTAGCATATTGGACACCATCAGAGCAGGGGTACTCCTGTGTTCATGTCATATATATATATATAGTCTTTTATATATTTCATGAGGTTCTTATGGCAAGTATACTGGCATAGTTTGCCATTCCCTTCTCCAGTGGATCATGTTTATCAGAACTCTCTGCTATGACCAGTCAGTCTTGAGTGGCTCTGCACAACGTGGCTCAGAGCTTCACTGAGTTATGCAAGCCCCTTTACCACGACAAGGTAGCAATCCATAAAGGGCTTGCTCCATCGTATTGTAGTTTTATTTCTAGCTTTTAAGGAATCTTCATACTATTCTTCATAGTGGCTGTATTAATTTACATCCATGAATGCAAGAAGGTACTTTTAATCAAATGGATTAAAGACTTAAATGTAAGGTCAAAAACTATAAAACTTTTAGAAGAGAATGTAGGCAAAACACTCTTTGACATAAATCAAACCAATATTCTATTTGATTCACCTCCTAGAGTAATAGAAATAAAAGCAAAAATAAACAAATAGAATTTACATTCTTCACATTCTCTTCAGCATTTGTTGTTTGTAGGTTTTTGATGATGACCATTCTGACTGGTGTGAGTTGATACCTTATTGTAATATTGATTTGTATTTCTCTAATAATTAGTAATTTTGAGCAATTTTCCATGTGTTTGTTGGCCATCTTTATGTCTTCTTTGGAGGAATGTCCCTTTAAATCTTCCTCCTACTTTCTGATTAGGTTGTTTGTTTTTCTGAATGAACTTCTTGTATATTTTGGAGAATATGCTTTGTCAGATGTTTCATTTGAAATTGTTTTCTGCCGTTTTGAAAGTTGTCTTTTCATCTTGTTTATATCAGTAGTTTTTTGTGCTGTGCAAAAGCTCTTAAGTTTAAACAAGGCCACTTGTTTATTTTTGCTTTTATTTCTATTACTCTAGGAGGTGAATCAAATAGAATATTGCTTTGATTTATGTCAAAGAGTGTTTTGCCTACATTCTTCTCTAAAAGTTTTATAGTTTTTGATCTTACATTTAAGTCTTTAATCCATTTGAGATTATTTTTGTGTACAGTGTTAGGCAGTGTTCTAATTTCATTATTTTACAGATAGCTGTCCTGTTTACCCAGCACCACTTATGAAAGAGGCTGTCTTTTCTCTGTTGTTTATTATTGCACCCTTTGTCAAAAGGTGCTCATAGGTGTGTGGGTTTACCTCTGGGCTTTCTATCTTGTTCTATTGGTCTATAGTTCTATTTTTGTGGCAATATCATTCTGTCTCAATTATCAAGTTTTTTAGTATAGTCTTAAGTCAGGAAAGCTTGATTCCTTCAGCTCCGTTTTTCTTTCTTGAGATTGCTTTGGGTATTTGTGGTCGTTTGTGTTTCCATACAAATTGTGAAACTTTTTTTTTTCTAATTCTGTGAGAAATACCATTGGAAATTTGATAGAAATTTCATTTAATCTGCAGATTGCTTTGGGCAGTAAGATTATTTTCATAATATTCATTCTTCTTATCCAAGAACATAAATATATATTGCCAGGATAATAAGTAAATATAAAAGTACTTTTTGAAAACCCCAATAGCTTTAGAGAAGCAGGTTTATGTTGGCATAAAAATGGCTGATATTGATTTAACCATTAAAATAATAATGATGCACATGGCCACCTTATTGGACATATTTGAATGTCCAGGGCAGTTCAGGTTTAACGGGTCACTTACTAGTAGTAAATTGTTCAGTTGGGCAGACATTTTAATCATTCCATTGCACTAGGGCCCCAATGTTGAATTAATTTACAAATAAATGGCAAGTTTACTAAATTCCATAGGACTTAAGATTACAGTCTTACAGTGTATGAAATGGAAGCTTCTAAACAATGTGGAACTTAATGTTTTGATTAGGACAATAAGGACTTGAAACTTAGTAAATGCTGTTCAAAAAAATCTTATTCTAAATACTTATAATAAATATAATGCAATCATTTATTTTTAGTAACTGTCTAGAATTATTTTCACTGCATTTCTATATTATTTGTTTTCTTTATTAAATACTCACTGGATATATAGAATTTAAACATTTAAATTAATTGCATTTACTGACATAAAATCATCTTGTTATATGAGACTCATATTTTGAAGAAAATAATTTTAAATAAAGTTTTTAAAATAATTTTTCCACATCTTTTTATTAATCACAAATAAACTGAAATGGCTTTCTTTAAGGTAGATCAGTCTGGGCAAAACTGTGACTTAGTAAGAACTTATCATGGTTTATGTCAGACAACCTATATCCAGCCTATAGAATTTCAAGTTACTCAATGGCAATAAGTACAACATTCAGTTTTTACCAGGTTCCAACAGTTGTCAATCACCATGGTGAGTTCTTCACACATAATTTATTTAGTCCTCACAATCACATGACACATTAATTATACTAGTCACATTTTACAGGAAAAAATAAAAATCAAAAAGACTGACACTCAGATTAAATAATTTACCTAATGGCATCTGTCTTAAAGTGATAGAGCCAGTAATCTAATCAAGACTATATAAATGCAAAACTTGTCCTGTAGTTTTACTGTTTCTATATTGTATTTCTGCAAATCTTACTTAAATTTCTAATTTAAAACTAAAACACTAGGTGATGTTTCAAGACATACTCCCAAAATGAATTAAGGACTTATACTTTTTCTTGACTTGGTCTACTTTGTATCATTCTCCTGATTATAATACCCTATATCCATTTACTCTGTGAAAGTCTATGCAGTTTGAATGTTTGATAAAGCCACTTCTTAAATGAAAAATAAATTTTTTCACTGAACTCTTTGCCAGTAATTTATTATAGTATCATGATGCTGTGCCAATAACAATGCATTTATAAATTTGTTTTCCTAGGGATCCTAAAACGTATGGCTGCTACTTTGTGTTTAACTGTGTCCTGAACACTCAGTAGGTACCAGATAGATGGATGAGCGAAATAACTGAATCAATCCCAGATCCAATTAACCAAGCTATGGAGATTAGAAAGAACAAATGGTGATTTTGTGCTCGGATAAAGGGGCTTTTTCACAGTAGCTCTGACTAAAGGGGTAGGATGAAAAACATTGATTTCTAGGATATCCCACTGAAACTGCTATAAGGTGAAACCAAAACTGCAGAATCATATAACCTAAAGGTTAGGAAAATATGTATTGAATGACATTTAATCAATGGAGAAATTCTTCAGAACAAAAAATATCTTTGAACCTCTGACGAAGTAAGTTATAATCTAGGGACTAGCTACTGACAACTATTGTGAAATTAGTGTTGAAAATTTCAGTTAAAAATGCTTTAAAAGTGATGATGTGATGTGTGTGTCCCCCAACAAAACATCAAAATGCAGCATTGCAAAAACAATGAACTGGTCGTTATGAATATCACTGTCAGAGATTTAACAAACAAACAGAACAAAGTTAGAACATTGTTGTTTGGTACCTAGTCAAGAACCAATACATGCTAACAGATTTTCTTCTGCCATTATGACAAATTAAAGACAGTCATTACAAGCATAAGAACATTAACATTTTGCCTTGATGGTTTAGATGTAATTTGGTACATTGCCAAGCAGATTAATGAATTATTTGCCAAGTTTTTACATTATTATGCCAATTGTAACTCTTTTGATATAAACAAGCTCTTGACAGAGGAAAGAAAAATAAAGTTAATTTCAAGGAAATCTTTAAGGAAATATAAATGTTCATTGAGTTTTATGAATAGCACTTAAAACATGTTACTGTCTTCAACAATTTTATAAATATATATTAATAATAAAAAGCCTGCATTAAAATAAATTATAAGCTCCAGATAATTTGTTAACTGCAAAACCTTTTATAAATAATACCTCTTAAATTTATTTAAATTTATTATGATTAATAATTATTATTTAAGGCAAAAATTGTTTAAGAATACCATGGAATAGAAGGCTTATTAAAGAAT